>NW_026606066.1:0-1200000 GCF_029834395.1 Sorex fumeus | reverse complement strand
TCAGAAAACCAAGTACCTCGGAATCACCTTAACCAAAGTGGTTGGGTACCTATACAAGGAAAATTATAAAACATTACTTCAAGAAATAAAAGAGGACACTAGGAAATGGAGACACATCCCCTGTTCATGGATAGGGAGAAGTAACACTATCAAGATGGCAATATTTCCCAAAGTACTATACAAATTTAATGTGGTCCCTATCAGGATACCCATTACATTTTTCAAAGAAATGAACAAAACACTCCTGAAATTCATATGGAACAATAAACCCTCACGAATAGCTAAACCAATCCTTGGTAAAAAAAGAAGATGGGTGGCATCACCTTCCCCAACTTCAAACTCTACTACAAAGCAATAGTAAATAAAACAGCATGGTATTGGGCTAGAAACAGAACTGTAGACCAATGGAACAGAGTAGAATATTCTGTTAAAGACTCTCACATATATGACCACTTAATCTTTGACAAAGGAGCAAGAAATGTGAAGTGGAACAAGGAAAGCCCCTTCAGCGTGGTGCTGGGAAAACTGGATAGCTGCAAAAATTGAACTCTGACCTCTGTCTAGTGCCAAACACAAAAGTCAGATCAAAGTGGATTAAAGATCTCAATATCAGACATGAATCCATAAGGTACATAGAGGAAAATGTAGGCAGAATTCTCCATGCCATTGAAACTAAAAGCATCTTTAAGGATGAAACACCACTGTCCAAGAAAGTGGAAACAAACATAAACAAATGGGACTACATCAAACTAAGACGCTTCTGTACTTCAAAAGAAACAGTGACCAGAATATAGAGAGAGCCCACATAATGGTAAAGAATATTTACCCAATATCCATCTGATAAGGAGTTAATATCCAGGATATACAAGACACTAGTAGAATTATAGCACTGTAGCACTGTCCTCACGTTGTCATCGATTTGCTTGAGTGGGCACCAGTAATGTCTCACAACAAACTGTGAGACTTGTTGTTACTGTTTTTGGCATATCAAATAGGTCACCATAGCTTGCCAGACTTTGCCGTGCAGGCAAGATACTCTCGGTGGCTTGCTGAGTTCTCCAAGAGGAGTGGAGAATTCGAACACAGGTTGGCCACATACAAGGCAAAAGCCCTGCATGCTATGCTAGCTCTTAAGTAAAATTATATAAGGAAAAACCTTCAACCCCATCAAAAAATGTGGAGAAGAAATAAACAGAAACTTCTTCAAAAAATAAATACAAATGGCCAAAAGGCACATGAAAAAATGCTCCACATTGCTAATCATCAGGGAGATGCAAATCAAAACAACAATGAGATATCATCTCACATCACAGAGATTGGCACACATTCAAAAAGAACAAAAGCAACCAGTGTTGGCGTGGATGTAGGGAGAAAGGAACTCTATTTCACTGCTGGTGAGAATGCCGACTGGACCAGCCTTTTTGGAAAACAATATGGACAGTCCTTCAAAAACTAGAAATTGAGCTTCCATATGACCCTGTAATGCCACTTCTGGGGATATATCCCAAGGGTGCAAAAAAAAAACACAATAGAAATGACATCTGTACCTATATGTTCATTGCAGCACTGTTCACAATAGCCAAAATCTGGAAACAATCCAAGTGCCTGAGAATAGACAACTGGTTACAGAAACTTTGGTACATCTACACAATGGAATACTACGCAGCTGTTAGGAGAGATGAAGCCATGAAATTTGCTTATAAGAGGATAGACATGGAGAGTGTCATGGTAAGTGAAATAAGAAAGAGAGGGACAGATATAGAAGGACTGCACTCATTTGTGGAGTATAAAATAACAAAACCGACACCCAAGGACAGTAGATGTAAGGGTCAGGAAGATTGCTCCATAGTTGGAAGCCTGCCTCATCAGCAGGTGGGGAGAGGACAGCTAGTAATAAAGAAGGGATCGCTAAGAAAATTATGGCTTGAAGGACCGGTCGGGATGGGAGATGTGTGCTGAAAGTAGATGAAGGACCAAACATGATGACCTCTCAGTATCTGCATTGCAAACCATAATGCCCAAAGCAGAGAGAGAGAGTGAGAAATATTGTCTGCCATGGAGGCAGTGGGGGGGGTGGGAAAGGTGGGGGTATGCTGGATATATTGGTGGTGGGGAATGTGCACTGGTGGAGGGATGGGTGTTTGATCATTGTGATTGTAACTTAAACATGAAAACTTGTAACTATATCTCACAGTTAATCAATAAAATTTTTTTAAAAATTTAAAAATTAAACAAAAAAGTAATAATTGAACACACACAAAAAAGAAAGTTTTAAGGTCATAAGATATTGTGAGAAACAACCTTTTTTAGTCAAATACATATAAAACACTTTCAGCTTTTTAAAAATTAAACTTTGCCTTTTAAATTATATATCTAAAACAAAATTATTTATGGTTCTGGCATTCTATCTAAATTCCAATGTAAAGAATGATATTTAATACTGTTTAAATATAATATTTAAATAAAATATCATATTAAATATCATGTTTAATACTGTTATGACTAGACTTAATGTACATACAATATTCCAAAATATTTCTCAGCCATCATATTCACCATTGGTGCATTCTGGCCTAACTTCCAATTGGAACATGACGAGAAGAAAGAAAATGATGTTGGACTCATGAAAAATGACACTTTGCTTTGCAACATTTTACTGTATTCATGTGTTCTAAGAGAATTTGACAATTTAATTAGCTTGTCTTAAAGGGGAAATTTGACAGCTTAATTAGTTTATCTGTCCCTTTACCTAAGTGACTCTGAAAACTCAAATTCCCCTTGTATCCCAAAGTAGCACTTATGTCCAAACTATTCAGAGGATTATCCTACAGACCTTTGGGTGCCACTTTGAGAATTTAAGGAAATAGATGTGAATAAGTGTTTCCCTGAGCCTATATGGAGGCACAGGAGTGGAAGTCCACAGGTATTCCTGCCAGAAATGAGTTACAGAAGACACAGGTCAACATATATTCCCAGATAAATTTATTCTGTGTGTGTGATATGCAAAACCCTCTGATGTGTAGAACCCATTGTAGGGCTACTCTTGCCCATCTCAAGGCAGCATTAGGATGCAAGTATCTTAAACCTGAGTCCATTCATTTAAGTCCACCTTTTTGATAGTGTACACTGGATAATATACACCACAAGACTACAGCTTCATCTACTGAATCCCAAATAACCAATAAGCGTGTCTGATTTTTCCTCAGCTATAACCTCTGTATAGGAACTTGGCACAAAATTTGAGCTCAGTAATTACTTCCCTAATTAAGTTACTAAGCTCTCTGAGATCCTTATTTCTCTCTTTGATCTAGAGGCAACGAAATCTTACCTCATTAAGAGTGCTTTGAGAATTTCATGTAATATTTACAGAACCTCCAAACATTCTTTGACACATAATAGGTGCTCTATCCGAACTTGATGAATTCATTACAATAAATAAAATTAGTAAGCTCTCTAAAGTCATTTTTCTTATCTACAAAGAGTAAAACGTGACACCTTTGTCATTGTGACTATTTTGAGAATGAAGTAAGCTAGTATACCTGCACAAAGTAAAGATTTCATCATTAAATCGTAGCAGTATTGACTGCAGCAATGATAACCATGAAAGCAATGGCAGCAATGTCAAACAGTCTCCTTTCAACTTGCTTCATGATGTCATGAAACACTTATAACAACAAGAACTAAAAATAAATATTCGGTCCTCAAAAACTATTTAGATGACAAAACTATAAAATAAGAAGCATTGCTGCTCTTGTCATTAATCAGTGTGAAATACTAGCTTAACTTTCACTGTTGAAGAGAGTAGGCACAGAGAAGCAAAATTTTGTTGGGGGGGCGGTGGCCACAGTCAGTGATGCTCAGGGCTTATCCAAACTCTGTGCTCAGAGATCACTCCTGGCAGATCTTGGGGGGATCATATGTGGTGCTGGGGGTCAAACCCATGTCAGCCACATGCAAGGCAAGAACCTTACCTGCTATATTATAGCTTCAGCCCCCAAAATTCTGCAGATTCTTTTCCATTGAATTATATGCTGTCTCATGGAGAAGGTACTTTAAAAATAGAAAAGCTTATATTTTAATTAATTAAAACAGATCATAGAAATATTAAGACCAATGCTGAATTATAGAGTGTGATTACCTATTTTGTGAGTGTCAGAGGAAAGATAATTGATGGGGTTGGAGTGGATAACTTGTAACTAGAGAAAAATAAAGGAAAAGGTAAAAAGGAGGTAAGAAGATGTGAGAAAGAACAAGAGAAAGGAGGAAGGAGGGAGGGAAAAGAAAGAAAAGGCCCCAGAGTTGGGTGGACAAAGATGAGCTGGGAAGTTAGAGTACATGATTTTATTTCAACCACAGAAGAATGAAAACTAATATATTAAAATTAACATTTTCCTTCTTGTTCACTCTAGCTCTGCATTTCTCCAGAATTTAAAGTCCTGTCCTTTTGAAGTTAAATGATGCTGGTCTGAGGAAGCAGATGGTTCTCCTGTAGCAGAAATAATCACTGCCGCAATCTTGGATCCATATGGGAACTTCGATTAACACAAACTTTGACATACCCTCTTGTTGTTCTTTCTTTCCCAATTATGACCGAGTTTGTTCACTGCAGCTCCCGGTGTTAGAAACACCATTAGTTAGCATTCTGATCATTATTCACCATTAATTCCTCGAGCACTCCATCACCACAACAGTTATTAACCATCTGGTACTTCCTTCCACTTTTACATGTTACTTACACATGGCAGTTACCCAAGATAATGTGGCCATTTAGACAGTCAGGTTTTCACTCATTTCTAAAATACACTTACAGGGATAATATTTTGTCAATATTAAATCAAGGGCTGTTAACCCCACCTCCTCATTTTCTACTTGCAATCTCCTGCTCCCTGACCTATGCCTTACTGCTCCAAGGCAGAAGGTGACCAGACCATGAACTCTCTATCAAGGCAATAAGCAAAAAACGTCAGCCTTTCACAAGAAGAAAAAAGACTTATTATATTTCTTTAGACTCTATTTGATACCTCAGGGGTCAGACCTTGAGAGGCCAGAATCTGGGCAGGTGGGGGCGGTGGGGGGGGGGGGGTTGTCGGTGATCGCTGGGATCAGGAAGGGAAAATCACCTCGTCAGGCCCAGGAAATTATAGGAATAGGAAATTAAGGAAGATGATTGGAGAGAAGCAAATGGAGCGATAGCAGAGTGGTAGGGCATTTGCCTTGCATGCAGCTGAGGAGGGTTCAATTCCTCCGCCCCTCTCCAAGAGTATCTTGCCCCCAGGGCAAATCCTGCCAAGCTACCTGTGATGTAATCAATATGGCAAACACAGTAACAACAAGTCTCGCGATGGAGATGTTATTGAGCCCGCTGGAGCAAATCGATGAACAGGAGGACCGTGACCGTAATTGGAGAAAAAAAAATATGTGAGGGGTGTTAGATTAATGGCAGGGACTCCCACAAAGGAGAGTCCTGTCTGATCCTCTTGAGAAATGCTGAGAAGAGGCACCTGCAGTGTCTTTAAAGGATCCCTCTTTTCCCTTCCCCAGGTACCAAATGTCATTTGGAGAGGAGGTAGGCAGGGAGAGGATGTGGCAATAAAAATAAACAAGCATTTTCCTCTTAAAAGATAAGACGATGTTGGAGCCCACCTCCCAGCAACAAAGCTGAAGGTCTCTGCAAACTCTCTCCCCTTCCATTCAGGTACAGCCCACCCCCAAGACCTGGGACTTTCTCTGGGCATGCGCAGCTAGCTCGATCTCATAGGACAGCCGGTTTTTTCCCCTGATCTGCGCAGGATGGGAACCGAGCCCACCTCCCAGCAACAAAGCAGAAGGACAGCCGGTATTTTCCCCTGATCTGCAAGGGACAGGAACCGAGCCCACCTCCAAGCAACAAAGCTGAAGGTCTCTGCGAACTCTCTCCCCTTCCATTCAGCTCAGCCACTAGAAACTCAGTAGCCAATAACTCATAAGTCTATCTCAACTCACACAGCATATAAAGGAGAATAGTAACAGTGAACGTGAAGGACTAAACCACACTTTTCACAATGGTAAAGCAACGCAAAAGCCCACCAAACTTTCTTATTGAAGAGGCTAGCCCAGAAGACATCAACAGTACTGTAGTGTTAGACAACCTCTCTGACAAGGAATTCAGAAGGGAGCTACTTAGCATGCTTAGGGAACTAAAAGAAACAATGGAAAGCAATGCCAATAGAAGACAAGAGGATTTGAAGGCAGAAATGAGGAAAATGCATTCCAAAATGTCAGACCTGAAAAACCTGGTAGGCGAATTGAAAAACTCAGTGGAAGGCCTCAGAAGCAGAGTAACAGCCGCTGAGAACAGAATCAGTGAGCTCGAAGATGAAGTTCAGAGACTCTCCAGGAAAGAGCAGAAAATGGAAAAGAGACTCACTATTCGGGAACAGATGGCAAGAGAAGATCGTGACGAGGCCAAGAGGGCTAACATAAGAATTATTGGAGTCTCAGAGGGACAGAAAGAAAACCTTGATGAAGAAGAAACTGTCAAAGACATCATTGCTACAACGTTTCCAGAGCTGAAGAAAACTTGTGACCACATTCAGGAGGCCCGAAGGGTACCAGCTAGAAGAAATCCGAATAAAAATACCCCAAGACACATTCTGATCAAAATGACCAAAACCTTAGACAGAGACAAAATTCTGAAAGCAGCAAGATCGAAGAAAGAAATCTCTTACAAAGGAGCATCCTTAAAATTCACAGCTGAATTTTCTGATGAAACCCTCGTGGCCCGAAAACAGTGGTGGAACATAGTGAAAAAACTCAATGAAATAAATGTCTCTCCAAAAATACTTTACCCGCGAGACTCTCATTCATAATAGAAGGAACAACACACAGTTTCACAGACAAACAACAGCTCAGGAACTTCATAGACTCAAAACCATGGTTACAAGAACAACTAAATGGGCTACTTTAAGGCAAGAAAGGCCCCTCAAATACACCAAATTTCAAAGAACAATGGGACAAAATCCCATAACAATAATCTCTCTCAATGTCAATGGGCTAAACGCACCAATTAAAAGACATAGAGTGGCAGGGTGGATTCGAAAATTGAACCCAAAATTCTGCTGCCTGCAAGAAACACATCTCAATAGTCAAAGCAAACACAGACTCAGAGTCAAAGACTGGAAAACAATTCTACAGGCAAACAGCTCCCATAAAAAAGCTGGAGTAGCCATGCTAATATCAGACCACATCAATTTCAGAGTGAAGAAGGTCATAAGAGACAGTGAAGGCCATTTTTTATTGATGAAAGGATCTGTACAACACTAAGAACTTATAATAATTAATTTATATGCACCTAATGAGAGACCACCAAAGTACTTAAAACGACTACTCATAGATTTGGAAAAAGACATCAATAGCAACACAATACTAGAGGGAGACTTCAACACCGCTTTGTCACCTCTTGATAGATCAACCAGACTCAAGCTTAGCAAGGACATACTTCATCTGAGGGAAACAATGGAAGAAAGGGACTTAGTAGATATATACAGGACGCTTCATCCACAAAAAGCTGAATACACCTTCTTCTCAAGCGTACATGGAACATTCTCCAAGATAGACCACATGCTGAGCCACAAAACATGCCTCCATAAAATTAAGAAGGTAGAGATTGTATCAACAATCTTCTCAGACCATAATGCGCTGAAATTAGAAATAAATCACACACAAAAACAGAAAACTAAATCAAACACCTGGAAATTAAACAGTGCTCTATTGAACAACGAGTGGATTAGACAGGAAATCAAAGAGGAAATCAAAAGATTCCTAGAAACGAATGAAAATGAGAACCCGAGTTACCAAAACTTATGGGACACAGCAAAAGCTGTGTTAAGAGGAAAGTTTATAGCTCTACAAGCATTCCTCAGGAAGGAGGAGCGAGCACACATAAGTAACCTAACCTCACAGCTTAAGAGCTTGGAGAAGGACCAAAAAAAGGAGCACAACCCGAACAGGAGAAAGAAATAATAAAACTCAGAGCAGAGATTAACGAGATGGAAACCCAAAAAACAATCCGAAAGATCAATGAAACCAAGAGCTGATTCTTTGAGAAAATTAACAAGATCGATAAGCCTCTAGCAAAACTCACAAAGAAAGGGAGAGAGAAAACCGTAATAAACCGAATCAGAAACGAAAAGGGGGTCATTACAACAGAAACTACAGAAATTCAAAGGATCCTCAGGGAATACTTTGAGAAGCTTTATGCCACGGAACATCAAAATCTGGAGGAAATGAATAAACATCAAAATCTGGAGGAAATTCCTAGACTCCTACAGACTCCCAAGGCTGAACCAAGAAGACCTGGAATACCTGAACAGACTTATCACCATTAAGGAAATTGAAATGGTAATAAAAAGTCTCCCCAAGCACAAAAGTCCTGACCCGGATGGATGCACTAGTGAATTCTTCCAAATCTTTAAAGAGGACTTACTCCCAATCCTCTTTAAGCTTTTCCACGAAATTGAAATATCAAAAACACTTCCGAACAGTTTCTACGAAGCAAATATACCCTGATACCAAAAGCAGACAGAGGTACCACAAAGAAAGAGAATTACAGACCGATGTCCCTGATGAACACAGATGCAAAGATCCTCAACAAACTACTAGCAAATAGAATCCAACTACTCATCAAAAAGATCATACACCATGACCAAGTAGGATTCATCCCAGGGATGCAAGGGTGGTTTAACATTCAGAAATCAATCAACATAATCCATCATATCAACAAAAGAAAAGATAATAAACATATGATTATATCAATAGATGCAGAGAAAGCATTTGACAAGATCCAGCACCCCTTTATGATGAAAACCCTAGCCAAAATGGGTATAGAGGGGACCTTCCTCAACATAATTAAAGCCATCTACCAGAAGCCTACAGCAAGCATCATCCTAAATGAGGAAAACCTGAGAGCCTTCCCTCTAAGATCAGGGACAAGACAAGGATGCCCACTATCTCCACTGCGGTTCAATATAGTACTGGAAGTACTTGCAATAGTGATTAGGCAAGAAAAAGATATTAAGGGCATTCAGGTAGGAAAGGAAGAAATCAAGCTCTCACTATTCGCAGATGATATGATACTATACTTAGAGAACCCAATAACCTCCACCAAAACACTCCTGGAAACAATAGACTTGTATACTAAAGTGGCAGGCTATAAAATCAATACCCAAAAGTCCATGGCTTTCCTGTACGCAAACAGTGAGAGAGAAGAAAGCGACATGAATAAAACAATCCCGTTCACAAGTGTGCCCCAGAAAATCAAGTACCTAGGAATCAGCTTAACTAAGGAAGTAAAGGACCTGTACAAAGAAAACTACAAAACGCTACTTCAGGAAATAAAAGAGGACATGAGGAAATGGAAAAATATGCCCTGCTCATGTGTCGGGAGACTTAACATTGTCAAAATGGCAATACTACCGAAAGCATTGTATAAATTCAAAGCAATCCCTATAAGGATACCCATGACATTCTTCAAAGAAATGGAGAAAACACTCCTGAAATGTATGTGGAACAATAAGCCCCCACGAATACCTAAAGCAATTCTTGGGAAAAAGAAAATGGGAGGAATCGACCTCCCTAACTTCAAACTCTACTACAAAGCAGTAATAATCAAAAGAGCATGGTACTGGAACAAAGGCAGAAATGAAGACCAGTGGAATAGGGTTGAATACACTGACATCTCCCCTCAATCATATGATCATCTAATGTTTGATAAAGGAGCAAGTAATGTGAAGTGGAGTAAGGAAAGCCTCTTTAACAAAGTGTGCTGGCATCACTGGACGGCTACTAGCAAAAAAATGGGCTCAGAACTCTGCCTAACACCATGTACAAAAGTAAGATCAAAATGGATTAAAGACCTCAACATCAGACCAGAAACCATAAGGTACATTGAAGATAAAGTTGGCAAAACCCTCCATGACATTGAAGCTAATGGTATCTTCAAAGATGCCACGCCACTGGCCAAGCAAGTGAAAACAGAGATAGATAAATGGGACTATCTTAAACTAAGAAGCTTCTGCACCTCCAAAGAAACAGTGACCAAAATACAAAGACAGTCTACAGAATGGGAAAGGATATTCTCTGAATATACATCTGACAAGTGGTTAATATCCAGGATATACAAAATACTGGTTAAACTCCACAAGAAGAAAACATCCAACCCCATCCAAAAATGGGGCAATGAAATGAACAGAAACTTTCTCAAAGAAGAAATCCGAATGGCAAAAAGCACATGAGAAAATGCTCTACATCATTAATCATCAGGGAGATGCAGATCAAAACCACAATGAGATACCATCTCACACCTCAGAGACTGGCCCACATTCAAAAGAACAAAAGCAACCAATGCTGGCGCGGATGTGGCGAGAAAGGGACACTCTTTCACTGTTGGTGGGAATGTCGACTGGTTCAGCCCTTCTGGAAAACAGTATGGACGATTCTCAAAAAATTAGAAATTGAGCTCCCATTTGACCCAGCAATACCACTCCTGGGAATATATCCCAGAGAAGCAAAAATGTATAGTTGAAGTGACATCTGCACTTGTTTGTTCATTGCAGCACTCTTTACAATAGCCAGAAACTGGAAGAAACCTGAATGCCCAAGAACAGATGACTGGTTAAAGAAACTTTGGTACATGTACATAATGGAGTACTATGTAGCTGTTAGAAAAGATGAAGTCATGAAATTTACATACAAGTGGTACAACATGGAAAGTATCATGCTAAGCGAAATGAGTCAGAAAGAGAGGGATAGACATAGAAAGATTGCATTCATCTGGGGGATATAAAGTAACAAAATATGAGATTAATACACAAGAATAGCTGAGATCAGCACCAGGAGGATTACTCCATAGCTTAATGGCCAGCCGGGCATTCTAGAGGAAATATCTGAGGGCAGCTCAGATAGAGAAGGGAACACCAAATAAAGGGTGTTTGGAGGATCCTCCCAGGAGGGGAGATGCATGTCGAAAGTAGACTATGGACTGAACATGTTTGCCACTCAATGCCTCTTTTGCAGACCACAACACCCAAAAGAAGAGAGAGAACACAGGGGATTGCCCTGCCACGGAGGCAGGGGGGGATGGGGGGTGGAGGTGGGGGGGATATTATCCATGGTGGTGGAAAATGGGCACTGGTGGAGGGATGGGTATCTGATCATTGTATAATCGAAACCCAAGCACAAAAAATTGTAAATCTACAACTGTACCTCATGGTGTTTCACTAATAAAAAAAAATTTAAAAAATAATGGTAGCTTTTTTATTACCTATTTAAAAAATTTTACCCATTGAAAAAGTGTTTTGGGCCTGCACCTGGAGGGTCAGCCAGTTCAAGGGTCAAGCCCAGGCCTTTCACAGGGATGTGCTTCCCATCTGGGTCACCTCTCTGCCTCTCTTTCATTCATTAAAAAAAATTGATTCTTTATATTTTTTGGGATAATAGCCCTTTGTTGGGTGTAGATATTCCCTCCATTAATAGGTTGCCTTTTTGTTATTATTTCTTTTGCTGTGAAAAAAAGTTATTTGTTGCAGTCCCATTTATTAATTTTTGTTTTTGTTTCTTTGCTAATGGAGTTGAAACTCCAAATATAGTTCTGAGTATGGGGTCTAGGAGTACATCATTCATATTTTCTTCCAGGTATTATGGAGTTTCAGAACTCATGTTCTAGTCCTTAATCTATTGTTTGCTAACTTTTATATGTGGTGTTAAAATAGTGACCTACTTCCAAATAAAACTTTTTTCTTTTGTATGTTGCCATTCAATTTTTACAACACCATTTTCTGAAGTTTTTTTTCTTTGTTGTCTGGCCTTGTCTCTTTTGTCATAAATGAAATGTCCATATATGTTTATGAAGCCAAGGTTTATTTCCCGGGTGTCTAGTCCATCCATTAATAGTATATCTCTGTTTTGTTCCAATACCATGCTGTTTTTAATTATCATCCATTTGTAATATAGTTTAAAGTCTGGGACACAGGATGTCTTCATTTATAATCTAAGAGTTTCTTTTTGTGTTTCTTTGTTCATTTATTTTGATTCTTTATATTTCACATGAGAATGAAATCATACAACATTCCTCTTTGACTTATTTCACTTGGCATGACACCCTTTAGGTCCATCCACGTTGTTGCAAATTGTAGAATTTAACATAGATATTTATAGCTGAATAATGTAATATTTTGGTGCTCTCACATTACATAGTATCTGGAACACAGAGAATGGGAGGTGAACTAGAAAAAAAATAGAGGAATTTTCAGGGGCTGAAAGTAGAACATTCCAGACTATGAGCGCCACACTAGCTGTAGCCTTACAGGCAGGGCACAGAGCCATCCACCATTGTCTGTAAATATTGTCCTTCTTGTCTGTAGGAGATTATAATGATCATTATTATTGGCGAGACACCTGTTCAGCGTAATGAGTATGCAGTTTGCTGCAATTGGCAATGAGCAGTTCCTTATAATTGGCTCATAAGAATGACAAGGTGTAGAAAGTGCAGTTAAGCCTTTTCAATTCACATGTGCCATTAGCAGGAGCTCATTAAAGACATGAACGAAGAGAAAGTGTAAATAAAGGATTCTATTTGCTGTAATTACAACTGTACATCTAGCTGCCTCTCCTGATTCGGCTGAAAAGATATCCCCATGCCTGAAGCTCTTGATATCTTTTCCTGTCTTCGTATTTCATGTGGTCTCTTGGGGTATTTCTTCTCCAGAGTGCTGCATGCAGACACGTTAGGGACACAGCTTACAGAGAATCTATGATGAATGTGATTCTCACATGTGTGCGGGTCCTAACTAGGAGTTGTCATCTGTGTTTAACAAGGATTTTGCAGGGATATCCCGGTGAATCCCCACTTTTGGTGCCCACAAGAACTGCAACAGGGAACCTGAGCTTTTTCTGTAAAGTGACTTAGAAATACACATTCTTTAATCTGGCAAAGAGTTTCTTAGCTCTGTTTTCTGTCTGTAAAATTAGAGGTGATAACTAAGATTTTTTTAAGATAAAAAGTGCTTACCAAACAGTAAATAAACTCCTGTGGGGGCCTAGAAAGAAAGTACAGCAAGTAAGGTGCATGCCTTGCATGCTTCCAACCCAGCTTCAATACCTGAAGTCCAGATGGCCACCCCAAGCCCTGCCAGGAGTAATCTCTGAATACAGAGATAGGAATAAGCCCCAAGCATGAGTGAGTATAGCCCCAAACAAACAAAAAAACAAACAAACAAAATCTATGGAATAATACCTTAATGCCTGGCTCTAGTTTTGAATATTCTTTTAGTATTTTTTTGGAGGGACAGGGTTGGGAGTGGGGATTTCGATTATACCTAGCAGTTCTCAGAGGCTACACCTAATCCCCAGCTCTGTGCTAGGGAATCACTCCTGGCGGTACTTGGGGAACCATATACAGTACCAGAGATTGAAGTGGGTTCACCCTCACGAAAACTAGTGTTACAACCCCTGTGCTATCACAGGCAGCCCTGTGCCTGGAAAAGGAACTTTAAGAGAAATCTGAGGCAGAAGTGATTTTATTCATGTACATTGTACTTCCAGCAGACATTTCACTTGTGGCAAGTATCCCCAAAGTGAGTAGTGAGCTTTGAGTTCTCATGACAGTCCTGAGTGGTCCTTCCCAACATTTTCTTAATGACAATGTTTCCCTGAGACATTTTTTTCCTTAGTTGTTCCCTTACCTTGAAAATTTAATACCATATTCTACTATGTAGAGTAAATACTGTATGTATATTTGTGTTTTTTTTTAATTTTTGGGTAACACCCGGCGATGCACAGGGGTTACTCCTGGCTCTGCACTCAGGAATTATCCCTGGCGGTGCTCGGGGGATCATATGGGATGCTGCGAATCAAACTCGGGTCAGCCTCGTGCAAGGCAAACACCCTACCCGCTGTGCTATTGCTCCAGTCCCACTGTATGTATATTTGTGCTTTATACAATAAAAGGGTAGGACCTGCCAATCGAATTCCATTAACATGCAGAGAGGTAGATGAAACAATGATAAGGACGAACTAAAGATTCTCAGAGACTGTTAGGAAACATCCATAAGTTATCCTTGTGTAGTGCTGACTCTGTGCTGAGCACTAATGCAAGGCACTTTACAAATATTATTTAACCCTCAGAGAAAAGTCATGAAGTACTTACCAGATGGGACAACTGAGGTAAAGGTAAACACTTGTCCACAAATGTGTCCACAGTTGAAGTTTATAGTCAGGAGTTGAGGACTCTGGTGAGCTTCTGTGTCTGGCAGCCATGCCCAGTAATGCCTGATGGTAGCATGTCTGTTGTTTTCTTCTCCACATGAAGAGAAGCAGGTCCTCCAGTGCCTCGGCCACTTCCTCAGGGCCACAGTGACTCAGATCAGGACGATACTTGCATGTAGGGCTGCTCTCCAATTGCTTCAGCTCTGTCATGGGAGCCATGTCCTGCCAAGGTAGAGTTCTAAGGAGTTGACTGAGGTGAACTCTGGTGTCTACCTCGATGTCTCTGGTTGTGTATTCTAGATGTACCACTTTAAAAGTGAGGCAGCTCTGATAAAAGGCACTTTTTTTTTAAATTAGTGAAACACCATGAGGTACAGTTGTAGACTTACATATTTTTGTGTTTGGGTTTCAGGGCTGGAGCGATACCACAGCAGTAGGGCGTTTGCCTTGCATGCAGCCAACATGGCCAACTCGAGTTTGATTCCTCTGTCCCTCTCGGAGAGCTCAGCAAGCTATCCAGAGTGTCTCGCCCGCATGGCAGTGCCTGGCAAGCTACCCGTGACGTACTCGATATGCCAAACACAGTAACAACAAGTCTCATGATGGAGATGTTACTGGGCCCGCTCGAGCAAATCGATGAACAACGGGAGGACCGTGACCATGACCACAGGTTTCAGTTATACAATGATCAAGTACCCATCCCTCCACTGGTGCCCATTCTCCACACCAATGAACCCTTCCACTCCCCCATCACCCCGCCCCACCCCACCCCACCTCTATGGCAGGCATTTCATTTTGCTCTCTCTTTCCTTTAGGGTGTTGTGGTTTAAAAGGCCCCTTTTATATGTAGAGGCAGCCATGTGTGGTTCCACATGAGTCTATTAGCTGTTTCTTAGCTGCCCCTTTTTCTTATAGAGGTCTGGTCACAAATTTAACCACAAGCTGGCAGCGCTGATCCTGGAAGGCTGGCGCCTACTCTGAGGATGGCCGCCTGTCCACCCAGAAGGTGTGCACATGGCCTACCTCTACCTTTGACTGTCATCCTGAAACCTTTCTCAGGAAGTGCCATTTCTGAAGCAAGCTTTTCTTCCTTGGAATTGTATGGTTACTCCCAATATCTGCGCAATTGAGTTGCAAGAAGCAAATGTTAAATTTCTCTCACATGCTGGGTCCTGAGTCCTTGAACCATGGAGACAGAGAGAAGAATTCAGCTTTTGTCCCCAGGTCCTTTCACTGCAGGGAACAACCTGCACAAGGTGATGTCCATGTCCATAATTTTTGTTCCCTACCACCTCAGAAGCATACCTCAAGGCTCTATGGGATTCAGAATAGGGCTTGGGGTGGGGAAGAAATGCACACATATGTGGATACACATCTGTACACACACACACACACACACACACACACACACACCTGCTATATTGCACTTCCCAAAGGTTCCTGCCAGATACCAACCAGCTGTTCTTTTATAATAGTGATCTATAGATTAAACTCCGTTTAAGGATAAGAAAATCCATTTTACTAGTAAGCTTTTTACAATTAGTCTGTTTGGGAGGCCTGGAGGTGCTCAGGACTAATAGTCTCATGTGAAACCACAGCCCTGGAGGGCTACATGTGGCGCTGCTTGGGGAACCACACAATTCCAGGGGCCTCACACAAGCAAGGACATCCACTGCTACAGGAACCAGTTTCCTGGCACAGCGAGTTAACTTTTATAAATTGCGAGCAAGAAGAGGAGGTGGGGGATTATCTCTCTGAGAACTGAAACCAATTTCATCACATTCAACAATATAGGCAACATATACCTTCCTGTCCTTGTGTTAAATAATGCTAAGAAAATAATACATTCTTCCCTGATTCTATTCTTAGCAATCCTGGGACCAGAAAAAATAACTTAGTTGCTTATTCCAAAAAATATCTGTTCTGGGAAGATAAGTCAGTGGAGTAACAAGATTAACAACTTCTTCAACACCAAGAAGACCTTGTTGCTGTAAGACCTTCACCTCATGCCCACCACTCTAAAGCGATTATATCAGAATTCTTTCCAGTCTTGGTGAATTTTCTGCATTGGAACATTCTCCCTAAAATTACCCATATTCAACCTTGAAACCTTTAAAATTCTTTCCCCTCCTTTCCCATTTTGAAACTCTATGGTGATTCTATCAGCGTAGTATTCTCCATTGTTTCTTGAGTGGAAGATGCAGAGTTCTACTACACAGACCTTCTCATGCACTCTTAGGAGCTGACAGCTCATTAATTGTTCTGCTCTGGGGGTGTTGACAGCATCACATATAGACTTGTTTGGGGACTCCTGATCACACCTCTCCTTCAGGGCTGTTCCCAAAGCCAGAAAGACTCAGTGCCTCAGCTAGTGGTTTTAACTTCAGCTTCATGACACAATGATCCAGATGGTGCCAGAGAAGCAGGTTGGGCTCTTGCCTTGCATGAGACTGACCCGAATTTGATCTTTGAGGCTGTGAAAGGTCCCACAAAAGGAGTGATCACTGAGCACAGAGCCAGGAGTAAGCCCTGAGTACAGCCAGGTGTGGCCCAACCTCCCACCCCTCAAAGTGACCCAGGCAACTTTAGAAAGTATAGATGCCTGAGCCTATTCCCAGAAATACTGAATTATTATGATATGGTGGAATTGGGAATATATGCATATTTAATAAATGTCATTATGTAGGTTATTAACTTGTACAGCCCAGTGATCCAGATAAAGACAACAATTAAAAACATAATCCATATGTACTTCTCTTCAAAATACCTGATTCTTTCCCCCGCTCTCCCATCCAACTTATTTAAACACTGGTACATGCCACTGACCAAGCAAGTGAAAACGGAGATAGACTATATTAAACTAAGAAGTTTCTGCACTGCAAAAGATACAGTGACCAAAATGCTCTACATCATTAACCATCAGGGAGATGCAGATAAAAAAAAAAACAATGAGATATCATCTCACACCACAGAGACTGGCCCAGATCCAAAAGAACAAAAGCTGGCGCAGATGTGGCGAGAAAGGGACCCTCCTTAACTGCTGGTGGGAATGCTGACTGGTTCAGACCTTTTGGAAAAGAGTATGGACGATTCTCAAAAAATTAGAAATTGAGCTCCCATTTGACCCAGCAATACCACTCCTGGGAATATATGCCAGAGAGGCAAAAAAGTACAGTCAAAATGACAGCTGCACTTGTATGTTCATTGCTGCACTGTTCACAATAGCCAAAATCTGGAAAACCCTGAGTGCCCAAGAACAAATGACTGATTAAAGAAACTTGGTACATCTACACAATGGAGTACTATGCAGCTGTTAGAAAAGATGAAGACAGGGACGGGCACGGAGGCCCAGCTCCGGGCAACAAAGCTGAACGGCTCCAATTCCAAACAGGTACAGCCCGCCCCCAAGGGCCTGGGACCCTCTCTGGGCATGCGCAGCTAGATCCAGCTCCTAGAAAGCCGTTTTCCTCCCCTGATTTGCGCGGGACGGGCACGGAGGCCCAGCTCTGGGCAACAAAGCTGAACGGCTCCTCATTCCAAGCAGGAGACGTTCCCAACTCCTCGCCCAGTGCCAGGGACTCTTTCTGGAGCCGCGGTCGCTAATGCAGCCGCTAAATATTTTCCCACTACATATGCCATAGGAACCATAAGCTAACTTCTTAGATGGAAACTTCTCTAGATAAGCTCAGCCACTAGAAACACAGTAGCCAATAACTCATAAGCCTATCTTAACTCACACTGCATATCAAGCAGAATAGTAACAGTGAACGTGAAGGACTAAACCACACCTCTCACAATGGTAAAGCAATGCAAAAGCCCACCAAACTTTCATATTGAAGAGTCTAGCCCAGATGACACCAACAGTACTGTAGTGTTAGACAACCTCTCTGACAAGGAATTCAGAAGGGAGCTACTTAGGATGCTTAGGGAATTAAAAGAAACACTGGAAAGCAATGCCAATAGAAGACAAGAGGATTTGAAGGCAGAAATGAGGAAAATGCAATCAGAAATGTCAGACTTGAAAAATCTCGTAGGCGAATTGAAAAGCTCAGTGGAAGGCCTCAGCAGCAGATTAAGAGCTGCTGAGAACAGAATCAGTGAGCTCGAAGATGAAGTTCAGAGACTCTCCAGAAAAGAGCAGAAAATGGAAAAGAGACTCACAATTAGGGAACAGATGGCAAGAGAAGATCGTGATGAAGCCAAGAGGGGTAACATAAGAATTATTGGAGTCCCAGAGGTACAGGAAGAAAACCCTGATGAAGAAGAAACTGTCAAAGACATCATTGGTACAACATTTCCAGAGCTGAAGAAAACTTGTGACCACATTCAGGAGGCCCGAAGGGTACCAGCTAGAAGAAATCCAAATAGAAATACCCCAAGACACATTCTGATCAAAATGACCAAAATCTTAGACAGAGACAAAATTCTGAAAGCAGCAAGATCGAAGAAAGAAATCTCTTACAAAGGAGGATCCTTAAAATTCACAGATGATTTTTCTGATGAAACCCTCATGGCCCGAAAACAGTGGTGGAACATAGTGAAAAAACTTAATGAAATAAATGCCTCCCCAAAAATACTTTTCCCAGCAAGACTCTCATTCATAATAGAAGGAACAACACACAGTTTCACAGACAAACAACAGCTCAGGAACTTCATAGACTCAAAACCATGGTTACAAGAACAACTAAATGGGCTACTTTAAGGCAAGAAAGGCCCCTCAAATACACCAAATTTTAACAGAACAATGGGACAAAATCCCATAACAATAATCTCTCTCAATGTCAATGGGCTAAATGCACCAATTAAAAGACATAGAGTGGCAGGATGGATTAGAAAATAGAACCCAACATTCTGCTGCCTGCAAGAAACGCATCTCAATAGTCAAAGCAAACACAGGCTCAGACTCAAAGGCTGGAAAACAATCCTACAGGCAAACAGCTCCCATAAAAAAGCTGGGGTAGCCATCCTTATATCAGACCACATCGATTTCAGAGTGAGGAAGGTCATAAGAGACAGTGAAGGCCATTTCTTATTGATCAGAGGATCTGTACAACAGGAAGAACTTACAATAATAAATGTATATGCACCTAATGAGAGACCAGCAAAGTACTTAAAACAACTACTCATAGATTTGGAAAAAGACATCAATAGCAACACAATACTAGTGGGAGACTTCAACACTGCTTTGTCACCTCTTGATAGATCAACCAGACTCAAGCTTAGCAAGGACATACTTCATTTGAGGGAAACAATGGAAGAAAGGGACTTAGTAGATATATACAGGACACTTCATCCACAAAAAGCTGAATACACATTCTTCTCAAGCGTACATGGAACATTCTCCAAGATAGACCACATGCTGAGCCACAAAACATGCCTCCATAAAATTAAGAAGGTAGAGATTGTATCAACAATCTTCTCAGACCATAATGCGCTGAAATTAGAAGTAAATCACACACAAAAACAGAAAACTAAATCAAACACCTGGAAATTAAACAGTGCACTATTGAACAACGAGTGGCTTAGACAGGAAATCAAAGAGGAAATCAAAAGATTCCTAGAAACGAATGAAAATGAGAACCCGAGTTACCAAAACTTATGGGACACAGCAAAAGCTGTGTTAAGAGGAAAGTTTATAGCTCTACAAGCATTCCTCAGGAAGGAGGAGCGAGCACACATAAGTAACCTAACCTCACAGCTTAAGAGCTTGGAGAAGGACCAAAAAAAGGAGCACAACCCGAACAGGAGAAAGAAATAATAAAACTCAGAGCAGAGATTAACGAGATGGAAACCCAAAAAACAATCCGAAAGATCAATGAAACCAAGAGCTGATTCTTCGAGAAAATTAACAAGATCGATAAGCCTCTAGCAAAACTCACAAAGAAAGGGAGAGAGAAAACCCTAATAAACCGAATCAGAAATGAAAAGGGGGTCATAACAACAGAAACTACAGAAATTCAGAGGATCCTCAGGGAGTACTTTGAGAAGCTTTATGCCACGGAACATCAAAACCTCGAGGAAATGGAAAAATTCCTAGACTCCTACAGACTCCCAAGGCTGAACCAAGAAGACCTGGAATACCTGAACAGACCTATCACCATCAAGGAAATTGAAATGGTAATAAAAAGTCTCCCCAAGCACAAAAGTCCTGGCCCAGATGGATGCACTAGTGAATTCTTCCAAATCTTTAAAGAGGACTTACTCCCAATGCTCTTTAAGCTTTTCCACGAAATTGAATATATCAAAAACACTTCCGAACAGTTTCTACGAAGCAAATATCACACTGATACTAAAAGCAGACAGAGATACCACAAAGAAAGAGAATTACAGACCGATATCCCTGATGAACACAGATGCAAAGATCCTCAACAAACTACTAGCAAATAGAATCCAACTACTCATCAAAAAGATCATACACCATGACCAAATAGGATTCATCCCAGGGATGCAAGGATAGTTTAACATTCGAAAATCAATCAACATAATCCATCATATCAACAAAAGAAAAGATAAAAAGCATATGATTATATCAATAGATGCAGAGAAAGCGTTTGACAAGATCCAGCACCCCTTTATGATGAAAACCCTAGCCAAAATTGGTATAGAGGGGACCTTCCTCAACATAATTAAAGCCATCTACCACAAGCCTACAGCAAGCATCATCCTCAATGGGGAAAAACTGAGAGCCTTCCCTCTAAGATCAGGGACGAGACAGGTATGCCCACTATCTCCAATGCTGTTCAATATAGTACTGTAAGTACTTGCAATAGCGATTAGGCAAGAAAAAGATATTAAGGGCATTCAGGTAGGAAAGGAAGAAATCAAGCTCTCACTATTCGCAGATGATATGATACTCTACTTAGAGAACCCAATAACCTCCACCAAGGAGGTGTTTTCACTAATAAAAATTTAAACATAAGTTGTTCATGATGGTTTTGTATAGGCATTCAATATTCCAACACCAATCCCACCACCACTGCGACTTTCCCTTCACCATTATCCCCATTTTCCCGACCACTACTCAAGCCTGTCCCCACAGGAGGCTCACAATAATTTATTTTATATTGCTTATTGCCATAATGTCTAATGAAATGATAAAAAAGTTTCAGTAATTAGTGAAAATTTTTGTATCTCACCATGGAGACATTGAGTACTTGTCTGAGGGTTTATTAAGTTTATGAAATCATTGCAAGTTAAGTTTTCTGGGTTAATGCTTTTGTAAGTTGAGCTTAGTTGGCTTCTTTATTACATTAATCTGGTGTGCTATTAGTATTTTAGAGTTTGGAGATGTTACAACAGTATCACTGTAGCACTGTCATTGTTCTGCTCGGTGAACACCAGAAACGGTCTCCATTGTGAGACCTGTTGTTACTGTTTTTGGCATATGAAATACATCAAGGGTAGCTTGCAAGGCTTTGCCCGTGTGGGAGAGAAACTCTAGGTAGCTTGTTGGGCTCTCTGAGAGTGGCAGAGGAATTGAATCCGGGTCAGCTGCATGCAAGGCAAATGCCCTGCCCGCTGTGCTATGCTCCAGAAATTCGAGAATATTTAACTGGGCAGTCTGGCTAAAGGTATTGGGGGCAGCTGTTGGAGTATGAGTGAAGCTTGTGGGGGCTTTGGTAGGGTAGGATGGGAACTTGCCCTGCTCCCCTCTTGAGATTGCCCTGGGGGTCTCAGCCAGGAATGGATATCCAAGAAATCATTGTGGCTAGGTGATCTCTTTCGAGATTTATTTATGAGTCTCAGGAGCAAGACCGGTCGATGAGCTTACATGGCGGTGGTGGTGGTGGTGGGACATGGGTGTGGCTGCCAGAACTTCTGAAGTGTGACAAGGTAATGGGAGGTCGGGCAACTGACCTCCAAGAAAGCTGGGAGTTTTCAGCTTCCCAAACCCCCATGCACCTGAAATTTTTGTCAGGTTAGCATTTCTGTGAAACTCAGTTGTGAGGCCGTGGGGTCTGGCCTAAGGCATGGCAGCAGCTGTTGGGTTACGGGTGCAACTTCGGGGGCTTTGGAAAGGTGAGATCTGGCCCATGCCCCTCTGAGATCCCCCGCAATGTCTCAGCTGGAAATGGGTATCTGAGAAGTTTTTGTGATTGGTTAATCTCTTTTGAGATTTATTTATGTGTCTCTGGAATAGGCTGGTAGATCACTTTACATGACGGCAGTGGTGGGACATGGCTGCTGAGGCTTCCTAAAGCACAGGGAGGCGGCAAGAGGTCTCCCATCCAATCTCCCAAACTCTGAGAAGGCTCAGAGTTCTCAAAAGATCTGGTTCTTGGCTCAGTTATTTCACTTAAGGGAATTTATCCAAAGAAGGGAATTCCAGATGCACATAAACTATAGTGCTCATGAAATTTTGCATTACAAAGCAAAAACCTAAATCTGAAAAAATAGTCTTCCAATAAGTGTAAAGCCACCTTGAATTTACTTACTTTTTGATGCAGATACAATCAGACTTGCCTACAAACATTAATCTCTACTCTAGCTCAGTGACAGTTACATAATGGCCCCAAGCTAGAAACACTTTAATTTTCACAATTAGATTGGTTCAATAAAAAATACTACATCTACAGATAATATACTACACTGTCAATAAAATGATGATGAAGATGAATATTTAGTGGTTGAAGAACGATTTTTATGCTGTATGAACCAAATACAATTATAATTAAACCCAGCTCTTTATTTGGTGTTTACTGTGTATAATAGCCCAGTAGTAAGGGGCCTAGGAATAAATGCTAATAAAAAAGACAAAAATCCCCTCCAAAATCCCAAACCTTGACTTCTTCATGGAGCTTATATCCCTGTGAGGAGAGAAGCTTAATTACACAGCATGTTAGAAGATTAAAGGTGTGATTTTTTTTAAAAAATCAGTTAAAGGAAGATAGGAAATGTTCTCAAGGAGTTTTTGTTCCAGAGCAACAGAAGACTGTGAAGATTTGGTCATGTATCAAATGTCAATAAATGTGCTCCTAGGATTGTTATTTTTTCTTCACTTAATTATTTCATTTCCTCCTATTTTCAATCTTTAAAAATTTATTTTTCTTTCTGAGTCACACCTGGTGATGCTCAAGGGTTACTCCTGGCTTTGCTTTCGGGAATCACTCTTGGCGGTGCTCAGGTGACTATATGGGATTCTGGGACTTAAACCTGGGTCGACCACGTGCAAGCCAAATGACCTAACTGCTGTACTATCGCTTCAGCCCTCTAAAACATTTTTTACAAGTATAGCCCACCACGGCTTTCTTTTCACACTGACATTCCCACTGCTTACTCATGCTCTCTTCCCCTGCAACCTTGATTCTATTGTCAATATTCACTGTTTCATTGTAAATACTTTTAAAAATATTGTGACTTAAAAAATCATTGCCTATTACAAATATAAAATATATATGTAACTTTGAGCAAAAAGAGTTCTAAAATCAGTATGATATTTTGATAGCCAGATATAGAGCTAAGCCAATTATTTGGGGCATATAGGTGACTCTCTAGGACTGATCAAGCCTTGAGGACCTGATGATTCAATACTCAGGCCAGTCTGTGATGCTGCCTGAGCCCAGCAGCACCCATGGGACACCAGGGATTGTGTGGGGGCCTCACACATGCAAGGTTTGTTCTCCAGCTTTCTGAGGTATGTCCTGGGCCAGATTCAGCTCTGTTCATAAACAGAGAAAGGACTGGGTTGAATCTCCCATGGATGAATATTTTCAATCTTCCCCTAAAATATGGACTAATTTTGCCTTTATATTTGGGGTGATATGTAATATTAACTTTGCCCTTAAGTGACTAGGATCCCTTGTTTTGGGGAAGGCTTTTGAACACACCATATGGTGTTCAGGGCCTACACCTAGTGGTGCTTGGGGATCATATGCAGTACCAGGGGCCAAATTGTTAGATCTTTTATTTTATACTGGTCTGTCTCTAGAATAAGTTTGAATAAATTGATTTATTAACCACCAACAAAGGGAGTTTGAAAAGGATCATACCATTCAGAATTTTAGCATGAGTAGCAAGTAGCTTGGTATGTCAAAAATTATTTAGGAAAGTATTTGGGAAGTAATTATTAACAATAAAAATAATAAGCTACTATTTACTGTATATACTATTTATACGACAGCACAGCAGGTAGGGCGTTTGCCTTGCACGTAGCCGACCCAGGTTCAATTCTTCAGTCCCTCTCATAGAGCCTGGCAAGCTACCAAGAGTATCCTGTCTACACGGCAGAGCCTGGCAAGCTCCTCATGGCATATTCGATATGCCAAAAACAGTAACAAGTCTCACAATGGAGACATTACTGGTGCCCACTCGAGCAAATTGATCAACAATGGGAAGACAGTGCTACAGTGCTACTATTTACTGTATTCAGCAGGGTCCAGATACAATATTATGGGCTTTATATACTCATAAAAATCAACACAGAAATAAACACTGGGAGTTTGATATTCTCATTGTGTTTATTTTAATTTCTAAGCAAGTAAAGCTCAGAGATCATAAAGCTGGTAAGTGGCACATCAGGGCTACTTTAGCCAGGTCTATCTGTCAGAGCTCAAGTTGCAATTTGTTCTCAAGCATATACAAAATCAGGTGAAAACCTCTTCCACTTCCAGTTCTCCAGATTGATTTTTGTGAGTAGGTGGGAGAGAGTTCAGGTCTGGGGTCTCCAGCCAGGCATTCTCTTGGAAGGTTTCAATCAGGACTTTGGAAATGGATTTTTGAAAATGATTTTTTTTACTATTGCAGGAAGGATTTTCCTATATCTTAGCTTAAAAACTCATCAGGAAAAATGAACAGCAAATGTCTGCAGCGATAAGTTGTCAGCATCGGGGTGGGTGGTCAAGTGCTCCTTTGTCTTTATAGTAGAAGCAGCTGCTTTCCAGTGATGGGAGAAACAAATGCCTTGATGTCATTTACCCAAAATTGTCCCAGTGGTAATTTGATTTCTCAAATAAAGGACCCTCATACTTCTGATTTCCATTATACCATTTCCTTTGTTATTACATGGATCTGCCTATTTTGCCAGCCAGTAACATTGCAATAAAGTGTAGAAATTTTGTACACTAAGTTTAATACATACAACAGATATTTCTTCTAGTCTTTATAATTAAGGCACATAATAGCATACCTCACCGACTGGAGCTAATGTAAGTGCTTAGCACATTGGCCCATAATAGCGGCTCAGTAAATGTTAGCTGACATGAATAATAAATTCATATTAGGTGACCAACATAATTAGCATATCAAACATTAGCCTGAGCGTCACACCCTGCTTCCTTAGCTGAAATTACATTCTTTGTTGGCAATATGTGCTTCTGAGATGTTGAATAGTTTTATTCTCTTAAGTAGATAACTGCTTCCTCCCTGATTTGATTTATGCTCTAAGATGAGTGCAAGAAGTGAGTTTGTCCCTAGATGGAGGCATCAATTTTGTTCACCTCATTCATGTGGATTCAACATTAGTGAAGAAAATCTGAATGGACAAAAACTACTTTATGTTGCAGATTGCAAATTTACTCAGTTGAGAAGATAAAGTGTAGTTTCTTGAGTTTCCATAAATCTAGTTTCCCTCTAAATTAGCTTTTAAGACCTTCCAGGTTTAAAACACTCTGACCTAATTAATTTGTTAGGTAACATCATCTTATCTTTTTTTTTATTAGTGAAACACCATGAGGTACAGTTGTAGATTTACAATTTTTTGTGCTTGGGTTTCAATTATACAATGATCAGATACCCATCCCTCCACCAGTGCCCATTTTCCACCACCATGGATAATATCCCCCCCCCACACCCATCCCCCCATCCCCCCCGCCTCCGTGGCAGGGCAATCCCCTGTGTTCTCTCTCTCCTTTTGGGTGTTGTGGTCTGCAAAAGAGGCATTGAGTGGCAAACATGTTCAGTCCATAGTTCACTTTCGACATGCGTCTCCCCTCCTGGGAGGATCCTCCAAACATCCTTTATTTGGTGCTCCCTTCTCTATCTGAGCTGCCCTTTCCTCTAGAATGCCCGGCTGGCCACTAAGCTCTGGAGTAATCCTCCTGGTGCTGATCTCAGCTATTCTTGGGTATTAATCTCATATTTTGTTACTTTATATCCCCCAGATGAATGCAATCTTTCTATGTCTTTTTTTTTTCTATGTTGTTTTTTTTTATTTATATTCTTTTAATAGGGATACTAAAGTCCAACTACAGCCAACTGGTAAAGGTTTTTCTGGAAAAACAAAAACCAAAAAAACAAAAAAAACACAACACACACAAGAAAATCTGTTCCAGGCCTTTTTCCCTGAACCACGATCCTCTGCCCCTTCCGAGCACGCCCCTCGGAGGCCCGCCTGGGCTCTCTCCCGCCGCTCGCCTGCAGCCGGAGAATCACGTTCACTTCTGGGTCAGAGAAAAAGCGTTCTGGTCCATCAGTTCTCCGACTCGCTCCTGGAGGATGTTAACCAGCTCCGCTATTACGAAGACATGCGTGTCATCAATGTCCTGGATGATGAACTTCTTCCCCAGGGCATTGGACTCGTCCAAGTAGAGCAGAAACTGCTTCATGGCAGGGTCACATTCTATAAGCACTCCTTTCAAGACGTTGACCATCTTTCCCGGTGGGCCTCTCTTTCTGACTCATTTCGCTTAGCATGATACTTTCCATATTGTACCACTTGTATGTAAATTTCATGACTTCATCTTTTCTAACAGCTACATAGTACTCCATTATGTACATGTACCAAAGTTTCTTTAACCAGTCATCTGTTCTTGGGCATTCAGGTTTCTTCCAGTTTCTGGCTATTGTAAAGAGTGCTGCAATGTGTCGAAAGTAGACTATGGACTGAACATGTTTGCCACTCAATGCCTCTTTTGCAGACCACAACACCCAAAAGGAGAGAGAGAACACAGGGGATTGCCCTGCCACAGAGACAGGGGGGATGGGGGGATGGGGGTGGGAGGGATATTATCCATGGTGGTGGAAAATGGGCACTGGTGGAGGGATGGGTATCTGATCATTGTATAATTGAAACCAAAGCACAAAAAAATTGTAAATCTACAACTTTAAAAAAAATAAAATAAAATAAAGGGAAAAAAAAAAGAGTGCTGCAATGAACAAACAAGTGCAGATGTCACTTCGACTATACATTTTTGCCTCTCTGGGATATATTCCCAGGAGTGGCATTGTTGGGTCAAATGGGAGCTCAATTTCTAATTTTTTGAGAATCGTCCATACTGTTTTCCAAAAGGGCTGAACCAGTGGACATTCCCACCAACAGTGAAGGAGTGTCCCTTTCTTGCCACATCCGCGCCAGCATCGGTTGCTTTTGTTCTTTTGAATGTGGGCCAGTCTCTGGGGTGTGAGATGGTATCTCATTGTGGTTTTGATCTGCATCTCCCTGATGATTAATGATGTAGAGCATTTTCTCATGTGCTTTTTTTGCCATTCGGATTTCTTCTTTGAGAAAGTTTCTGTTCATTTCATTGCCCCATTTTTGGATGGGGTTGGATGTTTTCTTCTTGTGGAAAAAGCCACCATTTTTAATGGGCAGCACTGAAGCACTGTCCTCCCATTGTTCATGGATTAGCTCAAGCAAGCCCAGTAATGTCTCCATTGTGAGACCTGTTGATACTGTGTTTGGCATATCGAATGCGGCTTTTAAATAAGTATGCCTTCCCAATGAAGACATGCAGATGGTCCACCAACACACATAAAAATGCTCTATATGAGGTAAGTGGGAACCTGTGACTGAGATTTCTAAGCCCGCTTGGATAGCAACTGGGCCTCCTTCTCCTAGCTCCCCAGTTTTCCAGTAACTTGGCAGTTACACCCACAAACTGCCCCCAGAGCCATCTAATCTCATCAATGGCCAAGACTCAGAGACTATAAACTAAAGCTCCCCTAAGAGAGCACTACAGAAAGTCTTGACCCCGTGACAGGCTGTCTTCTCCAGGGCACTTTGAAGCGGGATGGGTTGAGTTTCCCTTTCTGCCCCAAGAAGAACTCCAGCAACTGAAAACCTCCTGAACCCAACCACCACCATGTTCAAAGCCACTCTCCACAGGCTCAGACAAGCCTCACCTAAGACGGACAAGATAAACCTCACCTAGGAGTGGGCTCACAGGAAAACCCAGGTATGTGGGAACCTGTGACTGAGATCTTCAAGACTTCTTGGATCTACTGGGCCTCCTCCCCCCAGTTCCCCAGTTTTCCAGTAGCTTGTCAGTCGCACTCACAAACTGGCTCCAGCACCATGTAATCCCATGTAATCTCATCAACGGTCAAGACCCAGAAACTATAAACTAAAGTTCCCAGAAGAGAATGATACAGAATGTCCTGGACATTATCTTCTATCCATAACAAGCAATACAAAACAAATTATCTAGCATTTTCCTTTCGGCAGGTTTGTGTGGTGGTGGAACTGGTGCCGAAACATCAAATGTAACCAATGTAGAGAGAGAGTACAGGGGAAATTGTCTGCTACAGAGGCAGGGGAAGGGTTGGAATGGGGGTGGGGGAGGAATACTGGGGATTTTGGTGGTGGAAAATGTGCACTGGTAAAGGGATAGGTGTTTGATGATTGTATGGCCAAAGCTCAAACATGAAAACTTTGTAACTGCATCTCATGGTGAATCAATAAAAAAGTGGGGAGGATGCTCTATATCACTTACTATTAGCAAATTTTTGTTTTGAAAGGGGACACCAAGCAGTGTTCAGAGCTTACTCATGGCTCTTCACTCAGAGTTCAATCCCAGTGGGGGTCAGGGAATCCCATGGGGTGTCGAGGATCAAACCTGGGTTTGTCTCATACAAAGCAAGCACCCTACCCATTATGCTATGATTCTGATCCCACTATTAGAGAAATTTTAATGAAAACTGCAATGAGCTATCATGTCACTCCAGTGAGAGTGGCCAATATCAGAATGATTGGAAATAACTTCTGACAAGTTTTAAAAAGGAAGGAAGGAGGAAAGGAGGGAAGGAAGGAGGGAGGGAGGGAAGGAATGAGGGAACGAATGAAGGAAGGGAGGAATGGAGGAAGGGAGGGAGGGAGGGAGGGAGGGAGGGAGGGAGGGAGGGAGGGAGGAAGGAAGAGAAACTTTAGCACACTGTTGGAATGAAGTCATTAAGGAAATAGCATGAAGATTCCATAAAAAGATAAAAACAGATGGGACATTAGATAATGTCCTATGGGTACGACATTTTTCCTTGGTTGTCTTGCTCATGGTCAACTCAGGTTTGATACCTCATACCTATATGGTCCCCAAGCTGGTCAGATGTGATCCCTGAGTACTTACAGAGCACCGAACTAGTAAGCCCTGAGAACAGACAGCTATGACCATCCCCCCGCCCTCCTCCCAAAAAATATAAGAGAAGAAATACCACTTGACTCACCAATTTCATTCCTCAGTATTACCCAGAAGATATGAAAATACCAAAAATAAATAAGTGAATAAAGAGACTATGGTATAGGCCGGAGTTCCACTGCACCCACCCAGACCTGGCCTTTCCTGTGCAAAGGTGGGTCCATCTTTGCAACCCGGTCCTATCCCATCCCGCGCTCCTCATCACCAGGACAGCTCCCTGAGGGCACTTGCTGGAGTTCTGCAGCACAGGCCCACCCAACCCCTGCCTTTCCTCTGCAAAAGCCTTTGGCCCCAGGTCTGTGGACTAGCAATCAGACAGACTGGGGGGGGGGGGGGGGGCCGTAACCTCCACTGTAGGGGGCGTGGCCTTCTCAAAAGAGGGCATGGACTTCTATGAGGCCAGCAGACGCTCACGTGGCCACAGTTATATTTCCCACTCCCAGCAATCTTGACTCATATCCCAATCTTTATTACCTAATTCAATGGAAAAAGTCCTGGCCGCCTTAAACACAATACGACAATAATTCACCAGCCTACTTCAATTCCAACAAAAGACCAGTGTACACAAGAAGCTGTACAAGCCCAATATAAAAGAGCACCTCCTCCAACACTTCAGTAGATGCCCGTCATAAGCCACAGAATAATGTCTTAGAGGAAGGACATATTGTAGAAGTGGAGAAGGGTGACCACAATTGACCGACCTTATTCAGAATATTTTCCAGCAATAAGAGGGAACAGCGCTAGTGAACTTGAAAGTTTTACCTGTATACAACCAAAACAGCTTGAGGAAACAGCAGAAATCACCAATACAAGGAAAGGATGAAGAAAAGAGTCCCGAACCCTCAACAGGGGTTACCCACAAATACTATCTCTCCAATAAAGAACTCAGAGATGAAATGCTGAGGACGTTCAAGGAACTCAAAGAATCAATGGAACAGACATCCAGAAAATTAAAAGAAGAAATAAAGAAACAGTGGAATGAATAGTCAAGAAAATACAGGAAGAAATGAGAGCAGAAATAAGAAAGCTACAAAAAGAAGTGTCACAAATAAAGGATTTGGTAGATTAAATTAAAAACTCAGTGGGTGCCTACACTACAGCTGAAGACAGAATTAGTGAGCTTGAAGATGAGCAGCAGAAATTGTACAGAAAACAACAATGGGAAAAGACTTCAAAATAGCTCTAAGGCAAATCAGAGAACTAGAGGATTACTCCAAAAGGAACAACATTAGAATCATTGGAGTACCAGAAGAACAGGAAGGCAACCCCAATAAAAAAGCCACAGTGAAAGAAGTCATTGCTGAAAAGCTAGCAGAGTAAGAGAATGCAGGCACCCAGATTCAAGGATCCAGAAGGGTGCCAGCTAAAAGAGACCCAAATAAAAACACTCCAAGGCATATCATAGTCAGAATGATGGATGCCATGGACAGAGACACAATACTACAAGCAGCAAGGTCAAAGAAGGAAATCACATACAAAGGAGCACCCCTTAGATTCACAGCAGATCTATCAGAGGAAACCCTCCAAGCCCAAATAAAATGGTAGGATATAGTGAAAAAAACTCAATGAAATGGACACCTCACCAAGAAAACTTTATCCAGCTAAACTCTCACTCAAACTCGATGGAATGATACACCATTTTATAAACAAACAACAGCTCAGGAAATTCATAGTCTCAAAACCAAACCTAAAAGAAGAACTAAACGGTCTCCTGTAATTCAAGAAGGAAAACAATCATAAGCACAACAACCCTTACAGAAAGATGGCACAAAACCCCATGACAATAATCTCTCTCAATGTCTGTGGTCTAGATGCAATCCAATCAAGAGACACAGAGTGGCAAAATGGATCCAGAAACGGAAATCAACATTCTGCTGCCTACAAGAAACTCATCTGAACAGTTAGAGCGGGGCTGGAGCAATAGCACAGAAGGTAGAGCATTTGCCTTGCATGCAGTCGACCTGGGTTCGATTCCCAGCATCCCATACGGTTTCCTGAGAACTACCAGGGGTAATTCCTGAATGCAAAACCAGGAGTAACTACTGTGCATCACCGGCTGTGACACAAAAAGCAAAGAAAAAAATGAACAGTCAGAGCAAACACAGACTCAAAGTTAAAGGATGGAAAACAATCCTGCAAGCAAACCACTCCCTCAAAAAAACTGGGGTGGCCAGCTAGTATCCGACATCATAGATTTCAGGTTGAAAAAGATTAGAAGGGACAGCAAAGGCCATTTTCTATTTATCAAGGGATATGTATAACAGGAAGAAATCACACTCTTAAATGTATATGCACCTAATGAGGGACCAGATAAATACTTAAAACAACTGCTAACAGATTTTAAGGAGGACATTACCAGCAATACAATAGTAGTCAGAGACTTCAGCATCATCTTATCACCTCTGGATAGATCAACAAGAATAAAACTCAACAAGGAAACACTGGCTTTGAAGGAAGAAATAGAAAAGAAAGGGCTAACAGAACTATACAGGGCTTTACACCCCCAAAAAGAAAGAATATACATTCTTCTTCAGTGCACATGGAATATTTTCTAAAATAGACCACAAGCTGGGTCACAAAACGTACCTCAATAGAACTAGGAAGATAAAAATTGTATCAACTATCTTTTCAGACAATGATGTGCTGAAGCGAGTCACACACAGATGTGGAGAACCAAATCAAACACCTGGAAATTAAACAATTCAATGTTGAACAATGAGTGGGTCCATAAGGAAGTCAAGAAAGAAATCAAAAGATATTTGGAAACAAATGAGAATAAAGACACAAGCTACCAGAAACTATGGGACGCAGCTAAAGCCATGTTAAGAGAAAAATTTATAGCTTTGCAAGCATTCCAGGAAGGAAGGAAGGGCCTACATAGATAACTTGACTTCACAGCTCAAGATCTTAGAAAAAGACCAAAAGAAGGAACCCAATCCCGACCAAAGGAAAGAAATAATAAAACTTAGAGTGGAAGTTAATGACATGGAAACTCAAAGAACAATTCAAAAGATCAATGAAACCAAGAGCTGGTTCTTTGAGAAAATAAACAAGATTGATAAACCACTAGCAAGTCTCACAAAGAAATAGAGAGAGAAAACCTTAATAAACTGAATCAGAAATGAAAAAAGGGACATTTACAACAGAAACCAATGAAATTCAAAAGATCATCAGAGACTACTTTGAGAGTCTGTATGCCACAAAACAAGAGAACCTAGAAGAAATGGATAAATTCCTGGATTCTTACAATCTCCCAAGACTGAGTCAAGAAACTTGGAATACCTGCATAGAACCGTTCATATCAAGGAAATCGAAACCGTAATCAAAAGTCTTCCCAAAAACAAAAGCCCAGACCCAGATAGATTCACTAGCACATTCTTCCAAACCTTTAAAGAAGACCTTTTGCCAGTTATCCTCAAGCTTTTCCAGGAAATTTAAAAAACAGGAACTCTCCCAAACAGTTTCTATGAGGCACATATCTCCCTAATACCAAAAGCAAACAAAGACACCACTAACAAAGAAAAATACAGGCCAATATCTCTGATGAACATGAATGCAAAGATCCTCAACAAAATATTAGCAAAGAGAATACAACTCATCAAAAAGATTATACACCATTACCAACTGGGATTCATCCCAGGGACGTAAGAATGGTTTAACATTAGGAAATCAATCAACATAATCCATCATATCAACAAAGGTAAAGATAAAAATCATATGATCATATCAATAGATGCAGAGAAAGCATTTGACAAGGTACAACACCCGTTTATGATGAAAACTCTCACCAAAATGGGCTTATAAGGAACTTTCCTCAAGATTGTCAAAGCCATCTACGACAAACCTATGGCAAGTATTATCCTCAATGGGGAAAAACTAAGGGCCTTCCCCCTAAGATCAGGAAAAACAAGGATGACCACTCTCGTCACTTCTGTTCAATATAGTACTGGGAGTACTTGCAATAGCAGTTGGCATGAAAAAGACATTACAGACATTCAGATAGGAAAGGAAGAAATCAAGCTTTCACTATTCGTAGATGATATGATACTATATCTAGAGAATCCTAAATCCTCTACCAAGAAACTCCTAGAAACAATAGACTTGTACAGTAAAGTCACAGGCTATAAAATCAATACCCAAAAATCCATGGCCTCCCTATACGCAAATAATGAGACAGAAGAAAGAAACATGAAAAAAGGAATCCCAATCTTTCCCCAGAAAATCAAGTACCTTGGAATCAGCCTAACTAAGGAGGTAAAGGACCTCTACAAAGAAAATTACAAAACACAACTCCATGAAATAAAGAGGACATGAGGAAATGGAAACATATCCCCTGCTCATGGATAGGAAGAATTAACATTGTCAAAATGGCAATACTCCCCAAGGCACTTTACAGATTTAATGCGATCCCTATAAGGATACCCATGAAATTCTTTGAAGAAAGAAACGGATCAAGCACTCCTAAAATTCATTTGGAACAACAAATGCTCACAAATAGCTAAAGCAATTCTTGGGAAAGAGACTATGGGAGGCATCACCCTCCCCAACCTCAAACTCTACTACAAAGCAGTAACAATTAAAACAGCATGGTACTGGAACAAAGGCGGAGCTGCAGGTCAATGAAACAGGGTGCAATATCCCTACACACAACCCCAAATGTATGAATATCTAATCTTTGATAAGGGAGCAAGAACTGTGAAGTGGAACAAGGTAAGCCTCTTCAACAAATGGTGCTGGCATAACTGGACAACCACATGCAAAAAAAAAAATGGGCTTAGACCTCAACCTAACACCATGCACAAAAGTCGGATCAAAGTGGATTAAAGACCTCAACATCAGACCAGAATCCATAAGGTACATTGAGACAAGGTTGGTGAAAGCCTCCACAATATTGAAGCTAGCAGTATCCAAAGATGACATGCCACTGACCAACCAAGTGGAAATAGAGATAAACAAATGGGACAAAATTAAAACTAAGAAGCTTCTGCACCGCAAAAGATACAGCGACCAAAATACAAAGACAATCTACAGAATGGGAAGGATATCACTCAATACCCATCCGATAAGGGGGTGATATCAAGGATATACAAAGCACTGGTTGAACTCCACAAGAAGAAAACATCCAACCCCATCAAAAAATGGGGCAACAAAATGAACAGAAACTTTCTCAAACAAGAAATCTGAATGGCCAAAAGGCACATGAGAAAATGCTCTGCATCACTAATCATCAGGGAGATACAGATCAAAACAACAATGAGATATCATCTCACACCACAGAGACTGACCCACATCCAAAAGAACAAAAGCAACGGGTGTTGGCGTGGATGTGGGGAGAAAGGGACTCTCCTTTACTGCTGGTGAGAATTCCAGTAGAAAGAGATTCTCCTTCACTGCTGGTGGGAATGCTGACTAGTTCAGCCCTTTTGGAAAGCAGTATGGACGATTCTCAAAAAATTAGAAATTTGCCATTCGGATTTCTTCTTTGAGAAAGTTTCTGTTCATTTCATTGCCCCATTTTTGGATGGGGTTGGATGTTTTCTTCTTGTGGAGTTTAACCAGTATTTTGTATATCCTGGATATCAACCCCTTGTCAGATGTGTATTCGGCGAATATCCTTTCCCATTCTGTAGACTGTCTTTGTATTTTGGTCACTGTTTCTTTGGAGGTGCAGAAGCTTCTTAGTTTAAGATAGTCCCATTTATCTATCTCTGTTTTCACTTGCTTGGCCAGTGGCGTGGCATCTTTGAAGATACCATGAGAAAATGCTCTACATCATTAATCATCAGAGAGATGCAGATCAAAACCACAATGAGATACCATCTCACACCTCAGAGACTGGCCCACATTCAAAAGAACAAAAGCAACCAATGCTGGCGTGGATGTGGCGAGAAAGGGACACTCCTTCACTGTTGGTGGGAATGTCCACTGGTTCAGCCCTTCTGGACAACAGTATGGACGATTCTCAAAAAATTAGAAATTGAGCTCCCATTTGACCCAGCAATACCACTCCTGGGAATATATCCCAGAGAGGCAAAAATGTATAGTCAAAGTGACATCTGCACTTGTTTGTTCATTGCAGCACTCTTTACAATAGCCAGAAACTGGAAGAAACCTGAATGCCCAAGAACAGATGACTGGTTAAAGAAACTTTGGTACATCTACACAATGGAGTACTATGTAGCTCTTAGAAAAGATGAAGTCATGAAATTTACATACAAGTGGTACAATATGGAAAGTATCATGCTAAGCGAAATGAGTCAGAAAGAGAGGGATAGACATAGAAAGATTGCATTCATCTGGGGGATATAAAGTAACAAAGTATGAGATTAATACCCAAGAATAGCTGAGATCAGCACCAGGATGATTACTCCATAACTTAGAGGCCAGCCGGGTATCCTAGAGGAAAGGGCAGTTCAGATAGAGAAGGGAGCACCAAATAAAGGGTGTTTGGAGGATCCTCCCAGGAGGGGAGATGCATGTCGAAAGTAGACTATGGACTGAACATGTTTGCCACTCAATGCCTCTTTTGCAGACCACAACACCCAAAAGGAGAGAGAGAACACAGGGGATTGCCCTGCCACAGAGACAGGGGGGGGTGGGGGGATGGGGGTGGGAGGGATATTATCCATGGTGGTGAAAAATGGGCACTGGTGGAGGGATGGGTATCTGATCATTGTATAATTGAAACCCAAGCACAAAAAATTGTAAATCTACAACTGTAAAAAATAAATAAATAAAATAAAGGGAAAAAAATTAGAAATTGAGCTCCCATTTGACCCAGCAATACCACTCCTTGGAATATATCCCAGAGAGGCAAAAAAGTACAGTCAAAATGAAATCTGCACTTCTATCTTCATTGCTGTACTGTTCACAATAGCCAAAATTTGGGAAAAAAAAACCCGAGTCCCCAAGAACAGATGACTGGTTAAAGAAACTTTGGTACATCTACACAATGGAATACTATGCAGCTGTTAGAAAGGATGAAGTCATGAAATTTACATACAAGTGTTTCTACATGGAAAGTATCATGCTAAGTGAAATGAGTCAGAAAGAGAGGGACAGACATAGAAAGACTGTATCATCTGGGGAATATAAAGTAACAGAAGGGGAGACAAACACCCAAGAATAGTCTAAATAAGTACCAGGATGTCTGCTTCATGGCTTGGAAGCCAGCAGAACATGCTGGGGGGAAAGGCAGCTCAGATAGAGAAGGGAACACCAAGTAAAGGATGTTTAGAGGACTTGCCTGGGATGCAAGATGTGTGCCGAAAGTAGACTATAGACTGAACACGATGACCACTCTATACTTCTATTGCAAATCAAAACACCCTAAAGGAAAGAGAGAGCAAAAGGGAGTGCCCTGCCACAGAGGTGGGGCAGGGTAGGGGGATGGGGTGGGGAGATGGCTACTGGGTTTATTGTTGGTGGAGAATGGGCACTGGTGGAGGGATGGGTACTCAATCATTGTATAACTGAAACCCAAGCTCGAAAATTTGTAAGTCTACAACTGTACCTCATGATGTTTCACTAATAAAAAAAAGAGAGAGAGACTATGATATATACACCCAATGAAATAGTATTCAGCTATTTAGAAATAAATACCACAAAGCCCTCTCTTTTCCGATAGCATGGAAGGAAGTTGAGATGATTATGCTAAGTGAAAGAATTTGAAAGTAAAGGACTTGTGGGCAATTTTACTCATGTGTGAAATAGAAATAAACAGACAAAACATAACTAACATAACTTATACTCTGTGAAAACAGGGAGTGGGGGGATAATGATTACAATAGGGAGATAGGAAGGGGGTGAGAGAAATGAGGAAGAGGAGGCCAATATAACCGTGTGTTGACACTGGAACTTTGGTAAGGATATGGTACATGTATGGAGGTGTGATACTGTATTTCCAAATATCTATGTGTTTTAAGCTAAATTTTAACTAACATAGATTGGTTTCTTGTGGGTTTTTTTTAATCTCAGTGTACAAGAACAAAAAGTTGTTACCAGAAGAGATGGGAATGGAGGAATGGATAGATTGAGTAAAGAGAATACATCACATGATGATGAAAGAAAACTTAACTTGAGGTGATGTGCATAATGCCTGCTATACAAATGTATATAGACCTGAAACCAATATTATGTTATCAAATAACGATTCTTAGTTATAAAGGCAGACCATATAAGCTGAAAACTATTGGCAAAAATAAAATTAATCTTACTACAACCCTGGGAAAAAAACATTGCCAGGTTATCAAGGGTTACAGCAAGAAAAAGCACTAAAATAGATGTTTTCCTGTGTTATCTTCAACTCACTATGAGGCAGAATTTTTAATCTTCCCATCCCTCCTTTACATACTAGAACTGTGATCTGTTGGTCTAGGTGGTGAATCTTGGATCTTAGTACTTTAGGTACATCAGAATCATGAAGAGAGCTTATTCAAACCAGATTGCTGGTCCCATGCCCAGTTTCTTATTCCATAGGTCTGGGGTCTGGGTTGGAAGAATACTTTCAACAAGAATCCAGATATGGCAGAAGTTGCTACTTCAAGTTCTTATATGGATAAATATTAGAATAGTAAAATACTTCACTACACATTAGTGAAATTTGACATAGACAAATTAGAATATAAGCTCTTCTTGTTACTTTAATATGACCATTAGTCGGTCACAAAACCTTTCTGCACTTTGACCATCAAGTGGAGATAAAGGTGTTAAATTTGCAGTGTGGCTCAAAGGAAGACAAATAATGTCTGCAGAAGTCCCAACTAAGATCCAGAGAGCAGATACTGTTGAAGGTTACTATTGTTGGAAAAGTAAGTCGTCCTGTTGCATTCTCTCGGGTCAAATCTGAAGGTCAGAATTAGGTCCCAGATCTTTCTCCAAATACTGACTCTTTTCCTCTGGAGACATTTCTGATTTCTTTTATCCTGCATCTCTCCTGAGCTAAGTCCTAATATTTGAAAGGGCAGACCACAGAAGGGTTCTCCTAACTCTAAGCAGGGTGAATCAACCAATATTGCTGTCTAGGTGTATCTTACTTGCCACCTAATGGTAAATTCCTGAGTGAGGAAATACTCATTTTTCTGCTTCTTCAAACTCAGCCACCATCATCCCATCCTATGGAGAGAGCAGTATGGAATTCCCAGGATAGCTCAGGAACATTTGCACCTGTTTTGCCAAAGCACTTACCACACTTACAGTGTGTGCTTATTGCTGTCCAGCAGACATCACATACACATACTCTCACACCCTCACTCACTAATGTGCGGTAGACAGTAAGTACCAGGAGATAAAGAACTTGGACTCTCATTTCCAGTTCATCCTTCCAAAAAGATTCTCAATAACTATTTTAGAAGTACAAAATCCTCTGATGAGACTGTAGAAAAAGATTCTTTCCTACATTGACTAATGGAAAATTCTAGAAGTTGAAGAAATTTTCAAAATTGGTTTTGAAGGTGAAAGGTCACTGATTAAGGTTACTCGTGCATCTGAGTTTTCTCAGGACAGTTCAGGGTTTCACTTCTTACACAAAGTAATTAAAATCTCATTTCACTCTAAAATATGCCACGTTTTGAGGAATTTGTTGTATGGCCGGTCATTTTATCATTGGCCTTAAAGAGAGTTGGTATGTCTGAATAACATACATTTAGGATCCAAAAGCAATTTATTTGGATAGACAAGACTCTTCACAGGGTACTTAGGAAGAGAGGATTCTATGAGACCACTGGCAGTGTGAAAGAAGCTTATAGGTACAAATTGTTTCTCAAGCTTCTGCCCTTCACAGTTTTAAAAGCAAGTTCAGAACATGCACTCAACCTCACTTGTCATCTCTGAGCCAGAAAGGTCATTGCGTGAAATTATGGTCTGCTTCTAACCATGTTGGCATGGGCCACGGGTTGCAGATGAAGCCTTTCCTATTATATTCCCTGACAGTTCAAGGAAGCCAGATACATTTATCAATGGTTTTACTTCCCCCTCCCACTCTCCCAGTGCACAGACTATAAATTAAAGAATGGAAGGGGGCTGGAGCAAGGGAAGCAGAACAGCTATTTATTGGAACAAGGTCACCCACTCTGGCTAGGATTCTTCTAGGGAAGCCTTGGAAGTAGCTGGAAATGTGAGGGCTTCCCACCAGCCTAGAGTGCCCAACAAGTCCCTACGGCCAGGCACTCACACATTCTCTGAGCACCTAGAGGATGTACCCCAAATGAGGCCATAACTGAAGGAGTGTTAGAGTAGTCCCCAGCCAGTATTTGAGATGTCTGAAATCAAGTTTGGACCAAAGGATAAACACACACAAATAAATCACTGGAACAAACTCTAGTCCCCTGGCCTTTACTGGATTGAAAAAAAAGAGTTCTGATACTGAAAACCTATCTTCATTTGAACTGCTTTATCAAAATTCCAGAGAGGTTGGTTTGAACCACCAGTATTTATTACTCACAGCTCAAGGGTTGGAAGTGCAAGGCACCCATGGTTTCTGCATCTGGGGAGGGTGTAGTCATCTTCTCACTTGGTCTTCACATAGTCTTTCCCTGATGTCTGAGCATGGCAATGGAGACCTCTATATCTCTCCCCTCTCTTCCTCAGCCTGAGGGTCCCACCCTTACAGCTTAATCTTAACTTGATATATCTCAAGGCTCACCTCCAAATATTGGAGGCTAGAGCTTCAATGTATGAGTTGGTTGGAACACAAACATTTGAACGCCTCACAAAATGCCTATGTGGAGAGGCGAATCATTTGACAAATTTATTGAAGAGCCGTCTCATGTCAGGTTGTGTCCTGAGCCCTGGAGAAGTAACAATGACTGTATAATTTCCTGCTGATAGAATGCACTGTAGTCTCACTGGTTGGCAACCATTCTGGACCACATAATGTAGCTATCAGTAATATGCATGGACTTAGATCCGAGGCAAATCCTCCTATCAAAGCATTGATAGCATTTCCTGGCACACACTGTCGTTAACTATACTCTTTTATCACTGCCACTATTCTCCACCACACTAGAATTAGCAAATAGGAAATGAAATTCAAAGGTACTAAAAAGGAGAATTCAGGGTAGATTACCTCCGCTGTCACAATAATTGCTCTATCTTTATTGCCTGATAGCACTGATCTCAATTTTCAAAATTCTCAGTGAAGTTTCTAAATAAGTAATTTCATAGTCACTTTTAGCAAGATGATGGTGCTGGGCATATGACCAACGTCTCTGACTTGATATGAAATCATTATTAGGCATGCTGTCCTCCAAGAAGCAAGGCAAACAGAGCAGAAGGCTTATATAAAGCCACTGTAATGTTAAAACTACTGAAACCAGAAGTCTTCCTAAGTTCCCACTCTCTCTGATCCTTGGTGCCAATTATGGGGAGTATTTAAGTGTTATAGCTAATCCAAAAGTTTTGATTACAATAGTTTTGAGGTTACGTGGTTACATACTGAAGTCACCTTGACTAGGTTTCCTAACTTCTCTCTGATACTTATTCACCTCATCTGTAAAATGAGAACAGAGAATTTACAAGTTTATTGATCTAGAACAAACACTCATGATGTATTCAACATGGAATAATCACAAAACAATTGGTATTTGCAGCTAATGTTATTGTCATTGCTGTTGATAGCTATCATTAGAGCTCATTAGAGACATAATATAGCATTTTTTACTGTAAAATACTTTAAAATATCAGGCAGAGAAACAGTGCAATGGTTAAGTTGCTTGCCTTACAGGTGTAGAGGTGGCTGATCCCAGTTTTGTCAACACTGCACGTGGACCCCTGAGCCCCACCAGGAGTGATCCCTAAGCATGGAGCCAGAACTAAGTACTGAGCACCTCTGGTTGTGGCACCAAAACCAGAAAATAAAAATAAAATATCTCAGTATTGGCATCATGATATATGCATGTTGGTGTACATGCATGTATACATACATATTTATGAATTAATTGTAATATAGACCCAGGAATAATTGAATATCTTTGTATTATTTTTTCCTTTATGTAACTAAATCACCATGAAATACAATTACAAAATTGTTCATGATTGGGTTTCAGTCATGCAATGTTCCATCACCCATCCCTTCACACTAATAACTTTTTAACATCTTAAATCATAAATTCATATTCAATAAGTAAGTTCTTGCCAATCAAGTGTTTTGCCTACATATCTATCTATATCCAAATCCTTATCTTAATCTATATCTACACAAGAGGATTAATTGCTTAACATAAGAAATGAGAGCATAAAGGGTCAAATTGTCCAATAAAATTTCCAAGTATTGGGCTAGAGACAGTTAAGTAAGTTGAATGCATTCTCTGAATACAGGAGGCCCAGTTTAGTTCCCCAGTACCACATGGTCCGCTGAGCACTTCCAGGAGTATCCCCCAAACACAGGATCAGGAGTAGTTCCAGAGCACTGCTGGGTATGATCCAAAAAGAAAAAGAAGAAAAAACTCACATACTAATAAAGTGGGGAGTGTAACTCAACAGTAGATCACTTTCTTAACATGTTTAAGTCCCTGAATTAAATTATTGGCATAATATAATTTCAAAGATACAATTATGAGGCACAGATAAGACAAAGAGATGTCTGGGACCCCCAGCATAGCTCCCCAGGTTCTCTCTGCTACACTAGCATGTCCTTAACATCTCTAACTGTTGCAAGTCGCTACATTAGTCACCCAAAAGGGGGTTAATGAAGTCATGAGACATCTCCATGTTTATACCCAAATATTCACACCAGCTACAGGACACTTTCCAGGGAGTCATGTACCTTAAATAGAGATTCTTATAAAGGATCAGACACTTGCTGCTAAAAATATTTCATACGTAGGGGTTCTCCTGTCTTTCAGTTACCATGAGCCATACCATGAATAGCTTTCCAGGAGATCTGTTATTATTATGTCCAGAACTTTTATCATTTCTTCCCTTTTCAGAGGGTTTCTGGGACAAGATTTCAATCCTGCTGTTACTCATCATTTCCACAATGTTAGAAATACATTTTTATTAGTTAAATGAATGGTGTTCAAGAAAAGTTGCTGTCTAGAAAGACTCATGGTTATTACTGCCATTGCCAAGGGTAAGGAAGAAGAAATCATCTGAGTGACCCAACAAGTTTCACCTCTGGAACTGTGTTGCTGGTCTGCAGTGTGTTCTCCACTATCGTCAACTTGTCATAGGATCTAGTCCCTAAAGAGAAAGTGGTCCGATTCCACCACCACTTACATCTGTCACCAAGTGGATAGTTCACGCAAATGGTTTGACTAAGAACATAAGAACTGTGTGTTGACTTGACCTGAACTTAGAGAATGGGGTTGTAGAACTTTTCAGCACTGTTTCTAATTCACAGAGCTTAGTAATTCCTCACTACATGTGGCAGAAATAAATGTGAGACTTGCAGTGATTGGAATCAACCACAAGTGTATGGGGGGTGGGTCGGAGGGGGTGCAGAGCATAGGTAAGATAGAGAAAGGATGACAATAGCTGGAAATTATGATGCTGGACAAGAACTGAGTGCTAAAAGTACGTTAAAAAATATACTTGATTGCCTTTCAGTATCTGTATTGCAAACCACATTGCTCAAAATGAGTGGGAGATAGAGATAGAGATAGAGATAGAGAGAGAGAGAGAGAGAGAGAGAGAGAGAGAGAGAAGCGCTTGCTATAGAGGCAGACAGGCAGGCTGGAGGGTTGGATGAGGGGTGATGGATGATGGGAGGGAAACTGGGAACACTGGTATTGGTGCTGCGAAATGTACACTGGTGGAGGGATGGGTGTTGGGATACTTGTATGACTGAGATCTAATCATGATTCGATTTAAAAAATTTACAGTGATTCAATTTAAAAAATTCTTAATAAAAATAGATAAATGTGTGACTTGCTTTCATGCTAAGTTATAACCTGATAGCAAAATGAACACAAGGGAGGTAGCATCCTACCTTCCTCAAAACATTAAATTTGTCAAAGACTGTGGAGATCATTGAAAGGGCTTATTAACTGAGATAACTTGGCAGAAACATGCAGAGGCATGTGAAGACCCTGTTCTTCTTCTGCTCTCTCAACCCAGTGTTGCCTGGACCCAGACAATGCCTTTGCTGGCTTTTCAGTTACCTCATCTGGCCTAAATTCTCTTCAGACCTTAATCTGATAAATGTGTATCCTACTGAAGGACACTATAACAATCTCAAGGATAGGCAGGGTGGGGAAATAGCAGCAGCGATTAACTTAAATGAAAAATAGGCAAGGAGCCAAGAAAACAGTCCTGACTATGGAATAGTGGGTAGGGAAAAGTCTAGATGAGCAGTGAAAAACCCTGCTCCCTGTCTCTCTGGTCTTGGAAGAAGTTGAAATAAGGGACAAGGAGGAAACTAGAATAAGTAGCAGAAAACAAGAATGTTACTATCTCAAGTAATTACATAATTTATTTTATCCAGACTAAAACTCTTTGAAAAGTAGTACGGGGATCCAGATGTTCTAGGGACCTTGTTGATGGAGATTCCCAGTAAAGGCAATGATCATTTCCTCACCTAGAACATTCATTTCAAAAGCTGAAAGCTCTCAGTGACTATAGAAGTAACAAAAGAGAACTCCCCACTGTCACTTCAGTCTTTAATTATTCTTTTAGCTTCATTGATCATCTTACTTTACTTTTGGTCATTGGTGAGCTTCAATTCTCAAAGGGAAAACAAAGGTATTTCCTCTAATCAATAGAATATTTTATATGTATTAATTTATTTAGGGTTTTTATTGATTGAGGTACTGTGATTTACAATACTCTTAATAAGGTACATAATTTCAACACCACACTCATCACCACTGTGCCCACCTCCTTCCTCCAAGGTCTTCAATTCCCCTCCCTTTTAATGTCCTTATTTCCCCCACCCAACCCCATGCACGAGCACACATGTGCGTGCTCATGAGCACGCACACGCACACACACACACACACACACACATTCAGTTATGTGGATCAGCTCTCCCATAGTACAGCCTCTGTCCCTTTATTGCTACCTTGCTGTATAACTTAAAGTCACACATACCAAAGAGATAGTTCTGGATCTGTCCCTCTCCTCTGACTCACTTTAATCAGCAAGATGTATTTATCCAGATTTATCCACTGTCACTGTCACTGTCCTCCCGTTGTTCATCAATTTGCTCGAGCGGGCCCAGTAACGTCTCCATTGGAGACTTTGTTGTTACTGTGTCTGGCATATCAAATACATCATGGGTAGCTTGCCAGGCTCTGCCGTGCGGGCGAGATACTCTCGGTAGCTTGCCAGGCTCTCCGAGAGGGACGGAGGAATTGAACTCGGGTCGGACATGTTGGCTGCGTGCAAGGCAAACGCCCTACTGCTGTGCTATAGCTCCATCAGAATAAATTGTATGATTTTGCTCTCTCTTAGAACTGTGTAGCATTCCACTGTGTATGTATACCACCACTTCTTGATTCATTTATCTGTATTGGGCATCCAGCTTGTTTCCACATATTGGCTATTGTGTAAAGTCATATGATGAACACAGGTGTGCATATATCCTTTTGGTTTCATGTTTTTGTGTTCAGGAGACAGATGCCAAGAAGTGGTATCACTGAGTCGTATGGGAGTTCTATCCCTAATTTTTAGACAGATCTCTAGATTGCTTTCCATAGAGGCTAGAAAGAATATTTAAATAGGTAGACAAGAAAATCTTTCACAAGCTTCAATTACAAGGTCATTCAACTAGCCAGACTCACTTTCATGTTACGGTAATCATTAAAACTTAATCTACCAATTTTGCCTTTTAAAATAAAGTAATATATAGATATATGACTTTATTATAAAAATTATAGCTCAGAGGGGCCTCTATTGAGATGTTGTCTTTGGAGGAAGAAGCTTATCTTTTAGGCCAGAGACATAGTGGGATCTGAATCACGGGTGAGCATCTTCTTCACAATTTGCAGGATACTAACTTGCAGAATAGGAAAGAAGAAAGGCTATACTCAGGAAAATGCCTCTACCAAGTGATGGGGAAGAATAACCTCTTCAGGCTGAAAGTCCTGATTCAAGGTATGTTGGCAAACAGTTTTTCCCTCATGTGCCCAGACACGTTTCACACCCCGGGTCTGGGCAGACGTGGGGCTAAGGATGAAATGCCCTCTAGGAGCAGCTAATGACTGTACACCTTATTGCCAGATACAAACATATTTTATAGAGGGTCTTGGCTCACAAGAAATTCCAATCACATGAAGTTCAGCATTATTGACCTATCACCTCTCAACTCTGCTTTGCCCGAGTCCAGTCCCAATCAAGACTAGATGCTAAAGTTAGGATGACTTGCTAAGCATACTTGACAGTTTCTATATCTAGGGCTCATGTGACTAGGGGGTCAAATGAGGCTCAAGGCAAATACCTGGTGCTGGCTGATACCCTGTTCTTGCCAAGTTTGCCCAGATACTCCCCCTTGCGAGGATTTGCTTTGGGTCGCTTTGCAAGGTCGAGTCTTGTCTGCTCCAGTGCCCGTCACCATGCTCCACAGAGGTATGTTTGAAGCCAGATGTAGTCCATATTTCCAGGTAAATTGCTTACTAAAGTCCCTCAACTCCCCTTCCTTTAAATCTTAAACTAGTTTGAGTTGTTATTAAATGAGCCTGTCAAAAATAAAGCTTGTGGCTCAACCTTTAACAAATAAAAGTGTGCTTCTGTGATGGCGAATGAAGAATGTGGGAAGGAATCAGGGGCCATCATCTTATGAAAACCAGGCATGTGCACAGCCTTCAGCCCTACCTCCCACTTACTTACATGTATTCCACATATATTTACAGAGAACCCTCTGTGTTCCTCATAAATCTGGAATCTGAAAGTTCAAGATAAAGGTATCAACAAGCTTAGCTTCCCCTCAGGCAATGGTTCTTGTCTAGAAATAGCCATCTTTGCCATGAATCTGCATATGTCCCCTCTGAGTGTCTATCAGTATCCCCTCTTCTTATAAGGACACCTAAATAATTCACTTCAGCTGAACCATCTCTTTAAAGAGCCTTTCTCTAAAGATAGTGACATTTTGAGGTACTGTGAGTGGGAACTTTAGTACGTGAATCTTAGGGTGGGCCAATTCTGTCCCTAATATCAGATCTAGGTGTTAGATTAGGAAACTTAACAGAAAGAGAAACACCACAGTGATTCAATGAAAAATTGTTTTTTTTAAAAAAAAAGATGAGAAATTTTTTCTTAACTGATATGCACAGTGCCATTTATGAAGTAGATCTGACTAATAAGAACAGAATCTGAGGACTAGAGAGATGGTGCAGGGGCTAAGGAGCTTGCTTTGTCTTCAACCAACACTAGTTCAAATGACCACACCACAAATGCACGTAGGGTTCCCTGAGCTGGGCCAGAAGTAATCCCTGAACACAGCCCCAGGTGTAAGCCCTGAGTCATAAGTCCCGGGTGTCGCCCAAAATCATAATAAAAATGATGATGATGATGATGATGATGATGATGATGATGATGATGATATCTGAATTGGATCAAGGATCAAGATTTAAAATCTAACAATTTAGATAAACATCTTTAATGATATCATAAGAAAGTGATCAACAAAATGTAGTCTAAAAATGTTATAGAACAAGTGATAGCACAGCGGGGGTAGGACGTTTGCCTTGCATGCAGCTGACCCAGGTTCAATTCCCAGCATCCCATATGATCTCCCAAGCACTGCCAGGAGTAATTCCTAAGTGCATGAGCCAGGAGTAACCCCTGTGCATCACCGGGTGTGACCAAAAAAAAAAAAAACTCCCCTTGCTTGCTCCTCACCACTTTCTGTGATCTCCTTCCAAATATGTGGTGTCTACAATGCCCAAGACCAAGTACATAGCTAGCCCAGATGGAGCATTTTTTATGATTTAGAAAGTGTCCAGGAGGATGGAGAGCACAATGAGTAAACAGAAATTGACACCTCTTTGTGTAAATATAGGTCTAGGCAAGATCAACTGCAATCCCGCTGTGCCACTTATCCCTGTGCCATAGTGCCAACCTTATGCAGAGCTCCAGCCTCCACCCTATATTCTCCATTCCCTGGTCAGCTTCTCACCTCAATGTTTCAGTGGTGGATGGTAGCAAAGGTACTTTGGAGAGAATTTCCTATGTAATCTGTTTACTAATAGCTTCTGGCTGAGAATTCTTCTGGGAGACATGAGGAAGAAGAAGAGAGCCATCACCTCTCCGCTCCCCAGTGGCCCATACCCCCAAGGTTCTTTCCCCAACAGGAGCTACAAAATATCTTAGAGAAAAAAATCACCTGTACAAAACTAACTTCCTACTGTTATCCTCTTAGTAATCTCCATTCAAAAAAACCCCAAAAAGTTCCATGTAAGCACAGATTGAGAAACCAGACTCAATGCTGACCATTAAAAAGAATGAAAATGTACCAACACTGTCATGAGGAAAAGGCAAAATCAGAGTCATGTATAATAACTAGGCTCTTCTGGGTCCCCTGATTCCTTTTGTTGTATTTATAATCTGAGTCTAACTGATTGTTACTCCTCTGATCTCTGCTATACTAGTCAATCCTAGCCCTAACACATCTGAAGATCAAGCATGAGGATGACATTCTTCATTTTAGATTATTGTAAATTAAGCTTATGAAGACTGAAAAGTCTACCAAAGCTAAGAATGATTTGAAAGACAGCTTTCATCTAAAAAAAATCTGCACGTAGGGATAGTCTAGGAAAAGCCCTACTATAAGATCAACTTTATAAATGGGATGAATTCTCCACCTTCAAGATTACCCCGCATCTCTACCTGGGAGGTATAATTTTGAGTTTTTCCCCTCTGGAGAAGCCCATGTTCCCTCTTAATATGTAGTCCTCTCTCCCTCTCTTTCTTAAAAAAACAAAAGTATCATTCTCACCTCCCTGCCATAAGACCACCATTGATGCCTTATTTCTAGGATCTAATTCTTGGTCCTTTCAAAATGTAACCATTCATGGGAGCAGTTGCCTAAGGTGCTCTTGCGTGGAGTCTGCATGTGTTTATACAACATGGAGAAGAAATTTTTTTCTCTTATTGAATCACCGTGAGATAATTTCAAGCTTTCATGTTTGGGTTACAATCACAGAATGATCAAACACCCATCCCTCCACCAGTGCACATTCCCCACCACCAATATCCCCAGTATATCCCCCCTTTCCCACCCTCCCCCTGCATCCATGGCAGACATTATTCCACATAATCTCTCTCTACTTTCGGGCATTATGGTTTGCAATACCGACACTGAGAGGTTATCGTGTGTGGTCCTTTATCTACTTTCAGCACACAATCTCCCATCCCAACGAGTTCCTCAAGCCATCATTTTCTTAGTCATCCCTTCTCTATTCCAATTGCCTTCTCCCCTTTGCTCATGATGCAGGCTTCCAGCTATAGAGCAGTCTTCCTGTCCCGTGTATCTACTGTCCTTAGGTATCAGCCTCATCTTATATTGTTTTATACTCCACAAGTGAGTGCAGTTCTTCTATGTCTGTCCCTCTCTTTCTGACTCATTTCACTTAGCATGATACTCTCCATGTCCATCCATTTATAAGCAAATTTCATGACTTCATCTCTCCTAACAGCTGCATAGTATTCCATTGTGTAGATGTACCAAAGTTTCTTTAACCAGTTGTCTGTTCTAGGGCACTCAGGTTGTTTCCAGATTCTGGCTATTGTGAACCGTGCTGCAATGAACATATAGGTACAGATGTCATTTCTACGTGCTCTTTTTCATCTTCTGGATATATTCCCAGAAGTGGTATTGCGGGGTCAGATGGAAGCTCAATATCTAGTTTTTGAAGGACTGTCCATATTGTTTTTCTGAAAGGCTGGACTAGTGGGCATTCTCACCAACAGTGAAAGAGCATCCCTTTTACCCCACATCCACGCCAGCACTGGTTGCTTTTGTTCTTTTGAATGTGTGCCAGTCTCTGTGGTGTGAGATGATATCTCATTGTTGTTTTGACTTGCATCTCCCTGATAACGATGTGGAGCACTTTTTCATGTGCCTTTTGAGGAAACTTCTGTTCATTTCTTCTCCCCATTTTTTGATGGGGTTGGAGGTTTTCTCCTTGTACAATTCTACTAGTGTCTTGTATATTCTGGATATTAATCCCTTAACAGATGGGTATTGGGTAAATATTCTTTCCCATTCTTGGGCTCTTTCTGTATTTTGGTCACTGTTTCTTTTGGTGTGCAGAAGCTTCTTAGTTTTATGTATCCCATTTGTTTATATTTGTTTCCACTTTCATGGTCAGTGCTGTTTCGTCCTTAAAGATGCTTTTAGCTTCAATGTCATGGAGAGTTCTGCCTACATTTTCCAATATGGAAAATGTTGGAAGAAATTAAGAGAATGAAGGTTTCTAGTCAGGTCAGGGATTCAGATCCTAGCCCTGCCCTGTACTGATGCATGACTTGGTAAGGTTGTCTATCCTCAAAGTTGCTCATTTGTACAATGAGAATAATCATAGCTCTCCCTCATCCTGAGTTTCACCTTTCTAGGGTGTCAGTTACCCACAGTCAGCTGTAGTTTGAAAAGATATGATTAGACATTCTGAAAAAGGGAAAGTGAATGCTCACATTACTGATTATGATATCTTGCAAATTTTTTCTATTGTATTATTTTACTACTATATTTTCTATAAATAATTTATAAGTTAAATTTTATCATCAGTGTGTACCTTTGTGTACATGCATAGGAGAAAAAACAGTATTAATAGATTTAGTCTTCCCCTGTGTTTCAGTAATCTACCAGGGTCTCTGAATGCAGCCCCCAAGGATGAGAGAGGGTATAGTAGGTGAGCAGTGACTGACATAGTAAACAATAAATGCTACCAACAATTAGCGTTTAATATTCAAGTAAAATTTTGTCTATATATCTTTTTGGTGGGAAAGAAGGGAAATGCCACACCTGGCAATGCTCAGGGGTTACTACTGACTCTGAATTCAGAAATTACTCTTGGTGGTGCTCTGGGGACTATATAGGATGCTGAAAATTGAACCCAGGTTGTCTGCGTGCAAGGCAAGTGTCCTACCCACTGTACCATATACCCAGTCTCTATCCACCATTTCTTAGAAATGACAGAAATTTAGACTAGGCTGATTTAAAATTAACTGACTGAACATTCTATGGTTCTATGTCTTCCAGCTGTCACCTGCCTGTCATTTGATGTCACATATGCTTGGGTTAAAAGAATTAATGTTGAAGGTTTTTCATTGTCTTTTGCTTTTTTAAGAAAATAACCATGTGGGAGCTGGAGTGATAGCACAGCTGTAGGGCATTTGCCTTGCGCACAGCCAGCCCGGCCGAGCCGGGTTTGATTCCTCTGCCCCTCTCGGAGAGACCGGCAAGCTACTGAGACAATCTCGCCTGCACAGCAAAGCCTGGCAAGCTACCCAAGACATATTCAATATGCCAAACACAGTAACAACAAGTCTCAAAATGGAAATGTTACTGGACCTGCTTGAGTAAAATCGATGAACAACGGGAGGACAGTGTTTTTTTTGTTTTGTTTTAACCATCTGGGATTGGAGCAGTAGCATAGGAGGTAGGCCATTTGTCTGGCATGAGGCCAGCCCAGGTTCAGTCCCCAGCGAATATCCCATATGATATCCCAGGATTGCCAGGAGTAATTCCAAAGGGCAAAATCAGGAGCAAGTCCTGAGCATAGCCAGGTATGGCCCAAAAACAAAATACAAATTTTAAATAACAGAATCTTCAGAATTTTTATCATCAGAGTATAAGTTGTTAAATCCTAAGGATCACTTTTGAGATAGCTAAATTTAAAAATTGTAAAATAAGCCGTTTAGAGTGCCCTTCTTAATTCTGCATTAACCATTGAGATCTCCAAACCTGCTTGGATCAGGACTGAGCATCCTACACCCAGATCCTCCATCTTCCAGTGAGCAGGGGTCACACCCACCAACTGGCCCCCTGGCGCCATGTAATCCCATCAACGGCCAAGACCCAGAGATTATAAAACGCAGCTCCCAGGCTGGAACGATAGCACAGCAGTAGGCTGTTTGCCTTGCAAGCAGCCAACATGGTAAACCCGGGTTCGATTCCTCCGCCCCTCTCGGAGAGCCTGGCAAGCTATCGAGAGTATCTCGTCAGCACGGCAAAGCCTGGCAAGCTACCCATGACATATTCAATATGCCAAACACAGTAACAACAAGTCTCATGATGGAGACGTTACTGGGCCTGCTCGAGAAAATTGATGAACAACGGGAGGACCATGACCGTGACAGTGACCCGGAAGCACACGGCCGCATTCGCGGCTGTGCGACAACTTATCTCATTCTTACTTTGGACAAACTGGCAGGTTACCAAATGTAACCTGCCCACACGGCAGAATCTGGCAAACTCCCCGTGGCGTAGCCAATATGCCAAATACCAGTAACAATGATGGGTCTCATTCTCCTAACCCTGAAAGAGCCTTGATTATGGCACTTTTTTAAAATCTCAGGGCTAGGACGAAGGAGACGTTACTGGGGCCTGCTCCAGGCAATCGACGAACAACAGGATGATCATGATAGTGATGCTTGGGTTAATCTCAACTTCCCTTTCTCCGAGATTCGCCACCCATACAGCAATGCCAGCATCTTGTTCCCTCTTCCTGGGGTGCACAGGCCAGCTCTATACGTAAAGGGGTAAAACTTCTCCTAGTCCAAAATTTCACCAAAGACCTACCCTTGACTCCAGCTAGAAACTTATATGTATGGCAGAAAATAAGGAGAGTTATCAAAAAAAAAACAAGTCCAGAGCACTTCCCAGAGGGCAAGGTGAATCTGGTTGAAATCCTGTCCTTCTCCTGTGGCTGTAAATTTGATTTAATCAAAAAGCCTAGGATAGAGATTTAATGGAAGCCTGTCTCCAGCTTGGAAAGAAGAGGAGTGAAAAAAGAGAGGTTATTGACATTTTTACTGCCTCACAAGAGGTGCGTGTCTGGCCCAAGTGAGTGAATCAGGGAATCCATCAGCATTGGAAAATGGATGAGGTGCCAATCAATCTCTCTCCCACTAAAATGAGCTGGGCAGCTTCACCCATCAAGCTGTTCCCCCACTGAGTGCCAGCTCTCCCCCACCTCACACACACACACACAGTCTTATAGAGCTAATCAGGGCACAGCTGGGCTGAAATTGGGTTGAAAACCTACGAAAAGGATTTATTTATCCTGTCTCCTTCTGAATGGTCAGTCTGAGAGTTGAAGCTGAATCTCTCTACACATGGTGTTTATTTGCAGGTAGACAATCCCTGCATGGGGGGATTCAGTAGACATGTAGTCTGTCTCCTGAGACCAGACACCTCTGTCCCTGTGCCCATGCTTTCACCCTCATTTTTATACTCTTTATATTCACTATTCTTTCTGGCATAAGATTCCCAGAACAAAGAAAACACTTCTGAGTTCCCTTACGAAAGTTTTATCAGAACATGGAGTTGTGTGTCCATGGTAATATTCTTGCCTTGCAGGTGTGAGGGACTGGAGTGATAGCACCAGTAGGGCTTTTGTCTTGCATGCGGCCGACCCAGGTTCAATTCCTCTGCCCCTCTCGGAAAGCCCAGTAAGCTACCGAGAATATCTCGCCCACAAGGCAAACCTGGCAAGCTACCATGGCATATTTGATATGGCAAACACAGTAACAAAAAGTCTCACAAAGGAGACATTACTGGGCCTGCTCGAGCAAATCGATGAACGGGAGGACCATGCTACAGTGCAGGTGTGAGACCGTAGGGAAAATCCCCAGCACCTCACACATGCCAAGTGTGAGCCTGCCTTTGAGATCCCTGGCAGTGCAAAAGTGTCATCTCTGGTGCACTGCAATCAAGAGTGTGCCAACACCATAGCTGTGGTGTGTAATCCCTGGTGAGTCCCACAATAACAAATGTGTGACTTCTGGTTGCCACAGTAGCAACAAAGGAAAAAGGAGAGAAAACAGTTTCAGCAGTCATTAGTACCTTGGTATGTGTTTGGTGGCTCAGATCGTTTCTAGATTGTATTTTTTAGATAATAAGCTGGGGGGGGGGGATTCTAGGAGGGATGGAGAGATAGTACATGGTTAAAGGCTGTACACAGCTGACCCCAGTTCCATTCTCAGTGCCATATATGCTGCTCCACCCCCCACCACTGTCGGTATCACTGCTGGAAACAACACAGGGCTCCAGCAGCATTGCCTTGTAGAGGCCTTGCCCTGAACTGTCAGTCTGATTGGCTGAGAATATCTGGGGGAGGCCTCCTGGCCTCCTGAGCACTGCTTGGGTGGGGGGCGGGGGGACTTCAAAAAAAGAAAAAGAGAAATAGCAGATGGATCCCAAGAAGTGGGCATGAGATGGTAATTCCATCCCAAAGAGGCAGTGGTTCAAGGCCCATTCTCCATGTTCTTCATCAATTTGTCCACAATTCTGAGTTCGCAACAACCAATAATGTCCCACTTTTATATATAGTTTCCCAATTTGCTCTGACATGATCCCCGTGAAACCTGGTGAGGAATATAACATTTCCCTACTAAATAAAAGTGAAGAAACTTTGCCCAAGTCACACACTCACTTTCCATTTTGCAGCAGACATAACTACAACCAAACAGTGTAGATTCTAATCAAAGGGTTTGGTTTGAATTCTCTTTCTTTCAACTACAACCCGTCCCAGACTAAGGAAGGGAGAATAAGAACATTGTCACAGAGTTAGGAATGGCAACCTCCCCCCAACTCCCTGTTCTTCCCAGATCCTGACAGTCATGCCCATGAACTGCCTCTGGAACCAGATAAGTTTATTCACGGCCATGATTCAGAGACTCACAAATAAATCTCAGAAGGAAAAGAGACCAACACACCGCAGAGATGCCTCTGCACCCCAAAATCACTATCCAGGTTTAAGATTTAATTCTAGTTGTATCACTCTATTTTAAATTTTAGAATTTCTGGCACTTTTGCAAACCTCACCACATCTCATATTCTGCCAAGATGTACCAAGAGTAGCACACCACATTTGATGGTGTGTGACATAGAAGGCAACCTATATTAGCACACAAGGGGCAACCTGTAACAACATGTTAGTGATCTTTCTTTTCTACAAGGGCTTAATGGTTCCAGGCTGAGATACAACACTCTTCACTACACTTTCCTCTAAAGAAAGTTTATGAATCATTTTTAGTGGATTATTCATAATAAGAAATATGATATGACTTATTTAGCACATGCTTCTGAGACAGGTTTGGGTGATGGTGGGAAAATTCAAAATAATGGTGGTGGGATGGTGTAATGGAGTCGGGATTTATATTGGAATTCGAATGTAATAAATTATTGTGAACAACTTTAAAAAATAAAATTTTTTAAATAATTAAAAATTTTAAAAAAGAGAACACTGAGGTGTGAAAAAGTATTTTCCAAAGTGACAAGGAAAGCTGTTACAGATTTACACACACACACACACACAAAGCAAAATCCCTATTTCAATGGATTCCAAACCATTTTGTCCACATTAAGCAATTTTAATCCAATTTCAAGTGTTCAAACTTTAATTTGGAAGAACATTTGGAGAAGGGCCAGTTAAGTGGAATAGAAGGCTATATTGTTTTGTACTAAAGCAGGAGGCTTCAGGAAGTTTACAGGTTCCGTAAGAAAAGTTTACATCTCAGCAGCAATATTATAGAGCCTAAAACCACTTTTCCATTTTAATGGCCCATCCAGACACAACCAAGGATAGGCTAGTACTGGGCTAAGCCATGCATCTAAGACAACTTATTAAGTACTTGCTTTTATCTTTTCTTCCAAACACACGATTCTAAAATCTAACCAAAGAGCTGGATAATAAATATTGAAGGCTTTGTGGGTCTCAGGGTCTCCGTCACAACTATTCAACTGTGTCATTCCACAGCAAAAGCAGACATGCACCATTAGGTACAAGGTAGGGGGAGGCAGGGAGAGGAGAGGAGAGAAGTGAAGGAGAGGGGAGGGGTGAGGAGGAGAGACCAAGGCTAACCCTGTACTTGGTCCACTGAATCTTTTAACTCCAGACATGTTGCTAGCTCACTCTGGCCCCAGTTTTGGTAGTGGTTGTATTGTAATAAAACTCTATTTTCAGAAAGAGTCTGCATGATAAATGGTAAAACGATAGAAGCAACCTAATTGGTCATCAACTGAGGAACAAATAAACAACATGTCGAATATCCATGTTTTGGAATATTATTCAGTCATTTTTTTAAAAAAAAAAAGGAGATACTGATTCAAACTATAGAAGGGATAAACTTAGTAAGCTAGTGAAGGGATAAACTCCGTTAAAGTAAGCCAATCAAAAATAGGTGTCCAGAACTAAAAAACAATCTAAAGAAACAGAAAGTAGTCACTTATGGGGCGATGTGAGACAGTAGGGAGATGTGTAGCAGCTGCTAATAGCTGGTCATAGCTGGTTTCTTTTTGTCATGATAGAATGTTTTAAATTGTCTGTGATGATGGTTGCACATGTCAATAAATATACTAAAACCCACTGCATTCTAGACTTTAAATGCCATGGATTCTGTTGTAGGAATTATCTCCATAAAACTATTTTTCCAGCTGTGCTGTAGACTGCATATCCTTTCCTCTACAGAGCAACTATGTGCAGTGAGTACTATTCCTGAGACTTAAACTCACTTGTCCAAACTCACTTGGACTGAGAAGAGAAGGGACTGCTCATTTCACAGTACCTTCTGCCCTACACAAAGCCTCTCTGTACATGGAATGGGACAGGAAATAGTTCCTAGGTCTGACTTATAGAGGAGGGAGAAGGAAATACTACAATAGTTTAAAATTCTGACACTGGGGGGCTGGAGTGATGATATAGTGAGTGGGTACTTGCCTTGAACATGGGTGACCTGAGTTCCATCTCATGCGTCCCATATGGTCCCCTGAGCCCTTCCGAGTATGATTGCAGAGCCAGGAGTAAGCCCTGAGTATCACTGGGTATGGCAATAAATGAATGAATGGATTAACCCATCAACCACTTAAAATTCTGACTCCACTACAATCCTGCCCGGTTTCAAAGTTAGCTTATAGCTACTGAGCAACCCTGAACATTTCACCTGCCCTCTTTGGTCTAAATTTCTCATCTGTAAAAGGGGATAATAGGATCTATTTCACAGGATCGTTAGGGAAAAAATAATGAGATATTTATTTTAAAAAAACACTTAGGAGAGTGGCCCCCCTGGGGCCCAAAAGGGTAGAGAACTTGCCTGTCATTTTTAGATCATGATGCTCCAGATCATTATAACTCCCAGAGCATTTCTACATGTAACCCTGCTGGCCCCCATCTTGACCCCACATCACTGGGTCCAAGCAGTAAAGTTTCAGGCCTAGAATTGCTAGAAGTTATCCCCTCCCCAGCAGAACATAAAATCAAAATAAAATTAAACACTTAGAAGAGTAAATGGGATTTGCTATTATTAATTATAAGCTGTACTTCCCAGGGATGCTGATTCTCTCAGAGGGATTACAGTCTGTCCTTAATGAAGGACAATTTGGGCGCATCAAAAACAGGAGGAGGAAAATTGGAAGGGTAGAGCCGACATTGAGCCCAAGTCAAATATGCCATAACTGGTCTTGTTGGCCAACCCCACTGCCGGCACCCCACAATGTGGCTGTGCTGGCGCACAGGAAGCCCAGGTCAGCCACCAGAGTGCCGGCAGACACAGCCCCCCACCCGCACCTCACATTCCATTTAGCTTATAATAGCAGATATGAAAATTTCATCAGGTTTGCTGCTTTACTCTTGTGAAATATTAAACATCAATAAATTATTAAGCCAATGTAAAATAGTACAAATGTTCGCAGATTTCATCAAGAGGTATTTCGAAAGCACATTTGTTACAGGGCTATTTCGGGCAGAGCAAATCTGCTCCAATAAAGGGAGTCTTTTTTTCCTTTTTCCATTATTTGTGTTCCTTACTAGGGAAATATCTATTCTGGGATTCCGGTGCTACAAATAAGCGCAGAAGAAAGCTGGCGTCCTGAGTGCGCCATCGCTTTCTGCATTTAGGGAAGACTGTGGGCAGAATCTGAAACCTGACATGGAGGGAGGGTTATGGGGATGAAGACGTGGGGCCCAAACTCTGAGAAAGATGTCCTGAGTGACCTTCTCTCTTCCGGCTGCAGCTGAAAATTCACGGAGGACCTGGATGGGAGTTGCAGGTTCCAACTGTTGGCCCTGTGAGCTACCTGGAAATAGCTACTGCGTCACCTGTTTTCCTACGAGGCTGAGGCAGTTTCTGAGAGAAATCCAACAGGAAGAGAAACTGACTGATGAGTAATTGGGTGGACCAGTTGACTGGGCACCTGAGGAGGCAGTCTAGAATTTAATAGACTTAACATGTATGTGCTCATATGAGTGCACACACAGACAGAGAAAAGGTCTTGCTCCAGGTAGGAAGAAGGATTTCCCAGGACTTCCCAGGACAGTACTATCTGCCCTGTTTCTCAACACATCCTGGGACCCATTCAGCTGAGCGTGTATCTGGGTGGGGGTAAAGGAGGAGCTCCAGAAGAAACAGAAAATTGAAGCCTCCACCAAGGATCCAATTCTGTATCAGGGGCCTCTCTATTTGCTGGCAAAGAAAACAGAGCACTTAGTCACAGATCCCCACAGAGGTGACAAAAAGACCATCACAGATGCGAAGCCTAGACGTAAGAGAGTGTGGAATGTTGGAAAGAAGACTTGGGCAGAGCTAAGGATACCTGGAAACCAGCTTCTCTCCTTTCTCTGAAGCCCACAGATGCGCCCACCCCTTCTTCTTCCCACTCACAGAAGTCCTCCTGACTCCCAGTCCGCATTCTTCTTCCCCATCCCACCTTCATCTCTGTCGGTCTCTATGTGGTCCACTTCTACCTGTCTCTGTGTGTGCACACATATAAGCACATGTATGTTGCATCTGTTTAAATAATTTATTCCATAAATCAGCATAAAGTCCTACTTAGAAAGAAGCTTCAACAGAAGAATAATTTTATCTATAAGTAATAGAAACCTCACTTGTTATGACATAGTATATGAGGGCAATCTTTCACATGTGCCTAGGGGCAAGTGACTCACTTAACGTTCTTCCCTTTCTTTCTACATTTCTTAGCATGCAGTTTTTCCTCAAAGGGTAACTCCATGCTACATTTCTAGGCTTGTTTCCACTCCCCTACACCCCGCCACATAACATCAAGAAACTGAATAGAACCTATATGTGTCATATGATAAAAAGGCTAGGTCTCAGCAACTATCAGTCTTATTCCAGCTGTTTTACAATGCTGGCAGCGCTGATGCTTCCAGGTTACCAAAGTTGAGTTGTCTTTCTTATTGCTATCACTTAACTGTGACATTATGACTGCAGAATCCTTAGGCATCATATCTACTTCCAAGGAAAAATAGAAGGGAGTAGAAAGAGACAATTACAGTTATATATTCCCTTTTATCAGAAAAAAATATATATACACACATGTATATATATACTCACATATATATTTAAAGGTAATATTTATATCTGGAAGAACATATGTTTCTTTCCTAGAATACCTAATCCATATTTTCAACTGTCTACTGGAAATCTCTTGGATTCCTATAAGAATCTGAGAAAACCCAGGATATGAGACTGAGCTCTTCTACCAGCTTATGGCTTTTGAAAAGTCGTTAACCCTCTGAACCTTTATTTCCACCCAAACTTAGAATCACATTCCCTTCACAGAGCTACTGTGAGGATCAAGCTAGATAATGTAAGTTCAAGTGATTTGAAAGTAAAGCACAGCCCTGGCCTTTCAAGGGTGTTCCAAGAATATTAGAAGCAAAAGTGTCTGTCTGCAATCGTTCTACCCTCTCCTCCTTCCAGATTCTTTGCATGGTCCATTCGTGAGCTCTCCTTTATGCAGAATCCCAGAAACTGACTGAGAACTGTGATTGGGTGCCAGTGACTGCCGGGTAGGAAGGCCTCAGGTAAGGAGGGCAGGATTTGAGGGACTGTGGTTTGGGCAGGGGCTTATGTGCTGGTGTAGCTGTCAGACAAAACACCTCAGCCTAGGCAACTGACACAAAGAAGCAAACTTCTTCACTGCTCTGAGACCGAACAAAGTGTCAATAGGCTGGGGGCAAGAGCAATAGCACAGTGGGTAGGGCTCTTGCCTAGCATGCCAATGACCAGAGTTCAATCCCGAATATCGTATATGGTCCCCCAAGCCCACCAGGAGTGATCCCTAAGCACAATGCCAGCAGTAAGCCCTGAGAACTGCTGGGTGTGGCCCTGAAACAAAAGTGTGGGCAGGACTGGTTCCTTCTGAAGCTTCTTTCATTGACTTGCTCCCTGTGTCTATATGTGGATGCTCCTCTGAGTGTACATGGGTCCTTACCTCTTGTTCTCGTAAAGACACCATCACAGGCTGGAGAGATAGTACAGGGGTTAAGACACTTACCTTGGTTCCCACAAACCCTAGTTTGAATCCCCAGGACTACATACCCCCCAAGCACTGACGGGGTCACTCCTGAGCACAGGGCCAGGAATAGCCCCTGAGCACTATCAGGTATGACTCAAAAATCTAATTAATCAGTAAATAAATAATCCATCACTTTAGATTAGAGCCAACCTCATTTTATCATAATTCACGGTCACGGTCCTCCTGCTGTTCATCGATTTGCTCGAGTGGGCCCAGTAACGTCTCCATTGGAGACTTTGTTGTTACTGTGTTTGGCATATCGAATACATCATGGGTAGCTTGCCAAGCTCTGCCGTGCAGGCAAGATACTCTCCATATCTTGCCGGGCTCTCCGAGAGGGGCGGAGGAATCAAACTCGGGTCGGCCATGTTGGCTGCGTGCAAGGCAAATGCCCTACCGATGTGCTATCGCTCCAGTCCCGTATTATTCCTTTAAAAATCCCATGTCCAATATACATGATAAGCATGATAAACTTTCAGTGCCTGTATTGTAAGCCATAATGCCCAGAGAGAGAGAGGGAGAGAGAAAGAGAGAGAGAGAGAGAGAGAGAGAGAGAGAGAGAGGAAAAGGGAAGAAAAGTGTCTGCCATTGAAGTAAGCTGGGAGTGGGGTGGGGTGTTGGTGGGAGGGAAACTGGGTACGTTGCTGCTGGTGGGAAATGTAAAATTGTAAAGGGAGAGTGTTGGAATATTATATGACTGAAATCCAATCATGAACAAGTTTGTAATTGTGTATTTCAAGATAATTCCATATCAATAAATAGATAAATAAAACCCCCATGTCCAGAGCCAGAGAGATAGTTCAATGCTGATGTATGCTTTGTATCTGAGAGGCCAGAGTTCCATCCCTGAGCACTGCTGCAGAGCCCAAAGCATTGTCATTGTCATTGTCAAGCAGTGCTGGATGTACTGCAGAAGTAAAAATAAAAAATAATTTTAATTGATTATTGCAGCACTCTTTACAATAGCCAGAATCTGGAAAAAACCTGAGTGCCCAAGAACAGATGACTGGTTAAAGAAACTTTGGTACATTTACACAATGGAGTACTATGTAGCTGTTAGAAAAGATGAAGTCACGAAATTTACATACAAATGGTACTACATGGAAAGTATTATGTTAAGCGAAATGACTCAGAAAGAAAGGGATAGACATAGAAAGATTGCATTCATCTGGGGAACATAAAGTAACAAAATAGGAAACTAACACCCAAGAATGGCAGAGATTAGTACCAGGAATTTTACTCAATGAGCCCAGAAAGAGAAGGGAACACCAAACAAAGGGTGTTGGGAGGATACTCCCAGGATGGGAGAAGCATGCTGAAAGTAGACTATCGACCAAACATGATTGCCACTCAATGCCTCTTTTGCAAACCACAGCACTCAAAAGGAGAGAGAGGGAAATGCCCTGCCACAGAGGCAGGGTGGGATCGGGGCTGGGGGTTGGGAGAGATACTGGGATCCGGGGTGCTGGGAAATGCGCACTGGTGGAGGGATGGGTGTTTGATCATTGTATGGTTGAAACCCAAGCACAAAAATGTGTAAGTCTGCAACTGTACCTCATGATGTCTCACTATTATAAAAAAAAATTAATTAATAAAAAAATAAATAATTTTTTTAAAATTTTTTAATTAATTATAAAAAATGTTCAACTATCATTATATTCAGAAGAGATAGGAATAGAACTTCAAGAGAAGAGGTAATGGAAAGGGGGAGTATGAGTCGAGGGAAGCCACATGAGGGACATAAACCCATCATTCAGCTCTTCCCCCCATACTATCCAGACACTAGGGTGTCCCCTGTTGTTCCCTCTTCCTGTTGACAGACAAAGGCTGTGAGTCAGAGATGGAAGAGACACCCCATGAGGAGAGGGCAAGACAATGGACAGAGAATATTCACAGCTGCCACAGTGGAGAGGAGCGAAGAAAGAGAAACCTGAAGAGGGTGATGTGGAAGCTTGGAGCAGCTTGGGTGCTCTCCTTGGGGCTTTGTGAGGTTTCTGGCAGGAGATGCTGCTCTGTAAGCCCCCACGTTGTGCTCGGGTGCAAAGGGACCCTAGACCCTGGAGAAACTAGTTCTTGTGAATTCTTCAGATATGTTTAGCCAATATGTGCAGCAAAGCCAGAATGCAGTGACATGCAGCTTCTTTGGAGGGAACCTCTCAGCATCAATTTGTGGCTCCTGGGTATTGCCACCATGTCCAATCAGGCAAATGGGGAGGGTCACTTTGGTTTGGTAGCATAAGACCAGTATTCCAGTGATACATAATTGGAAATTGTGGTGCCCAAAGAGCCAGAAATGGCAGCCTTCTCTTGTCTGACCAGCTTTAATCCCTGAGTAGTCTGAGCTAGGATGTAGCACCGTGGTAGCATGCACACCCTGCAGGTGCAAAGGGCTTGATTTTCAGCACCACCATCAACAACAAAGACAACAACAAAAACAAAACAATAATACTTCAACAGAGTCACAGAGCAGCCATGGAGCTCTGTCTTTCTTCACTCCCCAGACCAACTGCTACATTCTGAGCTACATCCCTTCTACCTACCTCACTTGCACCCTTCTGTCTGAAACATTCATCTCCTAGTCATTCTCTCTCTCACACACACACACACAACACACACACGGCTCTGTCCACCTGAGTTCCTGAACCACTTAGACCTCTTCCTTGTCAAGCCCAATGACCACCAATATCATCCTGACCCATCTGGTTCCTCAGAGTCCACATTCTGCCCACATGGCACTACTTTAGTCTCCAGAACTCCCCCAACCCTATCTATCACCTTCCCCAAGAAAAACATCCTTATTTGAAACCCAAGAACTCTGCAGCCCTATTGCTATAGTTACCTACTGCTACCTTTGATTTTTTTAAAACTATAATTCAATTTTTCATCTATTTTTATTGAAATTTCATGGTTTACAGTAGTATTAATAGTATTTTAATTTATTTTTATCTATTTTTATTTTTAAGTCTTTAAAATTTAATCACTATGAATTATGAAATCACAAAGATTGCATTTGATTGCATTTTGATTGCATTTCAGGCATATATTGTTCCAACACCAACCACTTCACCAGTGTCTGCTATCTTTGTTTGGGGTTTCTGTTTGCTTCCCCTACAACAGAAAGTGGGTTTCATATAGAGGGGGCTGTTCCTCATCCTTCCCATTTCAGGGCTTTGTCAGACGCTATGGCACTGGCAAGGGAATACAAGCCTTGTCCAACAAAAAAGCTGGTCTCCATCTGCCCCTTGTTGGTGAAGCTGGGGAATAGTTTTGCTTTTGACTCAAGAAAGCCAGCTGGGTTTTCCAAGACACTCCCTGAGGACAGTGTCCTGGGATCTGGAGGTGTTGGGGACAGAGTCCATGCCTTGTGCTAACCCAGCCTCCACTTCTGCATGATTTCCACATTCCTCCTGGTTTCACAGGCTCAGATGAGGAGGGAAGACATCCTGGCTTCCCCAGGGAGTTAAGCTAATGGATGTCTAATTCAATCCCTCTCATACTGTCTCACACTAGCTAATAAAAAGCATTTGTAGAAATTTTAGAGGAAAGCTTTCCATCAGCATTCACCCAATAAAAGTCTGATCATCTCCCAACATTACGTGCTCCTGTGGGTGGAAGTACCTGGCCAGGCCCTGCTCTGAAAACACTCCAAAGCACTCAACTGCAGGGAGAATACATCCCGAACGATCCCTCCAGTCATCATTGAGGTAGTGATCCCTTCTCTATCCCAGTTGCCTTCTCCCCCAGCTCATGAGGCAGGCTTCCAGTTATAGAGCAATATTCCTGGCCGTTGTGTCTACTGTCCTTGGGTGTCAGTCTCATATTATGTTATTTTATATTCCACAAATGAGTGCAGTCATTCTATGTCTGTCCCTCGCCTTCTTACTCATTTCACTTAGCATGATACTCTCCATGACCATCCACTTATAAGCAAATTCCATGACTTCATCTTTCCTAACAGCTGCATAGAATTCCATTGTGTAGATGTACCAAAGTTTCTTTAACCAGTCGTCTGTTCTTGGGCACTCAGGTTGTTTTCAGATTCTGGCTATTGGAACAGTGCTGCAATGAATATATAGGTGCAGATGTCATTTCTACTTTGTTTTTTGCACCCTTGGGATATAGTCCCAGAAGTGGTATTGCAGGGTCATATGGAAGTTTAATTTCTAGTTTTTTAAGGAATGTCTATATTGTTTTCCAAAAAAGCTGAACCAGTCGGCATTCTCACCAACAATAAAAGAGAGTTCCTTTCTCCCCACATCTGCTCCAGCACTGGTTGTTCTTGTTCTTTTTGATGTGTGCCAGTCTCTGTGGTGTGAGACATCTCATCATTGTTTTGATTTGCATCTTCCTGATGATTAGTGATGTAGAGCATTTTTTCATGTGCCTTTTGGCCATTTGTATCTTTTTTGAGGAAGCTCCTGTTCATTTCTTTCCCCATTTTTTGATGGGGTTGGGGGTTTTTTTCTTTTACAATTCCACTAGTGTCTTGTATATCCTGGATATTAACTCATTATCAGATGGGTATTGGGTAAATATTCTTTCCCATTCCGTGGACTCTCTCTGTATTTTTGGTCACTGTTTCTTTTCTTTTTTGGGGGGGAGGGGTCACACCCGGTAATACACAGGGGTTACTCCTGGCTCATGCACTCAGGAATTACCCCTGGCGGTGCCCGGGGGACCATATGTGATGCTGGGAATCGAACCCAGGTAGGCTGCGTGCAAGGCAAATGCCCTACCCGCTGTGCTATCACTCCAGCCCCTCACTGTTTCTTTTGAGGTGCAGAAGCTTCTTAGTTTAATGTAGTTCCATTTGTTTATGTTTGTTTCCACTTGCTTGGTTAGTGGTGTTTCATCTTTAAAGATGCTTTTAGCTTCAGTTCCCTAGCTTCTGACCTGATCAGTTCCCCCATGTGCTAAACCAAATAGCCCTGTACCTTGCTCTGGAAAGTTCTGGGCTGACCATAGTCTCTGAATAGTCTCTACAGCCCCCCAACTAGAGGTGAAAACTACACAACATATACCATTGAGCAGTATATTCTGATTATTCTGTATCTCACTCCAAGATATGAGTCTTACTAATATTTCCATTCTCTAGAAGAGAAGACTGAGACTTAAAGCAATCTGTCCAAAGCTAAACTGTGGACTCAGTATATCAAACACATCCCTGCTCTTCAGCACAATGGGCTAGAACCAGTCCCTGTAATAGAGTCACTTGACTTATGTGAGACATGTTGACTGATTTGCTCCAGGCTTTTCCGCCTCCATCTTATTTCTCCCCACATTCATGCTAGATCCTACAGAGAGAATTGAGGCTTCCAAAGCCAACCAATGATTGTTCCATTGTCTATCTTGCCCCAAAGCCCAAAAATGAAAGCATTCCAGTCAGAGAGGTAGGGGTGACCTTGAGCTGTGTGGTCTTCAACAGAGCTCCGGAAGTCCAGAAACAGGCTAAGTGCCACACAACATCATTAGATAGGCTGCCTGCTGGACACATCCAGGAGCAGGCTGGGTCCTACTCTCAGGGGTAGATGATGAACATAGACTCATGCTCTTCAAGTGTCCACTCCAACTGAGGTCATCTGACCTCATCTGCAGAGACTTAGAACAGCATCTCACTTGAAAGTTTGTTTTGAGTTTCCCAAAACCTAAGAATTACTTAGAACATAGGAAGGAATAAAGGAAGGAATGAAGGAAGGAAGGAAGGAAGGAAGGGAGGGAGGGAGGGAGGGAGGGAAGGAAGGAAGGAAGGAAGGAAGGAAGGAAGGAAGGAAGGAAGGAAGGAAGGGAAAGATATAAGAAAGGAAGGAGGAAGGAAGGAAGGAAGGAAGGAAGGAAGGAAGGAAGGAAGGAAGGAGGGAGGGAGGGAAAGATATAAGAAAGGAAGGAGGAAGGAAGGAAGGAAGGAAATTCCAGAAATCAGAACTTTTTGATAGGGAAAATCTTCTCTAGAGATGTCCACTGCACTGGAAAAGAAATGATAGGTCTTGGTCACATTTTATCCCAAGTGCTTAGAAAAGTGATGAGCATATGGTGAATACCTGCTGAATGAATGAGAAGCTGGGTGAAAAAAAAAAATGGACTGTGAGCTCCTTCTTGAAGGAAAATTATGAAGCTCATTCGATCAAGCAGAGACCGGGTTACAGTGTCACCCAAGTCTGGTGACTGAGTTAATTACTCCAGAAGAGCCCATCGAGGACACCATGACTCAATGATACTGGCCACTCAAGCCTCAATCAGCTCTTCCAACCCCTTGTCCTCTTCCTTCACAAGGTCCTGTCAGGAGCCCATGCATAGCAAGTGTTCCATATGTTTGACCTGACCCGTCCCAGGTCACACCCAGCTAAGCCAATTGAATAGGACTCCATTCTGAAATGATTCCACATAGTTTTGAGGCAGTCAAGTTACACATCCAAAAAGTCTCTTAGCCCATCCTAATGGTGCTAAAATAATATAGGAAATAGGGATTTGTTTCTAATATTGTCCAATTGGTGGTATCAAAAGATTTTGATACCAAAATCAAAATTTTGATTTTGGACTACACAGCTCAAAGTCACCCCTGCCTCTCTGACTGGAATGCTTCCATTTTTGGACTTTGGGGCAAGATGGACAATGGAACAATCATTGGTTGGCTTTGGAAGTCTCAATTCTCTCTGTAGGATCTAGCATGAATACATACAGACTGTTTCTTATGTCTGGGATCCTAACCTCTAAGCTGATCCTAAGCACCCAATTTATCGTCTCTGAAGATTTGTTTTGTTTGTTTAAAGTCCCATGATTTACAATACTGCTATTGTAGGGTATCATGCATTAAATAGTTCAACACCACACTCTCCACCAGAGTTTCTGCTTCCCTCTACTAGTGTTCAGGATCCCTTCCAGGCCACACACACCCCCACACACACCCTTGGTAAGCTCAGTTTAAAGTTCATTGATAAGTGAAAGGAACAACATTGGCATCCTTCATGGTACACAGTAATCCTAAATTTCATGTTCGCTGAGAAATGGCAAGCAGAAAGAAAACATCTTTTTCAACATCGTGTTATCAAGAGGCGGGGGGGTGGGGCACTGTCTGAGCACATATCCTACACAACCAGGGGTATTATGCAGACAATCTTCCTGGAATCCTTAGGAATCATTCTGTTCAACCCACAAAGAACTTCCTCTGAAGAATTAGGGAATTCCATCATTTAGCTGCCACATCAACTCGGTCAAGTTTTTTTCCTTCCCCAAACCTTGAGTTATTTGCCTTGAGTTATAGGTATAATGCCTACAACTTTGAGTGTCCTGTTCAGACACAGGCTGCGGTCTCAGAACCTCAGATCCACCTTCTAAGGCTCAGCAATCAGGACCAGGGACACAGGGCTCAACATCAACCCCTAAATTCCCCTCTAAGGTTGACAAATTATCTTTCCCAGCCCCTGACCCCAGTGCTCCTTTCCCTCTACAAGAAAGTCAGGGAGGCTTGCAACCATATGAAGCTCCAAGAAGCTTCTGGAAGTGTCTCTCTAACAGCCTGAGCCACAGCAGGTTAAAGTCTTGATGAGGTTTGATTTTGTATTAGTAGAGCCCAATGAGCTGAAGAGAAATTCTAGTTCTTCCGCAGTCCCCCTCAGAAGCATTTGCTTCATCAAGCCAACCAAGATTAAGTAATTTACCTTTTTATTTTTCAAGCCACAAAACAGAGAGGCATGGTCTACATCAGTGCCCGGTCCAATTACAGGAAAACACTTCTGGACAATAGTTTCCGGCAGGGCTCCTGTGAGGCGGAGAAAATTCTGGCTTTGCCTGAGAAGAGAGGGTGCTGTGCTGACATTTCAATTAGCTTTGTTTGACTTGGGAATTTACATCTTTCTCTGGTATATTTACATCCTGAGCTGATCCTCAGGTCTTCCCACCTTTGAAAGTCATCTCAGGCCTCACATTTTCCTACAAGAAGCCCTCATGACCTCACTTACTTTTGACTTCTGCTAACACTTCCTGGTATGCCACAGGTAATTTCCCCAAGACAGTTTCTCACACGGCCTCCAAAACAAACTGACTCTTGAGGTGAGAGATGGTACAGGGATTAAGGTGCTGACCTTGTATGCTGCCGACCGTGGTTAGATCCCCAGCACAGCAAACTCCAGGAGTGACCCGCAAAACACAGAGGCAGGGGGATGCCCTGAATACCTCATGGGGTGATCCAAAAAGCCAAATTAACAAAACAAAGCAATCTTACTCTCCAACCAGCATTTGTACAGACCAACAGCATGAGTAGTCAGAGCTCCATCCAGACCTATACCTACTGAGTTTTCCACAAATCTACAGGAACAGACAGTGGCCTGGCTTTCATTCTCCCAGCTCTGGCTCAAGACAGTCAATCCCAGCAGGGTCACCCTTGATAAAGCCCAAGAAGAACAATCAGGAGTGAGGACAGCAGGCTGGAGCAATAGTACAGCAGGTAAGGTGTTTGTCTTGCACACGGCCAGTCTGGGTTCCATCTGCCAGCATCCCACATGCTGCACTTTCACCTATGAACAGAAGATAATTTTTAATTTTTAAGCCCGATATGCCAGACACAGTAACAACAAAGTCTCCAATGGAGATGTTACTGGGCCCGCTCGAGCAAATCGACGATCAACGGGAGGGCCTTTACCTTTTACCTTAATTTAATTTTGGCCTTTGTGGAGCAATTCTGAGTGAAGCGCCAGAAGTAACACTTGAGCACTCCGGGTGTGACACAAAAAGCCAAACAAAAAATTCAGACCTCACAAAAAGCCGAACAAAAAAAAAAAAAAAAAAAACCAGACCCCGGCCTGTCATACTCCAGGCAGGCACATAGGTCCTAGAGTCAGACTCCTTTGTTCACATCCCACCCTGGGGCCTAGGGTTGATTCAGCAATAGACCAAGGTCAGCAAGTCCAATCCCTAGCACTGCTCCAAATCTGAATGTAAAAGTGATACTGCCACAAGCAACTCCAGCACCACAACAAAGGCTGAAGCAAGTATCACAACTCCGTATACATTCTTCACAGAGCACTGCAATTCAGGGTGTGATTCCCTGGGATCACAGTGACTAAGATCACAGTGACTAACCAAATGTGAGGATGATACACAAGAGGGGTATCCCTGGTGACCATGGGCAAGTACAAGGGGGCATTCCCACCCTGGCATCTCATACCCTGTGAGACCAGGAGCAGGTCACTGCACTTTTACAAGAATCAACTGCTCACCCTAGTGTTAGAGGCTCCCATGCTCTTTCCAGTATAAAGCTTGAGAATCTCAGGCAGCATGAAATCCACCAGCCACATAAGGGCAAATGCCATATGATTCCATTTTGCCTGGAATAACCAAATTCAGAGAGTGAGAAAACAGTAGTCCAGAACTGATAGAGGGAGAATGGGGAGTCAGTGTTCCATAAGGACAGTTTCAATTGAGAACATGAAAAAAAGAGATGTAATGAGGTGAGCCTTGTAAAGGACAATGTAAATGCATTCCAGCCAGAAAATTAGGCCCTTTAAATGGTCAAAATGATAACTTTTATTTTACAAGTCCATCTTCAACCACAATAAAATTAAAGGCACATGGGACCTGACTCAAGTGACAGATCCCAGTCCTTAGATGTTCCAGGCTCTGGGTTCTATCCCCAGCACCACACGTCCCCTTCACTCCCCAGAAAACAGCATTGAGCCCCAAAGTACCACTGGGTGTGATTGTCACAAAGGCTAAAATTAGGTTAAAATTTGACAATTAGCTTCTGTTCCTAGGTGAAGGTGGGACTGACTGAGCTCTTCAATGCAGATCTTAGACCTTCCCCTGGCACTGTGGCATGGTTGGTCATCTCCTCGCTGCCAGGAGTAGAAGTGTGACCCTAATGTGGGCTCTGATTCCCCTAACCCTGGCTGGCCTACCCTCCCAGGAAATCCTCTAGGTATCTCAGGTTCTGAGTCCCTTTCTTGTCTCTGACAGGTGAAAGAATCCATATTAGGGCATCAAATTTTTGTGTACTTTAGCTAACTTGCAACATTGCTTTCTGTAAAACTGCTTGGCTGCTTTGCACCTGGGGGAGAGGGGACTTGCAAAGTGAACAGGGCATAACTTCTTTCTACAAGATTCAGGTGTATTTACTGTCCCTGAAATGTATTGTCTCAGTAAAGCACCCTGCAGATTTGGGTAAAGGCTAACTCAGGATGCTGGTGGTTGGGGGAAATTGCCCTTTCCTGGAATGTATTGTCTCACTAAAGCACCTTGCAGACTTGGGTAACACAAAACGAGGATGGTCAAGGGAGATTACCTAAGGCTTAATGATTCCAGCTATAACCTTGCTTGTGCTGACAATCGATGTACGTAAATGCTGATCTTTGAATCTATAGGCTAAGGAGTGAGGTACTTTTAAATGGATTGGTTAAGAAAGTATATGTTGTTACAAATCTATTGGCTATGAAATGCGCGGGCTTTGCTGTAACGGCCAGTGAAGGCCTATATAAGATCCCCTTTGAAGAAGTTCGGGGCTCTCAGCCACTGCCCATTTTTGGGGTATGCTGCGGAGCCCCAGCATGCTGGTCTAAATAAACCCCGTTTTTACTCCTGCAGGAATTGTGTCTATCTGGTCTCTCCGCGCCTCCCAGGGCCAGGGAACTCCCGATCCCAACATTTGGAGGTTCCACCGAGATCACCGAGGACCCTGCCCCAGGGACGCAGGATTGAGCCGCGGGGTAAGTTAAGGCGCCTCTTTCTCTCTCTTTGTTTCTCCGGTACCGTTTTACTGTAGTTACCGATCGGTGACACAAGCACAGTGGTGTGCAGCACAGTGACAGAGGTGTGCAGCACACTGTTGTGTGTGCGAGCCTTGTGTCTGACAGACGTGTCGGGAATAGACACGGGCCGCAGCCCTGGGGGACGCCCCGGAGGTGGATGAGGGCCAGGGACGCCTGGAGGCCTCTTTTGTGGTAGCCTCTGAGAGGCTACATCTGGTGTGTCAGGAATCATCGGCCGCTCTATTACTTCTCTATTCTTCTTTCCTCTCCAAAAGGCCTTGCGCTTGCGTCATTCTTTTTTGTAGGTTGGATCACGCTCGTCCTTTTTCTCTACCGAGACACCATCTTTGGAACCATGGGACAATCTCTGTCCACTCCTCTCACTCACTCTCTCCCACTGGTCAGAGGTCTGCTCTCGTGCTCAGAATCTTTTTCTGATTGTTAAAAAGCCTAAATGGCAGACCTTTTGCTCAGCAGGATGGCCTACGTTCCAGATTGGTTGGCCCCCCGAGGGATCGTTCCACTTGCCGCTTATCTTCCAGGTCAAGGGAGTCATCTACCAGCCTGCTCCCCGGGGGTACCCGGACCAGGAGCCTTAGGCAGGAGTGCCAGGCTGGGGGGAGAAGGGGCCCCCACTTACTCTGCTCCTCCTCTGCCCCTGAACCCCGAACTCTCTATTGCCACTCCCGGGCCAGCACTGGCCTTTCCCTACTTCCGATCTCTTCACTTGGAAGAACTAAACCCTCTGGAGGTGAAAAATCATGTGCATGCCCTTTGGGCATATTTGGGAGTCCCAGGGTGACTGGTGAGTGTGGTGCACACCCGTGTGAAAGAGTGGACCGGTCCGAGCGAGTGCCTAAGTGTGATCTGTGCGTGTATCCATAGTGTGTGTATTTATTATCTTTCTCCTAATTCTGTTTATTAAGATTGTTTAATACGGGTCAGAATTGATCACTTCTCTGAGATCCACAGGAAAGCTCAGGATCTGGGCTTGATGACACTTATTGTTCATCAGAATGACCTTCCTTCGGTGTGGATTGGCCCCCACGAGGTTCCTTCTCTCCAAACCTTGTGGCTCAGATAAAGGAGGTAATCTGTGGAAGATCTGCTGTGAAGTTCTCCGCCAGGCAAGCATCTGAATAGTCTCTGCAAAGAGGCACCCCTCCTTTGTCTGTCTTGCGTCACCATCCACTATGGGGGGGATGGGAGGAAAGCCCACTAGTGAGAAGATTCTGGGAAACTAAGGCAGATCAATTTACAGGCAGAAAATCCTTTTCCCCACCCAGTCTCAGCTAGAGGTCAATTCAAATGCTAATGAAGGCAGTCCAGATGTAAGGCAGAAAGAAAAAAAAAGGGGGTAAAAGGCAGGTAAGAAGCCTAAGAAAAGCAGCAAGCCAGCAAAAGCAGGGAAGATGTAGCAAGCTGAGAGAAGGCAGAACTGTTTTTTTAAGGAGCAGAGTTTTTAAGACCACAGCACTAAGTTCGGCTCAGGCATACAGCTGTGGGTCTGCCCAAAGCCAGGCCCACCCAGGTAGAGATGAGCCTCTGAATAAAGGCCAATTTAAGGGAGGTTAGAGTCCCCTTAGGAGAGGCAAAAGTGATAGACCTGGAGAAAAGTTTTGCCAAGGAACCATCCCTTTTCATAGATTATTGCTTGCAATTAGGAAATCATCTGAGGAGCTTCCAACTAGGTAGTTTTAGATAAGGAGATCTTATTGACCTCTGTAACACCATGTGGCCTGAGTATAGTGGGGAAAGATAGCCAGTGAATGGCAGTTTGCATTACCAGATCATTTTGCAGTCAGATCTTTGCAGGTAACAAAAGAAATAGGAGAGTATCAAAGCAGAGGAGGCAGGAAAATGCAAGATCTTATGATTAACTGTTTGACATCAGAAACAAAGAAGCCTATCCCCATGTCTGACAGGAAGGTACTAGTTCCCTGCCTCAGAATTAGCCTTGGCGAAAATATGGTAACATCTTTGTCATAGTTTATTTTGCCGGCTTATATCAACAAAAGCGCTTTCTTGACCCATTTTTAACAAGTGGGAGACTGACTAGTTAGGCTGGGAAATGAGGAGCAGAGTTCCCAATCAGCCGCCCTGGGAACTGTCCCTTCCTTTCTCAGTCCATCAGTTTCTCCCTGCCATTTTTTTGAAGGGTCAGATTGATCGATCAACTACAGATATGTGCACATGTACGTGTGGTGTTTTCGTCAGTTCACTGTCTGTCTGTCTGTGTCCGTCTGTCTGTGTCTGACTGTCTGTCTGTCTGTGTGTCTGTGTGGAACACTTGAGTGTTGGAACCAGGCTGAAATCAGAAGTAGAAATTTTAGAGAAGTTAGTGACATGCAACCCAGTGATTTAAGAAATGCAGTTGTTTTAGGAACCTGTTAGACAAGGGTTAATCCTTATCAGAAGGTTGAGCCTACAGAGAAAGCAGAATTCTCAATCTAAATTTCTTGTTAGAAGAACATTGATTATATTATTAACAGTTGAAATCCTTTTTGAACTTAAGAATCTTGTACTGTCTAGAAGAGCTATGGAACTAGAGCCTGAAACTAAAGTGAAATAAGAGTTCAGAGAAAGCAAGAACTTGTCTTACAAGCCTCAGCTAACTTTTATGAAAAATTTGTAAGAGGCAGTTTCCCTTTTTCTCACAGAACCTAGCAGGTCTTAGATACGGAGATCTCAGGTGCTAGCCAGGCCTGATCTTTGGGTTGCAGATTCCCAGCTCTAGGCAGGCTAGTCTTTGGTACGAGAGTGGAGAGAGGATTGGAATAAACTGCAACTAAGATCAAGCAGCCTGGCCATAAGGTTTCCTTCCTTTTCCTGCCCATCTCCATCTACCTCCCTGGAGTGGGGGAAACTACAGAACGCTGGCGGTGGGAAAGATAGATTGTTGCCATCCTTTTTGTGCTCACACAACAATTCAAATATTTTCTTATGCTGATATCAAAGTTTGGTTAAAAAAAATCCAAAGGGCTTTTTCTGTGTCTGAAAGCATGTTTGTATTTCTGTGGAATTGTTAAAAAGTATCTGGTGTAGAAAGCTCATGATTTTAAATAATTAAGGTACAAGAACTATTGAAATTAAGCCAAAGAAGGTTTTATCATGTTTTATAAAAATTGATTGTTTATAGGTCTTATGCTGTTATGTTAATGTACATATTTGTATCTGCATTGGATTAGAATATTTGACCTAGAAAGAGTTAAAATAACTATGACACATTAAAACTGGTTTAAAAGTAATGGTTTAGTTTAATCATGAGTTTCTAGAGTTATAAAATTGGTTACAAAGTTTGTCCTACCAGTGCTCTATCTGATCTCTGAGACTCTTGGTAACTAAAATTTCTAGGGCTACTTAGTAATAAGTTGTATTGAATTAGTCTCAGATGTCAGCCTGACAATTTGAAGCCATAGCATTGCTTGTCTAGTGCTTGAAAGTGCATGCTATTATTTTGATAATTTTATTTTATGCCAAGGTTTGTCTCCAGGTATCAACCTAGCCCTGACCTGAGATGCTTTCTGTTTCATGGTAATATATGAGTGTTTTAATCTTTTTGTATTTGTGTTTTCCTCTAAATCAGAATTTTAAGATGTCTCCTGGTTAGTTTCTAATGTAAAGTGATCTTTTGCCCAGTGGATATACCTTGTAAAAGCTTTAATTGTGAGCATTTTTAAGCATTTTGAATATCTATGGAACTGATCTAATGCTTTTGAAATAGTACTGCAGAGTACAGTTTTGTCATGTTAAGTGAGATGGTTGGTAACTTGTGTCTAAATTTGGGAGATCACATTGTACATTGTACTACTATAGATGTATGCCATAAGTCAGAAAGATAATGGATGGAGATATGGTCAGTGGGAAGAAAGGAAAGGAATTCTGTTAAAGTGAAATTGATTTTTAAATGAATGAAAGTTACAGAATGTATGTAAAGGAATGTGTAGAAGGTTTGAGGTTGTTCTAAAGAAAAGGAACTGGTCAAACTGTTATAAGAAACGCTTTAAATCACATGCAGAATTCTTCTAGCACCTTTGTGGTAAGATCTATGGTAAAGATGATTGATGGATTATCTGGACTCCTGTTACAGTGCTCTTAAGATCATTGAATTTTTCAAAAGTTGCAGAAATCAAGGGTTTTGACATGGGATTAAAAACATGTTAAACGGTATGCTTTATCTCTACAGATTTTAGCTTCTCTGACTAGGACCCACAGCAAACAGGTGTATTACATCTCTGTGAGTAAAGTGAAATACTTGCTTTTCTCTTCTTTTGTACCTTCAGTATGTTTTTTGATGTTTCATGGCACTATGTTGGTTTGCATAAATCCAGATAAGTCTTTCCTCTCTGTAATAGGGTCTACCCCTCATGCAGACAGGAAAAACCAGCCATGGGACCCCAAAGCCCTCTTCCAGGGAAACAGTCAGGGGATCTGTCTAAATGACAGGAGCAGGGATTTAACAGGTACTGTTTCAAGAACCCTACAAACCTCAGAGCGACCCTAGAGGCAGGCTGGCTCGAGAAAAGACTGGAAACCATCACTGCTATGGAGAATGAGGAATCTAGGACTCTGCAATGACTAACTCAGTCTGGGCCTACTCTCAGCGTCAAGGAAAAACCTGGAAACCAGGATTTCTCCCAGCCCTGAAGAAGGGATGGGATGGATTCCTTTCTGCCAGGACATCTCTGTGGAAAACGAGGACCAAAGCCACAACCCAAGGGCTCGAGACATCGCGGGACATCTTCTGGCCAGGCCTGGGTAGCTCTGACGTGCCAGATAAGATTAATGAAGATTAATGCCACTATTGTTGTGTCTCCTGTCTTTAGCTGATCCCCAGGACTTCTCAGTAAATAATTGGGTATCCCAAATGGAGAGTTCTCTAATCTTACTGTGTTTATGCAAAAGAACAAGCCAGGTTTGTTAAACTATCTTGCAACGTTTTAAAATGAAGGTGGAGAGAAAACCATGTTTCTGTAACTTGCTTTTTGTAAGAATCAGATTCTAATTCTACAGAGGTGATTGAATACATGTATTCTAATCTTGATCTAAAAGGTACCCCCTTTGGGGAAATTTAGATAAAACTTAGTTTACTGTCTGTAGGTAAAACAGCCTAATCTGTAAAGGGAACTCAATATTATACATGCTGTCACTAGTCTGATACGAGCATTGAAAGCCAGAGCTTTACTAGGGTGAACCTCATCTCAAAGTGCAGAATTGCTTTCCCCCGGTCTGAATTGGCCAAAGTGTCGAGAAAGGCATCTAAACTGGTCAAATTAGAGTAGATTAATATCTAGTTCTAAAATACTGTGAATTTTCTTTCTATACTTTATTGCATCTCATTTTCTGTGAACAGTCATTTGGAGAGAACAAGAATATTATCAGCTCTTAATTTCTGTTGCATCATGGGATTAACAACTCCTGAACCAATGCAATGGAATATTATTAAAGGGTTATGTTTTAACACTAGTGAGAACCATCTTCCATGGGGAGGAACTGAACAGCAAGTAAGATAGAAGTAATTCAGAACTGTGCTTTCTGTGCCATTAATGAACCTAGTGGAAATCCTGAGCCTCCTCTCCTAACACCTGTTCAGCATCAAGGAACTTAGAGGTGAATCGGCAGCTTGACCTTATACAAATGATCAAATGTTCATATGTTCAAGGTATAAATATATGTTGGTTCTCATTGATAGCTTCAGTATATGGGCAGAAGCTTTTCCAGTCTGTACTGAGAAAGCCAGAGAATGGCTTGGTGTTTCTGTGACCATTAGAAAAATCTGAACACAGGAAGTTATATTATCAACCAAACCTGTTTGTAGAGTTAATCCTTTTCATTGTTTTAATGATAGAGATGGGTATGGCATTATGTTGCTTTGGTTTCTGTTGCTTTAACTCTTTTTAAGACCTCATCGAGAAATCTCTCACATCCCTGTTCGAGATAGTCTCCCAAAACCTGAGAGGACTCGACCTTCGACCTGTTGTTCCTCAAGAACAGAGGGCTTTGCTCTGATCTGGTGGAGGGATGCTGTTTCTACGCAGACCACACTGAGGTTGTCAGAGACTCTATAGCCAAGCTACAGGAAGGCCTTGAACGACGTCGGAGAAGCCTGGGAGAATTGGTTTGAGTCTTGAAGATCCTCCTAATTCGGGGCAACAATACCGGACTCTACCCACTGAGGGAAGCTACTCTTAACCACGGGTCCTTGAATTAGGCCCCGACCCCCCCACGATCTCTAGGATTAGAGATGCTCATGAAAAGAAGTGGGGAATGAAAGAATCCATATTAGGGCATCAAATTTTTGTGTACTTTAGCTAACTTGCAACATTGCTTTCTGTAAAACTGCTTGGCTGCTTTGCACCTGGGGGAGAGGGGACTTGCAAAGTGAACAGGGCATAACTTCTTTCTACAAGATTCAGGTGTATTTACTGTCCCTGAAATGTATTGTCTCAGTAAAGCACCCTGCAGATTTGGGTAAAGGCTAACTCAGGATGCTGGTGGTTGGGGGAAATTGCCCTTTCCTGGAATGTATTGTCTCACTAAAGCACCTTGCAGACTTGGGTAACACAAAACGAGGATGGTCAAGGGAGATTACCTAAGGCTTAATGATTCCAGCTATAACCTTGCTTGTGCTGACAATCGATGTACGTAAATGCTGATCTTTGAATCTATAGGCTAAGGAGTGAGGTACTTTTAAATGGATTGGTTAAGAAAGTATATGTTGTTACAAATCTATTGGCTATGAAATGCGCGGGCTTTGCTGTAACGGCCAGTGAAGGCCTATATAAGATCCCCTTTGAAGAAGTTCGGGGCTCTCAGCCACTGCCCATTTTTGGGGTATGCTGCGGAGCCCCAGCATGCTGGTCTAAATAAACCCCGTTTTTACTCCTGCAGGAATTGTGTCTATCTGGTCTCTCCGCGCCTCCCAGGGCCAGGGAACTCCCGATCCCAACACAGGGAGGCTCAGTGTCGCCTTTGCCCCATCACCCACAAAGTCATCCTGGTTCTCAAGTAACTCCTTGGTTCTGGTCCTAAATTCATTATCAACCATCATCAAAGGGACTCAGGAGAGAACAACAAACTACTTGGGTCTTCACAGCTGATAAAGGCAAAGTCAGAAGTACTAATGGCCTAACAGCTAAGTCACTAAGTCTCTAACATCTCTCAAGTCTAGATTATTTCTCCAAGTGGCCTTGCTTTGATGAAGAGGAAAGAAGAAATAGTACTCCCATCCGGTTCACTAAGGCTACGCCTCTCAACACTGTGAAGGCCATTCATCATGTCTCCTTAGCTTCTCACTCTTGTCACCCTTATAAATCCCTGATAACTAAGAGAAACACAACATGATTTGCAGTTTTCTCTGCATCTCTTCACCATCTCTCTCCCACCATCACTATCCCCTATCCCCTTCCTATTCATAACAAATTCCTCTCTGGCCCCTGAAAATCAAGTGAAATGTGACCTTCTCTTTGATCCTAACCCTTTTCTCTATCTTTCACCTTAAATTCTTTTTGTATTTGATATATCTTTCCCCAAACAGCATTTTCCACATGGTAAGATTGTTTTACACATACATCACCATAAATTTTCTTAATTTTTGTTCCTAATCTAAGGAACCAATCGTAGACAGAGAGTTGTCTGTGATATGGCAGAGTTGGAGGAAAATAATGCAAACTAAAGAACTCTGTAATGTGAAGGTACAATTTAGCACAGATTTTTAGAGTGAAAATGCTTTGAATTGGTTGACTGAGGTAGATAGATACATAGATAGATAGATAGATAGATAGATAGATAGATAGATAGATAGATAGATATCAGTATGTATAATACATATATACATATATATTACCTTTTAAATATTGTTTTCATCAGCCTTGTGTTAACTAAATAACCTACAGAGCTCTTCTCTCCCCACCCATTGGTACCCACTCTCCTCCTAGACTAAGTGCCTGGAATCAGACTTGTTTCCCCAGAGCCTCCCTGTCTGAAGCTCCAGTTTCAAAAATCAGAACTCTCTTGACAACCAGCCTTCTGCTGTATTTTCCCTGAAGTAGAAAGGGAAGGTAATGACATGCACAGCAGCCCTAATGCAGCATTAAGAAAAAAATAAATTATTCATAGGCACGAAAATAATGTTAAAGTGCTGCCAGTGTTTTAATCACAGACAGTAATACTATTTGTGACTACCAACTTTCGGTGCAGACGCTGGAAACACGACACTACTGAGAGCAGAAATTTGAGCAGCCCTGCACACAGCTCATATATGAGGAGAAAGTCCCTGGACCATGGGTCAACACACCACAGCGCTTTCCCCATCTCAGCCCACATGGGCAAGTCAGGCAAGAAGTGTTTTCTGCTTGGTGTCAATACTGGAATCTCCTGGGAAGCAGTTCTCTTTTCTGCTTTGTCTTGTTCTGTTTTTTTCATTTGTTTGTTTGTTGGGGGTGAGGGGGAGGAATATGCTCAGGGGTTACTCCTGGCCCTGCACTCAGGAATTACTCCTGGCAGAGCCTTGGGGTATCATATAGGGTGCCAGAGATTGAACCCAGTTCAGCCGTATGTAAGACAAATGACCTATCTGCTGTACTATGGCTCCACCCCCTTTGCTTTGTTTTTATTTATCACTTCCCCCTTCCCTCTGCTGATGCTGTTATTGTGATGGCCAAGACTGGAGCAACAGCACAGCAGGTAGGGCATTTGCCTTGCATGCAACCAACTCGGGTTTGATTCCCAGCATCCCATATGGTTCCCTGAGCACTTCCAGAAGTAATTCCTGAGTGCAGAGCAAGGAGTAACCCCTGTGCATCACCAGGCGTGACTCAAAAAGCAAAAATAATGATAATAATAATAATAATGTGCACACCCTTGGCTGTGGTGCTCTTCTCCTTGGTGTCCATGCTAGTTGGGGACAGGACTCTTTAATGGCTGTGCTGGCACATACCTGGCTTCAGTGTGTTCACAGACAGCAGAGCTGCAGGGGGCCCTTGGGGATTGAACTCATGGCCTTATGCTTACAAGGCAGGCAATGCTTTAGCCACTGAGCCATCTCCTAGCCCCCAAGCAATTTTCCTATTTAAATCAATGTCTAATCTCCACTGATTGCCCTTCCCTACAACTGTTCATGCCTCCTGTCCATTCACCTCCTCGCCACCACCATTCCTGCCCATTACCCTAGTGGACTGTGACACTACCCCTCTCCCACTCCCTGCCAACACCAGCACTACCCCTGAAATCTTTCCTGTATGCCAAAAAGAACCAGTTCCACCTTCTGCAATGAGAGAGCAGAAAGACAAGATAACAGAAGTGGGGAGCGAGCTCTGTGAGGTGGACACAGCATGAGGGCAGGGGTGTACCACAGGGAGGATGGTAAGCCTGACATATGCTTGATGCTGGGATCGGTTACTTTAGTCACTTAGCCATCAAAGCACACATCTTGTGTCAGGAAAAGAGTGTCTTTGCATCCACCAGTGCCTATTCTCCACCACCAATATCTCATAGTGATTCATTAAATAAAAATATTTTTTAAAAAAGTCTTTGTCCTCAGGGACTCTGGATCTGAATGGGGTGGGGGGGTGGGGAGGGTGTTACAACATAACTTGTCTGTGTGGGTGGTCCAGGATTTGTGCAACACATTCCCAAATTCTCTTTCTGCAGCTGCATGATCCCAGGAGACAGGGACTGTGATAGGCCCTATTCTTGGACAGGGAGGTGAAACTTGGCAGCAGTAGCTTGTCCAAGGTCAGTCAGGGGTGTTTACAGTTAAACCCTCAGCAGTGCCAATCAGAGTTCAATGTGCAGAAAAGGAGAGAGGTGGGGGTATGGAGGGTCACAGGCCCCAAACAGGAGTCCTCACTTCACTGGATCTTTCCTTTCCTGTGACCCAAAACACTGAGACTTATGACTAGGAGGCACAGAGTATGCACACCTGGCAGTGACTATCCCACATCTGGACAAGGCATAGGACTGGCATCCCCACAAGATCTAGCCCTTCTGTCCCTGCAAGGAACAACATAGTCAACAAACCAGAGCCAGCCTGTTGGGACCAGCTGGAGGGCAGACACCCTGACCCCACCTGATTGATCTCAGAAGGGCAGCAGGCCCCGGGCATGGCAGATAGTGACCCATCCCAGCAAGAGCTGCAGACAACCTGGCTCCTGGCCAGATGTTCAAGCTCATCTGTGGCTGGATACCAGGCTGAGGTATTTTGGTCTGGACTTTCTCCTCCCACTATCTACCCCTTTCCCTCCTGTTCCTAGAGTAGATAGCTGAATTAACTTCAATGCCTCAGGTATGTGTACCACAGGGCAGAAAACAGGAAGGGAAACACCAGCATCTTCCTGATTAGGAGGTCCCAGCAGTCAAAATCTCAGCTGGAGAGACAGAACCAAGGGTAAGACACTTGCCTTAGTATGCAACCAACCAGAATTTGATCCCTGGCACTACAGGTGTTTCCCCAACTACTAGAAATTATTCCTGAGTCAAAAGTCAGGAATCAGCCCTGAGCACCACAGTGTAGGACACCAAACCAAAACAGCCAAACCAAAAAGAAAGCAAAAATCCAAGTCCTCAGGAAAATGGACCTCAAACAGAAACACCCAGAGGGCAGCTAATGGGTCAGAAAGATAATTCAAAGGGGCAAGCACATGGTTTGTATGTAGGAGGCCCAAATCCAATCCCCAGGGACTGCCTGGAGCCACCCACAAGCACTCAGGAGGGAGGAGCCATTGAACACTGACAAACGTGGTCCTAAAATTCGAAAAATAGTAAGTCAGCACAACTTCAAGAGGAGATGGTTCAAAGGACTGGATCACTGGGAATATATCCCAGAGAGGCAAAAAAGTATAGTCGAAGTGACATCTGCAATTGTCTGTTTATTGCAGCACTCTTTACAATAGCCAGAACCTGGAAAAAACCTGAGTGCCCGAGAACAGATGACTGGTTAAAGAAACTTTGGTACATTTATACAATGGAGTACTATGTAGCTGTTAGAAAAGACGAAGTCACAAAATTTACATACAAGTGGTACTACATGGAAAGTGTCATGTTAAGCGAAATGACTCAGAAAGATTGCATTCATCTGGGGAACATAAGGTAACAAAATAGAACATAAAGTAACACCCAAGAATGGCCGAGATTAGTACCAGGAATTTTACTTCATGGCTTGGAGGCCAACCACACATACTAGGGGAAAGGGAGCTCAGATAAAGAAGGGAGCACCAAATAAAGGTGTTGGAAGGATCTCCCAGGATGGGAGAAGCATGCGGAAAGTAGACTATAGACTAAACATGATTGTCACCCATTGCCTCTTTTGCAAACCAAAACACCCAATAAGAGAGAGAGAACAAAAGGGAATTCCCTGCCACAGAGGCAGGGTGGGATGGGGGGGCTAGGGGGTGGGAGAGATACTGGGATCTGTGGTGGTGGGAAATGGGCACCGGTGAATGGATGGGTATTTGATCATTGTATAATTGAAACCCAAGCACAAAAATGTGTAAGTCTGCAACTGTACCTCATGATGTCTCACTATTTAAAAATATTTTAACAAAAAAAAAGGACTGGATCACATGCTTTGCTGGTGGGAACGCTGGATTTGATCTCTAGTACCACATGGTTCCCAAGGACTTCTGGGTGATACACACACACACACACACACACACACACACATCAAAGCTTGCTGGGCTCAAAATGGCCTGGCTCAGCGAGGGTCTGAGAACTGTATTTTCTAACTAGTTCCTAGAGATGTCACCTTTGCAGAACCAATTTCCAACCTGTACCTCACTCTGGTTCTATGTAGGAGTCATATGGGGAATCTTCCAAATATCCCCCTCCTCAAAGCCCAACAAACATCCAAAGATTCTGATCCTAATGGTCTGTAGGCATGAGAGTTTTGATACTCCCCTGTGGTCCTGAGTGCAATCCACTCCAGATGGTTATTTTCACAGCTTGACCCTGCTCACTCTCACAGACCTGTTGCCCCGCATCTACCCAACTCCTTCAACTACGCCACAGGTTTTGTCATGGCTACAAACTTCTGTTCTGCAAGGCTCTGCCCCCATCAGCTCCACTAAGCAGGATCTCATTCCTCTGAGTAGCTACCTCCCAAGAGCCTATAACCAGTCACACCCCGATTTCCAGTGATACCGATTCACACCCATCCCTCCCTTCAGTTGGGGGCTTCATTTCTCACATGTCTTTGTATGTTCTCAGCACTTGTAATAAAGCTTTGTGCACTTTGGTAGTGTGATATGAATGAGCCCTCCATCAGTCAGCCTTCTAATGGAGTCAGCAAAGTAGGACTTTAAAGGACTATATCTCTAAAGGACTATATTCAGCCTCAGAAATCACAGTTTTAAGAGAAGAAAGCATTTATATGAAGCAGAAATACTAGAGGGACATGGAAGAGCTAGCTCAAATACCTCCAGTATCTCAGGGAGGGAAAGAAAAATGGCCAGAGGTACCAAAGGTGGGTATGGTACTAGGGCTCCCAGTGAAATCATGAATGGTCAGATTTTGACCAAGTGAGACTCTTGTGTTGGGGTGACCAGGGCCCCTAGGAGAAGAAAGCACCAGTGTATAGGTGATTAGGGCACTGTGGAGCATGGTGACAGATACTGGTGCAGATAAAACCTGACCTTTCAAAGCAGCCCAGAGCAAAGCCTTACAAGAAGGGGTATCTGGAAAAAGTTGGCAAGAACAGGGTATCACACGAATAGCCGAGATAAGTACCAGGAGGTTTACTCCATGGCTTGGGGGCCAGCCACACATGCTAGGGGAAAAGGCAGCTCAGATAGAGAAGGGAGCACCAAACAAAGGGTGTTGGGAGGATCCTCCCAGGATGGGAGAAGCATGCTAAAAGTAGACTATAGACCGAACATGATTGCCACTCAATGCCTCTTCTGCAAACCACAGCATCCAAAAGGAGAGAGAGAACAAAAGGGAATGCCCTGCCACAGAGGCAGGGTGGGATGGGGGGATGGGGAATGGGAGGGATACTGGGATCCGTGGTGGTGGAAAATGGGCACTGGTGGAGGGATAGGTACTTGATCATTGTATAATTGAAACCCAAGCACAAAAATTTGTAAGTCTACAACTATACTTCATGGTGTTTCACTAATAAAAATTTTAAAAAAAAAGAACAGGATATCAGCCAGCACCGAGTATTTGGCCTTGAGCCTCACTTGACTTCCTAGTCACATGAGCCCTAGACACAGAAACTGTCGTGTATGCTTAGGGAGTCATCCTAACTGCAACATCTAGCCTTGATTTGGATTGGACCAGGCCAAAGCAGAGTTGGAGAGCTGATAGGCCCATAATGCTAAACTTTCTGTGATTGGGCCATCCTCTTAAGCTGAGACCCCCCCTATAAAATATGTGTATATTTGGCAATAAGGTGAATAGCCATCATCTGCTCCCAGAAGGTATTTCGCCCCACATCTGCTTGGACCCAGTGTGGTGCGCAATGTGTCCGGGCACCGTTGGGGGGAAAACTGTTCCTCAACAGGGCACCTAGGAGAAGAGGGCACCAGGCAACAGCTTCCACCAGGGTGCAGAGAGCAGGGAGCAGCCTGGCCCTTCCAAGTCAGGGAATCAGCTCAGCCATGTTGAACGCTGGATTCCCACAGCACTGAGAATAGAGACGCAGATACTTCAGTCAAGATGAGAAGTGGGGCCAAATTGTGTCTCCGCAGCCAGCTGCATGGATGTGTGACCCACCACATCTCACCGGCCCACATTTAGAAAAGCCCCTGCCTTTGGTTCCATGATCTGGGGATGCTACCTGGCCCTTTGTAATGATTATTTCTGCACCGGGGCCTCATGTTTTTCATTCTGTACTGAGCCCTGCAGATGAGTGGTACGTGGACCGTAGAAATATGTGTTTGGCCAAGGTACACGGCCTTGTGAGCCTGTGCCGCTCCTTGAGCTCAGCTTCCCCATCTCCTACTGCAAGCCAACCTCACAACCAGGGGAGCTGCAAGAGGAGCAGATAGGAATGTTAGTCCTCCTTATACAAATATTTATCCCATCAGCGGCCAAGACTCAGAGACTTTAAAATCCAGAACCCGGACGAGAACAGTGCAGTCTCTGCCCCCGCGCCTGGGTGTTCCTTCCCGGAGTCCCTTGGAGGGGAGTGGGTTGAGCTTTCCTCCCCGCCCCGACCAGGGCTACGGCAGCCAAAGACCTCCAGGACCAGCCACCACCATGCTGAGACCACTCTCCGCACACATGAAGGTACTGGCAGAGGGACAAAGCCACGCGGGTTCCGGGGCCGAGACCTCCAAGCCTACTCGAATTGGACTCGAGCATCTTCCACCCAGATCCTCCAAATTCCAGTAGGCGGGGGTAACACCCACCACCTGGCCCCCTGGCGCCGTGTAATCCCATCAGCGGCCAAGACTCAGAGACTTTAAAATCCAGAACCCGGACGAGAACAGTGCAGTCTCTGCCCCCGCGCCTGGGTGTTCCTTCCCGGAGTCCCTTGGAGGGGAGTGGGTTGAGCTTTCCTCCCCGCCCCGACCAGGGCTACGGCAGCCAAAGACCTCCAGGACCAGCCACCACCATGCTGAGACCACTCTCCGCACACATGAAGGTACTGGCAGAGGGACAAAGCCACGCGGGTTCCGGGGCCGAGACCTCCAAGCCTACTCGAATTGGACTCGAGCATCTTCCACCCAGATCCTCCAAATTCCAGTAGGCGGGGGTAACACCCACCACCTGGCCCCCTGGCGCCGTGTAATCCCATCAGCGGCCAAGACTCAGAGACTTTAAAATCCAGAACCCGGACGAGAACAGTGCAGTCTCTGCCCCCGCGCCTGGGTGTTCCTTCCCGGAGTCCCTTGGAGGGGAGTGGGTTGAGCTTTCCTCCCCGCCCCGACCAGGGCTACGGCAGCCAAAGACCTCCAGGACCAGCCACCACCATGCTGAGACCACTCTCCGCACACATGAAGGTACTGGCAGAGGGACAAAGCCACGCGGGTTCCGGGGCCGAGACCTCCAAGCCTACTCGAATTGGACTCGAGCATCTTCCACCCAGATCCTCCAAATTCCAGTAGGCGGGGGTAACACCCACCACCTGGCCCCCTGGCGCCGTGTAATCCCATCAGCGGCCAAGACTCAGAGACTTTAAAATCCAGAACCCGGAACCGCGCGGCCGCATTTGCCGCCGCGCGACATCTTAATAGAACTTTTTTTTTATGACATCTTATTGTCTTATTCCTACTTTGGACAAACTTGCAGGCTATTGAATGTAGCCTGCCCACAGGGCAGAGTCTGGCAAACTCCCCGTGGCGTACCAAATATGCCAAATACCAGTAACAATGATGGGTCTCATTCTCCTAAATAGCCTTGAATATAATCTCAGGGCAAGGATGAAAGAGACGTTACTGGGGCCTGCTCGAGGCAATCGACGAATAACAGGATGATGAAATGAAATGAAATGAAATACAAATATTTGCCACGGCAGCAATTATATGGGGATAGATTATTAATGTTCCTCCTGCTAATAACTGAAGTTAGAGCTCTCACGTATTTAGCATCTCCTCCATGCTTCACCCACTACCTTTTTCTTTAATATCCACAAGAGAATGAGAAACACAGTTCTTCCCTTTCAGGGGATGGAGGGATAAACTTGGTGGTTCTTGGGTCTAACTCCTGGATCTGTGCTCAAGAATCATGTCTGGCAGACTTAGGGATCGTATAAGGTGACAGGGATTGAACCTTGGATAGGCTGCGTGCAAGGCAGGTGACTTCTCCATTGTCTGGTCTCTCCAGCCCCTGTTCTTTCCATTTGACAGAAGAGGAAAGAGAAGCTCAGAAAAGCTTTGGGTTTTCTCTAAATTCTAGTCTGATCAGTGCCCAAACAGAAGCAACAAGTCATCTCTGCTTGAACCCTAATCCAGCACTCAGCTCTGAGCTTCTTAGTTTAAGTCTGTCTGGGTTTAAATACATTTCCTCTCCAAGTAGTTGACTACACCAAAGAAATCCAGGGACAATGGGGCACTAATCTTGGGTTAATGACAAGCTCCACCCCAGGCAGGAATCTCTAGGACTATACAGCTGAGAAGACTAATAGTCTAATGCCCCCCCATAAAAACCCAACCTCGGGCACTGTCTTGGGCTGACCCCCATTTCAGGGCCTCTCCTCCTTATTCTCACCCTTTAAGATGCTAATAGATTTTCTATAGCTGCAGGCAGATCAGACCTCTGCTGTTCTGAACTAATGTTAAAGTATTAGAAAAGACTTCCTGGGAATTCTCTATTTCTTTTCCTTACTTTCCCTTTCAGCACACACACACAAAGAAGAAAACAGATGACCTAAATCTGCCAGATATCTTTGAAAAGAAGGAACCCCAGGGAAGAACACATTAGCAAAGGCACAGCCTATTTCATTATTACAGAACTGCCAAAATTGTTAAATGGCTAGAAAGCACTTTGAATAGGAAGTTGGTGATTACAGTTCCTGGTGCTTTTACCCCCAAGACGCATACAGTGGTTTCGTAACACAAGAAAATATTTATAAATGCAAACAATCCCATAGAGTCCCCAGGTCACTGAACAGGTGAGTCACCTGCAAAGATTTACTCTTAAATCACAATTTGAAGATTACAAGTCACCAACAAACAAGGGTACAGGGACCCAAGGAAGGTGTAACTCTCTGGAAGTTCATTTGTAAAAGCACACATTGGTTCTAGAGTCTGGCCCACACAAGACCAGAAAACCTTGTGCTTAGCTAAACTGAGTAATACATGAAACCAACAAAACCACTTAAGTCCCTAAAGAAATCCTATGAAAAGCCTTCAAGAAAGGAATTTTTGTTCACGTAAGTGATTAATACTGCAAGCATATAGATAAGAAGAGCCCTGGTAATAGTTAGGGGTGGGAGGGATAATAAAACTAGAAGAAACTGCCTACTCCTGAAACAACCCAAAAGGCATGAGGACCATTGAGGTGCAAATACTGAGCTCTTTGCAGATGAAGTAAATGAACAACTATCCAGATACAGAAACTGAGATACCACCCAGAGAAGGGTGGTCTCCCTCACAGAAGAAGCTTCTAGAGGATCTAAAGGTCATGAATAAGAATATGATAGAACCATTAGAGTCCAAGGCTCTTACCCAGTGATAGCACACCAATTAACTTTTTTGTATGCAGAGAAATTCAGGCCAACCCATCTAGAAGAAGTTTTCTTCTGAAACCAAATTTGTAAGCACATGTGGGGCTCATGCTTCACTCTAGAGACTGGCATGCAACCCAACCAGAAGTTTACTCTGTGTTTTCCTATTTGCAGAAACCCATGCTCTCTCAGAATAATTTTCTCTCTTTCTCTCCCTTTACATTTCTAAGTAAATTTCTGTCAATAAACTATTTTACTTCACTATTTCGTCTTCACCTGAAATTCTCTGCTAGGGGAGGCAACATTCCTGGAAAGCCTGGGCAGAGGTTAGGACTCACTTTCCTTTCCTCAAAAGAGCAATTCCTCGCTCCAACCTGAGCCCATGGCTCCCCAAGAATCTAGGTGTGAGGACTAGTTTTGGCACCATGCAGACTAATTGGATTTCAGGTGCTACTTGAGGGCTGTTTCATGGGGTTGGGGGCCACTAACACCCATGCTGCATAAGTGCTCAAAGCAGATTTTAACGGTCCTGACCCATGTCAGATCTATTTCCCAGGGTGACCAAGAAGGGTTAAGTAGAGAGCGAATGCACTCTTTCTCCCCACTTCATCCTCACCTGCAACACTTGGCCAGAGAGCCAAGACTCAACACAATTTATGAGTTCCCCCGCCCCAAACTCTGATCTTCTGCAACATTAATAAAATTGAAGCAGGCAGGTAGATAGAGAAGGGCAATGAATTTTTGGTAAGTAAAACTAATAGCTCCAAATTTTGGCCATTGTGAAAAGTGCAACAATGAACATAGAAGTGCAGATGTCATTTCAACTATACTTTTATATTCCCAGAAGTAGTATTGCTGGGTCAAATGAGAGCTCAATTTCTAATTTTTTGAGAATCTTCCATACAGTTTTCCAAAAGGGCCGAACCAGTCGGCATTCCCACCTGCAGTGAAGGAAAGTTCCTTTCTCCCCACATCTGCGCCAACACCGGTTGCTTTTGTTCTTTGGATGTGGGCCAGTCTCTGGGTGTGAGATGATGTCTCATTGTTGTTTTGATCTGCATCTCCCTGATGATTAGTGATAGAGAGCATTTTCTCATGTGCCTTTTAGCCATTCGGATTTCTTCTTTGAGAAAGTTTCTGTTCATTTCATCACTCCATTTTTTGGTGGGGTTGGATCAGAGTTTGGGGCAGTATCTCGCCCGCACGGCAAAGCCTAGCAAACTACCCATGACGTATTTGACATGCCAAACACAGTAACAAGTATCACAATGGAGACGTTACTTGGCCCACTCGAACAAAACAATGAACAACAGGAGGACAATAACAGTGACAGTGATACTTCACTGCTCATCTCCTGAAATTCTTTTCTGTGATAGAAATATGAAGGACCCTGATGTGGACAGGTAAACAGCAAAGGGCCCATGACAATGGAATTCCTGGGAAGTAATAAAACCAATAGCCCTGAAGTAACAAAAAGTCCACCTTGTAAATAAAGGAACCAGGGCCTGATAAGACTTCACCTGGAGCCAACATGTCCAGAGAACGCTTCTCCAAGAGAAGCTCCAACAGGAACAAAGGCCAAGGAAAGGAATTTCAAAGAGAACCATTCACCACTCCCACCCCTACCCCCAATGGATTATTTCCTAGGTAGAAGCCACATGTAAGGCCGCTTGGGAAAAACCCTACATGCATATACTGTCTGAGCCCATGTTCTGCTTCTGCCCACTTGGCTGAACACATGTGCTACCCAAGCATATGTGTCGCCCGCATCTCCCCTCTTGAGGAGTGTACTGGGGCTCTCTCTGTCTCTGGAGAAGACTGCATTCTCTCTTAAGCATGTTACTCTCTCCCTTCACTCTCTCTCCTTCCCCTTCCTAAAAGCCTCCAAGTTAAATCTGCTTTTACTTCACTGTTCTCCTATTCCTGAAATTCTTTTCTGTGAGATAAGACAAAGACCTGTAAAGACTGGGTGAGACCTAGAACTGGCTTTCTTTTCCTACAAAGAGCCTTCCCAGTGGGTCGCAGGATGGCAGGGGTATATTAGCAGAAAGTTACCATCTCTCTTCTCTCCACCTCACATAAGCCACCCATAGGGTACCACCAACTTCAACCCCATTTCTCATAAGTCACTCAGGGACCCCACTGACATCAAAATAAAGACAAAATGGTGTCAGAACATAGGAGATAGTTTCCTGTATTCTCCAAGTTTCTTGGGGAAAAATAATCAAACTAGCATTGAGAGGGGGTATGGTGCCACCAGCAGGTCAATCTGTACTTGTGAGGAGATTGCATCAGCAGCCTGATGGCACCTTCAGACTTCCAGATACCCCAAAATTGATGCTATGCCTTTGGCCAGACCTCAAAAACTTGGGGCAAAGTTTCCCAAGAAAGTAAACGGCCAAAAGTTAGGTATGTGGGAGACACACCCACAAACCACCTCTGGCTCAGCTATATACTTGGAGGCATGGCCTCTCTGGCTCCTGATCAAGCTGCTTAATGGCCATGATCCCAGAGACTCAGAAACAAATCTTGAAACCCAACAGCTTTTGGCAGAAATGCGTCTGAACCCCACAGTAGGTTGCCGGGCCACCCCGGGGGGGGGAAAGGGTGCTGTCCCTCCGCCTGCTCCCCTTAGGGGGCTTGGTGGCTGCCATCCTCCAGAGTCCATTGAACAGTCAGGTTTGGGCCTGCAGTGATGAGACACATGGGGACTCCCGGGATGGGGGTGGAGCCGGCCCTTTCCTCCCCGTCCCAACAAGACCCTGAACAGCCTTTCTGGCTCCTGATCAAGCTGCTTAATGGCCATGATTCCAGAGACTCAGGAACAAACCTCGAACCCCAGCAGGTTTTGGCAGAAATCCCTCCAGATTTAATTGTTAAAATGTCAGAATTTCAAAATCGCGTGGCCAATACTGCAGCCACACGAAATCATATGTTATTCATAACCAGCAACAGAAAACAAATTGTCTACGATTGCCTTTTCAGCAGATCTGAGTGTTGGGGTAAAATCCCAAATAATAATGGTGGGTCTGGTGTCAAAATATTGAATGTAATCAAAGTAAAGAGAGAGTAATGTGGAAATCATCTGCCCCACAGGTAGGGAGAGGGTCTGGTTGGGGGTATACTGGGATTTTGGGAGATGGAGAATGGGCACTGGTGAAGGTACGGGTGTTTCATTGTATCACCGAGACTTAAACCCGAAAGCTTTGTAACTGCTCTCAAGGTGATTCAATAAATAAAATTATAAGAAATGAAAAAAAAAAGTAAGATGGAGTTCGTGCCCAATTTAATCAGCTAATCAGTGCCTGAATGAATAGCAGTACTCCTACATTTAAAAAAAAGCATGAGAGAAGTAAAAAAAAAAAAAATAGAGGTAATTTATGAAGCCACATGTACCTCCAACAGAAATGGAAGAAGTCCAGCAAAAATAAGTTTTAAAAAAAATCACACCACACAACTCCAGAAGCTTATAAAATAAGTTTGAGTAATGCAGAAGACATTGGGGAGGTAAAGGGAGAGGTCAGTTAGAAAAACCATCTGGGAAGGCACAGTGAAACAAAAGTATGCACCAATAACGTTCCCAAAAGGAAATGACATATTCCCAAGTACACCGAGGAAGACCACATAAAAGGAGAGTTTTATAGGCAAATGTCTTTCCAAAATATAATATCCACTCTGCCTTCAAGGCCCCTCTCCTGAAGTTAACTTTTTACATATTTTGGCATGACAGTTTTTTCGCTCCCCTACAATGACTGCCTCTGAGTTTTCTAGGTGTTTTGTTAAACCACTGTTACTTGCACAAAACATGCTCAACATATAGTTCCAGACATGTTCTAAAAATAACTCCATTGAATTTAACATTCAACAAGACCAGTTCTGCGCTCCATTAGAATGCAACAGCTCAACCGGAACAGTTCCCTCCAGTCACTTGCATAGTCTTTCTGCTGCTTCTTTTGTTCCATCTTGCACCAAAGGCCCACTTTGCGTCTGCTTGGTTACAAGGGCAGCCACCCTAACTGCGCAGAAGTGATTGGGTCAACTTAGGTAATTGGACAACTAAGTGACTCAGGCTAAACAACTCAGAAGCTCTCCCAGAAATCTGGAACTCAGATGGTAGTATCTTGAAAATATAGAAAATAGGCTGCCTAGGAGAGCCGTGGGCCATGGTACAGCAGAAAAAGATCTACAGAGCACAAGGTGGGGCATGAGGAGTAGAGGACAAACAATATTAAAGGTTTGGGAGGCCCCAGTTCTTGAGGTCAAGCTGGGGTCAACTGCAGTCCCAACAGCTCCCTCCCATCCCTGAATAAATTCTCCTTTTATGTTTAAGCAAGCTAAAATGGATTTCAGTTACTACTCACCAAATTACTTTGTCTCTACTTGATGATGCAAAAGACTTTAGAACAAATTAATCAGAAAATTCTGTATTTGTTTATTCCTAAGGGTATAATTATCAGATGTAACAGGGAGAAGAATAGAACTCAGTGATATTATTCTTCTCAACAGTTTTTGGCATTTAAACCTCATTTGGTTAGGATCCTTTTCCGGTTCGTAAGCGTAATGATTAGGTGTTCACAGGTGTGACATGGTCCTCCCTTAAATCTTGTGACACATTTGGCACATTACTCATCTGACATGGGAGTGGGGGATAACCTCCTCTTGGTTAACAGCACCAAAATAAAGTGAAATATTAGCTTCCCTCCATGCACATACCACTACCTCCTGCCCCACTCCCTACCTCTCCACTCCCCTCCGTGCAGCCAACCTTCATAGCTTCACTTCTCAGAGTGCGGTCCCGGACTGAAGAGTGCCACCAGGATGACTCAGGAACTAGAGGGGAGGCCAAGCTTATGGGTATTTAGAGCTTCCCTCCCAGGTGATTGACCCCACAGTGAAGTCTGGGAGCTTTAGGAGGTTGCTAGTCTCTCCCCTCTCCTCATATAAGATGCCAGCAGCTTCCTCACAGGACCTTGTTATTAGTAATTCCTCTTACCCAGCCTCAGGTTACAGGAAATGAACACGGAAGTACAGAGGTTGACTTGCTAGAAGCCATATAACCAGAAGAGGTCCGGGTGGGTGTTTGACTCATCGCCATTCCCCTCCCTTCTGGGTGCCTCTCCCACTACTCAACCCCAGGAAATTTAGCCGCTGTGGGGAGCCAACCAGACCCACAGAAGTTATCTAATTACTCCTACCAAACAGGCTTTTCCTTGTACCATTGGGGGGGGGGGGGGGGGTTCTCTGCCACTCCTTATTCATCACTTCCCTGTCCTTCAAATCTTTGGAGGTGATGGAGAAGGTGTCCTAGAAGAATGATTGTCTTCCTCACCTTTGATTTTTTTCCCTAACTGAAAAAAAAAAAATCAACTTCCCTAATGGTTCTTTTCTACCTCTACCTTGCCCTCAATTCCTCAACTCTGAGTCCCTTTAAGACAGAGATAGCTCCTTCCCCAGGAGGAGAGTTCTGTCTTCATTGCATTTAATTTAGGCAGCAAAGAGGCTTCCTTTGAAGGAGGTCACACTTAAGCAATAATTGGTGGTTTGTTTTTTAAGTATGATTGAAGGGTCGAAGACATACAGAGGACATCGCTGTGTGTTTGTCAGACAGCGATGTCCTCTGTATCGCTGGACCAGTACAGCTGCTCAGAAAGGGAATAAGTGAGGAACAGATCAGAATGTGCTTCTCCCCCCGGAGCCCAGTCTTGGTGACAGTGGCACTTACAGAGACCAGAAGGGACAGAAGCAAGGCGAGAGAACAGTAATAAGCTGAACAGAAGGAGGGCAAAGTCTGAACCCCCTGGCATGTGGATGACAATCTTCAGCCACTTTCTAACATCCAGTCATCCAGGTCACATAACCTGTGCTGGGGATTATTGCTTAAGTGTGACCTCCTTCAGAGAAACCTCTTTGCTGCCTAAATTTAATGCAATGAAGACAACTCTCCTGGGGAATGAACTGTCTCTGTCGAAGAGGTACTCAGAGTTGAGAAACTGGCGACAAGCTGGAGCTAGAAGGGGACCATTAGGGAAGTTGATTTTTTTCCAACCCCTTCCCCAGCATCGCACAGCAAGGCTCTTCTATCAACCGCTATTTCTATTGCTTACTCAATCTGCTTCTGGCAACCACTCTTACCCCTCAGCCCAGTTGGACCTCACATGGAAAAATACGGTTCAGGTCACTATGAGATGGGGTTCTGGGGGCAAGAAAGAATGACAAATTACTGGCCTATGGGGCATCTCCTGGAGAGAGAATTCCAAGGGACTCCTCCTCCCCACTGGCATCTCAGATTCACAGCTGTGTTAGGTATAGGTGCGGGTACAAATACTGCACTGTTTCGGTGGAGAATGAGGTATGTCTAGAAATGCTTTGTTTTTATGGAACCTGGAAGCAAACTCAGAGCCTCACACATGTAAGGCAAGTAAGTGCCCTACTGCTGAGTCATGTTTCCAACCCCTTGTCTAGAAAGGTTGAGTCGACTGAACCAAAGCAAAGGTTTGGTTTGTTTGGAGCAAACACTGCTCCAAGTGTTAGGGGTTGAGGCCTCTGGTGATCCAGCCAAGAAATCGAAGAAGCTCTGAATTAGTTGTCAAATAGGACTTCACAGAAGGTTTCTACTTGTCCTCAAATCATCCTGGACAGATCAATCATCTGTGAGGGAGAGAGGTATCTCAGAGCTAAGGCACATCACGTTTTGTTCCTAGACCAGAAATAACGAGGAAATAACTGGAAGATGTAGAAGGAAACCACCTTACGTTTAAACACAGAGACCAAAAGAAATGATTGATGATAGTAAGTCTGTAAGAACAAAATAATGAGTATTCAGAAACACCTACTCTGGGTCATTTCTTGTGCCAGATAAAAGACCTATGAGGTTTCACTATCCATAATGCCCTGTAGTTAAAAATTATTTTTTCTACTCACAATATTCTCATAAGAACAACTTATTGGGGCTGGAGCAATAGCACAGCGGGTAGGGCGTTTTCCTTGCACGTGGCCGACCCAGGTTCGATTCCCAGCATCCCATATGGTCCCCCGAGCACCACCAGGAGTGATTTCTGAGTGAAAAGCCAGGAGTAACCCCTGTGCATCACCGGGTGTGACCCTAAAAGCAATAACAAAAAAAAAAAGAATATACTTATTGCCATCCAGATCGCATATCCTTCTCTCCCAGAAGAGAGCATAACATGACACTCATCATAGCCATGACACCGGACCCTGCACCCAGCTGTTTCAATCAGGGCGCCCCAGAGGGGAGCAGGTGAGAGCCCTCCCCGCCCCAAGGGACCCAGCTCCAGCAGCTGAAAACCTCCAGAACTCACCCACCACCATGCTCGAGGTCATTCCCCACACGCTTGGGCTGAGCCTCACACACGAGTGAACCTATTTCTGGACCACCATGCCACCGCACCCTACTTATACTCCGAGAGTATCATACCACATTTGACAGGGTTCAAATAGTAGGCAACCAATCATAGAGTGAAATATACATAAATATACATATGTATATTTACAAATATATATATATATACAAAAGTTTACAAGGCTTAACCTTTAACAACATGATAGTGATATCTTATAGAAGGTCTTAATGGCCCCTGCCAAAATATAACAAACTTCACACTCTTTCCTCTATAGATTCTTTTTTGTAGCACTTTCAATGGTTTTTTCATAACAATACAAAATATATTATTTCGGTTCTGCTTTGGGACAGGGATTGGGGTTTGGGATGAAAACATCCCAAATATGGTGGTGGGAAGGTGTAACGGTAGTGGGATTTGTGTTTGAATATTAAATGTAATCAAATATTGTGAATTACCTTAAAAAATTGTAGCACTGTCCTCCCGTTGTTCATCGATTTGCTCGAGCGGGCCCAGTAACTTCTCCATCATGAGACTTGTTCTTACTGTGTTTGGCATATCAAATACCTCACGGGTAGCTTGCTGGGCTCTTGGAGAAGGGCAGAGGAATTGAACCCAGGTCGACCAGGCCGGCTGTGTGTAAGGCAAACGCCCTACCTCTGTGCTATCACTCCTTAATGAAATTAAAAAGTTAAAATCAATAAAATAAAATCAGAAAAAGTTCTTAAACATGTCTAATAAAGGGGCACTGTGGATGTGAAAAAAAGGCTAATATTTATTGGAAGAGATCATAAAATGACTCACCATAACCATGCCTCTGGACCCCATGCCAGGCTGTTTCATTCAGAGCACCCCGGAGGGGGGCGGGTGAGGCCTCTCCTCTCCCCAAAGGACCCAGCCCCGGCAGCTGAAAAACCTCTAGAACTCAACCACCACCATGCTCACAGCTGTTTTCCATACACTCGGGTCAAGCCTCAGCCATGAGTGAACCTATTACTGAGAATCTCATATCTCACATCACTCACATTTCAAGAGCAGCACACTACATTTGATGGGGTTTAAAGTAGAAGGCAACCATCTTAGAGGGAAATACATTTTCACATATATATATATATATATATATATATATATATATATATATGGGCTGGAGCGATAGCACAGCAGGTAGGGCATTTGCCTTGCATACAGCTGACTGGGGTTCAATTCCTCTGCCCCTCTTGGAGAGCCCAGCACGTTACCAAGATATCTTACCCGTGGGGCAGAGCCTGGCAAGCTACCCATAGCATATCCTATATGCCAAAAACAGTAACAAGTCTCACAATGGAGACGTTACTGGGCCCGCTTGAGCAAACTGATGAACAACGGGAGGACAGTACAGTGCTATGTATATATACATACACACACACATACACACACACACACACACATACACACACACACACATATATATATATATATATATATATATATATATGCATACAAGGCTCAACCTTTAACCACAGGTCAGTAATCTCTTATAGAAGGGCATAATGGTTCCTTGGTGAAATACAACAATCTTCACACACTTTCCTCTAAGGAAACTTTTTTGGAGCATTTTTAGTGGTTTATTCATAACAAACAGTACAAAATAAATTATTTCAGTTCTGCTTTGGGGCAGGGGTTAGGGTTCAGCATGGAAACATAGCAAATATGGTGGTGGGAAGGTGTAATGGTGGTGGAATTGGTGTTTGAATATTAGATGTAATCAAATATTGTGAACTACTTTATAAAAATAAAGTAAAATTTTTTAAAGGAATAACTTATTATGAATTTATTGGAAAGTGACATTGAGGGTCCTTTAATCTTTTTGGCTCCCTGACTTTTATCCTTGTTTCTGGTCAGGCATCTGTTCCTAGGTTCCTTCAAATTCTGTGCAAGATTAATCTGTTGAAGGTCTGGAAGAAGATGCTTCAGATTCTTGATCGGAGCAGAAGGAAGAGAACAACACCTCAGGAGACTTAACCCGTTGTGTGATATGTCCCAATAAATCACAACCTTCCTACCGCTGAACACGCATACATTTTAGCATCATTTTACTAAAGCACTCTTGTTCCTCTACACCTTCAATTGTATTACCCTCACATGTGGGAAGACACATGTGGGAATTAAGTCCAGAGCTAACAAAAAATAAATAAAACATAATCAGTAGTGATGATTAATTCCTCAATATGTCTCTGAATTATTAAAGCCTTAAAGTCTGTGTGTTTGTTCCATTTTGCACACCTTCACATTTATCTCATTGCACCTACATCTCCTTAGTGTTTTCAGTCCTCCCAACTAAACTGGAAGTCTTGAGGAGAGCAACTGCACCCTCTAGCTGTCTCCACCCTAACCCATTTCTGTCTTTTTCTAATTCAGTTATTCCTGTGATTATGGGAGGGCAGAATCATCATTTCTCAAATATGAGTTTGCATGAAAATCACCTGGAAAGCTAGTGAAATCACAGGTCCCTGGGTCCTAAGCCCAGACATGCTTCTTTCACAAGTTCACAGAGGGACTCTTAGACACGTGGTTCTCTCATACCAAACTTTGTCAAACATTGGGCTGCACCCAGGTACTCATCTCAGCACCACACCTGATCAGCCTCCTCACTCTCCTCAGTGGCGGAGTGTTATTGTACATCTCTTAATTCAAAGATGAGTCCAGCACAATAACAAGACACAAAAGTGAGGATTTATCCCAGATCTGAGAACTACCTGATAGACTAAGCTTTCGGCTTTTTCTTTAACTGAAATAAATTCTCAGTCCCCCATCGTGGAGATGCCAGTTACCCTAGCTACAGATATCCTGATTTTTCTTCATTTTTCATTTTCTGACCTTGTTCCCAGCTCCTTGTTTGACAGTTTTCCCTGGGGGTCAAGAAGGACAGAGTAAAAGGCAGAAACGATAGTGCAATGGGGAGGGCATTTGCCTTGCATGCAGCATACCAGGGTTCAATCCCTGGCATCTCATATTGTCCTTCAAGCACCACCAAGAGTAATTCCTGATTGCAGAGTCAGGGGTAACCCCTGAGCATCACAGGGTGTGACCCAAAAAGAACAAAAAAAAAGAAGGATAGAGGTAGTAGGGAGGGGACCCTGGAAGATTCTAAACTGTATTTATATCCTGACTGTCGTCTAGTTACAAAAACCTGTGACAAATTTATTCATTAGCAAAACTTTCAAGATCTTCATTGGCAAATAGTCAATGGGCCACTGATGCAAAAATTAAATAGGAACACAAAATGAACACAAAACCAAAAATGTCAGTTAGTAATGAGCAGTCAGTGAAAAGTACTGCCTACCATTATTATTCACTGCCTGGTCTCACTGACGTCCTGCAGTTTCTCTTGTCAATAACCAGGCCAGCCTATTCATTTCCTTTGACTGGACATGCATCTTTTCTCTATTACTGCCACGTGCTTTTAGTTTTTAATGGTTTTATTAAAGAAATCCCTGTTTAGGGGCTGGAGCAATAGCACAGCGAGTAGGGTGTTTGCCTTGCACGAGGCCGACCCTGGTTCGATTCCCAGCATCCCCCATCCATATGGTCCCCCTGAGCACCGCCAGGAGTAATTCCTGAGTGCAGAGCCAGGAGTAACCCCTGTGCATTGCCAGGTGTGACTCAAAAAGAAAAATAATTCCCTGTTTATTGGGTTTATCCTTTGTAAACCAAAGTGTATAAAGGCAAGTTCTCTCATCCCTCCTCCATACCAATGCTTAGAGTTAACTACCATTTTAGAAGTAGAAGGGCCAGTGCTTTTGCAGAAGATTAGTAAGCCCTGTCAATCCACGGAAATATTCCCAGTGAAAGTACTGCAAGGTTTGAACACAATCTGCTCTTCTATTTTTTTAAAATAATTTGTCATCTTGTAATTGCAAACTTGAAAACTCCCCAACATTTTACAATTCAGCAAAGATAACACTTTGGATCCCAGCTTCCCTAAACGAATGGAATTTCCTGGACGTTTTATCATATAGACATAGATTGCATTTTTGATCAATTACCTCCGAAATTTCTTGAGTGTGATAAAAAAAAAAACCTCTGTGTTTACTGATTAGAAAAACAAAATAAACAAAAATCTCTGAACTCTGGGCTTGCCAGCCCCTTTCATTCAAGTTAATGTCTTACAACTGGTAAACATCAAAAGTTTCTGCCAAGAAAATTGTCTTGCACCACACAAAAAGAAAACTACAGGCCTATATCCCTGATGAACACGGATGCAAAGATTCTCAACAAAATACTAGCAAATAGAATTCAACAACTCATCAAAAAGATCATGCACTATGACCAAGTGGGATTCATCCCGGGGATGCAAGGCTGGTTTAGCACTCGGAAATCAATCAACATAATCCATCATATCAACAAAAGTAAAGATAAAAATCATATGATCATATCAATAGATGCAGAGAAAGCATTTGACAAGATCCAGCACCCGTTTATGATGAAAACCTTCGCCAAGAGGGACTTTCCTCAATATAGTTAAAGCCATCTATCACAAGCCTACAGCAAGCATCATCCTCAATGGGGAAAAACTAAGAATCTTCCCCTTAAGATCAGGGACGAGACAAGGATGCCCACTCTCTCCACTACTGTTCAATATAGTACTGGAAGTACTTGCAATGGCAATTAGATAAGAAAAAGATATTAAGGGCATCCAGGTAGGAAAGGAAGCTCTCACTATTCACAGATGATATGATACTATACTTAGAGAACCCTAAAACCTCTACCAAGAAACTCCTAGAAACAATAGATCTGTATAGTAAAGTTGCAGACTATAAAATCAATACCCAAAAGTCCATGGATTTCCTATATGCAAATAATGAGAGAGAAGAAAACGACATGAAGAAAACAATCCCGTTCACAACTGTGCCCCAGAAATTCAACTACCTAGGAAATAGCTTAACTAAAGAAGTGAAGAAGTGGCTGTTCCTCACCGGGGCCCCTTGGAGGGGAGCGGGTTGAGCTTTCCTCCCCGCCCCAACCAGGGCTCCGGCAGCCGAAGACCTCCAGGACCAGCCACCACCATGCTGAGACCACTCTCCGCACGCATGAAGGTACTGGCTGAGGGACAAATCCACGCGGGTTCCGGGGCCGAGATCTCCAAGCCTACTCGGATTGGAGCCGAGCATCCTCCACCCAGATCCTCCAAATTCCAGTAGGCGGGGGTCACACCCACCACCTGGCCCCCTGGCACTGTGTAATCCCATCAACGGCCAAGACTCAGAGACTATAAAATCCAGCTCCCGGACGAGAACAGTGCAGTCTCCTGCCCCCGTGCCTGGCTGTTCATCACCGGGGCCTCTTGGAGGGGAGCGGGTTGAGCTTTCCTCCCTGCCCCAACCAGGGCTCCGGCAGCCGAAGACCTCCAGGACCAGCCACCACCATGCTGAGACCACTCTTCACACACATGAAGATACTGGCAGAGGGACAAATCCACGCGGGTTCCGGGGCCGAGATCTCCAAGCCTACTCGGATTGGAGTCGAGCATCCTCCACCCAGATCCTCCAAATTCCAGTAGGCAGGGGTCACACCCACCACCTGGCCCCCTGGCGCCGTGTAATCTCATCAACGGCCAAGACTCAGAGACTATAAAATCCAGCTCCCGGAACCGCGCGGCCGCGAATCAGGACATCTTTTTTATGACATCTTATTATCTCATTCCTACTTTGGACAAACTTGCAGGCTATCAAATGTAGCCTGCCCACAGGGCAGAGTCTGGCAAACTCCCCGTGGCATACCAAATATGCCAAATACCAGTAACAATGATGGGTCTCATTCTCCTAAAGAGCCTTGAATATAATCTCAGGGCTAGGATGAAAGAGACGTTACTGGGGCCTGCGCGAGGCAATCGACGAATAACAGGATGATGAAATGAAAAAAAATGAAAAAGAAGTAAAAGACCTGTACAAAGAAAACTACAAAACGCTGCTTCAGGAAATAAAAGAGGACACAAGGAATGGAAAAATATCCCCTGTTCATGGATCGGGAGAATTAACATTGTCAAAATGGCAATACTTCCCAAAGCACTGTACAAATTCAATGCAATCCCTATTAGGATACCCATGACATTCTTCAAAAAACTGGAGCAAACACTACTGAAATTTATATGGAACAATAAGCCCCCACGAATAGCTAAAGCAATTCTTGGGAAAAAGAAAATGGGAGGAATCAACCTCCCTAACTTCAAACTCTACTACAAAGCAATAATAATTAAAACAGCATGGTATTGGAACAAAAGCAGAACAGCAGACCAATGGAACAGAGTTGAATATACTGACATCTCCCCCCAAACATATGATCACCTAATCTTTAATAAAGGAGCAAGAAATGTGAAGTAGAGTAAGGAAATCTTTTTTAACAAATGGTGCTGGCAAAACTGGATGGCTACATGCAAAAAAAAATGGGCTCAGATCTCTACCTAACACCATGTACAAAAGTAAGATCAAAATGGATTAAAGACCTCAACATCAGACCGGAATCCATAAGGTACATTGAAGACAAAGTCGGCAAAACCCTCCATGACATTGAAGCTAATGGTGTCTTCAAAGATGTCACGCCACTGGCTAAGCAAGTGAAAACAGAGATAGACAAATAGGACTATCTTAAACTAAGAAGCTTCTGCACCTCAAAAGAAACAGTGACCAAAATACAAAGACAGTCCACAGAATGGGAAAGGTTATTCGCCAAATATACATCCAACAAGGGGTTGATATCAAGGATATACAAAGTACTGGTTGAACTCCACAAGAAGAAAACATCCAACCCTATCAGAAAATGGGGTGATGAAATGAACAGAAACTTCATCAAAGATGAAATTCGAATGGCTAAAAGACACATGAGAAAATGCTCTACATCATTAATCATCAGGGAGACGCAGATCAAAACAACAATGAGATATCATTTCACACCACAGAAACTGACTCACATCCAAAAGAACAAAAGCAACCGATGCTGACACGGATGTGGCGAGAAAGGGACACTCCTTCACTGCTGGTGGGAATGCCGACTGGTTCAGCCCTTTTGGAAAACAGTATGGACGATTCTCAAAAAATTAGAAATTGAGCTCCCATTTGACCCAGCAATACCACTCCTGGGAATATACCCCGGAGAGGCAAAAAAGTATAGTTGAAGCAACATCTGCAGTTGCCTGTTCATTGCAGCACTGTTTACAATAACTAGAATCTGGAAAAAACCTGAGTGCGCAAGAACAGATGACTGGTTAAAGAAGCTTTGGTACATCTACACAACGGAATACTATGTAGCTGTCAGAAAGAATGAAGTCATGAAATTTACATACAAGTGGTACTACATGGAAAATATCATGCTAAGCGAAATGAGTCAGAAAGAGAGGGATAGACATAGAAAGATTGCATTAATCTGGGGAACATAAAGTAGCAAAATAGGAGACTAACACCCGAGAATAGCCGAGATAAGTACCAGGAGGATTACTCCATGGTTTTGAGGAGAGTCGCACACGCTAGGGGAAAAGACAGCTCAGATAGAGAAGGGAGCACCAAATAAAGGGTGTTGGGAGGTTCCTCTCAGGATGGGAAATGCATGATGAGAGTAGACTATAGTCCAAACAAGATTGCCACTCAATGTCTCTTTTGCAAACCACAGCACTCAAAAGAACAGAGATAACAAAAGGGAATGCCCTGCCACAGAGATAGGGTGGGATGGGGGGAAGGGGGGTGGGAGGGATACTGGGACTGGTGGTGGTGGAGAATGGGCACTGCTGGACGGATGGGTATTCGATCATTGTATAACTGAAACCCAAGCACAAAAATTTGTAAGCCTACAGCTATACCTCATGGAGTTTCACTAATAAAAATTTAAGAAAAAAAACTGTCTTGACTAGTATGACAGCCATCATTTCTAATCTATATAAATTAAATTTTATTTAAAATAATGCTGCTCTTTCTCAAGTATGACCATAATTTGATTTTTAAGTTTTTACTATACTGTAAAATAATATCATAAAGGGTAGGAGGAACGATTGGAAATTCTCTGTTATAAATTACCTGCACTACTCATAAATCAATTTAGTATTGTATGAAAGCAATAGTTTTCAATAGTAAACTAATAGGTTAGCTGTAAATATATATTGCAACTAACATTTCATTTATATTGAATGTTACATATCTGATCAGGTAGTGGGCTTTTTTTAACATCCATAGAGATTTTTATTGCAATACTTTACTTATTAATGCAGACACTTAAGCAATAAATATTTTCTAATATAAATGTAATATTCCCTTTCTTAGGATAAAACATACTTTTATACTTCTATTTTTTTTACATTTATACAGCTACAGGCCTATTCTGATTCTTCCCCCTTAAATTTTTCTTAACTTTCTACAGTCTTGCTAAATTTTATTCTTATAGGATTCTTCTATTTCATGTGAGTTTTAAAATGTATTAGGACAGAATTATTCACAATATTAATTTTTTATTTATAGAGTGATAGCACTGCGGGTAGGGCGTTTGCCTTGCATTTGGCCCACCCAGGTTCAATTCCTCCATCCCTCTCGGAGAGCCCAGCAGTCTACCGAGAGTACCCTGCCCACATGGCAGAGCCTGGCAAGCTCCCCATGGCATATTCAATATGCCACAAACAGTAACGAAAAGTCTCATAATGGAGACGTTACTGTTGCCCACTCAAGCAAATTGATGAACAACAGGACAGTGCTACAGTGCTACTTATAAAAAGATAAAGTTTTTTTAAAAACAACTCTACTTTATTAATTTATCATTGATTTATAATTTTGTGGAATGCCAGAAGGAGATTACCTCTGTTCACCTATATGTGTAAGTGTTACCACCTCCAAATTTGAGAGAAAGAGAGAGAGAGGGAGAGAGAGAGAGAGAGAGAGAGAGAGAGAGAGAGAGAGAGAGCTCCCAAATCTGAGATAAGAAGGAAATACAATAAGAGATCAACAAATGGTCAAAGTCATTCTAAGATTTTGTCTATAGAAGTGAGCATAAATGGTAGGGGGTAGCAGGCAGGGAGGTGAGTGGTCTTCAGGACTCTGATAAAGGGAAATGGGCTTTTTGGTGAGGGGAGAGTTGTTGAATGGTGCACCATTCCATATGAAAAGTATGAATAACACTACTGTGTAAATCCCACTCCCTAACTAAAAGTCATTCAAATTTTTTTTCCCTGGGACTGGAGAGATGGTATATATAAGTGCTTGCTTTGTATGTTGCTGACCCTGGCATGTGATCCCTGGTGCCACATGGTCCCCAGAGCACTGCCAGTCTGAAGCAGGCAATCCCCAGCATCACAGGACCAGGACAGCAGCGCATCCACAGGCCCTTGAGTTAAACCACTGGCCTGGTTAGCCAAGAATCACAAAAAAGGCTGCCAGGTCTCCCAGTCATCGCTTGGAAGGGCCAAAAAAGTCTTTTTTGTTAAGTAAATATTAATGGCTACAATTACAGCAATTACAGTTGCCCTTCTTAGAAGAGGGAAATGGAATTATAAAGTGCTCAATTAAAATCATCCTCAAACATATGCTAATTTCCCAGTGTGCCACATTTTTCCACTGAAGTGTTTTAAACTTTTGGTGAATAATAGAATATATTGACTAAAAGAAGATATTTGCACATCAGACATCAGGGTTGTACAAAGACTCATACAATTCAATATAAAAAAGATTGAATGGGCAAAAGAGCTGAATGTAAAAACAAAATTTTTAAATGGGAAAAAGAAATCATTTCCAAAGTAAGACAAACAGATGGTCAAAAGACACATAAGAAAAATGTTAATAATTATTTATTATCAAGAAAATGTAAATCAAAACCACAATAAGACACCACATCATATTTGTGAACATACTAAAAATATCAGAAATAGTTAGAAAAGGTATGAAGAGAAGAGAATTTTAATACACTGATGGTGTATTAAACTTGGTGTATCAACATTGGAAAATAGTATGGAGGCTCTTCGAAGTATTACTAGAACTACTGTATGATCCAGCAATTCCATTCCAGAACATCTATCCAAATAATATGAAAAATTAATTTGAAAGTATGCAAATAATATATAATATTTATATTTTAAAATTTTGGGCTAGAGCAATAGCACAGAGGTAGGGCTTTGCCTTGCATGCAGCCGACACAGCAGACCCAAGTTCGATTCCTCCACCCCTCTCAGAGAGCCCAGCAAGTTACTGAGAGTATCTCGCCCGCATGGCAAAGCCTGGAAAGCTACCAGTGACGTATTCAATATGCCAAACACAGTAACAAGTCTCACAATGTTTACTGGGCCCACTTGAGCAAATCAATGAACAACGGGAGGACAGTGAGAGTGACAGTGATTTAAAACATTCATACCCAAAGAAATAGTCATATTCAAGAAATATGAAAACACTAATTTAAAAAGATACACCGCAGCACTATTCACAATAGTCAAGATATGGAAACAACTTAAGTGTCCTCTGAAAATGATTGGCTAAAGAAGATGTGGCAGACTGACCAAGCAAGTGGAAGCAAGGATAAACAAACGGGACTATCTTAAACTAAGAAGCTTCTGCACCTGAAAAGAAACAGTGATCAGAATACAAAGACAGCCTACAGAATAGGAAAGAATATTCGCCCAATACCCTTCTAGTAGGAGGTTTATATGAAAGATATACAAGGCACTGGTTGAACACTACAAGAAAAAAGCATCCAATCACAAAAGAAAATGGGGCAATGAAATGAACAGAAACTTTCTCAAAAAAGAAATCCGAATAGCCAAAAGGGCACATGAAAAAAATGCTCTTCATCACTAATCATCAGGAAGATGCATATTAAAACATCAATGAGATAACATCTCACACCAAAGAGACTGGCACACATCCAAAAAAACAAGAACAACCAGTGTTGGTGCAAATGTGGGGAGAAAGGGACTCTCATTCAGTGTTGAAGGGAATGCCGACTGGTCCAGGCTTTTTTGGAAAATAAAATGGATGTTTCTGAAAACACTAGAAATTGAGCTCCCATTTGACCCATCAATAGCATTTCTGGGAATATACCCAGGGGCCCAAAAATACACAGCAGATACACCATCTGCAATCCTATGTTCATTGCAGCACTATTCACCATAGCCAAAATCTGGACACAATCTGAGTGTACAAGAATAGACGAATAGATAAAGAAACTATGGCACATCTACACGATGGAATACTATGCAGATGTCAGGGAAAAAGAAGTCATGAAATTTGCATATAAATGGATGGACGTGGAGAGTATCATGCTGAATAAAATGAGTCAGAAGGAAAGGGACAGATATAGAATGACTGCATTTATTTGTGGTATATAAAAAACATAGAGAGTAGAAGGATAATTTCCAAGGCCAAGAAAAACAGGGGTTAAGAATGGTCAATGGTTGGAACTAACGACAAATGTGTGTAGGGCTGAGGGTAGGTAAGATAAAGAAAGAGACAAGTATGGCGATAATAGCTGGGAATAATCATGCTGGGCAAGGATTAAAAGTAGGTAAGGGATATTCTTGATAACCTTTCTTTTTTATTTTTTTTTATTAGTGAAACACCATGAGGTACAGTTGAAGATTTACAAATGTTATGCTTGGGTTTCGGTTATAACATGATCAAATACCCATCCCTCCACCAGTGCCCATTTTCCACCACCATGGATAATATCCCTCCCCCCCATACCCCCCATCCCACTCTGCCTCTGTGGCAGGGCATTCCCTTTTGTTCTCTCTCTCCTTTTGGGTGTTGTGGTCTGCAAAAGAGGCATTGAGTGGCAAACATGTTCAGTCCATAGTCTACTTTCAACATGCATCTCCCCTCCTGGGAGGATCCTCCAAACACCCTTTATTTGGTGCTCCCTTCTCTATCTGAGCTGCCCTTTCCCCTAGAATATCCAGCTGACCTCTAAGCTATGGGGCAATCCTCCTGGTGTTGATCTCAGCTATTCTTGGGTGTTAGTTTCCTATTTTGTTACTTTATGTTCCCCAGATGAATGTAATATTACTGTTTCTATCCCTCTCTTTCTGACTCATTTCGCTTAGCATGATACTTTCCATGTTGTACCACTTGTATGTAAATTTCATGACTTCATCTTTTCTAACAGCTACATAGTACTCCATTGTGTAGATGTACCAAAGTTTCTTTAACCAGTCATCTGTTCTTGGGCATTCAGGTTTCTTCCAGTTTCTGGCTATTATAAAGAGTGCTGCAATGAACAAACAAGTGCAGATGTCACTTCGACTACACATTTTTGCCTCTCTGGGATATATTCCCAGGAGTGGTATTGCTGGGTCAAATGGGAGCTCAATTTCTAATTTTTTGAGAAACGTCCATATTGTTTTCCAAACGGGCTGAACTAGTCGGCATTCCCACCAACAGTGAAGGAGTGTTCCTTTCTCGCCACATCCGCTCCAGAATCGGTTGCTTTTGTTCTTTTGAATGTGGGCCAGTCTCTGAGGTGTGAGATGGTATCTCATTGTGGTTTTGATCTGCATCTCCCTGGTGATTAATGATGTAGAGCATTTTCTCATGTGCTTTTTTGCCATTCGTAATTTCTTCTTTGAGAAATTTTCTGTTCATTTCATTGCCCCATTTTTGGATGGGGTTGGATGTTTTCTTCTTGTGGAGTTCAACCAGTATTTTGTATATCCTTGATATCAACCCCTTGTCAGATGTGTATTCGGCGAATATCCTTTCCCATTCTGTAGACTGTCTTTGTATTTTGGTCACTGTTTCTTTGGAGGTGCAGAAGCTTCTTAGTTTAAGATAGTCCCGTTTATCTATCTCTGTTTTCACTTGATCGGCCAGTGGTGTGGCATCTTTGAAAATACCATTAGCCTCAATGTCATGGAGGGTTTTGCCAACTTTGTCTTCAATGTACCTTATGGTTTCTGGTCTGATGTTGAGGTCTTTAATCCATTTTGATCTTACTTTTGTACACGGTGTTAGGCAGAGTTCTGAGCCCATTTTTTTGCATGTAGCCATCCAGTGATGCCAGCAAACTTTGTTAAAGAGGCTTTCCTTACTCCACTTCACATTTCTTGCACCTTTATCAAAGATTAGATGATCATATGATTGAGGGGAGATGTCAGTGTATTCAACCCTGTTCCACTGGTCTGCAGATCTGCCTTTGTTCCATGCTTTCTCGATTATTACTGCTTTGTAGTAAAGGTTAAAGTTAGGGAGGTTGATTCCTCCCATTTTGTTTTTCCCAAGAATTGCTTTAGCTATTCGTGGGGGCTCATTGTTCCATATAAATTTCAGGAGTGTTTGCTCCATTTATTTGAAGAATGTCATGGGTATCCTTATAGGGATTGCATTGAATTTATACAATGCTTTCGGTAGTATTGTCATTTTGACAATGTTAAGTCTCCCGACCCATGAGCAGGGAATATCTTTCCATTTCCTCATGTCCTCTTTTATTTCCTGAAGTAGCGTTTTGTAGTTTTCTTTGTACAGGTCCTTTACTTCCTTAGTTAAGCTGATTCCTAGGTACTTGATTTTCTGGGGCACAATTGTGAACGGGATTGTTTTTTTTCATGTAGCTTTCCTCTCTCTCACTGTTTGTGTATAGGAAAGCCATGGACTTTTGGGTATTGATTTTATAGCCTGCAACTTTACTATACAAGTCTATTGTTTCTAAGAGTTTTTTGGTGGAGGTTATTGGGTTCTCTAAGTATAGTATCATATCATCTGCGAATAGTGAGAGCTTGATTTCTTCCTTTCCTACCTGAATGCCCTTAATATCTTTTTCTTCCCTAATCGCTATTGCAAGTACTTCCAGTACTGTATTGAACAGCAATGGAGAGAGTGGGCATCCTTGTCTCATCTCTGATCTTAGAGGGAAGGCTCTCAGTTTTTCCCCATTGAGGATGATGCTTGCTGTAGAGTTATGGTAGATGGCTTTAATTATGTTGAGGAAAGTCCCCTCTATACCCATTTTGGTTAGGGTTTTGATCATAAAGGGGTGCTGGATCTTGTCAAATGCTTTCTCTGCATCTATTGATATGATCATATGCTTTTTATCTTTTCTTTTGTTGATATGATGGATTATGTTGATTGATTTCCGAACGTTAAACCATCCTTGCATCCCTGGGATGAATCCTACTTGGTCATGGTGTATGATCTTTTTGATGAGTAGTTGGATTCTATTTGCTAGTATTTTGTTGAGGATCTTTGCATCTGTGTTCACCAGGGATATCGGCCTGTAATTCTCTTTCTTTGTGGTATCTCTGTCTGCTTTTGGTATCAGTGTGATGTTTGCTTCGTAGAAACTGTTCGGAAGTGTTTTTGATATTTCAATTTCGTGGAAAAGCTTAAAGAGGATTGGGAGTAAGTCCTCTTTAAAGATTTGGAAGAATTCACTAGTGAATCCATCCGGGCCAGGACTTTTGTGCTTGGGGAGACTTTTTATTACCATTTCAATTTCCTCGGTGGTGATAGGTCTGTTCAGGTATTTCAGGTCTTCTTGGTTCAGCCTTGGGAGAACGTAGGAATCTAGGAATTTATCCATATCTTCCAGGTTTTGCTGTTCCGTGGCATAAAGCTTCTCAAAGTACTCCCTGAGGATCCTTTGAATTTCTGTAGTTTCTGTTGTAATGACCCCCTTTACATTTCTGATTTGGTTTATTACGGTTTTCTCTCTCCTTTTCTTTGTGAGTTTTGCTAGAGGCTTATCGATCTTGTTAATTTTCTCGAAGAACCAGCTCTTGGTTTCATTGATCTTTCGGATTGTTTTTTGGGTTTCCATCTCTTCATCTCTGCTCTGAGTTTTATTATTTCCTTTCTCCTGTTCTGGTTGTGCTCCTTTTATTGTTCCTTCTCCAAGCTCTTAAGCTGTGAGGTTAGTTTATTTACGTGGGCTCACTCCTCCTTTCTGAGGAATGCTTGTAGAGCTATAAACTTCCCTCTTAGACAGATTTTGCTGTGTCCCATAAGTTTTGGTAACTCGTATCTTCATTTTCATTCGTTTCTAGGAATCTTTTGATTTCCTCTTTGATTTCCTTTTTAAGCCACTCCTTGTGCAGTAGTGCACTATTTAATTTCCAGGTGTTTGATTTAGTTTTCTGTTTTCGTGTGTGATTTACTTCTAATTTAAGGGCATTGTGGTCTGAGAAGATTGTTGATACAATCTCTGTCTTCTTAATTTTATGAAGGTATGTTTTGTGGCTCAGCATGTGGTCTACCTTGGAGAATGTTCAATGTACGCTTGAGTAGAATGTGTATTCAGCTTTTGGGGGATGAAGTGTCCTGTATATATCTACTAAGTCCCTTTCTTCCATTGTTTCCCTCAGATGAAGTATGTCCTTGCTAAGCTCGAGTCTGGTTGATCTATCAAGAGGTGACAAAGCGGTGTAGAAGTTTCCCACTAGTATTGTGTTGCTATTGATGTCTTTTTCCAATTCTATGAGTAGTTGTTTTAAGTACTTTGCTGGTCTCTCATTAGGTGCATATACATTTATTATTGTAAGTTCTTCCTGTTGTACAGATCCTTTGATCAATAAGAAGTGGCCTTCACTGTCTCTTATGACCTTCTTCACTCTGAAATCGATGTGGTCTGATATTAGGATGGCTACCCCAGCTTTTTTATGGGAGCTGTTTGCCTGTAGGATTGTTTTCCAGCCTTTGAGTCTGAGTCTGTGTTTGCTTTGACTATTGAGATGTGTTTCTTGCAGGCAGCAGAAAGTTGGGTTCAATTTTCGAATCCATCCTGCCACTCTATGTCTTTTAATTGGTGAGTTTAGCCCATTGACATTGAGAGAGATTATTGTTATGAGATTTTGTCCCATTGTTCTGTTGAAATTAGGTGTACTTGAGGAGCCTGTCTGGCCTTAAAGTAGCCCATTTAGTTGTTCTTGTAACCATGCTTTTGAGTCTATGAAGTTCCTGAGCTGTTGATTGTCTGTGAAACTGTGTGTTGTTCCTTCTATTATGAATGAGAGTCTCTCTGGTTAAAGTATTTTTGGAGAGGCATTTATTTCATTGAGTTTTTTCAGTATGTCCCACCACTGTTTTCAGGCCATGAGGGTTTCATCAGAAAAATCAGCTGTGAATTTTAAGGATGCTCCTTTGTAAGAGATTTCTTTCTTCGATCTTGCTGCTTTCAGAATTTTGTCTCTGTCTAAAGTTTTGGTCATTTTGATCAGGATGTGTCTTGGGGTATTTTTATTCGGATTTCTTCTAGCTGATAACCTTTCAATATCAATATTGCAAACCCACAAAGCCCAAAAGGTGTGTGTGTGGAGAGAGAGGGAGAGAGGGGGAGAGAGAGAGAGAAAGACAGAGAGACAGAGAGACAGAGAGAGAGAAAAGCACCTGCCATAGAGGCTAGCAGGGAGGTGGTAGGGGATGATGGGAGGGAACCTGGTGACAATGGCGCTGGAAAATGTACACTGGAGGAGGGATGGGTGTTGGAATACTGTATAACTGAATCTACTCATGTAACAGCTTTGTCTATCTCACAGTGATTCAGTAAAAATGTTCTTTTTTTAAAAAATGTGGCAGAATATTAGTTATTTTTAATTTGAAATCTTTTTACTTGCAATTATATGAACAGAACTTGAGGGAGTTATACTAAGTGAAGTAAGTTAATAGAAGAACAACAAGTACTAGCTAGTCTTACTCATATGTGGAATATAAGAAACAAAGCATGCAGACAAAATAAAGTCATGGATTCTGACAAAACTGAGGTTACTAGTGAAGATAAAGAATAAAGATGGTCTGGGGCTGGAGCGATAGCACTGTGGGTAGGGCGTTTACCTTGCACGCGGCTGACCCAGGTTCAATTCCCAGCATCCCATATGGTCCCTTGAGCACCGCCAGGGGTAATTCGTGAGTTCAGAGCCAGGAGTAACCCCTGTACATCGTTGGGTGTGACCCAAAAAGGCCAAAATAAATAAATAAATAAAACCTCTTCTAAAAAAAATAAAGATGGTTTAATGGACTATGGGACAGGACCATTAGCATTTTGGTGGTGGACTTTGATATCTGACATTTGAAGAGTGAATCTACTCCTCAACCATATGTGACATTGTACCAGTGTCACCTCAATGAAATAAATTTTAAAATAAATTTAAAAGACACATAAAAGCAATAAATGAATAAAGCTTTCAGGTTTTAGAGGGGCAATAAGACCTCTGGCAGTGGTTGTGGCCCCCAGGTTACACTGTCAGGACTCAGATGGGTCATAGGTGCTGAGGATCAAACCCTTGGTCTCACACAGACACTACCATGTGAGTCCCATAAGCTGGCCCAAAAATAATAAACTAAAATGACAATAGACATCTACAAACAATAATGTTTCAGTTATTATAGATACAAGATAAATAAGACATTGTTATAAATTTTAAGTTTCTAATGAACCCCAAAGATTCTTTTCCTTCTAAGACCCCTAACAAGATGGTGCCACACAGCAAATGCCCAGAGAATAATTGTGGACTTGACTACAATGAATTTGTCTCTCTCAGAGGCCAGGATAGAAACACACTGACTTGGATCAATGTGGACACTGGTCCCTGTGGAGTAGGGAAATGATTCATTCAGTGATACCGTTTTACTGGAATCTGGTTATCCTTCTAATTGGGACTTGGGTGGTAGATGAACATAGAAAGGACTGAAGACTACCAAGAGAACCATAACTCCAGGAAAAAAGTAGACACAATCCATGACTTTGCTAAGAGAAAAGAAGCTATTTCCACTCAGCGAGCCTCTTTTCTCTCCCCAAGAACATCTCCTCAGAACCTCTGAGTTATTTTCTGTTAAAATAGTTTACATAGGACAGTACCGACATTTTACAAAAGGTGGTGAGGAAAAGGAAAGTGTTTAACACATTCCAAAAAGGTCGTGATGAAGAAATTAAGTAGATTTTTTTGTTTTGCTATTTTTTTTATTGAATCACTATGGTATCCCTCCTCCCACTCCCCCCACACCCCCCCACACACACAGCCTGTCTCTATGGCAGGCACTCTCTCTCTCTCTCTCTCTCTCTCTCTCTCCCCCCCCTTCCCCCACCCCACCCCTTCCTTTGGGCATTGTGGTTTGCAATACTATGTTTGGTCCTTTACCCACTTTCATCACACATCTCTCATCCAAAGCAATCCCTTTCAAACCTCGTTGTCATAGTGGTCCTTTCTCTATCCCAACTGCCCTCTCACCAGCCCTTGAGGCAAGCTTCCAACAGTGGACCATTCATCCGAGCTCTTGTTTCTGCTGTTCCTGGGTGTTAAAGGTAGGTCTGACAGATCTGAATCTGCTGGAAGTACTCTCCAGTTTCAGCCTACAAAGACATGCAACCATCATGTATAGCCTAACTTCTTCTCATTAGTTTCTATTTCCCTCCACTTCCAAGCTTCATGGCAACTATGATCCAGGTCCTTAAAGGATGATAGGACCTCAAGTGTCTTGCTATATCTTTCTATACATAACAAGAGTGTCTTTCTATTGCCAATAGAGTATCCTTGTGAAAAAGGTAAGGTGCTTTTTCATCTTTCCCCAGTTTGCGCCATTGATTTTGTCACAAATGATAAATCATGAACCCCTAAATGAAGAGAAACTCTACCATCTCACTATGGCATGCATTATCACCAAGAAAAGAAGGGGGAAAAATAACTGTGTTCTTTATAGCTACAGGGATTTTTTTCAGTTATCTCAATTTCTGTAAGTAAAGTAAAGTAAAGGCCCTCCCGTTGTTTGTCGATTTGCTCGAGCAGGCCCAGTAACGTCTCCATCGGAGACTTTGTTGTTACTGTGTTTGGCATATCAAATACGTTACGGGGAGCTTGCCAGGCTCTGCCATGCGGCAAGATACTCTCGGTAGCTTGCCGGGCTCTCCGAGAGGGGTGGAGGAATCAAACTCGGGTCGGCCATGTTGGCTACGTGCAAGGCAAACGCCCTACCGCTGGGCTATCGCTCCAGCCCCTCAATTTCTGTGAATAAAGCAATTCTCTTTATTGAGAATATTCATCTTGAGAATCTTGAGAATATTCATCCCACAAAATCCACTTGGAATAATTACCATAGAGTTAAATTGACACACAACTAGTGAGGTCATTTGGCAGCTTAACTTAGCAAATCTCATTTCCCCTAACCAACATATATTATAACTTAAAAAACAAATTCAATCTCCTATAACAAGCCTCATTTCCAAATATATGTGAATAAGCCGTTAAATTTACCAACACTTCTTCTTATTAACTACTAGTGAGATGAGTTGGGACTTTATCACTGACAAGTTTGTGCTCACCTGCCTCTTCATTTCTCACACATCGAGGGGGAAATGAAGTGACAATTCTGTGCTGAGAAAGACAAATTCAACAAGTTAGAACTACAGCACAATAGCGATAGTCCAAGGCTTCTCATTAAAATATCATTATAGTTTGCCTTCTATAACTAAAATCAATTTAAAAAACCACAATGCCCAATTTCTACTCTATGATCATGATTTTCTAAAGAAGCCCTACACATAAAAAACAAAAGAAACAGAGATAAAGACTTTATTTGTAGAGAGTTGTCTTTGAATGGTAAAAACATAAGAGAGTGTATTGTTCCATTTTATCTTTTTCTGCTTTTCAAAAAAATTAACGTACATATTACTTTTGTTTTTTGTGTTTTTTTTAATTTATTTATTTATTTATTGCTTTTTGGGTCACACCTGGCGATGCACAGGGGTTACTCCTGACTCATGCACTCAGGAATTACTCCTGGAAGTGCTCGGTGTTTTTTAATGGGATGTTGGGAATCGAACCCAGGTCAGCTGCATGCAAGGCAAATGCCCAACCCGGTGTGCTATTGCTCCAGCCCCACATATTACTTTTATAAAAGGGAAACATATACCTATAAATGGCTCAATAGTTATGTAAATCTACAAACTGTATCTTACCAACCAACTTCCACTATTTTGTGTTATTTTGATCTGTTTCCAGAACCATGCTAACCAGATATAAAATTGGGCTTTTGAAATACTAGTGCCGAGAAGGACTGGCAAAATCAATATGCTCTGGGAAAAAATAAAAACGATAATAAAGCAAACCACTTAAGAGTACAAGAATTGAGTAGGTTCTCGACTTAGAAAAAAAAGTTGGGGACTGGAGAGAGCACAGCAGGTAGGGCACCCAGCTTCAGTCCCCACTGCCACAATAGTCTGAACACTGCCCATAAAGGACCCCTAGCACAGTGAAGAATCAGCCCTGAGTCCAGTCAGGCATAATCCCCAAACAAATAAAAATTATTTGAAGTATCATGTCCTTATAACAATAAAGAGAGCAGACTTATGAAAAGTTAACATCTGTTGGGGACGGAGGATAGTACAGCAAGTAGGGTATTTGCCTTGAGTGCGGCCAACCAGGGTTCAATCCCTCATTGCCCACATGGTCCCCCAAGCCCCATCTTAAGTGATCCCTGAGAACAGAGCCAGGAGTAAACTCTGAGCACAGTTGGGTGTGACCCCCAAAACAAAAAATTAAGCACCTGTATATGGCTACCTGTTCAAGTTTATCCTTTGACACAGTTGACACCTTTTAAACCTATTCACTAATCCACCTTCTCATTCCCTTTTGGTAAGCATTAATTGGTCTTATTATCTGAAAGGATTTTTTTGTTATGCTTTGTAATGTCAAAGTTTTTTGCAGCTTCATTTTTTTTCCCTTTCACCCTGCAAATTTACAAGGACTATCTGGGATTAAGAAAAGCTAAAACACTGCCCAGGAGTGACCCTTGGGCTCAAAGCCAGAAGTAAGTCCTGAACCCAACCACGTAAGGCTCAAAAGAAATTTTTTTTGAAGTAGCACCCCACTTTGAGAAACATTCTCTAGAGGAAGTGAAACGGTTTGATCCAGCAGAAAGGCTGAAGGGTAAGCCAGAAAGGACAGTTTTTGCTCTGTGGGCCTCATTTCTGGCTGCATATTGGAATACCCTGGATGGCTTTTTAAAAATACTAAAACCTGACAATGCTAATGGATCAGAATCTCAGGGCACCTGTAGGCTTTGAAAGCTCCCCTGGTAGATTCTGATGTATGGTATGGCTGAATGCTGCTATGACTGAACAGAAAAGGCTCACACGTTTCAAATGGCACCGGAGGTGACCGCTCTCTCTGTCCACGCCTGGCTGCCTGCTCCGGCTGCCCATCACAAGCCCTGGTGATCGGGCACAAAACAATTTGGCTGAAAGCAAGCAGGCCAGAATAGACGTTTTAAATCCTTCAAACGCTGAACAAAAAAAGAAAGCACCGCCAAAGCAACAGAGCAGACACAACTGGCTTTAAAATTAATTCCAATCTTTAAGACGAGGAATTCCCAAACCCAGAAAAGCTCCTGATGATTTTCTTCTGCAATTTCTTTTGCTGATTGAGTTCCTTTGTTGTTGATTTCCTTTTCTAAAAGCAGTCTGATCAGGGGAAGAAATGTGATAATACGTAAGCAAAAAGATAAATAATTCCGCCACTCAGGAGCAGTCCATAAAGCACCTTCCATGTGGCCTTCGGCGGCTCTTTCTTATGCAAATATGTGAATCCATTTCTGCCTAATCGATTTTCCTCACAAATCCCACTAGACTTTTGTAGTGATCCAGATCCAAATTGTGCCCGCTATCAAGTGCAGCGAAGAGAGAATAAAAGACTAACATGTAATTTTTAATGCAAAAGAAAAAAAAGACATAAGAAAAATAAAGGTCTAAATTCTGAAAAAAATCTCAAAAACTTAGAAACTGTGGCCAAACCACTTTATTTTCCCATATTGCCAAAACTCTAAAAGGATAATGATGTGTTTGAGTAAAGACCAATTTAGCCAAATTGTTTTGGGTAATGTGGGACACCCCCGCCTGTTACAGATAGATATATATATAAATGTATTAGGTTCACCCTAACCTCTCATATCTTTTTTGCTGCCTTCCTCTTCCCTACTGAGGGCCTGCCCTTCTTTTCAGTTTTCCCTAGTTTCTTTCCATTCGTCAGGCCCCAGTTTATAATCTATTCCCTTCCCCCAGGCAGGACTCCGTCGTCCCTACTCCTCCTGCTTGTCATACCCTTTGCCAGGGGCTCTCAACCCTTCCGGTGCCCCTCTGAGCACTTTTGTTTCAGATCTCCACCATGGTCTCTGCTCTAACGAAATCCAGGGTCTTCCCTCTTGTATTTCTCAGCATGGAGCAGAGCGCTGGGCACCTGCGCAGTCGATAAATATTGAATGAGACAAAAGAAACTTTCAGGTAGAACTGAAAAAAAAGAAAGAAAGACTTTCTCTTCATCAGCAAAACTCAGCGGGAGCGCACTTACAATGGGAGGGCCAGAGCGGAAACCTCCAGGTGAGTTTAAAGCTGGTCGGGCAGAAAAGAAAGAAAGAGGGGAGCTCTGGATTCCCAGAGGTACGCAGCTGTATGGAAATTCAGGGCCGCACTAGCAGTGAGGACTTGGGAAGGGAACAAAGCAGCCTGTGCCCAGTTGAAACACCCAAAAAGCTCTTCTTAACAGAATTCTCTACATTGCTTGGTTCAGGCAGGGCTGGAAGGAATTGAGTTTCCTGCTGCCCAGCGCTGCTCCTGGAGCAATCTTGGACGCGCATTGCAAAAACAGGCACAGACAGGGGATGAGGCCGCCACAAGACCCACTGACCAGGAAGAGTCAGCTGGTTGGCTAAGGCAGGGTTGGCAGGCCTGGGGAAAAACCACAGCCTAAGTGCTTGGGGTTCCTCATTGGGGAGGACAGGTCAGTTAGAGGCAGCAGCCAGGCCAAATTTGGGAGAGAAGGACTATGTTTTTATTCCATAAAAAATAAATATGAGGGGCTGGAGCGATAGCACAGTGGGTAGGGTGTTTGCCTTGCACACAACCAACCTGGGGTTCAATTCCCAGCATCCCACATGATCCCCTGAGCACCACCAGGAGTAATTCCTTAGTGCAGAGTCAGGAGTAACCCCCGTGCATTGCCGGTTGTAATCCCAAAAGCAAAAATTAATTAATTAATTAATTAATTAAATCCCATAGCTCAGGAAAAGTGGAATGTTAAAAGAAATTAACTTTCCATCCTGAAATTCCAAGGACCTTCCCCAACAAAGGGGAAATGGAAGAAGAGGAGGTGCCTTCTTAGGAACAAAAAAGGTTCACCAGTGAGCACCCCAGAATTCACAAGTTGAATTTCCCTAAGGGGGTGACAACAAATGTCCTCAGAAAGGCCAAAGCCCAGGATTATGTGAGAACTGCCGAAGAGAATAAGGACCAACACTCGCTTTAAAAAAAATAAATAAATAAAAATAAAAATTGTAATCACAGGAATGTTTTTCCAGGGACTGCACAAGACTTGTCCTGGAGAAATTTTTAATGAGCCATTTGGGATAGAAGTTGTGGGTACTATTATTTTTTTAATTTAAATTTTAAGACACTGTGATTTATTAAGCTATTTATAGTTGAGATTTGGGCATTTTATATTCCAGCACCAGTCCCTCCTCACTATCCCCCAGCTCTCTCTTATCCCTGCCCCAGCCTACCTTCTTCACAGGCAAAATTTTTTATTGGATCACCATGAATTGCAGAGTTACAAAGTTACTATTAAGTTTCAGGTGTACAACATTACAACACCAACACCATCACCAGTGTCCACTTCCCTCCACCAGGGTCCCCAGTTTCTCTCCTGCCCCCAGCTGCCTCTATGGCATCACCTTTTCCCTCCCGCATTGTCCTAGTGTTTCCTTCCCTAACTTACCCCCCCCACCCCGCCCTTGTGGCAAGTTTCCTACTGAAGACCAGTTCTCCTGCTCTTCATTTCTGTTGCCTTGGGGCATTTGATATTCCCCTACAATGTGTCTTTATATCCCACATGTGAGAGACCATTCTGTATCTGACCCTCTCTAAGTTCATTCAGCACGATCATCTTCAGATCAATCCATGTAAATTACAGTAACATTTGGTTGTTGGATCTCCTTCTTTCAGTCCTTACTGACTCTATGTTTTGGATATACAACTATACTACCCCTCTACACCTCAGGGGTATCTGAGGCCCTTAATCCTTGTTCTCTCCCCCACTTTATTTCCTATCCTTCTCTTCTTACTTCCCCCTTTTGACTTCTTTCATTCTCTGTCCTTCTCTTCCCTGTATTTTGGGATCAAGAGTGATCTAAACATCCCCCCCACCTTAATGCATTACATGATACCGAGTTATTCTATACACCACAGATAGTGAGATCATCTGTGTTTATCTTTCTTCTTGAAGCTTACTTCACTTAATATATCCTCTAGTTCATCCAAGTTGCAGTGAATTGCATGATTGTGTTATTTTTGCAACTACATAATATACGTATGAATCATTTATAAGATATATGCATATGTGCCACATCTTCATTACCCGCTCACATGTCGTTGGAAACCTAAGCTGATTCCATATCTCAGCTATTGCAATTAGTACAGCAATGAGTAGTGTTCAATATGTCCTTCTCGATGAATGTTTTTTGTATTTTGGTGGCTAATACCCAAAAGTGGAATTTTTGTGTCATATTCTTAGTTTACTAAGGATTGTTCTCAATTTTTAGTTTACTGAGAAATATCCACACTGTTTTCCATAAGGGTTTGTCCAGACAACATTCCCACCAGCAGTGGATGAGAGTTCCTTTTCACCACATGTCTGCCAACACAGTTGTTCTCAATATTTTTGAAAGTGCCATGCTTACTGGTGTAAGATATCTCATTGTCATCTTGATTTGGATTTCCCAGATGAGTGATGTTGAGTACTTTTACATGTGCCTGTAAAAAAGACATGGCCATCTGACTGTCTTCCTCAGAGAGGTGCCTATTCATTTTATCTCTCCATTTTTGATTAGGGTTTTTGGACTTTTTTTGTTGCTATTGCTGTTGATCTCTGTGAGTACTTTGAGGGAAACTGATGAAAATTTACAGGCATTGGGGCTGTGAAGGAAGGTGGTGATAAATTGCCTGCACAGAGAGGCCCAAATGACCAGAGATAGACAGTCAGCACAGAACAGTTAGTTCTACAAAAAAAATTTTTCTTATTCATAACCTCTTAAACCTAACTAAAAATTAGGTTGTGTAAATTCACTTGCTTGCTTCCCCACCTGACGTCATAAAAGCAAAGTGAACCCTTTATTTGGGACCAAGAGTTACAAGGTGTCCTGAACTCTTAGTGTGTGAGAATAAACTCCTTTTTCAGCCACCTTGGCCTGTAATCTGAATTATTAGGACTTTTCCTAACAGTACTTAGAAAAACTTAGATATTCTTTACAACAATCCTTTACCTAGTTGTTAAATGCAGATTTTTTTTAATTTAATTTTATTTTTTTTAATTTTTATTAGTGGAACACCATAAGAAACAGTTGTAGACTTACAAATTTTTGTGCTTGGGTTTCAGTTATACAATGATCAAATACCCATCCCTCCACCAGTGCCCATTCTCCACTCCCACCAATCCCAGTAACCCTCCCACCCCCCATCCCCCCATCCCACCCTGCCTCTGTGGCAGGGCACTCCCTTTTGTTCTCTCTCTCTCCTTTTGGGTGTTGTGGTTTGCAAAAGTGGCATTGGATGGCAATCATGTTCAGTCTATAGTCTACTTTCAGCATGCATCTCCCATCCTGGGTGGATCTTCCCAGCACCCTTTGTTTGGTGCTCCCTTCTCTATCTGAGCTGCCTTTACCCCTAGAGTGTGCGGCTGGCCTCGAAACCATGGGGTGAACCTAGTGGTAATTATCACAGCTGTTCTTGGGTGTTAGTCTCTTATTTTGTTACTTTATGTTCCCCAGATGAATGCAATCTTTCTATGTCTGTCCCTCTCTTTCTGGCTCATTTTGCTTAGCATGATACTTTCCCTGTAGTACCACTTGTATTTAAATTTCATGACTTAATCTTTTCTAACAACTACATAATACTCCATTGTGTAGATGTACCAAAATTTCTTTAACCAGTCATCTGTTCTCAAGCACTCAGGTTTTTCCCATATTCTAGCTATTGTAAACAGTGCTGCAATCAACAAACAAGTGCAGATGTCGCTTCAACTATACTTTTTTGCCTCTCCGGTGTATATTCCCAGGAGTGGTATTGCTGGGTCAAATGGGAGCTCAATTTCTAGTTTTTTGAGAATCGTCCATACTGTTTTCCGAAAGGGCTGAACCAGTTGGCATTCCCACCAGCAGTGAAGGAGGGTCCCTTTCTTGCCACATCCGCACCAACACTGGTTGTTTTTGTTCTTTTGGATGTGGGCCAGTCTCTGTGGTGTGAAATGATATCTCATCGTTGTTTTGATCTACATCTTTCTGATGATTAATGATGTAGAGCATTTTCTCATGTGCCTTTTAGCCATTTGGATTTCTTCTTTGAGAAAATGCAGATATCTTATTCCATTCAGGTAGGTGTCTTTAGTTTTAGCCCATGTCTCATTTACCATGCAGAAGTTCCTTAATTTGATCTAGTTCCATTTGTTTATTTTTGACTCTGTTGCTTTGGTTAAAAAGACTTTTCTTAGTCCAATACCATGCTGTTTTGATCAGTATATCTTTATAGTATAGTTTCAAGTTAGACAATGAGAAGTCTATACTTCCCAGTTCTTTATCTTTCAGTATGGCTTTGGCTATTTGGGGTATCTTCTGATTTCATGCAAACTTTATTACTGTTTTCAGTCCTTGAATAATGTTATCTGAATCTGCATGCATTGAATCTATATATTAATTTAGGAATGATGGTCATTTTGACAGTATTTATTCTTCTAATCCGTAAGCATGGAATATTTTCCACTGCCTAAGGTTTTTTTCTATCTCCTTGGGTGATTTAAAGTTTTCATGGTATGGACCTCCTACATCGTTAGTTAAGTGAATTCCTAGATATTTTTTGCTTTGGGAAACTATTCTGAATGGGTTAGATTTTTTGGTAATATGGTTTTTGAAAGCCAACTCAGAGAATGTTCATTCTTCAAAATATAAATTGGTGAATGCCTCATTTACTGAATGACCAATTTTCCAAAACTATTAGACAAATTCTATCCAGCAGGTTTTCACCAGCTTACACCAGCTGCCTCTCCACACTCCGCCAGAGTGAAGGGAGCAGTTGCTTTTCCGTATTTGATTTCAGGAGCTTTCATGCTGAGACTAATATGTTCCCCCCTCAGCAGCTGTCTAACATTTCCTGCAGAATGAAGTTTTTGTTTTTAGGTCAACCCACTGCCTTCTTCATACACTCAAATCAGAGCTGTTAAGCCACTACATCAGTTGACTATTTTAAGTATGATTCATATTGCATATAACTGCTGACCATAACTGCTTAACACTCTACATATAAAAGGTGGCTTAGCTCATTCACCATTTTATACCACGTGTCATTGTTTTGTGGACCATGTTTTCAGCTGGTCACAGAACAAGACATTGTTTTGTGGATCATGTTTTCAGATGGTCACACAACAAGGCCACACACCAGATACCCCTCCTCAACCCACCCAAAGGGTACTTATCACTGTTAGTCACTGGACTCAACAGCAGCCTCTGGGGCCAGAGAGTTACTACAATGGGTAGGATACTTGCCTTGTACACAACCAACCAGGACCCCATATGATCTCCCAGTCCCACCAGCAGTGATTCCTGTTGATTACATAGGAGGAGGAGGAGGAGAAGGAGGAGGAGAATGAGGAGAATGAGGAGAATGAGGAGAAGGAGAAAAAGAAGTAGAAGAAGAAAGAAGAAGAAAGAAGAAGAAGAAGAAGAAGAAGAAGAAGAAGAAGAAGAAGAAGAAGAAGAAGAAGAAGAAGAAGAAGAAGAAGAAGAAGATTCCTGAGTACAGAGCCAGGAGTAAGCCTTGAGCACTGCCAGCTGTGCTTCCACCGCCCCAGGGATCTTTCTGGCTCAATATAACCATGTTTATCAAATATGGAGAATGTTGGGCTAGAGAGATAGCATAGGAGATAAAGCACTTGCTTTGTATGTGTCTGTGATTACACCAACCTTGGTTCTATTCTCTATCACTTGATATGATTCACTGAGCACAGCCAGGAGTCATTCCTGAACACAGAGCCAGGAATAGTCCCTGAGAACTGTAGGGTGTGGCTGCAAACCCCCTTCCCAATATAAGGAGAATGTTTAGGGGGGAAGACCGAGGCAGGCAAGACTTAATATAAAACTGTGATGGAGGTTGTGGACCATTTTGGTGGTAGTGAAGATGCAGTGACTTTGTATATAAGAACTATAAATGTTAGCACTATTGTAACCATGTTACCTAAAATATAGTAATACATTTTTTAAGTTTCAAATTTAGCAACAGGGAATAAAAGAAAAGGCATTTTCTGGTTATGAACATAACTGAGAATAAGAAAGAGAAGAGATTCAAAGTGTGAGGGAAACAAGTCATCTCTGTGGGGTTAGGAAGTTGGAGCAAGGAAACCATGAGTCCAGGAAGAGTCTAGGTGGGACTGTGGAAGCCCTTTAGGTTTTGAGGATAACCCCTGTTGAAAGCCAAGAAGTGTGGATCTCAGTCCTGGACACAAGGAACTAAGTTCTGCCTGCCATCCATATCTGCAAGGAAAACAGACTCGCTCCTGGGCTTCCAGAAAGGAACCTGTTCTCCCAACGCCTTGATTATAGTCTAATGACTTGGGACTCGCAGACCCAGAGATAATCTATGTTGATTAAATCCCTTACTTTCTGATAACTTGTTATAAGAAAAGAAAATCCAACAAACAAGCAAATTAAAAAGAAAGAGTAGAGGGGAGAGAGAAGGAGGAGGAAGAGGAAGAGGAGGAGGAGGAGGAGGAGAATGAGGAGAATGAGGAGGAGGAGGAGGAGGAGGAGGAGGAGGAGAAGAAGAAGAAGAAGAAGAAGAAGAAGAAGAAGAAGAAGAAGAAGAAGAAGAAGAAGAAGAAGAAGAAGAAGAAGAAGAAGAAGAAGAAGAAGCAAAGTGCAAAGTGCCTGCCAAAGAGACAAGCTTGGGGTGCAAGGAGGGGGGTAACTGGGGACATTGGCGCTGAAAAATGTACACTGGTGGAGGGATGGATGTTCAAACACTGTATGACTGAAACTCAATCATGAACAGCTTTGTAATGGACTTAAAACAAATTGCAATTTGTAATGCAATTAAAACAAATTGTTTTTTAAAAATGTGGGGTTGGGGTGGCATGTGCATACATAAAAACATCAAGTCATACACCTTAAAAATATGTTTTTATTTTATTTGTCAATTATACTTTTAAAAATATAGGGGCTGGAGGGCTATTATGATGGGTAAGGCATGACTTTGCATGTGGCCCAGGTTCGATTCCCGGTACCACTGTTCGGCATCTGGTCCCCTGAGCTTCACTAGGAGTGATCCCTGAGTGCAGAGCCAGGAGTTAACTCGAAGCACCATCAGTTGTGCACACCCTCAAAAAAAAGAGAGAGAGAGAAATTTTAAAGCAAAGGAAAAAAGGACAAGTATCAGTGAGGTTGACATTGAAGGTGTCATTCCTGAAAGACAAGGAACCAGGCATATGATATCTAGGGATATCTAAAACAGAAGAATTCAGGAGCAGAAATAGCATGTCCAAAGGCCCTTGAGCTGGCTTGAGCTGGAAGAGCTTAGGGTGTTGGTCAAAGTGACAGAGTTTAGCAACTGAGGGAAGAAGGAGAAGTTTAAGGCAGAGAGGTAAAAACACCAGAGTACACCAGAAATGAGCAGTGCATGTTCTTTACCTGAAGCATGGAAAACAATGCAAGGAAGAAGGGGAAAAAATGTTTGACGGAAAAGAGAATACTGGTCAGGACTTCATTTGTACTCTACACTCATGCATATGCTGTCACCACATCTCTGGTATTTAGCTATTGTCTGCAGTACTGCTCTGTATTGCATCCCAAGGTCCACTCGTATTTCCACTTCTGCATTATCCTGTCTTGTCTCTGCTTTTACTTATCAGAGCCAAATGAGATGAACCGAAGAGTGGAAAGGGCAGAATCTGTGCTTTTGTGTGTGTGCTGGATTTTTCCCTCCTCAAGTCCTTTCTCTGTAGTGAGTTTTGCTCACCTGCCCAGTCCAGCACAAACGTTCTGAAGAGACATGATAAATGAGCCCACTCTCTTTGGAGACATTGTGTTTTCTAATCGGTGAAGAGCAAAATTTTCAAGAGGTTATTGGTGTAGCTGGTGGCCAGTTCTGCTCCATTTAATCACATTATCTTGAGAGCCGAGAGGGCAAGACAGTTTGGGTTTGTTTTGTTTTGATTTTTCAGATTCTTTTTCCACTTGGAACTCATACTAGCAAAGGGTAATGGAATGGAATTAACCAGCCATCTAAGGCAAAGAAAGAAAGTGGCAAGTCTCTCTGGAAGTTTCCTCTTCCCTCTGCCGCAACACACACACACACACACACACACACACACACACACACACACACATCACAGGGAGACCGGGATCTTTTTGACAAGCTTCTCCAGGAAAAGTCAGAAGCAAATGTCAGATGAAATAATCAAAGGGAGACTTCAAGAGCCACATGGTTGTCCTTTGTCCACCAAATAAACAGGCAATAGGAAATTCATTGATTGGGAAGCATGGTTTGCATTATTGTTTCTTTGTGACTGAGGATTGCCTAAGATATAAGGGAAGAGTAATTATACAGTCTGGAAATTCCTAGGCTGCTTAGTAAGTAGCCATCAGGCCATCTGACAGAAAGGCCATCTGTCCATCTGACAGAAAGGATTCTTATTGTTAAAGGTTGTGAACCTTTAATTTTATGTTTGAAGTTTTAATTTTATGTTTGAAGAGCCCTTATGAGAATTAGTTTTAAGACACCATTCAGGAAGGGAAATAGAACACTGGTGGTAGGAAATGTACACTGATGAAGGGATGAGTACTGTAACATTATAAGACTGAAACCCAAGTCAGGATTTCCTTAGTGATATTTCTATTACTTCCAGCTGCTGGCTTTATACTTATCACAATTGATTAAAAATCACTTTCATTATTAAAAATATACATTTTTAAATTTCTAATTCTAAGTATAAAATACTCTAATTTCTAAACTTTTTCCCTATTAAAGCAACTAGGTATATATGCAATAACTTTTTACTCTGCTTTGTGATGTGATTGTATGGAAAAATGAATAATTAGAAAAAGTATATAAAAGACATCCAATAAATGTGAGTTCTCTTTGTATCAATGATTGTATAGCACTGTAGCACTGCCCTCTCATTGTTCATCAATTTGCCCAAGCGGGCCCAGTAACATCTCCATTGTGACACTTGTTTAGTATTTGATATTATTCTAAAAGTCAACAGGACTTTTATTACCAAACTCAAGTTTAATTGCTTGCCACTCACTTGAAAGGTTGATATGACAAAAAAAATTAACTTATTCAGGTGTTAGAAACCAAAATCTGTCTTACTCTAAGTGGTTGTACTGTACTGGCTGGGAAATTAAATTAGAAGAAAATTATGGTGGTAGGTCAGGAAAGAAGATAATCCTATTTCTGAGGCATGGTTGGTTACACAGGTTAAATGACTCCTCAGGGGAATGATGATCAATTCCTTGTAAAACTTTGAGAGAATGTGGTTAAATTACATCTCCAGGGTCTGCATGATAGCCTTCAAGAATCTTCCCAGAGGGCCTTGTGTTTACTCTTCTCCCCTCAATCCATAACTGATATGATTTAGCATTAAACAAGCAATTTTAGAATTGGGAGCCAAGGCAAAGAGGCCATGGCAGAGTAAGAAGTTAAGAATTATATGTGTGAGACATAAAATGGAGGCTAATGCTCTCTCACTTAAACTTGGGTCAAGTTTCAAGGTTTGGTGGGTAAAATTTTGGCTTCAAAGTCAAACAGATGTGGTGAGACCTTGGCTTCTCCACTGATGAGCTACATAACTTTAAGCAAATGTTTATGCTTCTCCTAATATAAACTTTCTCATTTATAAATTGAGGAGTATTATATATACTTACAGGAGTTTTGTCAAGGCGAAGTAAACCAAGTATATTATATATACTTACAGGAGTTTTGTCAAGGTGAAGTAAAACCTACGTGTATCAGACCCTGCCCCAAAAAAGCCATTGACATAAAATGAGAGCTGTTTCCTCTATGTGCCTTAGAGGAGAAAAGGATCAAATATCACTTTGTCTATTAACCCTCCTAAGACCAAAAACTTCTGGTAAGCTCTGCATAATCATTATTCTCTAGTTCTCATGAAGGAAATTCTCTAATTTCTAATTTGGGACCACATCCAGAGCCAAAAACAAGTGTTCCTTCGGGGAAGCAAAGACATGCACTAGGGATTTATAATGGAAATTTGGAGACTGTCATTTATTCATAGGGTCCTGGGCAGGAGGTCATAAATTTGATTTAGAGCCAAGGTTCAGCAAGATCCTCTCAGGTAATATATGTCATCCTCATGGTCAGGTGGTGACAGGCACACTACAGAACTGTTCCCTTTTCTCTCAAAACCAGAAGTCAATATCAAGTCTTCAGTGATTTCTAAACTTCCACAGTTCAGAAGGAGGGAAGTTGAAGGCCATAAATTCTTCTATTTCTCTATGGGCTCCAAAATGGTCACTGGCCCCTAGGCCAAGGAAATGTCTCTAAGGGCTTAAGTGCATATTTTGCAAGAGGGAGCCCTGGACTCTATCCCCTGCACTTCATGAAATGAGTCAGTTACAAGAGTAACCTCAAGTGTGGTCCAAAGCCCCCAAAACAAATAAAACAGAGTGACTGAATCTGCAGAGCCTAGATTTCCTCATCTGTTGTCTTATACCTGTTATTATAATCAAGAGGTAGTGATTGTTTTAGTGTAAAGTGGGCATTAGGTAAGCTGGGAGGACTAGGGTTGAGCAAAGAGGGAGAAAGGAAGAGTTGTGGGTGTTGTTTAAGGACTAATTCCTACCAAAGCCAGAGAAGAGAAAATATTTGGTCCCCACCATCAGACTTTACAACAGTTACCTCCTCCTCAGCTCTGACCCTCAAGGGCAGTTTGTCTTCCTCCCCCTCTCTCCCCATATGTCAGTGAAATATAGGCTACCTCAAGCTGTCCTGAGCATACCTGTACAACATTGGTCACTGAGCCATGTGGACTTTTGACCAGATATTAACCACTCTCCACACACTTGGATGAGCCTCACACATAAAAGAACTGGCAGAGGAACCCAGGTGTGTGGGACCCGGGGCTGAGATCTCCAAGCCTGCATGGTTTGGGACTGGACCTGCCAGTAGCTAGACAGTTACACCCACCAACTGCTGTGTAACCCCAACAACGGCCAGGATCCAGAGATTATCACACTCAGCGGCCACGCGACATCTTATCATCTCATTCCTACTTTGGACAAACTTGGCAGGCTACCGAATGTAACCTGCCCACACGGCAGAGTTTGGCAAACTCCCCGTGGCATACCCAATATGCCAAATACCAGTAACAATGAAGGGTCTCATTCTTCTAACTCTGAAAGAGCCTTGAATATGGCACTTTTCTTTAAAAAAATCTCAGGGCTAGGACGAAGGAGACATTACTGGGGCCTGCCCGAGGCAATCGACGAATTAACCTAAGCCCTTCAGGCTCATAAAAGTCTCTGAGTTCACTCCCTGAACTGCCTAAAAGTGTGAAAATTTGAGGTATAGCCCAGAATTAGGATTTCCACCAGAATTGTATTCTTTCTGGCAAAGAAGTCTGTACAGCAGAGAATCGTGTCATTACAGAGCCTCTGGTCATCACCAAGTAAATTATTCTCACATCATTGTATCATCCTCACATCATCATTTCTTCCTCCCTAGGCTCCAGGAATTCTAAAGTAAATGAGTCGTCCCAAACTCAGGACCCTGAAAGTCATTCACCACTGGGACCCCAGACTGGGGCACCTGCCTCCACTTCTGCAGCAAGCGCCAGCCCAACTAGTACCAGCCCCTGCCCAACAGGTCTGTACCCGCTTGGCGCCCCCTCAACACCCAAACTTGGGACCCTGAAAGCCAGCTTCGACCTGGGACACCTGCCTCCACTTCCACAGCGATCACCAGCCCAACAAGTCACTGGCCCAACGGGTCTGTGGACTAGCATCTAGGCTGGCTGGGGGCATGGTCGCCACTATAAGGGGCTCCCTCCTCAAACGTGTGCGTGGCCTCCTCAAAGTGGGTATGGCCTCCACAAAAGTGGTAGTGGCCTCCTTCAAAGTGGGCGTGGCCATCTTTGTTTTTTTTTTTAATTTTATTTATTTTTTTTTATTAGTGAAACACCATGAGGTACAGTTATAGGCTTACAAATTTTGTGCTTGGGTTTCAGTTATACAATGATCAAGTGCCCATCCCTCCACCAGTGCCCGTCATCCATCACCACGGGTCCCAGCATCCCCCCCCACCCCTCATTCCCCACCCCACCGTCCCATCCTGCCTCTGTGGCAGGGTATTCCCCCTTGTTCTCTCTCTCTTCTTTTGGGTACTGTGTTTTGCAAGAGACGCTTTGAGTGACAATCATGTTTGGTCTATCGACTACTTTTAGCATGCTTTTCCCACCCTGGGAGGGTCCTCACAACACCCTTCATTTGGTACTCTCTTCTCTATCTGAGCTTCCTTTTCACCTAGCCTGTGTGGTTGGCCTTCCATTCATGAAGCAAAATTCCTGGTACTAATCTCAGTCATTCCTGGGTGTTAATCTCCCTTTTTGTTGCTTTATGTTCCCCAGATGAATGCAATCTTTCTGTGTCTCTCCCGCTCTTTCTGACTCATTTCGCTTAACATGATACTTTCCATGTAGTACCACTTGTATGTAAATTTCATAACTTCATCTTTTCTAACAGCTACATAGTACTCCATTGTGTAAATGTACCAAAGTTTCTTTAACCAGTCATCTGTTCTTGGGCACTCAGGTTTTTTCCAGATTCTGGCTATTGTAAAGAGTGCTGCAATGAACAAACAATTGCAGATGTCACTTCGACTATACATTTTTGCCTCTCTGGGATATATTCCCAGGAGTGCTATAGCTGGGTCAAATGGCAGATCAAATTCTAATTTTTTGAGAGTCGTCCATACTGTTTTCCAAAAGGGTTGGACCAGCCGGCATTCCCACCAGCAGTGAAGGAGGGTCCCTTTCTCGCCACATCCGCGCCAGCACCTGTTGCTTTTGTTCTTGTGGATGTGGGCCACTCTCTGTGGTGTGAAATGATATCTCATTGTGGTTTTGATCTGCATCTCTCTGATGATTAGTGATGTAGAGCATTTTCTCATGTGCCTTTTTGCCATTCGAATTTCTTCTTTGCGACAGTTTCTGTTCATTTCCTTGTCCCATTTTTTGATGGGGTTGGGTGATTTCTTCTTGTGGAGTTTAACCAGTACCTTATATATCCTTGATATCAACCCCTTGTCAGATGTGTACTTGGTGAATATCATTTCCCATTCTGTAGGCTGTCTTTGTATTTTGGTCACTGTTTCTTTTGAGGTGCAGAAGCTTCTTAGTTTAAGATAGTCCCATTTGTCTATCTCTGTTTTCACTTGCTGGGCCAGTGGCGTGACATCTTTGAAGATACCATTAGCTTCAATATCATGGAGAGTTTTGCCGACTTTGTCTCCAATAAACATTATGGATTCTGGTCTGATGTTGAGGTCATAAATCCATTTTGATCTTACTTTTGTGCATGGTGTTAGGCAGAGATCTGAGCCCACTTTTTTGTATGTAGCCGTCCAATTTTGCCAGCACAGTTTATTAAAGAGGCTTTCCCTGCTCCATTTCACTTTTCTTGCCCCCTTATCAAAAATTAGATGATTATATGTTTGGGAGGAAATGTCAGTATATTCAACTCTGTTCCATTGGTCTGCAGCTCTGCTTTTGTTCCAGTACCATGCTGTTTTAATTATTACTGCCTTGTAGTAGAGTTTGAAGTTAGGGAGGTTGATTCCTCCCATTTTCTTTTTCCCAAGAATTGCTTTAGCTATTCGTGGGGGCTTATTGTTCCATATAAATTTCAGGAGTGTTTGCTCCATTTCTTTGAAGAATGTCATGGGTATCCTTATAGGGATTGCATTGAATTTGTACATTGCTTTGGGAAGTATTGCCATTTTGATGATGTTGATTCTCCCCATCCATGAACAGGGGATATTTTTCCATTTCCTCATGTCCTCTTTTATTTCCTGAAGTAGCGTTTTGTAGTTTTCTTTGTACAGGTCCTTTACTTCCTTAGTTAAGCTGATTCCTAGATACTTGATTTTCTGGGGCACAATTGTGAATGGGATTGTTTTCTTGATGTCACTTGCTTCTCTTTCACTATTTGCGTATAGGAATGCCATGGATTTTTGGGTATTGATTTTATAGCCTGCCACTTTACTATACAAGCCTATTGTTTCTAGGAGTTTCTTAGTAGAGGTTTTAGGGTTGTCTAAGTATAGTATCATGTCATCTGCGAATAGTGAGAGCTTAATTTCTTCTTTCCCTATCTGGATGCCCTTAATATCTTTTTCTTGCCTAATCGCTATTGCAAGTACTTCCAGTACTATATTGAACAGTAGTGGAGAGAGTGGGCATCCTTGTCTCGTCCCTGACCTTAGGGGGAAGGGTCTCAGTTTTTCCCCATTGAGGATGATGTTTGCTGTAGGTTTGTGGTAGATGGCTTTAACTATATTGAGGAAAGTCCCCTCTATCCCCATTTTGGCAAGGGTTTTCATCATAAATGGGTGCTGGATCTTGTCAAAAGCTTTCTCTGCGTCTATTGATATGATCATATGATTTTTATCTTTTCTTTTGTTGATATGATGGATTATGTTGATTGATTTCCGAATGTTGAACCATCCTTGCATCCCTGGGATGAATCCCACTTGGTCATGATGTATGATCTTTTTGATGAGTTGTTGTATTCTATTGGCTAGTATTTTGTTGAGAATCTTCGCATCCGTGTTCATCAGGGATATTGGCCTGTAGTTTTCTTTTCTTGTGGTGTCTTTGTTTCCTTTTGGTATTAGAGAGATATGGGCTTCATAGAAGCTGTTTGGGAGAGTTTCTGTTTTTTCAATTTCCTGGAAAAGCTTGAGAAGAATTGGCAATAGGTCCTCTTTAAATGTTTGGAAAAATTCGCTAGTAAATCCATCTGGGCCTGGGCTTTTGTTTTTGGGAAGACTTTTGATTACAGTTTCAATTTCCTTGATGTGAATAGGTCTATTCAGGTACTCTATATCTTCTTGATTCAGCTTTGGGAGATGGTAGAAATCCAGGAATTTATCCATTTCTTCCAGGTTCTCGTGTTTCGTGGCATAGAGACTTTCAAAGTAGTCTCTGATGATCACTTGAATTTCTTTAGTTTCTGTTGTGATATCCCCATTCTTATTTCTGATTCGATTTATTAGGGTTCTCTCTCTCTGTTTCTTTGTGAGTGCTGCTAGTGGTTTATCTATCTTATTTATTTTCTCGAAGAACCAGCTCTTGGTTTCATTGATCTTTCGGATTGTTTCTTTGTTTTCCATGTCGTTGATTTCTGCTCTAAGTTTTATGATCTCTTTCCTTCTGCCTGATTTAGGCTCTTTCTGTTGATCCTTTTCTAAGGTCTTGAGCTGTGAGGTCAAATTGTTTATGTGCATCGTTTCTATCGACTTAAGATATGCTTGCAGAGCTATAAATTTTCCCCTTAATACAGCTTTCGCTGCATCCCATAAGTTCTGGTAGTTTGTGTCTTCATTCTCATTTGTTTCCAGGTATCTTTTGATTTCATCCTTGACTTCGTTCCTGACCCACTCATTGTTCAACATCGAGTTGTTTAATTTCCAGGTGTTTGATTTGGTTCTCCGTGTCTGTGTGTGATTCACTTCTATCCTCAGTGCATCATGGTCTGAAAAGATGGCTGATACTATTTCTATCTTCTTGATTCTGTTGAGGTATGTTTTGTGTCCTAGCACATGGTCTATTTTGGAAAATGTTCCGTGCGCGCTGGAGAAGAATGTGTATTCTTTCTTTTTGGGGTGTAAAGCCCTGTATAAGTCCATAAGCCCTTTCTCTTCTATTACTTCTTTCAAAGCCAATAATTCCTTGCTGGGTTTTGTTCTTGTTGATCTATCCAGAGGTGATAAGGCAATGTTGAAGTCTCCAAGTACTATTGTGTTGGTAGTGATGTCCTCCTTAAAATCTGTTATCAGTTGTTTTAAATATTTAGCTGTTCCCTCATTAGGTGCGTATACATTTAAGAGTGTGATTTCTTCCTGTTGTACGTATCCCTTGATGAAGAGAAAATAGCCTTCACTGTCCCTTCTAATCTTTTTCAAGGTGAAATTAATGTTGTCGGATACTAGTATGGCCACCCCAGCTTTTTTGAGGGAGTTGTTTGCTTGCAGGATTGTTTTCCATCCTTTGACTTTGAGTCTGTGTTTGCTCTGGCTGTTGAGGTGAGTTTCTTGTAGGCAGCAGAATGTTGGGTTCTGTCTCTGTATCCATTTTGCCACTCTGTGACTCTTAACTGGTGAATTTAGACCGTTGACATTGAGAGAGAGAATGGTTATGGGGTTTTGTGTCATGTTTCTGTGCGGGTGTGTTGTGGTTGTAGGGTTTGTCGTTTCTTATAGTAGCCCCTTTAGGCCTTCCTTTAGGTTTGGTTTTGAGTCTATGAAGTTCCTGAGCTGCTGTTTATCTATAAAATAGTGTACTGTTCCTTCGATTTTGAGGGAGAGTTTAGCCGGGTAGAGTATTCTTGGGGAAGCATTCATTTCCGTGAGTTTTTTGACTATATCTCGCCACTGCCTTCGGGCTTGTAGGGTTTCCTCTGATAGGTCTGCTGTGAATCTAAGGGATGCTCCTTTGTATGTGATTTCCTTCTTTGCTCTTGCTGCTTGCAGTATTGTGTCTCTATCGGCAGCATCGATCATTCTAAGTATGATATGTCTTGGAGTGTTTTTGTTGGGGTCTCTTTTAGCTGGCACCCTTCGGGCTCCTTGAACCTGAATGTCTGCATTGTGCAGCTCTGGGAAGTTTTCAGCAATGATTTGTTTGACGGTGTTTTTTTCGTTGGGATTGTTTCCCTGAGGTTCAGGTAGTCCCATGATTCTAATATTGTTCCTCTTGGAGTCATCTGCTAGGACTCTGATTCTCTGTAGAGCCATTTTGAGGTCCCTTGCCACTGTTTGTTGTTGCATGTTGGCTTGTTGCAGCTGATCTTCCAGGTCACTGATTCTCTCTTCAGCTGTGGTCATTCTATTTTTAAGAGAAGAAACTGAATTTCTCATTTCATCTATGGAATCTTTTAATCGTGACATTTCTGCCCTCATTTCTTCTCGTAATTTGTCGATTTTTTCTGTGGTGTTACTGGCTGTCTGTCTGACTGTTTCATTGAGTTGATTGAACATCTTGATGACTTCGTACCTGAATTCTATGTCAGAGAGGTCCCTTAGGTGAGCTGTATTGACAGAATGGTCTAGATTGTTTTCGTTGTTCTCCCCTTGTGTTGGAGATTTTCTTTGTTTCTTCATATTGCTGAGTAGGTTGGGTTACTAGATTCCCTGGGGACTAGGTTCCTTAGTGTCTCGAATTTCTTCTTTGCAAAAGTTTCTGTTCATTTCCTCACCCCATTTTTTGATGGGGTTGGGTGATTTCTTCTTGTGGAGTTCAACCAGTACCTTGTATATCCTTGATATCAACCCCTTGTCGGATGTGTACTTGGTGAATATCCTTTCCCATTCTGTAGGCTGTCTTTGTATTTTGGTCACTGTTTCTTTTGAGGTGCAGAAGCTTCTTAGTTTAAGATAGTCCCATTTGTCTATCTCTGTTTTCACTTGCTGGGCCAGTGGCGTGACATCTTTGAAGATACCATTAGCTTCAATATCATGGAGAGTTTTGCCGACTTCGTCTTCAATAAAAATTATGGATTCTGGTCTGATGTTGAGGTCATAAATCCATTTTGATCTTACTTTTGTGCATGGTGTTAGGCAGAGATCTGAGCCCACTTTTTTGTATGTAGCCGTCCAATTTTGCCAGCACAGTTTATTAAAGAGGCTTTCCCTGCTCCATTTCACTTTTCTTGCCCCCTTATCAAAAATTAGATGAATATATGTTTGGGAGGAAATGTCAGTATATTCAACTCTGTTCCATTGGTCTGCAGCTCTGCTTTTGTTCCAGTACCATGCTGTTTTAATTATTACTGCCTTGTAGTAGAGTTTGAAGTTAGGGAGGTTGATTCCTCCCATTTTCTTTTTCCCAAGAATTGCTTTAGCTATTCGTGGGGGCTTATTGTTCCATATAAATTTCAGGAGTGTTTGCTCCATTTCTTTGAAGAATGTCATGGGTATCCTTATAGGGATTGCATTGAATTTGTACATTGCTTTGGGAAGTATTGCCATTTTGATGATGTTGATTCTCCCCATCCATGAACAGGGGATATTTTTCCATTTCCTCGTGTCCTCTTTTATTTCCTGAAGTAGCGTTTTGTAGTTTTCTTTGTACAGGTCCTTTACTTCCTTAGTTAAGCTGATTCGTAGATACTTGATTTTCTGGGGCACAATTGTGAATGGGATTGTTTTCTTTTTTTTTATAATTTATTTATTTATTGAATCACTGTGGGAAAAGTTACAGAGCTTTCGGGTTTAGGTCTCAGTCATGTAAATATCAAACACATTTCCCTTTACCAATATTTATTTTTAACCCCGAACCCCAATAGACCCCCACCTCCCCCTACCCCTCCCAATTCTTGTGAGGCAGATGAGTTCTAGTTAATACTCTATCTACTTTGACTAGATAGATTGTTTCGATAGAAGATGCACAATTATTGTTTAGAGTTTACGACCCACCCCCCACAATCAGATATGCTGAAACAGCGTTGTGAAATGATTTGCTTTCTACAACTTTCTACAACTTGGTTTAAGGATAAAAAGATATGCTTGCAGAGCTATAAATTTTCCCCTTAATACAGCTTTCGCTGCATCCCATAAGTTCTGATAGTTTGTGTCTTAATTCTCATTTGTTTCCAGGTATCTTTTGATTTCGTTCCTGACCCACTCATTGTTCAGCATCGAGTTGTTTAATTTCCAGGTGTTTGATTTGGTTCTCCGTGTCTGTGTGTGATTCACTTCTATCCTCAGTGCATCATGGTCTGAAAAGATGGCTGATACTATTTCTATCTTCTTGATTCTGTTGAGGTATGTTTTGTGTCCTAGCACATGGTCTATTTTGGAAAATGTTCCGTGCGCGCTGGAGAAGAATGTGTATTCTTTCTTTTTGGGGTGTAAATGGGCGTGGCCATCTTTGGCCGCAGTTACATTTCCCACTCTCAGCACTCTTGACTTTCATCCCAGCCTTTATTACCTAATTCTGTGGAAAAATTCCTGGCCACCTCAACTACAATACAACAATAATCCACTGGCCTACTCCAATTCTAAAAAAGACCAGTATGCAAGAAGCTATACAAGCCCAATATTAAAGAGCACCTCCTCCAAAGCTTCACTAGATGTCCGTCATAAGCCAAAGAATAATGCCTGAGAGGAAGGTCAGACTCTAGAAGGGGAGAAGGGTGACCACCATTGACCAACCTTATCCAGAATACTTTCCCACATTAAGAGGGTACACTGCTAGTGAATTCCAGTGCTTTACCACTAGACAATCAAAACAACATGAAGAAACAGCGCAAATCTCCACTACAAGGAGAGGACAAAGAAAAGAGTCCTGAATCCTCAACCAGGGTTATCCACAAATATGCTCTTCCGATAAATAATTCCGAGACGAAATGCAGAGGATAGTCAAGGAATTACTCAAAGAATCAATGGAGACGATATCCAGAAAACTAAAGGAAGAAATGAAAGAAACAGTAGAATGTTTAGTGAAGAAAATACAGGAAGAAATGAGAGCAGAAATTAAAAAGCTACAAAAAGAAGTGTCACAAATAAGAATTCGGTAGACGAAATTAAAAACTCAGTAAGTGCCCTTAGTAGTAGGATGGGTACAGCTGAAGACAGGATCAGCGAGCTTGAAGATGAACAACAGAAATCACATAGGGAACAACCAACAATGGGAAAAAACCTCAAAGTAGCTCTAAGGAGAATCAGAGACATAGGGGAGACGCAAAGAAGAACAACATTAGAATCATCGGAGCACCATAAGGACAAGAAGGCAACTCCAATGAAAAGGCCACAGTCAAAGAAATCATTGCTGAGAAGTTTCCAGAGTTAAAGAATGCAGAAACCCAGATCCAAGGAGCCATAAGGGTACCAGCTAAAAGAGACCCTAATAAAAACATTCCAAGGCATTTCCTAGTCAGAATGATGGATGCTGTGGACAGAGACACAATACTGCAAGCAGCAAGGTCAAAGAAGGAAATCAGATACAAAGGAGCACGACTTAGATTTACAGCAGACCTATCAGAGGAAACCATGCAAGATGAAGACAATGGCGGGATATAGTGAAAAAACACAATGAAATGAAAACCTCACCAAGAATACTTTATTCAGCTAAACTCTCACTCAAACTTGATGAAACGATATGCCATTTTATAGACAAACAACAGCTCAGAAACTTCATAGACTCAAAACCAAACCTCAAAGAAGGATTAAAGGAGATCCTGTAAGATAAGAAGGAAAACACTTATAAGCACAACCAAACCCTACAGAAAGATGGCACAAAACCCCTTGACAATAATCTCTCTCAATGTCACTGGTCTAAATGCACCAATCAAGAGACACAGCGTGGCAAAATGGATCCAGAAATTGAATCCAACATTCTGCGGTCTACAAAAATCTCATCTGAACAGTCCGAGCAAACACAGACTCAAAGTTAAAGGATGGAAAACTATCCTGCAAGCAAACAGCTCCCTCAGAAAAGCTGAGGTGGCCATACTGTCTCCAACAACAAAAATTTCAGGTTGAAAAAGATTAGAAGGGGTTCAGCCTAAGAACCACATGGAGGGTGCGGGAACCACAGATCCCGGAGGAAAAAAAAAAAAAAACAGGTTCCAAAAAGAGCCGAGATAACCGCCAAGTTCCAGATGGAGTAGGTGCCGCAACCCGCCTCCCCCAGATGGAATCCCGGGTGACCAGAAGCCTCTACAAACACAGCTCGAGTATGCGGGAACGAGGACTTTTTCTCAAATCTGCTGGACTACACCTCCCAGGTAACCTCTGATTCCGGAAGTCACGCCCACAGCCCGCCCCCCAGCGCCATCTTTGAAGCGTTCAGCCTAAGGACCACATGGAGGGTGCGGGAACCACAGATCCCGGAGGAAAAAAAAAAAAACAGGTTCCAAAAAGAGCCGAGATAACCGGCAAGTTCCAGATGGAGTAGGTGCCGCATCCCGCCTCCCCCAGATGGAACCCCGGTGACCAGAAGCCTCTACAAACACAGCTCGAGTATGCGGGAACGAGGACTTTTTTTCAAAACCGCGCGGCCGCATAAGTGGCCGCGCGACATCTCTCTATATACAAAGTGATCAATGAGAAGTAAACCACCCAATCTTTCTCCCTGAAAATCAGAGTTAAGTTTGGAGCACGGCCACAGCCCCAGAAACACAAGGACTTAATGCAGAACTCAGCAGCTTAGAGCAGAAAAGTGAACGGACGATGCGTTAACCCAGGCCATCATTTCTGCCCAGAGGGGAAAGGGTGTTGCCCCATTCGCCCTCTCTTCTCTGGAAAGAAGGATGGCGGCCGCATGGGAGCCTTGTGGACAGCAGGTATGAGCCGGGGGTGTGGGGGCGACTAAAACCTCATGAGAAGGGGGGCGTTCCGGTCCGTCCTTCACGCCCTACCGAGGTCAACAGTTGCCCCCCACGAGCGGCTCCCCAGCACGGCCACAGTCCCAGAAGCACAAGGACTTAATGCAGAACCCGGCAGCTTGGAGCAGAAAAGTGAAAGGACTATGCGTTAATCCAGGCCATCAAGTCTGCTGGAGGGGAAAGGTTGTTGCCCCATTCGCCCTCTCTTCTCTGGAAAGAAGGATGGCGGCCGCATGGGAGCCTTGTGGACAGCAGGTATGAGCCGGGGGTGTGGGGGCGACTAAAACCTCATGGGAAGGGGGGCGTTCCGGTCCGTCCTTCACGCCCTACCGAGGTCACCAGTTGCCCCCCACGAGCGGCTCTCCAGCACAGCCACAGCCCCAGAAGCACAAGGACTTAATGCAGAACCCAGCAGCTTGGAGCAGAAAAGTGAAAGGACTATGCGTTAATCCAGGGCATCATGTCTGCCTGGAGGGGAAAGGGTGTTGCTCCCTTCCTCCCCCCTCCCTCTGGAAAGAAAGATGGCGGCCACATGGGAGCCTTGTGGACAGCAGGTATGAGCCGGGGGTGTGGGGGCGACTAAAACCTCATGGGAAGGGGGGCGTTCCGGTCCGTCCTTCACGCCCTACTGAGGTCACCAGTCGCCCCCCACGAGCGGCTCTCCAGCACAGCCACGGCCCCAGAAGCACAAGGACTTAATGCAGAACCCAGCAGCTTGGAGCAGAAAAGTGAACGGACTATGCGTTGATCCAGGCCATCAAGTCTGCCGGAGGGGAAAGGGTGTTACCCCATTCGCCCTCTCTTCTCTGGAAAGAAGGATGGCGGCCGCATGGGAGCCTTGTGGACAGCAGGTATGAGCCGGGGGTGTGGGGGCGACTAAAACCTCATGGGAAGGGGGGCGTTCCGGTCCATCCTTCACGCCCTACCGAGGCCACCAGTTGCCCCCCACGAGCGGCTCTCCAGCACAGCCACAGCCCCAGAAGCACAAGGACTTAATGCAGAACCCAGCAGCTTGGAGCAGAAAAGTGAAAGGACTATGCGTTAATCCAGGCCATCATGTCTGCCTGGAGGGGAAAGGGTGTTGCTCCCTTCCGCCCTCCTCCCTCTGGAAAGAAAGATGGCGGCCACATGGGAGCCTTGTGGACAGCAGGTATGAGCCGGGGGTGTGGGGGCGACTAAAACCTCATGGGAAGGGGGGCGTTCCGGTCCGTCCTTCACGCCCTACTGAGGTCACCAGTCGCCCCCCACGAGCGGCTCTCCAGCACAGCCACGGCCCCAGAAGCACAAGGACTTAATGCAGAACCCAGCAGCTTGGAGCAGAAAAGTGAACGAACTATGCGTTGATCCAGGCCATCAAGTCTGCCGGAGGGGAAAGGGTGTTACCCCATTCGCCCTCTCTTCTCTGGAAAGAAGGATGGCGGCCGCATGGGAGCCTTGTGGACAGCAGGTATGAGCCGGGGGTGTGGGGGCGACTAAAACCTCATGGGAAGGGGGGCGTTCCGGTCCGTCCTTCACGCCCTACCGAGGCCACCAGTTGCCCCCCACGAGCGGCTCTCCAGCACAGCCACAGCCCCAGAAGCACAAGGACTTAATGCAGAACCCAGCAGCTTGGAGCAGAAAAGTGAAAGGACTATGCGTTAATCCAGGCCATCATGTCTGCCCGGAGGGGAAAGGGTGTTGCTCCCTTCCGCCCTCCTCCCTCTGGAAAGAAAGATGGCGGCCACATGGGAGCCTTGTGGACAGCAGGTATGAGCCGGGAGTGTAGGGGCGACTAAAACCTCATGGGAAGGGGGGCGTTTCGCTCCGCCCTTCACGCCCTACCGAGGCCACCGGTCCCCCCCGCGAGAGGCTCTCCACCATGGCCATGACTCCAGAACACAGAAACCAATTTTTTAACTATCTGACTTTCAGTAGAAATACTTCCAGGGTCAATAGGTAAAATAGCAGAAATCCAAAACCAACATTTAATTCTTGAACCCAGCTGTAGAAAGCAAATCACTTCACAATGCTTTTTCAGCATGTCTGATTTGGGGGGGGGGGGGTAAACTCTAAATAATAGTGGTGAATCTTTTATTGAAACAATGAATCTAATCAAAGCAGATAGAGTGTTAACTAGAATTCATCTGCCTCACAGGGACGGGGAGGGGTGGGGGTTGGGGTTTTATTGGGGTTCTTCATGGTAAAAAATAAGTATTGGTAAAGGGAAATGTGTTTGATATTTGCATGACTGAGACATAAACCTGAAAGCTTTGTAACCTTTCCCACAGTGATTCAATAAATAAATAAATTAATTAAAAAAAATAAATAAAAAAAAAGAAAAAAAGAAAAAGATTAGAAGGGATAGCGAAGGCCATTTTTTATTCCTCATGGATACATACAACAGGAAGAAATTACATTCTTAAATGTATATGTACCAAATGGGGGAACAGCTAAATATTTAAAACAACTGCTAACAAATTTTAAGGAGGACATTGCTAGCAACAAAATAGTAGCCAGAGACTTCAACATCACCTTATCACTTCTGGATAGATCAACAAGAAAAAACTCAGCAAGGAAACATTGGCTTTGAAGGAAGAAGTAGAAGAGAGAGGACTAATAGACCTACACAGGGCTTTACAACCCCCCACAAAAAATAATACATGTTCTTCTCCAGTGCACACAGAACATTTTCCAAAATATACAACGTGCTAGGCCACAAAACATACCTCAATAGAATCAGAAAGATAGAAGTAGTATCAACAATATTTTCAGACCATGATGTGCTCAAGATAGAAGCAAATCACACAAAGACATCGAGAACCAAATCAAACACTTGGAAATTAAACAACTCAATGTTGAACAATGAGTGGGTCAGGAAGGTAGTCAAACACGAAATCAAAAGATACCTGGACACAAATGAGAATGATAACATGACCTACCAGAACATATGGGACGCAGCTAAAGCCATGCTAAGAGGAAAATTTATAGCATTGCAAACATTTATAAGGAAAGAAGAAAGGGCCTACATATTTAACATAACCACACAGCTCAAGATCTTAGAAAAATTAAAAACAAAAGGAACCCAAGCCTGGCCGAAGGAAAGAAATAATAAAACTTACAGCAGAAATTAATGACTTGGAAAACCAAAAAACAATTCCAAAGGTCAATGAAACCAAGAGCTGGTTCTTTGAGAAAATAAATAAGATTGATAAAACACTAGCAAGACTCAAAAAGAAAGAGAGAGAGAGAGAGAGAAAGCCCTAATAAACCGAATCAGAAATGAAAAATGGGACATCACAAAAGAAACCAATGAAATTCAAAAGATCATCAGAGACTACTTTAAGAGTCTGTGTGGCACAAAACAAGAGAACCTAGAAGAAATGGATAAATTCCTGGATTTCTATAATCTCCCAAGTTTAAATCAGGAAAACTTGGGATACCTGAATAGACCCATTCATATCAAGGAAATTGAAGCGGTAGTCAAAAGTCTTCCCAAAAACAAAAGTCCAGTCCCAGAGGGATTCACTAGTGAATTCTTTCAAACCTTTAAAGAAGACCTTTTGCCAGTTCTCCTCAAGCTTTTCCAGGAAATTGAAAAAACAGGAACTCTCCCAAACATCGTGTATGAGGCACATATCTCCCTAATACCAAAAGCAAACAAAGACACCACCAACAAAGAAAACTATAGGCCAATATCCCTGATGAACACGGTTGAGTAGATCCTCAACAAAATATTAGCAAATAGAATCCAACAACTCATCAAAAAGATCATACGCCACGACTAAGTGGGATTCATCCTGGGGATGCAAGGATAGTTTAACATTGGGAAATCAATCAACATAATACATCATATCAACAAAAGAAAAGTTAAAAACCATATTATCATATCAATAGACGCAGATAAAGCTTTTGACAAGATCCAGCACCCGTTTATGATGAAAACTCTCACTAAAATGAGTTTTGAAGGAACTTTCCTCAAGATAGTCAAAGCCATATATGACAAACCCATGGTAAGCATTATCCTCAATGGGGAAAAACTAAGGGCCTTTCCTCTAAGATCAGGGACAAGACAAGGATGTCCTCTATCACCACTTCTGTTCAATATAGTACTGGAAGTACTTGCAATAGTGATTAGGCAAGAAAAAGACATTAAAGGCATCCACATAGAAAAGGAAGAAATCAAGCTCTCACTATTCGCAGATGATATGATACTATATCTCGAGAATCTTAAATCCTCTACCAAGAAACTCCTAGAAACAATAGACTTGTACAGTAAAGTCGCAGGCTATAAAATCAATGCCCAAAAATCCATGGCCTTCCTATACGCAAATAATGAGAGAGAGGAAAGTGACATGAAAAAAATAATCCCGTTCACAATTGTGCCCCAGAAAATCAAATACCTCGGAATCAGCCTAACTAAAGAGGTAAAGAACCTCTATAATGAAAACTACAAAACATTACTCCACGAAATAAAAGAGGACACAAGGAAATGGAAATATATCCTCTGCTCATGGATAGGAAGAATTAACATTGTCAAAATGGCAATACTCCTAAAAGCATTATACAGATTCAATGCGATCCCTATAAGGATACCCATGAAATTCTTCAAATAAATCGATCAAGCGCTTCTGAAATTCATAAGGAACAACAAATGCCCAGGAATAGCTAAAGAAATTCTTGGGGAAAAGACGTGGGGAAGCATCACCCTCCACAACCTCAAATCTACTACAAAGTGGTAATAATTAAAACAGCATGGTACTGGAACAAAGTCAGGTCCGCAAACCAATGGAACAGGGTGGAATATCCCTACACACAACCCCAAATGTATGAACATCTAATCTTTGATAAGGGAGCAAGAAATGTGAAGTGGAACAAGGAAAGCCTCTTCAACAAATGGTGCTGGCATAACTGGACAACCACATGCAAAAAAAAAATTGGCTTAGACCTCGACCTAATGCCATGCACAAAAGTCAGATAAAAATGGATAAAGATCTCAACATCAGGCCAAAATCCATAAGGTACATTGAAGACAAGGTTGGCAAAACCCTCCACGATATTGAGGCTAACTGTATCTTCAAAGAGGACACTCCACTGACCAACCAAGTGGAAACAGAGATAAAAAAAATGGGACTAACTTAAATTAAGACGCTTCTGCACCCCAAAAGATACATTGACCAAAATACAAAGGCAATCTACAGAATGGGAAAGGATATTCACCCAATACCCATCTGATAAGGGGTTGATATCAAGGATATACAAAGCACTGGTTGAACTCTACAAGAAGAAAACATCTAACCCCATCAAAAAATGGGGTGATTAAATGGACAGAAATTTTCCCAAAGAAGAAATCGGAATGGCTAAAAGGCACATGAGAAAATGCTCTACATCACTAATCATCAGGGAGATACAGATCAAAACCACAATGAGATATCATCTCAAACCACAGAGACTGGCCCACATCCAAAAGAACAAAAGCAACTGGTGTTGGTGTGGATGTGGGGATAAAGGGACTCTCCTCTACTGCTGGTGGGAATGCCAGTAGAAAGGGACTCTCCTTCACTGCTGGTGAGAATGCTGACTAGTTCAGCCCTTTTGGAAAACCGTATGGATGATTCTCAAAAAATTAAAAATTGAGCCCCTATTTGACCCAGCTATACCACTCCTGGGATATAGCTTGGAGAGGCAAAAAAGTACAGTTGAAATGACATCTGCACTTCTATGTTCATTTCTGCACTGTTCATAATAGCCAAAATCTGGGAAAACCTGAGTTCCCGAGAATAGATGACTGGTTAAAGAAATTTTGGTACATCTATATAATGGAGTATTATATAGCTGTTAGAAAAGACGAAGTCATGAAATTTACATACAAGTGGTACTACATAGAAAGTATCATGCTAAGTGAAATAAGTCAGAAAGAGAGGGACAGACATAGAAAGATTGCATTCATCTGGGGAATATCACTTGATCACTTCATACCCCGTGATTCATCAATTTACTCGAGCAGGTGCCAGTAACATCTCCATTCATCCCTGTTGCATGCTAGCATAGCCCAATGGCATCTGCTCGTTCTGGGAACATGCAGAGCCTCAAACCGATCATTTAAGGTCTTGACGAAGAAGTCTGACCATCTTGTAGGTGGGCGTCCACGCGATATTTTGACGTCCCGTGGAATCCAGTCAGTAATGGCTCTAGTCCAGCGATTGTCTGTAAACCTCATTACATGTCCAGCCCATCTGATTTTTGATGCCTTGGCAAATGAGACAGCATCCCTGATTCTTGAGTGTTGATGAAGATCGGCACTCTGGATTGTATCTCTCATTTGAGTGAATCGTGATATTCCAAGCATAGCTCTTTCGATTCCTCTTTGAGAGACCCAAATAGCATTCTCATCCTGTTTTCGTAGGGCCCAGGTCTCTGAGGCATATGTTAATGCAGAAAGAACAGTGGAATCAAAGAGATGTGCTCGGAGCTGGAGGTTCTTTGTCCTCTTAGTTATTTCTTCAATTCTCTTGAAGACATTCCAAGCTGCTCTCTTTCTCCTGCATAACTCAGGTGCCAGGTCATTCATCATGTTGATTTCTCGACCTAGGTATATATAACTGTTGCATTCGGAGATGGTGGTTCCGTTGAGAGTGAATGGAGCATCAGGAACAAGACTGTTTCTCATGAACATTGTCTTTTTGAGATTCAGTTGTAATTCGACCTTTCCACACTCATGGTCAAAGTCAGTCAGCATTTGTGCTGCTTGGCTGATGTTTGGTGTTATTAGAATGCTGTCATCAGCAAAGCGGAGGTGGTGTAGTTGCCGACCATCTATCTTCACTCCCATTCCTTCCCATTCCAGTCGTCTCATGATATTCTCTTTATATTCTGGGGAATATAAAGTAACAAAATAGGAGACTAGCACCCAAGAACAGCCAAGATATGTACCAGGAGCTTCACTCCATGCCTTGGAGGCCAGCCACACATGCTAGGGGGAAAGGCAGCTCAGATAGAGAAGGGAGGACTAAATAATGGATGTTGGGAGGATCCTCCTAGGATAAGAGATGCATGCTGAAAGTAGACTATAGGCCGAACACAATTGCCACTCAATGTCTCTTTTGCACCTTCCTGAAGCCCAGTGGGGAGACTTGTCCAGCCAGCTCCGCGGGACCACCCACCAGTCCATCGGCCCCTCCCCTCCAGGTGGGTTGGGGGCGTCCAGCCAGGAAGCACTCCTGCCCCCCAGCCACGCCTCCATTCCCGCCTCCATCCCCGCCCAGCGGGGAGACTGTCCACCACCCTCTCTCCACTCCAGGATCCTGGGTGGGAGTGGCCTGGGACGGGCTAGGGGCGTGGCCACCAGGAAGGGGGCAAGGCCTCCCAAAAGTGGGCGTGGCCTTCTCCTCAGCGGGCGGCCGCTAACACGGCCGCAGTTATATCACTCACATCAAGCACTCAGGATTCTCATCCCACAACTTGTCGCCTAATACCAACCAAATATTTCCCACCTCTTCTACTACAATCCAACAACATCCCACTGGCCTACTCCATTTCCAACAAAGACCTGTTTGAAAATAGCTGTATAAGCCCAGTACCAAATAGCACCTCCTCAAAAGTTCCATTCAATGTCGGTTATAAAACAAAGAATAATGCCTGATTGAGAAGAAGGTCAAACTCAGAGATGTAGAAGGGTGCCTACCATCGACCAATCTTATCCAAAATCCTTTCCTACCATAAGAGGGAACAGTATGATCTGCGCCAGACGGGAACTGAGGCCCATTTTTTGGCAACAAAACTGAATGGCTCCTGGCAGTCTCTCCTCATTCAACCAGGTACAGCCTGCCCCCACGGCTTGGGACTCTCCCTGGGCATGCACAGCTAGCTCGATCCCCTAGAAAAGCCAGTTTTCCCCCTTGACCTGAGCTGGACGGGAACTGAGGCAACATTCCATCTCGTGGCAACAAAGCTGAACGGATTAGGGAACTCTCTCCTCACTCAACCAGAATAGTAACAGTGAACGTGAAGGACTAAACCACACTGGTCATAATGGTAAAGCAACGCAAAAGCCCACCAAACTTTCTTATTGAAGAGGCTAACCCAGAAGACACCAGCAGTATTGTACTGTTAGACAACCTCTCTGACAAGGAATTCAGAAGGGAGCTACTTAGGATGCTTAGGGAACTAAAAGAAACAATGGAAAGCAATGCCAATAAAAGACAAGAGGTTTTGAAGGTAGAAATGAGAAAAATGCAATCGGAAATGTCAGACCTGAAAAACCTGGTAGGCGAATTGAAAACCTCAGTGGAAGGCCTCAGCAGCAGAGTAAGAGCTGCTGAGAACAGAATCAGTGATCTCGAAGATGAAGTTCAGAGACTCACCAGAAAAGAGCAGAAAATAGAAGAGACTCACAGTTCGGGAACAGATGGCAAGAGAAGATCGCGATGAAGCCAAGAGGGGTAACATAAGAATTATTGGAGTCCCAGAGGTACAGGAAGAAAACCTTGATGAAGAAGAAACTGTCAAAGACATCATTGCTACATTTCCAGAGCTGAAGAAAACTTGTGACCACAGTCAGGAGGCCCGAAGGGTACCAGCTAGAAGAAATCCGAACAAAAAAACCCCAAGACATATCCTGATCAAAATGACCAAAACTTTAGACAGAGACAAAATTCTGAAAGCAGCAAGATCGAAGAAAGAAATCTCTTACAAAGGAGCATCCTTAAAATTCACAGCTGATTTTTATGATGAAACCCTCAGGGCCCAAAAACAGTGGTGGGACATAGTGAAAAAACTCAATGAAATAAATGCATCTCCAAACATACTTTACCCAGCGAGACTCTCATTCATAATAGAAGGAACAACACACAGTTTCACAGACAAACAACTCAGGAACTTCTTGACTCAAGACCATGGTTACAAGTACAACTAAATGGGCTACTTTAAGACAGGACAGGCCCCTCAAATACACCTAATTTCAACAGAACAATGGGTCAAAATCCCATAACAATAATCTCTCTCAATGTCAATGGGCTAAACGCACCAATTAAAAGACACAGAGTGGCAGGATGGATTAGAAAATTGAACCCAACATTCTGCTGCCTGCAAGAAACACACCTCAATAGTCAAAGCAAACACAGACTCAGACTCAAAGGCCGGAAAACAATCCTACAGGCAAACAGCTCCCATAAAAAAGCTGGGGTAGCCATCCTAATATCAGACCACATCGATTTCAGAGTGAAGAAGGTCATAAGAGACAGTGAAGGCCATTTCTTATTGATCAAAGGATCTGTACAACAGGAAGAACTTACAATAAATGTATATGCACCTAATGAGAGACCAGCAAAGTACTTAAAACAACTACTCATCGATTTGGAAAAAGACATCAATAGCAACACAATACTAGTGGGAGACTTCAACACCGCTTTGTCACCTCTTGATAGATCAACCAGACTCAAGGACATACTTCATCTGAGGGAAACAATGGAAGAAAGGGACTTAGTAGATATATACAGGACACTTCATCCTCAAAAGGCTGAATACACATTCTTCTCAAGCGTACATGGAACATTCTCCAAGATAGACCACATGCTGAGCCACAAAACATGCCTCCATAAAATTAAGAAGATAGAGATTGTATCAACAATCTTCTCAGACCACAATGCCCTTAAATTAGAAGTAAATCACACACGAAAACAGAAAACTAAATCAAACACCTGGAAATTAAATAGTGCACTACTGCACAAGGAGTGGCTTAAAAAGGAAATCAAAGAGGAAATCAAAAGATTCCTAGAAACGAATGAAAATGAAGATACGAGTTACCAAAACTTATGGGACACAGCAAAAGCTGTAGTAAGAGGAAAGTTTAGAGCTCTAAAAGCATTCCTCAGAAAGGAGGAGCGAGCCCACATAAATAAACTAACCTCACAGCTTAAGAGCTTGGAGAAGGACAAACAAAAGGAGCACAACCTGAACAGGAGGAAGGAAACAATAAAACTCAGAGCAGAGATTAACGAGATGGAAACCCAAAAAACAATCCGAAAGAACAATGAAACCAAGAGCTGGTTCTTCGAGAAAATTAACAAGCTCGATAAGCCTCTAGCAAAACTCACAATGAAGGGGAGAGAGAAAACCCTAATAAACCGAATCAGAAATTAAAAGGGGGTCATAACAACAGAAACTACAGAAATTCAAAGGATCCTCAGGGAGTAGTTTGAGAAGCTTTATGCCATGGAATATCAAAACCTGGAGGAAATGGATAAATTCCTAGACTCCTACAGACTGCCAAGGTTGAACCCAGAAGACCTGGAATACCTGAACAGACCTATCACCACGAAGGAAATTGAAATGGTAATAAAAAGTCTCCCCAAGCACAAAAGCCCTGGCCCAGATGGATTCACTAGTGAATTCTTCCAAATCCTTAAAGAAGACTTACTCCCAATCCTCTTTAAGCTTTTCCACGAAATTGAAATATCAAAAACACTTTCAAACAGTTTCTATAAAGCAAATATCACACTGATAACAAAAGCAGACAGAGATAACACAAAGAAAGAGCATTACAGGCCAATATCCCTGATGAACATAGATGCAAAGATCCTCAACAAAATACTAGCAAATAGAATCCAACTACTCATCAAAAAGATGACCAAGTAGGATTCATCCCAGGGATGCAAGGATTGTTCAACATTCGGAAATCAATCAACATAATCCATCATATCAACAAAAGAAAAGATAAAAAGCATATTATCATATCAATAGATGCAGAGAAAGCATTTGACAAGATCCAGCACCCCTTTATGATGAAAATCCTAGCCAAAATGGGTATAGAGAGGACTTTCGTCAACATAGCCATCTACCAAAAGCCTACAGCAAGCATCATCCTCAATGGGGAAAAACTGAGAGCCTTCTCACTAAGATTAGGGATGAGACAAGGATGCCCACTCTCTCCACTGCTGTCCGATATAGTACTGGAAGTACTTGCAATAGTGATTAGGCAAGAAAAAGATATTAAGGGCATTCAGGTAGGAAAGGAAGAAATCAAGCTCTCACTATTCGCAGATGATATGATACTATACTTAGAGAACCCAATAACCTCCACCAAAAAACTCTTAGAAACAATAAACTTGTATAGTAAAGTTGCAGGCTATAAAATCAATTCCCAAAAGTCCATGGCTTTCCTATACGCAAACAGTGAGAGAGAGGAAAGCTACATGAAAAAAACAATCCTGTTCACAATTGTGCCCCAGAAAATCAAGTACCTAGGAATCAGCTTAACTAAGGAAGTAAAGGACCTGTACAAAGAAAACTACAAAACGCTACTTCAGGAAATAAAAGAGGACATGAGGAAATGGAAAAATATCCCCTGCTCATGGGTCAGGAGACTTAACATTGTCAAAATGGCAATACTACCGAAAGCATTGTATAAATTCAATGCAATTCCTATAAGGATACCCATGACATTCTTCAAAGAAATGGAGCAAACACTCCTGAAATTTATATGGAACAATAAGCCTCTGCGAATAGCTAAAGCAATTCTTGGGAAAACGAAAATGGGAGGAATCAACCTCCCTAACTTCAAACTCTACTACAAAGCAGTAATAATTAAAACAGCATGGTACTGGAACAAAGGCAGAACTGCAGACCAATGGAACAGGGTTGAATACACTGACATCTCCCCTCAATCATATGATCATGTAATGTTTCATAAAGGTGCAAGAAATGTGAAGTGGAGTAAGGAAAGCCTCTTTAACAAAGTGTGCTAGCATCACTGGACGGCTACATGCAAAAAATGGGCTCAGAACTCTGCCTAACACCGTGTACAAAAGTAAGATCAAAATGGATTAAAGACCTCAACATCAGACCAGACACCATAAGGTACACTGAAGACAAAGTTGGCAAAACCCTCCATGACATTGAGGCTAATGGTATTTTCAAAGATGCCATGCCACTGGCCGAGCAAGTGAAAACAGAGATAGATAAATGGGACTGTCTTAAACTAAGAAGCTTCTGCACCTCCAAAGAAACAGTGACCAAAATACAAAGACAGTCTACAGAATGGGAAAGGATATTCACCAAGTACACATCCGACAAGGGGTTGATATCAAGGATATACAAAATACTGGTTAAACTCCACAAGAAGAAAACATCCAACCCCGTCCAAAACTGGGGCAATGAAATGAACAGAAATTTTCTCAAAGAAGAAATCCGAATGGCAAAAAAGCACATGAGAAAATGCTCTACATCATTAATCGTCAGGGAGATGCAGATCAAAACCACAATGAGATACCATCTCACACCTCAGAGACTGGCCCACATTCAATAGAACAAAAGCAACAGATGCTGGCACGGATGTGGCGAGAAAGTGACACTCCTTCACTGTTGGTGGAAATGCCGACTAGTTCAGCCCTTTTGGAAAACAATATGGACGTTTCTCAAAAAATTAGAAATTGAGCTCCCATTTGACCCAGCGATACCACTCCTGGGAATATATCCCAGAGAGGCAAAAATGTGTAGTCAAAGAGACATCTGCATTTGTTTGTTCATTGCAGCACTCTTTACAATAGCCAGAAACTGGAAGAAACCTGAGTGCCCAAGAACAGATGACTGGTTAAAGAAACTTTGGTACATCTACACAATGGAGTACTATGTAGCTGTTAGAAAAGATGAAGTCATGAAATTTACATACAAGTGGTACAATATAGAAAGTATCATGCTAAGCGAAATGAGTCAGAACGAGAGGGATAGACATAGAAAGATTGCATTCATGTGGGGGATATAAAGTAACAAAATATGAGATTAATACCCAAGAATAGCTGAGATCAACACCAGGAGGATTACTCCGTAGCTTAGAGGCCAGCCAGGTATTCTAGGGGAAAGGGCAGCTCAGATAGAGAAGGGAGCACCAAATGGAGGGTGTTTGGAGGATCCTCCCAGGAGGGGAGATGCATGTTGAAAGTAGACTATGGACTGAACATGTTTGCCACTCAATGCCTCTTTTGAAGACCACAACACCCAAAAGGAGAGAGAGAACAAAAGGGAATGCTCTGCCACAGAGGCAGGGTGGGAGGGGGGGATGGGAGGGATATTATCCATGGTGGTGAAAAATTGGCACTGGTGGAGGGATGGGTATTTGATCATTGTATGACCAAAACCCAAGCACAAAGATTTGTAAATCTACAACTATACCCCATGGTGCTTCACTAATAAAAAAATAATGTCTCTTTTGCAAACCACAGCACCCAAAAGAAGAGAGAAAACAAAAGTGAATACCCCGCCACAGGGGTAGGGTGGTATGGGGGGATGGGGCGGGAGGGATACTGGGAGCATTGGAGGTGGAGAATGGGCACTGGTGGAGGGATGGGTACTCAATCATTGTATAACTGAAACCCAAGCACAAAAAATTGTAAGTCTACAACTGTACCTCATGGTGTTTCACTAATAAAAAAAAATTTTTAATAAAATAAAAATAAAGTAAATGAGTCCAAGTGAGGATATTTATCCTGAGATCAGGAATACAATAAGGCCTAGAGACTTCAAGGACAGAGGAGGGGGACAAACATGGTGACCTATGTTTTCTCAACATTATATGATTAAATGTGTTCTTTTCTCCTTATCTAATGGACGTTAATTGATTGCTGAACCAGCCAAGAAATACCAAGAGGTGTAGAGGGTAATATCTCCTCTGTTTCTGCACCTAAGATGGGTTTCTCTCTGCAGCACACAGAGGCATTTCAGGAAAGAGCTTTGCATGAGTAGTAGCACCAGTCCTGTGAGAACTTCAAGATGAAAATCTCAGGGATGAATGAGATACCTCATCTGTCCTCTTTTGAAGTGGTGCCTCCTCCTGGTTGAGAAGTTCTTTTAGTTAGTCATTCAACCACTTGGGCACTGCCCAGACATATGTCCATGATTGTCCATGTGCCCTGGGATCCAGATCACAGCCAGGAAGTGAGTACACATCCACAGCCTCCTTCTCTCCCTAGAATCTTGCATATCTTAATTTATACCAGAGCCCTGTCCCAGGGGTTTCCTAAATTACACCTAAGCACATTTTCTCATTGGTTCAGTGGACCTATGTTAGGATCTGTCTCTGAGTTGATGTGGGGTTTTTCTGAGTTCTTATTTACTCAACAGCTCTGCCCGTCTCCACTGTACACCTCAAAGTCAGTCATCCTGCCCTGAGCCCCAACAAGGGCAGGTCTTGCTGTATTCTGCTTGCCAAGGTCATGGCTCACCTTCTCCTTGGCCAGTCTCCCACTCAACTTTTCTGTTTCTCCAGAAGACTCAGCCTGTGCCTCTTAAACAGTCTCCTGGCTAAGATCCTCTCCCACCTGGTATGTAAGAATCCCCTTCCTCTCTTTCTGGGACCGTCAAAAGCCCCATAAATGCTCTCTGCTACCAGTAGTCTGAGTTCCTTTCCATGGATCTTGAAGATATGTGTTCTACCAGGTCCATGATAGCCTTCTGCAACAAAAACCAGAAATCCAGAGTCAATATTTTGTCTCTTAGATCTTCCCATGCTGATTCCGTCTTTGAGTGTGGACCCAGATGCTCCAAGCATGTAGAAGACCAAAGGAAGTGTATGAGTCTTCTTACATGTCTCACAGAGTAGCCAGTAACCAGGATAGAATAATATCAGGGGCACAAAAGAGCTTTCATGCCCCAAAATTCCTCCCTTACTTGCTCACTGATGCCTGAAATTACTTCAAGAGAAAACAACGTGCTTTATTCCACAATTAGAAGTAAGCCTTTAAATGTAGATTTCTCTGGTCGAGAAAACACAATGATTGCCCTCATACTGAAGTATAAATCAATGATTCTCAAGGGAATAGAGGAGTGTGTCACAATCTCCCCAGGTAGAGGATTTAGGACTCGTGCAATTCTTTAAAAGCACATTCAAGAGCATTATCTGGTTCAGGTCTCAGGAAGGCAGTTTGGTAGCTTTATTAAAATGTTCACAGTAAATACCCTTTGACCCAGTCATTCCTCTTGTGAGTCTCTCCCTAGAGAAACCATCGTGTATACACTGAAAGGGTAGAAACCGGAATGTCTTCTGAATCATCATAGTTTGTAACCATAAGGAGAGAGAGAGAGAGATATATAAAGAGAGAGAGAGAATCAATTTACATACCCATTAATAGAGACCAGGCTTAATAAAAGTATTCATTAACAAAACCCCTTGTACTGACATGGGATGATCTTCGACATGTTGCCCCATATCACCTTCAGTTCCTTCCCTCTATTGTTGCAGTGATAAGGGCCTCACAGTTGTGACATTCCACATTTAGTTGTGGTGTTGGCCAGGACAGTGCATATCAGACTGTGGCATTTTCACACTCAATCCTGTTGCACACCAGGAGTGCCCCCTTTCTTAGTACACACTTAGAATACACTCTGGTTGGAATGCTTTCAAAGGTCACTATAGAACTTACACAGCAGGTAGCATGCGGTGGTGGTGATTTACTCCTGGCCACAGTGTTCATAATGTCTCTCCTCAACTCTGGGGTTCACCTAAGGTCATGCCCTTTTTCTGTAACACCAGGGATCCTACACCACAGAGTCTCAAGGCACAAAGAGCAACACTGTCAGGATCTCACTCAGCTGCCCTGCCCCAGAAGAAGAAACTAGCAATCTCATGCTTGTAAGACAGATACATTAGCCACAGACCTGTCTTCTGACACCAAGACTTTTTATAAGTGAAGATGAAAAAAAAAAAAATTTTCAGAGCAATTCACAAAGAATAGAAGTAACCACACAGGGATGGTTTTTTTTCAATATATAAATACACAGGAAAGATCTGAAATGAGACATATTAGAAAGAGGCAGATTTATCATTGAGAGGCACATGGAATTGGAAGTAATATTTAAGAATAAATTTTATCTGAATTTTTATGTGAATTTTATTTACAACCACAATGCATTCATGAAATATTTGCATACCTATTTTAGTTGTCTCACACAAACTTTTGTTGGAAAACCTGTTTATAATCATAATAAAAATTGTAATATTAAAGTTAAACAAAAATCTTTTTAGGCTAAAAAGAATTTGGCAAACAACTAAGATTATAGCAATGTAACAGGTACTATACTGAACATTATTAATTTTCTCCTTTGCCTTTTGACAATATAATCTGTGTCCCAGACAGTCAGATGCATGCACTCATTCGAGACTTATATTTGTTTCAGAGAGAATGCAAAGGAAAAAAATGAGGAAATTAATAGTCTGCCCCTGGCATGCAAAACATGATTGTGCAGCAAGGCAATATGCTTGAACAATGGGATTTGTCAGAGTGAAGGGTTTCCAATTCTTTTAGCTTTGACTTAGTATATCAAGTGCAAAGATTGAGGGGGGAAGGGGAGCAGCAAATCTATCATATGGAATTCCTCACAGTCCCAACAGACGAGGGAAGATAGTCCCTAATGTTATAGCCAAGTTATTCAAAGCCACTGCTGCGTGGGAATTTCAAGATTATAAGAAGGGCCACAGCAAAGTTGAAGGGGGTTTTCTCCCAACTTTTTCTAGACTGTGGTGTTCGGCCAACAAGGGGAGCCCCAAGTGTCTAGGGGTCCTGGGTATCTCCCTGTATGTAGCAGTGGAAGAAAATCCCAGATTAAAGTTCTTTGCAATAACCAGAAGTACAGGAGACGGAGAAAACCTGACCAGGTCCTCAGTTCTTCCTAGTCTCCATGATGGAAATCCATTCAAACTTACCACACTCTGCAGCCCCTGTGGAGAGGAGCCATGAAGAAGCAGAGAACCAGGGAGAATGGAGGCATAGGTAGTTGTGTTCAGGGAGACTGAGCAAAGGGATTGATAGCTGCTGTAGAGAGGGAGAACTGAAAATTTTCATACATTACTGGTGGGTTTATCAACTAGTGCTGTCTCTTTGGAAAGCAGTTGGGAAATTTCTCAACTCTCAAACATGGAGCCATTAAAAGATGCAGCAATTCTACACTTGAGGATATTCTGAAGAGAAGTGAAAATACGAATAAATTTTTAATTATATTAAAAATAAGAAAGGCATAAACACTTCTGTGAGAATATTAGTAGCAGCATTATTCTGAATATACAAAAATGAAAATCATCCAAAAGTTCATCAGCTAATAAATGATACATACCATGTGATATATCCACATAACAGAATATTATTTAGCCCTAACAAGGAAATGATATACATGCATATGTCACATCATAGATGAAACTTGAAACTGCTATGCTCTTGAAAGACACCAGACCCTAAAAGCCACATATTGTAAGGTTCCATCTTCATGAACAAGCTAGCATCAAAGAGTAAATAGAAACCAGATTTTTTTTATTAGTGAAACACCATGAGGTACAGTTATAGACTTATAAATTTTTGTGGTTGGGTTTCAGTTATACAATGATCAAGTACCCATCCCTCCACCAGTGCCCATCCTCCACCACCACGGGTCCCAGCATCCCCCCACCCTCCATCCCCCCCGTCCCACCCTGCCTCAGTGGCAGGGTATTCCCCCTTATTCTCTTTCTCTTCTTTTGGGTACTGTGTTTTGCAAGAGAGGCACTGAGTGACAATCATGTTTGGTCTATAGACTACTTTTAGCATGCTTCTCCCACCCTGGGAGGGTCCTCGCAACACCCTTTATTTGGTGCTCTCTTCTCTATCTGAGCTTCCTTTTCACCTAGCACGTGTGCCTGGCCTTCAAGTCATGGAGCAAAATTCCTGGTACTAATCTCAGCCATTCCTGGGTGTTAGTCTCCCTTTTTGTTGCTTTATGTTTCCCAGATGAATGCAATCTTTCTGTGTCTCTCCCGCTCTTTCTGACTCATTTCGCATAACATAATACTTTCCATGTAGTATCACTTGTATGTAAATTTCATAACTTCATCTTTTCTAACAGCTACATAGTACTCCATTGTGTAAATGTACCAAAGTTCCTTTTACCAGTCATCTGTTCTCGGGCACTCAGGTTTTTCCCAGATTCTGGCTATTGTAAAGAGTGCTGCAATGAACAAACAATTGCAGATGTCACTTCGACTATACCTTTTTGCCTCTCTGGGATATATTCCCAGGAATGCTATATCTGGGTCAAATGGGAGATCAAATTCTAATTTTTTGAGAATCGTCCATACTGTTTTCCAAAAGGATACCCATGACATTCTTCAAAGAAATGGAGCAAACACTCCTGAAATTTATATGGAACAATAAGCCTCCACGAATAGCTAAAGCAATTCTTGGGAAAAAGAAAATGGGAGGAATCAACCTCCCTAACTTCAAACTCTACTACAAGGCAGTAATAATTAAAACAGCATGGTACTGGAGCAAAGGCAGTGCTGCAGACCAATGGAACAGAGTTGAATATACTGACATTTCCTCCCAAACATATATTCATCTAATCTTTGATAAGGGGGCAAGAAAAGTGAAATGAAGCAGGGAAAGCCTCTTTAATAAACTGTGCTGGCAAAACTGGATGGCTACATGCAAAAAAGTGGGCTCAGATCTCTGCCTAACACCATGCACAAAAGTAAGATCGAAATGGATTTATGACCTCAACATCAGACCGGAATCCATAATGTTTATTGAAGACAAAGTCGGCAAAACTCTCCATGATATTGAAGCTAATGGTATCTTCAAAGATGTCATGCCACTGGCCTAGCAAGTGAAAACAGAGATAGATAAATGGGACTATCTTAAACTAAGAAGCTTCTGCACCTCAAAAGAAACAGTGACCAAAATACAAAGACAGCCTACAGAATGGGAAAGGATATTCACCAAATACACATCCGACAAGGGGTTGATATCAAGGATATACAAGGTACTGGTTGAACTCCACAAGAAGAAATCACCCAACCCCATCAAAAAATGGGACAAGGAAATGAACAGAAACTTTTGCAAAGAAGAAATCCACATGAGAAAATGCTCTACATCACTAATCATCAGAGAGATGCAGATCAAAACAAAAATGAGATATCATTTCACACCACAGAGACTGGCCCACATCCACAAGAACAAAAGCAACCAATGCTGGCGCGGATGTGGCGAGAAAGGGACCCTCTTTCACTGCTGGTTGGGAATGCCGGCTGGAAACCATATTTTTAATCTCCTGGTTGCACAGGAATAGGCAGATATGGAGGTGCCTGCTAATTGATAGTGTTTGAGGATCATAAGAATGTACTAGAATTGGTCAAGAAAGAGAACTCAAAGGACTGGAGCCCATACTTTGCATGCAGGAGGCCTAGGTTTGATTCTCAGCACTGCATGATCCCCTAAGACTAGGAGTGACCTCCCACTCACTGACCGAGAAGTAGCTCCTGAATACCACCATTTGTGCCAACTCCAGCCCCAACCCAATGCGAAAAAGAGATACATGCAGTCAGACAGACAGATCTAGGACTGATTGCAATGACAGCTGTACAACTCAATAAAACAGCATTGGATTGTATATGTTTGTTTGTTTGCTTATCACACCTGGTGGTGCTTACGGGCACTCCCTGCTTTATGTTTGAGGCCTGGCTGTTCTTAGCAGGATTTGGAGGTGCCCTGCAGTGCCAAGGATAAAAGTTGGGCCTCCAGCAAGTAAGTCATGTATACTCAATTTATAAAATTTAAATGGGGGGATCACTTAATCACTTAATCACTTAATCCCCGTTATTCATCGATTTACACGAGCGGGTGCCAGTAACGTCTCCATTCATCCCGGTTGCGTGCTAGCGTAGCCCAATGGTATCTGTTCGTTTTAGGAACATGTAGAGCCTCAAACCGATCATTTAGGGTCTTGACGAAGAAGTCTGACCATCTTATAGGTGGGCGTCCACGTGATCTTTTGATGTCTCGTGGAATCCAATCAGTAATGGCTCTAGTCCAGCGGTTGTCTGTAAACCTCATTACATGTCCAGCCCATCTGATTTTTGATATCTTGGCAAATGAGACAGCGTCTCTGATTCTTGAGCGTTGACGAAGATCAGAACTCCGGATTCTATCTCTCATTTGAGTGAATCGTGATATTCCAAGCATAGTTCTTTCGATTCCTCTTTGAGAGACCCGAATAGTGTTCTCATCCTGTTTTCGTAGGGTCCAGGTCTCTGAGGCATATGTTAATGCAGGAAGAATAGTGGAATCAAAGAGATGTGCTCGTAGCTGGAGGTTCTTTGTCCTTTTAGTTATTTCTTCAATGCTCTTGAAGGCATTCCAAGCCGCTCTCTTCCTCCTGCGTAACTCAGGTGCCAGGTCATTCATCATGTTGATTTCTCGACCTAAGTATATATAACTGTTGCATTCGGAGATGGTGGTTCCGTTGAGAGCGAATGGAGCGTCAGGAACAAGGCTGTTTCTCATAAACATTGTCTTCGTAAGATTCAGCTGTAGTCCGACCTTTCCACACTCACGGTCAAAGTCCGCAAGCATTTGTGCCGCTTGGCTGATGTTTGGTGTTATTAGAACGATGTCATCAGCAAAGCGGAGGTGGTGTAGTTACCGACCATCTATCTTCACTCCCATGTTTTCCCATTCTAGTCGTCGCATGATGTTCTCGAGGGTGGCACTGAAGAGTTTTGGTGAAATGGTATCACCCTGCCGAACCCCTCTCTTGATATGGATGATTACTTCTTTGTAGAATGGTGAGATCTTGGTAGTGAATCCGCAATAGAGCTCACGAAGGATCCTGATGTATTGAGTTTGTACGCCCTGATTGGCTAGGGCTTCCATGACCGCTTCCATCTCAACAGAATCAAAGGCCTTCTTTAAATCAATGAAGAAGACAGAGCGGCATCTTGAACTCCCGAGATACCTCAATGAGCTTGGTTATTGTGTGGATATGGTCGATGGTACTGAATCCTTTTCGGAATCCAGCTTGTTCACATGGTTGTCCTTCATCTAGTGTTCTGCTAATCCTATTCAGGATGACTCGAGTGAATAGTTTGTAGATGACAGACAATAGGCAGATTGGGCGATAGTTGCCAATGTCGTGGATGTCTCCTTTCTTGTATAGTAGTACAGTCTTGCTGGTTTTCCATTGGGATGGAACCTTGCATTCAGACAGGTAGCGTGTGAAGAGTCGAGCTAATGTATTGATGAGTACTGATGGTAAGTTCTTCAGGTGTTCAGGTCTGATCTTGTCTGGGCCAGGTGCTTTTTGTTTCTTTACCGACGAGATGGCATGTTGGATTTCGGAAGGGAGAACATTGGGAACGACATATCCATCATGTGGTATGTGGTATGTGGGCAAGTGGATGTGGCTATTAAAGAGATCTGAGTAGAAGTCATGAATAATCTTCTCCATTGCCCTTCTGGAAGATGTGATAGATCCATCATGATGTCGGAGGGCAGTCATCTTGGTTTTGTAGTTGGTGAAGGACAGGCGGGCATTACGAATGTTTTTCCCAGCTTCTGCTGCATCTACCAGTACTGCTGCTCTCCTGTTTTTGAGGTCATCCTTGATGGCTTTTCTGCACTGTTTTGCCAGTTCGGACGTTTGCTTGTGGTTGCCTGAGGCACGTGCCACGCCACGTTGGCGAATAAGTTCAAGAGTGTTCGAAGAAAGACGGTTTTTTGTGGTTATCTCTCTCTTGGCATTCCTTGCACAATCATGAAGGTGTTGAATCATTCGATCGTATTCCTCATCAATGTTGTCAATGACGGCATCTTCCCATGTTGCTGCAACAGAGCCAAAGAGTTCCCAGTTGGTGGTTGTTCTGGGAGTCTTCTTCTTAAACCTTGCATTCTTTTCTCCTCGTTCTGTGAGGTAGAATTTTGCACGAAGAAGACGATGGTCTGATCCCGTTTGGAATTTTGGGACAACAGCAACATCGGTTAGGCAAAACCGCCGATTGAATATGATGTGGTCTATTTCATTGTGGAACCGTCCATCGGGAGACTCCCATGTCCAACGTTTAGATTCAGCCTTTTGGAATTGTGAGTTACCATGGAAGGTTTTGGTTGACATGATGAACTCAGACAGTCTGTCACCTTGTTCGTTCCATTCCAGGCCATGGGTTCCGATGTGGAGTTCATCGACTGATCTTCTTGGTCCTATCTTGCCATTAAAATCACCGACAATGATCTTGTAGAAGGTGTGATCTTCTTTATAGAATTTCTCCAGTTCCATGTAGAATTTCTCAGTTTCTTTTTCACCATAACTGGATGTTGGTGCGTAGACAACAAAGATAGAAACTGCCAGTAGTGAGCCACATTTATTCAAGTGTAATCATCCGATTCGGGTTGTTAGGCATTCAAATGAATCAATGCTTGTGACTAATTTTGTGTTGACAAGGATACCGACACCACCGACGCCTCTTTTATCACATGTTCCAAGGAACAGTTCTTCTCCAGTGTCGAAAACAGCATGATGGGATTGATGTCTTCTCGTTTCGGTCAGACCAATGATGTCGTACTTGATCTTTCGTGCTTGTACCATAAGGTCTTCAATGGATGCAGCAGATGCCAGCGTACGAGCATTAAAAGTACAGACAATCATTTTTGTTTTTCTGCGTTTTGGCAGCCCGTGTCTGCCTTGGTGTTTTATCAGCTTCTCCTTCCATATCCTTCTCGACTCTGCATAATCAGGGTTAGGGGAATGAGATCCATTTATTACTGGATTTGGCATATCAATTTGGTCTATTTGGCATAGATCACGGATAGCTTGCCAGGCTCTGCCGTGTGGGTTGGATATTTAAGGATATTTAAGGTATCCTGAAAATTATTAAATAAATAGTCGCGCGGCCACGAATGCGGCCGCACGCTCCCGGGAGCTTGTTGTGATAATCTTTGGATCCTGGCCTTTGTTGGGGTTACACGGCAGTTGGAGGGTGTAACTGTCTAGTTACTGACAGGTCCAGTCCCAAACCGTGCAGGCTTAGAGATCTCAGTCCCGGGTCCCACACACCTGGGTTCCTCTGCCAGTTCGGTTATGTCTGAGGCTTATCCAAGTGTGTGGAGAGTGGCTCCAGTAAGGCCTTGGTTGGGGCCTGGAAGTCTTCAGCTGTTGGGCCCTGGCGAGGATAGTCAGACACAGGGTAGGAGACTCTGCCTTGTGCTCTCCCAGGAGCTTGTTGTGATAATCTTTGGATCCTGGCCTTTGTTGGGGTTACACGGCAGTTGGAGGGTGTAACTGTCTAGTTACTGACAGGTCCAGTCCCAAACCGTGCAGGCTTAGAGATCTCAGTCCCGGGTCCCACACACCTGGGTTCCTCTGCCAGTTCGGTTATGTCTGAGGCTTATCCAAGTGTGTGGAGAGTGGCTCCAGTAAGGCCTTGGTTGGGGGGATGTGCATTAAAATTTAATGGCCCCAAATTGTAAAATTTAAATGTAAAATTTAAAAATCTTAAAGTGATTGAAAATAGAGGAAAGTATGAAAACAAAAAATACAGAAACAAAGAAGTTGATTGTTTTGAAGCTTCCTGGAGCAAGTTAGCTAAGGAAAACATCAAAAAGATATATGTGTAGGAGAGATCGGGTATTCCTGGCTTCCAGCCTTACAGTTTTGCTCCCCACAGGTCCAGGGCATAAGTGTTTGTCATCTTCCTCAGTCTTGAATCATACCCTCAAGGCAGCCTTGAGGGGGGAAGCTGAGCTTGTGAGCACTGCAGCCAGCCGACATTTGCTCCTCCAAAATCTTCTACCTTAGTTGTAACATTTACAGTAGTTTTATGAATGATGAGCTCTTGGATTTTCTTGTGGAAAATGACACCGCAAAGAAAGCCAACTGCAAGTACTAAGGAAAGCCGTGAAGAAAACATGAAAAGGTGATTGCTTTACCAGTGGTCCTCCCAAGGACTGGCAAAGAACTTGGCATGTAAGCTGCCAAAATGACAAAGATTTGCTTTGAATGAAATAGAGAAATTGAGAGAAGCAGAAGCCAGGACAGAAGTGGCTCAGAGACATAATAAACTGGCAATTAAATAAAATTATGTTTTATTTTCTCCCCATTCTCCTCCCACAGTTCCTAGAATCTTTTTAGGAATACGTGGAACTCCAGCTCACTTTACTGTCTACGTATCCATTTTCATTTTTTTCATTTCATCATCCTGTTATTCGTCGATTGCCTCGAGCAGGCCCCAGTAACGTCTCTTTCATCCTAGCCCTGAGATTATATTCAAGGCTATTTAGGAGAATGAGACCCATCATTGTTACTGGTATTTGGCATATTTGGTACGCCACGGGGAGTTTGCCAGACTCTGCCCTGTGGGCAGGCTACATTCGATAGCCTGCAAGTTTGTCCAAAGTAGGAATAAGACAATAAGATGTCATAAAAAAAAGTTCTGTTAAGATGGTTCCGGGATCTGGATTTTATAGTCTCTGAGTCTTGGCCGCTGATGGGATTACACGGCGCCAGGGGGCCAGGTGGTGGGTGTGACCCCCGCCTACTGGAATTTGGAGGATCTGGGTGGAAGATGCTCGACTCCAATTCGAGTAGGCTTGGAGGTCTCGGCCCCGGAACCCGCGTGGCTTTGTCCCTCTGCCAGTACCTTCATGGGTGCGGAGAGTGGTCTCAGCATGGTGGTGGCTGGTCCTGGAGGTCTTCGGCTGCCGTAGCCCTGGTCGGGGCGGGGAGGAAAGCTCAACCCGCTCCCCTCCAAGGGACTCCGGGAAGGAACACCCAGGCGCAGGGGCAGAGACTGCACTGTTCTCGTCCGGGATCTGGATTTTATAGTCTCTGAGTCTTGGCCGCTGATGGGATTACACGGCGCCAGGGGGCCAGGTGGTGGGTGTGGGTCTACGTATCCAATAACCTAAAAATACCACACTTGAAATTTCACCTAGGAATTTGAGAGCAAAATGAGAGTTTGGGAGAGGAGAAGTGATGCCACAAGGCAGAGTGTGATGAATCGCCAATACAATGAACAGCATAGATGGCTGGATCCAGAGAGGTTCAGAGACATGAGAGGCTTTGGAGGGCAGGTTGAAGGCTACAGAAATGAGAAACCATTTGAGCAAAACCAGTACAGTGACTCCAAAATACAAGAGAGGGACTCATCTCTTTATTCCAGTTCACATCTCTATCAAAGCTTACTGTTGCCTCTCATCATTCATCAATCCCTGCTAGCATCCCTGAGACATCCTGCTGCACTGCTCAAAGTTCCCAGTGACTTGAGTGAGAACCACTCATTACACTGCCAGTCTTTGTGGGGACCAGTAAAACCTAGCCTTGGTGCATTATTCCTGCTAGAAAATGCAGTGAGAGATGCACCATGGCTTTGGGACACTGCCCCTGCTTAGTCCTTAGCTAAATGGCCCTCATTCACATTGCTGGAGGAAAGCTGCTTCCCTGACAAAAAGCTTGTGTCTTGCCTTGCAGCAGCCTCTATGGCCCAGGAAATAAGAGGGAAGCAAATGAAACTACACTGCTGTTCTAAATTGCCTGCTAGGACCTTTAAAAGCTCTTTATATTTTATCAATTTTTGAGGTGTCAGGATATCAGAATGTAATCGCATTATTTTTACTGTTTGGTACTTAAGTGCTACTACACCCCACACCAATCCCCAGAGTGTCACTATCCCTCCACCACTTTCCCTAGGTCCTGTCCTCACCCACTGTCAGTTTGATAGCCTCCTTTCCATCTTCACAGTATCTTCAATTTAGATCAAATTATCCATTTTGCATAGAAATAGAAAAAGCAATTAATTCCTTTGAACTATTCAAAGGTTGAAGGTTGAATAGAGTTATGCATTCCACTATGTACAACCCCCTAAGCTATATTCTTTCTCCGGCAAGCTACCAAGAGTATCCCTTCTGCACGGCAGAGCCTGGCAAGCTACCCGTGATGTATTCGATATGCCAAACACAGTAACAACAAGTCTTACAATGGGTCCACTAGAGCAAATCGATGAACAATGGGAGGACAGTGTTAACAATCAAGTCACAACCCCATCAGAATTTTTTCTCTGACTCTGCTGAAGAAGTCAACAAAAAAATAATTATTACTAAAATGCTGCTGATTTTGTTCTAAGCCAGATGTTGTGCTATCTCCTGTCCTACTCTTAAATTCCAAAAGAGAAACCTGTCATGGAGTGATTATTTTCCTATTTTTCTGTCTTAGAAACTGAGGGCTATATAGTAATGGTGTGCTAGGCTCTCTGACATATTATCACATCATCCCTCAAGTTTCACAAAATCAACTTTTATTCTTATCTCATGCTCTATAAGGCATGCTCTCTGAGGCTCTCTAACGCATTCTCAATGTCGCAGGTATAGGAAGGGAGCTTTCTCTATTTACTCATTTAAGGTTCCAGGTTGATTTGAATCTCTGCCATTTGTAAAACTGGCTTCCTCGTCATGGCAACCAGCATCAAGCATGGTGAATTCATTCCTATTCTTCTATGTTAAGCTCAGATCTAATCCCTACCAAAACTGTGAAGGAGTTGACCAGGGCATGTACAGGAGCATGTGAGTATTTGATGAGCAATAAATGTCACTGCCACAAGTCTCCATTAGGTCCCGAATATTGAGTTCAAGCACAGAGCTGAGTCTTGACACTAGGTCTATATCTCTCCCATGTTCACGAGTCATTGTGGAATCCAGAAAAGTGCTCTAAATCCATCATAATTGCTATGTGGAGTCAGTCCTGTGATACATCCAATTTAGGATTTAGTGTCTAGAAGGAATACCCAGAGTTGTGGGGAATTATAAATGTCCTACTGACTTCAATCATGGACTTTTGTAATGTCCCAGAGACCTCCTGATTTCCTCCTCTCCAGCATAATGCAGATGTCTTTGCAGATTTACCCCAAACTCTGTGTAAATGCACTTGTTTTCAGCCTGTGTTGTTTCTGCAAGCAAAAGAAACTTTTATGCAGCTTGTCTCTTTGTTTGTATATTTATTTATCACCCCATTCAACAAAGATTTGCTGAAACATAACAAAAAATGCATACAAAATAAGTTTTAAATGTAAATATGAAAGAAAACCAGAGTTAAGAAATAGAAAGGAAAATGTAAGATGAAGTTAAGCATATTAAGGTCATACAATGTATACACAGTTGAGTATGCACTTCTTTGTGACAAGTCATGTATGTTTGTTTGAGCTTCTGGTTCACCAGTCACAGGGAGAAAAATAAATACTACATAAACTATAAATACCTGTACAATAAATCCAGTCAAGTATTCAGTGGCAGTTCAACTTTTTTGGTTCTAAGACCTGATAGAAATCTACCTGTGGATCATTCCAAAGGGGATGTACCACACGAGAGCAAGGGAAAATTTGTAAAGTCAGTCCAAAAGGTAAATGGTATAGTAAGACCTGTAAGTGAAGTTGTGAAGACAACAGAGTTCATCTGAGGTTAAACAATCTCCTCAGAGGCAAGAAGGAATCATTGCACCAGATGTGAGAGGCATCTGGCAAAAAGAGGCCACAGAAGAAAGAAAAAAAAAAAACCTCAAGCAAACAAATAGTTCCAACTCCCTTTGATACAATAAAAGTTTATTCACATGAGAAACCCAATTTTCTTTGTGTTGGGTCACTCCTGGTGTTGCTCAGGGCTTACTCCTGGCTCTGCACTCAGGGATCTCTCAGGGGAGAGCAGGGAGGGCGGGGAGAAGATGTCATTCAAAGGACCATATAGGGTATCAGGGATTGAACCTATGTGGACTCCGTGGAAGGAAAATGACCTGTCTTCTGTATTCTCACTCTACCCCTTACAGCCCCCCCCCCCAAAAAAAAAAACCTGGAGAAGCAAGACAATAATGGCAGTCAAGAACTGCTTCACAGATTTCAAAAGAACAGAAATAAAGTTACTCCATGGGGCACTGAGCAGAAGCACCAAGGTAGTCTGAAGCCAAAGTCTAAAATCCTCACACATTTAAATTTTTTGCTAGCTGGCAGATGCTCACCAGAACAGACTTAGGTCTGCCTGGAGCCAGGAAGATAGCACAGTGAGTAGGGTGCTTTCTTTGGTGCACACACATACATGCACACCAAAAAAAAAGAATAGATACACCTATATAAGGGACCCCTGCAATTTCCACTAACAAGCCACCAAATACATTATCTGTTTTTATGAAATATATTTTCCAAAGCAGAGTGTCAAGATTGGGTAGCAAGTGTAGTCAAGGGTGAAAAAGTAATTCAGAGTTAGGGGGCATGGTGCCACCAGCAGGTCAATCTGTACCTGTAAGGCGAGTGCATCAGCAGCCTGATGGCACCTTCCGACTTCCAGATACCCCAAAATTGCTGCTGTGCCTTTGGCCAGACCCCAAAAACTTTGGGCAAAGTTTACCAAGAAAGTAAACGGCCAAAAGTTAGGTATGTGGGAGACACACCCACAAACCACCTCTGGCTCAGCTACATAATTGGAGGCAAGACCTCTCTGGTTCCTGACCAAAATGTTTAATGGACATGATCCCAGAAACTCAGAAACAAATCTCGAAACCCAGCAGTTTTTGGCAGAAATGCATCTGGTCCTTGCAGTAGGTTATGGGCACTGGTCCACCCCAGGTGGAAATAGGTTTTGTGCCTTGGCCTTTTCCCCCTGGTGGCTTGGTGACTTCCATCCTCCAGAGGCCATTGAATGGTCAAGTTTGGGCCCACAGCAACGAGACACGTGGGGCCTCATAAGATGGGAGTGGAGCCGGCCCTTTCCTCCCCACCCCAACAAGACCCTGAGTCACCGCCCACAAATGGCCTCTGGCTCCTGATCAAGCAGCTTAACGACCATGATTTCAGAGACTCTAAAACAAATCTCAAAACCCAACGGGTTTGGCAAAAGTGCGTCTGAACCTCACAGTAGGTTACTGTCTCCGGGCACCCCAGGGGGGAAAGAGTGCTGTCCTTCCGCCTGCTCCCTCTGGCAGCTTGGTGGCTGACATCCTCCAGAGGCCATCATACAGTCAGGTTTTGGCCCGCAGTGACAAGACATGCAGGGCCTCATGGGATGGGGGTGGAGCTGGCCCTTTCCTCCCCGCCCCAGTAAGATCCAAAGTCACCGCCCACAAATGCCTTCTCTGGCTCCTGATCAGTCTGCTTAATGGCCATGATCCCAGAGACTCAGGAACAAATCTCAGAACCCAGCAGATTTTGACAGAAATGCGTCCAGGCTCTTACCTGTAGCTTACAGGTCCTGAGCCACCCCAGGTGGGAATAGGTTTCATACGTTGGCCTGTTCCCCCTGGTGGCTCCATGGCCACCATCCTGCAGAGGCCACTGGACAGTCAGGGTCGGGCCCGCTGTGACGAGACATGCAGGGCCTCAAGGGATGGGGGTGGAGCTGGCCCTTTCCTCCCCGCCCACGAATGGTCTCTCTGGTTCCTGATCAAGCTGCTTAACGGCCATGATCCAAGAGACTCAGGAAAAAATCTCAGAACACAGCAGGTTTTGCCAGAAATTCCTCCAGATTTAATTGTTAAAATTTTGGAATTCCAAAATTGTGTGGCCACTGCTGCAGCCACACAACATCATATGTTATTCGTAACCAGCAATAGAAAACAAATTGTCTATTGTTGCCTTTTCAGCAGATCTGAGTGTTGGGGTAAAATTCCAAATAATAATGGTGGGTCTGGTGTTGAAATATTGAATGCAATCAAAGTAGAGAGAGAGTAATGTGTAAATCATCTGCTCCACAGGTAGGGGAAAGGTATCGGATGGGGGGTATACTGTGGTTTTTGGTGGTGGAAAATGGGCACTGGTGAAGAGACGGGTGTGTCATTGTATGACCGAGACTTAAACCCAAAAGCTTTGTACCCGCTGTCATGGTGATTCAATAAATAAATTATAAACAAACAAACACTGTTCTCCTATTTTTCATCGATTTGCTCAAGCGGGCCCAGTAATGTCTCCATTCTGAGACTTTTTGTTATTGTGTTTGGCAAAAAATATGTCATGGGAAGCTTGCCAGGCTTTGCCATGCAGGCGAGATACTATGAAAAAGGGGTGGAAAGTCAATTGAAGTCATGCCCAATTCAATCAGCCTAATCAGTGGCTGAGTAAATAGAAATACTCCTACAAAAAAAAATAATAAAGTAATTCAGGGTTGGGGGGTATGGTGCCGCCAGCAGGTCAATCTGTACCTGAGAGGCGAGTGCATCAGCAGCCTCATGGCGCCTTCAGACTTTCAGATACCCCAAAATTGCTGCTGTGCCTTTGGCCAGACCCCAAAAACTTGGGGCAAAGTTTACCAAGAAAGTAAACAGCCAAAAATTAGGTATGTGGGAAACACACCCACAAACCACCTCTGGCTCAGCTATATAAATGGAGGCAAGGCCTCTTTGGTTCCTGATTGAACTGCTTAATGGACATGATCCCAGAGACTCAGAAACGAATCTCAGAACCCAGTGGCTTTAGGTAGAAATGCGTCTGGTCTCTGCAGTAGGCTACCGGTGCTGGGCCAACCCAGGTGGGAATAGGTTTCGTGCCTTGGCCTGTTCCCCCTGGCGGCCCAGTGGCCGCCATCCATCTGAGGCCACTAGATAGTCATATTTGGGCCCCCAGTGACGAGACACACAGGGCCTCATGGGATGGGGGTGGAGCCGGGCTTGCCCTCCCCACCCCAACGAGACCCCAAGTCATCGCCCACGAATGGCCTCTCTGGCTCCTGATCCAGTTGCTTAATGGACATGATCCCAGAGACTCAGAAACAAATCTCAAAACCCAGTGGCTTTTGGCAGAAATGCATCCGGACTCCACAGTACGTTACTGTCGCCGGGCCACCCCAGGGAGGAAAGGGTGTTGTCCCTCCACCTGCTCCCTCTTGGCGACTTGGTGGCTGTCATCCTCCAGAGGCCATTGGACAGTCAGGCTTGGGCCCGCAGTGACAAAACTTGTTGGGCCTCACGGGATGGGGGGAGGGGGGGATGGAGCCGGACCTGTCCTCCCCACCCCAACGAGACCCCAAGTCATCGCCCACAAACGGCCTCTCTGGCTCCTCATCAAGCTGCTCAATGGCCTTGATCCCAGAGACTCAAAAACAAATCTCGAAACCCAGCGGCTTTTGGCAGAAATGTGTCCGGACCCCGCAGTAGGTTACTGTCGCCAGGCCACCCCAGGGGAGAATGGGTGCTGTCCCTCCGCCTGCTCCCTCTTGGCAACTTGGTGGCTGTCATCCTCCAGAGGCCATTGGACAGTCAGGCTTGGGCCCGCAGTGACAAAACTTGTTGGACCTCACGGGATGGGGGGGGGGGGGGAGCTGGGCCTGTCCTCCCCACCCCAACGAGACCCCAAGTCATCGCCCACGAATGGCCTCTCTGGCTCCTCATCAAGCTGCTCAACGGCCATGATACCAGAGACTCAGGAGCAGATCTCTAAACCCAGTGACTTTTGGCAGAAATCCCTCCAGATTTAAGTGTTAAAATTTCGGAATTTCAAAACCACATGGCCCTACTGCAGCCACACGACATCATATGTTATTCATAACCAGCAATAGAACACAAATGTCTATTGTTACCTTTTCAGCAGATCTGAGTGTTGGGGTAAAATCTCAAATAATGGTGGGTCTGGTGTCAAAATAGTGAATGTGATCAAATTAGAGAGTAGTGTGGAAATCATCTGCCCCACAGGCAGGGGGAGGGTGTGGGATGGGGGTATAATGGGACTTTTGGTGGTGGAGAATGGGCACTGGTGAAGGTACGGGTGTTTCATTGTATGACTGAGACTTAGACCCAAAAGCTTTGTAACTGCTCTCATGGTGATTCAATAAATAAAATTATAAAAAATGGAAAAAAAGTAAGGTGGAGTTCATGCACAATTCAATCAGCTAATCAGTGGCTGAATAAATAGCGGTACTCCTACAAAAAAAAAAGTAATTCAGGGTTGAATATATAGCAAGGCAAGTAGAGCACTTATCTTGAACGTAGCATAGCAGGTCCAGATTTGATCTCCAGAACCCGTAAAGAATAAAATTCTGTGGGAAGTGCTGGTCCGTAATTTTATTCACAGAAATATGTCAGAAAATATAAATTAAAGGTCAGGCAAGTTAGATACATTGTGTTTAATTCATATCATAGCTTTGAATGTTCAATTGTTTGTTTTGGGTTTGGGGTCACATCTGGTGGTGCTCAGGGATTACTCCTAGCTCTGTGCTCAGGGATCACACCTAGCAGAACTCAAGGAGCCACATGTGATACCAGGATCACACCAGGGACAACTGATACAAGGCAAGCCCCCTACCCACTATACATACTATCTCCCCAGCCCTAAATGTTTGCTTTCATAACTTTCCAATGACTGTTCTACAAATGACTGTGTTGAGACCAATTTAACTTATCACTGGCAAATGTCATTGTGCATTTTCATCTTGAAACCCAAGCAAATGGAAGAAATCAAAATCAAAATTTTAAAAATGGATTGAAATTCCAACTAAAATTAGAAAGCTCAACACATGGTTTTTCTTCCTCTTAAAGTTCCCCAAAACAATAATATCTGAATTTTTGAGGACTTGAACCCATAAAAAACAAAGGGAACAGAAGATAAAAAATCACTGGATCAAATTTTGAAAACTAGAAAACAGATGGATGAGTGGGAAGTGAAGGTTCAATAACACTGAATCCTTAACTCAAAGAAAGGAACACAGAGAAACACAAGTTACCCTGAGTAACCCCTAAGTGGTTCTGAAATTGGAGGTGACAAATACTGTTGGAAGTGGGAGTGAAAGTGGTGTTAAAAGCTGGATAAATAGTAGGTCTATGTAAAGGCAAATGCCTAGATCCCCTACCCAACTCTATGTAGCCTGGACTGCTCTGTGCACTGAGATTAAACATGGAGAGTTAATTTTCCAAAGCAGAGTTTCTGGACCAGGGTAACAGGTATAGTCAATGGTGAGAAAGCCATTTTTTAAAATTTTTTATTAGTGAATCACCGTGAGGTACAGTTACAGACTTACAAACTTTTGTGCTTGCATTTCAGTCATACAATGATCGAGTACCCATTCCTCCACCAGTGCCCATTTTCCACCATCAATGGTCCCAGCATCCCTCCCACCACCCCCACCCCGTCCTCTCCACTCCACCCTGCCTCTGTGGCAGGGCATTCCCTTTTTCTCTCTCTCCTTTTGGGTGTTGTGGTTTTCAATAGAGGTATTAAGTGGTCATCATGTTTGGTCTTTAGTCTACTTTCAGCCAACATCTTCCATCCAGAGGAGGCCCTCTTAGCACCTTTTACTTGGTGGTCCCTTCTCTATCTGAGCTGCCTTTTCCCCCAAATATGAGGCCGGCTTCTAAGCTGTGGAGTAATCCTCCTGGTACTTATCTCTACTATTCTTGGGTGTTAGTCTCCCGTTCTGTTACCTTATATTCCACAAATGAGTGCAATCTTTCTATGTCTGTCCCTTTCTTTCTGACTCATTTCACTTAACATGATACTTTCCATGTAGTACCACTTGCATGTAAATGTCATGACTTCATCTTTTCTAACAGCTACATAGCACTCCATTGTGTAAATGTACCAAAGTTTCTTTAACCAGTCATCTGTTCTCGGGCACTCAGGTTTTTTCCAGATTCTGGCTATTGTAAAGAGTGCTGCAATGAACAAACAATTGCAGATGTCACTTCAACTATACTTTTTTGCCTCTCTGGGATATATTCCCAGGAGTGGTCTTGCTGGGTCAAATGGGAGCTCATTTTCCAATTTTTTGAGAAGCGTCCATACTGTTTTCCAGAAGGGCTGAACCAGTCGGCATTCCCACCAGCAGTGAAGGAGAGTCCCTGAGAAAGCCATTTTTTAAAGTCAGGGCTGAGTATATAGCATGATGGATAGAGCGCTTACCTTGCAGGTAGTAGGCCCAGATTTGATCTTCAGCAAACCCCCAGCCCTGTCAGGAGCCAGGAGTAACCGCTGACCAGAGAGTCAAGAGTAAACCCTAAGCACTACTGTGTGTGCCCCCACCACTACCAGAATAAAAGATAATTCAAAATCCTTAGGTTCTTCATATATCCTTTAGAATTAATGTTTTTGTGTACTTTGGAGATAGGTGCCAAGAAATGGAAACACTGAATCATGTGAAAGTTTTATTCTAATTTTTGTAGCACTGTAGCACTGTCCTCCCGCTGTTCATCGATTTGCTCGAGCGGGCCCAGTAACATCTCCATTGTGAGACTTCTTGTTACTGTCTTTGGAATATCGAATATGTCACAGGGAGCATGCCAGGCTTTGCCGTGCAGGCAAGATACTCTCAGTAGCTTGCCAGGCTCTCTGAGACAGGCAGAGGAATCTAACCCAGCTTGGCCAGGCCGGCAACTCGCAAGACAAATGCCCTACCCGCTGTGCTATCGCTGCAGCCCGGCATCTCCAAATCAGCCCTTGCTTTTAGGGCTTTAACAATAGCACAGCGGTAGGCCATTTGCCTTGTGTGCAGCCAGCATGGTCGAGCCGGGTTTGATTCCTCCACCCCTCTCAGAAAGCCCAGCAAGCTACTGAGAGTATCTCACTTACGTGGCAAAGCGTGGCAAGCTACCCATGACATATTCTACATGCCAAACACAGTAACAAGTCTCAAAATGGAGACATTACTGGGCCCACTCAAGCAAATCGATGAACAACAGGAGGACAGTGTTTGGGCTGGAGCAATAGCACAGCAGTAGGGCGTTTTCCTTGTGCACGGCCAGCCTGGTCGAGCCAGGTTCGATTCCTCCGCCCTTTTCAGAGAGCCCAGCAAGCTACCATGAGTATCTCACCCCCATGGCAAAGCCTGACAAGCTACTCATGACATACTCAATATGCCAAACACAGTAACAACAAGTCTCACAACGGAGACGTTACTGGGCCCACTCGAACAAATTGATGAACAACGGGAGGACAGTGACAATTTTTGTAGAAATCTCCATATTGCTTTCCATAAAGGTTGAACCAGATGACATTCCCACCAACAGTGGATGACAGTTCCTTTCTCATCACAACCCCACCAATATTGGCTAGCTATTTCAATTATTTTAGATATGTGTCGTTCTTATAGGCATGACATGGTATCTCGTTGTTTTGATTAGCGTTTCTCTACTTATGAGTAATGATGAGTACTTTTTCATATGTTGGCCATCCATATATATGTCTTCTTTGGGGAAGTGTCTGCTCATCTCTGCACCCTATTTATGGATAGGGTCATTGGATTTATTGCTGGTAAGGATTGTGAGTTCATAGCTGCACTTGGTACAATAGCCAACATTTGTAAACAACCCCAATGTCTAACTATAGATGAATGGATCAAGAATTTGTGGTATATATACGCAATGGAACAGTATACAACCCTAAGACAGAACAAAATCATGCAATTTGCAGCAACATGAATGGAACTAGAGGATATTATGCTGAGTGAATCAGAATGAAAGGGAAAGATACAGAATGATCTCTCTCATATGTGGAACTGAAAGATACACAACAAGGTAGCAACAAAGATCCAAAGACAACAGAACAGAAAAATTGATCCACACAACTGAAGTAGGGATTGTAAGGAAGGGGAGCTTGTTTCCTTGGGGGAAGAGACAGGTATTCTGGTGATGAATGTGGTATTAGAATTATGTCCATGAGAAAGCATTATTAATATAAACCAAATAATTCATAATAATTTATAATTATAAATTTACAATTTTAAATATTAATAAAAATTTTAAAACCCTTAGACTCAGGTAACAGAGCTGATGGTCCCAAGCTGGAGGATAAGAGATGGAGGTAGAATAGAACAAAGGAGAGAGTGGCCAAGAGAGGAGAAAAGGGATAGAGGAGAGGTCCTGGGACTTGGGACAGTGCTGGAGAGATTTTGCTACCTTGGTGGTGAGTGTAATGCAATAACATATACATATATGCATATATATTAACACTATTTTAAACCACGTTCCTCAATAAGAATAAAAGAAAAATTTTAAATTTGTTCAAGTACATATTTTCTTGTCAAGTTTAGATATCTCAGACTCACAGAGGGCTGTCAGCTATGTTTAAGTATTTCAGATCAAAAATTGGAAATATTTGGGCCAGAGCAGTAGTACAGCGGGTAGGACACTTGCCATGCAAGCAAATCTCATTCAATCCATGGCACCACACATGGTTTTCTGAGCCCTGCTGGGAATGATCCATGAGTGAAGAGCCAGAACTAAGCCCTGAGGAGGAGGGGAAAGGAGAGAGAGGAGGAGAGAGAGAGAGAGAGAGAGAGAGAGAGAGAGAGAGAGAGAGAGAGTCTTCTTCTTTTCTGGGAGAAATTACCAAACATGGAAGTGAAGAGAATCATGCTGAGTGAGGTTAATCAGGAGAAGGACATATGCAGAATGATCTCTCAGCTGTGGGATATAAAGAAATATAGTGTGGAAATAACGAAGTACACTGCAATAGAACCCGAGAACAGTACTACAGAACTGAATTTAGGAAGTGAGGAAAGGAAACCCAGACCACTGCAGGAGACAGAAACTGTTGTATGGCCTTATGTATCTGAGCACTTTAGTGTAGAGGGTGTGGTTCTATAGAGGCTGGTGTAGGATCTTACGGATCACCACACCCATAAGACCTTATCAGTAACAATATTGTAAGCCATGGTGTTTTGTTTTGTTTTGTTTTTATTTTTTTTTACAGTTGTAGATTTACAATTTTTTGTGCTTGGGTTTCAATTATACAATGATCAGATACCCATCCCTCCACCAGTGCCCGTTTTTCACCACCATGGATAATATCCCTCCCACCCCCATCCCCCCATCCCCCCCTGCCTCTGTGGCAGGGCAATCCCCTGTGTTCTCTCTCTCCGTTTGGGTGTTGTGGTCTGCAAAAGAGGCATTGAGTGGCAAACATGTTCAGTCCATAGTCTACTTTCGACATGCGTCTCCCCTCCTGGGAGGATCCTCCAAACATCCTTTATTTGGTGCTCCCTTCTCTATCTGAACTGCCCTTTCCTCTAGGATACCCGGCTGGCCTCTAAGTTATGGAGTAATCCTCCTGGTGCTGATCTCAGCTATTCTTGGGTATTAATCTCATACTTTGTTACTTTATATCCCCCAGATGAATGCAATCTTTCTATGAAGCCATGGTGTTTTCAAAAATTTGTAAAGATTAAACATACTATTTAAAAAAAGAAAATTAGGGTTGAGAAATTAGTACAGGGATTGATTAAGGCATTTGCTTTGCATGCGACCAACTCCAGTTCAGTTCCTGCACCCATACATGATCTCTAAGCATCAACAGGTACAGTCCTGGAAGCCATACACATCACTGGGAGTCAGAGTGATAGTGCAGCGAGTAGGGCATTTGTCCTCAAGTGGTTGACCTGGGTTTGATCCCCGGCATCCATCGGGATCCAGGGCCGGTGTCAACCATTCCTCTCTGGTCCCTGCATGGCCCCAGTGAGGGTGCACTTTTTCCAACTTGCCAAGTCAGGTTTCCAGGAAGTTCAGGGTCCACCCAGAATCACAGGGTTTCTTCTGAGTCCCCTTCATCTTTGCCGGCCAAGCTACCCCTCCGCTTCCTAGCCCACAATCCCAGGGACAGCTGGCCAGTGGTGAGTCCCCAGGTGAGTGTGCCCCCACTGCTGCATTTTCCACTGGATGTGGCTGATAGATGGAGAAGTCCACGGGATCTTTGCTCAGCTCAGCAGTCGTCCAAGTGTGGTTTAGGGCTCTCATTTTCCTTGTGCCCCCAAACTTAGAGATGGAGGGACTTCCAGGAGTAACCCCTGAGCATTGCTAGGTGTAACTCAAAGAGCAAATAAATAAATAATCCCCTGAACACCACTGGGAAGGGGATGAGGGGACACAAATAATCCCTGTCACTTCAGTGCCCAAGCAACACAGAATTGTCATCCCTAGTATTGCACCACTTCCCAGGACCCCCCAGTGTCCTAGAACACCATTTAGGAGGCCCAAAAATAAATACCTTAAAAACAATTTAAGTCAAGAAGAAGCATGTTATTAGGTGATGAATAAGTAACACAAAAAATAATTGTCTAAAAGAGGTCTAAAGTGCTTGCCTAAGAAGGAGATGAAACTGATGACCCAGGTGTGCGACAGACCCATGTATTTTTCTCTTAGAGACAGATTGCCCTTGAAATTGTGCATAGAAACAACTTTAAGAAACGAATTTTCAAGGAAAAGGCATCTTTGAAAAAGATGCTAATTCTGTTTTTCATAGCCTGGGAAAGTAAGAGTTCCTTCTGTTGACTCTAAAAATCCATCTAGCAAGTTTCCAGGGGCACTCAATTATAATCCTCCAGAGCCTCTCCAAAGTCAAGGCCGGCCAAAAGTTGTCATGTCCCAAACAGAGGCAAAGTAACCCATTCTCTGACTTTTTGCCTTTAATAAATCAAGACCCAAGCCCCTGTGGGTAGGAAGAGGCCTGATGTGTGACTCAGAACTTCAATATTTCATTTCTCATTCATCAATCATTCACCATCTGCTGGCACAGCGTACCTTCCAGGGGGTGTCTCCTGGTCTCCGTCCATGCCGGGGCCATCAATATTTTAAGGATGGGAGATGAGAATGCTGCACTGGCACATTCTCCCTGCCCAGACAGCACACCGAGAAAGTGCCCCCCCACTCCAGGCAACTCTAGCAGCACAGCAGCACAGGGCAGATAATACCCTCACAGCATTCCAACCCCACTGGCAGTCCCAGGATCTGAACATCATGTGTGGCAAGAGCAGAGATGCCCTCCCAGAGATATACTTCTGTCAAGGGAAATCAAAGCATCCCTAAGCACTTGCATAATGCTCTTCAACCAGAACTCAGGTCCAAGAAAGCTGGAAAGCAACGTACCAGTTGAAATGACCTAAATCTCTCATTTGGTCAAAGACCCACAATGTCAGTCAAGCAATTGGGAGAATATATTTGCACATCACCCAGGCGACAAGTGTTAGTATAAAATAAAGTGGACCAGAGAGATAGTACAGCTTGCAGAGTGCTTGCCTTGCACATGGCCAACCGGGTTCAATTCCCAACACCACATCTGGTCCCCTAAGCCCACCAGAAGTGATCCCTGAGTGCAGAGCCAGGAGTAAGCCCTGAGCACTGCCAAGTGTGACTCAAAGCTATGCATTGTATGTGTGTGCAAATACATATATGCACACACATATGTATATATATGCATACACACACTCATGCACACAAATATACACACAGAGAAAGAGCATGAAAGCGAGAGAGAATTTATAAAATAGAATAACAAAAAAACAACTCTATGCAAAAAATAAGGAGAGTACATGAATAAGAACCTCTCCAAAACAAATAGGCATATCAAAAGAGCTCATAAGCACTAATTCAGGGAAATGCAAGTCAGAACGACAATGAGAGATCTCACACCAATCACAATCATCTGTATCAAAAAGGCTGGAAATAACAAGGGCTGAGGAGATGTGGTAGGAAAGGAACCCTCGTTCACTATTGGTTGAACTAGAAATTAGTTCAATATCTATGAAAAATCATATGAAGATTTCTCAAAAAACTCAAAATATTACTACAATCCATATCTAGCTATTCCAATTCTAGTTATCTATAGTATACAAAAACACTAATCCAAGGCCGGAGTGATAGTACAACTGATAGGGTATTTGCCTTGCATGCAAATGACCTGGGTTGGATATCTGGCATTCCATATGGTCCCCTAAGAGGTATTGAGTGCCAGGAGTGATCCCTGCATGCAAGGACAGGTGTAAATCCTGAGTCCAGCCAGGTGGGACACCAAAACAAAATAATAATAAAAAAAACACTAAACTGCTAATCCAGAAAGCTCTGTGCACACCTTTTTTGCACAGAATATTGCAATGTTATTTACCATGTATATCTGGAAACCATCCAAGTATTCAACAACAGCTGAGTAAAGAAGCTGCGGACTAGATCCACAATGTAATACTATTCTGCTATCATATATATATATATATATCAAGTTTTATCATTTTGCTACAATATGGGTAGAACTAGAGGACATCATGCTAAGTGAAACAAGTCAGAAAGAAAAAAGAGAAACACTGAATGATCTCACAGGGAGTATTTAATAAACCAAATCAAGGGATTAGACAAAACAAACCATTAAAGTCTGACCTCAGAGTAGAGGTAACCTAAGGCAGTTAGGTTAACCTTCAGAGTGGAAAGGTCCTATTCACAGCAGTGGAAGAATAGGGACACTCTAGTGATTAGATTGATATGTTAACATTGTACCTCTGAAACACAGAGACATTTACACTTTTGGAAACTAACATAACCTCAGGGGACTAGGTAGGGCTGGCACCCCACATGGTCTGCCAAGACAGACCAGGAGTGATCCCTGAGTGAAGAGCCAGGAGTACAGTCCCAAGCACCACCAGATGTAATCCCCAAAAAATAAAAATGCAACAACATAACCTCAATGAATTAAATATATTCTAATGATATCCTCCAGAAGACCTCCAGAACCAGCCACAACCATGCTGAGACCACTCTCCACACGCATGAAGGTACCGGCAGAGGAACAAAGGCATGCAGATCCGGGGGCTGAGATCTCCAAGCCTGCTCTGATCAGGGCTGAGCATCTTCCACCCAGATCCTCCATCTTCCAGTAGGCAGGGGTCACACCCACCAACTGCCCCCCGCCCCGGCACCATGTAATTCCATCAACGGCCAAGACCCAGAGACTATAAAACCCAGCTCCCGGAAGCGACATCTTATAATCTCATTCTTACTTTGGACAACCTGACAGGCTACCAAATATAACCTGCCCACATGGCAGAGTCTGGCAAACTCCCCAGGGTGTACCCAATATGCCAAATACCAGTAACAATGATGGTTCTCATTCTCCTAACCCTGAAAGAGCCTTGAATATGGCACGTTTTAAAATCTCAGGGCTAGGGCGAAGGAGACGTTACTGGTGCCTGCTCGAGGCAATCAACAAACAACAGGATGTCGTGATCGGAATGATATCCATTGCAACAAGATGAGTGAATCTTTTTTATTATTATTAGTGAAACACCAAAAGGTACTGTTGTAGACTTACAAACTTTCGTGCTTGGGTTTCAGTTATACAATGATCGAGTATCCATGCCTCTACCAGTGTTCATTCTCCACCACCAATGATCCCAGTAGCCCTCCCAAACCCAACCCCCACACCACACCCCGCCTCTGTGGCAGGGCATTCCCTTTTGTTCTCTCTTTCCTTTATGGTGTTGTGTTTTGCAATAGAGGTATTGAGTGGCCAAGATGAGTGAATCTTAAAGTGATTATTTTCACTTTGTATAAAAAGGATGTGAAAGACAATGAGATGGTGTTGTTCATGTAGAATATGAAAAACTAAATTAACAAAACTGGTAAGGACCAATGAGCTAACTCTTGAGCAGACTCCTGACAATTGGTGGTTAGGGAGGGGAGGGGAGTGGAGGAGTAGGAGGAAGACGAGTGGGGAGAAGGATCTGTATTCGTGGTGGGATGGTACTGTGAAGGTGGTGACAATTACGCACAGGGTGTGAAAATAAATTCTCCTGAAATTCTTCAATATTGTAAATCAATGATAACTTCATTGAAATATTTTTTAAATAAATTTAGAGAGACAGAGCAAGGAAAGAGCCAGCAGTGAATAAAGACAAACCCTTGGCCATAGATTATGAAACTGATAACCAAGCAGCAGAATGAAGATTGGAGCAGAGGTGACATAGGGTCAGAGGTATAGGATTTTGAGCACTTTAGTGGGGGGTGTGAAGTCACCTTATACATCATTATCAATTTGAACATGTTTACAACAGTGTTGCCTAAGTTGTATTTTTTTCCTTTTTGGGTCACACCCAGCAATGCTCAGAGGTTACTCCTGGCTTTGTACTCAGGAATTACTCCTGGCAGTGCTCAGGAGACCATATGAGATGCCGGGGATCAAACCCGAGTCGGCCGTGTGCAAGGCAAATGCCCTACCTGCTGGGCTATCGCTCCGGTCCCTAAATTGTATTTTTTGATGATGTTTTTTACCCAAGCCTCGCTTGTAGTAATGCATGAGCACAGAGCCAGGAATAAACCCTAAGCACATTTAAATGAAGCCTATTACCAAAAATACATCAAAGGGGGTAGGAGCAATAGTACAGTTGGTAGGGCATTTGCCTTGCAGACAACTTACCCAGGTTCAATGAATTTAAAGAGTTCTAATAGATCTTAGAATAATGATGCCATCTCTTTGACAATTTTACTGAAGGTTAAATATGCAGTCATCCTATGAACTAGCAATTTCACTGCTGGGTTAGACGTCTGAAGAAAATTAAAATACACCCAGCATTCCATACAGCCCCCTGAGCACTGCCAGGAATCATTCCTGAGTGCAAAGCCAGGAGTAACCCCTGAGCATTGCTGGATGTGACCCAAAAAGCAGAAAAAACAAAAACCATTTTAAGAGTCAGTAGAAAATTTAATGATGTTGCATTCTGATTCCATTTCTCTAGTCACGCATGTTCAAGACACTAATTAAATTAAATTATGGAAACTCATATTACGAATTACTTAGAAGATCTCCAAGAAATATTATGGGGTGAAAAAGAAATATTATGTGGGAAGAAAACCAGTTCCAAAATAGTGAAGCATAATTTCATTTAAATATTTTGGGGCGGGGGGTTTTATTTTGGTGGGGGAGGTTGGGTCATATTTGGCTGTGCTCACTCCTGGCAGGGCTCAGGGGACTGTGTTCAGTGCCAGGGATCACACTCAGGTCACTTCAGAATCAGGCAGCATTCAGAGTATGGGAAATCCAAGTCTTTCCCCCCTCACTCTGGAGAGAGATTTGTCCCTGGGAAAGCTGCCCTCTCTTCCCCTGGTACTCTCACGGTCAATAAGTAAATACTGATGAAATTGAAAGGCCTTTTTCGGCAAAGGGACCACTCAGGCTTCCCAATAAATGTGGGTTAGATACATATACATCTGCCTGCTGAATTAATTCCACAGCACCAAATGCCAGCACTGAGTGGCAGGTCATTCAATCTCTCTGATTAAATCCCATTCAAAAGTCCTGTATCTCCAAGGAAAAATTGAGATGGCTTTAAATTATATTAATCCTAGAAAAGCATGTATTTAGTAAAGAATAGAATCTAAAGAGTTCTAATAGATCTTAGAATAATGATGCCATCTCTTTGACAATTTTACTGGAGGTTAAATACACAGTCATCCTATAAACTAGCAATTTCACTGCTGGGTTAGATGTCTAAAGAAAATTAAAATACACATTTACACACAAAAATGTGTCACTTAATGTTCATAGCAGCATTATTCATAGTATCCAAAAAAAGTAAAAACAACCCAAATTCCCAAAAGGTGAGGTACACTGACACAGTGAAATATTATTTAGTTGCTAAAATGCATGAAGTACTGATGATGGTAAAGTACTTATGGTAAAGCATGTATACACCTTCAAAACATTCTGCTAAGTGATATAAGCTGCATATTATGTGATCTCATGTATATGAAATATCCAGAGTGGACCAGTTCATAGAAACAGAGGAGCTGCCAAAAGATGGCAAAGAGGGGAAGAAGAGGGGAGGATGGAAGAGTCGCACCCTTCTTTGGGGGGATGAAGAAAATATTCTATAATAAACTGTGATTATGATGTTGGCCCAACTGAAAAAACACTGCACTCCTAAGTGGGCAATTTATATTGGTGAATTGTACAACATATGAGCTGTATCTCCATAAAGATTTTTTGCAAAGGAAAGAAAGAAAAAGATCTTTTGAAAGGTCCAATTCACTCACATACACTCTAGTCTCAAGACAACTTTCCTTAGATATAAGCTAGAAGAAAACCCAACAGTTTGGGGGCCAGAGTGATAGTACAGCAGGTAGGCACTTGTCTTGCATGCTGCTGACCTGGATTCTATCCCATAGCATCCCATATGGTCCTCTGAGCATGACTAAGCATCGAAGCTTATGCCAAAAACCAAACAAACAAAACATAAACAGAAAACAGCAGTTATGTCCTTCTTAAAAGCCATTCAATAAATAGAAGCCCCACAGCCCAGGACCAGGAACTATCCCACCCTGAGGACAGAGTCGAGAAGAGGCAAATACGTTACTCTTTCTGGGGCTCTCTCCCTATTAGAAACAGGCCCTGTGAACCAACATGTGAGGAAAATGAAGCAGTCCAAGCAGAGGAGGGCGAAAGGAGTGTTCTCTAGAATTTTCCAGACAGGCTGGCATTTAAGCACAAGTCTGAGATGCTGCCGCAGGTGTTCTTCCCATGGGAATACGTTTCTCTCTAGTCTTCATTTTCCTCATTTGGGAAGCAAGAAAATGGTGGCTAAGAGAAATGAAATCAATGCCTCATCATGGTGAAGCAAGTCCATAAACCCAGCTGCCAATTGGAGGATGGTTTGAATTCCATTCCCCAAACCAAACTCTTTGGGAAGTTCTTCTCACCTTGCCTTCACAGTGGAGTGTTTGCTTGTGAATACTGAACAGTTTATACGCAGCTGACACAGACAGCGGTACAGGGCCCTGGGCACTCTGGTGGCATTGAGTGTAATAACTTTGTACATCATAAACTTTAATGTTATTTATCATATTACCTAAACAATAAAAAGTTTAATTCAATATAAATAAAACTGCACATGCTTTTTTTTTAATTTGATATGAAAGGCAACAGTTTTCTCTCATTCTGAAATTCCAGTTGTTTCCAGCTTCCTGGAGCCTTCCTCTGTTTAAATTATTCACCCCAGATCTGGTGAACAAAACTCAAATTTGTAAATTTATTAAACCCCCCCATCCCACACCCCTACCTACCCCATCTCGTCCCAAACCTTTCCCACCTTAGCGATCCTCTCTCAAAACCAAAAGAGCTTCATAATCACAGACCTCAGCTCTCCTAGCCTCCATCATTTTGAATTTTCAGCCGAATTTGATAAACCTTGCCCTTGTCAGAAGGAAGGGCTAGGGCTCAAATGAGCACAGAAGAAAAATTCATGTCCATAGCCCTGTGAGCACACAGTTAGCCTTGGAGACTCTCAGGTCTCCAAGGCCAGCAGGGGCCCTGCATTTGATACCAGAGTCTGGAGTCCCTTCTAAACTGTCCCCTGCAGAACCCAGCAGCAAAGTTAACAACCAGGATTCCTCGAGGCTGCAGCCTTTGCCTTTGGTCCACACTTGGTATGTCTTGCCACTGTAATTAGATCACTGGAGGCCTAGCCAACGAAGAAGATTTATTCCTCCATTCTCGCTGCCCCAGCTGAGCCTCCAGGATGCTTTTCCTTCACTCATCTTACTTAACCCTATCTCCAAGTAAGACACTAGGAATCAGGGGATATTATTCCTTCTGAGGAGCACCTGACTCCAGAGAGAGGGAGAAAAAAATATTTCCTACCTGCTAAAGTTGCTTATTTTTCTTTTTGCCTATCTTTCTGAAGGGTGTGTCTAATGGTCCACCCCTGGTGGTACTCAGGACCTTTTCCTCCTCTATGCTCAGAGATCACTCCTTGCAAAGCTAGGGGAACCATATGCATGCCAGGGATCAAACTGAGTTCCGTGGTGTGTAAGGCAAAGGCTTTAATCCCTCTATTATCACTATACTATCTTTTTTTAAATTTCTCTCCAAAAGAAAGTTTTTAACTGAAATTTTAGGGATGTTCAGACGTTCAAAATGCTGATGAATTCAATCTTCATGAAATCATTAGGCTTTCTTTTTTTTTCCTCTCTTTGGTTATAGGCAGAATCATTTGCTGACTTGATTCTCCCCAATACATCCTTCACTGTTCATCCCACCCATCCACCCTGCCTCCCTCCCACCCCAGCTTACAGGTGGGACAGCCTCCTGGGACACAAGAGAGGACAGCAAGGGTTTCCAGAAAAACTGAAAGTCCTGTCCTGTAGCTAGCTGGGGGACCCAGGGAACCCTTGACCCAAAGAAGCAGAATAGGGGGGCATGGAGCCGCCACCAGGTCAATCAGTACCTGTGAGTGTATCAGCAGCTTGATGGTGCCTTCAGACTTCTAGATACCCCAAAATTGTTGCTATGCCTTTGGCCAGACCCCAATAACTAGGGGGCCAAGTTTACCAAGAAAGTAAATGGCCAAAAGTTAGGTATGTGGGAGACACACCCGCAAGCCACCTCCAGCTCGCTATATAATTGGAGGCAAGGGCTCTCTGGTTTCTGATCAAACTGCTTAATGGCCATGATCCCAGAGACTCAGAAACAAATCTTGGTACCCAGCAGCTTTTGGTAGAAGTGCACCTGGTCCCCACAGTAGATTACCGGCACCAGGACACCCCAGGTGGGAATAGGTTTAGTGCCTTGGCCTGTTCCCCCTGGATGCTCGATGACTGCCATCCTTCAGAGACCATTGGACTGTCAGGTTTAGGCCTGCAGTGATGAGACACGTTGGGACCTCATGGGATGGGGGTGGAACCAGCCCTTTCCTCCCTGCCCCAACAAGACCCTGAGTCACCGCCCACGAACGGCCTCCCTGGTTCCTGATTAAGCTGCTTAATGGCCATGATCCCAGAGACTCTGGAACAAATCTTGGAACCCAGCAGGCTTTGGTAGAAATCCCTCCAGAGTTAATTGTTAAAATTTCAGAATTCCAAAATTGCACAGACACTACTGCGACAACGTAACATCATATGTTATTCATAACCAGCAATAGAAAACAAATTGTCTATGGTTGCCTTTTTGGCAGATCTGAGTGTTGGAGTGAAATCCCAAATAATAATGGTAGGTCTGGTGTCAAAATATTGAATGTAATCAAAGTAGAGGGAGAGTAATTTGGAAATCATCTGCCCCACAGGGTGTGGGATGGGGGGTATACTGTGGTTTTTGGTGGTGGAAAACGGGCACTGGTGAAGGGACGGGTGTTTCATCATTGAATGACCGAGACTTAAACCTGAAAGCTTTGTAACTGCTCTCACAGTAATTCAATAAACAAATTTATTTTAAAAAACAGAAAGAAAAATAAGTAAGGTGGAGTTCATGCCCAATTCAATCAGCCTAATCAATGACTGAATAAATAGCAATACCCCTACATTAAAATAAAATTTTAAAAAAGAAGCAGAATAGGGTCCTGTGTAGGGTCCTACCACTGACTTTGTGCTTACACCTTCAAGGGAAAGTCCAGAGCTCATCTCAGCAGAATTTCATGCGAAACCCAAGGGTGGAGAAATCTGCTTTGGAGAAGGGACCTTGACCCCCAAAACAGGAGGCGTGCCAAGAAACAGCTCGTGCCAAGATAAACCTTGGTGCTGACCCCTCAGCGACTTCCCTCATTATAATACTAAAAACCACACACCCTGGAGCAGAGCCTTAACCTGCTAATGAGATACGTAACCCATGGCAGGCTGTCAAGGAATGCTTCCTCACTGCACATGCACCAAATGCATGCCCTCTGCTTGCTCTGCGGGGCTTGGGGGCAGGGAGCTGATCACTTGTGATATGTATAGAGAGAGATCCCTGCGGGGTGAGCATCTTCTCCAAACTGGCTCTCCTGGCTATCTCCTTTCATACCTGAGCAGGTAGAAGAAAGCTTTGTTGGATGGGAGGGAAAAGGGGGTCACTGGTGGAAAGAAGTTGATACTCATGATGGGATAGATGTTAGAACACTGAACTATGTGTAATTTGGTAAATCACGGTACCTAATTTTTTAAAAAATGAAAAAGGTCCTGTTTGTGCCCTATGTTCACTGTCCACTTTTTTCTGTTTTCACAGATGAAGGGTAAATGTCAGGACCCCCCACTGATTTGTAGCTGATGCCCAGTGTGCTCGGAATCTCTGCACTTCAGCTTCAGCTACAGAATCAGGGAAGGATCTTTGAGTACATTAAACCAGGTAAGTGCCATCCCTGCACCTAATAAATGTTCCATGTAAACTGGTCCCCCTATGTCACACACACACAAACACAAACACACACACACACACACACACTTTCCTACACAACTCTGAAACTAGTTTCCTACAAAGACTGACACTCTGAAGCCAAAGCCACAAACAGAGGGGTTGGACATAAGGGTGCAGAAATGCCTGCACGAGCATTTTCTACTTCAAGTCCCCCCAAACCTGTTTATTTTCTTCCTACATCCCTTGTTTTTGTTGCACATGATGGCTCCACTTTCCACTCCTAACTTTCCCTCCTGGAAGCCAGGCTGCTGAAGTGGTGAGCCACAGAAATGACCCCAAGTTGCCTTCATGAACAGGACATATGGAGGAAGAACCAAGTCAGAGGTAGTGTGTGCAGGGTGTAGGGATAATGTGCCTGGCGGTTGGTGAACCACAAAGGGAAGGAAGAAGAGACTGGGGACGGGGGTGGGGCTGGGAACATTCTCACATATTTCCTGTTTGAGTAACATGAGAGTGAAAAACCAAAGAGTGAAAAAAGTGGACAGAGGTGTACTGGGATGCCAGCAAGAAGATTCTTCAGAACAAATATTCATCTCAAAGGGACTCTCTCCAGAAATAATTTCAAGTTCAGCTTTTTATACAAGTGAACATTGGTGCTTAATGATACATAATTTATGAAGGCCAATTTTGCAGTCTGCAGCAAAAGACTTTAAAATATGAATAGACTTTGACCCAGCAATTTCACTTCTAAGAATTTCTCCAAAGACAATTTTTCCAAAGACACAGTGATACCAAATGCAACATGGGGACCTCATTTGACTTCTGCTTCAAACAGATTTATTAAAAGGACAATGAGAGACAGTCAAAATAATTTTCATTCCAACTGGATATTTGATGATATGCAGAAATTATTGCTAACTTTTATTCATTGAAGTTCATACCTTATTCATTTGCCTGAGTTTTTCATTTATTATTTATTTTGTTAATTGTGCTAAAATACAAAGGGAATAAAATTTACCCTGTGAACCATTTCTGAGAATACAGATCAGTGACATTAAGGGCAATCGCATGGTTGCATGACCATTACCCATCTCCAAATCTCATCTTGCAAAGCTGTGCCCATTAAACACTAACTCCCCACTCCCCAAATTCCCCCAATCCCTGAAAACTGTTATTCTACTCTCCAGTCTCTGAATTTCACTCTTCCATATGAGAAGACTCAGTTTCTGTTCTTGGTGACTGTAATTTGCTTCACTTACATAATGACTGGCCACAAGGTCCATCCTGTTGTAGCCTTTTGTCAAGTTTTCAATCTTTTGTATGAATAACATCCCAATGTGTGTACATACCACATTTTTCTCTATTCATTCGTCGGTCAAGGGATTCTTTAGTTGCTTCTGCTTTTTTAGCTCTACTGTGACTAGTGTTCTAAACACTTTTCCCAATACTTCTGAGTAAAAGTATTCATTTTTATTAATTAAAAAGAAAATGTGGTCATGCTACCACACCTTCAAAAAAAGAATAAGCTCTGATCCTTTAGAAACACATTCTAGAATATTTGTCCAAAATTTTTTATTTGCATTGAATGATAATTGATCAAAAAAATTGCATTTAATTCATTTTATAAGGGAGAAGGTATAGATGAGACAAAAATTGAACATTTGGAGAGTGGACACACCCAGTAGTGTTCAGGTCTTACTCCTGGCTCTGCACTCAGAGATCACTCCTGGCAGTGCTCAAAGGATCTTATGGGTTGCTTGGGATCAAACCCAGGTCAGATGTATGCAAGGCAAACACTTTACCTCATGTACTATTTCTTCAGCCCAAAATTGTATATTTTAATCTTGTGTTTGCTTGTTTGTTTATTTTTTTAAAAAAAACAAGTTTAAAAACAGATATGGTAATGGGTGCAAAGATATATAGTCATTGCAAAATAAAACACAAACTAGAATAATGGAGGTTTGTTAAATAAATTATGATACATTTATATTCCAGAATATACAACTTGGGCTTTTAAAAAATATTTATTGAAGCATATGTTACTTACATAGTTAGATAATTAAAATATATTGTAAAATATTTAAAAGCAGGCTTATAAAAACTGTGTCGTGTGTTTCTTCTTTCATTTATAACAACAAACATCTTTTTAGAGCAGGCTCTATCCAAACTTTTATCAGAGATTATCTCAGTATAAAAGTAGAATTTTGTATCATCTTTTTCTTTGTTTACTGTTGTTCTCTCATTTTTTTTTACAATAAGTATGAATCACTTGATTAGTGCAAAATCATTTACAAAGAAGGCATGATGCCTGCTTTCATGGCCACCTTTGATCAGCTTTTCCTCCTCTGTGTGGGCATGAGTGCACGCTGTGTGTGTGTATATCCTGAAGTGACTACCTGATGCTTCTGCATATCAGGAAAGCCATCGCTGGTGTTTGGGGTGAACTGCCTTTCTGACATAGAGGATTAATTGCTTATACAAATAATCTCATTAGGAGCTGTTAGCAAATCAAAGCCATATTCCTCAGGCAGGTAGATCAATAGCTGTCTTAGTTAAGACCCCTGTGACTAATTGAACAAACCAACTTCAGAAGAACCTAAGTCAGTGGTTCTGAAACAGTGGTCCATAAAGCCTGAAGGTTCAGCATAGTCAGACATTCGTATTAAAGTCGAAAACCTTTATGTGAGTTTCCTTTCTCTCCTCGTCCTGTAATGAAGCCTGTCCACATAAAAGGGGAACAGCTAGTGCTCTTGAGATTGAATCTGACATTACACCCTGCAGTCTTGGCCAGCCTCTGGTCACCACCTCAGTGCTGCCATACCACTCCGGTCACCACCTGAGTGATGGGCAAGTTCAGGGAACACTGTTCAGTGCTGGGGATCAAAGTCGAGTCAGCTATGTGTCAGGCAAGAGCCTTGCCCACTGTACTATCTCTCTACCACAAAATGATTCCTTCTTAATATCGAAATCCTAATAGTCAAAGCTCACCACATTCTGACTCCAACAGGCATGCTAATATCAAGCCCCTCTTTCTTTTTCAGACCCTCCACTCTAGTCACAGGGAAATTTCAATCAACACTGCATGGTGGACAGTTGAACCCCAGGATATAGAATCCGTAAATACAGAAGGTCAGCTATTACAATTAGTTCTACTTGGATTTTTGGTTTGTTTTGTTTGAGTGAAGCAAGTAGAGAGAGTTTTTACTGAACAAAATTGACTAGGCATGAGGGGGAGAGGAAGAGAGAAATACATGTTCAAGAGAGACCCCAGGACTCTCCAGAGTAGAAAAAGCAGAGAGAGAGAGAGAGAGAGATGTTAAAGAGAGGCCTCAGGCTTGAAAGAGAGCACTACTTGGACATTCGATTATAAGAGGTTAGGGATCCCCCAACCCCCATCTTGTTTTAGAAGCAACAGTACAGGCACGCTTTGGAGACATTGAGGGTTAGATTCCAGACCATCACAACAATCATACTAAAACAAAACATATGAAATCTTATGCAAAGCTCTCACCATGCAGATAAAAGCTATGTATATTTTAGGATCACAGAGAGAAAGTACAATGGAGAAGATGCTCCATTTCAATCCTTGGCACCCCATATTGTCCCTAAGATCCCTGAGCACAGAACCAGGAATAAGTCCTGAGCACTGCTGGATGTAAAAAAAAAAAACAGAAAATTATGCATATTTTTAAAGTACCATACATTATGACATTTTTAGAAAATTTACACTGCGGTCTACTAAGCATATAAAAACATTTTGTTCTTTTTGAAAGAATATGTATGTATACACAAGGGCTGGAGAGACAGTATAGGGGTTAATGCACTTGCCTAGCAAGTAGCCAGCTATGATTTGCTCTCTACTACCACATGGTACCGTGAGCATCACCAGGTGAGATCCCAGAAATTCCTGAGAGGCCCAAGTAATGCCCTGCAGCACTGAATCATCCAGCTCTTGCACAGAACTGCCAGTATATACACAATTCAACGTGACTCAAACATGAGAAGCACATGCTTTCAGGAAAATAACACCAGGAAACTTGCTCTCCCTGGGGTTTCCACAAACCTTCAATTTGAAAGAAAAAAAATTAAAAGCATAGCATCTTCATTGCACAAAGTGAAGCAAAGTATACTGCAATGGTGTGCCTATACAGCTTTTTTTTTCCACATGAGTTCTGTAAGTTATTTTAGCAGGAACCAAACCCAAGATGAGAGTTGTGGACACTTCCAAGTTTATCGAGCCAGTCAGAGAATGGGAGTCCGTGGAGACTGGCAACTGGCATCCGAATCAGAAATAGCCAGGTGGGATTAAACTCTGGAGCATCTGTGCTAATGCCAGGAGTTAGTGTCAGAAATGAACTTGTGGATACTCAGATGAGGTCAAAGAACTACAGATTCTGTGCAGGAAAACAAATACATTTGTGTCAGAAGTGGAGTAACTTCTGTGTGCAGCCAGGGACCATCATTTGTATTTAATGATAATTTATCAAAAAAAGATTTGTATTTAATTCATCTTTCATGGAGGGGGTATATATGAGATAAAAGTAAACATTTCAAGGGTGGACAGGTGGACACACCCAGCAGTGCTCAGGCCTTACTCCTGGCTCTACACTCAGACTAACTCAGACTAAATCAAGAGATTTATAGGGTGCTTGGGATCAAACCCAGGTCAGACGCATGCCAGGCTAACACCTTATTTCCGTCATTATATGATGAATGGGAATGGGAAGTCAAAGAAGATTTTAGAATTTAATGAGAATGACTGACTATTCTAAGCCTTCAGGCTCAATCTTTCTAGAGCAAGATAGAGGTGCAGGGTCAGCCTGGTTGGGGGCTCTATACCCCGAGTTGAGGTAGACCCCCCGGGCTGTGCCTCACTTGTATGGTGAAAAATCAAGGCAGTAAACTGGGGGCCCTCATATCTAAACTGCGTAAGATCCCGTCTAGTATTTTATGAAGCATTGCAAATCAGGTCATTTTTAATAACACTCCTTTCCAGGTTTGCATTTGATGAGCTGAGAATCCACACACACTGACTTGGGGTGGGCTGCAGAGAACTGTTGGAGAGATTTGGGGATGGGAGAAAATCTATTATAAAAAATAAAAATAAATATTTAGGCACAGCTTTTAAAAACCACGAAAACTTTTTAAAGAACTGAGTTCAGCTGTTTTGCTTAGTTTTGGTTTGGTTTCAGTGGTGGTTTTTTTTTTATGTTTATTCCAGCAACCCACACCTGGCTTTCCCCACTGTGGGGCCCCTTGGAAGGGGGCGGGTTGAATTTCCCTCCCTTCCCTGAGAAGAACCCCGGCAGCTGAAGACCTCCAGAACCAGTCACAGCCATGCTTAAGACCACTCTCCACACGTTTGGACGAGCCTCACGCGTGAAGGAACCAGCAGAGGAACCCAGGTGTGCAGGACCCAGGGCTGAGATCTCCAAGCCTGCTCTGATCAGGACTGGGCTTCCTCCACCCAGATCCCCCATCTTCCAGTAGCTAGGCATTACACCCACCAACTGCCGCTGGCTCCGTGTTATCCCATCAATAGCCAAGACCCAGGGACTATAAAACCCAGCTCCCAGAAGCGTGCATCCGCATTCACAACCTCTTATTGTCTAGTTCTCACTCTTGGAGAACCTGACAGGCTACCGAGTGTATCCTGCCTGCAGGACAGTGTGGCAAGCTTCCCATGGCGTATTCAACATGCCACAACCCAGTAACAATGATGGGTCTCATTCCCCTGACCCTGAAGGAGCCTCCAATGTGGCACTTGCTAAAATCTCAGGGCTAGGACGAACGGAGACTTGCTGGTGCCTGCTCAAGGAAATCAATGAACAACGGATGACAATAATGTTTCAGGTTGGGGGGGGGGGGGGGTGGTGTTGCCCTATATAGACACAGCACCGGTTATTAAGTGTTCACTGGGTTTTCTTTTTATCCAGGTCAATTTCCTGGTATTTCCATCCTATATATTTTCAGCCACCTAACTTGGCTAGTATTTTGTCATTCCCTCCACCCTGATTCCCAAAGCTTCCTCATTGGAACCATGCATGAACTGAGCCAAGGCACTGCTGGGCGCGCGCTCCTGGATCATTAATAAAACGGCTTCTAGATGCAGGGGTCCGTGTCCAGCCCCAGCCTGATGAATGACCGTTGGATCTTCACCCTTTGTGGCTGCTGCCCGGGTTTCTAAAGCTCTCCCCCACGCTCCTGCAGGAGACCCTGAGAAAGATCATTTTTCAGGCCGCTTGGGGTTGGCGGGGGTGGCTCGCCTTCCCGCTGCATCTGTTTCCCACACATCTGTGCTCCCCAGGTCCCGTCAGTCATCGGCGCCTGCCCCAACATCTCTGCCCTCTCTAACTTCCAATGCTGGACCCAGCCATTAGGAGAACTCAGTGTGCCGATTCGCACCACGCTGGTTTTTCCCTCCCTTCCCCATCTGCTGCTGAAAACCCCCACGGCCGTGCTGCGCTCTGCGCCCCCACTGCCACCCGCCCTTCGTGGGAGCAGCAGACACAGCGGCAACAAGCAGTGCGGTGCTTTCCGGGATCCTGGGTGAGAAGGACAGCATGTGCATCAGACCCCGTTGCGTTTTGTTTTTTATTTTTACTTTGGAAATGAGGGAGTGGGCCTCCCAAGCAGTGCTGGGGGTGGGGGACGCTCTTCCCCAGGATAATCAGCCTCATTGGTCAGAGGTTCAGTGCAAGGGCCGCAGGATGCAGTGCTATTCACGCCCAGGGGTGCCCAGTCACCTTAGCGGTGCTCAGGGGCCTCTAGGGCTGCCCCTGGTGATGCCCGGGCAACCGTGTGGTGCCTGCGTTCTAACCTGGGATGACTTAAGTCCAGAGAGATAGTCTGAGGGATGTGGCCTCTGCCTTACATGCAGCTGATCCGGGTGTGAGTTATGCGCAGAGCCAGGAGTGAGCCCTGAACACCACCAAGTGTGGTCCAAAAAAAAATAAAGGAAGAAAAAGAGCAAAAGTAGTTTCATCTGAGTGGGCTGCTTGAAATGGGTCAATTCTTCTTGACCCTGTTTTTACTTCCATAGGGGTCACCATCTCTCAGGAGATGCCCCCCACCCACACTGCAGAGGTCTAGTGCTTAGAGCACTGCAGTGTTCAGGGCCAGGGATGCTGGTGCTACCAGGGCCACAACTGGAATACTGGGCTATACTAGGTGGTGTTGGGTGGAGGGGGAGAGCGGGTAGTGCCAGGGATCCAATGCAGGGGCTCAAGTTGCTAGGTACATTCTCTACCACCCAGAGCCACATCTCCTGACGCCTCAGCTCTAAGTGCCTGAGAACAAGGACAGTAGAGACAAGGGCCAGGAAGATTGCTCCACGGTTGGAAGCCTGCCTCAGGAGCTGGGAGAAAAGGCAGCTGAGATAGAGAAGGGATCCCTAAGTCAAAGATGGCCGGAGGGATCGCTCGGGATGGGAGGTGTATGCTGAAAGTAGATAAAGGACCAAATGATGGACTCTTATTATCTGTATTGCAAATGATAGTGCCCCAAAGTAGAGAGAAAGTAAGAGGGAAATTGTCTGCCATAGAGGCAGGGGCAGGAGTGGGGTGGGGGATGTGGGAGAGAAACTGGCGACATTAGTGGTAGAAAACGTACACTTGTGGAGGGACGGGTGTTCCATCATTGTATGACTGAAACTTAATCATGAAAACTTTATAACTGTATCTCATGATGATTCAATAATAAAAAAATTTAAGTATAGGAGAGGTTACCAGAGAACACCAGATAGCATGTGTTCCATGACGGGACAGTCTGCTCTGACCTCCCCAGGCTTTTTCCAGAAGTAAAGCTCAAATACTGAGCTAAGTGAGCTCCTGCCTGACAGCTGAGAAGCCCAAACCTGTTACATTCACAACCATCAGCAGAAACTCAGCCTGGAGATCTCAGGTGGTTTCAAATGGCCAACAGCAAAGCACCTGAACCGCACATCAGATTGGGGAGGGGTAGGAAGGCTTCCTCTTCTCACCACTCACCCTGCCTATGGCAGGGATTGTAAGAGAACAAATAGCATCATACAGGCCCAATCTTATTGCCTCTGGGTTTGTACCATCTGTGACCTGAATTCAGGGTTTAGGGGTGTGTGTGAGCACAGTGGGTCTTGCCGCAGCCAACATCCCAGAGGAGAAAATCCCAACTTTAAGGAGACTGGGTCTCTGGGAAACCCAGTAGCACCCATGCACATTTGTGCGCGTGCGCGCACACACACACACACACACACACACACATGCTTAACTGTATCTCTATACACAAATACATATTCATGCTTGACTTTATGTATACACACACAATAACACACATGTGCCCATGTTGGCTGGGGTGGGTGCCCACCTCTGCATTCCTATTGCATTAATCATCCAATTCATTCCTCTAAAACCCCTCCTCACGCACCACCTCACCTCAACTATGGGTACCTAAAAGACAAATGTAGTCATCACTTAGTGTTTACTCTGGAGCCTTGCACCCTGCCTCACTCCAACTGATGGAAGTTTTGGATGGTGCTGAGGTGAACTGAGACTTGGGGCATGATGCTCTACCTGACCTGTTCTCTATCCCCCAATACCTGAAGCACAGCACCTGTATCCCAGCTGGGCTTCCTACAGGTGCACAGATTTGCACCAGCATTCCTTCACAGATCTACCTACAGGGGGCAGCACACCGGAAAGGGCCACACAGAATAAATGGTTCTTTCAGCTTCGACTTTCCCTGCCACTTCCCTACCCTTCGTTACTGCTGTTGTTGTGATGGCCGAAGGTCACACACCTGACTGTAGTGCTTGCACATGTCAGTTATCACACGCTTCATGCTGATCAACCAGGGTTGCGCTCCATTAGCTGAGGTGCTCACACACAGGCTCGTTGGAAATCAGACTACTTTAGTTGTGCTCATTCGCACATGGTTGCCAGGCAGCCAGAAATTACTTGTGGAATTACAGACAACAGGGCTGCCAGTACCAGACTTGGTGCATGTGGCAGCACTAGGAATTAAACTCTCTAGGCAGTTCCCTAATGCTTTCATGTTGGGAACTCTAAGCCACTGAGCTCTTCCCCAGAACCCAGCCTCAGTTGTCTGACCTGCAGAGTGGGGTTATGTTATGATTGCCTCTCTTCCAGGGTTCTTGGGAGAAAGTGAGAAGCAACAGTAGAGTGGATAGGGCACTTACCTTGCACGTGTCGACCCCAGTTTGATCCCAGCTTCCCATAAAATCCCCCAAGCCCACCAGGAGTGATCCCTGAGTGAAGAGTCAGGAGAAAACCCTGAGCACCACTGGGTGCAGCTCCAAAACCGTAAATAAGGAGAGATATAAATATAAAGGAGAACATTTCCTTTTCCAAGGATCTTCTCCCTGTTCGGTTCACTCACAATCTCCATTTCCCATCGGGGAGCAACTCCCACAATGACATCACAACTGGATTCCATAACTCTGTGGTCACTTTCCATTATTTGGAACTCCTGCTCCATCAGCAATCTGGATAAATCACAAATGCAACCAGCAAGCTCCACTTATAGGAATTTCATTCTGGTTGTTAAGGTTCAGTCCTATTCAGTTTGGAGCTTTCATCTCATTTTCAATTCAAAGTTCTCCAGCCCCTCCAGCATCAGCCAAGTTCACGTAGCAGGGCAGGACCAAAGAGCTGGTCTCAGTCTCCTGACCTCCGTCCTTGTGGGGCTTGGGGTGTAAGCCAGAAAGCTGTGGTCAAGCATGCTGCCTTGGGAGACTGCTCTTGTCTCCCAGGTTTGAATCAATGCAGCTCCACGTAGGAGACCCTTGTGAGAGGACCCCATCTTCCACATCAACCCCAACTTGGAGTCTCCCACAGTCTTCTGGAAACAATGCATCCACCTCATGATACTGGAGTCCCAGCCAGCCACTCCTGTTCCATCAGCAATCTGGATAAATCACAAATGGAACCAGCAAGCTCCAACTCCCAGCTCAACCCCTTACTTGGGAAGGAGTAGAAGTACCCCTGCCCACCGTGTGCCCCTATCAAGCTCCCCACGGTCTTATCTAGCCACAGCAGATACTGGCATATTCAGGGCTCCAAAAAGCAGATCCTGAGATGGAAATCTGTGAGCAAGAGTGAATAAAAAAGGGCAGCACCTGACAGAACAGGTGAGGAAATTTCTGGGGACGGGGGGATACAGCCAAGAGAGTTCCAAAGCTCTAGGGAAGCCAAGGTCAATACCCCCCCCCCTATATTATGTGGCTGGTGGGAAGACACAGCTTTCAGACTTTTAAATGGAAAGGGCAACAGCTGCAACCTCGCTGCATTTTGTCTCTTGACCTATGAATCCCACAATGGTGATTATTGGCCTTTACAGAAAACTTCGCTGATTGGATCTGTGTAGTTTTTGCCTGGATCCTCATTTGACAGTCTGTAAAATAGATTTGGGGGATAATTGGGAAATTGTTCCCATGAACTGATATTAGACCATCTGTTAGGGATGTAAACTTAATTATTTAAGGGTGAGATGTCTTAATGATTGGAATTTAAATATTTCACTAAAGCAGATGAGCAAATAGAGTAAAATGTTCATGATTATTAAATCTAGGTGATATAGTTCAATACATTAGTCTCTCTGTGTTTAAGCATTTTGCAATTAAAAAGTTATGAAATTAAAACTAGTCTTCCTGTTTTTGTGCCATGTATAACTAATCCATCATCTAAATCCTGTCGATTTCATGGTCTGTGGTGCTCAAATTTTCCCCTCACTTTCATTCCTGCTGCTATAATTTTAGCCCAGGACACAGAGCCATTTCATGCAATAACAAAACTGCAAATAACCCTAAATGGGAGTCCTTCTTTCAGCAAATATCCATGACACATAGAAGTGCCTTCTACATGCCAGGTATTGTGCTGCAGGGACAGTCATTATCCTCTGCAGAGTTCCCAGTGCTCAAAAAACTCCTACCACAATCAGAGATGGTTGTGGTGATATCCCTAGGTTCTCTAAATGGGGTTTCATATGTCTGGGAAATAGCTCCAAAGGTTTGAGTTTAGAGGCCCCAAGTTCTGTCCCTGGCAGTGCCTAGCTCCCAACTCTGCCAGGTGCACCCTGGTGAGCCCCAGCATCACCAGCTGGAACTGCACCTGTTGGCTCCGTAGTCATGTTTCTGTGAAATGGGGCTGAGGGGCAGAACAGCATCATATTTCCTATCACACACTTTCAAGAGATGAAAATCACCTCAGGAGCTCATATCAGAACTAAGTGTGGCAAAATCATGGGGTGGGGGGGTCAGGGGGGAAATATCCTGTAGTACTCAGGAGCTACTTCTAACTCCATGCTCAGGGTCACTCCCAGCAATGTTCAGGGCATGCCAAGGATTCACCCGTCGTCCCACTGGGCTCACACTGAAGTCCCACAAAATATTTTATAAAGTGATGGGTTTTGAGTATTTAGTATCTTTTCTAATATAGTTTAGATAACTTAAATTTATATGATGTAAGTTTTGTTTTGTTTTGATTTGAAGTTTAAGTCCAGCAGTGCTCAGAGCTTACTTCTGGCTCTGCACTCAGAGATCACTCCTGGCAGAGCTTGGGGACCACATGGAATGCCAGGAATCAAACTGAGGCCAACCGTGTGCAAGTCATACACCTTACCCCAAGCACTCTCAAAGTATTATTGCTCTGGTCCCCGGTGTAATTTTCAACAATATCTGAATTAAGCAACAGGCCTGCAGGGTTGCAGCCACCAGCTCTCACCTGCTAGTGAGAGCCCGTTCCTGCCCAAAAGCTCCTGTCCAGAGGCTTGTGACACAACAAAACAAACTATGTGAAGTGGCACTGAGCGGAGCGGAGTTTCCTTGACTTAAGTCATCCAAACTCAGATGCTTCTTCTCAATGGGAAGCTGGCTGGGGAGTAATGAGCACCTGGGCCACTTACCACCAGGATCCCCTGGGAGACTTTCCTAAAGCTCGAAGGTGCATTGCCACTTGTAGGGCTGTGGGAAGAATCAACTAACTGGCCGCATAATGGTCCTATCTTATTTTCAAGTGATATGGCACACCTCTTTATTTTTGTACATATTTTCTTTCTTGTTTATTTAATTTTTGTGTTTTGGGTCACACCCAGCTATGCTCAGTGCTTTCTCCTGGCTCTGTGAACAGGGATCACTCTCCTGGCAGGACTCAGAGGATCATAGGTGATTTCTGGGATTGAACCTGAGTTGGCTGGCTAGTGACAGACACAACTTCTTTTTTTCTTTTTTTTTTAATTTTTAATTGAATCACTATGAGGCAGAGTTACAGACTTACAAACTTAAGTGCTTTACATTTCAGTCATACAATGATCAGAGTTCCCATCCCTCCACCAGTGCCCATTCTCCATCAATGATCCCAGTATCCCTCCCACCACCCCCACCCAATTCCCCCCAACCACACCCTGCCTCTGTGGCAGGGCATTCCCTTTTGCTCTCTCTCCTTTTGGTGTTGTGATTTGCAATATAGGTATTGAGTGGAGGGCACAACTTTTTAAGGCTTCACATAAGTGCCCCGTTCTTTTTGCCCACAAAACAAAAATTGACACAAAATCTGAGATGATTACTCAGGGAAATGTGGTATACAAAAATTTAACACAAAATCTGGGATGTTTACACAGGGAAATGCAGTATGTAGTAAGCAGTACTTCTGCTACTAAAATGTCGTGGGCTCTACAGAATTGCACACTAAAAATTATAAAGCAGAGTTTATGAGAAAAATAGCATCAGACAGTCCACACCGCACCTAAAAGTCATTGTAACCAGAGCACTAATAAAAAAAAAACAGTGATAGCCTAATAAAAACACTCCCAGGGCTAGCTGGAGTGTGCCCTGAGCATCACTGTAGTCAAACCCTTGCATCCTGAAACCCGGGGGCTGAAGTTCCTCCTTTCAAGAGGAGGAGTCTTGGGAGGACTTGCTTCCAGCCAATTCCAGGAGCGTCAGAATGGAACATCTGACACCCGGGGTGTTGCCTGCTCTTTCCATCATCTGCTGACACAATGGGAAATGTCTTTCCAGCTTTATCACAGCTGCCCCATAGCTTCTCTGGACAGTTTAACAGTGTGCAAAGTGTAGGTTCTTGAAGTCACCAACCACATCATAATGCACAGAAGGAAGCCCTTCCAGAACTTTCAGTTTTTTTTTTCTTAAGATCTTGTATCACTAAGACTTTCTCTATCCCAGAGAGAGAGCTCCCACCCCTCCCCTCCACACAGCTTCAACCACTAATACGCTGAGAAAGAACAAGCATCAGCTCATATATCCTATGACATTATTCCACTGTTTGCCAAGCTTGTGTGAACCGGTCGATGTCACAGAAACTGGTGTTAATGCAGCACTTGCTTTGAAAGACCATGGCTTTGAAAGAGTTAACATGAAAATCCTCCCCCTTCTACTCAAAAGCTCCACAATCCCTTCAGAACCCTGGGGAGGAGGAGAGCTGGGGCTTCAGGAATTATGGAATCTAAAACATTGCCTTCTTTACTTAGCAAGATTCATCCCTCATTAAGCAAACCTATATTTAGGATTGCACATTTCTTCAGGGTAAACACTTACTCTGCACCTGCTTGGCATAAAGAAAGAGAAATGAATCATTTATTTCCGAGAAGGGGCCACTCGGCACCATTTATCATCTCAGACCCCTTGCCCTCCACACACACCCCACTGTTCCCAAGCTACAGCCCTTCATCCAACTGAAGGAAGTCAGAGAACCAAAACAGCCCAAACTTCAAATCCTTATGAAGTCCTAAAACTTCCTTGTGTTCTCTGAGGATGTTTCTAGTTCCACTTTGTAAAATCTCTCCTCTTCATCCACTTGATTTAACAACTGGATTTTGAATAATTATGGGGCTGAGCATATGCTAAAAGCAGGGAATCTGGGAAGGAGATTCTGTCTGGAAAGACTGGGATTTGCATAATCCAATTTAGGAAGATCTTCCTTAATTTTTCTTTTGCCTTTGGCTGCAGATGTGAGGAGCTCCCTAGGAAGTTCTCCCAAAGACTTGGACCCTCTGATTCTTCATTCAAAAAGAAGGAAGGAGACAGACAGAAAAATGAATTGCTGTGTGACTTTAAAGTAGCAGCACTGGAGCTAGAGAGATAGGACAGTGGCCAACCCAGGTTCTTTTCCCAGAATCTCAGATAATCCTCTGAGCATTGCCAGAAATAATTCCTGAGTGCAGAGTTAGGAGTAAGCCCTGAGCACCACAAGTGTGTCCCAAAAACAAACTAACAAACAAGTAGTTTGTGGTCATTGTGGTCAGAGAGATAGTACAGTAGGTAGGTTGCTTGTTGTCCCCAATTTAATCACTAGAACTGCATATGGACCCCCAAGCACTGCCAGGAATGATGCTTAAGCACAGAATCAGGAGCAAGCCCTTGGCACCACATTATGAGAACCTAAAGCAAATCCCCCCCCAAAAAAAGTAGTAACATTGAAGATATTTTAAGATATAAAAGTATGATAGAGGGGCTGGAGCAATAGCACAGCGGGTAGGGTGTTTGCCTTACACGCAGCCTACCCAGGTTCGAATACCAGCATCCCATATGGGCCCCTGAGCACCGCCAGGGGTAATTCCTGAGTGCAGAGCCAGGAGTAACCCCTGAGCATCGCCGGCTGTGACCCAAAAAGCAAAAAAAAAAAAAAAGTATGATAGAGAGGGTAGCAATTCATGTTCATGAAAGGTTCCTGGAGAACACGTGGCTTTCCTAGGAAAGGGAAAACTTTAGAAGAATTTTGAAGAATGTGTAAGAGTATGACAGCCAGACAGAGATGAGAGGTCATTACAAGAAAAAGAAGAAAAAGAAATCACAAGCTAGAGAGATTTTTAACGAAAATCCTTAAGTAAGCCTCTAGAGTCAGGTATTTCAGGTGGTGTAGACAAGCACTTTTACAAAAAAAAAAAATACCCCTGGCCACCCCTTATCTCTGAGAAATGCAACATAAGTGAGCACTGTCCAAACACCTCAGCCTCACGATGCAGTTAATTTTGAATGAATTTTTGCACATTCAGAAACCTTTCAGTGTCGCCAAGTTTTTAACAACCTCCACATTCAATTAAGTGACCCCCATATAGGGTTGTTCAACCTCAACTATCAACATTATTGATGTTTGGACTGGAGAGTTCTGTGGGGACGGCAGGGGGGCAGGGAGGGGACTGTCCCATATTCCACAGGAAGCTCAGCAGTTCACCTGGCCTCTCACCACTAGATCCCAATAGAATCGACCCCCAGGTGGTAGTAACCCCAAACATCCCAGGTGTTGCCAAATGTCCCCCAAATGTACCCTACAGATGCCACGGTAGGAATTGGAGAGTTGAAAGGAGAACTGAAGTTTGCTATAGGAAAGGAGAACTGAAGTTTGCTTCTTCTGGGCCTATCACATCAGGCTGGTGAGGTGCCATAACTATTCTTTATGAGGATTGGATGCCTTGGAGTAATGGGTTGAACAATAAATGTCAGGAGCAAACCCAGACACCAACAGTCACAGGCCTGGGACTCCAAGCTGCCTCTTGCTCTGTGTGACATTAGCTCCATCACTGAGGAACCACAAGCAAAGACACATAAAGACCCTGAGTCTGGATAGTAATCTGAGGGAGCAGCTTGGAAATACTGGTGTGGGAGCCAGAACTGGGGTGAGGTGTGCCGGGCAAGTGCCCCCAGCAGAGTTTTGCTTTCTGGACAATGTTAGTGAGAGTGCATTGGCTGACACACTTCAGAAAAAGCACCTTTCAGAGAAGCAGCTTCATTATGCCAGCAGCTGACCTCTGTCTTGTGGAGTGTAAAAGTCTGTTCACAGTTTCCTGGTGAAATGGCTCGGGAACAGAGCACTGCCTGAAAGACGTGAAGTCGAGAGCTCAATTTCCGGCACGGCCTCATATCATCAAATGTGATTCCTGCAGCCATCGTGGTACCCAGCGCCACAGCATGTGTGCCATCTCCTATCAATGAACCAAGAATTTGATGTCACACTCAGTGTGTGACCTCCAGATATCACAATAACAACAACCAAAGAGCCCATTCCCTGGGCTGGAGCAATATCACCGTGGGTAGGGTGTTTGCCTTGCACGCGGCCGACCTGGGTTTGATTTCCAGCATTCCATATCCCCTGAGCACTGCCAAGGTTAATTCCTGAGTGCGGAGCCAGGAGCAACCCCTGAGCATCGCTGGGTGTGACCCAAAAAGAAAGAAAAAAAGCCCATTTCCATTCCCGGTAAGAGCACAACTCTCAGCCAAGTTGTTATCAATCCCAAGGTGGGCAAAATTACCCTGGAGGCAATTTAAGAGACAAGAGCCATGCGGAAAAACAAAAAGAGTTTATTCAAAGATTAGCCACCTGAGAAGATGGCAGATTCATGTAGTTCCCTACCCTTCCCCCAACACACACACACACACACACACACACACACACACACACACACACACATATACAATGAAGAGCAGAAGAAGTGGTCCTAGTAGGATCCTAGTAGGAAGCTAGCCATGGGGTGGGAGGAAGCAGAATAGGTCAGGGAAGGGACCACTACTACAATGACAGAGGGAAATTGCCACTCTGGACCAGGACTAGGTACTGAAGGCAGGTAAAGTGATGTGCATTGTACCCTATTTTTGTTTTCTTTTTTAATGGTACCCTATTGGTTGGGCTGGAGCAAGAGCACAGCAGGTAAGGCGTTTGCCTTGCACATGGCCAACCAGGGTTCAATTCCTCCATCCCTCTCAAAGAGTCCAGGAAGCTACTGAGAGTATCTTGCCCACATGGCAGAGCCTGGCAAGCTCCCCATGGCGTATTCAATATGCCAAAAACAGTAACAACAAGTCTCACAATGGAGACTTTACTGGTGCCCCCTCGAGAAAATCAATGAACAACAGGAGGACAGTGATACAGTGATACCCTATTGATAATAGTATTGTAACCCACAGTGCCTGACAGCAGGGTGGGGCAGGGGTAGGAGGGAGAAAAAAAGAGAAAAGTGCTGAAGGCAGGCTGGGGGACAGGAGGGAAACTAGGGATATTGGTTGAGAGAAGTAGACAGGGTGAAGGGACTACCTAAAACCCAATCATGAATAATTTTGTAACTCTGCCATACACAGTGATTCAATTTTTAAAAATTTTTTAAACCTCAGTCAGACAGATAGTACAGTAGGTAAGCTGCTTGCCTTGCCTGTAGCTGAGCTGGGTTTGATCCCCAGCACATGTGACAGTTCCCTGAGCACAGAGCCAGAAGTGAGCCCTGAGCACAGCCAAGTGTGATTTAGCACGCCTCCTCCCCCACCAAAAAAAAAAAAAAAAAGATTTATTGATGGAGAGATAGTAAAGGAATTAAGGTGTTAAACCAGTTTGAGCCCTGGTGTAGATTATGATCTCCTGAGCACTGCCATAAGTAATCCCTAAACACCACTGTATGTGGCTCAAAATAAAAAAATAAATAAATAAATCACTTTACTCTCAGGATGGGAGTAGGAGTTTATATAGGCTTATTTGGGAAAATAGGTTCAAAGAAATTTCAAAACAGGTGGGATATCTGTCTTGAGGTCGCTGGGGTTGATGTCAGTGGTCAAGGACCCTCAACGAATGGCATCCACTCCTTGTGACTCACTCAGGCAGCCCTTCTCCACGGTCTACATGATTAACCTGAAGAGTCCTTCCAGAAGGGCTGCTGTCTACTCTTCTCCAAAAAGAGATGAGCCCTTGGTGTGATGAGAACCCCAGGAGGGTTCTCAGAGGACCTGTTGTTTTCTTTACCACCACCATGCCCCATCAGTAACTGCATCTGCTTCAACGTCAAATTCCCAATTTCTTAGCGTTGGACAAAGACCAAAGGGGAGAGTGAGATTGTGAGAGCCACATGGAGACTCTGCTATTCAGTCTCTTACAAAGTGGCCTGGAAATATGTGTAGCCCTAGAGTGGCTTTTGGTGAGCATCAGTGCATACCCTCTCTCTCCCCTGTCCACTTCCATCTCTATCTGTCTGGCAAAGTCAGCCTAATTTAAGGATACTGCCCAAATGCTGGGTGACTGCTATGTCATAGGGAACAGAGAATATTTCCCTGGCAATTCAAATAACAAACCTGTGTTTGCATGACTTTGGGACTTAACTTTATACAACTCAAGTTAGCCTGGGAATCCTCTAAAAAAAAGTGATCGAAAATTTGTTTCTGAGATAATGATGTCTCAGGGGACTTGGCAGACCCAAATGATCCAAAATTGGGTCTATTTTTGACAGACCTACTATTATAAATAAGTCCATTCTCTCTGAGTGTATTCACGGACTTGCTGTAGGTGTTTCTGTGGAAATTGATAAACTGATTCTAAAATGCACCTAGAAATGCAAAAAGTTCAAAACAATCAAATAGGAGTCAGGGAGAGAACTCAACGGACTTCGGTGCAAGCATTGTGGGTGGGAGCCTTGGGTTCCATCTCCTGCACTGCCTTATCCTCTGAGCATCAACAGAAATGACCCCTAAGTACCACCTAAAAAAGAAAAAAGAAGAAAAAGTTTTTAATAACCCCAAAACACACTGAGAAAGTAAAACAAAACTGGAAGCATTACACTATAGAGTCAAGACATTTTATAAATCCACAGCATTTAAGACCATGCTGTATTGATACAAGGATGAACAAAGACCAATGGCTACAAATAGAAAGTCCCAAAACAGATCTCCACATATACGATCACCCAATTTATGACAAAGGTAGCACAGCAATACAAAAATAAATCTTGACTCCTATGTCATACCATGCCAAAAAATCAATTCTAAATGGATTGTTTATCTTAGGGGTGAAAGGTAAAGCAACACTTCTAGAAAATAATATTGGAAAATACCTCCATGCCTTTGGGATTAGCAAAGATTTCATAAGCAGGACACCAAAAGCACTGATCTTCAAGGTGTAGGGGTTGATGTTCATAAGTTGGACTAAATTAAATTAAGGGTTTCCGTTAAGAGAAAAGAGGGACAGATATAGAATATATTTATCTCTCAAAGTATTCATTTTCAGACTACATAAATAGCACATTCAAATTAATAAGCAAAATGCAAGTAACACAGCAAAAAAACTAGATAAAAGCATTTAATACCTACTTCACCAAAAAAGATATTCAAATGCCAGTAAACATAAAATACTGCTAAACTGGTGACATGCAACTTTAAAAAACCAGTCTGATTCATTGCTCTAGGTAAAGGTAAAGGCCCTCCCGTTGATCGTCGATTTGCTCGAGCGGGCCCAGTAACGTCTCCATTGGAGACTTTTGTTGTTACTGTGTCTGGCATATCGAATACTCTCGGTAGCTTGCCGGGCTCTCCGAGAGGGACGGAGGAATCGAACTCGGGTCGGCCATGTTGGCCGCTTGTAAGGCGAACGCCCTACCCGCTGTGCTATCGCTCCAGCCCAGTCTGATTCATTAACCACCTAAAACATGATTAAAATGAGAAAGATAATTAAAAGCAAGTATTGGTGCAATGAGGAGCAGATGGAACTCTCACATATCACTGGTGGAAATATGAGTTGGTTCAGCAACTTTGGAAAGCTACTAGACTCAGCTAAAGCCAACATGTATGTACCTGATAAACCAGCAATGCCACTCCTATCCTTCATGTATGCTAGGATACATTCAGACTGAGGATACAGCTCAATGGTAAAGCACTGTCATTGAATGTGCGAGGTTCTCAGTACTGCAACAACAGATACAGGGGATTGCCCTGCCACAGAGGCAGGGGGGGATGGGGGGATGGGGGTGGGGGGGATATTATCTATGGTGATGGAAAATGGGCACTGGTGGAGGGATGGGTATCTGATCATTGTATAATCAAACCCAAGCACAAAAAATTGTAAATCTACAACTGTACCTCATGATGTTTCACTAATAAAAAATAAAAAAATAAAAAAAATTAATTAAAAGTACTGGAATGAGAGAGTTAGGCTCAGTGGTGAAGCACGTGCCTTATGTGCATTAGACCTGATTTCAATCCCCTACACCAAAAAAAAAAAAAAAAGACTTAGATTTGGGCTGGGCATGTGCCTTATTGGGAGAAGGCTTGCCTTGCATATGTGAGACTCTACACTGGATTTCTAGTACCACCAGAACATTTAACAATTTAAAAAGAAATGAACAGGATACATACCAGAATGTTCACTAAAGTACTATATTAGCAGCCCAAAACAAGAAACAATCACACGTTCATCATTCAAACTGCAAATTCACTGCAATCTATTGACAACATGAATGTCTAAGCAGCAAATAATATAAAACAGTCAGTACATGTATCGTGGGCATTAATGATGCTCACAACATAATGCTGAGTGAAAAAAAAATCCTATCCTAAAGGGCGCACTAGGACTATCTGATTCCATGTTTATAAAGCTCAAAAACAACCAAGTGAATCTGGTTATTACAAGTCAAAATAGCATTGACTTTGATGAGGTAGAGACTAGAAGCAGATAGGAGGGGGAGTCCAGGGAGATGACTGCTTTATTTCTTGATTTGTGTGGAGATAATATACAGAGCCTAGGAATATATCAGAGGTAGGGTACCCACCTCAAGAGCTTGAGGCAGTGAGTTTGATCTCCAGCATCATCAGTCCACAAGCTGTGGATGATCCCAGCTGCATGGAAATGTCAGATCCCCAGTGCCATGACCCTGTGTGTGTTCTCTGATGCATCACAACCAAATGAACACCCCCAGCAAGTACCAGCTCCAGAAGCATGCAAGCACAGCAACCAACATGGGCAAGCACAGAAAACAAATGTGCAACCCCAGCCATCAAAGCAGTGGCAACCACACCAAAAAAGAAGGTCACTCTCACTGTCACTGTCCTCCCATTATTCATCGATTTGCTCGAGCAGGCCCAGTAACGTCTCCATTGGAGACTTTGTTGTTACTGTGTTTGGCATATCGAATACGTCACGGGGAGCTTGCCAGGCTCTGCCGTGCGGGCGAGATACTCTCGGTGGCTTGCCGGGCTCTCCGAGAGGGGCAGAGGACTCGAACTCGGGTCGTCCATGTTGGCTGCGTGCAAGGCAAACGCCCTACCGCTGTGCTAGAAGGTGAAATTATTTAATCATTCATTTTTTAAAATAGCTTAAAGACTGCAGAATTGGGACAATAGATAAAGCACTTGCCTTGCATGCAGCCAAACCAAGTTCAATTCCCAGAATCACATAGGGCCCCCTGAGCCCTGCCAAGGATGATCCCTGAGCACAAAACCAGGAATAAGCCCTGGGCACTACCAGGTGTGGCCAAACACGAACAAAAGTCAGGGCTGGAGAGATCGCTCGAAGAACTTAGCTCAGACTTTGCATATAAGAGGTTTAGGCTCACTAGCCAGCACCACCTGGTTTCCAGAGCATCGCTGAGAGTAGCCCCTAAGCACTCAGTAAGAAGCAACCCCTAGACACTTTTAAGTATGACCCAAAAAAACAAAATAAAAATAATTGACTTTTGGGACATTCATTATGCAATCTCTTCATAATGTGTGCAGTTTTTTCTTTGATGTTACTTTCCAAAATAAATTTACTTTAAAAAATACTGCTTAAGGGTAGAAGCTAGAGCAGAGATTAAGGCACTTAACTTGCACTAGGATGACCCAGCTTTGGTCTTTAGCACCACATCTGGTCACCCAAGTCCCCAAAAAGGGATCGCTAAGGAGTGATCCCTTAGTGCAGAACCACAAATAAGCCCTGAGCACTGCTGGGTGTAGCCCCCTACCAAACAAAAAAAAAATGAGGGGAGGGAGGGGACTGTGTAAAGGACCGAAGAGACAGATCAATGGACAGGAGACCTGGGTACAATTCCCCAGCACCACCACATGATACTTAGCACTACCATAATGGCCCACACATACAGAGTCGGAAGTAGCTCCTGAGACTCAATGATGCTAAGAAAATGGATAAGAGGAATGAGGCAAGCAGTTCCAGGGATCAAGACCCAAGTGAAGGTACAGCCAGTCGGGTATCTGCCTTGCATGAGGCCAATCCATGTTCAATCTCCAGCACCCCATATAGTCCTCCAAGAACACTAGGAGTGATCCCTGAGTGCAGAACCTGAAGTTACCCTTGAGCACCGCTAGGTGTGCTCCCCCTGCAAAAAAAAAAAAAATAGGTAGTGCCAGGGACCAAGCTCAGGGTCTCACACATGCTAGATGTGTACTCTACCACTTGGGCCAAATTCAGCCCCCGTAAATAAAATATTATTATTTTGGAAGTAAATCAATTGCATCTTCCATCTGCTTTACCCAATATGACAATGATTTACACAACCTATTTATGCAACATCTTATCCTACAGTCTTATTGTATAAGTATTGTCTCCCAAATAAGCGTAGAAGTTTCTCAACAGCAACTGCTGAGTCGGCATAATCGAGCCAGAGGGGACCAGGTTATGGTGTCTCTTGGGAGAAGGTCTCATCCAGCCTGATCCTGTTACATATGAGGTAGCATAAACTCCCAGAATGACAGGCAGAACCCTGAAGCCCTGAGCTTTTTCCCAGTGTCTTCCTCACCAAAGATGTCCATTCTAGGTTGTATCTAAAGCAATGTCCTTGGTGCCTTTTCCAGCCACTGGTTATGTCCTTATCCTGCCTTCCAGGATAAGGCAGACAACACATCACTAGCTAGTAACACTCACTGACTGGATGATATTCCCACCTCCATCAGCACTCAGCCTTTCTCTCCCCAAAGACAAAAATACCGAGCAATATTGAGCCACGCTGTTTGCTTGTGGTGTTCCCCAGAGTTGAAGGAAAGCCATCTGTTTCTCTTGCCCCAATGATTCCCAGGATGGTGGGAACTGAGTAGGAAGCAGAGCAGCTTGCAGCTCTTTCTTTTCACTCACAATTATTTGAAATCCCATGCTGTAAGACACGGAACCAAAAAAAAAATATTATTTTCTTTGATTGGAAATTGAAGAGTCTCTGGTTGTATCAAACATTTTAACATGTTATATTTTAACACTTTGATAATATGAGACTAATACCCAAGGACAGTACAAGGGCCAGGAGGATTAGTCCATGCTTGGAAGCCTGCCTCACGTGCTCGGGGAGAAGGCAGTTGGAGTAGAGGAGCGACCACCATGATACTGATAGTTGGAAATGATCACTCTGAATAAAAACTGCATGCTGAAAGTACATAAAGAAACAAACATGACAACCTCTTAGTATCTGTATTGCTGACCATAATGCCCAAGAGGAGAGGAAGAGAGAGAGAGAGAGAGAGACAGAGACAGAGACAGAGACAGAGAGAGGGGGGGGGGGAGAGAGAGAGAAAGTGCCTGCCATACAGGCAGGAGGGGGAAGGGAAAGGGATACTGGGGACACTGGTGGTGGGAAATATAAACTGATGGAGCTGTACACTGAATGCTGGAGCATAGTCCATCCCACCACCCCAGGGGCCCCTGGGCGCATGGTCACTGAACCAAGGCCTCAGAGAGAGCAGTCAAGACAGCCTCACAGGACCAGAGATATGAAGCAAATATTAAGGCGCATTCCTTGTATATGCAAGGCCCTGAGTTAATTAATTAATCTCCAGCCCCACATGTCTCACCTGCATCCCAGCACTACAGGGAGTAGACCCCACAACAATTTTTTTAATTTTTTATGGGGCCAGGCAGATAATAGAAATCTGGGTTGGCTCTGTGCAAGACAAGTGCCTTAACCTGGGTCAGCCGTGTGCAAGGCAAGCACCCCTGTACTATCTATCTGACTCAAAAATTGTATTTGAAAACCACTCTGCACAACCCCTGGTCTGCAGCAAGCACTCAATTTACAAGGTAAATGGAACACAAATGCTGACTCGAAACGAGGTGTGTCATAAGATTTTTACAGACGGTGATTCTGCAAGCTCGGTCAGTTGGCCCTGGGCCAGGGTGCAGACACACCTTGGAAACCCTTGAGACTGAGAGGCAGGGAGCAGTGCTGTGAAGCCAAGGCCCAGAGTAAATCAGCAAAGAGAAAATTAAGAGGATCAATAAAAGAGCTTAATGAAACATAAACAGGTTCAGGGAGGACTTAAATAAATTCATGGTCAATCCATAGCAGGTTGTTAAGGAGCATCCCTGGCTCTTAAGGTTGATGCTGCGGAAAACAACCACCCCTCCTCGCAGATGCCCCGAATTCTAGCAAAAGCTTAGTCTTCACCGTAGCAGTCAGTCTCAGAACTAGCCTGAGCTCCTCTTTTCACCTAGATGGAAATAATAGATATTGAGCCCATAGCTGGGCTCTAAATATTTTGCCACAGAAAATAACCTACAATGGGGTTTCATCTGGACTCACCCGTCCAAGTCTAAAACATTAAATCAAAGATGTACCAAGAGGCCAGGGAGTTCACTTAAGTAGTAGAGCACAGGTTTAGCATGTAGGTTCAATCCTGGACACTCTCTGGGTCACACGTGGCTCTGGTAGCAGCCTGAGCACCATATCACTGGGCATGAGCATGAAGCTCTAACTACCAGACCGAGCATGGCTGGGAATGGCCCCTAGTTTAATTCATTTAAAGAGTGGGGACTAGGGGGCCAGAGCAATAGCCCAGCGAGTAGGGCGTTTGCCTTGCACGCGGCTGACCTGGGTTCGATTCCCAGCATCCCATATGGTCCCCCAAGCACTGCCAGGAGTAATTCGTGAGTGCAGAGCCAGGAGTAACCCCTGAGCATCACTGGGTGTGACCCAAAAAAGCAAATATAAATAAATAATAAAAAATAAAGAGTGGAGAGCAGTGGTAGAGTACATGTTTGGCACAGAAACTGGCTCTGGGTTCAATCCCTCACATCCCAAAACATAAGAGACACAATACTTTCACAGAATATACATGGCTGACCTACAGCATGTTCAGAACTGTTCATTGCAAGAGAGCTCTGAGCCCTGAGCTCTGTTGCTCAAGCCTTCCGAGCAATTCTCTTGAGAGCCTGTCCCTCCAACGGAGGAGATGAGGCTGGACAGGGGGGTAATTCGCACTAGAATTAGAGGAAAAGTGAGGTGAACATGGGGAAAGGAGGAGTAAGTGGTCGCCACAGTCTTGTAGCTTAATTCCAGAAACCAGCTCCGCCTTCCCACTGCAGCTCTCAGAAAAAAAGGGTGGAAAGTACTCCAGGAACAGACTGCCCAGGAGTCCAGGGGAACACTGGGACATTGTCCCCGACTCCAGCAGGGCACCCCGCAATGCAGATGCTGCAAGACCCCAGACCTCTTTCCTCAGCATCAGCCTAACCGGGAGGGTTAGTGGATATTCGCGTTTAGAGTCTTTGTTGGCTTTCACTCTCAAGACAAAACATTCCTAAGAGAAAGTAACCACAGGGCGTCGCTGGATCCAAGCCTCACAGGCCTTACAGAGACACCATCCCAAAGCAGACTGGGGTGGAGAAGGGGGACAACCAGGAGCTGGCCTGGAGCCTGGCACAAAGGGGCAGGGTGGAGGAGTCTCACACTCAGAGTCACCCTCCCTGCCATCCTCTCCCAGACCCTTCCTCCCTCTGCAGCTCTTCTAACCCACTGACAAAACCTCAAGGGGCTTCACAGCCACAGTGGGACTGCGGAAAAGCAGCCAGCGGACTCGATCCTGTCGTTCCCCCACCTCTACCCTTTCCATCATCTCTACGGTGGAGATTCCAGGACAAATAATGGCGAGAATGGAGGCCAGCTCTCCCCGGCGAGAGAGGGGCCATCAGAAGGAACGCAGGGGGCCATCCACAAAACAGGACACCGCTGAGAACCAGTCAGAAAGTGGGCGTCGGAGAGCCTGGCCACAGTGAAGCCTTGGCAGGTGCTGGGAAGGGAAAAAGGAAGCAGAAACAAATACTGGGGAGCCACCAAGAGGAAGAAAAATGAAGCGCAAGACAGGCAGAAAAAAAAAAAAGAGAGACTTTTCAGGCATGTACTAAAGCATTAGCACAGTGGGTAGGGCGTTTGCCTTGCACGCGGCCGACCGGAGTTTGATTCCTCCGCCCCTCTTGGAGTGCCTGGCAAGCTATCTCGCCCACACTGGCAAGCTACCGGTGACGTATTCAATATGCCAAACACAGTAACAAGTCTCACAATTTGTTGTGAGACGTTACTGGTGCCCGCTCGAGCAAATCAATAAACAACGGGAGGCCAGAAATTTTTCCCTTTTTTCCTCAAAGAAAGACAAATGTGGCTATAATGGTGACCTGGGCCAGAAGCAGAGAATGTTCAGGTCAGCCTAGCCTGAACATTCCAATGCCCCCCACCCCCGTGGGCGCAACGTGGCCAAATGGTAGGCGTGGCCGGCGGGCATGGTCTGGAGAGAGTGTAGGCTGGATTCAGACCAGCACTTTCCTCCTGGACCTACCTAGGGAGTCTCCCTTGTCTCCACCACCATCTCAGGTCTACCAGCTGACCACAATCGAAGCCTCTACTATCTTTTTTTTTTATCCTTTTTGGGTCATACCCGACATTGCACAGGGGTTATTCCTGGATCATGCACTCAGGAATTACTCCTGGCAGTGCTCAGGGAATCACATGGGATGATGGGAATCGAACCCAGGTCGGCTGCGTGCAAGGCAAATGCCCTACCCGCTGTGCTATTGCTCCAGCCCCCTCTACTATCTTGACATTCACCACAGCCCTCTTGGAGACCCTCCTCACTCCCCCAGCCTCCTGTGACTTCTTTCTCCTGTTCTTAGTTCATATTCTGAGAAAGAATTCCACCACCCACTCCTCAGCCCACTGCACCCAGCCCAGCGTCCAACACTCTCGCCCCATTCATCACCACCTAAACCAACAAGGCGGTAGACAGAGGAGGTTCCCTGAACAGACATGAGGGCCTGGAGGTGGCAGCTGACATTTCCAGCACAGTTCCAAAACCCCTGATGACTTCAATGAGATGTGGACTGTGTGGGTCCTGGTGCCAGACAAGATGCCTGGCAGTACTCCCTACCCCTCACCTCTGTTCTTTTCAGCAGCAAGACTGCCTCACCCCTGAGCCCTGCAGCCTGGGGGTTAGCCCTAGAGGACCCTCCTTCCCCCTTAAGCTCTGAGGAGCCTCAGCAGCACTTACTACAAAACTGGAGCATCTGGGAAATGGCATCCTCTTTCTGCTCAGTTCTTCTCTAAAAACCTTCACCCTCCCCAAGGGAAAGAGTTAGGAACGCCAGTCACTGAGAGTTCTGAGTGGTGCTGAAAGCCAAGCTTCCCACACACAACTGTGAAGAAAGCCAAATGCAGCCTGATAATTTCCCTTTTCTACTTCCCGTGTCCCCCTCAAAACCTCCCTCATGTTCTGAAATGTCTCTGAGTCATCCCAAGTGTTCCCCAAGGTGACCGACAGAGAAGGGAAAATGACAGAAAACTGGAGGAACGTTGTCTAAGTGGACAATAGAGGTCACACAATTTTTGTATCTGACTTTTCCAAAACTCAAAGCATGTTTTTCTCTGGCCCTTGGATATCAGGGGTTATGCATAAGCAACAGAAGCCTGCCAATTTTATGCTGTGAACAATAATATTTCCTGGAGATTACAGACCAGAATCCTGGCTTCCAATCAGGGCCAGTTCCCAGTGTAGAACCCTGTGGCAAATTCCAGAGCCTCACAGAACCTCAGCCCTCCTCTGCAAACTGGGATAAGCACAGAACCTAACTCACAGAGTCAATTCAAGCTCTAAATGAAGAACTATATGAGCAAAACTTGGCACAGAAACCAGCCTTCTTTAAGTGGCTGATAAGCGCTGGCCATTATCCACTTTACTGGAGAGAAACAAAGAGCTCCATCATTCCACTGTCTTTTGACAGGTCTGCCTGATGCCTATACCACCCAGCGCTCTGCCAAAGGGCCAGCCAGCTGGAGAAGCTGTGTGAAGCTGGACACTTTTCTCATCCTTTTAGTTAATATTCCAGACATCTACAAAAGGTAAGAAAAAGATTGCTTTGTAGGACAGAGCTGCCCTTTTTTTGCCCTCAAGGAAATTTCTGGTCTTTGAAAGCTAGGCTTTGTGCCTTTCTCCAATTCATTTCCTTAGTGCTTCTCGGAGATCTTGAACATCAGCTCGCCAAACAGCTCAAAATTTCCATTTTCTTTATTGCTTTGCCTCTTTTCTGTTTTTCATATTCCTCTCCCCTCCCCGAGTCTCGCTGAAGCGAAGACTTGAGTCTTATTAACATTTCTGGCCATTCACCTTCTCCACCTAGCACCTGGCTGTCACAATATCATAACCCAGTTGTCACTCAAGCCTTCTCCCTGGATCTGGCGTCGTTCAGACAGCGCTGAGTGGAATCCAAAGCAACTGGACTCAAGACAGTCAATGAGAGCCAAGATACATTATGGGGGCACAAGGTGATAAGAACCAGTCATAATGGGGTAGAGACTTCACCCCAGACACCGACCATTGACCTTTCCCTGGAAGCATATCTCTCCACTGAGCCAAAAGGGCTGAGAGACAATGAAGGTCATGCTCCAGAGCTTCCCCACAGAAGGTGAGCAAAGGTCCTTAAAAAAGAGCCTCCCCTCAGCTCAGATAGAGAAAGGAGCACCAAATAAAGGGTGTTGGGAGGTTCCTCTCAGGATGGGAAATACGTGATGAGAGTAGACTATAGACCGAACAAGATTGCCACTCAATATCTCTTTTGCAAACCACAACACTCAAAATGAGAGAGATAACAAAAGGGAATGCCCTGCCACAGAGGTAGGGTGGGATGGGGGGGTGGGAGGGATACTGGGACTGGTGGTGGTGAAGAATGGGCACTGGTGGAGGGATGGGTATTCAATCATTGTATAACTGAAACCCAAGCACACAAAAATTTGTAAGTCTACAACTGTACCTCATGGTGTTTCACTAATAAAAATTTAAGAATAAAATAAAATAATTTAAAAAAATTCACAAGGGCTCTCCGGCACGGCCACGGCCCCGGAGGCACAAGGACTTAGCACAGAGAACCAGCCGCTTGGAGCAGAAAAGCAAATGGACTATGTGTTAAACCGCGCCACCAAGCCTGCCCGGAGGGGAAAGGGTGTTGACCGGCCCGCCCGCTCCTCTCTGGAAAGAAAGATGGTGGCCGCACGGGAGCCTTGTGGACAGCAGGTTTGAGCCGGGGGCGGGGGCAGCGGGGGCCTCATGGGAAGGGGGGCGTTCTGGGCCGTCCTTCACGCCCAACCGAGGTCACCAGCTGCCCCCCACGAGCGGCTCTCCGGCACGGCCACGACTCCAAAGCACAGAAATCAATCTCTTAACTATCTAACTTTTAATAGAAATACTTCTAGGGTTAATAAGTGAAACAGCAGAAATCCAAAACCGCGCGGCCGCTATTGCGACCGTGCGACATCATTTTATTCTTAAACCAAGCTGTAGAAAGCAAATCATTTCACAACACTGTTTCAGCATATCTCATTGGGGGGGGGTGGTAAACTCTAAACAATAATTGTGTATCTTCTATCAAAACAATGTATCTAGTCAAAGTAGATAGAGTATTAACTAGAACTCATCTGCCTCACAGGAATTGGGAGGGGTGGGAGGTGGGGTTCTATTGGGGTTCACGGTTAAAAAGAAGTATTGGTAAAGGGAAATGTGTTTGATACTTACATGACTGAGACCTAAACCCGAAAGCTCTGTAACTTTTCCCACAGTGATTCAATAAAGAAATAAACTATTAAAAAAAAAATTCACAAGTTGAAAAAAGGAAAAGAAAAGAGCCTCCAGAACAGGAGAAGTTAGCTAAAGGGACCCTGTATAAGACTGCACCCCTGCCTTTCTAACCCTGTGCCCAGGATGCCCCAGTGAGAACCTACGGGCTAAGCTGGGGGCACGAAGAGATGCTGCTATCTAATGCTAGCACGTTGGAGCCAGCCTGCCTGAACACGCGAGCACAATCTGCTCTTTCCTTTGCTCAGTGTTCTTTGATTTGTTGACTTACTTTCATTCCATTTCCTTCCCCCATCTGCGGCTTCTTCTTTGATAACAAGTTCTAGCAAGGATGGTGTGCTTTGGGTCCTGAGGAAAAGGCCAGGAAGCTCAAACAGGATGAGGGGTTTGAGGTTTCTCAGAAGTCACCAGGGTCTGTGAGCCAGGTACAATCATTTGTGTCTGGTGCCATCTTTCGGCCACTTCTGAGAACTGCACTGACGGATCTACAGAGAAAGGCAGATTCCATCGCTGAATCCTGCCTTATGAGCAAAAGGGAGAAGGAAGCTGGAATAGAGAAGCGATCACTAAGAAAATGATGGCTTGAGGAACCGGTTGGGATGGGAGATGTGTGAAAGTAGATGCTGAAAGTAGATAATGGACCAAATGATAACCTCTCAGTATCTGCATTGCAAAACATTAATGCCCAAAAGTAGAGAGAGAGTATGGGGAATATTGTCTGCCATGGAGGCAGGGGAAGGGTGGGAAAGGGGGGTGGTATACCAGGGATATTGGTGGTGGGGAGTGTGCACTGGTGGAGGGATGGGTGTTTGATCACTGTGTGACTGCAACCCAAACACGAAAGCTTGTAACTATCTCACGGTGATTCAATAAAAAATTTTTTTTCTTTTTGGGTCACACCTGGCGATGCACAGGGGTTACTCCTGGCTCTGCACTCAGGAGTTACTCCTGGCGGTGCTCAGGGGACCATATGGGATGCTGGGAATCGAACCTGGGACGGCCGCGTGCCCTACCCACTGTGCTATCTCTCCAGCCCCTGATTCAATAAAATTTGAGAGAGAGAGAGAGAGAGAGAGAGAGAGAGAGAGAGAGAAACAATTTTTCTTTACCTCTGGTTCAGGAAAAAGGTCATTGCAACTTGCCAAAAGTCTGAGCGGGAGCTCATTTATGAGTGAAGCAGGTATTAATGTATTTAAGATTGTACAGCATCCAGGAGGATTACTCCATGGCTTAGAGGCCAGCCGGGCATTCTAGGGGAAAGAGCAGCTCAGATAGAGAAGGAAGCACCAAATAAAGGGTGTTTGGAGGATCCTCCCAGGAGGGGAGATGCATGTTGAAAGTAGACTATGGACCGAACATGATTGCCACTCAATGCCTCTTTTGCAGACCACAACACCTAAAAGGAGAGAGAGAACAAAAGGGAATGCCCTGCCACGGGGCAGGGTGGGATGGGGGGTGGGAGGGATGGGTGTGAGAGGGATACTGGGATCCATGGTGGTGGAAAATGGGCACTGGTGGAGGGATGGGTATTTGATCATTGTATAATCGAAACTCAAGCACAAAAATTTGTAAGTCTACAACTGTACCTCATGGTGTTTCACTAATAAAATTTAATAATAAAAAAAAAGAATGTACAGCAAAAATTACTAAACTAGAAGCCAGGGCCAAGGACTGGTGTATTATTGAAAACTGGAAGGATTGTTAGCTGGGAAGATTCAGCAGAAGCTAAAATTTGGTTTTAGCTCGCACAAAAGAACATCAGGTTTTTGAGGGGAGCAGTTTGTTTGTTTGTTTGTTTGTTCTGTTTTGTTTTGCTTTTGGGGTCACACCCGGTGATGCCTAGGAGTTACTTCTGGCTCTGCACTCAGGAATTACTCCTGGCAGTGCTCGGGGGACCGTATGGGATGCTGGGACTCAAACCTGCGTTGGCCACATGCAAGGCAAATGCCCTACCCGCTGTGCTATCGCTCCAGCCCCCTACATCTTTTAATTTTAAACCAATTTATTTTCATTAAGTGCTCATGCTTTTTTCCAAAACAAATATATTGTTTTATTTATATAGGGGCCAGAGAGATAATACAATGAGTAGGGCACTTGCCTTGCACATGACCAATCCAGATTTGATACCCAGTACCCCCTGTGGTCCCTTAAGTCCTCCTAGGAGCTGGGAGTAAGCCCTGAGTGCCACCAGGTGTGGCCGCAAAACAAAACAACAACAAAAATAGACTTCTTTTTTAGGGAAGAAAAAGCAGTAATAGTTCAAGACTCCAAAGCACAGAACTAGAAAAATTGGAAAAGCAATCCGTTTGTAACCCTTGTTTCTCACTATATTAGAAAGACACTTGAACACCACCACCACCCCCCAAAAATAATTCTTAAAACCACTTTATTCAGCTAAAACTGGAAGCTTCTTGGAGGTCAAAGTGAACAAAATCAAAAATCAAAGAAGTTCCTGTTGACATACATGCTATGTACCAAAAGCACACCCTCTCTGTGAAGGACAGAAATACACACATCCTCTGGAGAAAATGACCTTCACGGGCCAGAGAGGTTGCCCGACAGGCTGGAGCACAGGCGGTCTGTGCTGGAGGCTTGGTTCAATCCCAGCACCACATGGTCTCTTCCACACCACTGGGAGTGACCCCTGAGCACAGAGCCAGGAATAGCACCCAAACACCAGATGTGAAGCAAAAACAACCACAACAAAACCTCTTCCTCATCCTGTTCTCCTGAAATCAAACTCTCTCATCCCTCCAGGATTCTGTTCCATTCAAAAATGGACCCAAAAGTCAGCAGGGGAGTCAAGAACTTGTCTAAAATTAACCAACACAGTTGGATTGTTCTTTTAATTCCAGGAGTTGCTCCTAAGTAATAGGTCATCCTTAATATATATCATATTAAAAATATCTAAGCGAAATAACATCTTCTAAAATTTTTAAAATACTTTTAATAAGATGTAATAAGGGCTGGAGCGATAGCACAGAGGTTGGGTGTTTGCCTTGCGTGCAGCCAGCCCAGCCCAGCCGGGTTCAACTCCTTCACCCCTCTCGGAGAGCCTGGCAAGCTACCGAGAGTATCTCGCCCAAGCGGCAAAGCCTGGCAGGCTCCCCGTGACAAATTCGATATGCCAAACACAGTAACAACAAGTCTCAAAATGGAGACATCACTGGGCCCGGTCGAGCAAATTGATGAACAACGGGAGGACAGTGTGACAGAGTGACAAGATGTAATATAATGACATGATAATAACACGTGTTCTCAACTGAGTCACAAAAATTATTTACAATATTTGTAAACATGAAAATAAAAGTTAGGTGAATATACTGTAACTCTCTCTACTGATAAAATTATGAAGCTTTTATTCCTATGCCATCCTTTCTTTTGTACAATGAATACCCACTCTTTCTATAGCACTGTAGAACTGTCCTCGATTCATCGATTTGCTCGAGTGTGCACCAGTAACGGCTCCATTGTGAGACTTGTTACTGTTTTTGGCATATCAAATATGCCATGGGGAGCTTGCCAGGCTCTGCCGGGAAGATGGGATACTCTCAGTAGCTTGCCGGTCTCTCCGAGAGGGGCGGAGGAATCAAACCCGGGACAGCCGCGTGCAAGGCTAACGGCCTACCCACTGTGCTATCGCTCCAGTCTTTTTATAATCAGAAAAATATTCAATTTGTGCATATGTGTTTGTACACTTTGGTGTCCTCTATCCAAATGCCCATTGTCAATTTCCATATCAGAACTGACCTGTTGACTCATTTAAATTGACAATTTGGTTGGGAACACGGGAACAGCAAGTGAGACCTGCAAAGGCCACCCCCAGACCCAAGTCCCATGGTTGACAACAGACCGCAGACTCTACTCTTATCCTTGATCTTGGTATAAAGGTTGTTAAAATTTTTGAGCTGCTTTAGAGCCAGTGAATAGCATACCTGCCTTGCATGCAGCAAACCTGGGTTCAATCTCCAGCACCTCACATGGTCTCCCATCCTTCCAGGAGTGATTCCTGAGTGCAGAGCCAAAGTAAGCCCCAAATAGAGCCAGAAGTGTCCACACCTCCCCCCAAAAAATTTTTAGTGCTTGCAAAGGTGTACATGGAACATGTGATGGGTTGACTTAATGAGTAGAGCTATTAGATTATCTAAGCAAACAAACAAAAACAGGCCTGGACTCCAATCTCTGACCCAACACCTTCTACAACTAAGGGTAGGTCCCTCCCATCTCTGGGCCTGTTCTACCAGCAAGATGTCCCCTTAAGTTCTGACATCCTGTCATTTGTTGACCCATTTCTTCTAAAATGCCTTCCCCAGGCAAGAGATGGCACAAGGGTGAAGATTTTGCATTGCATAAGGACAAGCCCATTTTGATTTACAGTACCACATGGTTCCTAAGCATTATGGGTAGAACCCTAAAGTCCCCTGAGTACCTCTGGGTTGGCCCAGTCAATCCCTTCCACTGCATCCTCAGGCCCATGCATTGTACCACAGGCCTGGACACACCAGGAGGGTCCTTGAACCTCCTGACCATTGCTTGTGAAACCCAGAAATGATAAGTTAAAATAAAATAAAATGTGACTGGTCTACAGGCAAAACACTCTGGGGTGATATTGGAATAAAAGTGGGCATATTACACACACACACACACACACACACACACACACACACACACACACACACCTCGTCCCACCACCAGAAAACCCAGCAGCAGCACCCCCTAGCCCAAACCTGCCATCTTGCCAGGAGAGCAGCAGAGAAACAGCCATGCTGCACAACCAATCTCTAAAAGAATATGATGCTGCCAAATCTTTCCAGGTCAATAGGTCAGGGCTAACAACTCTGGGACCTTCTTCAAATGGGGATGGGCAGATTTTCTTTTCTGCCTGAAGGCACAGCAGACCACAGCCACATCCAACACCCTCTGACATAGAAACAGCCCAGCTCCACAACGGAATCTCATCAAGATGCCCGGTCACTAAATCGTTCCAGTTCCACGGCTCCTGGACCACAGGATACCTCCAAGTTTCATATACTGTCAGCCCAGTGAGATCACAGCAATCATGATGGGGAAATTGCATAGAAGACCACCAAGCACAGGAGCAAAAACAATGACACAGAAGTCTCAACTAACACCAACTGGCACAGTAAATCCTCAATGACTTTAGTAACATCATTGTGAGATATAACACTTATCATAAATGGATTTTTATTGATCTAAGTTTTGATAATTCCACTTGCCTTTGTGTTGTAACAGACAATATGAAGTGAATTTGTTGGGATAGTGGGTGAGAAATTGGGGATATTGGTAAAGGGAAGGTCACCCTGGTGGTAGAATTGCCATTGGAATATTTAATGCCTGAAACAACTATACTGTAACCAACTCGTAAAGCAGGATGTTCTAATAAAAGGAGGTTTTTTTTATTTTTATTAGTGAAACACCATGAGATACAGTTGTAGACTCACAAATTTTTGTGCTTGGGTTTCAATTATACAATGATTTGGTACCCATCCCTCCACCAGTGCCCATTTTCCACCACCACTGATCCCAGTATCCCTCCCACACCCCATCCCCCCATCCCACCCTGCCTCTGTGGCAGGGTATTCCCTTAATAAAACGGTTTTTTAGTAAATAAATAAATAATGCTAAAAATCAAATTAAAATAATAAAATGCCTTCACTTTTCCTGCTCACTCTCTTTTCCTTCCAAAGCTAAACAATTTAATTTTTTTTCTCCTTTCCCCCAGGGCAAGCTTTGAAAACACTATTTCTAACTCTTGCAATTAGCTTAGCTTGTTTGAATAGATAGTGAATGAAACATGAATTAATGTTCTGGTTCTGTCAGTTATTCACTGTATGATCTTGAAGGGAATCTACTGAACATCTCTCTTTTCCCCCTCTCTAAAGTAAACATCACTCATATTTACGGGAGTATGCAACTTAAATAAGGTCTTACAAGGACTTAGACTAGTCAACCCATACAGCAAGTGAATGAAAATTGATTTAAGCCATTGTTATTTATGACATATAGTTAACAGTATGGGGCTGGAGCGATAGCACAGCGGTAGGGCATTTGCCTTGCACGCAGCCAACATGGCCGACCCAAGTTCGATTCCTCCGCCCCTCTCGGAGAGCCCGGCAAGGTACCGAGAGTATCTCGCCCACACGACAGAGCCTGGAAAGCTACCCGTGATGTATTCCATATGCCAAACACAGTAACAACAAAGTCTCCAATGGAGACGTTACTGGGCCCACTCGAGCAAATCGATTAACAACGGGTGGACAGTGACAGTTAACAGTATAATCATTAATACTATCATCATTGTTGCTATTCCTTTTCTTTAGTGGATCTCCTAGATCCTACATTTTGTAGATTTTAATAATGATGTTTTTAGCAAGTGCCACATTGAAGGCTCTTTCAGGGTCAGGGGAATTAGACCCAACTTTGTTACTGGGTTTTGGCATATTAAATATGCCACGGGGAGTTTGCCAGGCTCTGCTGTGAAGGCAGAATACTCTCGATATCCTGTCGGGTTCTCCAAGAGCGAGAACTAGACAATAAGAGGTCTTCTGGGAGCTTGGTTTTATAGTCTCTGGATGTTGACTGTTGATGGGATTACATGGTGCAGGGGGCAGTTGGGTGTAACTGTCTAGCTACTGGAAGATGGGGGATCTGGGTGGAGGAGGCCCAGCCCAATCCGAGCAGGCTTGGAGGGTTCCTCTGCCGACTAGGACAAATGGAAATGTTACTGATGCCTGCTCGAGGAAATCGATGAACAACGGGATGACAGTGATACAGTGAATAATGATGTTTTGCTTTGTTTTCTGAAGAGAACTTTCATTTTCCCTAAATAGGTTAGAGTTTGATTAGTTGATTGGATTCTGGGCACACCTGACTGTGCTCAGCATTTACTCCTGGCTCTGTGCTTAAGGATAACTCCTGGCAGAGCTCAGGGGACCGAGTGCAATGCTGGGATCAAGTTGGAGTCAGCTGTGTGCAAGGTAAGAACTTTGCCTGATGGCCTATTTCTCCAGCTTCCAGGTTAGAGACTTTTAAAAGTAAAAGCAACAAATAATGAAGGGCCACACTTTGACACTAACCCCAGGAGATATTGCAAAAAATTATCATTATATAAGGAAATATCTGAGTGGAATTTGAGTGTCAGTAAGTTATTTAGGAAATTTTTATTACATCTGAGATTCCAGGAAAAGTATAAAAGCAAGTATGTGTTGTACAATCCTGATCCAAAAGTTGGGAGTCCTTCTTTCTGATTGCATGTGAAATAAGGCTTTGTGAAAAGACCATTTCCAAAGAGGAAGACTCCTGCCCTAATGTCCCTCTTCCAGGAAGAAAAAAACAGAGTAGAAGGAGGAAATGAAGGAAGGCAAAAGGAGCAGGGAGGCGAGAGAGAACTCAAATTGGCACCAAACAGCTCAAGAGCAAAAGAATTTAATCGCACTGGGAGAAAAGGAACACGAAAAGCTATAATTTGAGGTGTTTAAGAAATTCTGTCAATTTAAAAAGAAATGTTGAACTTGCACCTTATGAAGGGAAAAATAAACAGCTTTCTGGAGAGTTAAGAGAGAATTTTACAGGAAAGCTGAGCTTATTAAATGTCAGGAAAAGTGATTAGAATATTTGACTTCATCTTGCAAATAAATATGTCAGCAATTGGCTTGGAAGATTTTTTCTGCTCAAGTTGCTGGCAGTGACTTTGGATACAATTGAAACAGGCAGAACCCTGCTGGCAGTCGGTCAAGACCAGACTGTTTCCACCCCAGGGCGGCCTGTCTTGGGCCCTAACTCTCACAGGGACTCTTGCATGGCACAGAAATTAGTAATGATCAGATACTTGGGAAATACCCTCCCTCCAGAACTATTTGCATTCTTGAGGGATTTTGTTTAATTTGACGGTTAGGACGTGGGTATGACACAGTGGCAGAGTACATGCCTAACACCTGGCCGTCATCTCTGGCACCACAAAAGAAAATAGCTAATATGTGTCTTTTCTGGTTTCATAATCAGAATTATGAAATGAGAAAATTTTTATTTCATAAATAATTTTGAGTGCATGCCTCACATGAGACTGGGTTTGATCTTCAGCATTGCAAATAATAATTGTTATTATTTTGTCTAAATTACTCACTTTTCCCAATCCAACCTCAGGAGTAAAAAGAAATGAAGTAAATATGTTATGGTTAGGAAGACTCTTCTTTTGATTTTTTTCCCCACCTACTTCCCTTTTTTTATTATTGTGTTGGGCTGGATTGCACACATTTTTCCTATTTTTTCTGTTTTTTATCCAATACTGTAAACCATGAAATGGAAATAAGAATTGGAATTTTAAAAGACTGGAGCGATAGTACAGTGGAGAGGCCAACCTGGGTTCAATCACTGCATTTCAGGTCCTCCGAGCCCACCAGGAGTGATTCCTGAGTGCAGAGCCAGGAATAAACTCTGAGTAGCGCCAGCTGTGGCCCCAAAACAAAACAAAAAGAACTAGAACTTTTAAAATGGTAGAGAACAGTGGCCAGAGAGATATCACAATGAGTAAGATGCTTGCCTTGCACATAGCCTACAAGGAGTAAACCCTGAACCAGCTGAATGTGGGAGAGGATAATCACATTTTTGGCAGATGTTTATCTACAAGTTACAAGCAAATAAACTAAAACTATCAGAATTGGTAATAATCCAGCAAACTAGGATAAAAGTCAAATATTCAAAATAATGCACTTTGCATAATTTGGCAATAACATCAGAAAAATTAAGTATTTCATCACTATAATAATAATGTTTAATGTTATCTGGCATACTTTTGAGAAGAAAGTTAATGTTTCCTTTGAGAAGAAAGTTAACATTTCCATTAGGACAACAAGTCTGTATTTTGTGAGCAATACAAAAGAGAACGGATAAATAGTGACTAATTACAAATAGTATAAATCCAGTGTAGAGGGGTCAGAGCAATAGTCCAGCAGGTAGGGCATTTGCCCTGCACACATCTGCCCAGGTTTGATCCCTGGCATCCCAGATGGTCCCACAAGCACTGCCAGGTATAAATTTCTAAGTGCAGAGCCAAGATTAACCCCTGAGCATCGCCAGGTATAACCCAAACCCTGCCCCTCAAAAAAAATCCAATTTAGAAACAAAGGAAATACTGGATCAAACTGGATTGGTCTGTTTGTGTTTGTTCATTTTGTCATTTTGCCAGTACCAGGCTAGAGCCCAGGGTTTCACGAAATCCTTTTATTTAGGAAAATACCTCACACTGCTCAAGATTACTCCTGATTCTGTGTTTGGGGGAACCTCACAGTGCCAGAGGTACAAACTGCACCCAGACCTCCTCGCCTGGAGCTAGGCTGGGCACAGCTTTGGAGACACAGAGGCAGTGGCAGGGGCACACACTTCAGTGAACTCTGCCTCGTGCACTCTCCTCTCCCCAGGTCCTGAATGGGCAGTTCAAATCCAAAGCCTTTGTGGTCACAAAAACGCGGATCAAAGGCCTGCCAAAAAGCATGAAGAGGCCAGAGATGTGGCCTCTCATTTCTGCAGATTTCTAGAGATTGACAGCCGACCCCAGTTCCATTCCTGGCACAGCAAACAGTCCCCTGAGTACTGCCAGGAGTGGCCGCAAATAAATAAATAAATAAATAGGTAAAGAAACTCCCATACTAAATAAATAGGTAAAGAAAGAAGCTGTAGAATTCCTCAGAAATGAGGGTGTCTGAGCTTGCATTGATGTGGGCTGCTGCAGGACTGAGCTCTGGCATTCAAGAGCCCTGAGTTTGATCCCCAATATCCTGTATAGACCCCTGTGCCCCACCAGGAGTAATTCCTGAGTGCAGAGCCAGGAGTAAACCCTGCGCATCACCGGGTGTGGTCCAAAGATAGAGAGGAAGAGAGAGAGACAGAGACAGACAGAGACAGACAGAGACAGAGAGACAAAGAGAGGGAGGGGGGAGAGAGAGGAAAAGTGCCTGCCATCGAGGCGGGTGGGGGTGAGGGGAGGGAATCTGGGGATACTGGTGCTGGGAAATGTACATTGGTGGGGGAATGGGAGTTGGAATACCGTAGACTGAAATCCAACCATGAACAGCTTTGTAAGGGTCTATCTCACAGTGATTCCATAAAATATTTTTTTTTAAAAAAAAGTCCCTAGTCTCTTTCTGAGATCTTCCACTGACTACCAACCTGGTTTGTCACTGAGGTGCTTCAAGTCTACCCTCCAAGAGAGCTTCCAAAGCTCTCAGTCAACTGCCCTGGCAGGAAAGGATCCTACTCATTCTCCCCCAGGTTGCACACCAACACCACTCCCTCAACTGCCTCTCTCCCTGCTCTGTACTTATCTGTATCACCCTCTTGCTCACTGCACAGTGGGAATTTTTTTTTAACCATTTCTCTCCCTCAACATCATAGAAGCGCCGAGAGGGTAAAGAATTTTATTTTCTCCACTACCATTCCTGGCACGCAGTGCATGCTTGGAAAACATACATTGTGGTACTTCGTGACATTAGTTCCCACTAACAGGGTCAGAGAGACATCCCGAAGCACTGAGCACATGCTTTACATGCGGGAGGCCCAGGTTTGATTCCCAACACTGCATGATCCCCCAGCGACCACCAGCAGTGACCCCTGAGCACAGAGCTGCATGTAGCCTCCAGGGGTGACTCAAAAACAATCAGGAAAAGGAACTTGAAGACCCAGATTAATTCATCATCGAAGGATGAAATCTCAGACGAATTAAGAGATTCATGAGAGGTATCTGAAACCAGACAGAACTTCCTGACCGATCTCCTGTCACCCTGTGGAATGAGCTACTTGCCCAATGTGAGCAGAGCACCAGGTAGCCTGGACAGGGGGTGTGAGGGTTGGACCCCTCCTCTGATCTGTTCTCTTCCCAGGTTTTACTAGCCCTATCTACATCCCTGAGTCCACGGCCTGCCAGCCCCTGCACTGTGAGGGGCTAAGACGTCATTCCGGGGAAGTTTATGGCATTATTAATATGGAAATATGCAATGGCACTGGAGCGAACAGCGAGCCCCTTTATTAATAACTGTTCTTCACAGCCCAGGAGTCAGAGGTATTTCTGCTTGAGCGCTCATTAAAGCTGGGCTCATAAAGTACAGGAGGAAGGTGATCCATCAGCCCAGGACCCAACCATCCTGTGTCCCTGGGTGTGGGGTGACAATCAGAGAAGGCCACCACGCATACAGCTCACTTCACAGATAACCCTCCACCTCTGCCCCCGGCCCCCTTTCCCTCCTCCCTTCAGGTCATCCTCTCGGATTCAGTCCGTCTCCTTCAGATTCTCTCATCAGGAGCAGGTAAGGCAAAGTCGAAGGAAATCTCAGAAACACTGGTTCCTATTAATTTTGTTCCCCATGCCCCCATGGACGCAAGTAGAAGGGGCTTCCTGGTCCTACAGAGAAGGGGAATAGTTGGGTATATATCCATTGATGCTTCCAGGGAAAATGGAAGGACCATTTTCTCAACTCATTGCACAACTGAGAAAAAGTACCAGATAAGTGGAGTTTGTGGTTGACATAAATGTGGGTCGTTTACTTGTATAGTTATTCAGTTTCACGTTTTCAGACACCACCCATGCACAGGGGTCACTCTGAGCAATGCTCAGAGTGGAATGGAATGAAGTCAGGCCTCCTGCATCCAAAACACACAGCCAGTCCATCGAGCTCTCTCTCTTCACTATCCTCACACTTGACAGTGTAGACGTTTTCTTAACTCTTTGTATCTTAATAATACAAAAATAATACTGCTATTAATAGAAGACATTCCTCTGATTATCTGAAATTTGGGGCAAGATCACTTGGGGAAGGAATCCAAATGAGGGCTAGAATGATATCACAGCAGTAGAGTGTTTGCCTTTCATGTGGCCAACCTGGGTTCGGTTCCCAGCATCCCATATGGTCCCCTGAGCACCGCCAGAAGTAATTCCTGAATGCATGAGATAGGAGTAACCCCTGTGCAATGCCGGGTGTGACCCAAAAAGAAAAAAAAATAGCATTGTTTTGCATGATTCTGTGGGTTGCTTTGGCCTAGTTTCTTCACAAAGCAATCAACCTTTTTTCCTTCCTTTCTATTTTCCTTCCTTCCTTCCTCCCTCCCTTCCTTTCTTCCTTCCTTCCTCTCTCCTTCCTTCCTCCCTCCCCTTCCTTCCTTCCTTCCTTCCTTCCTCTCCTTTCTTCCTTTCCTTCCCCCTCTCCTTCCTTTCCCCTTCCTTCCTTCTTTTCTTTTTTTTGTCCCTTCACTTCCCTTTGTTTGTTATTGCTACTGCTGCAGTGACAGGAGTCACACACACTTGCTTTCAATGCTCACACACTGGGTTATGATGCTCTCACACTTGGTGATGGTGCTCACGAAGGGGCTGCACACTTTAGCCGTGGTTCTCGTACACTTGTTTGTTGTGCACCAGAGCTCCTGAGTCCACTATGAGTGATTTCTGAGTGCAGAGCAAGAAATAAGCCCTGAGAACCATCAAAATAAATATCACTGTACATTTGCTTGAGCAGACACCAGTAATGTCTCCATTGTGAGACTTGTTACTATTTTTGGCATATCGAATATGCCACGGGAGCTTCCCAGGCTCTGCCATGTGGGTGCGAGACTCTCGGTAGCTTGCTGGGCCCTCTGAGAAGGATGGAGGAGTCAAACCTGGGTCGGCTGCGTGCAAGGTAAACCCCCAACCCCTGTACTACGGCTCCAGCCAATTAATTTAATTTACAAAATTCCCTCCTTCAACCAGATGGCTTTCAATTTTTGTATGCTGTTTGTTGGGGGTCGGAGAGATAGTACAGCAGGGAAAGTGCTTGCTTTGCACGTGGTTGACCCAGGTTTGATCCTCAGCACTGCATACAGTTCCCTGAGCACTTCCACAAGTGACCCCTGAGCACAGAGCCAGGAGTAAGACCTGACCAGCCTCGGTGCTCACATAACTGTCATTGCCACAGTTACATCCAGGTGCCCCCTGTGCTCCAGAGATCCCTCTCTGCAGCCGCTCTGGGGGTGCAGGGGCAGACAGAAGAGCCTCTAGGGTCTCAGGTGGCACTGTAGAGACAGGAGGGATCAAAGCTGCAGCCCCATGCCTGCACTCAGTATCCTACCTTGCCTCAGTATCCTCTTGCCTCAGTACCCACCTCACCTCAGTATCCTCTGGACCAGAATTCCCGCCCTACTCCCCACATCCCTTGCCTCAAGGCTTTTAACAAATAAACTGCACATTCACTTCTTTACCAGTCAGAAGACTGCCTCTGCTCTGCTGCCTCAATCTACCTTCCCAAAGGCCGGGGGCTGTGGGTTGCTCTTAGGACAGAACATATGGGAGGAAGACGTTAGGAGCTTGGTGCCATGGTTAAGGTAGTGGGGAGAGACAATAGGCAGAATTCAGTCCCTCTAGCCTGCAATGTCTCACTCAGATCTCCCTTTCATCCTGCAGAGTTAGCACGGCATCTTAATTTTAATTAGTGACCAGTATGCAAAACTCAGCAGTTCCCCTCAAGCTTCATGTGTCCTGGCCACTCTGGGGCATCTTTCAGAGCTAAGTATTCCCTGGGGGCACCGTTCCCCACAGGGACTGGGGCTGGGGGCCTTCACCCCACTCCCTACTCTGAGCCTGCAGTTCCGTGGCTGTTAACAGTGTGGAGCATTGGAGTTCCATGGAATTCGGGCCCAGGGGAGGCTCTAAACTAGGTGAGTGTCCTTCTGTACTTACACCCTTTGTTGTCTACTTTTTTTTTTCACTGTCCTGTCATCACAGAAGCAATTAGAAATAAAGGAGGTACAGCCCGCCCCCAAGGGCCTGGGACCCTCTCTGGGCATGCACAGTTAGATCCATCTCCTAGAAAGCCGGTTTTCTCCCCTGATCTGCGCGGGACAGGCACGGAGGCCCAGCTCTGGGCAACAAAACTGAACGACTCCAATTCCAACCAGGTACAGCCCGCCCCCAAGGGCCTGGGACCCTCTCTGGGCATGCGCAGCTAGATCCATCTCCTAGAAAGCCGGTTTTCTCCCCTGATCTGCGCAGGACAGGCACGGAGGCCCAGCTCTGGGCAACAAAGCTGAACGGCTCCAATTCCAACCAGGTACAGCCCGCCCCCAAGGGCCTGGGTCCCTCTCTGGGCATGTGCAGCTAGCTCCATCTCCTAGAAAGCTGGTTTTCTCCCCTGATCTGCGCGGGACGGGCACGGAGGCCCAGCTCTGGGCAACAAAGCTGAATGGCTCCTCATTCCAACCAGGAGACGTTCCCAACTCCTTGCCCAGTGCCAGGGACTCTTTCTGGAGCCACGGCCGCTAATGCGGCAGCGAAATATTTTCCCACTACATATGCCATAGGAACCATAAGCTACCTTCTTAGATGGAAACTTCTCTAGTTTAGCTCAGCCACTAGAAACACAGTAGCCAATAACTCATAAGCCTATCTTAACTCACACTGCATATCAAGTAGAATAGTAACAGTGAACGTGAAGGACTAAACCACACTCGTCACAATGGTAAAGCAACGCAAAAGCCCACCAAACTTTCTTATTGAAGAGTCAAGCCCAGATGACACCAAGAGTACTGTAGTGTTAGACAACCTCTCTGACAAGGAATTCAGAAGAGAGCTACTTAGGATGCTTAGGGAACTAAAAGAAACAATGGAAAGCAATGCCAATAGAAGACAAGAGGATTTGAAGGCAGAAATGAGGAAAATGCAATCGGAAATGTCATACCTGAAAAATCTCGTAGGTGAAATGAAAAACTCAGTGGAAGGCCTCAGCAGCAGAGTAAGAGCTGCTGAGAACAGAATCAGTGAGCTCGAAGATGAAGTTCAGAGACTCTCCAGAAAAGAGCAGAAAATGGAAAAGAGACTCACAATTCGGGAACAGATGGCAAGAGAAGATCGTGATGAAGCCAAGAGGGGTAACATAAGAATTATTGGAGTCCCAGAGGTACAGGAAGAAAACCTTGATGAAGAAGAAACTGTCAAAGACATCATTGCTACAACGTTTCCAGAGCTGAAGAAAACTTGTGACCACATTCAGGAGGCCCGAAGGGTACCAGCTAGAAGAAATCCGAATAAAAATACCCCAAGATACATTCTGATCAAAATGACCAAAACCTTAGACAGAGACAAAATTCTGAAAGCAGTAAGATCGAAGAAAGAAATCTCTTACAAAGGAGCATCCTTAAAATTCACAGCTGATTTTTCTGATGAAACCCTCATGGCCCGTAAACAGTGGTGGGACATAGTGAAAAAACTCAATGAAATAAATGCCTCACCAAAAATACTTTACCCAGCGAGACTCTCATTCATAATAGAAGGAACAACACACAGTTTCACAGACAAACAGCAGCTCAGGAACTTCATAGACTCAAAACCATGGTTACAAGAACAACTAAATGGGCTACTTTAAGGCAAGAAAGGCCCCTCAAATACACCAAATTTCAACAGAACAATGGGACAAAATCCCATAACAATAATCTCTCTCAATGTCAATGGGCTAAACGCACCAATTAAAAGACATAGAGTGGCAGGATGGATTCGAAAATTGAACCCAACATTCTGCTGCCTGCAAGAAACACATCTCAGTAGTCAAAGCAAACACAGACTCAGACTCAAAGGCTGGAAAACAATCCTACAGGCAAACAGCTCCCATAAAAAAGCTGGAGTAGCCATCCTAATATCAGACCACATCGATTTCAGAGTGAAGAAGGTCATAAGAGACAGTGAAGGCCATTTCTTATTGATCAAAGGATCTGTACAACAGGAAGAACTTACAATAATAAATGTATATGCACCTAATGAGAGACCAGCAAAGTACTTAAAACAACTACTCATCGATTTGGAAAAAGACATCAATAGCAACACAATCTAGTGGGATACTTCAACACCGCTTTGTCACCTCTTGATAGATCAACCAGACTCAAGCTTAGCAAGGACATACTTCATCTGAGGGAAACAATGGAAGAAAGGGACTTAGTAGATATATACAGGACACTTCATCCACAAAAAGCTGAATACACATTCTTCTCAACCGTACATGGAACATTCTCCAAGATAGACCACATGCTGAGCCACAAAACATGCCTCCATAAAATTAAGAAGATAGAGATTGTATCAACAATCTTCTCAGACCATAATGCGCTGAAATTAGAAGTAAATCACACACAAAAACAGAAAACTAAATCAAACACCTGGAAATTAAACAGTGCGCTATTGAACAACGAGTGGATTAGACAGGAAATCAAAGAGGAAATCAAAAGATTCCTAGAAATGAATGAAAATGAGAACACGAGTTACCAAAACTTGTGGGACACAGCAAAAGCTGTGTTGAGGAAAGTTTATAGCTCTACAAGCATTTTTCAGGAAGGAGGAGAGAGCACACATAAGTAACCTAATCTCACAGCTTAAGATCTTAGAGAAGGACCAAAAAAAGGAGCACAACCCGAACAGGAGAAAGGAAATAATAAAACTCAGAGCAGAGATTAACGAGATGGAAACCCAAAAAACAATCCGAAAGATCAATGAAACCAAGAGCAGGTTCTTCGAGAAAATTAACAAGATTGATAAGCCTCTAGCAAAACTCACAAAGAAAGGGAGAGAGAAAACCCTAATAAACCGAATCAGAAATGAAAAGAGGGTCATTACAACAGAAACTACAGAAATTCAAAGGATCCTCAGGGAGTACTTTGAGAAGTTTTATGCCACGGAACATCAAAACCTCGAGGAAATGGATAAATTCCTAGACTCCTACAGACTCCCAAGGCTGAACCAAGAAGACCTGGAATACCTGAACAGACCTATCACCATCAAGGAAATTGAAATGGTAATAAAAAGTCTCCCCGAGCACAAAAGTCCAGGGCCGGATGGATTCACTAGTGAAATCTTCCAAATCTTTAAAGAGGACTTACTCCCAATCCTCTTTAAGCTTTTCCACGAAATTGAAATATCAAAAACACTTCCAAACAGTTTCTACGAAGCAAATATCACACTGATACCAAAAGCAGACAGAGATACCACACAGAAAGAGAATTACAGACCGATATCCCTGATGAACACAGATGCAAAGATCCTCAACAAACTACTAGCAAATAGAATCCAACTACTCATCAAAAAGATCATACACCATGACCAAGTAGGATTCATCCCAGGGATGCAAGGATGGTTTAACATTCGGAAATCAATCAACATAATCCATCATATCAACAAAAGAAAAGATAAAAAGCATATGATTATATCAATAGATGCAGAGAAAGCATTTGACAAGATCCAGCACCCCTTTATGATGAAAACCCTAGCCAAAATGGGTATAGAGGGGACCTTCCTCAACATAATTAAAGCCATCTACCACAAGCCTGCAGCAAGCATCATCCTCAATGGGGAAAAACTGAGAGCCTTCCCTCTAAGATCAGGGACGAGACAAGGATGCCCACTATCTCCACTGCTGTTCAATATAATACTGGAAGTACTTGCAATAGCGATTAGGCAAGAAAAAGATATTAAGGGCATTCAGGTAGGAAAGGAAGAAATCAAGTTCTCACTATTCGCAGATGATATGATACTATATTTAGAGAACCCAATAACCTCCACCAAAAAACTCTTAGAAACAATAGACTCATATAGTAAAGTTGCAGGCAATAAAATCAATACCCAAAAGTCCATGGTTTTCCTATACGCAAACAGTGAGAGAGAAGAAAGCAACATGAAAAAACAATCCCGTTCACAATTGTGCCCCAGAAAATCAAGTACCTAGGAATGAGCTTAACTAAGGAAGTAAAGGACCTGTACAAAGAAAACTACAAAACGCTACTTCAGGAAATAAAAGAGAACATGAGGAAATGGAAAGATATCCCCTGCTCAGGGGTCGGGAGACTTAACATTGTCAAAATGGCAATACTACCGAAAGCATTGTATAAATTCAATGCAATCCCTATAAGGATACCCATGACATTCTTCAAAGAAATGGAGCAAACACTCCTGAAATTTATATGGAACAATAAGCCCCCACAAATAGCTAAAGCAATTCTTGGGGAAAAGAAAATGGGAGGAATCAACCTCCCGAACTTCAAATTGTACTACAAAGCAGTAATAATTAAAACAGCATGGTACTAGAACAAAGGCAGAACTGCAGACCAATGGAACAGGGTTGAATACACTGACATCTCCCCTCAATCATATGATCATCTAATCTTTGATAAAGGTGCAAGTAATGTGAAGTGGAGTAAGGAAAGCCTCTTTAACAAATTGTGCTGGCATCACTGGACGGCTACATGCAAAAAAATGGGCTCAGAACTCTGCCTAACACCGTGTACAAAAGTAAGATCAAAATGGATTAAAGACCTCAATATCAGACCAGAAACCATAAGGTACATTGAAGACAAAGTTGGCAAAACCCTCCATGACATTGAAGCTAATGGTATCTTCAAAGATGCCACGCCACTGGCCGAGCAAGTGAAAACAGAGATAGATAAATGGGACTATCTTAAACTAAAGCTTCTGCACCTCCAAAGAAACAGTGACCAAAATACAAAGACAGTCTACAGAATGGGAAAGGATATTCGCCGAATACACATCTGACAAGGGGTTGATATCCAGGATATACAAAATACTGGTTAAACTCCACAAGAAGAAAACATCCAACCCCATCCAAAAATGGGGCAATGAAATGAACAGAAACTTTCTCAAAGAAGAAATCCGAATGGCAAAAAAGCACATGAGAAAATGCTCTACATCATTAATCATCAGGGAGATGCAGATCAAAACCACAATGAGATACTATCTCACACCTCAGATACTGGCCCACATTCAAAAGAACAAAAGCAACCGATGCTGGCGTGGATGTGGCGAGAAAGGGACACTCCTTCACTGTTGGTGGGAATGTCCACTGGTTCAGCCCTTCTGGAAAACAGTATGGACGATTCTCAAAAAATTAGAAATTGAGCTCCCATTTGACCCAGCAATACCACTCCTGGGAATATATTCCAGAGAGGCAAAAATGTATAGTCAAAGTGACATCTGCACCTGTTTGTTCATTGCAGCACTCTTTACAATAGCCAGAAACTGGGAGAAACCTGAATGCCCAAGAACAGATGACTGGTTAAAGAAACTTTGGTACATCTACACAATGGAGTACTATGTAGCTCTTAGAAAAGATGAAGTCATGAAATTTACATACAAGTGGTACAACATGGAAAGTATCATGCTAAGCGAAATGAGTCAGAAAGAGAGGGATAGACATAGAAAGATTGCATTCATCTGGGGGATATAAAGTAACAAAATATGAGATTAATACCCAAGAATAGCGGAGATCAGCACCAGGAGGATTACTCCATAACTTAGAGGCCAGCCAGGTATTCTAGGGGAAAGGGCAGTTCAGATAGAGAAGGAAGCACCAAATAAAGGGTGTTAGGAGGATCCTCCCAGGAGGGGAGATGCATGTCGAAAGTAGACTATGAACTGAACATGTTTGCCACTCAATGCCTCTTTTGCAGACCACAACACCCAAAACGAGAGAGAGAACACGGGATTGCCCTGCCACAGAGGCAGGGGGGATGGGGGGGATGGGGGTGGGAAGGATATTATCCATGGTGGTGGAAAATGGGCACTGGTGGAGGGATGGGTATCTGATCATTGTATAATCGAAACCCAAGCACAAAAAATAGTAAATCTACAACTGTAAAAAAAAAAAAAGAAATAAAATAATGACAATCCCAAAAGCCATCCACATTATCTCACGGGGAAATGAGCCAGAGGCAGCAATCCCCTTGGCCAAGCCCTGTGCAGTACAGCTTCTGGAGGCTCAGAGACAGTTCCCATAGCAACAGGAGCCTGGGGGTCTGTTAGTCCTGCCTTCCCGTGCTGGTGCTGACCACTTCGTGTTTAGAAAGCAGAAAGTAAAGCCAAGGAGCAAATGTTGGCTACCAATGTGCAAATCTTCGGGCTCTGTGTTAGCTCCCTTTTGCTATCAGTTTTAGATTTGACAAAACAGTAGTGGCTTCTGAATTATGGCCTAGACTTGGGGGGTAGGAAAAGCTTGCTGACCCAGATAACTGATTCCCTTCTTCTCCACTGTGCATGGGAACAGCCCACTGTATGCAGTTGTGAGTTTCTCTTCCTGACCCACTTGCCCGCATCATTCATTTATTCCATAAACACATACTGAGCAGCTACAGAATGCACAAAGCTCCAACAAGGGTCCTTGTGGAAGCTCATCATGGAGGAAAACCCATCCTTCTAATGTAGGCAGGTAGATAGGGAAAGGCCTTCGACAATGAAACTCAGATCAACAAAACTTCTGGGAGGAAAATTCTAAGGCTGATCCAACCTGTGAATATGGATAAGTCCTTGAACAGCAACGGACCATGAGGAGATTGAACCCCTCCCCATGAAAGAAATTCCTCGAGTACCCTCAGACCTCTCCCTTAACCTAATTAACTTTAGTGAATCAGCCCAAAGAAGACCACCACCGCTCCCAATCCCCCTGGTAACCTCCTTAGCAATGGACTTTTACCTAGGAAGAAGCCCTACATGGGGGTAGGTTGGAGGAACCCTGTAAAGGACACATTGAACAAAGGAAGGTCGCACTTATCCTCGTGTGCTGCTTGCACCCACATGGCCAAGCACGTGTGATGCCCAAGCACATGTGTCGCCCACATCTCCTCTCTTGAGATGTATACTTTCATGCTTTCATGTCTAATGCTGGGGTGTGTTTAGGGGCTCTCTCTCTCTCTCTTTCTCTCTCTCTCTCTCTCTCTCTCTCTCTCTCTCTCTCTCTCCGCCCTTGGAGAAGCCTGCATTCTCTCTTGAGCGCATTACTCTCTCCCCCTCCACACCTTCAAAAACCCTGCAAATAAAATCTATTTATTTCACTGCTTGTCTACTCCTGAAATTCCTTTCTGCAGGGTGAGACAAGAACCCAGAAACCATGGGTCCCGGATGGCAGAGGCGGATGGGGAAAAAGTGATTGTCTTTCTGCTTGCTTCACATAAGTCACCTGTGGGGCCCACTGACATCACTTTCTCATACATGAAGACCAGGAGCTCTACCATTGAGTTACACCCCGACCCTGCACATACATCTTGATTATTGTTGCTGGGGCCATACTGATGCAGGCAGGTAGACAGCAAAGGCCCTCGGAGATGAAATTTAGGTCAACAAAACTGGGAAGGAAAATTTTAAGACTGAAACACTCGGTGGATACAGAAAACAAAGACCTGATAAGACCCTCAGCAGACCCTGAGGAGATTGGACCCCTCCCCATGAAGTTCCTCTCCTTTAATCTAATTAACTTTAGTGATTCAGCCCCGAGAAGATTCCAGAACTTCCGGATCAAGACAACCTGCAAAGAGCCTATAAAAGCCACTGTGAACAAAGGGCCCGCATATGCTGCCCATGTGCTGCTTGTGCCCGTGTGGCCAAGCACATGCGGTACCTGAGCACATGTGTCACCCACATCTCTACTTTTATGCTTTTCTATCTAATTCTGGGGTGTGTGTTAGGGGCTCTCTCTGCCCTTGGAGAAGCCCGCGTTCTCTCTTGAGCACCTTACTTTGTCTCTCTTACTCTGCACTCTCTCCCACTTTCTCTACCTCCTTCCCCTCAAAAACCTCCAAATAAAATCTGTTTTACTTCACTGCTTGTCTACTTCTGAAATTATTTTCTGTGAGCAAGACAAGAACCCAGTAACCCTGGGTCCCAGGTGGCAGAGGTGGATCGAAAGTGACTGTCTTTTCCTCCTGACTCCCATGAATAACCCGTGGGGTCCACCGACATCAATACCAGGTGGTGCCTGGGTGCCTGGGGCCACCATAAGCTGTGCTTGGACGCAGTAGTGCTGGGAAGGTGGGCACATGCAGTGCTAAGGATCAAATTCAGGATCATGCAGGAACAAGGTGTGTGCCCTACCATTGAGCCACTTCCCTGGTCCTGCGAAAACATTTCCTGACCTTTTGGGGGATTTTTGTTTGTTTGTTTGTTTGACTGCTACCATTGTTGCAATGAATGGTCACACACATACACACATACACACACACACACACACACACAACACACATTGTTCCGGTATCCAGCGGCTGTACACTTGGTTATGGTCCTGAGGGAGAGAAGGAGAGACATGAGAAAGTCTGAGAAGGAACATAACTTTCCAGGAGAGCTGGGAATATTCGATACCTTGATTTGAGCCTGATCACACACAAAAATTCAGCTATAAGGGGTCTGGTGCCACCAGCAGGTCGATCTGTACCTGTGAGGCAAGCGCATCAGCAGCCTGATGGTGCCTTCAGACTTCCAGATACCCTCAAATTGCTGCTGTGCCTTTGGCCAGACCCCAAAAACTTGGGGCAAAGTTTACCAAGAAAGTAAATGGCCAAAAGATAGGTATGTGGGAGACACACCCACAAACCACCTCCGGCTCAGCTATATAATTAGAGGCATGGCCTCTCTGGTTCCTGATTGAACTGCTTAACAGCCATGATCCCAGAGACTCAGAAACAAATCTCGAAATCCAGCAACTTTTGGCAGAAATGCGTCCGATCCCTGCAGTAGGTTACCGGTGCTGGGCCAACCCAGGTGGGAATAGGTTCCGTGCCTTGGCCTGTTCCCCCTGGTGGGTGGCCTGGTGGCCGCCATCCTCCAGAGGCCACTGGACAGTCAGGTTTGGGCCCGCAGTGACGAGACATGCAAGGCCTCATGGGATGGGGGTGGAGCCAGTTCTGTACTCCAGACCCCAACAAGACCCCAAGTCATCGCCCATGAACGGCCTCTCTGGCTCCTGATAAAGCTGCTTAACAGCCGTGATCCCAGAGACTCAGAAACAAATCTCAAAACCCAGCGGCTTTTGGCAGAAATGCGTCCAGACCCTGCAGTAGGTTACTGTCACCAGGCCACCCCAGCGGGGAAAGGGTGTTGTCCCTCCGCCTGCTTCCCCCAGGGGGCTCGGTAACTGTCATCTTCCAGAGGCCATTGGACAGTCAGGTCTGGGCCCACAGTGACAAGACACTTTGGGCCTCACAGGATGGGGGTGGAGCCGGTCCTGTCCTCCCCACCCCGAGACCCCAAGTCATCGCCCACAAATGGCCTTTCTGGCTCCTGATCAAGCTGCTTAACGGCCATGATCCCAGAGACTCAGGAGCAAATCTCGGAACCCAGCAGGTTTTGGCAGAAATCCCTCCAGATTTAAGTGTTAAAATTTCGGAATTTCAAAATCACGCCGCCACTACTGCAGCCACACGACATCATATGTTATTCATAACCAGCAATAGAAAACAAATTGTCTACTGTTGCCTTTTCAGCAGATCTGAGTGTTAAGGTAAAATTTCAAATAATAATGGTGGGTCTGACAACACCCAAAAGGAGAGAGAGAACACAGGGGATTGCCCTGCCACAGAGGCAGGGTGAGATGGGAGGGATGGCAGTGGGAGGGATATTATCCATGATGGTGGAAAATGGGCACTGGTGGAGGGATGGGTATTTGATCATTGTATAATCGAAACCCAAGCACAAAAAATTGTAAATCTACAACTGTACCTCATGGTGTTTCACTAAAAATAATTTTTAAAAAATGGTGGGTCTGGTGTCAAAATATTGAATGTGATCAAAGTAGAGAGAGAGTAATGTGGAAATCATCTGCCCCACAAGGTAGGGGGAGGGTGTGGGATGGGAGTATACTGGGGTTGTTGGGGTTGGAGAATGGGCACTGGTGAAAGTACGGGTGTTTCATTTTATGACCAAGACTTAGACCCAAAAGCTTTGTAACTGCTCTCATGGTGATTCAATAAATAAAATTATAAAAAATGAAAAAAAAGTAGGGTGAAGTTCATGCACAATTCAATCAGCTAATCAGTGGCATGTAGCAGTACTCACACATTAAAAAAAGAGAAAATTCAGCTATACTGTCTACCACGCATAAGTTAAACATCTCCTTTTTAAAAAGTAAGATATATGAAAAGTTGTTCTGCATCAATTATCATCAGGGAAATGCAAATCGAAACAACAATAAGATATCATTTCACCCCAGGGAGAGGAGGAGGAGGAGGAGGAGGAGGAGGAACAAGAACAAGAACAAGAAGAACAAGAGCAAGAACAAGCAGAGATATGGAAGAAAAAAGACTTCACCACTGGTGGGAATTCCACTGGTTCAGGCTTTTTGAAAAACAATATAAACACCTCTCAGAAAACTAGGAATTGAGTTTCCATATGACCCAGAAATTCCATAGTTTGGCATCTATTCCAAGGGCCCAAAAATTCTATTGAGAAAAGACATTTGAGCTACTATATTTGTTGGAGGGAAATGGTTAGTCTGGAGTGGAGGAGGTAGTACTGAAGGATGGGGGGACACTGGGACAGTGGTAAAGGGAAGTGAACACTCTTGTGGAGGTTTGATGCTGGAATGATTTACACAAGAAACCCTGCCACTAACAGTATTGTAAACCATGGTGCCTAAAATGAAATCTAAAAAAATACCCACAGGGGGTATGGTGCCGCCAGTAGGTCAATCTGTACCTGTGAGGTGAGTGCATCAGCAGCTTGATGGAGCTTTCAGACTTCCAGATACCCCAAAATTGCTGCTGTGCCTTTGGCCAGACCCCAAAAACTTGGGGCAAAGTTTACCAAGAAAGTAAACGGCCAAAAGATAGATATGTGGTAGACACACCCACAAACCACCTCCAGCTCAGCTATATAATTGGAGGCATGGCCTCTCTGGTTCTGATTGAACTGCTTAATGGCCATGATCCCAGAGACTCAGAAACGAATCTCGGAACCCAAAGGCTTTTGGCAGAAATGTATCCTGTTCCTGCAGTAGGTTACTGGCGCTGGGCCACCCCAGGTGGGAATAGGTTTTGTGCCTTGGTCTGTTCCCCCTGGAGGCCCAGTGACCGCCATCCTCCAGAGGCCCTAGACAGTCAGGTTTGGGCCCTCAGTGGTGAGACAAACAGGATCTCACAGGATGGGGGTGGAGCCGGCCCTTTTCTCCTCGTCCCAACGAGCCCCCAAGCCGCCACCCACGAACGGCCTTTCTGGCTCCTAATCAAGCTGCTTACTGGCCATGATGCAAGAGACTCAGGAACAAATCTCGGAACCCAGCAGGTTTTGGAAGAAATCCCTCCAGATTTAATTGTTTAAATTTCGGAATTTCAAAACCACGTGGCCACTACTACAGCCACGCAACATCATATATTATTCATAATCAGCAATAGAAAACAAATTGTCTACTGTTCCCTTTTCAGAAGATCTGAGTGTTGGGGTAAAATATCAAATAATAATGGTGGGTCTGGTGTCAAAATATTGAATGTAATCAAAGTAGAGAGAGAGTAATGTGGAAATCATCTGCCCCACAGGTAGGAGGAGGGTATGGGATGGGGGTATACTGGGGGTTTTGGTGGTGGAGAATGGGCACTGGTGAAAGTACGGGTGTTTCATTGTGTGACCGAGACTTAAACCCGGAAGCTTTGTAACTGCTCTCACGGTGATTCATTAAATAAAATTATAAAAAATTTAAAAAGAAAGAAAAAAAGAAAGTAAGGTGGAATTCATGCCCAATTCAATCAGCTAATCAGTGGCTGAATAAATAGTAGTACTCCTACATAAAAAAAAAAAATACCCACAAACATGTGAACATGGAGACACACACCAAGTGAGTGCCACAGTAGGGCCAGGTGATGGAGGGCACAAATATTCCCTGGAAGAAGCCCCAGACAGACAACAGAGCCGGAGAGGTAGTCCAGAGGGTAAGGAATTACCTTGCAGATCCCAGCCTGGCTCACTCCCCAGCACCTCATATGGACCTCTGAGCACGGCCAGAAGTGATCCTTGATCACAAGCCAGAAGTAAGCCCTGAGCATAACAGGTGTGGCCCCTCCAAAAAAATGGAAAAGAGAACAGAGAACAGGGCAGGAGAAGTCACAAAGTCTCCACCCAGAGGCTCTTAGCCTCTGGGTGCCAAGGGACATGGAGGGACTCCAAAGTGCCCAACCTCTGTTCTCTGCCTTTCAGTGAGATCACAGCCTCTAACAATAACACCCATCGTTAGCTGAAGTGACTGACATGAAACCAAATCTTATTTTTTGCTCTCTAGTCAGTAAGAACTTTTGAAATAGAAAACCCACCGTTGAACAGCATCTGAGCAGAAAGATTATAGGAGAGCAAATTGGTGGCACTTTTCTGGAATGTTTTTGTGGTATAAGGCAAAATTCTGAAAAATGAACACATCCTAGGAAGCCCAGGACAATATCTGAATATTTTTACAGGTGTGTTTAAATAACAAAAGGGGGGGGCAATAAGCCAAATGTTCAATAATCTATTATCTGACCTCATTTTTGTTTGTGTTTGTTTGTTTGTTTGGGTGGCACCCAACAATGCTCAGAGATTACTACTGGCTCTGAACTCAGCAATTACTCCTGGTGATACTCAGGGGATCCTATGGGATGCTGGGATTGAACCCAAGTCAGTCACATGCAATGTAAGCAAGTGCTGTGCTCTCTCTCTCCAACCTCATTTTAAAAATATGTAGTCAGCTGGGACCAGAGTGATGTACAGCAAGTAGGGCACTTGCCTTCACACCTGGGTTCAATCAAACCTGGGTTTGCTCTCTGGCACCTCCTATTGTCCCCTGAGCCCCACCATCAGTGAATCCTGAACACAGGAGTAGGCTCTGAGCACAGCCAAGGAATGGCCCCCAAACCAAAATATAAAAGCTACATTGGTAAAAGCAGGGAAAAAAATTTGAATAAAATAAGCAGGAGGCCAGGGAGATGATGTCAAGGCCTCAGCAAATGTTTCACATGCAGGAAACCCAAGTTAAATCCCCAACACTGCATGGTCTCCTGCACACTGCCAAAAATGAGCTCTCCCCAATCCCTGAGCAGAGAGCTAAGAGTGTAGACTGAGCACTGCTTGGAGTGGCCTCAAAATCAAACAAATAAAAATAATTATGATAAAGTGGTGAGACAGCCACATTCTCCTTCAGCGAGCAATGGCATATACTCAGACAAACTCTCTAGAAAACAATTCAACATCACGTATCCAGAGTCGAAATTTTATATTCTTGGTCCAAAAATGAAACCTATCTTCAATAAATAACCTCAGAGATGCAATCAGAGTGCATATAGCAAAATGTTCCTAACACTATCATTTGTAATAATGGAAAACTGGAAACTACTTTATAGAATATCAATCCAATTCTTTATAGAAACAAAGGGAAAAAATCAATATAAACCAAAATTTTAACAGTGGTCTCTCCTCTGGGTACCAGAAATAAGATTTTTATTTCAGGAGTCAGAGCGATAGTACAGCAGGTAGGGCACCTGTCTTACACGTGGTTGACCAGATTTGGTCCTGTGCACCACATACAGTCCCCCAGGCCTTACCAGGAATTTTCTAAGTGCATAACCAAAAGTAATCCCTGATGGGGCTGGAGCGATAGCACAGCAGGGAGAGCATTTGCCTTGCACGTGGCCGACCCAGGTTCGATTCCCAGCATCCCATAAGTTCCCCTGAGCACCGCCAGGAGTAATTCCCGAGTGCAGAGCCAGGAGTAACCCCTGTGCATCGCCGGGTGTGACCCAAAAAGGAAAAAAAAAATAATCCCTGAGTACCATAGGTGTGGTCCAAAAAGAAACAAAATCAAAAAACAAAAATCCATTTTTTTATGGGCCAGAAAAACAATTAAAGGGTTAAGGTTCTTGCCTTGCACACAGCTGCCCTGGGCTCAATCCCCACCTTCAAATATATATGGTCTCCTGAGTCCCACAGGAGTGATCCCTCAAGGCCAGAGCAACAGTACAATGTGTAGAATGCTTGTTTGGCATGCGGCTGACCTGAACTCAATCCCCAGTGCCCCATATGGTCCCCTGGGCACTTCCAGGACTGATCCCTGAGCACAGATACAGGAGTAAGTCCTAAATACTGCCATGTGGTGCAGAAACAATAACAACAGATACATATGTGTACACACACACACACACATACACACTATGTATAACATTTTCAGGCTCTTGTGTTTTACTTTACTAATGATTTTTGTTTTGGGGAGAAGGGATTGTTCTAGAAACAAGAGAGAAAAGTCAATAATCAGAGTTCAATGATTCTCTGATTCCATGTACAGGAGGCCCCCAGGATGTCCAGTTCAGATTAAAAGAAAGCAGGTCTTAGGAGGCAAAGGCAATGAGTGTTCAGACACAGACTTCCAGCTGTCAACAGTGGTAAAGGATGGTGATAACAGCCATACAAAATGTAAATGTCTGTAATGCCACAGAACTCTACACTTACAAGTGGTTTAGGTGGAAAGATTTGTTTTGTTTTTAATGTAGTTGTACTGCTATTTGGGCTGGAGCAATAGCCTTGCAAGCGGCCAACATGGCCAACCCGAGTTCGATTCCTCCGCCCCTCTCAGAGAGCCCCGCAAGCTACCGAGAGTATCTCACCCACACGGCAAAGCCTGGCAAGCTACCTGTGACATATTCCATATGCCAAACACAGTAACAACCAAGTCTCACAATGGAGACATTACTGGGCCCACTCGAGCAAATCGATGAACAAGGGGAGGACAGTGATGGTGACTGCTATTTATTCAGTCCCTGATTAAACTGACTGAAGAGGGCATAAACTCCACATCACTTGTTTTTATTTTTTAAATTGAATATCTGTAAGATAGATCATTACAGAGCTGTTCATAATTGGGTTTCAGTCATACAATGATAAAGCATCCATCCCTCCACTAATGTACATTTCCCCACCACCAATGTCCCGTTTCCCCTCCCACCCACCCCCAACACCCTACCACCACCCCTACCCTCCCTCTATGGGAGGCACTTTCCATCTTATTCTCTCTCTCCTTTTCCTTTTATGCATTATGGTTTACAATACAAGTACTAAGAGGTCATCATGTTTGTTCAGGGCATTCAGTATTTTCATTGGACTGGAGTAGCTTTTTAACTGGGTGGCACCTTTTGGGTGCAGATATGACTGCCAAGGCTTATGCAGAGAGGTATACCATGCTGACCCTGAGAAAGCCTGGAGATTTCAGTCACAAAACCCACACACCAGGATTTTCAGCAGAATTTATCTCAGTGAGGTCCATCCTGTGACAGTGGAGTCAGTCCAGGGATATGGCAGCGATTTTGGATTGTGGAAGCAAGAGGCTGTCAGGGGCTCTGCTTGGGTCGGCACCAGACTACCCCACTGCCTCCAATATAACCCAGTCTGTTCAGCCTTGCACGGGTCCAAAATTAACAATGACTTTTCATCTCTTTCAAGAATTGTTTATGGGTTCTGAAGCAAGGCCGGTAGTAGAGCTTACATGGTGTCCCTGAAGTTGATTCATGAGGGTGACTGCTGGTGCTTCCAAGCATATTGGGAACTGGAGGAAGATAAGTCATTCCCAACTCCGAGATAGCCTGGAGGTTATAGTCACAAAACCAGCATATCTGAATTTTCAGCAGATAATATCTTGGTGAGATCTATCCTGAGAAGTTGGATTCAGGCTGGAAATATGGCGGGAATTTCCGATTGTGGAATGAAGCGGCTGCCAGGGTCTCTGCTTGGATGGGCACCAGGCTGATCAACTCCCCTCCAATTTACCAAGGTCTCTTCAGCCAGGCACAAGCCCAGATTGTGGTTTTTGATCGCTTTCGAGATTAATGGGTCTCTGAAGCTTGGCTAGTTTTAGAGCTTACGTGGTGGCGCTGGAGTTGGTTTGTGGGAGTGACTGCAGGTTCTTTCAGGAGTATTGGAAAATGGGATAGGTAGCCTATCCTAACACCGAGAATGCCTGGAGATTTCAGTCACAAAACCCACATATCAGCAGATTATATTTCCAGAAGATTATATATCGGTGAGGTCCGTCCCAAGATGGTAGAGTCAGTTTGGGGATATGGTGGCCATTTTGGATTGTGGAAGCAAGGAGCTGCCACTGGTTCTTCTTGGGCAGACACCAGGCTGACCTGTCATCCCTACGATTTACACTGGTCTGTTCATCCTTGCATTGATCCAAGATTAACTGCAGATTTTGATCTCTTTCGAGAATTTTTATGGGTTCTAAAGCAAGGTCAGTAGTAGAGTTTACATGGTAACACTGGAGTTGGTTCTTGGGGGTGACTGCCAGTGCTTCCAGGAGTATTGGGAAGTAAGGGGTGGTATCTCATCCTAACTCCAAGAAAGCCTGAAGATTTCAGTCACAAAACCTGGAAACCCAAGTTTTCAGCTGAGGTCCATCCTGATACAGTGGAGTCAGGCTGAATATATGGAGGTGATTTTGGATTGTAGAATCAAGGAGCTGCTAGGGGCCCTGCTTGGGCGGGCACAAGGCTGACTAACCCTTCTGACTTACCTCAGTCTGCCAACTTTGCACGGATCCAAGATTTACTGTGGTTTCTGATCTCTTCAAGATTTATTTATGGGTCTCTAAAGCAAGGCCAATAGAAGAGCTTATATGGTGGTGCTGAAGTTGGTCCATGGGGGTGACTGCCAGTGCATCCAGAAGTATTAGGAAGTGAAAGTGGGGGAAGGTAGCCCATCCCAACTCCAAGAAAACCTAGAGATTTCAGTCACAAAACCTGCATACTCAAATTTTCCGCAAATTATAACTCAGTGAGGCCCTCCTGAGAAGGTGGAGATAGGCTAGGGATATGGTGGCAATTTTGGATTGTGGAAGCAAGCGGCTATCAGGGCTCTGCTTGGGCAGGCTCCAGGCTGACCTGCCCCCCTCCAATTTACCAAGGTCTAATCAGCCATGCATGGATCCAAGATTAACTGCGGCTTTTAATCTCTTTCAAGATTTATTTATGGGTCTCTGAAATAAGTCTAATAAATGAGCCAGAGGTGGTTTGGGGTTATGGCTCCCACATACCTAACTTTTGGCTGTTAAATTTCTTGGGAAACTTGGTCCCAAGTTGTTGGGTCTGGCCAAAGGCACAGCGGCAATTTGGGGGTATCAGGAAGCCTGAAGGCACCATCAGGTTGTTGATGAACTTGCCCCACAAGCATAAGTTGACAGCTGGTGGGACAATACCCCCAAAAGATTCTTTATCCTCAGGGGTTTTTGTAGAATTCGTTCTCATTATAGGCTTAGATACCACAATTACAATATTATCAACATGCCGGTATTCATGTACAAAGTTACAGGACCCCACCATCACCAAAGTGCCCAACACCACTCTCCCTAGGTCAATTCTCTTAGAAGTACAGTTCATGAGTGTTGAAAGTAGGTAAAGGGATATACCTGATAACCTTTCAGTATCTATATTGCAAACCATAAGTGTTGGACTACAGCTCCAAATATTTTAGGCTTAATATTGGTTTGCCCTTTCCCCCTTGCCACAAGGAATTCAGGTTTATTATAGTGCTCCTGAGGCACTTCAATTCCATTGTGTTTATCTGTAAACTCTTCCCTATGCTCTCCTCCCCAACCAGTTAATTAGCTTTTCCCCCTTATCAGACTCTGTTAATTTGTAAGGTCAGATACTTCTAGGACACTGACCTTGTATTGTAAGTTAATATTGCCTTTCTCCTCTCCTTACATCTTTTGAATAGTTCACTTTAAAGCAATGCCCTTTTTGTATAGATACAGGAAGACCATTAATATTATGCTTTGTAACTTAGGATTTAATTGGCTGTGAATATAATTCACTCCTGGGCATCTGCTTTCTCGACTTAAGCCTCAGTTGCCCTTAGTTCCTAGCACCACAAAAGCAGGGTCCTGATGAGGGACTGAATGGACCCAGGGCAAGTGGTGAGCTACCCTGGCATTGAAATGGGCCAGGCCAAAGTGCCACGATTCTTAACTCTAAGAGTTTGATCATGGACAAATGCTGTCCTGATCCAAAAGTAACGACGAGACTAAGACCCTGCTAGGGATAGGAAAGACTATCTGGCCTGAGCACTGTAGTCTGAGATTGAGATGGCCCTAGGAGAACAATTCTATAAGTTTAAGGTATTTCTTACTGTATCCATACAAAATGATTTATATTATGTATGCTTATATATTTGTTGGACAAGGAGAGGAGAAACACACCCAGGGGATTCCGCTCTAGAGTGGGTGGATCTGATAATGAGAATCTGTCCTAGAAGCGAAAGAAGGGAAAGAATTCTACCCCTATTCATTGTGACTGCACCTATGTGTAATTTTTACCCCAACCCCTCATGCTGGGGGATATAATGAGACTGTAAGAATGGGCAGGAGGAGGCAGAGGAGAGAGACAGGAATGGATGGAGAGAGGATTGGAATAAACTGCAACTAAGACCAACCAGCCCGGCCCTCATTTCCTTCCTTTGCCTGCCCTTTATCACTGACCTCCCCAGCGTGGGGGAACCGGTGTGAGACCACTGAACGCGGGCGGCAGGAGAGATAGAGCTGCTGCTGCAGCCCTTTTATGAGTTTACACAAGAAGGACCACAAGGAGAGAGAAAAAAGAAAAGTGCCTGCTAAATGGAGGCGGTTATGAGAGGTGGGATGAGGGAGAACTGGGGGAGGGATACAGAGACATTGCTGGTGGGAAATGACACAGGTGAAAGGATGAGAGTTGGAACATTATATGACTGAAATTCAATCATAAACAACTTTGTAACTGTGTATCTCACTGTGATTCCAAAAAAAAAAAAGAAAAAAAGAGGTATGGTTTTGGGGTGGTGTTTGTTTATACAATTTTCAATTCTTGCAACTGTCACTGTCACTGTCACTGTCCTTCCGTTGTTCATCGATTTGCTCGAGCGGGCCCAGTAACGTCTCCATTGGAGACTTTGTTGTTACTGTGTCTGGCATATCGAATACGTCACGGGGAGCTTGCCAGGCTCTGCCGTGCGGGCGAGATACTCTCGGTAGCTTGCCAGGCTCTCCGAGAGGGGCGGAGGAATCGAACTCGGGTCGGCCATGTTGGCTGCGTGCAAGGCAAACACCCTACTGCTGTGCTATTGCTCCAGCCCTAAAGAAGTATAAATAATCACAAGGAGTTAACAAATGTCCCACCTGTTATAAGATACATTCAGGATGAAAGCCACCCCAATGTGCCAAAGATATCAATCATCTTTGTTTTTTTTTGGGGGGGGGGGCGGTTCACAATCGGCGATGCACAGGGGTTCCTCCTGGCTCTGCACTCAGTAATTACTCCTGGCGGTGCTCAGGGGACCATATGGGATGCTGGGAATTGAACCCGGGTTGGCCGCGTGCAAGGCAAACACCCTCCCCGCTGTGCTATCTCTCCAGCCCCAAAGATATCAATCATCTTTGAACTACAGACTTCTGTGGCTTTTTTTCTACCTATAGCCCAATAAATAAGAGCAAAATCTGTTCCAAGTTCCATCTGAGTAGTTGAGCATCAAATCTCCCCCAGATTCTTCTCTCCAACTCTCTCTCACTGCACACCAGTACATCCCCTCAGCACCCCTCTGCAGGCTAACCCCAATCTAGACATGGAAGTGGTCACATTGCTGATCTCAATGTGCCACCCATCTTTTCTCAGGGTATGGGACTGAGAAAATGGGGAGAGACCAAAAAAAAGGGTTGAAATAAACCAGTGTTAACACCCAAAAGGAGAGAGAGAACAGAGGGGAATGCCCTGCCACAGTGACAGGGTGGGATGGGGGGGGGGATGGGGGGTGGGAGGGATACTGGGATCCGTGGTGGTGGGAAGTGGGCACTGGTGGAGGGATGGTATTTGATCATTGTATAATTGAAACCCAAGCACAAAAATGTGTAAGTCTGCAACTGTACCTCATGATGTCTCACTATTAAAAAAATTTTTAATAAAAAATAAATAAATAAAAAGAAATAAACCAGTGTTATTTGAGTGCCATACTTAGCTCTCTGCATGTCCCAAAAGACCTGACATTCCTAGAACCGGCATCATCAGTTTCTATCTAATCGCTCAATGCTAAGATGTCCACAACGAGTAACACTTTTTCCCTTTGCTGATGTAAGATTTGGATTGTGTTTTTTTCTATTCATTCCAATCTAAAGATATCTGTTGGACTGTTTTTACATGCAAGCACTAGTGTCAGAGGCTGGCATTCAGCGATGAGCAAGATACAAGATTGCCAACAAAGAACTCAGACCGGGTGAGGAATGCACAAATGGACTAGTGCAAAGGACACAGTCCGAATAAGTCTGTATTCAAGGTCACGAGTAGGAGGTGGGGTCATGCCACCAGGGGAAGACCTGAAGTGCACGGGGGTCCTTCTGCCTCTGACACTCAGCTGGCGACTGAGTGCGTGCTCTGCTCAGCCCAGCTGTGTTCCCTTTCTTGCTGATATGCAAGAATTTTAATTACAAGACAAGTTCAATTCACTCAATGGAATAAGAATTAGCAATACAAAGGAATAAAGCACAGATTCTTGCAGCAACCTGGCTGAACCTTGAAGATATGCTAAGAGAAAAGGCATTCACAGGGGTCTGGTTAATGGGGAGGGGGCTTTCCTTGCATGCAGCCGATCTGAGTTCAATCCCTGGCATTCCATATGGTCCCCAGAGCACCACCATGAGTAATTCCTGCATGCAGAACTAGGAGTAACCCCTGAGTATCACCAGGTTGTGACCCAAAAAGACCAAAAAAAAAAAAAAGGCAGCAAAAATTACACTTAACAGGTATGAGCACTGCAATCTTTAATGTTGTCTGTGTATTACAGAGGCCACACTCAGAAGAGCTCAGGGGCCTCCAGGGCACAGTCAGCAGGCAACCATGTGGTGCCAGGGATAAACCCAGGGTCTCACACATTAGAAATTTGCTCAACCACTAACACCCTCCCCTACATACCTCCATCCTGAACTACCTGTTGGAATTCTGAGACAATTTCAGAATTGTCTCAGAATTCTGCTCATCCTTGAGTCCGGCTCACCCTATGGGTGGGGTCAATCAAATTTTGAGGTCAAAAAAAAAGTTTTGAGGTCACAGCTGGATATGGTTGTGGGGCTACTCCAAGATGAGTGCTCAGAATGCCTCCCGAAAGTGCTCAGGTCTTTCTTATAAACGGTAAGAAATATAGGTGAAATCAAGTCAAATTTTTTCTGAATCCGTTAAAAAAAAAAAGAAATCTTGTGCCAGATTTTCTTGGGCTTTCCTCAAGAATATTTTGGTATTTTCCTCAAGGGGATTTGGAAATATTCCGATTTTCAGGTTCTCTTCAGTGGGCATCAATAGCTCAAGCATCCAGGGGTGAGTTCTGTCAAACTAGAGGCACTCATGGGGCCAGGGAAATGGGTAAGTGGTAGAGGGCACAGGGTTTGATCCCCAGCACCACACTGTTTCCTGAGAACCACTGGGAGTAACTTCTGAGCACTAATCTGGGAACATCCCTAAGCACCACTGGTTGTGGCAAAAGAAAACGGAGAGGGGGGGATCCAGAGGCAGTCTTGCCCTTTGCTTCTCTCCCAAAACTATTAAAATGTAAGTGCCTAGATATACTATAATCAGTTAATAGAGAACCTAGTGGGGGCCAGTCAATAGTACATCAGGGAAGGTCCTTGCCTTGCATGGAAACAACCTGAATATGGTCCTAAATATGGTCCCCCAGCACCACCAGGTGTGGCCCCAAAAGTCAAAATAAAGAACTTAGGTGATGGTAGGTAGTAAAAGTTAAAGTGCATGCCTAGAAGGTCCCTTTCCTAGCATATGATCCCCCATCGCCAGTTCTCCTGAGCAGCTGAGAGTGGCCTGAGAGTCCCCTAAGAATACCAGGGTGGCTCAGATAATCCCCAGCACCAAAGTGTCCAAGCAATGTGGCATCCTGGGGGCCTTCCATTAAACCACTGACTTGGCTAGCCAAGAACCAACAGTGTGGCTCCAGCCTTCTTGAGCGCAATATGGAAGGTCCAACCAAAACAAATAATATAAAATTCATCCTCAAATCCAATGTTTAGTTCATGTGCTCCCTCCCTCCGTGCGCGCGCGCACACACACACACACACACACACACACACACACACACACACACCCCCATCTGCAGGATCTAATGCTTCCACACAAGACTTCACTGTCCTCCACTTTTCAGCAGTCACATACCTAGCACCCTCTCCCCACCCCTTCCCTCTATGGTTGTGACGAGCAGGGCCTTCCCATCTGGTGGCAGCGCTTCCATGTTAGTCCACTGAGCTGTAGTACTCACACCCTGTGCACTGTGCACGTGTGCTGGGGTCCACATTCGACCTGTGGTGCTCACGCACATCCCAGCTGCAGGGAGTTGTACTAGGGCAGTTGCCATGGTGTGCACAAATATGTTCAGTAGGGCTTAAACTCCCACTGTGCTCATGTGTCTCGCCAGAGTCACACTTTAGCTGCAGTGCATAAACAGACCTGGCTGTGTGCAAATCACATTTGTTGCAGTTGGGGGATCCGAGTGGGCTCATTGAGTCCCTCAGCACAGGTTGGTGGCACTGGGACTCAAACACACTTTGGTCACTGAGTCATCCCCAGGGCCCTAACATATGCAATCTCTGACCAGGAGTAAGGTGAGCACATCACTATCAGACCAGAACATACTTACTCCAGACCAGTGTTTCCCAAAGTGGGGAAAGAATGATCCAGGGTTCAACTCAAAGGTGGTACTTGTTGCTTCACTTTAAAGAAGATAGGTTTTCAGGATGGGAATATGTATGCTAAAAGTAATTTTCTGGGGAAAAAAAAAAGCATTAGGCCAAGTTTGGGAACCTCTCATCTAGACTCTAGCTTCTGAAACTGTGGATAGGGACCCCACATTGGATCACATTAAGTTACTCCTGTTTTGGTCTCTTGATTTTTTTTTGGTCCACACCTGGCTGTGCACAGGGCTTACTCCTGATTCTGTGCTCTGGGATGATTCCTGGAGGTGCTAAGGGAACCACAGGCAAGGTCAGGGATCCAACCTGGGATCAGCCATGTACAAGGCAAACGCCTTAACTCCTGTACTACATCTCTGGCCCAATTCAAAATATTTTCAAGTTCCGAATCAAGGTAGATCATACAACTGTTACCTGCACTTCGAAGTATTAGCTGAGTGGCTGGTGTCTTGAGTAACATAGCTACTGCTTAACACGTGCTGATGCCCCTTGGTCTTCTTCAGCCTTAAACCTAATCCTATTTTCCATACAGAAGCAATCATGGGGCAGCACAACAAGACACACACACACACACCCACAAAAAAAAAATGTTTTTATTGCATTACAAGCCACAGCAAAAAAAAAAAAAAACACAACTGAATAATTATAAACATGACACTTGAAAAAGTTTCTAATGGAGTTACAAGATCAGAATATGTTCCACCCAATGAGGATTTGTTAAAACCGTATTCACAACTTCTGTCAAGAACTTTAATCTTCCCAAGCCCAACTGACAGTAAAGCATAGCATTATGAAGCCTGCTGCCTATGACTTCCTACGACAAATGCCTTTCAAGCTTAATCCAAGTGCTGCTATCACCGCACATTTCAGACGGCCATCCAACCTTTTGAGGCACTTTAAAAACCCTCACATCCTTCTTCCTGTCTACAGACACTTCTGCAGAAAAAGATGTCCAAAAAAATAACATATTCTCAAACTTACAACGCGTTACAACATCAGCCTCATTTCTACTTCTTTCCATCATGGATAAACGTGGTCAGCCCATGACTCAGTCTGATTAAAAAGCTCTGACTGGAAATGCTAAATATCCCCCGCCGTACGAATAGGAAGCCCAAACCCATATTAGGCAAGAAAGCGGGGGATTTCTCTGGAAGCACTAGCACCTTCCTGACAGTGAGCTCTGAAACACCAGGTGAAGTCACCATTTCAATTCAACAGCAAGTTACATAGCAAGTGTTCTTAGTACTACTTGAAAATGAAGAGGGAGCAAAGAGTGCCAACAAAATCACATGACTCACCCAAAATTATAAATGTAAAACCCAGCTGTTGGTATGGCAACCTGAAATTGTGTATTCAAAAACAAATTACTGAGTCAGCTGATTTTTCTTTAAACATTTCGCTTCCTACCAGACAAAACACAACATTTTTTTCCTACTCAGAACACACTAGTTAGGGTATTGCTAATTACCTTAACTGGAGAGCTTCACACTCCCAGGTCAATCAGTCTCGCCAGCTGGTAGGAGTAAGATTTTATAGCTTTGAACTTCACATGAAGTTTTAGTTCCAGGTGTGTGTGTGTGTGTGTGTGTGTGTGTGTGTGTGTGTGTGTATTATGTGTATGGACAATTAAGTGCTGCAGTAGCAGAATGTTAAGGCAACATTAGAAAACAGGTTTGTTTTTTTAAACAATAAGCCCTACTACTCTGAAAAGAGCAAAATTAAGATGCTATTGAATTACTGAATCCCCTGATACAAAGAAAACTTCCCAAAATAATCTGTTGAATTTGATTTTGCAGTTTGACCTTTTTTATTTTGATGGCAGTGAAAGAGAACCCTAGGGCTATAACTCCCTATCCACCCATCCCTCCCCACCCCCAAATCAACATCTAATTTATTCACAAGGCTTAAATAAGGGAAATACAAAATAAACTGTCCTTTGCTTGGTAACCATCCTTTTTAATGAACTACTTTTATACTGTGTCCCAGGTTATACCTAGGCACAGATGGCTAATTTGGATTATTAAAAAAACATAAAGAGTACTTCAAGAAGAATGACACATAAGACAATTAACTTCTCAATCAGTCTATCAACAGTACTAAGGTAAGGAAGAAAAGGACTTTATGGCGGGAAATTACACTTTCTGACAAAACTGAAACACACTGAATTACAGAGCAAACTCACTGAAACGACAAAAAAAAAATCTGTCCCAGTAAAGGCTATTTGTTTACCCCCTCCCCGCACCCCAAAAAGAGTTTTGCGACTGCTATTTACACCACACAACTCTAAGAAAAGAAAGCGAGGGCTGTGTAGCAACGGAGCATCCTAACTACGAGAGGTACTGTGCTCCCCTCACGAACAACTGTCCTATTTCTCTCCACAAGCGGCGACTGTCTCCTTGTTGAAGCCTCGAATGGAGAGATCGTAGACCACCTCCTCCACCTTCTTCACATCATACTTCAGGCCATCATAGCGCTTCCTCAGGGAGTCATTTTTCAGGTTGAGAAGGCGGAACCCCGAATCGAGCTCATTGATGAAGGTGGAGATGTGGAGAGGCCGGGAGTAGTCTCCAGCGGTGACACTGTTGACAGACAGTCTGGACTGCAGAAGGAACAACAGGACTTTCCTTAACACAGCAGCCACCAAAACACGCCTAAAACCCCAGGCCACAGAACTGCCCCTACAGTCCCTCCATGACATTCCTAGTCTCCACACCCAATTCCCTGTTACTGGAATACCTGTGGCCCACACATTTTGATAAATATGGATGCTGCTTCAGTGAGCACCTTTATGAGAGCATTTCTCTTCTTTATAATTGGCTTTATAGCACAATTTCCCAGGAAAGAGATTATAAAGGCACAAGAAAAATCTGAACACCACCAAAACAATTCTTTATAGTCACCAGTGCTTGTCAGTACTTTGAAAGGGATCGCTTTTCAAAATTCACACATTAGTTTGCCTGCATTACACTGATGAAACTGGCACTTTTCTGATGACCAGTGAAGTCTAATACAGGACGTGCAGCGTCAATGGTGGGTTAGATGCTTAGAAAACAATTCACTTTCTGAAACTTTCTTATCCAATAAAACATTAAGGCTGGAGAGCGAGCACAAAAGACCAAGCATAGGCTTTGCATGCAGGAGGCCTGGGTTCAATCCCCAGCACCACCTGGTCTGCAAAGCAAAATGCTAGGAACAACCGCCCAGAACCAACAGGTGTGGTCCCAACACAATTAATTAAAAAAAAAAAGCTGACAATGAAGTGAACAGATTACAAAATAAACAAATGCCATTACTGAGTTTCTTACCAGTTCACTAGCAAGAATTAGAACTCCAGAGAGATAATCTTCTACATCCAGATGAAATCCTTTCTCCCGATCTGGCTCAACTGAAAATTTTATCAAGACAAAAATGAGGTCATGCTGTGAGCAGAATTTAAGTCCACACAGTTAATATTACTGGTATATATATAAAATTCTCCTCCAAGCAAAGAAAGGGTGCTTTTATAACCATTTTAATGTATTCATACTCTCAAAAATTTGACTTTCACTATGAGCCCTTGGAGTCTGTAAGTAATATTCAACTTTGTCCTTGTATTCTTCTCTCAAAAATGACTGCTACTAAGAATGATATCTACATTTTTTTTTTGGCTTTTTGGGTCACACCCGGCGGTGCATAGGGGTTACTCCTGGCTCTGCACTCAGAAATTATTTCTGATGGTGCTCAGGGGACCATATGGGATGCTGAGGATCGAACCCGGGTTGGCCATGTGCAAGGCAAACACACCCTCCCCACTGTACTATCGCTCCAGCCCCAATATCTACTTTTTTATTTTGTACCTTTATTGTTAAAAAATGCAAACTGAGGGGCTGGAGACATAGTACAAAGGATAGGGTGCAGGCCTTGCACATGGCTGACCTGCATTTTATTCCCAACATTTCATATGATCCCCTAAGTCTGCCAGAAGTAAACTCTTAGTACAGCTTGGTGTGGCCTAAAAGCTAAAAATCAAAGGAGAGAAAATGCAAACTGAGACCAGAGATAGCTCAGCAGGATAAGAACATGCTTTGCAGGTGCCCAAATTCCAGACACTGCATGTCCCCTGAGCACTGAACAAGTGTAGCACCATGGGTGCCAGAACAACTGTACAGCAGAAAAGTTGCCTTGCACATGGTTGACCAGAGTTCAATCCCCAGAGCACCACCAGAGATAATCCCTGATTGCAGAGTCAAAAGTATGCCCTGAGCATCACCCGATGAGGCCCCCCCAAACGAAAAACAAAAGACAAAACAAACCAAAACAAAGAGCAGCCCCAGAGCATCATTTCAAAAAGAAAAAAAAAACAGCTTTTTTTGAAAAGTCAAAAACTAAAAAATCAGAATTCCCAAAAGATGCAACTGAAGAATTTTAGGAAGTCACACTATCTGCAACTGACTTGTAAAATATTCTCACACACTCACACACATGCAGAAATCTCCTATCTACCACCTAAGACTAAGCAAATATGAACATGCTCAATCCAAGTCTGCTGTGCACGGTGTCCACGGTACTATTCCTTCCACCAGTATATAAGCTTAAAACTCGGGGTACGGATGGGTTTGGGCTACTACACCCAGCAATACTTAGGGCTCTTCCTGACTCTGCTCAGGGATCACTCTTGGTGGTGGTCAAGGATCACATAGAGGGATCCTGTATGCAAAGAAAGTGCCTTACCCACAACTGCTATCTTGCTATCCCACACTTAAAATTTTTTAAACTGAATTTTAGAATCGGAGGTGTTGCTCAAAGGTAGAACTTGCCTTGAATGTGAAAGATCCTAAATTCAATCCCCAGACCCAACAGAAAAACAAAAAACGGGGTGGAAAAAAAAAGAACCCTGAATTTAAAGGCTCGGGACTATAGCTCAGTGGTAAAGGACATGTGTTATGCTCTGCATGAATGAGGTCCTAGGTATATTCGTGGTACTAAAGCAAACCCCGAAACGCTAAATTTTAAAAACTTAAAAAAGCCCAAGCTACTGTGAAGCTGTACTTCTAAAACGGCTACAGGATGGTGAGTCATTAGGAATCTCAATTTAAGTTTTGTAAGTGAAAAGGGGGGAAGTGAGGGACATACCCCAAGCACACTAAGCATGTCACATCACTGAATACTTTCAATTTCTGCGCTTCCAAGTAACTGATTTTCTATCTTTTTTTAAAAAAAAAATTCTTGGGGTGACAGCGATAGTATGTGCTATGTGGTATGGTGCTTGCCTTGCATGTGGCCAACTCGAGCTCAAAGTCCAGCATCCTACATGGTCCCCTAAGCACTACCAGGAGTGATCCCTGAGCACAGAGTAAAGAGTAGGCCCAGAGCATTTCCAGTTATGGCTCAAGAACCAATATTAAAAAGAATTGAAAATCTCGTTAATCTGAGGCACTGTGATTTTCAATACTGTCCACGAGTGTTCCATGGATACATATACCTTTCACCAGAGTCCACTTCCCTCCACTAGGTTCAGGATCCCCTCCTAACCACTTATATCCATTTAGATTCGTTTGTTTAATTTTTTATTAGTGAATCACCGTGAGGTACAGTTGCATATTTATAAACTTTCATGCTTGCATTTCAGTCATACAGTGATCGAATACCCATCCCTCCACCAGTGCCCATTTTCCACCACCAATGGTTCTAGCATCCCTCCCACCACCCCCACCCCTAGATTTGTTTTAAGCAAGAAAAAGTAAAAGCAAAAGCCCTTGCATCGAAAAGTAGGGTACTATACCTAAGACTGCATGGGAAGAAAATGAAGACACTTACTGCCAAGAATTTCTGTCACTGCTTCTCGAGTCACAAGCGTCTCTGATTCCAAGTACACAACGAACGCTGCCAGGAAAACCAAACGCTGCAAAACAAACCTCCAGTGCTCGTGAAACCTGCATGGAGAAGCACAGTGACTCTCAGGGATGAGGGAGAGTTTGAGAAAGGAAGGGTGCTCCAGCTGTATTCAGATGCTTAGAAATGGAATCCTCCTTCCAAGAGTATCTTTTTTCTTTTTGGGTCACACCCAGTGAGTTCAGGAGTTACTCCTGCCTCTACACTCAGGAATTACTCCTAGTGGTGCTCAGGGGACCATACAGGATGCCAGGGATTGAACTCCAGTAGGTCACATGGAAGGCAAACGCCCAACCTGCTGAACTATCCTTCCTCACACACCAAGAAAATCTTATAGGAAACCTTATGTCAGAAAAAAAAAAAATTAAAGAGTACCAGGGCATTGAAACCATATAGATAGAGTCAGTAGGAATTTTGCAAGGTGATAAAGACATTTTGCAAGGTGATAAAGACAATTTATCACTTTGATTTTATAAAGTGTGCTCCAATATCAATGACAGCAAAAAATTTCTAAATGACAAGCAAATAAGCAATACTTCAAAAGCTGAAGCAGTATGAAAAATGAAACTGCTGAGGAAATAAAAGAAGCTGAAGACTGATGAGAACTGATGAGAACTGCAGCTGTACTTCAGCTTCAAGACCTAACTCAGAGCTTCCTCTTTTCTGACTGGAACCATGGGGGGCACAGAAGAAAAAGAAGGTCCCTGCTAAGCCGGCAGCAGTGACCAGAGAGAAAAAAAAGAAGTTTTTGATGTCCCAGAAACCCTGAAGAAAAAGCAAAAGAATTTCACGGAGCTGAAGATCAAGCGTCTGAGAAAGAAGTTTGCTCAAAAGATGCTTCGAGGGGCTGGAGCCATAGCACAGCGGGTAGGGCATTTGCCTTGCACGCAGCCAACCTGGCTTTGAGTCCCAGCATCCCATATGGTCCCCTGAGCACCGGCAGGACTAATTTCTGAGTACAGAGCCAGGAGTAACCCCTGTGCATTGCCAGGTGTGACCCAAAAAGGAAAAAAAAAAAAGATGCTTCGAAAGGCAAGGAGGAAGCTGATCTACGAAAAAGCTAAGTATTATCACAAGGAGTACAGGCAGATGTACAGGACGGAGACTCGCATGGCTAGGATGGCGAGAAAAGCTGGGAACTTTTACGTCCCTGTGGAACCCAAACTGGCTTTTGTGATCAGGATGAGAGGTGTCAATAATGTGAGCCCCAAGGTCCGAAAGGTGCTAAACTTCTCCACCTTCGCCAGATCTTCAATGGTACCTTTGTTAAACTCAACAGGGTTTCAATTAACATGCTGAGGCTCGAGGAACTCTATATTGCATGGGAGTACCCAAACCTGAAGTCAGTAAATGAACTGATCTACAAGCGTGGTTATGGTAAAATTCACAAGAAGCCAATTGCCCTAATGATCGCGCAAACTCTGGGTAAGTATAGCATCGTCTGCATGGAGGCTCTGATTCATGAGATCTATACTGTTAGAAAATGCTTCAAAGAGGCAGACAACTTCCTCTGGCCCTTCGAATTATCTTCTCCCCGGGATGGGATGAAGAAAAAGACCACCCATTTTGTAGAAAGTGGTGATGCTGGCAACAGAAAAGACCAGATCAAACAACTAATTAGACAGATGAACTAAGGTATCTACCATATTTTTATAATCTGGTGAGTTAATAAACGACTGCTTTCAAATTGAGAGAAAAAAAAAAAAGGACCTAACCCAAAGCGCCACATTTTGATGTCAGCTTAGGATACCATGAAAATACCATAAAATAATGATTCACACACATAAAAAAATAGTTATTACCCCTAATTACCAGCATCCAGAAGGACATAAAAGCTCAGGAAAGAGGCAGAAGAAGAGCTGGAGCGGTCGAACACAAACATAATATGCTGTCACAGCCCTACCCTGACCCAACAGCACCAACAGGGGTGGCCCCAATCTAAAGAGAGAACGAGCGAGAGTGAGTGAGTGAGAGAGAGAAAGAAGGAACAAGGGGGACCAGAGAGATAGAGTTTTAGGCACCTGCCCCTGCATGCAGCAATTCTGGTTCAATCCCTGGTGCACCAAAATGGTCTCTTGAGCATCACCAGGAGTGAGTCCTGAGCAGAGAACCTGGAGTAAGCCCTTAGCGCCGTCCAAGTGTGGACCCAAAACAATTTTATTCTTTCCATTTTGCCTTTTTTTGTTCTACACAGAAGACTTTTTTTTCCCTACACAGAAAATCTGCCTGATTTTCTGTAAGCAATGACTCAGCACATAAGTTTTTTTCTGTTTTTTTTTCTTTTCAAAAATTATGAAACGTTACTTTTAAAATAACATTTTGTTTTCATACAAACCTGTAATACTGTTCAGCAGGAAATTTGGTCTTCAAAGATGTTAAATGTGTCTTCACTGTAGCAAAATGTTCTCGTGCTTTCAAACACCTCTTTGGAACTGATCACAAGAAAATCAAAAGAAAATTGAAATCAAATTTTAAACATGGTAAACATGAAATAACGAATTTTTAAACACAGTTCTTGCTCAATAATCTATGCACTCCACCTGGATATAGATCATTTCTTAAGTGTCAAGATCAAATATCATGATATCTCTGCTTTTCATCCTGGTAGTCAAAGTATCATCCCTAGTTTCCCTAATGGTAACCAATACTGAAAAATAAACTAAAACTTATTAAAAGGAGAAATGTTGGAAAGCACATCAGCAACATGTCATAACTCTATAAAGGACTACATATGGGAGATATAGATAGTTGCAACATCTATCATCAAAGGATGCATAAAATTGGGGACTGCTTTCAGTACCCACACTTGGTCAAAATAGGCCTTATTAATTATATTTAATCAAGCTACTCCCTGTCACTGAGAAAAATGCCCTGACATTTGTAAATCACATGATATCACTCATTATCTAAAATCATTTCAGTCATTTAGCTGTACTGCTTTCAACTTTAAAGGTTAAACATCAGCTTATCATACTTGATATCCATTAATGAGGCTGAATGTAAGCACACTAAGAACATTTTAACCTGATTATTTCACCTCTGCAAATGGATATTAAACCGTATTAGGGATCAGCGTGATAGTATAGTGGGTGGCGCATTTGCCTTGCACACAGCCGACCTGGGTTTGATCCCCAGTATCCCACTTGGTCCCCAAGCACCACCAGCAGTAATTCCTGAGTGCAGAGCCAGGAGTAAGCTCTAAGCATTGCTGAGTGTGACCCAAAAATCATAAAAAAATCAAACTGTATTAATCAATAAACAAATGAATTTAAAAAGGAATCAGGGTCAAAGAGATAGTCTAGCAGGTAGAGCATTTGCCTTGTAGGCAGTCAACCCAGTTTCAATCTCTGGTATGCCAGACGGTCCCCTGAACACTACCAGGAGTAATACCTGAGTGCAAAGCCAGGAGTACCTGAGCATCACTGGATGTGAGCCCCACCCCCAACCCCCAAAAAAGGAATCAAGGGCCAGAGAGTACTGTAAATAAGGCAAGTGCCTTACAGGCAGGCCATATGGGTTTGATCCCTAGTACCCCATATGATCAAGAAAGTACAGAGCCAGGAGTAAGCCCCGTATACAGCTAAGTGAAGCTTGACACCTGCCCCCACCACACATACTCCAAAAAATAAGAACCAAATAAAAGTGACCAGAGGAGTCCAAATGAAGCCCAACCCACATACGCTCCCACCCCTACCCCCAAAAGAGTAGCCAAGTGAAAGTGGCCAGAGGGGTCAAAGAGATATGCACTCAATGGGGTGGAGTGCATGTTTTGCCTATCTATCCTGAGTACCCAAGTACAGTCCCCCAATATTCCCAGGGGTGACCAGAGCCAGTGACCAGAGCTCAGAGCCAGGAGTAACACCCCAAGCACCACAGGGGGTGGGTCTTGATACTCAAGTTTCCAGATACTCAAGAGACTCGTCTAACTACTGCAGTCACCAGAATCCAATCAAGTTAGAAACACTGCTACTTAGGGTCAGAGATAATACAGGAATTATGTCCCACAGACCTCAGTTCAAATCCCTGACACCCATATATGGTAACACTACCACCAGGGGTCACTCCTGAGCAGAAAAACAAGAATAGCCCCTGAGCACTCCTGGGTATGGCCCCACCAAAAAAGAAATATTCCTGGGCAGATATAGTATGAACAGTAGGGTGTTTGCCTTGCAAGCTGCCTACCTATAGTCAATCCCAGGCACCACGAATGACCCCCAGAGCCCCATTAGGCATGATCCCTGAGCACCATTAGATATAACCAAAACAAAAGACAAGAAATATTTCCATTTAAGCCATACTATAGGAAAGTGAAAAAGCAAGCAAAGACAATACTAAAAACCAATAAAATGATCAACTCTCTACTTCTCCAAATTTGACTCACCAGTAAGGGTGGAACACCACTTCATAATAAAGTCATGTGTGTTTAGGTTTTCTCAGTTGAAACACTCTTTAAATATGCAAATGATAAGAGCTGGGAAGGTGTTTCAAGTGGTTGAGCACATATCGGCATATGCAAATACCTGGTTTCCTCTCCCCAGCACAAGTCTATTCCAGGGCACCACAAGGTATTACCCTCACAACTGACCAAGACAACAGAATCATAAGTTGAATTAAAACTTTCACAATCAAAACAAAGAACTTACTGTCCTGAAATCCAGCACCCTGATGGACACCTTGCAGTAGAGTTAAGATCTCCCGAGCTGTTTGTTCTAGGCTCTGTACAACTTTCCGAATTTCCTAGAGAATTAAAAATCAAAATATCAGATAAGTTCAATCCAATAATTCTTGTAGTCAATTTAAGTTATGGAACTTTCACATATATTCAATCACTAAACATCTTTACAAGGTCTGAACAGGTACACAAAGTATCCAGGCTCGAATCTTGACCTCTACTTCTCTCCTTCATTGGGGAACTCCAGGGAGTCACCAAACAGTCTTTAACTGTACCTCTGACTTTCAAAGTCACCCACTCACCACCAATCCGCCACTAGACGGCCTAAGAGTTTGCTCAAAGGACCATGTACCTCCTCCAAATGCAGGATTCTGGGTTTTTGGCACCAGAACGACACGGCTCTCCAGGAGCAACAACCCTTCCCACTCCCAAACCCCTTCTGCAGCACGTCAGAGGAGCTCCTGAGCACAGTCCAGTGTAGGTCAAAACCAAAAGAAAATCCCAGTGGAACGTAATTTGCAAAAGGAAGAATGAAATACAATGCAGTGCTAGGTGTTTTTTACTAAATCTTTTCACGAATACTCTCTGAGCACATTTATGTGTTAGGCCGTGTTTAAATATTTGGGAATCCGAGGGAGCCACAGTACAGGAGGTAGTTTGCCGAGCTCTATGATCCAGTTACGCTGCACTACGGCTGCGTAATTTAAAAAAAAAAAAATTAGGCCAAGGAGACGACTGTAAGTTTTGCAGCGCCTTTCAGGAAAAACAAACCGTACAATTTGAAAGTCCCGCAAAAGAAAACTGGGGAACCACTGTAATGATAAGGACCTGAACTGAGTGACCTACACATATAACGGAAGAGAGAATAAAAGGGAAAAGAGACAGAGTCCAGCGAGTCATAGCCGAGTTGGCATTTTTGTCCTACAGGAACGAGAAGCCCGCGGAGAGAAAACGCGCGCTTGAAAGACACCAGCAACACAAACACCCAACGAGCGCGCTGGCCGAGTCCAGAGCGCTTCGACATCCATGTGCACGAGAGGGACCCTCCGAGATGCGAGGAGACACCAGCAGGCCGGGGCTGAAGAACCGAAGCACCACGGAGGAGGCGCCCGATACTGAAACGAGAGGCCGCAACCCACGACCCCGCCCCACCCCCTGCCTTCTCCACCCCCACCCCCGCTTAGAGAAGAAAGCGGCGGGGCAGGGCCCGGCGCTGTAGCCCAGACCCGCAAGGAAAAGGCAACGGGGATGCGGGGGAGACGACACTCACCTCTCGGACGTCCTGCTCGGCAGCCAAAAAGCCTTGCAGCTCCACGAAGATCTCGCTCACGGACATGGCGCCCGGCAGTCCAACAACCAAGCAGTACAACCACGTTGGCCGGAGAAGAGCGTTTCAGGGAAAAACCGGGACGGCGAATCGCAACACCAACCGCCGCTGCCGCTGCCGCCGCGTCCACCGGGTCCTTCGCTACGTAGGTCGCTGGGGTCCTCCGAGGCCCTCGGCGCGCAGCAATCCGCCGGTCTGTCCGCCGCGCTTGCCTGAAGCGCGAAGCCCAGAGAGGACAGGGCAAGGCTGGGAAGTGGGCGGGGCTCCCGTTGGGCTCTTTCCACAGGCATCGCCTGAGACAGCCCTGGAGAAGGGCCCTCGGAGCACGTGGGCCGAGAGCCAGAAGCTCGGGGCTTTAGGCTGGAGCTTGTCTGCGGAGGGTGGCTCTTAGCTTGAAGCCGTGTGATTTTCTTTATTAGCAGTTGGCGTGGAAAAGTCACAGTACTGAAGAGTATGCATAAGGAACTCGGTGTAGAAGGATGTAGAGCGATTTCAGCTTTCATGTAAAAATTGGACTTGGGGAAGGCGGTGCGTTCCTATTTGCAAAAATGCACAGGAGTGGGAGGGAACATTGGTGGAGGAAAGTCGACACTGGTGGTGGGACTGTGTTGAAACATTGTACACTTCAAAGTCAGTTATAAATAACGATGTAAATTACGGTGTCCTAATTTTTTTTACTGTTAACGTACAGCAGATTTTTAAGAGACCATTGCACGGGGAAAGAATACATGTGACTGTATAGGATATTTTGATAGCGACGATTTCTTCTCCGCCCTTTTGTTTTTTCTAACGTATTCTCTGACTGTATTACCATCTTTAAGTGGTTACTGTAGAATGTAGGTATTACCCATTTTTAAGGATTTACTATAGGAAATGACCCTTCTAGTTAAAAGTAATACCGACCCCTTTTCTTTTTCTTGAAGCAAACGTGGTGACAATTTCCGTTTTCTTGTTCGTGTACTCTCCAGAAGAGCTTAAATGGTTGCGTCTATCAATTAAATGTTAATTTGTGGACGGCTTTGTGTCACACGTTTTTCTTTTAACTTCATGGAGAAACTGCCTTTTTTTTTTTTTTTTTTTTTGCTTTTTGGGTCACACCTAGCGATGCACAGGGGTTACTCCTGGTTCTGCACTCAGGAGTTACTCCTGGCAGTGCTCAGGGAACCATATGAGATGCTGGGAATCGAAGCCGGGTCGGCCACGTGCAGGGCAAACGCCCTACCCGCTGTGCTATCTCCATCCCCCGAGAAACTGCTTTTTATCTGTATTATTATACTGGGACGTTAATGGAGTAATGGTAATATTATTGATTTTTCTAAGATCTTATGTTCCTAGCAAGTGTTGAGGCTCGGCTCCAAATGCATTGTTTAAATCACTATATCTACCGTTTAATAATAGCTGCTGGGGCCAGAGTCCCCGAAGTAAACCTTACAGCACAAGCTCTGAGCAAAAAGACTTGTTTCTAATGCCTCTAATTCAGCAGAACATTGTCACAGTTGCTTTGCTTTTCAACTGCCCACGTCAAAGGAAAACTGTATTATCACAAGTATTATAAAACTGTATTAAAACAAGACTTTTAAAGCATTTCCAACTTGCTGGAAATGCTTAATTTCCAACTTAACACTCAAATTATCCCTAGCACTTAAAAACAAAATGCTCATCACTGTCCTCATGAAAATAGGGGTGAGTGAGCCCTAAGAGAAGAGCTTACCCTGGTTACCAGGTCAGGAAGAGATGTGACAGTGGAGCAGAGCTTGGGGTGATGGGGGTGCAAAAGGCTGAGAGGGACATGGGCAGAAAGCATCTCCCAAGGGAACTGCTGACCTCTCAATGCACAATCTGTCCAGTGTGACCGCCCCCCCACTCCCTCCCACACTTGCACAACCCTCCCATCTCGACCATTCTGATTTGAAACACTCTTCAAACCCACCCTGTTGGTATTACTGCAGTAGTCTGGGTTCCCTGCTTCCACTGCAGCCCACTCCCCATTCTTTGTAGAACAGTACTAGGAAAAAAAGAGACAAAATCCTCACATACCCTTGCATTTATAGATGTTAAACCTGATGCACAGAGCACAGAGCCGTTTGGCTCTGGTTTGGCCTCAGTCTTGGTCACCACCAAACGCAGTAGCTTGGTTCCAGCCTAGGGTCACTGTCCCGCTGTCAATTACAGCACTGTAGGGCTTCCTGGTCTCACACCCTGCTCTCTTCAGCCCTCAGATCTTGATCTCCAGTCAAATGCAACCTCCCAGCTGGGAGATGTGGGACAAGTCTTAGAGCTCTGATTTTGCCCATGTGAGCCCTAGGGTTCCATCCTCATCACTCAAAACCAAGAGGAAACCAGCCTTCACTCAGTCACCTCATTGCCTCTCCTCTAATAGCAGGAACCCCACCCATCAGGTTTCAAGGAACAAGCAAAGAGGCCAAAGAGATAGTACAGCAGGCAGGGTGCTTGCCTTAAACAATCCCTGGCAACCCATATGGTTCCCCCGAACCCACCAAGAGTGGATTCCTGAGACTGCAGAGCCAGAAGTAACCCCTGAGCACCGCTAGATGTGATCAAAAATAGAAGTGAAAGAAAAAAATACTGAAAATCAATGAACAGCTAATAAAAGCATAGGTATTCTTTTAGAGTTTATTTGGAGGGCTCCCAAGTGGGGCTTAGGAGACCCAAAAACCACTCCCAGTGATACTAGATCTAGCCATGTGAGCTTGGGACAGAGATGCAGTGCTACTGTGCCAGGAGGATCACACCCGATGGTACAAGGTGGATTTTGCGGTCGCCAGAATTGAAGTCCAACCCTGTGGCTTATCTCTTTTTCCCTGGAATTTATGTTTAATAACAACCTCTTCCGGGGCCAAAAAGATAGTCTAGCCAGTAGAGAGCTCGCTTTGCACACAGCTGACCTAGATTCTATCTATCCCCAATACTTCGCACAGTCCCCAACTAAGTCCGATTCGGGCGTGATCCCTGAATGTAGAGCCAGAAGCGAACCCTGAGCATCGCCGGGTGTGGCCTATACGCCAAAACTAAATAAATCGACTTAAAAAAAAACAGTTGGCCTCCAAGAAGGCACGAAAGTAAGGCCCACTCTAAGGCCTCTGGAGAGCAAGACGCAGGGGCACCCCGGCGTCGCTCCGCCCCCGTTGGAGAGTCGAGGAGCCTCTCGCCACGAGGGGACGCCCAGCTCCTGCGGGCGTCGCCCCGCCCCGCGCGCGTGGCCCCGCCCCACGCGCGAGCCAGGGCATCCCGCCAATCGGGGCGCCCGAGCTCGGTCTGGCGCTCGCCCCGCCCCCGCGCTCCGCCGCGCGCCTCCCACTTCCGCCCGAGGCGCCGGGTGCACTTCCGGGTGCGCCGCGTGGCCCGTCGCAGGCGGCTCCGGACATGGCTCCCCCCGCCGGCCCCGCCAAGCCGCTGCTGTCGCTGAGCCCGGAGAAGGACGACGAGTTTCGGAGGGAGGTGGCGCGGATCCGTCAGCGCGCCAAGGAAACGGTGAGCGGCGGCCCCCGCCGACGGGCCCGTGCCCCCGAGTGACGGCGCTCGCCGGCGGCCGCGTGGGAAGCTGCGGGCCGGGGGCCGGGCCCCCGCGCGGGGAAGGAGCTGCTCCCGCCGCCCCGGAGCCCCGCGTGCCAGCTGGCGCGCCCCGCCCGGCGCTCGGGAGACCCGGAAGCGGGCAGAGGACGAGGACCCGCTGGGGGCCTTTTAAGTTGCGTGTTGCTTCCCCGTCCCTCCCACCCCCACCCCCACCCCGGCAGACCTGGCTGTGTTCAGGGGCGCACCCGGTGTTGCTGGAGGTGTGGGCCTCGCCCTTAGGAAGCGAGCACTGCAGCCCTCGGCTCCCAGCTGTCCCCCTGGCCCTTGCCTTTTTGAGCCATAAAGTGCTTAGAAGACACTGCTTGGGGGCCGCAGGGATAGGCCCGCCGGGAAGGCGTTTGCTTGCCTCGCGCGCGGGGGACCCAGGTTCGACCACCGCCGGGAGTGATTCCTGAGTGCAGAGCCAGGGGGAACCCCTAGGTATCGCCGGGTGTGGCCTCCCTCCTCCCCCTCCACACCCCCCCCAAAAAAAATGCAAAAGACAGTGCTTGGGTGCCAGGAGCCATAGGACAGCCGGGGGGGGGGGGGGGCGGGGGGTCTGCCTTGCCATGTGGCCAGCGCAGGCTCAGGCCCCCTCGTCCCAGACGGCCCCCTCGAGCACCGCCAGGAGTGATTCCTGAGTGCAGAGCCAGAAGAACCCCCTGAGTATCGCCAAAAGCAAAATAAATAAAAAAGACCCTGCTGGGAAGTGCCAGGTGCTTGGCGAGGTCCCGTGACAAGCCGGCCCCTTTTACCCTGTTTTTGTAGCAGAGAACACACGTTGGGAGGATTTAAACTTGTGTTTGTAGAAAGCCGTGCTGGAAAGGGCCTCGAAATTGTTTGACTAGGTGGGTATGAGTAAACGAGCAGGCGTCTTGAAGGTACACTAATGTAGTATGCCGCCAAAAGATTTTAAGTAATGGGGAATGGGGCGTCCGTTTGCCTTGCGGCCTGATGTTCCCCCCAGGCACCACCAGGAGTGATGCCTGAGTGCCCAGCCAGAAGTCTACCTTGAGCATAGCCGGGCGTGACCCCCCAAAAAGGTAACGTGTTGGAAAGATCCCTTGATTTAACGTAATTATTGAGCATTTACCCTATGTTGGGTGCTGATCGTTGCTTTAATAGGGATATAGACTTTAAACAGCTGAGTTTTTTAAGTTTTTTGGTCACTGCAAATACAAGGTAGCTTCTTAAATTCTTGTCCTGGACCAAGAAGCAGGAAGTTAAATATGTGTTTGCCTGCTGCTTGTGATTTCAGCAAAACCAACAGTCTGAAAAACTTACTCCCGGAGTGATCTATGTGGCCCACTTACCACCCGCACTTTATGAAACTCAGCTCATCCAGTACTTCTCTCAGTTTGGCACCGTCACGAAACTCAAACTGTACAGAAGTCCAAAGGTAAGATTTTTGTCTTTAATTTTCAAAAGCTGACAGTTTATGTGAAATAGCCACAAGAACAAAAAGATGGGCCAAAGACATAGTGCGGTTGGTAGGGCCAGTAGCATGCTTGCCTTGCATGCAATCTGCCAGTTTGCCAGGAGTAAGTCCTGAACACTACCGGCATGTCCACCCCTCAAGAAAAATGTGTTTTGTTTTGTTTTGTTTTGTTTGTTTAAATTATGTCGGCCAGAAGTATTAGTACAGGGGTTAAGGGTTTGCCTTGCATTAGGCTGACCCCATATCGATCCCCGTCACTGTGTTTCCCGGCAGCACAGAAGTGTATCCTGAGCATTGCTGGGGCGGGGGGTGGGGAGGAGAAATCCCCTCAAAAAAAAAAACATTTTAATACCTGCATTTTCTGAAGAATTTTTCAATCTTGTGAGTGTTGATGGATGAATAATAGGGATATGTGAATGATACGGCTGCCAATCAGGAGCAAAGGACTGTGGGGACCTAGTAGATTTCCTGAATATGATCCTATTGCTGTTAAATCGATTCCAGTCCAGAGGCGTGAGCAATAATATAACAAGTAGGTCACTTGCCTTGCGTGTTGCTGGGCAGGGTTTGATCCCCGGCATTCCATATGGTCCCCTAAGCACTGCTAGAAGTAACCCCTGAGTGCTGAGCCAGAAGTAAGCTCTGAGGACCACCTGGGATACCCCTTGAAAATAAAAAATAAATACATTCTAATCCAGGGTACCTTAAAGTTAGTGGCATGTTCAATCTTTTCCTGTTATGTGAATTCTTTGAATTGAAGTTAGAATTAAAGGTGTCATGCTGATATTTGATGATGGATTTGATATTTGATGATGGAGTTAAATTCAGAACTTAATGGAATTCATTGTTACTGTGATGGATTTTCTATTTCAGACTGGAAATAGCAAAGGATATTGCTTCGTGGAGTTTGAATCAGAAGATGTTGCCAAAATAGTTGCTCAAACAATGAACAACTATCTTTTTGGTGAAAGAGTCTTAAAGTGTAAGTGATGTCCCTTTGGGCTTGCAGGAGTGTGTGCAGGTGATGAGTGGTGTGTCCTGCCGATTCTGCATCTCTGTGGTGGTTCTCTCAAGGAATGGTGCAGGGATTTAAGTGCATTTTCTAGACAGTCCAACTGGATGGAAAATTCCGCTTTTCCAGACCAGTAGTAGTGTTACGCCAAGAAGAAATTGGGACAAGTTACTCAAAGAGTATGTATGGTAAGCAATTAACCTATTCCTAATGGCATATGGAATTTTCCCCCAAGGAAAAATCATTTAAGTTGAAACCTAAAGAAAGGCGAGTCAGCAGATTTAGGGGAAGGGAGTGAAGATAGAGGCCACGGCGGGGGGGCGGGGGGGGGGGGCGCATAGCAGCACGGGAGGAGCCTTTACCCTTGGAGGAATGTGAGAGGAGCTGGAGGTGGGAATGGAAGTAGGTGTGGGGATTTGGGTTGCTGGCAACTTTATGAATCTGTGATTTTCGAGGACAGTAGAGACAAGAACCAGGAGAATTGCTCTACAATTGGAAGCCTGCCTCCTGAACTGGGGGAGAAGGCAGCTGGGATAGAGAAGGGATCACTAAGTCATTGATGGTTGGGGGGATCTCTCGGGATGGGAGATGTGCACTGAAAGTAGATAAGGACCAAACATGATAGCCTCTCAGTATCTGTATTGCGAACCATAATGCCCAAAAGTAGAGAGAGAGTAAGAAGGAAAGTGCCTGCTGTAGAGGCAGAGGGTGGGGTCAGGTGGGGGTGATGGGAGGGATACTGGTGGTGGGAAATGTACACTAGTGGAGGGAAGGGTGTTCAATCATTTTATGACTGGAATTAAATCATGAAGGCGTTGTAACTATCTCACGGTGATTTGATTTTAAAAAGGCAGGGGGATACAGTATGTGGGGTTTTAACTGTATCCTGGGAGGAGCAAGAAACTTTTGGATTTTGATAGGATGTATTGGGGGGCGGGGGCAGTGAGGGATCGAATTTCTAAGTCAGCCTGCAGCTCTTCCATAAGAGATGCTTTGAGTAGAGGAGAGACTCTGTAGACCAGCACCTCATCCTGCTGAAACTAGAGTTGTTGGCCTTGCATTTCCACTGAAAGGTTTGGTTCGTGGCCTGTATGTGCCCCAGGTGAAATACAGTCATTTCAGTGTCCGGGTCCCACATGTCTGATACAGATGCTGAGCAGTGTCCCTAGCTTAATTCCTGTCGCTGTGGAAAGTTCTCAGTAACTTCTTTGAGATCAAGGTTACCTTTGCCTACGGAGGCCAGAATGATAATACTTGGGTAAGGTACTTGCCTTGCACACGGCCAACCTGGGTTTGCACTCTATATGGTACCCTAAGCACTGCCAGGAGTGATTCTGGTTATCATGGAGTGTGGCCCAAACTCCCCTTAAAAGGAAAGGAAAAACAGCTACTCGTGCAGTATGCACAGTTATAGCACACGTGTCTTATGTTTGAGGCTCTGCATTGAATCCTTAGTACTCAAATATTTAAAAGCTTCCAAAGTGTGACTACTGGGGCAGAGGGATAGCTTCCATGGTAAAGAACAGGCTTTGTATGTAACAGACCCCTAGCTTCATTCCCTGGTACTGCTAGTATAGCCATAGTGATTCATTAGCCAGGCTAAAACATCCCCAGAATTGGCCCCTATCAGCGTGCGTGTGCATGTATGTCCATCCATAGTGATCCATTAGTCAGGCCATTTTGGACTGACCAAGAAGTTCTTGGAGTCCATGTGATGCCAGAGTGAGCCACAGGCCCCTCTCACCCCTCTCTCCTGCTCCGTTACACCCAACAGTGCTCAGGGTTATACCTGGCTCTGCACTCCAGAATTTTCTCTTAGCAGACTTGGGGGACCATGTGTGGTGCCAAGAAGAGAGCCCAAGTTGGCTATTTGCAAGGCAAGTGTCCTACCCACTAAACTGGATCTCCAACCCGGGTGCTCGTGTTGAACCCAGGTTCTCATCCAGATGAAGTGTATACTCTCACCCTGAACTACATCCGCAGACAAATCATTATTTTAGATGTGATCTTAATAAAAATGTAGTAAGTGGGAAAACGAGACATAGGAGAAAGGAAAGAATAAAAGTGTTAAGCACGTTTGATGTGAGGAATGACCCTGGGAGTTCTGAACATTAAAATCCTCTCCCTCCTACTTAATCAGAAATCTTTTTTCCTGTGTTCAATATAGGTCATGTTGTGCCGCCAGAAAACGTACATGAAGTACTTTTTAGAGAATGGTATAAGCCATTTAAAGGGCCATCATTTCTAGCAGTAAAACGGTATAATGAGGACCGGGATATTATTCAAAAGCTGCGGATGCAGAAACGATTTATGAAGAAAGAAAAATTACTCAGAAAGAAGTTGGCAAGAAAGGGAATTGATTATAGTTTCCCGTCTTTGGTAAATGCTCTCATGGAATGGTATTTTGTTTTTTATGGGGCGGGCTTTGTACCTTTCTAATTGTAACATGTCTCTGTTTAACCAGAAAACAGTGCTCGTGGGTTACTCATAAAAGTTCTTACCAGGAACTGGAGAAAGGACAGAGGTCAGGCACTTGCCTTGTACACCGCTGGCCTCAGTTTGATCGCTGGTATCACATACAGTCCCCTGAGCACAGAGCCAGGAATAAACCCTGAGCACTGCTGGGTATGGCCCAAATACCACTACCACCAAGAGAAAAAGATACTGTGGCTAGAGTTAAACCTTGTTTCATTGTATCAGTAAATACTTGATCACTTGATACCCCGTTACTCATCGATTTGCTCAGTTACTCATCGATTTGGCCAGTTCCAACCACCTTCCCTTCATCCCAGCCCATCCCCCACCCACCCCCAGCTTAGCCAGAATAGGCAGTCACCAAAGCCTACTCTTCCACCTTGATTCAAGACTGGCTGGCTCCAGGCTGGGTTTTCTCACTTCAGCCTGTACAGCTTATGTCCATTTCTTAATTTGACCCCTCTACTGTTGCCCTTTATTTGGGATCATTCGTGGGGTTGTGTTGTTGTTGTTGTTGTTGTTTATTAGTGAAACACCATGAGGTACAGTTATAGGCTTACAAATTTTTGTGCTAGGGTCTCAGTTACTGTTTTGGTTTGTTGTTTTTTTTTTAATGTAATTGCAATTCTCTCATTTAGAGGGAATCGATTGACTTGAGTGTATATAAGGATTTAATGGTAAACTGAACATCCAGGCATGTGAGACTGCCAGTGTAATGTTTCTTTGTGTTTACATAAGGTCATACACACAGAGGCTTCCAGCTCTGAAGAACCTGCAGAGACCAAGGTAAAACTTGATCTACCTCACATACTTGAGAGATAACTAGGAAAATATATTCAAGGCTGCTTTAGCTGATAAATGTGTTAATAAAATCTTAAAATTTATTGAAGGCACTTCAAAATAAAAGGAAGAGCAAGAAGAGGACAAACAAGAAGAGGACAACGGTGGTCATCAGTCCTGAAACTTCTGAAAACACTGTGGATAGCCAGGTAAAATGGTACTCTGGGTTTGGTGGTTGTACTCTTCAGTACCGTAGCTTTCTGGCAGCAAGGCACTTGCTTTGCATTGGTGGAAGAGAATAGGGTTATACACTACATATTCAGGGATCGGGTTTGAAGGAGGAAAAGCGGTTTCTGTTTCCATGGCTTTATTTTTTGGGGGGTCCCACCCAGCGATGCTCAGGATTACTCCTAATACACTCAGGAATTACTCCTGGCAGTGCTTTTGGGACCATAATGGTATGCTGGGGACTGAACCCAGGTCAGCAGCATGCAAGGCAAACCCCTACCTGCTGTGCTATGCTCCGGCCCCTAAGTTTTCAAATTTAACCTTGTAATGTTTGGATAAACTTCCACTGCCTAACAAAAGATACTATGGGTTTATTGCAGATGTTTTCCGCTTTGTTTAAAAATCGTGCTTTTCAGAGTTGTTCATGATAATTTTGTTCTAGGCATTCAGTATTCCAACCCCACCACCACTGTCACCTTCACTCCACTATTGTCTCCTTACCTGTTGCCCCCACACCTGGCCCAAAACAATTTTATATTGTTTGCTACCACTAAATGGCTAATGGAATGATAAAAAAAATACTTCAGTAGAAGAAAATTTGTGAACTTGTATCTCACCATGAGAACATCGAGTCCTTGTCTGAGGGTTTACTAAGCTCTTGTTGCTAGTTGAGCCATCTGTGATTCATCAAGCTTAGTTGGCTTCTGTGTTACATTCCCATCCAATTTGGTGTGCAACTGGGATGTTAGTATCGTAGAGTTTGGAGATGTCTAGAAAATCCAGAATATCATCTGGGCCGTGAGTTTGCATGCCGGTGGTTACCAGCACTTCTGGAAGTACTTGGTGTTGTCTCCAAGAAGGCCAAATTCTCAGGGGGAAAAAAGATCGCCGGTGTACCTGAAATTCTGGGCATTGTGGCATCTCTTGGGAGCTCAGTCGTGAGGTGGAGTCTAGCTGTAGGCCTGTTGGCAGCTGAGATATGTGAGTGAGACTGCTGGGGCTTGGTAGAGCAGAGATTTGGAGGGCACTCCAGAGTTCTCAGCCAAGGACTGGTATATCAGAAATTTTTGCAGCTGGTTGATCTCTTCAAGATTACTATGAGTCTGGAGCTGGGCCAATAGATGAACTTCCATGGCAGCAGCTGTGGGGTGTGTGTGTGTGTGCAGTTTGTTGCATTTTTGAGTCAGTAAGAAGAAATAAACAGTCTTTATAAGTTTAAGTCTTAACATGAGAGTTTTCTACCTTATACCTAAAGTAAGCTATATTGTAATTAGTTGTGGAATTTCCATGCTAAGTTTGTCTCGCTGAAAAGTGGAAACAAAGCCAAAGTAACACAGCTTAATTTGTAAATTGAGAGGAGGCGATGGAACTGAAGTCATTTCTAACATCTTTCCGTGTATCTGTTAACATTTCTTATCTTTTTGGATCCAGGGCCCCACACCAGTTTGTACACCAACATTCTTGGAGAAACGAAAATCAGAAGTAATTAACATGAATGATGATGACGATGATGAAATCGTTTTCAAACAGCCTGTATCTGAAGTAAAAGAAGACACACAAGCATCTCAGATGCCTACACGTTCAAAGAGAAAAAGACAGAAAAAAAGCAATCAGTGATCCTGAATGTGTTGTGTATAGTGTTGTAGGAAATGTTTTCATTATGAGAACTGATTTATAAATGTATGTATAATTTGGTACAGCCACCTAGAAAATTTTTGGAGGAAAAATCTGTTGGTTAATGTTAGTAAGGAAAACAGTTATTTGGGCTTAACCAAATGGACCAGAAAGATAGAACAATAGTACAGGAGTACTTGCCTTGAATGTGATTGGCTCCTGTTCCATCCTTGGCATCACATATGGTCCCCTGAACACTCCAGGTACAATTCAAAAACATACTGAAGAATAAGACATGCAAAAATGAAATGCAAGCTTGCATATGAACTTTCAGTACCGAATTCATGCTGCCTCTCTGTCCTCATCTTTGGGATTTTGTTGTTGGTTTGGTGTGTTGTTCTGTTGGGGTTTGGTCTGTTTGGGTGCCACGCCTAGCAATGCTCAGAGGTTACTCTTTGCTTTGTACTCAGGAGTTACTCCTAGTGGTGTTCAGGGACCATATAGGACCATGCCGGGGATTGAGCCCAGGTCTGACTCTGTGCTTAGGAATCACTCTTGGAAGTGCTCCTGGAATTATATCTGATTTTGGGGGTGAAATCAGGTTGGACTATACATACAAGACAAGTACCGTACCCACTGTACTCTCACCTGGCTTCATCTCTGTTTTTTGTTGGTTTTTTTTTTTTTTACACAATACTATTTTTAGTTCATCTGCCTCAATAGACAACTGTTAAATATGGGTTTAAGTGCTAAGCTGTACTCTGTCACCAACTGGTAAAATCACTTGACCATGCACATGTAATGTGGAGGGCTCTGTCAGCTTCGGTATCAGATCAGACTGAAATAGACAAGCTTGAGTTCAATTTATGGGAACTAAGAAAAGTCACTTCTATTACTAATACAGCTTCATTTACATATCTGATTTTTTTTCTAGCAACGCTAAAGTAGTTTGAGTAGGCCGGCTTGAATTATTTGCCATTATTTATGTGGGGTTGTATTTCAGAATTCAGTAACCAGCAAATAAACTCTTTTTGCATTTTGTGTACAAGTGAGACATAAGTTTATCTTATAAGACAGTGTTTTTTACCTTCTCAAGTATTTTTTAGATTCTAATGCTCTTGAAATGTGCTTAGTTATTAGTACTATAGTGGGCTGCTTCCTGGTTCTTAATCAAGGTTTCCTGATGATGCTTGTGGTGCCAGGGATCAAATCACAGTTGCCTGTATGTAGGACAAGTGCCTTAAAGCCCCTGTACACTCTCTCTGGCTACCAGCTATAGTATCCCTGTCGCTATGTGTTTAATATTTTTTAAAACATGACAGCTGTTTATTTGATACTAGCATCTTCGGTGTTTTTCAGTTGATCCATTTGTTGTTAATTAGTGGCCCAAGCCAAAATTTTATTTTTTTTTTTAGAGAACAACTATTTTGGTTTTTTGTTTTGTTTTTGGGCCACACACAGTAATGACCAGGAGCATCCTGGCTTAGTGGTCAGCAGACCATCCGGTGCCAGGAATTGGACCTAAGGGCTTCAGGTAATCGAGTCAATGCTCTAGCACTGGGCCACACCCCCAGCCCATGAAGATGCTCGTTTTAAACCTTGTTGCTTGGTAGCTTGGCAACTACTAATGGCAAGTAACTGGCATCTTTAATTTCAGTTGAGTGTGTTTCATTATGAGCCCAGATTTGTTTTTTTAAAATCAAAAATTGAAGGGAGATATTTCTCAAACTCTCCCCTAGGCACTTCAGCTGAAATTATAACAAATCGTTGGGAAGGTTATTTTCCATTGAAAATTCATCAGTAGCCATAAACATTTCTAAGTCATTTTGCGCGATTATTTTTTTAGTAAAACTTTGCATTTTGACAAAATTGCTTTTCTTCTTAAAGTAACCTTTAAATCATTGACCAAAAAAAAAAAAGCAACAAGAGTACTAGAGAGATAGTACAGTCGGTGGGACATTTGCTTGCACTCAATCAATACAGGTTCAATCCCCAGCATCCCATATGGTCGGTCCCCCGAGCACCACCGAAAGTAATTCCTGAATATAAAGCCAGGAGTAACACCTGAGCATCACTAGGTGTGATTCCAAAACCATGAAAAATTAACAGTTTTGTAAATCGTGATTAGAGAAAAATAATTCCCAAGTTGGATTTCTGCCCAGTGAAAAATACAACTATCTCAGTTTCAGTAATCTTTATTCTTTTTTAATTTTTTTTTAGTCGGAGTACTGCTATTATTGAGCCAATGGTTTAGCTGATTGAATTGGGCATGAACTCCACACTTTATTTTTCTTCATTTTTTATAATTTTATTGGCTCACCATGAGAGCAGTTACAAAGCTTTCAGGTTTAAGTCTCGGTCATACAATGAAACACCCGTACCTTCACCAGTGCCCATTTTCCACCCCCAAAAGCCCCAGTATACCCCCATTCCATACCCTCCCCCATACCTGTAAGGCAGATGATTTCCACATTACTCTCTACTTTGATTACATTCAGTATTTTGACACCAGACCCACCATTATTATTTGGGATTTTACCCCAACACTCAGATCTGCTGAAAAGGGAACAGTAGATTTGTTTTCTCTTGCTCATTAAGAATAACATGATGTCGCATGACTGCAGTAGTGGCCACCGATTTTGAAGTTAGAAAATTTTATCAAATCTGGGTGGATTTTTTTTGCCAAAACCTGCTGGGTTCCGAGATTTGCTCCTGAGCCTTAGGGATCATGGCCATTAAGGAGCCTATCAGGAGCCAGAAAGGCCGATCATGAGCAGCGACTCGGTCTCATTGGAATGGGGAGGAAAGGGCCGGCTCCGCCCCCATCCCGTGACACCCCGTGTGTTTCATCACTGCGGGCCCAGGCTATCCAGTGGCCTCTTGGATAATGGTGGCCACCGGGCCGCCAGGGGGAGCAGGCAGAAAGACAGCACCGTTTCCCCCCTGGGGTGGCCTGGCAAAAATAACCTGCAGCAGGGTCCGGACGCATTTCTGCCAAAAGCCTCTGGGTTCAAGATTTGTTTCTGAGACTCTGGGATATGGCCGTTAATCAGCTTGATCAGGAGCCAGAGAGGCCGTTCGTGGGCAGCAACTCGGGGTCTTGTTGGGGTGGGGAGGAAAGGGCTGGCTCCACCCCCATTCCGTGAGACCCCGCATGTCTCGTCACTGAGGGCCCAAACCTGACTGGATGGAGGCCTCCGGGCTGCCAGGAGGAACAGGCCAAGGCACGAAAGCTGTTCCCACCTGGGGTGGCCCAGCGCTAGTAACCTACTGCAAGGACCGGACACATTTCTGCCAAATGCCGTTGGGTTTTGAGGTTTGTTTCTGAGTCTCTGGGATCATGGCCATCAAGCAGTTTGATCAGGAGCCAGAGAGGACTTGCCTCCAATTATATAGCTGAGCCCAAGGTGGTTTGTGGATGTGTCTCCCACATACCTAACTTTCGACTGTTTCCTTTCTTGGTAAACTTTGCCCCACGTTTTTGGGGTCTGGCCAAAGGCACAGCAGCAATTTTGGGGTATCTGGAAGTCTGAAAGCGCCATCAGGCTGCTGATGCACTCGCCTCACAGGTACAGATTGACCTGCTGGCGGCACCATACCCCCGTCAGTTTCAGTAATCTTTAAATTTCATCCTCAAGAGCCACCTTGCTTCTGCTTTTGTTACGAGAGCCGTTTACAACATGCTGAGGTATGAAATACTAGAAATCTTTATCTTCAGCAATTTGTGTGTTTCTTTAGGTACAGGAAACTTGACATGCAGGGGAAAAAAAGTCCCGAGAAAATCTTGCAGCTCATAAGTGCTTGCCTTGCACAGCGCTGATCAGGTTCAATCACTGGCACCCCATACATTCCGCCAAACACGGCCAGGAGTATAGTAGTAAGCTCTGTGCACCCCCAGGTGTGTAAAAAAAAAAAATAGTACAAGATCCAACACTGTGGGGCTGGAGCCATAGCACAGCAGGTAGGGCATTTGCCTTGCACACGGCCGACCCAGGTTCAATTCCCAGCATCCCATGTTGTTCCCCAAGCACTGCCAGGAGTAATTCCTGAGTGCATGAGCTAGGAGTAACCCCTGTGCATCGCCGGGTGTGATCCAAAAAGAAAAAAAAAAATCCAACATTGCAATTCATTACATAGAGTAATTAGAATAGCCTAGAATCAGAGCTGAGGTGTTTGTGTAAGGGTGAGTGGCGTGCCTTGGGGCAGCCGTCCAATGCCCAGTGTGCATGTGTGTTGAAAATCAACACTGGTGATGTCACCTGGTGCAGCTCAGAGGAATACTGCCAGAAACACCTAAGGTTTATTATGTATTTGACTGAGTTAATTTTTGACTGCTGTGCATTCGGAAACTGCCATACCAATTTTTTTGGCCATCTCCACATTTAGTGGTACCTGACCCCCATATGGAATCCTGAGCCCCAGTTTAAGAAGCTAAGGTATGCACTAATCCCAGCACTTACTTTCTACTTAAGGATTTAGGCATGATATTAAGTATTTAAATATAAGAATATCTTATATTTTATCAAAAAGTTGTTTTTATTGTATTCACTAATCAGAAAAGCTCTATGAAACAGGTATTACTATTTCTAGCTTTCTTATCTAAAGATAAGAAAATGGGGATTAGGATGTAGCTCGGTGAGTATTTGCTTCCTAGCAAATAGGGTTCAGTCCCAAAACGAGGAGGGCTTTATTTTGTTTTTTTTAATTTTTATTAGTGATACACCATGAGGTACAGTTGTAGACTCACAAACTTTCATGCTTGCGTTTCAGTTATACAATGATCGGGTGACCATCCCTCCACCAGTGCCCATCCTCCACCACCAGTGATCCCAGTATCCCTCCCACCCACCCCCACACCCCCCACCCCATCCTGCCTCTGTGGCAGGACATTCCCTTTCTCTCGAGGAGGGCTTTGTTAACTTGCCCACACATAGGGTATGTTTACCCAGGGATGCTCACTCAAGCCCTTAAAGTTTAAATATTCCGAACAGAATGAACCTGAATTTTTAAAAAGGAAAGATACCAAGCCTTACAGTGGCAAGGCTTGGTGACTTTAAATGGAGGCAGAAATGGGGCCCAGCAGCAGGGGAAGGGTCCTGAGGAGACCCAGGCAAACGAGTCTGATAAATTCAACTTTGAAGTAACCGAAAGCAATTTAACACTAGGTGGCGATAGAAGCCAGCTCTTATAACCTAGTCGGCTCACTACTCTTACAGAGACTAATCTTTTTAAGACTTGATAACCTCCTTCGCACGTTTCAAATACCTCCTAGAGAAAAAATCTTTTAAACACACCACCACCAATCTTTAGACAACTAGAGGGCAAATGTCTTTTATCTATTTATTGCAGCACGTCAAACCCAGGTCTCGTGCTTACAAGGCACATACTCTTTAATCCACATCACCAGGCAGGTTTCTTTGAGACACTGTCAGAAAGTAATCAGGGACTACTGGCACTGTGCTTAACAGTCATTCCTGGAAGTGCTGTGGGGACCATATGCAGTGCTGGGACAAAACCAGGGCCAGCTGCATGCAACATAAATGTCTTACCCTTACACTATCTCTGTCCCAGCCCACACCCTGAAGGTATGCTCAGATCTCTTTACTCTGCACTCAGGGGTCACTCCTGGCAGGCTTGGGGGACCGTATGGGATGTTGGGGATGGAACTCGGGTCAGCCACCTGCAAGGTGACTGCCTTACCAGCTGTGCTGCATCTCTTGCCCCAGACCAGTTTTTCGTTTTATAGCTTCCCCCTCCTCCCCTTCATTGGCTTTTTAAGCTATGATGGCCAGAGTTGACACACACATCTAGCTGTTGTGCTCACACACTGAATTGTGCTCTCCAGGTGCTGTCCGGGTGCTGTCTCCGGGTGCTGTCCTCACGGACGCAGCTGCAGTACTCAGCGAGGATTGTACTCCCTTTTCTTTTGGTCATCAGGGTTCGTAACTAGTTGCGGTACTCACCACCACATTCTGGTGTTGATGCTTGCCAGGGGTCTGACCCCTTTGGTTGTGGAGGCCCACACAGGCTTGGCTTCAGCATGGCCAGAAATGGTTTGGTGGGGATCACAGACAGCAGATCTACCTGATTCGAACAACAGAGCTTCCAGTATCACGCGCAGTGCACGTGAGACTCCTTCGTGCTTGCAAGACAGGCATCATTCTAAAGCCACTGAGCTATCTGCCAGGTTTCTATTTAGTTCTGTTCTGGACCCACACCCATCTGTGCTCAAGGTTTACTCCTGACTTTGCTCAGGGATCACTCCTGGCATTGCTCAGGGAACCATAGTGATGCTAGGGACTGAACCTAGCTAGGCTGCAAGCAAGGCACGTGCCCTATCCTCTGTACGCCCTCTGTACTCTGGCTCCCCCAGGCTTCTTAAGAAACTATTTTTAAATGTTTTGGGCTTTGGCCACACCCACCTGTGCTCAGGGCTTACTCCTGACCCTGTGCTTGGGGATCGTACTCCTGGTGTAACTCTGGGCCATATACAGTACAGGGGATCAAGCCCTGGTCAGCCTTGAGCCAGACAAATGCCCTATCCTCTTTGCTATCTGGTCCCAAGAAATGATTCTTAAGTAATTGAGTGTTTTGTAACTTCCTTTGAATAACTCCTTATTGTTGAATATATATTTGGCAAAAGATTTCAGATTATCAGCAATACAAAAAACTGATAAGGAAAACCATGAAAGTCTTTAGCTTATGAAATTACATACAGACAATGATAAATTCAGCTTAGGGCAATTGTGCAGTAATTGTGAGGAAATAATTCATAATTTGTTGTTCCCTAGTATCAGAATTTGTAGTCTCTATTGAATTTACATTAATTATTTTTTTACATTAATTCTGGGAGTTTGAGCTCACACCTGGCTGTGCTTGAGGGGTGCTCATGGCTTGGTGCTCGGTGGTTGTTTCCCACAGTGCTTAAACATCATGTGGTTCTTAGCTGTTTAGCTCTGTTCAGCTCTCTGGCCAGGAGGCTCCATTAAAAAAAAAATTCACAAAAGAGAACTCTGTTTTACCAACGTGATCACTCTGACCACAGTCTTTAGCCTGTGGCGTTCACAGCATTTCCTAGTTTTCTTCCACTCTCTGGGGTCCTTCAGGGTTCATTTTTCACTCATGAGGACTAAATTAGAAGCACGAAGTAAATGCTTGGCTTAGAACTGGGGGCAAAGTTTCTTCAATTAGTAGATTTTTTTTTCACGTTTTTGAACTCTTTTTCAAGTTCCCTGGAGACAATATATTTCTGGCCTGTTTTCCCTTTTAAAACCATAGACTGCCCCAAAGACGAGTGCTCCCCTGGAGTCGGGAATGAACGTCCCGCTGGGCCAATCAGAGGAAGTGCCACACACCTGTGTAGAAATGTTTTCTGTGCTAGTAGCCTGTCTCTTTCAGCACTGTGGGACGTAGTGATAGTACGGTGGGTAGGTGTTTGCCTTGCATGCAGCCACCTGGATTTGATCCCTGGCATCCCGTATGTTCCCCCAAGAGCTGTCTGGAGTGATGTCTGAGCTCAGAGCCAGGAGTAACCCCTGAACACCACCAGATGCGACCCCCAAAAAACAAAAACAACAACAAAATAGAACTAAACTGCTAAACAAGTATCTCAGTAACCAAGAAACCAAGGTCTGATCTGCTTTCCTAAGTGCTAACAGAAAAGGAAACGAATTTGCAGCGGTATTATAGAAGTCACTTTTCTGTGCTGATAAGTGGTTAATTTTAGAATCTCCTCTGTTATAAATAGATTCTGTTGACCTAAGTTGGCCAGGGAAAGAAATGCAGACATTTGATCCTTGCCAAACACGGTTTCTGCAGCAAATGTGTCCTGAGTAATGCTGTTACAGTTCAGTTTCATTCACAGGCTCCTCTGTGCTTTGGTCTATAACACTGTCTTGGGGGTAGTGAGAAGCATGACATTTGCAGTGGGAATCAAGGGAGTGATAGATAATACAGTGGGTAGGATGTTTGCCTTGAACTCGAACAACCCGGGTTTGATCCCCGGCAGCACATGTGGTCACCTGAGCATCACCAGGAGTAATTCCTGAGCACAGAGCCAAGAGTAGTCCCTGGACATCACTATGTGTGGCCCCCCCAAAACAAAAACGAACAAACAAAAAAAGAAATCAGGAAGAGAATCCTAAAGATTCACCCCAAAGAGAAACTAGTCTTTTTTTTTTTAAATGATGCCGGTTAATCACTGGCAAGAATTTTCATCTGAAGAAGTGAGTCTGTTTTTCTTTTATTTCTGCTTTGATATAAAGCTAAATGATATCGTGACTTTTTTCTTGTGGAAGAGCGAGAGGGAAGCGGATATACCTGGCAGTGTTCAGGACTTAATCTGTGCTCAGGGATCACTTCTGGCAGGACTCAGGGACAATATTGGGTGCCAGAGATTGTACCCAGGCCAGCTGTACAAGGCAAGTACTTTACCTTCTGTACAATATTCAGACCCATCATCATCATCTTCATCGTCATTGTCATTATTTTCCCAGCCTTGAGACTGTCAGCCTTGTCGGTTGAAGGAAAATGCCTTGCTTGCTTCCAGTCTGTCTCCCCGTCCCACCCAAGCACATTCTGGTTCTAATGTTTTAGCTACATCCCCAGTGACTAGTCAATGACATCCTCTTTGTTTCATTAATGAGCCCATTTGAAATGGATCTGGGAGAGCCTACCACACATCAGGACCCAGGGAACTGCCATGAATAAGAACAGGAAAAATCCTGTCATATGGTTAACATACCAGTACAGGGAAACCAGCAATTATAAAAGGAGTAAAACCCATAGATCCAATGGCAGAAAGTGGTAAGTACTATGGAGAAAAATGAAATGAGAGCTGGAGAGACAGGCACTTACTTTGCATGCAGCTGACCCCAACAGTTTGATCCCCAGTACTGTATGAGTTCAGGGGGCATGCTGACCTTCTCTGTATGGTTCCAATTTTAGTATATGTGCTACCAAAGTGTATAGTATATTAGGGCTGGAGCATAGCACAGCGGGTAGGGCGTTTTCCTTGAAGGCAGCCTACCCGGGTTCAATTCCTCCATCCTTCTCGGAGAGCCTGGCAAGCTACCAAGAGTATCCCGTCCGCAAAGCAGAGCCTGGCAAGCAACCCGTGACATATTCGATATGCCAAAAACAGTAACAACAAATCTCACAATGGAGTCTTTACTGATACCCGCTCGAGCAAATTGATGAACAATGGGAGGACCTCACTTTTTAACCAATATTAGCTACTTATTATTTTTCTTATTTCCTCTATTTGCACAATAGAAATATTTCCCAGTAACTCATCTTTGTTCTGTGGAAATAGCTTTCTGTAAACCAAAGTTCTTGCCCTTTACTCGTTTTCTCATTTGATCAACATTTTTCTCCTTCCAGGAAATAAATACAGTGCTACTGTATGAGCACCACTTAGGAGTGATCTCTGAGCACTGAGTCAGGAAAAAGTCTGGCCCAAAAGTGAGAGCCAAATTCCCAGCCTCCTAATTAAAATTGGATCCCAGTGAGTGGAATAAGGCAACACATACCCAGTCCATCGAAAACTGTAATTTTCTTGTGGATTATTAGGAAGCCTGTCTCCACTTCTCCTGCTTGCACCCACACTGGCATAGCATGTATGAGTCCTTATGAGGCCTGCCCAGAGCTAGGGACCCCTGATCTGTCCTTGGCTGTTCATTCTCCTTTGAGGGCTGTATTTGTTTGCTGCCATTTGAACCTTAGACATTCAGCAATGGCATATCAATGGGTCAAGTGTTCTCTTTCTCTCTTTTTTTTCTTTTTTCTTTTGTTTTGGTGCCACACCGAGCAATGCTCAGGACTTACTCCTGGCTCTGTGCTCAGGGATTACTCCTGGAAGGACAAAGGAGACTGTATGTGGATCAAATCCAGGTCAGCAGTGAGCAAGACAAGAACCCTTCCACTGTATTATGTCTCCATTCCTGTTTTCTTTCTTAGTGATGCATAAAATAATGTTATCCTGAGTTAATGAACCAGGACACTAACATAAATATGCAGATTATCCCTGGAGACCCTCAGGGTAGCAGGGCCTCTCCCCTTGCCCAGGCCTCTTCTTCTTGTCTCTCTCCTACCTGAGTTCCCAGCACACCTCCCTTTTCAACCAATATTAGCTACTTGACATTTTTCTTATTTCCTCTGTTTGTACCATAGAAATATTTCCCAATAACTCGTCTCTGTTCTGTGGAAACAGCTTTCTGTAAACCATAGGTTTTGCCCTTCACTTGTTTTCTCACTTGATCAATATTTTTCTCCTTCCAGGAAATAAAAATTGACATTATTATGTTTTGCCCAGGCACCAGTAGAGATAGGACGGAAGATGTGGGGAGGAATTGGGCTGTGCAGGAAGTGCCAGTGGCCACAGTCCAATCCTTTCCCCTCTCTGTGCCTGACATTTGGAGTCAGGGAAATAGGCTCCAAGGAAAGGCCTTCTGAGGTGCTTCATAATCTAACTTAAAACTCTTGTTGAGCTTCACTGAGCTGGAGTCATAGTATAGAAAGCTGGGCATGTGGCTGACCAAGGTTCAATCCTCCGGGCTCCCAATATGATCCCCGAGTCCTGCCAGGAGTGATTCTTGAGCACAGAGCCAGAAGTAAGCCCTGGGCACTGCTAAATGTGACCCCAACACCAATATTAATAGAGTTCTTCATTTGTTTGGGGGTGATACTGTTTTTGTTTTTGTTTTTGGTGCGGGGCGGAGCGGGGGGAGGGGAGGGCACACCTGATAGTTTGCGGGACTGCTGCCAGCAATGTGCAGGGTCGTGCCAGAGATCAAACCTAAGCTCCTATGTGCAAAGTCTGGGCCCTGTTCTTTTTTAAATTTGGGGGCCACATCCAGAAATGTGGTCCAAATTTAAGTGTCCCTCCTGGAAATCTTGCAAAGGTGAGTGGAAATCAACCCCTTCTAGGGGCTGGAGCGATACCACAGCAGGTAGGGCGTTTGCCTTGCACTCAGCCAACCCGGATTCAATTCCCAGCATCCCATATGGTCCCCTGAGCATCACCAGGAGTGATTCCTGAGTGCATGAGCCAAGAGTAATCCCTGTGCATCTCTGGTTGTGACCCAAAGTGAAAAAAAATCAACCCCTTCTAAGTTTCCTCTGACTCCTCTCCTGTAACCCAAGTGCCCGAGAACAGACGACTGGTTAAAGAAACTTTAGTACACAATATCCACACAATGGAATACTATGCAGCTGTTAGGAAAGATGAAGTCATGAAATTTACTTATAAGTGGAAGGTCTTGGAGAGTATCATGCTAGTGAAATGAGTCAGAAAGAGGGACGAACATAGAAAGACTGCAATTATTTGTGGAACGCAAAATAACATAATAGGAGACTGACACACAAGGACAGTAGAGACAAGGGAACAGAGGATTGCTCCATGGTTAGGAAATCTGCCTAATGTGCTGGGGGAGAAGGCAGCTGGGAAAGAGAAGGAATCACTAAGTCAATGATGGTTGAAGGGATAGTTTGGGATGGGAGATGTGTGCTGAAAGTAGATAAAGGACCAAACATGCTTTCCTCCCAGTAACCGTATTGCAAACCATACTATCCCAAAAGAGAGAGAGAATAAGAAGGGAAGTGCCTGCCATAGTGGCAGAGAGTGGGGTTGAGTGGGGGTGGTGGGAGGGATACTGGGGACATTGGTGGTGGAAATATACACTGGTGGAGGGATGAGTGTTTGACTATTGTATAATTGAAAATCATGAAAGTTTTATAACTGCATCTCATGGTGATTCAATTAAAAAAATCAAACCCAGAGGGCCAGACAGATAGCACAGCAAATAAGACAGTTGCTTTGCACATAGCCAACCTAGGTTTTATCTCTGACACCACATTTAGTCCTCCAGGCCTGTCAGGAGTGCTCCCTGAGCACAGAGCCAGTAGAAAACTCTGAGCACTGTAGGGTGTATGGCTCCAAAGTCTGTGCTTTGTCACTGAGTCCCATCCCTGGCCCTAACTGTGGCTTGGATGGGAGGACAGCTCAGAGGCTGGAGCAGAGACTTTGCATTCAGGACCCCCTGACTCTCTGTCCAGTTTGCTGTGTGATTCTCTCAAACATTACCAAGATTGATCCCCTTCAAAAAAATATGTTACTTGTATTAGGGTTTTTGGGTTGTCTGTGACAGAGCCATTACTCAAAAATGTTTTCAGGAAGGGGAAAAGGGAAGTGTTGGCACACCTTGTTGAACTGTCTAGGGGAAGTGAAGAGGCTCAAATAAATGTCCTTCATCTGGTGGGTCAGCTTTGGAAAAGATTAACTTTGTCCCAGGAGAGCATCTCTGGAGCTAGTAAAAGGAGCCCCAGCCTGCCGTCTCCCCCGGCACATGAAGCAGGCTTCCAACCATGGAGCAATCCGCCTGGCCCTTGTCCCTATTGTCCTTGGGTGTTAGTCTCATACTATGTTATTTTATATTCCACAAATGAGTGTATTCTGACTCATTTCACTTAGCATGATATGTTCCATATCCATCCACTTATACACAAATTTCATGACTTCATCTTTTCTAAAAGCTACATAGTATTCCATTGTGTAGATGTACCAAAGTTCTTTAACCAGTCCTTTGTTCTTGGGTGGTTTCCAGATTCTGGCTATTGTGAACAGTGCTGCAATGAATATACAAATGCAGATGTCATTTCTACTGTGCTTTTTTGCACCCCTGGGATATATTCCCAGAAATGGTATTGCTGGGTCATATGGAAGCTCAATTTCTAAAAATCAGTGCTGCCAAGGATACAGGAAGATAGGGACTCTCATTCATTGTTGGTGGGAATACATAATGATTCAGTCTTTTTAATTTTACTATTTATTTATTTATTTGCTTTTTTGGGTCACACCCGGCGATGCTCAGGGGTTACTCCTGGCTCATGCACTCAGGAATTACTCCTGGCGGTGCTCGAGGGACCATATGGGATGCTGGGAATCGAACCTGGGTCAGCCATGTTGACTGCATGCAAGGCAAACGCCCTACCCGCTGTGCTATTGCTCCCGCCCCAGTCTTTTTAATTTTTTTAAAGACAGACTTAACTTCTCTTTATTTCTTTGGGTTGTGGCGCCACACCTGGCGGTGCTCAAGACTACCCTTGTCTTTGAACTCTGGGATCACTTCGGGCAAACTTGGAGGACAATAGGTGGTACCCAAACTGGGCCAACCACATGCAGTGCAGGTTCCTTTTCCCACTGTACTATGTCTCCAGCCCCAGATCTTACTTTTGAGGGCTGTGGTTGGGGAACCAGTAGGAAAGACCACTCCATCTTTTTGTTTGATTTTTTTGGTCACACCCAGCGGAGCTGAGGGGCTACTTCTGGCTCTGTGTTCAGGGATCACTCATTGCTGGTGCTGGGGTGACCAAATCATGTACCACATATGAGCCAAAGTCCTCACCTCCTCTCATGCATGCCTCAGGCCCACTCCAGCTTATGGGAACAATTAGGAAAGGTAAATGTCACACAGAGGTGGTTAGAGTACCAGGAAGAAGCACATCTCCAAAGCTGCTCTTGATGTTTCAGCAATGTGGTCCATGGGGCTTAAGTGGATCAAAAACATTCCTCTTGTCCCCATGTCCACAGGAAATAGAAGCTGCATGCAGTGTCCTCCCGCTTGTTAGCAGGTGTCACCCCCTTCAAAAAGCACTTCTCAGAGTTTCAGCAAGCTGAAAGCAAGGACTCTGGGCTGTCTATAGTTGACACCTTTCTGCTAGCAAATGCAAGGAAGTCCAGACCCATTCCCACCTCAGCATGACCAGTGTGGGGGTGGGGGTTAGGGAAGTGTGAGGAGGGGAGTGGCTGCCCTTACATTATAAGTGTGTCTGCATAATTTTCTCTGTCTCTCTCTCTGTCTTTCTCTCCCCCTCTCTCCCTCTCTCCCTCTTTCCTTCCCTCACTTCCTCTATCTCTTTTTCTGGTTAAACATCATCCACAGCTGCTTACTAGATGGGAAAAGTAAAAAAAAGTCAACAAATCCCCCCACCAAACACCACCCCCCACCAGCCCAGCAGGAAAACCTGAGTGGTGGTGGCTATAAAAGTCACTTGTGTGGAGGGGGGGAGGAGTTGGGGGAGGATGAAGTGCTTCTCCAGATGTGTCAAGTGTGAGGAAGGTGGGACTTTCTCTGGTGTTAAAACCACCCCAGTGGATTCCTTAGCATATCTCTTCAGCAGACAACCCAAGCCCCAGTGGCAAACATTGTTGTTTGCTTTTCCTTCCCAGAGCCATGTTTTCAGAGAAGATTAAAGTTTTGTTCTGCTAAGTGCATTGAAGCTTCCCATGTGATCCTTAGAAAGAAAACAGACTTTTATGTCACTTTTCTTATGGCACTTGTTGCTGGTATTGAATACGCCACGGGGGAGCTTGCCAGGCTCTGTCGTGCGGGTGGGACAGAGGAATAGAACCCAGGCTGGCCGTGTGCAAGGCAAACACCATACCCGCTGTGCTATCACACCATGCTGAGAATAATAATATAATAGAATATAAAATAATAGAATTTAAAAATCTGAAGCTAGAGAGATAGTATAGAGCAGTTAGGGCTCTTGCCTTGCATACAACCTGAGTTCTATCCGCAGCACCTGTATAGTTCCCTAAGCACTTCCAGAAGTGATACCTGAGTGCAGAACCAGGGATAGACCCTGAGCACAGCTGCGTGTGCCCCAAAATAAAATATATATTATAGGGGCTGGAGTAATAGCACAACAGGTAGGGCGTTTGCCTTGCACACATCCGACCCGGGTTTGATTCCCAGCATCCCATATGGTCCCCCAAGCACCGCCAGGAGTAATTCCTGAGTGCAGAGCCAGAAGTAACCCCTGAGCGTTGCTGGGTGTGACCCAAAAAAGCAAGATATATATATATACATATATATATATATACATATATATACATATTATATATATAATATATATCACTGTATCGCTGTATCATTATTCATCAATTTGCTCGAGTGGGCACCAGGAACGTCTGCATTCATCCTAGCCCTGAGATTTTAGCACTGGCTCCTTACTCGTCTTTTCCAATGGTGCTACATTGGAGGCTCCTTCAGGGTCAGGGGAATGAGACACATCATTGTTACTGTTTTTTCGAATACACCACAGGGAGCTTGCCAGGCTCTGCTATGCAGGCAGGACACTCTCAGTAGCTTGCTAGGTTCTCTGAGAAGGAGAACTAGACTATAAGAGGTCGCGCAGCCACATATGCAGCCACACACTTCTGGGAGCTTTGTTTTATAGTCTCTGGATCTTGGCCACTGATGGGATTTCATGGCGCCAGGGGCAGTTTGTGGGCGTAACTGCCTAGCTACTGGAAAATGGGGGATCTCAGTGGAGGAGGCCCAGTCCTGATCTGAGCAGGCTTGGAGATCTCAGCCCCGGGTCCCACACACCTGGGTTCCTCTGCCAGTTCCTTCATGCGTGAGGCTCGTATGAGCATGTGGAGAGTGGCCTTGAGCATGGCTGTGGCTGGGTACCGGAGGTCTTTGGTTGCCAGGGCTCTGCTCGGGACGCGGAGGGAAACTCAACTCGCCCCCCTCCAAGGGGCCCCAGTGAAGATAGCCTGGTGCGTGGGCAGAAGACTCTGCCAATACATATGTACATATATGTATACAGACATAACTATCAATCTATCTATCTATTCATCTATCTATCTATCTATCTATCTATCTATCTATCTATCTATCTATCTATTTTAGAAGCCAGTGAGATAGTACAGCAGGTAAGGTACCTGTCTAGCATCCATCCAACCCTAGTTTAATTCCTGACACTATATACATTTCATGAGCCATTCCAGGAATGATCCCTGAGCACAGAGCCAGGAATAAACCTTGAACACCCCTGGGTGCGGCCCCCATACAAAAATGAAACCAAAAAAACACCTTTGTTATTGGGTTGGGCAGATAACTCAATAGCCTAAGTGCATGCTCTGCTGGAGACCTGGGTTTGATCTCCAGAGCTGCATGGTCTCCCTAATACTACTCAGTGTGGTTCTGAGACAACAGAAATCCTGTGAAAAGTCATCTTTGGACCCAGTTTGATCCCATGATTTTCTGAGTAGCACCAGGAACAAGTGCTGGAGCAACACTTGAACATTGCCAAATATGACCCAATTATCAAGAGAAAAGGAAAAACTAATTGGGTCGGAGCGATAGTACAGCAGGTATGGTGTTTGCCTGGCATGCGGCCAACCCCTGTTCGATCCCTAGCAGCCCATATGGTTCACCAAGCCCACTACAAATGACCCCTAAGCTCAGAGTCAGAACAAGCCCCGAACGCTGGTGGGTGTGTTCCCCAAACAAACAAAAATTAAAATCAACTTCACTGAGATATGACTTGCATGCGATAGAATGTTGTTCATTTTATTTAAAAGGTTTTAAGTGGTACCAGAGTGATAAGAAAGCAGACTGGGTTCTTGCCTTTCATGCAGCAGACCCAGGTTTGGTTCCCAACACCTCGTATGGTCTCCCAATCCCTGCCAGGAGTGATTCTGAAGCAAAGAGCCAGGAGGAAGACCTGAGCAGTGCTGGGTGTGGCCCTGTAACAAAAAAATAAAACAGATAAACCATGATTACAGAGTCTTAAGCTTTGACTCTCTGACCTTAGATTAGCTGCAAACACAAGAGGCAGAAATTAAACTACAGAGATATCTCTAAACACCCCGAAGAATGGATAAAATTAAAGACTGACTCTGCCAAGTATAGGCAAGGATGTGGAGCAGACGGGACTCATGTCCATTGCTGCTGGAAACATAAAACTGTTTTGGAAACAGTTTGGCAGGCTCCTATGAAGTAGAAGTACATGCATCGCGTATCTCGGAGATCCCTGGTATTTATCCGAGAGATGTGACACGTGTTCATTGAAAGCCTCGTCTGACTGTTTAGAGCAACTTGATTAATGACAGTACAAAATTGAAATCTATCCACATGTCCATCAGCTGCTGAAGGAAAAACTAATTCCTCAGCAGAAAAACTACCAGCAATAAAAAAGGACAAACTTCTGATAGTGCAAGAGTTTTGAACAGAAAGAAACGGGGGAAAAGGAACATATGCTGAGTGATTTCATTCCAATGAAATTACGAGACAGGTCAGCTGAGGGGTCATAAGTGAGAGCCAGAGTTACTCTGCAGCCAGGATTCGGGGAAGAGAGTGATAACAAAGGAACCTGCACTGTAGCACTGTCTTCCCGTTGTTCGTTGATTTGCTCGAGTGGGCACCAGTAACGTCTCCATTGTGAGACTTGTTGTTACTGTGTTTGGCATATTAAATATGACACGGGGAGCTTGCCAGGCAGAGACTGGCAAGCTCCCCGTGTCGGCAGGATACTCTCAGTAGCTTGCCAGGCTCTCCGAGAGGGACAGAGAAATCGAACGCGGGTCGGCCGCATGCAAGGCAAATACCCTACCCACTGTGCTATCACTCCAGCCCCCATTCAACTCTACACTCAAAAACTGATTCTGGAGCAAGAGTACAGCTGGTAGAGCACTTAACTTGCATGCAACTGACCTGGTTTAATCCCCATCACTCATACGATCCCCTGAGCCTGCCAGGAGTGAACCTTGAGCTCATAGCCAGAGGTAAGTTTGAGTATAGCTGGATGTGTGCCACCCCTCTTCCACCACCACCACCAAAAAAAAAGTTTCTCCAATCTGGAGAAACTCAATAAGCTGAATAAGCTGAACTTGCAAGCAGGCACCCCAGAGATGCCAATTACAATGATCTCGAGACAGAACTCTCCCCTGTTTTGAAATTTCTTTTAACCCATTTTCCCAAACAAACCTACATAAACACCTAGCCCCATCATGAGAGTGAGGTGGTTATTTGTTTTGTATTTTGGTTTTAAGCTACATATGGTGGTACTCAGGGCTCACTTCTGGCAGTGCTCAGGAGACCATATACTGCACAGGGGATCAAAGCCAGGTTGATACCTTAATCTCTATGCTATCTCTCCAGCCCTAATCATGGTTTGATCTAAAGGTATAGTTGGGAAGGCAGCTCCTGGTGGACTCTCCAAAAGCGGAATAGGTTTTAAATACTTTCAGGAGAGGTAGTAAAAAAAAACCTCAAGTGGTAAACATATGCCTTGAACCTGGGCTCGATCCCCTAACAACCCACACGCCCCACACTGCCAGGTCACCAAGTACTGATGGGTGTGGCCTCCACAACAGCAATTTTAAAAATTATTAGAAAACTTATTACTGACCTGCCTCAAATTTATATTGGCCCACCTTAATGATTTTTTCTGTTTTGCACAGATGCAGATGTGTTAGGAGTTCAACAGAAAAGATACTTTGAATGGTGGATTTTGATCTTTTCTCTGGACATTGATATTTAGGAGATGTAGGGCAAGGCTTGAACACCAGCTCCCAGTCAGCCTCGCACTTAGGAGTTTGGAAACATCTACCAGCTCTGGAACAGAGAAACTCAGTGCTATAGCACCCAGAGTTAATGTGAGTTGAACATTTCCAAGTTTCAGTCCCAGAGTGTTTTCAGTTGTGAATATTACTGTGAGAACAGCCATTCTGTTCTCTCCTCTGTGCTGAATCCAGTCATTTATATGAAATATTCAGCACTTCATATGAAATAGGCATCATGGTAGTTATTTTGCCCAACCATCGGCTAATGTAAGAATTCTGGGCATGTTTAAGGGAAGCCAGGCTAAACTATGATGTTCAATAGCCTAGGTGTATTCAATGCACTTTAACATTACATTTTCAATAGATGAGGTTTTATGGATGTGTTATCCCATTGTGAATCCAGAAAAATCAGCATTGTACATTCTTTTCTCTTTCTTTATTTTCTTTCCTTTTGTTGTTTTGATGACCTGGGTCACACACTTAGTTGAGGGCTCCATATTTCTTTTCCTCTTGTTTGCTTTATTTATTTATTTATTTATTTATTTATTTATTTTTGCTTTTGGGGGGGATATATATTGGAGCGATAGCACAGCGGGTAGGGCATTGGCTGTCCTGGGTTCGATTCCTCCATCCCTCTCGGAGAGCCTAGCAAGCTACTAAGAGTATCCCACCCGCACGGCAGTGCCTGGCAAGCTCCCCGTAGCATATTCGATATGCCAAAAACATTAACAGTCTCACAATGGAGACATTACTGGTGCCTGCTCAAGCAAATTGATGAATAAGGGGAAAACAGTGCTACGGTGCTTTTTTTGGCTACATTCTGAATGCTCAGGGGTTACTCCTGGCTCTGCACTCAGAAATCACTCTTGGCTCTTGGGCCACCCATTGGTTGCCAAACACTGATAGCCACATGCAAGTCCAGCTCCCTGCCCGCTGTACTATGCTCCAATCTTTGTTCATTGTGTTTTGTAATAATTAGTTCTGTGTTTCAATAGTACCTCGCTTCAAAGTAAATATGTAAATAAGGCTATCACAGGGAATTTTTGGTTCCCCAGTGCATGTAAAGGTTATGTTTGCATAACTTTCAACTATGTAGCTTTTCCGGTATATAATAAATAGCATTATACCTTTTTTTTTTTGTTTTAAGGCTTTAATGCCTTGAAATCTATTTTATTTATTTATTTATTTTTTATTTATTTATTTTTAGTGAAACTCCATGAGGTACAATTGTAGACTTACAAATTTTTGTGCTTGGGTTTCAGTTATACAGTGATTGAGTACCCATCCGTCCACCAGTGCCCATTCTCCACCTCCAGTGCTCCCAGCATCCCTCCCCCCACCCCCCCATCCCACCCCACCCCTGTGGCAAGGCATTCTCTTCTGTTCTCTCTCTCCTTTTGGGTGCTGTGTTTGCAAAAGAGGCAAACCACAGCCTCTTGATGACCCTGGCAATCATGTTGGGTCTATAGTCTACTTTCAGCATGCTTCTCCCATCCTGGGAGGATCCTCCCAACACCCTTTTTTGGTGCTCCCTTCTCTATCTGAGCTAGCTTTTCCCCTAGCATGTGCAGCTGGCCTCCAAGCCATGGAGTGAACCTCCTGGTACTTATCTTGGCTATTCTTGGGTGTTAGTCTCCTATTTTGTTACTTTATGTTCCCCAGATGAAAGCAATCTTTCTATGTCTGCCCCTCTCTTTCTGACTCATTTCACTTAGCATGATACTTTCCATGTAGTACCACTTGTATGTAAATTTCATGACTTCATCTTTTCTAACAGCTAAATAGCAGTATATCTAAGTGGGGGTTCAGTGTGCCAATCCACCACAGGGTTCCCATATCACCCCGCTTGTCAGGAGGCCGATCAGCTTGATGTGTTCCCACAGAGAGAAATGCTCCTTTATTTGGAGAGAAGAATGTGAAGCTGTGGCTAGAACCACTTTGCCTGCAACAGCAACTTTTTAATTCCTTTGTCTGGTGCATGAAATCTGTTCCCAGAACGCAGAGGTTATTAATAAACTGTGGGACCTTTTCCCAGTCTGCAGATCAATTGGCACAGAAGCCTTGGGTTACTTCTTTCTGGATGCTTCTATTATTTATAACTGGGAAGCTCCTCCTTTCTGAAACAAACACAGGTTTTTTTTTTTTTTCACCCAACCAGAAATTGTTCAGTGGCCCCCTGCTCCAACTCACCAAACCCAACCTTCATTCAAGGATGCCATGCCCCTGATGGCCTGGCTTCTGTGCTGGCTCAGCCCCGCCTGGTTCCCCCATCCTCTGCCTCCTCCCAGTCCGATGAGCCGGGAGACAGGGACAGGGAACCGGCCTGGTTTAGAATGAGGTCACCATGAGCCAATGACTCTACTTCTGCTGGCTGAGGCCCCAGAGGGAGCGGGGCAGATTTCACGCAAGGCCTGATCTTTATTTGGGCACAAGAGGGTGGACATTTGTTCAGGAGGAGTCCCAGACAGGCCTGCTCTTCTCATCTCGTCACCCTTCCTGGAGGCTTCATCGCTCTTGGGGCTTTGCCAGGGTGGCTCTCAGGAAACTGTGCTCCTCGCCCTGCCCCTCCTCCATGCACCACACCCTCCACCGGTCACAGGGCCAGAGATGGGGGCAATGTACTCCAGTTCAGCACAGCAGGTGGGCAGGCTAAATGGCCGGTCAGCAACATCTAGCCTGTCAGTTCAGCTATGAAGAAACAGAAGCAAGAACTGTGGTGGATCAGTGTTGGTAGGCGCCAAGCACCACCCCCTCCCAGTACACAACAGACTCCGACAGTGCCACTGGGGTGCTGGCTTCATCTTTGCCCCACAGACTGGCTCATCCTTTACTTCCTGTCTCAGTTAATGACATCATCCTCCCTAGTCACTCAGGCTGAATGACAAAGCAGTGTTCTCAGTGTTCTTGTTTTGTTTTTTTGGGCCACACCTGGCTGTGCTCAGGGGCTACTTTCAGTTTAAGGCTCAAGGCTCACTGCCAGGTGCTCAGGGAAGGAACTTGGGTCTCCCATGTGCAGCGGTTAACCCAAAGCATTATTCTCTCTCTCTCTCTCTCTCTCTCCCCTTCTCTCTCTCTCATCACTCTAATCTCTCTAATCTTTCATGTCTCTCTAATATCTCTCTCTCTGGTTTGGGGGCCACACCTGGCAGTGCTCAGGGGCTACTTTCAGCTTAAGGCTCAAGGCTCACTGCCAAATGCCCAGGGAAGGAACTTGGATCTCCCATGTGCAACAGTTAGCCCAAAGCATTACTCTCTCTCTCTCTCTCTCTCTCTCTCTCTCTCTCTCTCTCTCTCTCTCTGGTTTGGAGGCCACACTGGCAGTGCTCAGGGCTTACTCTTGGCTTTATGATCAGGGATCACTCCTGGAGGGCTTAAGGAAGCTTAGGGGTTTCAGGGATCAAACTCGGGTCAGCTAGACGTGCAAAGCTACTGCCCTACCCACTGTACTATCACTCTACCCCTTAGAGCAGTATTCTTGTCATTCTTTTTCTTCTGTGGCAAAATACACTTCTAACATAAAATGTTCCATCCTCACCATTTTTTTTTCCGTTTAAGTTGTGGGTCACACCCTGCTTTGCTCATGCTTACTCTTGGCTCTGTACTTAGGGATCATTATTAGTGGCACTCAGGGGATCATATGTGGTGTCAGAGATCAAACCAGGGGTGGCTGTGGGTAAGGCAAGCACCTTACCTGCTATGTATCACTTGGCTCCCATCACCACTATTTTTAAAGGAACAATTCATGAACATTAGGGCCTTTCACATTGTTGTGCTACCATAATCCATCTCTGCCACATTTCCTTCTTTTTAAACTAAAATTTTATACCCGTTAAGCAACAAGTCTGAGTCACCCTTTCCCCAGCACTGGAAACCACCTGAAAAATCACTTTGAGCTTATGGGTTTGACTGTGTTAGAAACCTTGTAATACTAGAATCACAGTTCTTATCCTTTTTTTTTTTTGATCTGGTTTATTTCCTTAGCAATAATACTCTCAAGTTTCGTCCACATTGCCCAGGTCAGAATTTTCTTTTTTATGGCTGAATAATTGGATATATAGACTACACCTTAAAGAATCATTCATTGGGGCAGGAGAAATAACTCAAAAGGCTGAGAATATGTAGGAGTCCCAAATTTAGTCCCCAGGACGCTTATGGTCTCCTGAGCATGGCAGGGAGCACCCCATCAGCACTGAGCCAGCCTCCTCTGACGGTGACAACTCTCTATTGTTTGATCTTAAATATTCACTGTTTTATCTTAAAGATATTTACTTCCCTTGCCTCTATTGATGTTGCTGTTGTGATGATGGGGGCAGAGGGTTGAAGATACGTGGGTGTGGTGCTTGCTAGAGTAACTCTCCTTCTGTTGGAGTATTCCTACATATTTTGGTTGGAGAGCTCTCAGGGGTCAAAGAGCTAAGCTTTTTTTATTGTTGTTGTTGTTGCTAGGCTCACACAAACCTGGCTGTGGTATAGCTGGAGATCACTTGAGGTGCTGGATAACAGATAATAGAGTTGCCAGGACAGTGCTGGGCACAAGTGGCAGCTTTGGGCTTAAACTCATGGCCACGCACTTGCAAAATGTTGAACTGCTGAGTCACTCCCCAGCTCTGTAATTGGTCTATTTTTTCTTGCAGGGGAGTGACGATGGTGGTCACGATTTGGTCCATGCCTAGCAGTATACAGGGTTTACTCCTGGTTCTGCACAACAGCGATGCACAGGCCACCGCTGGCAGTGCTCAGTGTCCTATGTGATTCTAGAGATCGAGCCTGTGTTGGCTGTCTGCCAGAGGTGTATCTTGCTTTCTGTACTGTCGTAGTCTACTTCTTAAAAGGATCATTAGAGAGTAGTATTTATTTACTTATTTATTTATTCTGATTTTCGACGCCTTGGCAAACGAGACAGTGTCCCTGATTCTCGATTGTCAACGGAGGTCAGAACTCCAGATTCTTTCTGTCATTTGGGTGAAACATGATATTCCAAGCATAGCGCTTTCCATTCCTCTTTGGGAGACCCAAATAGCGTTCTCATCCTGATGTCATAAGGCCCAGTTCTCTGAGGCATATGTTAATGGTGAGGCAGGAAGAATGGTGGAGTTGAAAAGATGTGCCCAGAGCTGAAGGTTCTTCATCCTCTTAACAATTTCTACAGTCTTGAAGGCGTTCCACGCTGCTCTCTTCCTCCTGCGCAGCTCAGGTGCCAGCTCATTTGTCATGTCGAGTTCTCGATCTAGGTATACATAACTGCTGCATTTGGAGATGTTGAAAGCATTCGGAGATGTCAAGGCATCAAAAAATCGGATGGGCAGGACATGTAATGCAATTCAGAGATGACCACTGGACTAGAGCTGTTACCCACTGGATTCCACGTGGTGTCAAAAGATTGCCTGACCGCCCACCTACAAGATGGTCAGACTTCTTCGTCAAGACCCTGAACGAATAGTTTGAGGCTCTTCATGTTCCTGGAGCAAGCAGATGCCATTGGGTTACACTAGCTCGTGACAGGGTTGAATGGAGATGTTACTGGCGCCCGCTCAAGGAAATTGATGAGCAACAGGATGACAAATGATACAAGTGATTTATTTATTTTTACAATTACGAAGCTTTCATGTTTAAGCTTCGGTCATACAATCATCAAACACCCATGCCTTCACCAGTGCACATTTTCCACCACCAAAATCCCCAGTATTCCCCCCACCGCCCACCCCACCCCATTCCAACACTTCCCCTGCCTGTGTGGCAGACAATTTCCCTCATACTCTTTCTCTACTTTGGTTACATTCGATATTTCGACACCAGTTCTACCAACACTCAAACCTGCCGAAACGGCAATGCTAGACAATTTGCTTTGTATTGCTTGTTATGGGTAGAATATAATGTACAGGACATTCTGTAGTGGTCTCTTCTGGGAGCTTTATTTTATAATCTCTGGGTCTTGGCCATTGATGAGATTACACGGTGCCCCAGGGCAGTTTGTGGGTTTGACTGCCAAGTTCTGGAAAACAGGGGATCTGGGTGGAGGAGGCCTAGTCCAGATCCAAGTGGGTTTGGAGATCTCAGTCACAGGTTCCTGCTTACCTCTGCACTACCGGCCCTAACTGCGTCTTTTGATCTCTTTCAAGATTTATGGGTCTTGCAGCTAGAGTGATAGCACAGTGGGTAGGGTGTTTGCCTTGTATGTGCTGACCCAGGTTGGATTCCCATCCCCTTTGTGTCACCGCCTTACGAGATTGCTATATAAACTAAGACTGTAGGGTTGGGCTGGGGAGAGATCCAGAGTCAGAGCGAGAGGGGTTCAAACTTGAGAGAGAGAACAGCCGTTCTGATCCAGGCCACACACAGCAGTTCAAGAGCACCGAACGCAGGTGGTGAGACAGAGCCGTCAAGAGAGCCCGTGAACTCACAACCTTCAGGGTGTAAAGATTTTACACAACACCAATCTCTTTACCATTATCCACAATTCTCCACCAATATTTCCCTCTCGTCCCACAACCTGCCTCTGTGACGGGAACTTTTCCCCTCCCCCACTGTTTTTGTATTCCTTTCCCTAACTTAGCCCTCCCACCCCTTCCCCAGGGGCAAGCTTCCTACTGAAGATCAGTTCTCCTGCTCCTTTGTTTCTGTTACCGTTTGGCATTTGATGTTTTCCTACAAAGCTCCTTTACCTTCCACATATGAGAGAGATCATTCTGAGTCTGTTCCTCTTCCTCTGACTGATTTCACTCAATAAGATACACTCCAGATCGAACCATGGCGAAGCAAATTGCATGACTTCATCTTTTCTTATAGCCAAGTAGTATTCCATTGAGTATGTACCATAGTTTCTTCTTCTTCTTTTTTTTTTTTTTTTTTGCTTTTTGGTTCCCACCTGGTGATGCACATGGGTTACTCCTGGCTCTGCACTCAGGAGTTACTCCTGGCGGTGCTCAGGGGACCATATGGGATGCTGGGAATCGAACCCGGGTCGGCCGCGTGCAAGGCAAACGCCCTACCCGCTGTGCTATCTCTCCAGCCCCTGTACCATAGTTTCTTTATCCAATTATCTGTTCATGGGTATTTGAGTTATTTCCATATTTTGGCTATTGTATATAGTGCTTTGTATAAATATAGGAGTGCACCACTCATCCAATTAAGGGTTAATATTCAATATATATTAAGTATTGGCAGAACTCTACAAGAAAAAAATATCCAACCCTATCAAAAATTAGGGAGAAGAGATGAACAAGAAGTTCCTTAAGGAAAAAATACAAATGACCAAAAAGCATATAAAAATGTTCTATATCACTAATCATCAGGGAAATGAACATCAAAACAACAATGAGATGCCACCTCACACCACAGAGACTGGCACTCATCAAAAAGAATACCAACTGGTGCTGGGGAGGATGTGGGGAAAAGACACCTTCATTGTCTGCTGGTGGGATTGCTCTTTCAGCCTTTTTGAAAGGTGGCATGGGCATCTCTCAAAAAACTAGGAACTGAGCTTCCATATGACTTGCAATTCCAAATATGCCCTGGAAACATACCCCAAGGGTCCAAAAGCACAATGTAGAAAAGACATTTGCACTCATTAGAGAGTTTGTTTGCAGGTTCCCCCACGCCCCCTGCCACCCCTCTGTTTGCAGGGTGAGAAGGCCTTCACTTTACAGTGAGTACACAGTGAACCTTACCTATTTCTGGTCCAAGGGCCAGGTCAGATCTGCAATTCTCCTTGCCTTTCATGTTTCTTTTCTTTTATTTCTTGTCTTGTCTTTTCTTTTCTTTTCTCTTCTCTTCTCTTCTCTTCTCTTCTCCTTTTTTTTTCTTTTTGGGTCACACCCGGCGATGCACAGGGTTACTCCTGGCTTTGCACTCAGGAATTAACCCTGGCAGTGCTCAGGGGACCATACAGGATGCTGGGAATTGAACCTGGGTTGGCCGTGTGCAAGGAAAATACCCTACCCACTGTACTATTGCTCCAGCCCCCCAAGTTCCTTTTCAACTTCCACTGTGCACCCATGCTCAGATCTGCTTTCTGCTCCAATCCAGTCTGGCTCTCACTGTGTTTTTTTTTAACCCAACTCTCTCTTCTGGAAGTCTCTGTACACATTCTCCAAGGGGCTGCTAAAGGGGAGCCCTTGCCCTTGAAGCAGGCACATGACCTTTCAAGCTGGCCCCTGGCCAGGCCCCGCTGACCATGACCGATTCCCAGAAAGACCTTTCTCAAGACTCAGCACAATTGCCTCCTCCCTTAAAGAGGTTGCCAAAACTCCCTAGTTGAGTTTCTGTCTCAGTCTTCAGTCACCTGCAGCAGGGACCTTATCAGTTTCCATTTTTTTTTAATTGAAAAAATTCTTTTTCAAGTGACCTTATCTTGACTGCTCTCTGTGGCCTCTGTGAAAGTCCACAGAGCCTCCCAAGATAAGAGAATTCCTGGAAAGCAGAAATTTCCTGGAAAGCAGAAATGTACTCATTTACTCTAGTGTTCCTGGATTAGCCAGAGCCCAGCACAGAGGAAGCACCTCCTGTTTGTGGAACTGGAGTGGGTCATGAAGGTTCCTTGCCTCTGCCACTCCAGCCAGGGACAATCAGGAGAAAGACCAGTGACCTTGGAGAAAGAGCTTCACTGGCAACATGTCTGCAGGTTGGAAGACAGGAACTCCTGTTCTCAACATCTCTCCTGCCTGATCCCAAGAATTTTAAAGAGTTTAAAGGAAAAGCAAGCAGGGAAACACATTTTTTTTGGAAGGGTGGGTGCCTTCCTGGTGTCTTTCCTTTCCTGGAATTCTCCATCTCAACGTTTCTCTGGCCTCCTAAATGGGTCCTATGTCTCTAAAGGCCTCCATACCTTTAGGTTCCAGACATATATTTTTTCCAATATATACCTGCAACATCGCCCCCATCAAAGGTTTCACCCCTTTAAATCTTTAAGGGGTACATGGATGAAATATGTAATTTCTTTATGTTGACAAAAGGAAACTGACCCTCCGTATACAAGGATGTGAAATCTCATACCAGCACTGTAGCACTGTACCACTGTCCTCTCGTTGTTCATGGATTTGCTGGAGCGGGCACCAGTAATGTCTCCATCGTGAGACTTGTTGTTACTGTTTTTGGCATATCGAATACACCACAGGGAGCTTGCCAGGCTCTGCCATGCGGGCAAGATACTCTCGGTAGCTTGCCGGGCTCTCCGAGAAGGGCGGAGGAATCGAACCCGGGTCAGCCGCGTGCAAGGCAAATGCCCTACCTGCTGTGCTATTGCTCTAGCCCATACTAGCTTAATATTATTTCTCATGCTAACTTAATATTATTTGGTCCCAGGCAATTATTTATTAGATTCTGTTGTGTCAAAGTCTGAAAGAGAGAGGTAGTGTCTTAATGAGGCAATGGTTATAGCAATAGCTTTGGTTTCCTGGTTTTGTGTACTGGTGAATTTGTTGCAAAAGAGATACTTCTGCTTTTTACTGACCACCTGTAAATATATGTTCAAAGTGAACAAACATAACAGTATTGGGTTCTCACACATTCTCACACGTACTCTCTCTCTCTCCCTCTCTCTCTCTATTTTCTTTTCTTTCTTCCTTCTTTCTTTTTATTTTACTTTTTTTTTTTTTGGTCACATCCAGTTGTGCTCAGGACTTAACTCCTGGCTCTGTGCTAAGGGATCACTCCTGGAAGTGCTTAGGGGACCACGTGTGGTTCCAGGGATGAAGCCTGGGTTGGTCAGGTTCAAAGCAAGTGCCTGTACACTGTAGTATTTCTCCAGTCCTTCCCTAATCCCTTTTTTTTTTTTCAAAGATATGATTAAGTTTCCCCACCTTTCCAGATGATTGGAAGTACCAAGCCATGTGGAACTGACGATTGATTTTTAAATCAGAGACTAAATCTTGGGTGGCTTCAGACGTGAAAGAAGTGCCATTGTCACTCTGTAATGACCCTTGTAAGCCAAATCTATTTATTTGGCTTGCTTTTTATTTATTAATCTTAAGGGATTATTTCCTTAAGCAACACTTTAGACACTACTTCTCTAACTTTCTCAGTGTGGGTGGGATGCTTCTATCTACCCAGTGAAGGTGTCAATAAGAACTGATAAATATCTGTACCCTGGGCATTTAGGCATCTGTGTGCCAGTCCTCCCTCCTCGGTGCTGAACAGGTGGTGCAAGCGAGGAGGCCCGGGATTCCCACTAGGTTCATCAACAGCACAAAGCGGCTCTAGTTACTTTGCTTATGGTCATGTTTAGTTGAAGAATTTCTTACTCAGTGAGGATCCTCATGTAATTGTTTCTCTTTACTCATAAGATGACATCTACCTGTGGATCAGATAGGTCAAAAAGAAGCATTTAGAGGTAGAACATACAGTTTATTTTATTTTATATTTTGGGTTGGGGGTCATACCTGGTGATGCTCAGGGACTACTCCTGGCTCTGCACTCAGGAATTATTCCTGGTGGTGTTCCAGAGACCATACAGGATGCTGGAGATCGAACCCGAGTCAACTATGTGCAAGGCAAATGCCCTACCCACTGTACTATATCACGCTAGCCTAAAAAATACAGGTTAAGTAACAAAATTTTGTTTGTTTAATCCACTTAACCCCACGTTGCAAACCTTGATTTTCTGTCCTTTTTTATTTATGTGACAACTTTGTTCTCTCTAGTACTTGTCAAAGATTTTTTTGCTGACCTCTCTGAACACAGGACATTGGAACAGTTTTCTTTTTTTCTCCATCTATTTTTATTCATTTTAAGTTGAATTCCCCATTGATGTTTATTTATTTATTTATTTTTATGAAGAAAAAAGCTACAACTGTTGATACAGCTCCAGACTTCAAATTGATTAGCTAACACGTATTATTTAATATTAAAATAACTAAGTATGAAATCATTTGTAAATGTGAAAATTGTTATATGTCATCGCAGGATTGTTAGTCCTTGTCTAGTGACTTACAAAGCTGTTTGTTGCTAGTTGAGCCTTTTGTGTTATTGTTTGTTGAATTTAATTGGTTTCCATGTTTATAAAATAGTTTTATAAATGGCAAAAGATCTTAGGATGCCCATAATGAAATATCTTACAAACATATGATGTTTGGCAAGAATGTTTGCTTTATTTTGTGAGTTAACCACAGCATACTAGTATTTAACAGTTTTATTTTTAGAATTTTGATTTCTAAGGAAAAACACATTAAAGAGTTTTAAACACTCACATAGATGGGGCTAGAAAGATAGTACAAGTGGGTAGGGTATTTACCTTGCATGCAGCTGACCCAGGTTCAATAGCTGGTACCTCATAAGGTTCTCCAAACCCTGCCAGGAGTGATCCCTGAGTGCAGAACTAGGAGTAAGCCCTCTGCACCACCAGGTGTGGCCCCCCGACAAGACAAATGAAATAAAATACTCACATAGATTACAAGGAAACAAGCAAGGAGTTTACACTTGTAGATTAGCTAATCTCTTATAGAGTACAGGAGGGGATGCCACCCCATGCCCTGGTATAAGGAATGCTGGGAAGTTGCATGAGAGTCAGTGGTTCACATGTCTCCATCACTGGCCTCTGCCTTCCAGGTCTTTCACCACCTCTCACAGGAAAGAATTTCGGAAGAGAAGAATAGCAAAGTAAAATAAGTTTACTTCAGTAATAAAGGTAGGCCTGAAAACAAATGGATAAAATAACATTTGCACCCCTGTGTTCCTGGCAGCACTATCCACAATAGCCAAAATCTGGAAACAACGCAAGTGCCCAAGAATAGATCACTGGATAAAGAAACTATGGTACATATACACAATGGAATATTACTCAGCCATAAGAAATGATGAAGTCAGGAAATTTGCTGCTACATGGAGGGACCTGGAAAGTACCATGCCTAGTGAAGTTAGCCAGAGGGAGAGAGACTAGCACAAAATGATCTCTCTCAGATGCAGAGTATAAGGGAACATAATGTGGGGATAATGAATACCCAAAGGCAATGAAAACAAAGAAATATGGGAACTGGTAGTCTGTAGGAAACATACCACCTGAGGGGGATGGGGGATGGGCCAGGGAGGGGTCAATGGTTCTGACGGCGAGAAGATCAACCAGGGGGAAGAGGAGGTGCTGCAAGGAGGTGAAGTGTTTTGTATGGAACCCTACCAGCAGCAGCACAGTAAACCACAATGCAATACATATAGCCGCGATAGCACAGTGGTAGGGCGTTCACTTGCATGCAGCCAGCCCAGCCGAGCCGGGTTCGATTCCTCCGCCCCTCTCGGAGAGCCTGGCAAGCTACCGAGAGTATCTCATCCGCACGGCAAAGCCTGGCAAGCTACCGGTGACGTATTCGATATGCCAAACACAGTAACAACAAGTCTCATGATGGAGACGTTACTGGGCCCGCTCGAGCAAATCGATGAATAACGGGAGGACCATGACCGATATATATAATTTTCCTCTGCCTGCTTCCAAACTCACTAAATTTGAAGTTAATGTTTTAATTAAAATTTGAGGTAAATATCTATCTATCTATCTATCCATATATATGTATATGTATATACATATATATATATATATAATATCCCTTATAGAGGCAGACTGGTGGGTGGGAGGCAAAATGTAGGTGGGGAATTGAGGGAAGTGAGCACTGGTGAAGGAATTGATTCAACCCTGGTAGAAGTGTTGAATCAATGTATGCCTGAAACCAGTCATTAATAATTTTGTAATTTCATGGTGACTACCAACAGAAAAAAAGAAAGAAAGGAAGTGAGAAAGAGAGAGAGATTCATGCTCAAGAGTATACAGCCTTCCCCAAACTGGAAAATAGCATAGGATACTGATCATGAAAACTTCATGGATAGATCATTCCAACTCTACATCTACCCCCAGTTTGCCTACTTTCCTCTGCCTGCTTTCAGAGTCACTAAATTTGAACTTAATGTTCTAATTAAAATTTGAGGTAAATAATTAGGAAACATTTTCTACAGAAATTTTAAAAATCATTAGAAGTTATCATTTATTTACTTTTTCAGTGTTTGGGATCTGACTCAGGACCTCACACATGTAGGGCAGATGCTTTACCATCGAGGCACACTCCCAGCCCTCTTTAAGTTCAAATATTAAACTATAGCTAGAACATCGCCGGTAAGAGAACGCCCTCTGAGGCAATCATGGCTCTGATGTAACTTTTACTAACTTCCTGAATACAGCCCTTTCCTTCTTCCTCTTTTGCATGTACAGACATCTATGTTAGTTTCCCAGGATTGTCATTAAAAAATTTCACAGATTGAGGGAGGTGGGGAGGTAGCAGAGAAAGTGGAAGTGCATGCTTTAGACGTGATTATTTTGTTGTTTTTTTTTTTTTTTTTTTTTTTTGCTTTTTGGGTCACACCCGGCGATGCTCAGGGGTTACTCCTGGCTCATGCACTCAGGAATTGCCCCTGGCGGTGCTCAGGGGACCATATGGGGTGCTGGGAATTGAACCTGTGTCGGTCATGTTGGCTGCGTGCAAGGCAAACGCCCTACCCGCTGTGCTATTGCTCCAGCCCCTGTTTTGTTTTGTTTTGTTTTGGGGGGCGGGGCCACACCCAGCGGTGCCCAGGGATTAACTACTGACTCTGTGCTCAGAGATTACTCCTAAAGTGCTGGGACACCGTAAGGGCTGACGGGGAACAAACCAAGGTCAGCTACAAACAAGGCAAGTCAAGTTAGTTTCCCAGGATTGTCATTAAAGTTAGTTTCCCAGGATTGACATTAAGTCAAGTGTCTTTCCACTGTACTATCTCTCTGGTTCCATACCAGTTTTCACTTATGCTCTCACCTATATGCATTTGTTCCTTAGAAAACGTAAATAAAGATGGTGAAAAAAATGTAAATGTAAAGGTGGTAAAAAAAAAGGTTAAAAAAAGTAAAAGCTCAACTGTATTGAGCTTCAGTCATGAGTTTATTGAGTTTCAGTCATGAAAACCAATATTTTTTTTTCATTTCATCATCCTGTTAATCGTCGATTGCCTCGAGCAGGCCCCAGTAACGTCTCTTTCATCCTAGCCCTGAGATTATATTCACGGCTCTTTAGGAGAATGAGACCCATCATTGTTACTGGTATTTGGCATATTTGGTACGCCACGGGGAGTTTGCCAGACTCTGCCCTGTGGGCAGGCTACATTCGATAGCCTGCAAGTTTGTCCAAAGTAGGAATGAGATAATAAGATGTCATAAAAAGATGTCTTGATAAGACGTCGGCATTAGCGGCTGCGCGGTTCCGGGAGCTAGATTTTATAGTCTCTGAGTCTTGGCCGCTGATGGGATTACACGGCGCCAGGGGGCCAGGTGGTGGGTGTGACCCCCGCCTACTGGAATTTGGAGGATCTGGGTGGAAGATGCTCGACTCCAATTCGAGTAGGCTTGGAGGTCTCGGCCCCGGAACCCGCGTGGCTTTGTCCCTCTGCCAGTACCTTCATGTGTGCGGAGAGTGGTCTCAGCATGGTGGTGGCTGGTCCTGGAGGTCTTCGGCTGCCAGAGCCCCAGTCGGGGCGGGGAGGAAAGCTCGACCCGCTCCCCTCCAAGGGGTCCCGGCGAGGGACACCCAGGCGCGGGGGCAAAGACTGCACTGTTCGCGTCCGGGATCTGGATTTTATAAACCAATATGCATGTGGATAATTACTTAAACTTTAAATTTATAGTTTTGATGTTTGTTCATGGCAAAGCCTGGCAAACTACCCGTGACATATTCGATATGCCAAAAACAGTAACAACACGTCTCACAATGGAAACGTTGATGGTGCCTGCTCAAGCAAATCAATGAACAATGGGAGAACAGTGCTACAGATGTCTGTTATTAATCACTTATAAGTTATATGTGCATATTAAATACATGCAGTAGAAATATGATGTGCATTTTTTTCAAAAATTTATTTATAGGGCCAGAGAGATAGTACACAGGATAGGGTGCCTTGTATGCAGCCAACCTGAGTTCCATTCCTGGTATCTTACATGGTCCCTTGAACATCACCAGGAAAGTTTTCTAAGATCAGAACCAGGAATAAGCCCTGAGCAACAATGGGTATGTCCCAAAACAAACGAACAATTCCAAAGACTTAGCTATGGTTAGAGAAAATGTAGCAGGTAAGGCAATTGCCTTGTACACAGTGGATAGAGGTTAGATCCCTAGCAGCCTGTATAATCCCCTGAGTACCATCAGGAAAAATCCCTAAGCACAGAACCATGAGTAAGTCCTGAGCACAGCTGGATGTCTCTCTCTCCTTTGGAAAAAAAATGTGTAGCTATAGTAGAGAGGAGAGTCTGACAGCTAAGGGAGATGATGTCTATAATGTCTTTGGAGGGTGCAGTTTGCTGTTTTGGAAAGGACTGGGTCTCTCTCTCTCTCTCTCTCTCTCTCTCTCTCTCTCTCTCTGCCCCAAGATGAAACCTGGAGTCCCACACATGCTTCTCAAAGTATTTGCCTTCTGCTGAGCTATGTCCCTGGTCCACAATTTGATTTGTTAATTTCCTTTAATCACAATAGTAATAAAATTCTTTTTAAATGACCGTTCTGATTTCCCTAGTTTTACAGTAAGCTTATACTAATAACACAGTCGTTGGATTCAATGAAATCATTACATTTCTGCATTTTAGCTTAGTTTGTCATCTTCCTGGAATATTAGGGAGACCTTTATAACAGGGTTTTCTGCTAAAAATTCTGTCAGCACCAATTGTATTGGGCTTCAGCCATGAATATTAACTTTGCCTTCTTATTGATACATAATTAACCTAATTTATAATGGTGATATCATTAAGGATAACAGGTATTCTGGGAAGCCATATAAATATAAAATATTGCTGAAGGTATCACAACACTATAACTTATAGTACGTTCTTTCTTTCTTTTTTTTAAAATTTATTTATTTATTGAATCACTGTGGGAAAAGTTACAAAGCTTTCAGGTTTAGGTCTCAGTCATGCAAATATCAAACACATTTCCCTTTACCAATACTTATTTTTTACCATGAAGAACCCCAATAAAACCCCACCCCCCACCCCTCCCCGTCCCTGTGAGGCAGATGAATTCTAGTTAGCACTCTATCTGCTTTGATTAGATTCATTGTTTCAATAAAAGATTCACCACTATTATTTAGAGTTTACCCCCCCAAATCAACATGCTGAAAAAGCATTGTGAAGTGATTTGCTTTCTACAGCTGGGTTCAAGAATTAAATGTTGGTTTTGGATTTCTGCTATTTTACTTATTAACCCTGGAAGTATTTCTACTGAAAGTCAGATAATTAAGAAATTGGTTTCTGGGCTCTGGAGTCGTGGCCGTGCCGGAGAGCCGCTCGTGGGGGGCAACTGGTGACCTTGGTAGGGCGTGAAGGACGGACCGGAACGCCCCCCTTCCCTTGAGGTTTTAGTCGCCCCCACACTCCCGGCTCATACCTGCAGTCCACAAGGCTCCCATGCGGCCGCCATCTTTCTTTCCAGAGAGGAGAGGGCGCATGGGGCAACACCTTTTCCCCTCTGGGCAGACTTGATGGCCTGGATTAACGCATAGTCCGTTCACTTTTCTGCTCCAAGCTGTCGGGTTCTGCATTAAGTCCTTGTGCTTCTGGGGCCGTGGCCGTGCTCCAAACTTAACTCTGATTTTCAGGGAGAAACGTTGGGTGATTTACTTCCGATTGATCACTTTGTATATAGAGAGATGCGGCCGCACGGTTTGGAGGACAAGTCCTAGTTCCCACATACTCGAACTATGCTTGTAGAGGCTTCTGGTAACCGGGGTTCCATCTAGGGGTGGCGGGATGCGGCACCTACCCCATCTGGGACTTCCCGACGATCTCGGCTCTTTTTGGAACCTGGTTTTTTCTCCGGGGGCTGTGGAGCCAGCCCTTCATGTGGCCCTTCTCTTCGGCTGTATCTATAGTACGTTCTTTCAACTATCAATCAAGGAAAATATTTGTGTCCCTTTTTGTTGTAAACGAAGGCATTTGAGTACAATAGTTCTCAGATATCTGAGAAATAGATTCAAACAATTTACCAAGATTACAGGAGGCAGCCTTCCTAGCCTTATGACTTATGTCATACTACCATCAGTACCTCAAAATGGGGCGTTGGAGTCAGGACAGGATTTATCACTCCCTGGAAAGGTTCATATATTGGTCCACACTTGGAGGTACTCAAGGGTTTGTCCTGGCTCAATACCTCGGGGTCTTTCCACATAATGCTCAGGAAAACATGAGCTGCTGGAGTCAAATCCAGGCCTCCAGAATGAAAATGAGCTCAGCCTTTTGAGATGTCTCTCTGGCCCTCATTAAGAGGTCTAATCCCTTTGCACTGGTAATGTCTCAGTTCTCTCCTCCATGTGCCTGGAGAGACTGGTTTCCAGCACTGTGTGTGGTGGTGAGGATTTGGCTTAGAATCCTGGATTAAGAGGATTGCATTCAAAACTGTTCTTACAATGGCAGTGATAGCAAGTGAAACTGTATAAACCTGTCTACTCTTCAGACTCAGCTTTAAAAAATCTTTGACCTGCTGACTGCAATAATACCAGACAACAGACTTGCTTTAGTTAACGCTGACCAGACAAGGTATCAATTGAGCTCTGACTAACACCTTTTGCATTAGAGGAGATGCAAATTAGGGTAAGATAGTGATTCCTATAAAAGGCAAGGTCAAATCAAGTATCCTTTGTGGGAAAACCCAACCAATGGAGAACTAGGCTCAGACAGACTGGAAGCTAGTCAAGACACAGTTTGCAAACGTTGGTCATGTTCCCAGTTGTCGCTGTTAGCATATTGCTAGTGTGACCTTAAATGGTGCCGCATAGTCACTGGGTCATTGGCTCACAAGTCAGAAGAGTCTACACCAAAAGAGACCAACATGATTCAAATATTGTGACATGTGAAACGAAGATATTGGTGCAGACTTGAAATCTGAAACTATGTGTACTCTTTGTGGTCATCTTGACATTCTGGGATCAGGGAGGACTAAGTATGTAACAGCCAAAGGATATTAAAAATGAAATATTGTATTTCATCATTAGTTGGTACTAATCAGGGAAATCTTATAATATAACTATGAAGTTGGCATCACCCCAGGACCCCAGACACTACAGGACCTAATTGACCAATAGATGAACAGATTTACTTATGCCACCTGGATTCAGACTTATGGGTCCCTTCTCTTCTTGCCAGCGTTTGTGTCCAAAGCTTAGTTTAGCATATCCCCTTTAAGACTTACAGTATTTTTTATCCCCCCACCCAGAGAACCATTTAGTACTCCTCTCTCTCCATTTCTCTCTTTCCTTCTTTCTTTCTCTCTCTCTCTCTCTTTATTTCTCTCTTTTATGCACGTTAGATCTCATGCATACAAGGTATTCATTTTATCACTTTGCCACAGCTCCTCAGTAAATTTTTTTGATATGTTTTGCCCCACACCCAGGAGTGCTCATGGGCTACTCTCAGTGAGTGCCTGGGCGTCCTGTAAACAAAGCATCTACTCCAGTCCATTTAGCTATCTTTCTGGTATCTTCAGTCAACTTTTCCCCCCTTTGTTTCTGCGCCACACCCAATAATGCTCAGGGTTTACTCCTGTCTCTGTGCTCAAGGATTATTCCTGGCAGCGCTTGGGGAATTATACGTGGGTTGGGGATTGAACCCAGGTCAGCCACATGCAAGGCAAGCACCCTTCTAGTGCCCTGGCCCCTGAACTTCTTTTTTTGTTTCGCTTTGAATTTTCTTTTTATTTTATTATTATTATTTTTTTTTTTTTTTTTGCTCTTTGGATCACACCCGGCCATGCTCAGGGGTTACTCCTTGCTCATGCACTCAGGAATTGCTCCTGGCGGTGCTCAGGGGACCATATGGGGTGCTGGGAATCGAACCTGTGTCGGTCATGTTGGCTGCGTGCAAGGCAAACGCCCTACCCGCTGTGCTATCACTCCAGCCCCATTATTATTTTTTTAAGTATGGAGGGCATTCCTGTTGGTGCTCAGGAGACCACCGAGTCCTCAGGAGTGAATCTAGGGTTCCCATAGGCAAAATATCCATCACAGTCCTTGGCACTGTCTTCCCAGGTTATGACTTTTTTTTGGGTGGGGGGAGTGTTATACCCAGTGGTGTGCAGGGCTTCCTCTTGGCTCCGTTCTCAGACATCACTTGGATGGTGCCCAGGGGCTATATGGGGAACCAGGAATAGAACCCAGGCTGGCCACATGCCAGGCAAGCATCCTACCCACTACTCTCTTCCTGGCCCCAATTTTGGTTTTCTTATGCTTTTAGTAGTCTCTATTTCATTTCTTTTTTTTTTTAATTTTTTTGGGGGGGTCACACCCGGTGATGCTCAGGGGTTACTCCTGGCTCTGCACTCAGGAATTACCCCTGGCGGAGCTCAGGGGACCATATGGGATGTTGGGAATCAAACCTGGGTCGGCCACGTGCAATGCAAACGCCCTACCTGCTGAACTATCGCTCCAGCCCCACTATTTCATTTCTTGAAAAATATTTAGATGTTTTATTTTAAGTATGGTCTTTGCTGATTGGAAAAGGTTGTAGCACCAAAAGTGACTAAGGTTGAATTTTTTAGTTGTCAAAAGGACTGGAACTCAGAGACTGGGGGTGGGGGTCATGGGAGAGAAGGTTTTGTATCCTATTTACCCCATGAATTGAGTTTGTGGGTTGAGATTTTAAAAAATAATTCCCCTTTATCGATTGATTGATTTTCCCCCTTTTACCCTGTTGAGTTATAGTAACTGTGAGTTCACACATAATTGGTTGTCGTGCTCATACATTAGCTCTGTCTGCTCCCTAGGACTAAACTCCAGGCAGCAGTGCTTGAGCATCTATTAAAAACAATTTTTCAATTTAAAGAAACATGATTTACAAAGTTATTGTTAATTGAATTTTAGACACATAATGTTCTAGCACAAATTCCACCACCAGTGTCAAATCTCTCCACCAGTATGCCCAAGTGTGTCACCTTGACAAGCTCATTTTCAAACTTGGTGGTTGTAGTTTGGATCTCTTGAACGGATCTCAGTGTCATTGAGTGTGTGGTCTGGATATAAAGTTAGGCCCCCCACCCCACACTACTGATGTACCCAAGGTCCCTGACCCCTGTCCTCTTGTTACAATTTCTTTCCTTGTCTGTCCTTCTCCCTATACCCTGGAATCAAAAGTCTATCTTCTTAGCTGCAGTGCTCACCCCAGATCACATTCTCTAATTGGGGTACTCCCACACATCTAATTGTGATGTAGCCAGGAATTGTTTGCAGCAAGGAGTTCAGACAGCTTCTAGGATTGTGTCCAGCATGTACAGGAAGCTCTAGGAACTGGACTTGTGGCCTAATGCTTCTAGGGGAGGCCCTTTAGGCACGTTTGAAAGTACAACTTGTTAGTGAGCCTATTGACTGTACAGGTTTGCCAATGAGCCTAAGGGGGGAAAACAGATATTTATTACGGGGGAATATAAAATAAAGCAATCATTTGGAGTGAATTTGACTAACAAAGTTACATGTGAAATTACACTTAGCTTTAACAATATCACTTCCAGAATTTTACCCTGAAGACTTGCTTTCACAATTTTACAGCAAGCTGGGCAAAGGTTTATTATAGCATGATTTACTTTTTTGAGTTCTTGTTTCTGTTTATGACTTTTTTTTTTGGTTATGATGATGGTCAGAGGCTACTTTTGGCTCTGTGCCCAGAAGTCCCAGCAGTGCTTAGGGGACTGTGTGTGGCAGGGGGGTCAAATCGGGGCCTTCCGCAAACAAAGCATGCACTCAGTCTACTGAGTTCGCCCTCTGGCTCTTTAGAAAGTTTTTAAAAGATTGTTTTGGTTTTAGAATACTGAAAGATGACAGTCCCTAACAGATTATATACAAAGAAGGATAATTAAACCATTAAATAGGATCTAAACTATCTAAATTAAAGAAATGTTAATCCAAATTGTTAATTAAGCTCTTTGTGACTTGTACAATTATCCCTCATAAAATTCACCCGCAGCTCAGGAAGACTAGAAAGCTCAACCACAAATTCACCAGCATAATTTACTGTCATTAGTGCTACTTTGCTTTGTTTTGTTTTGAAATCTTAAGCATGCCTTATTACTGAAAGCACAAAATGTTATTTATGGGGATTTTTTGGTTTCTTTTAAACATATTTAACCTGGGCTGGAGAGAGTACTGGAGTAAGGGCATTTCCTTGCATGTGGCCAACCTAGAATAGATCCCTGTTACCGTATGGTTGGTCCCCTGAGCACCACCGCCAAGAGTGATCCCTGCGCACAAAATCAGGAGTAAACCCTGAAGTGCTGACTATTCTCCCCCCTCCCCCCAAAAAATCTCCCAAATTTAATTAATTTTTAAAAACATTTATCTCAGGACTGAAGAGATAGTTCAATGAGCTGAGGAAGTGCTTTGCATATGGAGATCTGGGTTTGATGCACGGTACCACATGGTCCCCTGAGAACCATCAGGAGCAACTCCCAAGCACAGAGCAGAGTGTAGTCCCCTTGCACATCAGGAATGATCCAAAAATCAAAAACATGTCTCAAGTATCCTTTAAAATGCAAGTTGCAAATATGCTATATACTTACATAAAAAGTCTTTTTAAAGAAGCATGAGAGGGGCAGGGGAGATACTCTGAAAGATTGAGGCACATGCCGTGCTTTGACTGCAGGAGACCTGGGTTTGCTCCCCAGCACTATATGCGCCTCCTCACCCGCCACTGCTGGGAGTGACCCTGAGTTCCCAACAGCGAATATGAGATCACTATTTAATACTGCCAATGGCAGTTATATAGTTAACAGAAGGAAACTCAGCAATACTCTGCCAACTTACTTTTCATGTGTCTGCCTTGCTCTTGAAGCGAAGTTCCTTTTTTTGTTTTGGGGTCACACTCAGCCGTGCTTTGGGATCATTCCTGGCTCTGTGCTCAGGAACTGATGAGTTGCTAGGGATCGCACCTGGGTTGACCATGTACGAGGCAAGTACCTACCCATTGTACTTTCTTTCCAGTCCCAGAAACTAAGTTCTTAATTCTCACTATTACTATCCAAACAAGTACTTCATTGATTAAAATTCAAGACTCTCATTCTGTTTTGGCAGTTGCCTGTCAGACATACCCTTCTTATAGACTACAGGGAAAGCTTTGCATGCTGAAGAGATTGTATGGTAGAAAACCTAGGAGTATTTCCATGTTGGATAAGTGTGTTTAAGATTTGTTGTTTGGTGGCATAAACAAATGGAGGTGAGAAAAATGGTGATAAAGCCCATTTACTTCTGCCTCCATAACTCTTTCATCTATTTATTGGGTTTTCGTTCGTTTTCTGTGTTAGGGATTGAACCCAGGATCTCACACATGGGAGGAAAGTGCCCTGGCCCCCTACAGGTGTCTTTTGTGTATGTGTGTTGCGGAAGAGGGGTATTGAGGCAAACTCAGCCCGAGCTCAGAGATCACTCCTAGAGAAACTTAGGGTCAACTGCTTGCAAGGTATGCCTCTACTGTACTCCTTTGTACTTGGACTATCTCCTTCTCCCCCTCAGAAGTGGCTTTACACAATCACAGTAGACTTCAAACATCTCCCTATTTTTGCATAAAGCTCCAGTTGCTAACAAACATTCCTCCAAATCCCTGTTAGAAATCACATAGTTTAAGACAGTCCCATGTAGTGCAAGTTGTAGAAATGCAGGGGAAGCAAATGCTTGAAAAAAACCAAAGACAGCAACCCCTGTGTCGTGGTGATGTTCTTCTGAAGCCAGAGATTCTTTTTAGATATAAAAAAAGATCCTATGGGGCAAGATATAATGTTGTTTTCTGTTTTTGCTGGCCTGCTTAGACTTACTCTGTTCTGGGAGTAGTTGACAACTACTCCAACAGGAAAACTGAATTACCGAAATGTTTGACTGACTTCTGGAAATTAAAGGTGTGGTTCCAGCTCCTGGGCTGGAAATATCTTATGTACTTCCGGCTGGTGGAGCTCCATTTTTGTCTTTATGAACTGGTGTAACTGGTTGTGGTGGTAATCAACCTGCAGGTTAAGGTGATCTCATTTCCATGACTCCTACCAAAGGGCCACTAATTGATGGAGGTTGTGGAATCACTGGAGCTGATAAATCTCCCATTAAAAACCAAGATAAGAACTAGGCATTAACTCCAGTTTTGGAGACATGGGTAAACCCAGCATCATTGGTTCAAATCCAAAATGAGTCTAACTTAAATTCCTGGGTTCCATGGCAATGACTGTCATCACCATGGCCAGTAAGCCCCGGACCTTTCCAATTTTCACAAACGGCAGAACCTTTCTCTCATACTACCCTATCTTAATTGGCTTTGATAATGATGATGAGTCTTCATTCCTTCTCTTTGTTGTGGTGGTTGTAGGGATGACCATCGGTTGCACATTGGCTTGTGGTGCTCTCTGAGGGCTTGCACAACGTTATCTCAGTTGCAACGTTTGCTCACATGCTTGTCAGGGATCGGCTTCTTGAAGCCCTGTGTACATTCTCGTTGCAATACTCCCTGGGGGTGGCTGTGAGGCACATACTGGAAGGGGAGTCATGTTCATGGCTGCAGGCTTAAGCATCTTAAACGTCTGTGCTTACTGGGGGTTGCGTGTTTAGGTTTTTTGTTTGTTTGGTTTTGGCTTTTTGGTCACACCCGGCGATGCTCAGGAGTTACTCCTGGTTCTGCTCTCAGGAATTACTACTGCTAGTGCTCAGGGGGACTTTATGGGTTGCTGAGGATTGAATGTAGGTCAGCCGCGTGCAAAGTAAATGCCCTACCTACTGTATTATCACTCTGGCCCCTGCATTTTGAGTTGCGGTGCTTGCATACACTTGGCTGGGTGCTGGAGGTCACATACTCTTCCAGAGCCCAGGGATCCCAGAGTCATGAGGACCACACATCCACATGTGGCAAATAGTAGTATTGAACCCGTGGACTTATGTTATACAATCCTTCCTTCCTTCCTTCCTTCCCTCCCTCCCTCTCTTTCTCATTCTCCCTTCCTTCCTTTCTCTTGGACCACTCCTCACAGTGCTCAGGTCCAACGTTCAGCTCTGTATTCAGGGGTAACTTCTGGTAGTGTTGGGGAACCAAGTAGTATCAGAGACTAAACCTGAGTCCCTATATCCACTGTTCCTTGAACTATCTCTCTTGCTCCAGTGTTTTTGTTTTTAATTTTATTGCTTTCTGTATACTCCTAAGTAATCAAAGAGTGTAGACAAGAGATTTGTCCCTCTGCATTGTTTGAGTCTCCAAACTACTTACATATAATTTTATATAAATGTAATTAATTTAAAACAAAATAAAAGAATAGAAAAAACAACTGTAACTCAGCTTTAACAGAACTGAAAAGTTGAAGTCAATGGAGTAAGAATGGTTTCCCTCCAAGCACCAAATAAAGGGTGCTGGGAAGATCCACCCAGGACGGGAGATGCATGCTGAAAGTAGACTCTAGACCGAACATGATTGCCACCCAATGCCTCTTCTGCAAACCACAGCACCTAAAAGGAGAGAACAAAAGGGAGTGCCCTGCCATAGAGGCAGGGTGGGATGGGGGATTGGGGGTGGGAGGGATACTGGGATTGGTAGGGGTGGAGAATGGGCACTGGTGGTACTCCATCATTGTAAACTGAAACCCAAGCACAAAAACTTGTAAGTCTAAAAAATAAAAATAAAAAAAAGAAAATATTTCATTCTGTCACTGTCACTGTCCTCCCATTGTTCATCAATTTGCTCGAGCGGGCCCAGTAACGTCTCCATTGGAGACTTTGTTGTTACTGTGTTTGGCATATTGAATACATCACGGGTAGCTTGCCAGGCTCTGCCATGAGGGCGAGATACTCTCGGTAGCTTGCCGGGCTCTCCGAGAGGGGCGGAGGAATCGAACTCGGGTTGGCCATGTTGGCTGCATGTAAGGCAAACACCCTATCATTGTGCTATCATTCTAAAAAAAAAAAAATATCATGGATAGGCTGTCTCCTAAAATTGACATTTGATTGGTTTTCTCCCAAGTATTCCAAGGACACTTCTGTTACAAAAGATTGATGTGATTTTGGGAAGTGGACTGAATTTTCCCTTAGTCCTAAATAGAATTTTTGATAATGTGCATGTTACAAGTTTAAGGAGTTACAGTCTTTTTAAAAAAATGAATCTGTTAATTAATGTTATACTCTCAACATGCCTGGAATATAAACTTTTATTTTGCAATAAAAAAAGAATGGTTTCCCTCCAAATATACAGTTATACTTTGTTTTTAATTTAAAAATTTGGGGGATTGTTTTGGGGCCACTTCTATCTGTACTCAGGGGTTACTCCTAGTTTGGTGCACAGGAGTTGCTTCCAACGGTGCTCAAGGGATATGTGGTATCAGGGATAAAATCCTGTATTCCAGCCCATTGATCTCTCTCTCCTATCACATACTTTACTCTTTTTTACTGGGGAGAGGGTAGTTAGACCACACCTGGCAGTGTTCAGGGCTTATTCTTGGCTTTGTGCTTACGGGTCATTCTTGGTGATTGGAAGTCCATACACAGTGATAGAGATTGAACTGCAGTTGGTCACATGGAAGACAATTACTGTACCCTGTACTATCTCTCCAGCTTCGTATACTTTGTTGTTTGTTTTGGGGTCATACCCAACTTTTCCCAGGCTTTACTCCTGGCTCTACACTCAGAGATGACTCCTGGCAGTACTTGGGGGACACTTGGCAGTACTTGGCAGTACACTGGGGATGTCAAGAATCAAACCCAGGTCGACCACATGCAAGGCAAACACCCTACAGCTGTAATATTGTTTTGGTACTGGAATATTTAAGTATTTTAAGGTAAATTACACCCGTCAAAATTAAATTACAGATACAGCTTTTAAGTAGTGAACATTTTTTAAACTTTAAAAACTTTTTTTTTTTTTTGCTTTTTGGGTCACACCCGGCGATGCACAGGGGTTATTCATGGCTCTGCACTCAGGAGTTACTCCTGGCGATGCTCAGGGGACCATATGGGATGCTGGGAATCAAACCCGCATCAGCCGCGTGCAAAGCAAACGCCCTACCTGCTGTGCTATCTCTCCAGTCCCAAAACTTTGAAAACTTTTAAAAACTTTTTTTACTAAAAAGTTAAAGGTACTTTACTATGTAATAATACTATTGTTACACTTAAATTTAATAGGAGATCTTATTCAGATTACTGTAATATTTCTTAAAATAGTATCTATAATTTATAACCAAATTCAGTCAAAGACATACATTGCACTTATTGATTTTTTAATTTGTTTTGAGTCATACCTGGTGATACTGGGGGGCTGCTCCTGGTTCTAAGCTTGGGGATCACTCCTGGTGCTGCTCAGGGGACCATATGTGGTGCCAGAGACTGAATTGGATGTGGCCACATACAAGGGCCATATCTTCTCCATATGTTTATGTACTATCTTTCCATATATTTAATGTATTGAATCTCTTAAGTTTTAATCTAAAATTCTTGTTGGGGCCCAGGAAACAGCTTAGAAGGCTGGAATGTATGTTTTCATGTGGAAGCACTGGATTAAATCCCAGCCCTACATTTTCTCTCCATGCTTCCAAGGATGGCCCCAAAAGAAACAAATGAAAACACCAAATGAAAGTTTCTGTATGGGGGGGCAGGAGTGATAGTACAGCGGGTAGGGCATTTGCCCTGCATTCAGCCGACCTGTGTTCGATCACTGGCATCCCATGTGATACCCCAAGCACCTCCAGGAGTGATCCCTGAGCATCGCTGGATGTGACCCAAAAAGTCAAAAAAAAAAAAAAAAAAAGAATATGCAGCTCATTTTCTCCATGTCTTGAAGAAGCCAGCAGAGTTATCTTATAGAATATCTCAGCTTCTAGATTAAACTGTTTTTTTGACTATCTCAATTATTCTGTTTCTCTGTCCTTAGTGTTTTCTGTAAATTGAAAGTTGGATCCAAGTCCTTTAATTATTTTATGAAGAGGGGGCAGGGTATGTAACTCATTATAGAGTGTTTGGTTTTATGCCTGGGTTTGATGCCAGGAACCACAAACAAGCATAAATATTTTGAGACGCATCATTCTCAGATGATGCTTCCTTCACGTTGTATCACACCAGGAGAAACACCATGTTGGTTGTTGCCTTTCTGAATGCTGCCAGTGATCCCTGTGCTAAGGTTGTGACAGCATCACTTGAGCGATTATGGTGAGAGGTTGGTACCTGACAACCATAAAGTTCACCATTAGACTTCCAACAAGCATTCTGGTGTTTGTTCATGACTGGCTCAATCAACTATTTCAACAGGGTTGGCAAAACTTATACTTTCTTATTTTATCAGTTGTCCTTTGCTATTATTAGGGGTTGGAGTGATAGCACAGTGGTAGGGCGTTTGCCTTGCATGGGGCTGGTCTGGCCAAGCCGGGTTCAACTCCTCCGCCCCTCTTAAAGAACCTGGCAAGCTACCGAGAGTATCTCACAGCCCTCTTGAGCAAATCGATGAACAACTGGTAGACAGTGCTACAGTGCTACTATTATTATTATTGGTAGTGTTGAGGATTTAATCTAGGGTCTCATACATTTATCACTGCAAAGAAAGAACACATGATTAATACTACCCTTAATAAACACTTTTCTTTTTTTAATTTAATTTTTATTAGTGAAACACCATGAGTAACAGTTGTAGACTTACAAACTTTCGTGCTTGGGTTTCAGTTATACAATGATCGAGTACTCATCCCTCCACCAGTGCCCATTCTCCACCACCAATGATCCAAGTAGCCCTCCCACGCTCCCACCCTCTCCCTTCACCTCACCCCCGCCTCTGTGGCAGGGCATTTCCTTTTGTTCTCTCTTTCCTTTAGGGTGTTGTGGTTTGCAATAGAGGTATTGAGTGGCCGTCGTGTTCAGTCTATAGTCTACTTTCAGCACACATCTTGCATCCCGTGTGAGTCCTCCAAACACCCTTTACTTGGTGTTCCCTTCTCTATCTGAGCTACTTTTTTCCCCGGCAAGTCCAAGCTGTGGAGCAGACCTCCTGGTACTTATCTCAACTATTCCTAGTTGCTCATCTCCCATTGTATTACTTTATATTCCCCAGATGAGTGCAGTTTTTCTACGTCTGTTCCTCTCTTTCTGACTCATTTCACTTAGCATGATACTTACCATGTAGTACCACTTGTATGCAAATTTCATGACTTCATCTTTTCTAATAGCTACATAGTATTCCACTGTGTAGATGTACCAAAGTTTCTTTAACCAGTCTTCTGTTCTCAGGCACTTGAACACTTTTCTAATAATAGTGGAAATTATTTGAACTTCAGCTGATAGACAACTCCTCCTCCAGGTACTTGGGTGGAGGGTTGGAGGTGGAGAGGCATGTGGTGCTAAGAATTGAATCCAGAGCTCCTCAATGCAAAACATGCACAGCAGTCCTTGTAGCATTCTTCCTGGCTTCCTCCTCCTTATTCATTTTGGACCACACCTGGTAGTACTCAGAGCTTACTCCAGGCTCTGCACTCAGTTCATTCTGGGCAGGCTTGGGGGACCATATGTAGTGCTGGGGATTGAACCCAGCCTAGTTTTGTGCAGGGCAAGTGCTTTTCCCTCTGTATTATGGTTCTAGACCCCTTGCTGCTGCCTCTGCCTCTGTCTCTGCCTCCTCCTCCTCCTCCTCCTCCTCCTCCTCCTCCTCCTCCTCCTCCTTTTCTTCCTCCTCCTCCTCCTTCTCTTCCTCTTCCTCCTTCTCCTCCTCCTTCTCCTTCTCCTCCTCCTCCTCCTCCTCCTCCTCCTCCTCCTCCTCCTCCTCCTCCTCCTCCTCCTCCTTCTTCTTCTTCTTCTTCTTCTTCTTCTTCTTCTTCTTCTTCTTCTTCTTCTTCTTCTTTTCTTCTTCTCCTTCTCCTCCTCCTCCTCTTCCTCCACCATCACCTCCTCTTCTTCTTCCTCCTCCTCCTCCTCCTCCTCCTCCTCCTTCTCCTTCTCCTCCTCTTCTTCCTTCTTCTCCTCTTCCTCTTCCTCCTCCTTATTTTTTAAAAAATCTCCAAGTTATTCCAGGCTTGTCATGTACATTTCCTGCTCCAAACATGGAAATAGCTTTTTTTTTTTCAGTATCAGGGCTCCAACCAGGGCCTCAGACATGCAAGTTGCACACTTGACCACTCTACCACTGAGCCACATCCCTGACCTGGACTGGCAATTTCTCTGAGTTTCTTTCCATAAGGAATGGTAGTTAAAGGTCAATACCTAGGTGTAGCTTGTTTTAATACTCTTGCTTTTGATGCTTATTTTGTCTTCTCCAAGCAAGAACAACAATAATATCATTCGTTTATTTAGCATTGCCAACACAAAAGGAATTCTACATATATTAATGCAACCAGTTTATTGAGTTTTTTTTAGGTCAGTGAGACCTAAACATAAAGTGATTTTATGTCTTGTCTCATCCCCGCCTTTTATTGTGCCCTAATAAGTCTTTCTTTCCACACCTCAGGACAACTGAAGCACAAATCATTGTATTCCCACATCTTTCAATCAGGAATAACAAACAATCAAAGGCAACAGAACCTGAGAACTGGTCTACAGAACTGAGCTTACCTAGAGCAGAGGAGCAGGATGGGAGGGGCCCTGGGGCAATGGTGGAGGGAAGTGCAGGATCAAACCTGGTTGGGTTAAGAGCATATCAAGCACCTCACCTGCTGTACTAGCTCTCTGGCCTCAGATATTTATTTACTTGGGTGCTGGGAACCACAACTCAGAGCCTCACACAAACAAAGCATAATTTTACTGCTGAGTTATATCCCCAGCCCCATTATTTTATTTATTTACTTTTGGTTTTTGAACCTCTCCCTGCAATGCTCAGGACTTACTCCTGACCCTGTGCTCAGGAATTACTCCTAGCATTGCTCAGGGGGCCAGATGGGATGCTGGGGAACCAACCCAGGTAAGCAGCATGCAAAGATATACTATCTCTTTGGACCACTTATCAATTGGACCATTTAAAAACTGGACTACTTGTCTTTTTATATCTGAAATGATCTTCATTTCCCCCACTTTCCTTCACCTGATTGTTGTCACCAGGGGTTGTCCACTGGTAGCTCTGTTTGTATGCTTGGTTGTCAGGGTCCCACACTTAGTTGTGCTCATACATGCTGGGTTGCAGTGCACCAGGGATGGCAGCTTTGTGATGGTGCTGGGGACCCAGAAAGCAGTGCTGCAGCATTGTGCTCTGCTCCTCAAGCAGTACTAGGCATCAAACGCACCACCTCAGACCTGCAAGCAGGCACTCTGCCACTGAACCATCCCTCAGTACAAAAGCAAGGCGTGTGGGTGCTGGAGACATAATACAACAGGTATGGCTCTTGCCTTGCACTTGGCTAACCTATATTCAATCAAAGGCACCCAATATGTCCTGAGCCATTCTAGGAGTGATCCCTGAGCACAGAGTCAGGACTCAGTCCTGAGCACCACCTGGTGTGGTCCTCCCACAAAAAAAAACCCATGGAGTGCTTTTATTTTTATTGTGTGTGTGGACCATACCTGGCTATTTCTGTGGGCTGGCAAGGCTGCACCCATCTGTGCTATGGTGGCGGCAGTGACGTGACATGTGGTGTTGGAAATTGAACCTGGGAAACTGACCCATGCAAGGAATGTACTCTACCACTCAAATCACATGCCAGTGTTCTATTATTGTTATTAACATATCCATATTCAAAACATTGAGTTCTTTACATATCTGAGTAATAGACACCTACAAGATGATCTACAAATATTGTCCCTCATTTCTTTTTTTCCCATGAATAGTATTTTACAGAGCATGAAATTTATTAAGTGTGTGTATATGGCATTGGGAATGAAATTCAGAAAGTTATATGTGTAACACGTATTCTACAACTGAGCCACATCCCTGGCCTCCAGTTGTATATTTTTTTCTTTTGTTGCTTCTGCAGCTATTTATTTTATTTGGTTTTAGGGCCACACTTAGTGGTACACAGTGATTATTCATGGCTCTGCATTGAGTAATTATGCCTAGTGGGCTTGGGGGACCACAGGGACGCCAGGAATCAAAGCCAGGTCAGCTGTGTGCAAAGCAAGTACTTTACCCGCTATATTGCCTCTCTGGTTCCTGGTGTTTGTGCTTTTAGTGTCATATCTAAGAAGCCATTGTCTAAGCTAAGATGAGAACCTGAGGATTTCTTCCTATATCTTTTTTGTAGAATCTCATTGTCCATACCATGTATATAATTTTAGTTATATATAGTTATACATTGTTTGTTTGGGGACCACATCTGGTGATGTTCAGGGCTTACTCCTGGCTCTGTGCTCAGGGATCACTCCTAGTGGGGCTCAGTGGACCATATGGGATGCAAGATAAATACACTACCTACTGTCCTATCACTCCAGCCCCCTACTTATATGTAGTTTTTTAACCCATTCTATTTTTCTTTTTTTTCTCTTTGATGGCTTAGGGGATAGGGGACATATCCTCCGTGTAGAGCTCACATCTGCTGCAGTGACCATAATCCCAAATAGCAACCAATGGGATTGAACTTGAGCATGTGAGGAGGTGTCAGAGACTGAACTCTAGGCCTCATTGATTTACACTTCCAAGGCATCTGCTCTATTGTTGAGCGACCCTCTGGCCCTCTCTATGTGCATCTTTGATCCATTTTGAATTACATTTTTTAAAACGCTCTTACGTGGACTTTTTTTATTAAAATTTTTTTTTAATAGTGAGACATCATGAGGTACAGTTGCAAACTTACACATTTTTGTGCTTGGGTTTCAATTATACAATGATCAAATACCATCCCTCCACCAGTGCCCACTTCCCACCACCACGCATCCCAGTATCCCTCCTGCCCCTCATCCCCCCCATCCCACCCTGACTCTGTGGCAGGGCATTCCCCTCTGTTCTCTCCCTCCTTTTGGGTGTTGTGGTTTGCAAAAGAAACATTGAGTGGCAATCATGTTTGGTCTATAATCTACTTTCAGCATGCTTCTCCCATCCTGGGAGGGTCCTCCCAACACCTTTATTTGGTGTTCCCCTCTTTATCTGAGCTCCCTTTTCCCCTAGTATGTGTGGTTGGCCTACAAGTCATGGAGTAAAATTCCTGGTACTAATCTCGGCCATTCTTGGGTGTTAGTTTCCTATTTTGTTACTTTATGTTCCCCAGATGAATGCAATCTTTCTATGTCTATCCCTTTCTTTCTGACTCATTTCACTTAACATGATACTTTCCATGTAGTACCACTTGTATGTGAATTTTGTGACTTCGTCTTTTCTAACAGGTACATAGTACTCCATTGTGTAAATGTACCAAAGTTTCTTTAACCAGTCATCTGTTCTTGGGCACTCAGGTTTTTTCCAGATTCTGGCTATTCTTACATGAACTTTTAATTAAATTATTTGTTTAGTTTCTTGTGCCATCACCAGCAGTGTTCAGGGCTTATTCCTGGCTCTGTGCTCAGAAATTGCTACTGGCAAGGCTCAGGAGAACATATGTGGTGCTGGGTATCCAACCAGGTTTGCCACTTGATCACCTGATCACTTGACATCCTGTTAATCATCGATTTGCTCGAGCAGGCACCAGTAATGTCTCCATTCGTCCCTGTCGTGTGATAGTGTAGCCCAATGGCATCTTCTCGCTCCAGGAACACGAAGAGCCTCAAACCAATCGTTCAGGGTCTTGACGAAGAAGTCTGACCATCTCATAGGTGGGCAGCCATGCAATCTTTTGACATCCCATGGAATCCAGTTGGTAATGGCTCTAGTCCAGTGGTAGTCTCCAAATCTCATTACGTGTCCAGCCCATCAGACAAAAATCAGGCGTCAAAAAACGCCTTGGCAAATGAGACAGCATCTCTGATTCTTGATCATCGATGGAGGTTGGAACTCCAGATTCTTTCTCTCATTTGAGTGAAGCGTGATACTCCAAACATAGCTATTTCGATTCCTCTTTGGGAGACCTGAATAGCATTCTCATCCTGTTTTCATAGGACCCAGGTCTCTGAGACATATGTTAATGCAGGAAGAACAGTGGAATTGAAGAGGTGTGCCCAGAGCTGGAGGTTCTTCATCCTCTTAGCTATTTCTTTGACGCTCTTGAAGATGTTCCAAGCCGCTTTCTTCCTCCTGCGCAACTCAGGTACCAGGTCATTTGTCATGTTGACTTCTTGACCTAAGTACACATAACTGTTGCATTCAGAGATGTTCATTCCATTGAAAGCGAATGGAATGTCAGGAATGATACCATTTCTCATAAACATTGTCTTCTTGTGATTCAACACTCACGGTTGAAGTTGGCCAGCACTTGTGCCACTTGGCTAATGTTTGGTGTTATTAGAACAATGTCATCAGTGAAGCAGAGGTGGTATAGTTGCCGACTGTCTATCTGCACTCCCATTTCTTCCCACTCCAGTCATTGCATGACGTTCTCGAGGGTGGCACTGAAGAGTTTTGGTGAAATGATATCACCCTATCACCCTACTGAACCCCTTTCTTGACATGGATGATCACTTCCTTGTAGAATAGTGAGATCCTGGTAGTGAATCAGTAGAACAGCTCATGGAGGATCCTGATGTATTGAGTTTGAACACCCTGTTTGGCCAGGGCTTCAATGACCGCTTCAGTCTCAACAGAATCAAAGGCCTTCTTTTAATCAGTGAATGTTAGACAGAGCAGTATCTTGAACTCCCGAGAAACCTTAATGAGCTTGGTTATCATGTGGATATGGTCGATCGTGCTAAATCCTTTTCAGAACCCAGCTTGCTCACATGGTTGTCCTTCATCTAATGTTCTGCCAATCCTATTCAGGATAACTCGGGTGAACAGCTTGTAGACGACAGACAACAGGCAGATCGGGCAATGGTTGTCAATGTCATGGATGTCTCAGTTCTTGTACGGTAGTACAGTCCTGCTGGTTTTCTATTGGTTCAGAACCATACATTCAGACAGGTAGCGGCAGGTTCTTCAGGTGTTCGGGTATGACCTTGTCTGGGCTGGATGCTGTTCACTTCTTTACCAACAAAATGGTGTGTCAGATTTCGGAAGGGAAAACATTGGGAAGATATATCCATCCTGCGGAATTTGGTATGTGGGCAGGTAGACGTGGCTATCGAAGAGATCTGAGTAGAAGTCATGGATAATATTCTCCATTGCCCTTCTGGAAGATGTGATAGATCCATCAGGACATCAGAGGGCAGTCATCTTGGTCTTGTAGTTGGCGAAGGACAGGCGTGTGCTGCTAATGCTTTTCCCGGCTTCTGCCACATCTACCAGCACTTCTGCTCATCTCTCTTTGAGGGCTTCCTTTATCACTTCTCTGCACTGCTTTGTGAGCTCGGACGTTCGCTTGCGTTTGCCTGAGGCTTGTGCCAAATCACGTTGGCGAATAAGCTCAAGAGTTTTCAAAAACAGGCATCTTTTTGTGGCTATCTCTCTCTCAGTGTTCCTTGCACAATCATGAAGGTGCTGAACTAGTTGATCGTATTCCTCATCAATGTTTTCAATGATGGCATCTTTGCAAGTTGCTGCAATAGTGCCAAAGAGCTCCCAGTTGATGGTCGTTCTGGGAGTTCTCTTCTTAAACTTTGCAGCCCTTTCTCCCTGCTCTGTGAAGTAGAATTTTGCAAGAGGAGATGGTGGTCTGATCCCGTTTGGAATTTTGGGACAACAGTGACATCGATCAGGCAAACCTTTGATTGAATATGATGTGGTCAATTTTGTTGTGGAACTGTCCACTGGGAGACTCATATGTCCAACATTTAGATTTGACCTTCTGAAACTGTGAGTTACCATGGATGGTCTTGGTCGACATGATGAACTCAAATAGTCTCTCACCCTGTTCATTCCATTCTAGGCTATGGGTCCCCATGTGGAGTTCTTCGGCTGATCTTCTTGGTCCTATCTTGGCATTAAAATCACCAACAATGATCTTGTAGAAGGTGTGGACTTCTTTATAGAACTTCTCCAGTTCCTTATAGAACTTCTCAATTTCTCCTTCATCATAATTGGATGTTGGTGCATAGACAACAAAGATAGAAACTGCTGGCAGTGAGTCACATCTATTCAAGTGTAATCGTCTGATTCGGGTTGTTAGGCATTTGAATGAATCAATGCTCATGACCAAGTTCATGTTGACAAGGACACGAACACCACTGACACCTCTTTTGTCACATGTTCCTACGAACAGTTCTTCTCCAGTGTCGAAAACCATGTGATGTGATTGATGCCTTCTCGTCTCAGTCAGATCAATGATGTCATACTTGATCTTTCACACTTCTACCATCATGTCCTCGATGTGTGCATCTGATACCAGCGTATGTGCATTGAAAGTACAGACAGTCATTTTTGTCCTTCTTCGCTTTGGCAGCCTAATTTAGCCTTGAGATTTTATCAGCCTCTCCTTCCTCATCCCTTTTTTTTTTGTTAAATTTATTTATTGAATCACTGTGAGAAAAATTACGAAGCTTTCAGGTTTAAGTCTCGATCATACAATTATCAAACACCCATCCCTTCACCAGTAATTATTTTTCACCACCATGAACCCCAATTTACCCCCCTCCCACTCCTCCCGATGCCTGTGAGGCAGATGATTTCTACTTAACTCTCTATTTACTTTGATTACATTATTTCGACAAAAGATGCACCATTATTGTTTGGAATTTCCCCCCAAGAATCAGAACTGCTGAAAAATCATTGTGAAATAATTTGTATTCCTCATCTTTCTTAACACTGCCGTATTGTTGGCTTTTTCAGGGTCAGGGGAATGAGACCCATTGTATTGACCATTGTATTCCTCCACTCCCTCCACTAACCAGCCGGAGCCACACTCCAGGATGCTTTCCAGATTCTCGGGCCGAGACTCACATACGAGTGAAGCCCCACAGAACAAGGTAAGCAGAATTCTGTGATCTTGGACTCCATGCTCAACGGGACCTGGGAACAGAGATCCTCTGCCTGCTTCCACCAATCTCTGGAGACCAAGGGATTAAAACTAGAAGCCCCACCCTACCCTGCCCTGTCTGCTTCCACCAACCTCCAGCGACCCAGGGATTACACACAGAAGACCAACCCTACCAACCCTACCTCATCGGCAGACCTCCACTACCTGCACTACTCAGCTACTGCCACACTCCAGGACACTTTCCAGATCAGACCACGTGGCCGCTTTGCACGCTTTTCAACACATCATAAGGTTTGCCACATGCAAAGCAAATTCCCTACCCACTGTGCTTTCTCTCCTGTCCCAAATGGATTTACTTTTAAAAGAGCAGTTTTAGATTCACATCCATTTATTATATGTGATATGAGGTAGAAGATCCAGTTTTAGGATTTTACATGTAGCTAATCAATTGTCCTAGCACCCTTTACTGGAGACTATTTTCCCTCCACTGAATTGTCTCCACCCAGATCCCCCATCTTCCAGTAGCTAGACAGTTACACCCACCAACTACCATGTAACCCCATCAATGGCCAGGATTCAGAAACTATAAAACCACGCTCCTGGGTGATTCAATAAAATTTTTAAAAAGTAAAAAAAAAAAAACCCAAAACCAAAAAACAACCAAGCAGCCACATTTGCGGCTACGCGACCTCTTATTCTCTAGTTCTCGTTCTCAGAGAACCTGGCAGGCTACTGAGAGTATCATGCCTGCATAAATACCTGACTGGGAACACCTGTAAAGGTGATTAGAGGCTGCTCCAAAAGCCTCCATCCCTCTTGGAGAGCCCGGCAAGCTACCAAGAGTATCCCACCTGCATAACAGAGCCTGGCAAGCTACCTATGGCGTACTCAATATGCCAAAAACAGTATCAATGATGGTCCTCATTCTTCTGACCCTGAAAGAGCCCCCAATATGCCATCGGGCTACACTAGCAAGTGACAGGGACGAATGAAGACATTATTGGTGCCCGCTCGAGCAAATCAATGAACAATGTAGTGATAGTGATAGTGATACAATTGTCTTGGCATTCTTGATAACCGTTTGAGCACAACAAGCGTTTCTTTCTTGGCTGTTAATTATCTAATTGTTCTCCCTTAATCTAGGGCTACACTGTGTTGACTATTGTAGTTTGGTGATATGTTTTCAAATCTGGAATGACAAATTACTTAACTTCTTTTTTCTTTACAAGTTGTTTTGACATTTATTGGCCCTGGTATTTCCATAGTAATTTTAGGATCAGTTTGTTAAGTCCTGAAAAAAAGCCAGGCGGGATTTTTATAAAAATTGCATTGAATCTCTAGTTCAATTTGGAAATTGTTTTAACAATATTAGGTCATGAATATATGAAGTCTTTCCACTTTTTTAGATCTTTAATTTCATTCAACAATGTTCAGTGTTGGGGCCAGAGCGATGGTGCGGTAGGTAGGGAGTTCACCTCGCACATGGCTGACCCAGATTTGATTTCTAGCGCCCCATATGTCTTCTGAGCCCTGCCAGGAGTGATCCCTGAGCAGAGAGTCAGGAGTAAACCCTGAGCACCACCAAGTGTGGCCCCAAAAGCAAAACCAAAAACCAACAACAAAAATAATGTTCACTGTGCAAGTCTGTTTATGTTGTCAATGTTTTTACGATGCTCTCACAAGAGACATTTTTTTCTTTTCAAAATCTAATGTTTATTTATTTATTTATTTTTAATTTGTTTTTTTAATTTTTAATTTTTAATTTTTTGCTTCTTGGGTCACACCCAGTGATGCACAGGGGTTACTCCTGGCTTTACACTCAGGAATCACTCTTGGCGGTGCTCAGGGGACCATATGGGATGCTGGGACTCGAACCTGGGTCGGCCGCATGCAAGGCAAACGCTCTACCCACTGTGATATCTCTCCAGCCCCTCTAATGTTTATTTTATTGGGTGATAAGATTGTAGATTTGCTGGAAAACATCCTTACCACTTAACATCACACCCACCAGCATGATCAGAATGATCTTTCTCTTTTTTTCCTCACGCTCCCTGCCTTCCTCAGGTAACCACCATAGTTTGCTAAGAGCTAGTTCTGCTGGTTTGTATTTCCCCAAGTTTTTTTCCCTAATAACTAGTATCTGTGGTGCTCATGAAACTATATGGTGTCAGGAATTAAACCCAGTGCTCCCACAAGCAAAGCATGCACTGAAGTCCTTTGAACTATTTCCTAACTCCTAGAAATTGCTTTCTTGTTTGGTTTTTGGGAGCTCACAATTGGTGGTGCTCAGGGATTACTCCTGGTTCTGTGCTCAGGAATCACAGATCATGGAGTACTGGGGATTGAACCTGCATTGGCTGTGTGCAAGGAAAGCTACCCTACCCATCACAATATCTCTCTAATCCCAGTAATTGATTCCTAAGCTTCATTTCTTTATTCTGCTTTTCGGCATTACATATAGTGATCTCAGAGTTTTCTCCACTCACTCAGGAATGACTCCTAGTGGTGTTCAGGGGAATATATGGAATGCCAGGGATTGAACGCAGGTTAGCTGTATTCAAGGTAAGCACCTCACCCACTCTACCATCTTTCCGGCCTCTCAACTTTGTTTCAGAACAAAGCAAAAGCATATGGAATCCTCTGCAGGCTGCTGCTGCATTACTAAGTTCCGAGGCTACTATAGGGGGGCTCTGGGACATGGATGTCTCATGGACCATATGGGAGTTCACTGAAGGGCCCCACGGGTCCACACAGAACTCAGAAATGATCTCCACTTCTGGGTTTCCAGCTTCACCATTCAGTCACTGGCCTAGCCACACACCCAGAGGTTTTGTTTGTGCCCTGTGGCATGCATCTTCTTGGCTGGGATTCAAGAAAGAGAGCTTAACCTGCTGTATTTGCCTGACAGGAATGGGCTTGCTCTCCAGATTTTGTGACTTACTATAAATGCTTAGTAATTAAGGAGGTGAGTTAAGGTATAGCAGTGGAAAAACGCCTTGACAAAACCTGACAAAAACAAACTATAATACATCAAAAGTGGTATAAACTGCAATGGTATGGCCCAAAACTTTTGGTATGACCGTAAAGCGAAAATAAATAAATAATGAAATAAAGAAAGAAATAAAAGGTTGAAGACAATTGATTATCTTTGGGGGAAAATTAGTTTCCTACCTTACACATATACAAACCCATATTTTAGGTAAATAGCACTGTCCACTGTAGCACTGTCCTCCCATCGTTTATCAATTTGCTCGAGCGGGCACCAGTAACGTCTCCATTGTGAGACTTGATACTGTTTTTGGCATATAGAATACAACACGTGGAGCTTGCCAGGCTCTGCCATGTGGGGTAGATACTCTTGGTAGCTTGCCAGGCTCTCCGAGAGGAATGGATGAATCAAACCTAGGTCAGCCGCATGCAAGGCAAACACCCTACCCCCTGTGCTATTGCTCCAGCCCTTTAGGTAAGTAAAAAAACAAAACAAAACAAAAGCCCTCATCATTAAAAACAATAATAAGGCTACAGGATAGTGTTGCAGGTGAGGCACTTGTCTTGCATGCAGCTGGCCCCGATTTGATCCCTGACACTAGAGAATCCTCTGAGTCCCTCCAGAAGTGATCCCTGAGCACTGCTGATTGTGACCCAAAACCAAGAAAAAGATGCCAGAGCGATAGTACAGCGACTAAGATATTTGCCTTGCATGTGGCTGACCCAGGTTCAATCCCCCGCATCCCAGATGGTCCCTGGAGCACTACCAGAAGAAATTCCTGAGTGCACCCCCTGAGCATTGCCAGGTATGGCACAAAAAGAAAAAAAAATCTCTAACATGTTTAGGGAAAGCAAAATTTCTGTTAATTCAAATCTTAAAAAATGACAGCAACAAAAACTACAGGGAACATCACTGTCACTGTCACTGTCCTTCCATTGTTCATCAATTTGCTCGCGCGAACCCAATAATGTCTCCATTGTGACACTTGTTACTGTGTTTGGCATACCGAATATGACACGGGTAGCTTGCCAGGCTTTGCCGTGTGGGCGAGATAGTCTCGGTAGCTTGCCGGGATCTCCAAGAGGGACAGAGGAATCGAACATGTGTTGGCCTGGTCGGCCGTGTGCAAGACAAACACCCTCTCTGCTGAGCTATCGCTCCAGCCCATAGGAGGATGTAAAGGAGAGGAACTGGGGATCTGGCCTAAATGGCAGAACACATGCCTTGTATGTTTGAGGTCCTGGATTTGGTCCCTGGTTCTGCCTGACCCAACAAGCATCAAAGGGAATGGTTCCCACAACAATAAACAAACAGAAAAATAAACAATAAGCAAAATGAAAAAAGAAACTTAAGTACAATAATGAAAGGATACCATTATAAAAGTAAAAATATGCAAGCTGAAAATTTTAGAAAAACTTCCGAAAATCAAGAATAAGACCAGTGGCCTATCTGACAAATGTCCCAAATAGAAGCAAAGAACTGGTAATGAAGCTCCAAACTGCCGGTGATCACAAGGACAGTCTATGCCCCTGAGGGATCAGGGAAGTGCAAATGAATACTATCATTAAATTTACACTTGGAGCCAGAGAGAGAGAGTAGAACTGGATGCTTGCCTTGCAGGCACCACATATGGGCCCCTGGGCTCCTCCAGGAGTGATCTCTGAGCACAGCTCAGTGTGTCCCAAATGCCTCCCTGTCAAATAAAAGTTAAAATATTTAAAAATTAATTTACTGACCTTGCATTGGCAGCATACTAAAATACTAGTTCAAAATATATTAAAAAAATTAGTCAACACTCTTCTGATTCACTAAGAAGTTTAGAATTTTGAAACTGTGATGTGCAAGTCCTCTGAACTTGGCCAGAAGTGATCCTTGAGTACCGAGCTAGGAGTAAGCCCTGAGCACTGTCGTGTGTGGCCCAAAAGCAAATTAAAATGACATAAAATGAAACCAGATGCCTTATATGCAGCTGACCCATGTTCAATCCTTGATGCCGGTGTGGTCCCCTGAGCACTGTGAAGAATGATCCTTGAGCATAGAGGCAGGAGAAACTCTGAGCATCACCAGGTATGAACCTCTCCCCACCCCAATTTCCATTAAGGAAACTAAAAATAAAAGCAAGCAAACAAAGTCACAGCAAGAACTCACAGCAGTAGCTCCAAATTAACTTTCCTGGTACCACAAAGATACTGTGTAGGAAAGGTGCTTGCCTTGCATTCTGCTGAGCTGAGTTCAATCCTTGGCACTGGAAGGAGTGATCCCTGGCTGGCTCAGAGCCGGGAGTAAGCCCTGAGCACAGTCAGATGTAGCCCCCAAACAAACAATCACTTTGATATAGACTTTTATTCTGTTTTAATTTCAATCTACTACGCTCAGAACAAGTTCTATGCTCTCTGCCTAGTGACACAATCAGTTTTTAACTTCAGTCTCATGAGTAAGATTCTCCACTGCCTTGGAGAAGCCAAATACTTGCTTCTAATGAACAAGTCTGTACAGGTATTCTCCCCACCTTATAACCAGCATTTTCTTTTTGAAATATTCCTACATGTTTAAGTTTCAGAGAAAGGAGGATTCACAGAAGAGTTAGAAATAGGGTACTCTTAAGAATACGGATTCAAAATGTGTGCTGTCAGACTTCTTAGTCCTCTTCAAGTCTGCTGAAAGGGGCCATCAACCAGTTCCTGTTTTGAATATGTCATGAGCAAGGACAGACACCTTAGATGAAGCCCTTAATTGTTTTGACTTCAATTTTCCTGCAGTCAGCTAAGAGTGGCAGATTAAGTCATTTCAGAGGTATCTCCTTTTTTCCGGGGAAGGTGGTCTTCCAAGCAGTGCTCAGTGGACCCTAGAGCCAATCCTGATAATAATTGACCCCATCCACTTGGGTCCAGTACTGGGGCCACCATCATGGCCACTCATGTGATATTCAGAATTGAACCCAGGACTTTTGCATGCACTTGAGCACTTTGGACTCAACCCTAAATTCCTTGAAATTTCCATGATGCTAAGAAGGAAGAATTTGAAGCTTCATTTAAAAAAAATTCCTTGGCGGTCCAGAGAGATAGCACAATGGGTAGGGTGCTTGCTTTGTACACAGCTGAACCAGGTTCTATCTCCAGCACTACATATGGCTCTGTGAGCTCTGACAAGAGCGATTCTGGAGTACAGAGCAAGGAATAAGCCCTGAAAACTGCTGGGTGTGCCCTCTTCCCTGACCCCCAAATTTTCTTTGCTTCTGAAATGCCTTTTTTCCTTTCTTTTTCGACACACCTACAGTTCTCAGGGCTTACTTCTGGCTCTACACTCAGGAATCATACCCGGTGGTATGTGGGGGATCATATAGAGTGCCAGGGATTGGACCCAGTTCAGCTCAAGTGACCTGGATGCTGTACTATCTTTCCAGGCTTGGTTTTTACTTCTTTTAATCATTTCCTCACACTGATTGGATAAAAAACTGGTGGTCCCAAATAAATCTTTGGATGACTTTTTGGGATGGTTTACTTTTCATTTGCACAAATTGAATGCAAAAGACTAATACTGCCCTGTTGTTAGGTAAATTTCTTGTTTGTTCACCCATGTAGACATGTATGTCTTTGGAATTGGTCCTTAGTTGTCTTGAAGGTGTGGATGGTCTCTCTCTCTCTCTCTTTAAATATTGAAATTTTTAAAAATTTTATTTCTCTATTGCACAGCGGGTAGGGCGTTCGCCTTACAAGCGGCCAACATGGCCGACCAAGTTCAATTCCTCCGCCCCTCTCAGAGAGCCCGGCAAGCTACTGAGAGTATTCGATATGCCAGACACAGTAACAACAAAGTCTCCAATGGAGACGTTACTGGGCCCGCTCGAGCAAATCGACGATCAACGGGAGGGCCTTTATTTTTTTTTAATGAGTCACTGTGAGATACAGTTACAGACTTACAAACTTGTATCTTGGCAGTAATATTTTTCTACTTCTCTCCTGCTTGGTATGAAGAAGAATCTGATTTATCCCGAGGTATGATACAAATTCTTTCTTTAAATCGACATGCTATGGTATCAGTGGACAAAATGCCCATTCACAAGGTTATGATCTTGTCACTGAATTTACAAAAATGTATACATACTATTAAGTTCAGTGTACTCATACTGAAAAAAAGTTCATTTTCTGGTCAAACCTGTTAGTTTCAAGAGTTGGCAACTACTTGTTGCAGTCAGGAATTACAGGTTGAAAGCAACAACAAGCAGTTTAATTCACATGGTGCTGGAATTCAAAAGAAAGGAGACAAGCAAGTGAAATTTATTCACATTTAATAGCAGGGTGGTGCCCAATTCCAGATGACTCAGGATGCCAGTTAGTGAAGCAGATACTGTAGAAAATGTACTTTGGACAAGTTCCTGAGAGATGGACTGCTCTAGGGTAGTTACACAGCCAAATCCTGTGTGAGTAGAGGCAATTTCTGGAAACCAAAAATATAAGAGGATATTTGTTAGTTTGATGACTGGGACCAGATTATATAGTGAACACTTAGATTTCTTTTAAAATTAGATTTAAAATATTATATAGGAGCTGGAGAGATAGTACAGAACATAAGGAACATGCCTTGCATGCTGCTAACCCTGGTTCAATCCCCAGCACTGAATATGGTCTCCTGAGCACTGCTGAGTGTGGTGCAAACATCTCCCTCATCAAAAAAAATTAATAAAGGAAAAAACTATTAGATAAAGGGTGGGAGAGACAGCTCCAAGAACTGGAGCACGTTCTTTGCAAGCTGGAGGCCTTCCATCCCTGGTACCCTATGGTCCCCCAAACTTTTGCAGGGAACAACCTTCTAAGCACTAAACTGGGAGTAGCCTCTGAGCACCTCTGGGCTGACCCTGGGAAACACCACCAGTTAGATGCAGTCATGAAAAATTATAAAATATGGCATGAACATACATAGATAATATGAAGGAAAAAAAGAAAGTGAGCTTCAGTTACTACAAACAAAACACAAAAGAGTTGCATCCATTAATAGGAAACTAAGACAGGTTAGGACATCTAACAAATAAAAATCTCACGATGTAAAAATTTGCTGATAAGAAGCCATTGTTAATAGTACTGTAAACCAAAAAATGTATAATTTTGAAAATATTGCTTGTTTTAAGTTATTCAAACTTATCCAATGGGCCATTTTCACTGGTGCTTGGTGGGCCCTGGTGGAAGGGAGAGGGACTGAGCCCAGGGCCTTGCATATGTAGCACACATGTTCTACCTCTTAAATCATACCCAATCCCCAAATCTCAGATTTCTTAAAGCGTTATTTAGCCTTTTAAATTGAAAGCTGGCAGAGTGACAGACTCCGCCTCCATTTCAAGTACTACAAGACATAATGTGGCAAAACCAAAAACATTCGAAGCAAAATTATGCAATTTTGGATAGCAAAGATTCTTATGTATGACAATCAAGCAGTGCTCCAATATTTTAGCAGATAGATGAAGTTATTTTAACCTTAATTGATTGTAAGTAAACAAATGCAGACAGACAGAAATCTATTATGTTTACTAATAATAGAAGGGCAGTTTTGCTTACTCATTTCAATCTTGCTAATGAACATACACCCTGTCTGTCGATGACCTTGAAGGTGTGTGTGTGTGTGTGTGTGTGTGTGTTTGTGTGAGATAGAGAGGGGAAGAGAGATAAAATGTTACAATATGAGAATTTGGAGTAATAATCTCTGTAAAACCTTTAAGTGCCCTGTCAACATAGAAAAAACAGTAGTGCCAAAGAGACAGTATAGGGATTAAGGATCTTGCCTTCCATGTGGCCAATCATAGCTGGATCCCCAGCACTATAAACAGCCGCCTGAGCACTACCATGAGTGACCCATAAGCACAGACCTAGGAATAATCCCTGAGAACTGCTGATGTGGCCCAGAATCACCCCCCACACAAGCATACAAAAGAACATTGTCTTTATTCCTCCTCTGCTTTCTTTGACCCTCCCACACCTGTTATGTGCCCTTTTATGACATAATGTAATAACTGTACAAGACAGTAATTTGTTTTTCCCACAAAGTTAAGTTGGGGCCAGAGAGGTAGTACAGGAGTAAAGGGGATTGCCTTGCATCTTACTACCCCAGTTGAAACCTCAAACCACATATGGTCCCCCAGTACTTCCAGGAGTCACTCTTGAGCAGAGAGCCAAGAGTAGTACCTGAGTACCACTGGGGTGACCCAAACACTCTTCTGAAATAAAGCGTTCAATTTCTTTAAAATGAAAAACAACCTGAAAGTAAAAAATGGAATCTTCTGTAATGCAGATCTAGAAGCAAGCAAAATCTGACACATCTGATGATGTGTAAATAAAAGCAAAATTTTTCATTGTGCTCCAAAGAGATTTAGCGTAATTCCTGTGCAAAGCTGACATAGAAATTTCTGAAGTGTTCAGTATATGTTTTTTTCAAGTAAATTTCCTCCTACTTAGTTTTGAATGAGTCCATCTGTGAATTGGGTCAGTGTTGTGAGACCTCATAGCCATTCAAAAGGAAATTCTGAAATTAAAGTTTTTTGTCAGCGTATTTATTCTCAGGGATTCCCCCTCCCCTTTTTTTTTCTTACTAAGTTTAAGTAAAGGTCTTTAAAGAGTCTGAATGCAGCCAGATTACTAGACACTGGGCAATATCTAATGTTTAAAGGGCAAACAAATATGATAATTTATTTTGCATCAGTGCTGTGCATAGAACTGCCTGGATTTGTCATACTTCTCATGGTAAATAAACTGATTTTAATACTGCTTTTTTTACTGAGAGGCAAGTTTTTGATATATCAATTTCATTTGTGACATCACTAGAAACTAAAGGTATCCTATTCAGTAAAGGTAAGATTTCCTTGGTGCTTGACTGGCCTAAATGACTTGTCTGGGTTATACAGTGAATTGTCAGCTGAAAGAACATAGAACCCTTAACTTGACCAGTTATCCACTAATAGCCACTATCATTTTAAAGGGGTTTTAAAGGTACAAGGGAACATAGCAGTTTGCCAGATGAGGAAGCCTGTGAGAGGTATACCAGATACCTGTATTGACTCCTTCAGTGGGTGATACTTACCTGGCAAGTCAAGTAATAGGAGTAATTGTACTCCAGGGAGTGGTCATGAACATAATTTAGCAAACTAGTTTCTAATCTCCTGTTTTCATCATCTACAAGACTTGCTCAGCATTTATCCACACATTTCTACGATATACACCACTTTTCCAGCAAACTACCAGTCCCTAAGTAGTACAAATCCAGATTCTGTGTGGACTACGTTACAGATCTTAACACCATGAATCTATAGGTGTGGTTCTTCCTTTAGGCATGAAGTATTTTCTCACTAAACATCTAGCCTAGATTATTGAAGATTAAGTAAAGCTATCTAATCAGATGTACCTGTTACTAAAATATTTAGGCTAACATGGATGGGAAAATAATGTCTAACTGAATCATAAGAAAAGAAAGAAATCTGGGTCAAGGATGTGGCTCAGTAGTAGAGCACTTGCTTTGTATGTAAGGCCCCAGCACTGTAAAAAAAAATTAAAGGAAAAAAAGGAAAAGTTTATCTTCTTTTCCAGAGTTTAATGATTGCTGCTGTAGGGTATGCTATTAAAAACAAGCTATAAAATCATTTAAGAATAATTTTTAATTGCAAAAATAGGAAGCATAGCACAGCATACAGGGTAATAGTTTGCAAACAGCTAACTAAAGTTTGATGCCCAGCACCACATGATCCCCAGAGCACCACCAGGAGTAACCCCTGTGCATCACCAGGTGTGACTCAAAAAGCAAAAAAAAAAAAAAAAAAGCTTTTCACTGTCTTTGTGACAGACCTGAATGGATTTAATGATTAATAAACATTGGTTGTGAACATGCTGGGGATAAGATGTCTAAGTTAGGAAGAATGAATGCATAATAAATCAATGTGAGGGGTCAGAGAGGTAGGACAGCAGGTAGGCACTGGCCTTTTATGTGGTCCACCTGGGTTTAATCTCAAGCACTGCATATGATCCTTCAAGTGACACCAGGAGTGATCCCTGAGCACAGAACCAGGAGTAAGTCCTGAGCACCACTGGGTATATCCCCCAAACGGAAAAAAAAGTAATAAATATGTCATTTGTTTATTTTGGGGTGGGAAGTTATGCACAGTTCTATTCATGAGCCACACCTGGTAGTTCTCAGGGGATCATGTGGAGTTCTGGGATTCAAAAGACAATCACGGCTGCATTCTTGCTTGCTTTTGGGGTATGTTTTCAACGTCTTGGCAATTATTTTTCTCTTTTTTCAGGAGAATCACACTCCAAGAGGTTTGGTGGCTTCTCTATGAATTGTTCCTGGCAGTGCTGTGGTGGGGGTAATAAGCATGACATGCCAGATAGCAAATCCGGGTCTCCTGCATGCAAAGCGTGTGCTCAGCAATTGATTTATCTCTCCAGTCCTATTTTACATTTTGGTTTTTGGGCCACACTCAGCGACACTCAGGAATTACTCCTAGCTCTGCACTTAGGAATTACTCCCGGCGGTGCTTGGTGGATCATATAGGATGCCAGGGATCAATCCTGGGTTTTCCATGTACAAGGCAAGCACTCTACCAACTATATCCCACACTATAGCTCCGTCCTGCTATTTTAGCTCTTAAATGCTAGAGAGGTCCAGGGCTTGTTTTTTTTTTTCTCCCGTTTGTTTACACAGGGGCCATAAAGATAGTGCAGAATGTGCTAATCATGCATACGGCTGACCCAGCTCTGAGTGCCTGGCACAACATATGGTCCTATCTCTGCCACCAGGGGTCACTCCTGAGCATAGAGCCAGGAATAGCCCCCTGTGTACTATCCTTCGTGGTCATTAAAAGGTATGCCTGCTGGGCATTTTATACTTTTTGAAGGCAGTGAACAGACCTGAAATCACCCCCAGTGATCTTTAAGGGCCTTGAGAGATGTAGTTTTGCTGTTGGCTTTTGATGGTAAAAGCTTGTGATGTCAGCTTACTCTTTCTCCAGTGACAGGTCATTTCTATGTGTGAACTCTTTCAGTATCAATGTCCAAAATCAATCAGTGAACAGTCAGTAGTCAAAGGTCCAGTTCAACAAGGGAGTTTGGCTTTCTAACCATCTGTACAAAGAGTGGGTGTGGTTGCTGAGCTTCTCTGCAGCCCATCCTTCACCCCAATTTTCTCATCCGTAAAACGTGAAGTAAAAGTGGATTCATTTATTTGGAAGGATTCAGTAGCGTAAGAGTAATTTATGTAGGTGGTGGTACAATGCAGACTCTATAGACGCTTCCTATAAATGCAGTGTATTGAGCCGCCCTGCCCTTGTGTCTTCATAAAAACAGTTCACCCATTCAGTTACCACCTCGACTTGAGGATGTGGTACAGATACAGTATAGACTTCTCTACCTGGTTTCCAGTCTTCCTTGGTTTCACTCTTATTGAAAGCAGGATCTCAAAGAGATATTTGTATACCTATGTTCACAGCAGTGCTGCTCACAATAGACAAGAGATGGACAGCACCCAAGAGGTGGCTGTTGTAGAGCTGTACAATGGAATATTATTCAGCCTCATTAAAAGGGAAGGAAATTTTGACACTTGCTACAACATGATGAACCATGAGCACACAGCTCTAATTGAACGAAAACTGTCACAGGCAGACAAATACCGTGTGGTTCCACTTGGATGAGTTACTGGGTGGATAAATTCAGAGACAAAAAGGGTGGGGGCTGACCAGCGGCAAGGGTTTTGTAAGAGGAACAGAAAAACTGTGGGACAGACCCAGAGCCACGGTAAATGCACTTTACCAAATGGTACTCTCACCGATGGCTCACAGGCGGGATTTTACTGGGATTGGTTTAAAATACCCCAAGTCTCTTTCCCCCTTCTCCCCCCAGTCCCAAGCCACGTGGACAGTGCTCCTTATTGTGGTAGCACTGGCATCATCCCACACCCTCCCCACTCCCCGTCCAGCCCTCTGCCTCTGTGCTGCAGTTCTGGAATGCTCTGGCATCATTGCTCCGCCAATTCCAAAGGTTCTTCACTGTTTCTATATCCAACCAGGAACCCTGCCCTTCCCATCGGAAGTCCTTTCTCCTTTCTGCATTACAGGGACCAGCAGCAGCAGCAGCAACAACATACACATACCCTCAGCAAGGCAAAGCTAAGAGGGACCAGCAGACAGACACACCCCCCCTTAGCAAGACAAAGCTAAGAAGGACTAGCAGCAACACACACACACACACACACCCTTAGGTAGGCAAAAAGGGATCAGCAGACACACTCACACACATGCACAACCCCCCTTAGCTAGACAAAACTAAGAGGGACCAGCAGATACACACACATACATCCTGGGCTAGGCAGAGGGACCGACACACACACACACACCCTTAGCTAGGCAAAAAGGAATCAGCAGACACACACACACATGCACCCCCCCCCCCCCCCCCCCCCTTAGCTAGGCAAAGCTAAGAGGGACCAGCAGAGACACAGACATACACACTCCCTTGGCCAGGCCAGGCGAAGAGCTCCCAGGGAAACGGCAAAGGCGGCACCGGACCTCGAGACGCAGCGGAGCTGCCGCCGGGCACGAGGGCGGGTCCCAAACCGGAAGCCGGCAACGTCCAACGCCCAGCCCGGGCCGGGGCCTGGCAGATCCGTACAGGCCGCGCTCCAGACCTGGCCCCGCTTTCCGCCCGACAGCAGCAGTGCCCGCCCGACGGCCCCCAGACGCCCGCGGGCGCGAGGACACAGCGGCGGTCCGGGCGGGAGGGCCCCGCCGGCCTCGCCCATCTCCCCCGGCTCAGGACCGTTAGAAAGTCGCGTTTCCGGCTCAAGAATCGGCGCCAATTCGAGGAGGGAAAAAAGGGCGGGGGAGCGAAAACAGGCACAGGAAGTCGCAGGCGCCGCCTCCTTCGGCCCGGGAGACTCTGGGGGGCGGCGGCTGGCGGGTAGCCCAGAAGCGGACGCCTCTCCTTCCGATTCAGAACTCGCGTTGAAAGAAGTCTGGCTTCACTTTTTGTTCGTTTGCTTTTTTGGGTCGCACCTGGCGGTGCTCGGGGGACCATATGGGGGGCCGAGGACTCGGACCCGGGTCAGCCGCGTGCCAGGCAAACGCCCTCCCGGCCCCACTATCGCTTTCATTCCCGGCTTTTCAGACTTCGCCTGAGCCCGACGCAGCGGGCGGCGTTCGGTGCCCTTTGACCCCGGCCGCTCGGATCTGATCCCCGCGGCCGAAGCTACGTTTTTGCCGCAGCTCCCCGAGGGAGCCGCCGACATCCTGGGACTCCTTCCCTTCAAGCACGCCCTGCCCCCCAGCTGTACCGCTACGGCTCCCTATGAGGCCCAAAAGACGTTCAACGCGGAGTCCAAAGCACCGGAGCCTGGCGGCTCCCCGCAGTCTCCGTGCCGCCTGCTCGGCGCCTGCGCCGGGGGTGTTACCATAGAGAGGAAGCCGCCTCTCTGGTCCCGGTTCACACTCTCTATGGTCCGTCGGCTCTGTGGCGGTAAGGGGGAAAAAAAGGGGACCGCACTGCGCAGGCGCCTTGGGTTCCTATTTTTTTTTTTGATCCCCGCACCGAGCGCTTAACCTCATTGGGGTGGAGGAGAAGGCGGCGGCTGCCGGGTCCGCAGCGGTAGCTGTAGCGAATTGTACGGCTGTAAGTACCCGGGTTCGGGCGAAGGGGTTTATTCAGAGCTGGGTCCTCCCAGGCACCCCCAGCCCTCATTCGCCCCCACCTCGCCTTCTCCTCTCCCGGGGTGGGGGGCTCTTAGTCGAGGTGGGGGCCACGTCCGGCGCTGTCATCCGCCTGGGGGTGCACTTTGGGCAGGGGGAGGGGGTCGCCCTTTAGGTGGGAGCGGGGTGGGAGGATGGTGGGTCCCAGCACCAGGTCGCGGACCCAGGCTGCTTTGCAAAGAGAGCGGGGTGGGGTGGGGTGAGGGGGAGTCGACAGTGGGGTCAGCCGGCTTTGTGTGCCCCGCTCTTGCTTGCTTTTTCTCTGCCAGACCCCACCCCGGGCGCCCTCCCCCCCCCCCCCCCACCGCCGGACCCGAGCCTCCCGGGGCCTAGCGGGGTGAGGGGGTGTGGGGAGAAACCTGCCAGCCCCCGGAGTCGCTCTCCCTGGGGCGGGGGTGTGGGGCTGGGGGTCCCGCGGAGGGGGCGAGGGGGAGAGATGCACCACCCGAGGTCAGGCCCGAGTGATGGGTGTGGAGAAAGATCCAGAGGAGGAGGGTGCCGGCGAGGCGGGCTGCCGGGGCGCCCAGCCCGGCCAGACAAAAGCTGATGGAGCGGCGCCGGGCCCAGGGCCGGCCTGGCGGGAGACTCTGGGGTCCGCGCCTTGGCCCCCCGCCCCCCCCCACCCCCCGAGGAGCTGCTTCGGGAAGCGGCTGGGAAAGCCGAGCGGTGCTGAGTTAAGCCCAGGGCAGCCTCCCCAACTTGCCTTTGTTGTTCTTGGGTCTTGGCAGAGACGCACTGACGGAGACGAGTGTGTGTGTGTGTGTGTGTGTGTGTGTGTGTGTGTGTGTGTCTATAAATGTGTGTGTGTTTGTGATATGTTGCACGTTAGCTTGGTTGTGTGTGTGTGTGTGTATGTGTGTATGATGTTGCACGTTAGCCTGGTTGGGTACAATGGGGCTGATCGAATTTTGCTTTCCATTTGCGCCCCAGCCGACTCGGATGGAGATGGGGTTTTCCAAAGTCTTTAACTTATTACATAATGTTTTTGAAATAGTTTTATTTCTGTAAAAAAAGATTTTCTTCTTTCGAATTTTAGGATGGAGCCACAAAGCTTGTTTGTTGTATTGCATGCGGGTGAATTTGTAGTGGGATGGGGGGGAGTACGTTCATGATGAAATAGTGACCTCTTGGCCCCTTCAGTTCTTTGAAGAGACTTTAATTTCTAGCGGTGGTGGAGCGGGGGAATTGAGATTTTCTAGTCCTTCAGGAGTCAGGGTGGGGAAACGGTTGCAGGTTGCCATGTGCCTTGTGCCCTGCGTGGATGCCACTCTTTGATACATATTCTGGCTTTGGAAGGTCTTGCTTTTATTACTATTGTTATTCGTCACGTTTACCATTCCCTGAGTCTGAGGGATCTTGGACCATGGACACCTTTAGCTCATTAAAGAACTGGGAGAATAGTAACATTGATGCAGAGACCATATTGATAAGTAAAATAATGCCACAGTGTCCTAGAGTTCCTGAAGATTGTTTTATGTTCTGCGCTGGCTAAGAAAGATTTTAGTTTTGGTGACTTCTTAGTTTCTTCAAATGTAAAGTTGTATAAGTGTACCTTTTTTAGCATCTGTTATTCAGATTTTACTTTCTTTCTTTTTTTTTTTTACAACTCCCACTTTGTGAGCCCTTGTGTAGGACTGTTTTTAGATTTTTCAAGGTTTAATTTTCAGTAAGGAAATTTCTGTCTTAGTGTTACATTTTCCCAACAAAGGTTAAGGAAAGTCAGAACTCCTTTGAGAACACTGTTGAGAGTGGAATTTTGTATCATGTTAAAATTTAAGAGGTAAATATGGAAAAGATCTTTGCCAAGCTTACTCCTTACGTTAGTGTTTGAAGTGAAAACCAAGATCTAGTGTGTCAGGCTTTTGGACAAAGAGTGAATTTTATGTAAAAGAGGGAAATATTGTAAGTACTGATAGGAAGCAAAAATCTGAAGCCTGGTGGTGTGTTATGCTTCAGTACGCATTGAGACAGACTTTAAGTGTAGTTGAGATGATGGGAACTTGCTTTTTATAGAGCAAGATTTCATATTCTTAAAATAGTTTGTCAGGGATGTTGAGAAATAATTGGTCAGAAGAGCGTTTAAGTTTATTTGTTGCATTTTGTGTACTGATTTTGAATTGAGGTTTTTTTGGCTTGACTCTTGTTGTTTTCTTAGGGTTCTGAGTTGGGTTTCACTGACCCTCCATTTATTCTTATAGTGGAGTTGTTTTTAGAATATAGTATGAAACTTTGTATTTTCTAAAAGTAGTAAGTACTATTGGTAAATAAGGGATTATAAACATTAGACTGGCTGAGTGGTAGCAAAAAAAATACGAATGCTTAAAAGCTGGATCACCTAAATGATTTCCTGGAGGAAAAGAGTCTATTAATTTTTTATTGTTTTGTTTTTGAACTATACCCTGTGATGCTCAGGGGTTACTCCTGGATTTCTGTACAAGAATTACTCCTGGCAGTGTTGGGCGACCATATGTGATGTCAGGTCATCGAACCAGGTTCAGTCGGCTGATTGCAAGGCAGAAATCCTAGTACTATTGCCCCCACCCTAGGGTCTATTATTTTTTAAAAATAGTAGCAAGAAGTCACTGATGACATTGTTTTTGGTTTATTAAAAAGTATAATTAAAAAAGTAAAGTAGGGCTGGAGAGATAGTACAGTGGGTGAGGAAACTTACCTTGCACCCGGCATAGCATAATGCCACAGACCTGGCACTGTATTTGGTTTCCTGAGCACAAAGTCAGGAATAGCTCTGAGCATTGCCAGGTGTGTCCCCCAAATAAACAAAACCCCACAAGCAACAACAAATTGAACTGATTTTTACACAGTGCAGATGGGGCAACATCCATAAGATTTGTGTTTGCGTATTTGACTAAATGAAATGACCTCAAAGGCCCTTTCTTAGCACCAGAATTTATTGTTTCTGTTTAGTTCTTCCTCACCCTGGTGTTTCCTGTCTTCTCAGACCCTTACTGCTATTATGAATGCTTTTCCAACCTAGATTCTTTTTAAAAGTTTTGCAGTGCTTGACCTCAAACTCAGGACCTCAGACATTCAGAGCATGTGCACCATCTCCCTGCCTCTGTGTTCCTTTTTTTGTGGGTCCTGGCTCCAGCCATTGCCTAGGGACCTCAGAACCAGGCCTGAAGTGTGGTCTGGATAGTCCGGTGATCATACCAGGGGATCTCCAGGATTGCTCCTAGTACTGCTGTGAGGTGCTGCAATTAAACTCTGGACCTCTGCATGCCAGATATGCTCTCTAGCCACTTGGAGCCATTTCTGTATCCTCACCCCAATTCATTGTTGTTGTTATTGTTGTTAGACCACACATCTTGTTCTATATGCTTGCGGGGGAGGGGGTGTTAGTGCTGGTGGTGCTCAGGGGACCAAGTGAGGATTGAACCCCAGCCTCCTGCATGCAAAAGCATGTGCTCCCGCCTGTTGAGCTCTCTGCTGGGTCTCCTCCCCAGATTCTTATGGTGACCGCAATCTACTTCTCCCTGTGGGTCCTTAAAATTCAAATGGCCACAATTACTTCCTAGATTTCTCTGTTTCCTGCCTGGAAGTTTCCTTATTCCTGACTGTGTCTGTTGTACCTACTACCTTGTAAGAGTCATTCCTGTGTGTTTACTTCCCCCACTTTCCTTGAAGACACTGGAACTTAGAAAAGCACTTTGTGGTCTCTTTTGTTGCTTGCCTTTTTGTTATGGTACAGTGTAGGAAAGAAAGTGTGTATCACCACTTAGAATAATAAAACTTGCTCCTTGGAAGAGCTGTTAGAAGCCCATTAATCTCACATTCCACCTTCTTTCTACTTTATTAAGGTCCTCAACCTGCAGACATACAAAAATAGGTCTTGGATGCTATTAAGGCATTTTATTTAGATTGTACCAAAGTCTGTGCCCTCCCCCTTTACATGTTGACTTAAGTAACATAAGTCAAATAACATAAACTCTAAAGTAACATAAGCTTCAGATTTGTCTTTTCCATAGAAGAGCTCTTCATTTCCTAAGACAGCCATCGAGCTGTTTCTGGATCTGTAATGAATTCGTTTGTTAAACCCTTTCATTAGTCACACACTGGGCCCGAAGAAGGTACAGCTGAAAAGACACACCAGGTCCCCAGACTTTGGGGCTTGTTTTTTTTTTTTTTTTGTCTGAGATAAAACAGGACCTGACATGGCCTAACCAAAATATATGCTCGATTTTTGTCTTAGGTTGAACAATGATACTGAAGATAACCCTGAGCATCCTGGGTGTGACCCCCTATAAGCCAAAAAAAAAAAAAAAGGAAAGCAAAAAAACAAACCCACCAAAACTAGTAACATAGTAGCAGCAGTAGTAGTAGCAGCAATGGCAACAACAGCAGCAACTTTAGTCAATTCACTGGGATCACCCAAGAAGTCTGTTAAAGGACAAATGTTCTGTCTACCCAGCAAGAGTTTGGTCAGTTAAGTCTGCGCTTAGCCTGGGCAGCTGGTTTTAACAATCTGAGGAGATTTCCCTCCCCCCCTTTCCTTCCTTTCCCTGTTGTTGTCATTGTTGTGATGATGGAGGTGGGGCAAGGGGGACGGGGACTCCCACACTCCTGGCTGCAGTGACCACATCCTTGGATGGTCCTTCTTGCCACAGTTTTTGTTGTCTCACTTGAGAGGGTTTGCACGTTGGAGTTGTGTTTGTACTTACTTCAGTGGCAGTACTTGCCAAGGGACCCTATGCTTGCACACTGCAGTGGAGGTGCTTATAGAGCCCTGAGATCATGCGCTTGTGTGGAACCTCAAGGGGTTCCAAGTGGCAAAGCTGCTGGAGGGCACTGTGCATGGAGGCTGGTGCCAGGGTATGAACTCTTGGCCTCGTGCCTTCAAGTCAGGTGCTTTATTAAGCATTTTGGGACTGACACCTGATAGTGCTCAGGAGAGTTTGGAGTTCCGTGTGGTGCTGTGAGTTGAGCCCTGGCCTTCTGCATGCAGTGCCCTACTCCAGCTTGTGGAACTTTCTCTCCAGCACCCCCCCCCCCCCCCCCCCGCCCCCGTCTTTTCCCAGGTCATTATTGGAAACCCACCATTTGGGAGCCCCTTGTGCTTTATGAATTCCTTTAGTGATCGGATTTGCAGCAACAGATTAAAAATATTCTAAGTGTTAGATGAGTAGATGATCTTAGAAGTTTTGGGTACTGCAGATAAAGAGAGAAACATGACTTTAATTCCAGATTCCTTGGGAGGCATATCCACTTGTATTATGTTTAGAGTTTGCCCTTTTAAACACTGTTGCCTTTTTGTAACTATATATATTCATATGAATATCTTCATAATAATAATATTCAGGTTTAAAGGGGAAAAAGTCCCTTGATAGTCACTTTTTGGGGGAGGAGGGGAAACCTTTGGCCGTGCTTAGGGCTTACTCCTGGCTCTGCATTCAGGAATTACTCTTGCCAAGATCGGAGGACCATGTAGGATGCCAAGAATCGAGCCTGGGTGGGCTGAGTGGAAGGCAAGCACCCTACCCGATGTACTAGCTCCCCAGCCCCTAATATTACATATATATATTTTAAAAGAGTTAGCAATAATGAAAGAATCTTTGTTTTGAGGCCTCACCCAGAGATGTTAGGGCTGCTCAGGACAGTGCTCACAAGCAGTGGTAAGGGAGTGTTGGTGCAGGGCATCGAATGGTACATGGGTGCTCCTGCTTACAGAAGTGCCCCAGGCCTTTGAGCTGTCCCCCGGCCAATAATGAGAGACATTCATAGGAACCAACTAAGCAGCTTGTATTGATGAAAACATGGAGATAAAATCTCTTACTCCTTGGTTTCCAGTCTTGTCTTGCTTTGCAGCCGAAGTCACTGCTTTTCTAGATAGGTATGGAGGAAAATGCTGTCTTTGCTTTGAAGTTTAGGTTGGGTCTACTTGTCAACATCAGAATGTAATCTTGTAACATATTTGTGACTGGCCTGCAAGTGTTTCTTTAAACACTTGAGCTCAAGCTGCTGCTTGAAATTTATTAATGATGAGATGTGTGATGGTAGGGTTGAGGCTGAAGCTCTTATCAAAAATAAATTTCTCTAAGGATACTAAGGCCACCTAAATATAAAGAGTGTCAAGTACTACTTTTGTAGTGAATTTCCTTTTTCTCTTTCTCCCTCTCTCCCTCTCTTCTTCTCTCCCTCTCTCCCTCTCTCCCTCTCCTCCTGGGGGTTCTCTGGGATTACTCCTGGCTCTGTGCAACCGGGTTGCTCCTGATACCCTCTGCAGAATTTATGGGTGCTGGAGATTGAATGTGGATCAGCTGCATGCAAGGCAAGCGCTTTACCCACTATTATTTCTCTGACCCCTATAGTGGATTTTCTGTCCAGTTTCACTGAGGAATGTGGCTTTCTTTCCGGGTCCAGTCAAACTGTTAGAAACAGTTGCCCACACATACAGAGTCCAGTTGTATTGAGGGATGGAATTGTGTAGCAGAGCCTTCCTAATGGAGAGTAGCTGGGTTCATTCTAGGAACAATGAGCCAGTCTTTCTACGAGTATTTAGACTACATAAAAACAGTTCCTTCTCTGATGTCTTCTTTGGTACTGGTGGCTGTGGTTTAAAGTTCTAATCAGGGGCTGGGAAGATAGTCAAGCTGGCCGTGCACTCAGCTGACCCAGGCTCGATTCCAGGCACCCTGTATGGTTCTCCAAGCACCGTCAGGAGTGACGCCCTGAGCACAGTTGGATGCAGCTTGAAAACTGAACAAAAAGTTCTAAACAGTCGCAGTTTTCCAGACCCAGACCATACCCTTCTCAGCCTTGGTTGGCCGTAGGTTGGAATTCAGCCCTGTAAACATAATGCAGTGTCCATATAATGGGAGCTGCCAATTCTTGGCTGGTAGAAGTGTGTGTTGGAGGTATGCTTTTACTTAGAGCAACACTTAAAGGCAGGCACTATTTTCCTTTGTATAATGAGAGGAAGTGGAGACTTGGGGGATTTCTGAATAACCTGCCCATAGGCATGCAGCTGCAGAGTCATAGAGTTTGGCTGTCAGACTTTGGTGTTTTTTGTTTGGTTTTGGGGCCTCTTCTGGTGGTACTGGGGGTGGGGCTACTCCTGGTGCATGCGCCAGGGATTCAACCCCGGGCTCCAGCTTGTGAAGTATGTGTGTGCTCTCGCCTTTTGAGTGATCTCCCTAGCTCTTTTTAAGAGTTTTGTTCTTATTTATTTATTTAATCACTGTGAGAACAGTCACAAAGCCTTTCAGTTCAAGTCTCGGTTGGTCATACAATGATCAAACACCCGTCCCTTCACCAGTGCACATTTTCGACCACCAAGAACTCCAGTATACTCCCCCTCCCACCCACCCCCTGCCTGTGTGGCAGATTTCCACTTTAGTCTCTCTTTCTCTACGTTGATCACATTCAATATTATGACAAAAGACCCAACATTGTTATTTGGAATTTTCCCCAACATTCAGACCTGCCACAAAGACATCATTAGAAAATTTGTTTTCTATTGCTGATTATGAAGAACGTATGTTGTGTGGCCACAATAGCAGCCATGCGAATTTGGATTTCTGATATTTTAGTAATAAACCTAGAGGGATTACTGCCAGAAGCCCCTGGATTCCGAGATTGGATGTGTGCCTCTGGGATCATGGTCGGTCAGAAGCCGGAGGAGGCGTTTGAGGGTGGCAACCAGGAGCATTGTCATGGCGGGGAGCAGGGCCGTTCCACCCCCATCCCATGAAGCCCCACGTGCCTCGTCAATGCAGTCTCATACCTGGCTGTTCGTTAGGCTGTAAAAGATGCAGGCCACCATGTCGCCACCGCAAAGGGGGACAGGTGGAGGGACAGACACCCTTCCCCTCCCAGGGCGGCATAGCACCATAGTTAAATACACAGTCCAGATGGATTTCAGTTGGGCATTATCTTCTGCTCAGATTTTCCCACCACCACGCAAGCCTGATTTTCAGGGACAAATGCTGGATCATTTACTTTCCATTGATCACTTTGCATAGGTTTGGAAAGTAGTCCTGGTACCTGCATGCCAGAGCCATGCTTGAGAAGCTCATTGTCACCAGAATTCCATTTGAAGAATGTGGGGAGACAGCACCTACCCCGTCTGGGACCTCCGGATGATAGCAGCTCTGGATGGGGCCCAGAGATTCTCCGGGAGTTGTAGGTCCCTCTAGCCGGTTAAGAGTTTGTTCTTGTTGCTCTTGTGGTGTCAGGGATCATACACTTGGTTGTTGCTCTTGCACCCTTTCGCTGGGCTGAGCTAGGAGTCGTACTCGTTTTGGGCGGGGGGATGCAGTCAGCGATCCGAGTGGTGCTAGGGATTGAGTTTAGGGATTGAATTTGTAGCTTCATGCATATGAGGCAAGTGCCCTGCTGAAACACGTCTGGCTTGTGTATTTAACTGTGGCGCTAAGTGCTGAGCCACTTCCTTAGGATTCTCAGATTCTTCAGTTTGTTTCAGGGGTAGGGGAGGTGTGTGGTGTGACTGATGGTTCTTGGGGGTTATTCCTGGCACAGTGCTCAGGGGTCACTCCCGGTGACTGTAACTTGCCTTTTGAATATGCTCAGCCTACCGAGTTGTCTCTCTCACTGCTGGACTCTCACGTTTTGAAGTCCTTTCCATTAGTCTCTTTTTTTCCCAGCACAGGTTATTCCTTCTTCATCAGAGGGCTTGGGCTGCTGTAGGAGGACTTCTGCTCCCCTCTCCCACAGTACATGGAGAGGATGATGCCTTACTCACCAAGAAAAACATGAAGTTCAGACTTACAGAGGGTTAGATCTGGCTCTTTAGTTCTTAAAAACTCAAATGAGTGCCTATTGGAAACCTTTTGGACAATCCAGATGACTAATGACCTGACATCAACTGTTATTTTTTTTTAATTTTAATTTTAATTTCTTTTTGCTTTTTGGGTCACACCCGGCGATGCACAGGGGTTACTTCTGGCTCATGCACTCAGGAATTACTCCTGGCGGTGCTCGGGGAACCATATGGGATGCTGGGAATTGAACCCGGGTCGGCCACATGCAAGGCAAATGCCCTACCCGCTGTGCTATCGCTCCAGCCCCAATCAACTTTTATTTTTAATTTAATTTTTAATTGTTGTAAAGAATACTTAACATAAAGCATGCCATTTAGATTTATTTATTTTTTGTGTTTGGGCCACACTGGTGATGTTCAGAGGTTACTCCTGGCTCTGCACTCAGGAATTACTCCTGGTGGTGTTTGGGAAGCCACATCGGACGCCATGGATCAGACCTGGGTCAGCCGCATGAAGGCCAAAACCCTACCCGTTGTACTATTGCTCGGACTCTGATTTAAAAAATTTTATTGAATCGCTGTAAGATACACAGCCACAAGGTTGTTTGTGATTGGGTTTCAGTCATACAATGTTCCAACACCCTTCTCTTCACCAGTGTACATTTCCCACCATCAATGTTCCCAGTTTCTCCCCACCCCTCCAGCCTCCCTCTGTGGCAGGCACTCTTCTTCTTTCTTTCTCTTAATTTATTTTTTCAATGTTTTAATCGTGTTGTCATATGTACAATGTAATGGCTTTCCTTTATAAGAGACACCACATTCACATAACGTATTATTGTATATTGCTGTTCTAATTGTTCTAATTTGCTCTTATTGTTGCTGCTCTCTTGCCATTTTTAATTTCTAATTAAACTTTGTGAGAAGTATATATGTATGGGGAGCAACATAGTATGTATCAGTTTCTAGGCAGTGTCCAGTCGGTCTTGGAATGTGTTCCAACTGAGGTGAGAACTATTCTCCCTTAGCTACATTTTGTCGAACCGTTCCTTTGTTGATGGCACTTGTGTTGTTTCCGCCTCCCTTGCTCTCCATTATTTTTTAGTACTGGTATGACGGGGGGGGGGGGGGGGGGGATCACATACACTTGGTTGTGCGCCGACACACTTGGCCCGAAGGGTTACACATTTCAGTCATGGCACCGGCACTTCCTGGAGTGTCCCCTTTATTTTCCCCGAACATTCCTGATCATCGTGGCTGGGGAGAACTGTGTGGCTGGAGAGTTAACTTGGACACGTATTCTCGGAGCTTTTGGTCCTTGTCCCAGTGCTGCAGTGCTTGCGGGCTTTGCACACTTCACTTTTGCTGCTCACATGACAGTTCGAGAGATCACACACTGTTGAGGTGCCAGGGAACTCAGACTGCAGGGATCTCATCTGTCACAGTGGTGCTTGGTGCTCAAGTGGTGCCCGAGGTTGGACTGAAGCACTTTAAGCTTGCAAGGCAGGCAGGTCCTTTCAGCCCTGGGCCGCTGTTGACACTTTCTGACTTTTGTGATGATTGCTGCAGTGAATATCAGTTTATTGATGTTTGTGTTTTCAGATCTGTTGAGTATATAGCCTATGGCTGGATTACCTACTCCATATATAATTGTTGGAGCTCAGCGAGTAGTTATGTGTTTAGGTTTTTGAGGAACTGTTTTTCAATTAATTCCTCTATATTCTTGCCAAAACTTAAATTTTTTGCTTAAGAAAATTTATACCCGTTATATGTGGTATAAACTTGTGTTGATTTTCATATTCATTTCCCTACTGACTGAGGTGTTTAGCATTTTTTCAGTTGCTCTTTTGGCCACTTGTCTGTCTTTGCAGAATTGTCTGCTCAAATCCTTTGCCCAGTAAAAAAATAATTATTTCCCCCCACCCCTTTTCTTTGATGTTGAGGGGTGGTGGTGTGCCAGGGGTGCGCCTGGGGTCACGTACTTGCATTTTGTGCAGAGGAATACATTGGCAGAGACGGGGATCACATTTGGCAGCAGGGTGAGTTGGTGCCCAAGATTGAACTCACAGTCCTATGTCAGCTGCTGTGCCACTGAGCCACATTCCCGGACCCTTAGCCCAATTTTAAATTGGGCTTTTTGTTAGTGAGTGCTCAGAGACTACTCCCACGTCTTTGTTAGGGGTCATTTGAGGTGCTCAGGGGACCATGTGATGCTGTAAATAGAACCCGCATCTCCTGTATGCAAAACATGTGCTCTCGCCCATTGACTTCTCTAGTTTTTAATATTAAAGTCATCAGATATATGATTTGGAAATATTTTCTTCCATGCATTCTTTTTCTTTCAAAACTTTAATTTTCTGTTGTCTTTATTAAATAATTTGTGAATTAGGGTGGGAATGATGGTACAGCTGGTAGGGTGCGTTCGCCTTGTATGTACACTGCTTACCTTTACTATCTCTCTGGCCCTAAACATAAATCTGCATGAAAATATTTGGGTAACTGCAGAAAAATTTATGATCAGTGTATAATAAAGGCACGTCAAATACCATGCCAGTGACAGTAACAATAACGGGTCTCATTCCCCTGACCCTGAAAGAGCCTCCGATATGGCACCACTGGGAAGGCCAAGTGAGGACAGGCTGCTAAAAATCTCAGGGCTGGGATGAATGGAGACATTACTGGTGCCCATTCGAACAAATCAATGAACAAAGGGATGACAGTGACAGTGACAGTATTATAAAGCTATTCATGATTTCAGATTCAGTTTTTTTTTTTTTTTTTGCTTGGGTTTTTTTGGCCACACCTGATGATGCTCAGGGCCACTTAGAGTGATCATTCTAGTATGCCATGTCCAAGATTGAACCCATTCAGCCACATGCAGGGCAAGCACCTCACTCTCTGACTCTTGATGGAAAAAAAATTGTCATTAGAAAGTTTTGGGAATATGATGTAGCTTACTTAGCAGGAGAGCACTTGCCTTGTATGTGTTAGGCCCTGGGTTTGGTCTTTAGCTATGCTAAAATAAGCCCCCCCCCCCCAAAAAAAAGACTTGTTTTGCCTAGAAATCCCAAAAGTTAGCTCTCTGCTTTTACAGGCCCATATGATCAGATTTCCATCCATGAGAGCCCATGTTCAGCGTGTTCTGAAGTTGCTTGTTCTACGTGATCAGCTCTCTCCTGGGAGCCTGTTTGGACTCTGTCAGTGTGTCAGTAAAGGGTGACTCAGCTTCAAGTTCGGCTGTTTGATGTTTTGTTGTCCAGTAGGTTTTGATGCCTAAGTAGGTATTACTTGGTTTCTTGTTATATAAATACCATCTGAGATACGGCTAAAATAATAATATTTAGCAGATATTATTAACAGTGAAAACAAAGAAGGGATTTGTTTTATTGTTTTCTTTTCTAATTCCAAGCAACAGACCAGTCAGAGAGCTCAGAGCAAATCTGATGTTGCAGGTGCTCTCAAGACAGTTGTCAACCAAGAAAGTGATTCAGCAAAACTTGGACTCCCTTAATGGAATAATGATGGTTTATGCCAGGGACAGTAGGGAGGAGAGATACTATTTTCTTTTATCTACCACTGGCCTTATTTATGGAGACGTTGGTTTTGTTATATCAATATCTATAGCTTTTGTGTATATTTTGTCTAAAAGTTGGGTTCAAGTAGCGTTCTTGTCAAGTCTCCCTCCAGCTCCCTTTCTGAGAAAGGTGACTTTACAAAGAAATGCTCTCAGTGCCACCTTGCCCTTTGGGGAACTGAGTGGAGCTGATGAATTAGGCAGTTTTAGCCTGTTGCTGATTGAGCTTACTGATTGGCAGTGATTGGCTTGCCAAATAGATTTCCTGTGTTCTGTGGCTGTTGTAAAGTAAACACGATGGAAAAAAAGCTTTCTCTTCTCTCATTCATTTCAGAACTTGGAATAAATTTTTGAAATTACCAAAAAAAATCCCTTTATTTGAGCTTCATAATAGTTTTAAGCTAAATTGCATGGTCGTGGTTTCTTGGAATGATGAAAGAATGACTAAGTGCTGGATGATTAGGAGCAGTTTGCAGTCACTTGCACGCTGGACTTTAAAAAATGATGTTTTTTTTTTTTTTAAACTCATGGAATCCAGAGCCTTGTACACGCAAGCCATGAGTTTAGTTACTTGAACCACATCACAGTTTCTCATTTGCTCGACTACTTTGGGGTAGGGTGGGGTGACCAAGAGATGCACAAAGGGGTTATGTAGGTATGAATGAGAAATGAACTTGAAACAGCCTTTAATGAAACTTGCCATTAAAATAAGAGAGCTGGGGCTGTGGCTCATTAATAAAGTGCATACGTGCATGAGGCCAGGGTTTGAGCCTCCGTGCTATATAATAAAAACCCAAAAGAGGTAGAGATTTCTTTCTTTTTTTTTTTTAAATTTTATTTTGGGGCCACACTTGATGATGTTTAGGGGTTACTCCTAGTGGTGCTCTGGGGACATAGGGGATGCTGGGGGTTGAACCCAGGCCGGTTGCGTGCAAGGCAAACCTGTTGTACTATTGCTCTGGTCCCAAAAGTTCGTTAATTAGTAGAGAACACACAAGCTGTTTATTTTGATCGCAGTCTTCATTTATCATTTTTTTTTTTAATTTGCTGAGGACACAGAGCTATGCTTTCAGTGCAGGTTTTTGTTTCTTGTTTTTCACACGCACCTGCAATGCTCAGAGCTCACTCCTGGCTCTGCATTCAGGAACCACTCCTGGCGGTGCTGGGGGACCATATGGGATGCCGGGAATTGAGCCTGGGTCAGCTGTACGCAAGGCAAATTCCCTACCCACTGTGCTATCACACTTGCCCTTCAGTGCTGTTCTTAAAGAACTCTGTCCCCAGGAGGGAAGACAGATGAGGAAGAAAAAGTTTATATTTCATGTGGTATGGGGCTACTATGGGAAGACTGAAGAATGGAAGGAAAGATGGGTGGGAATGGGGCAAGAGATGGACCCTTCTCCTTTCTGACCTGTTCAGAAGAATGTGAGATTCTCAACCAGATAACAAATACTCCTGTTGGTGTGCTCTGGAGCCAGTTTGCTGCCTTCCACTTCTGAGAAAGCCAGGTTGGGGAGACTTAGCTTAAGATTCTGAGATAAGAACCTCACACTGTTTAGTACTGAAGTCTACAGACAAAAACCAAGAAAACACTTGTTATTGTTGTTTTGCTTTGTTTTTGGAACACATCTGGCAGTGCTCAGGGTTCACTCGGGATACTGGTGGTGCCAGTGTTTGAGTCCTGGTCAACTACGTGTAAGGCAGTCAATCACCTTACCTCTGTACTATCTCTCTGGCCCAAAAAAAAATACTTGCTGAAAAAAAAATTTAGAAATAACATGGGTTATTTTTTTGGGAATGAGATAATAAGATGTCATAATATTTCGCGAATGTAGCCTGCCCACACGGCAGAGTCTGGCAAACTCCCCGTGGCGTACCCAATATGCCAAATACCAGTAACAATGATGGGTCTCATTCTCCTAAAGAGCCTTGAATGTAATCTCAGGGCTAGGATGAAGGAGACGTTACTGGGGCCTGCTCGAGGCAATCGACGAATAACAGGATGATTTGTGATTTGTGATTTTGTGATTTTTTTTGAGGGGGTGCAGGGGACGAAGGGCACAGTGGTGTTCAGTGACAACCCCCTCCCTTCTCTCCAGGTTCCTGCATATAATACATGCACTCAATCTTTTTTTTTTCCTCTTTTTGGTCACACTGGCGATGCACGGGGTTTACTCCTGGCTTTGCACTCAGAAATTACTCTCGGCGGTGCTCAGGGGACCATATGGGATGCTGGGAATTGAACCCGGGTCGGCCCGTGCAAGGCAAATGCCCTACCCATTGTACTATTGCTCCAGCCCCAAGTGTGCACTCTATCTTAGCCCTGGAACTAACTTACAGAGAACCCTAGGTTTTCTTTCTTTGTTTTTTTTTTTTCAAATTAAATTTTATTTTATTTTAGGCACTGTGATTTATAATACTGTTAGTGGCAGGACTTTTTGCATAAATCATTCTAGTACCAAACCCTCCACCAGAGTATCTGCTTCCTCCACCATTGTCCAGTGTTTCCCCCCCCCCCATCCTGTTCATCCTCCAACCATCCCCTCACCCCCCTCATAAGCTTCCTTCTGAAGACCTGTTCTCACTTTCTGTTGGAAGCCCTAGGTCTTGCTAAAAGTAGGACTCTGCTATTTTCAGATCTTTATGTGAATCTACTAACTGATTGATGATTCAGTTTTGGAATTTTGGGTGTGGGTATTAGATAATGTCTTTGTGGGAAAACTGGTTGCTATTGAGATTGCTTCTGGATAGTGATGGCATTATTAAAGCAATATGATTTTTATTTCAGTCACAGCTTATTAGATGTGGTAAAGTTTTAAAAGATTAGTAGTTGTGAAGTTTTATTTATTTATTTATTTTTGCTTTTTGGGTCACACTCAGCATTGCTCAGAGGTTACTCCTGACTCTGCACTCAGAATCACCTCTGGCAGTGCTTGGGAGACCATGTGGGATGTTGGGGATGGAACCCTGGTCAGCTGTGTGCAAGGCAAACACCCTCCTCGCTGTACTATTGCTCTGGCCCATAGTTTTAAAAGATTTTATTTATTCAGTGGTGTTTAGGGACCAATAATGCCATCACTATCCAGAAGCAATCTCAGTAGCAACCAGTTTTAGGGACTCCTCCCAGCTTGGTGTTGCGGGTCACTTCCAGTGGACCGAACTTCGGGCTCTTAGCATGCTCTCTATCCCTTCAAGCTATGCTCCTGGCCCTATTTATTTAAAATTAATTTTAGGGACCAAGGGAGATTGTACAGCTGGTCGGGCATTTGCCTTGAACATGGACAATTGGGTTTGATCCCTGGTACTCCATCTGGTCCTTGAATCTGCCAGGAGTAATCCCTGAGCACAGAGCGAGGAGAAAGCCCTAAGTACCACCAGTTGTGACCCCAAACCCAAACTAATTTTTCTCAAATATAAAGATCACCATCAGTGATACTGGGGTGCCTGGACCACTCCTGATGATTCTAACAGCCCCTAGAGCCACCTCAGCGATGCTCAGGCGTCCGTCAGAGCCAAATCGAGAGGTGCTGGAGTAGTACCAGTTCAGGACCTGCTTATCCAGCCACTTAACTTTCTTCTGGGCTTCTAGAGGTTTTTCTTTTCAAAAGATAACTAGGAAAATCAGGGTAAGTAAGATAAGTTGTATGTTCCTTCTTATTATGAGAGTTTAAGTTGTTTGTGAACTTTCCCCCATCTTGTCAGAATAGTTTTGGAGAGATAAAATGGCTAGTTAAATTTATTTATATTTTATTTTGTTTACTTATTTTTTTATTTGGTTAGTTTGGGGACCACACTTGACTCTACTTAGAGGTTACATTTGTCATGTTTAAATGCACCCATCCTGCTGATCTCTCTAGCCATTTGCATTATATTAAAATAAAAAAATAGTTATTGAGTAGGTAATACATGTGATTAAAAATGTAAGGTTTCTACCAGTCCCTATCTGGCAACTACTCAATTCAGCAATCAGAGACATCAGTATTACTAATTACGTATGTGAAAAATGCATACACACACATACAGCCTCTTTCTGGGTACCTATTCTTGGTACCTATTTTAGACTGCCCTACATTTAAAAAAAAAGTTTTTATTCTGGCCACACCCAGCAGTGCTCACAGCTTAAGCCTGGCACAGTGCTCAAGGATCATTCCTGGCGGTGTTTGGGGGAACCATATGTAGTTCTGTGCATCAAGCTGGGTTAGCCTTGTGTAAGTCAAGTGACTTAACCCCTGGACTATATCTTCTGTTTTCTCCCTCCATCCCTTTCTCTCTCTATCCCCCCCCCCCCCCCGTTTTGGTTGGGGGAGAGATTGGGCCACACCTGGCTGTGCTCAGGGCTCACTCTTGGCTTTGTGCTCAGGCATCATTCCTGGCGGTTCTTAGGGCACCATGGATTTGCTTGAGCGGGCCTATATATCCTGAAAATTATTCAGTCAACTAAAGCCTTCCTTGTTATTTTTATTTTTGTTTTGGGGCCAGTGATGCTCAGGGGTTACTTCTTACTCTGCACACAGGAATTAATTCCTGATGGTGCATGGAGGATCAGCTAGGATGCCAGGGATCAAACCTGGGTCAGTCATGTGTAAGGCAAGCGCATTACCCGTTGCCTTTCTAACCCCCTTCCTTGTTGCTTTCAAGTGAAGAGCATATACCATGATTTCTACAGCTCTCTATGGAATTTTGTCCAGTATTACTCTTTTTTTTTTCAGTATTACTCTTTTAAAAAATTTAAATTCCTCCTTCCCGTTGTTGTTGATGTCGAGGTGCTGAGAGGTCATGCATGCCAATTGTGGTGCTCAGATACTTTCAGCTGTGGTGTTTTGCATGGATTGCATTTTTGGTTACATTCCCTGTGCATTTAGCCACTGTGCTCACCTGGAATTGCATCCCTTCCTTGATCCCTGACCAGAAAGACGGGATGTTCAGACCTGTGGTGCTCACACCTGTGGTGCTCAAACACACCTGACTGTGGTGAGGCTAGAAATCTCTGTGGAGTCAGGAATCACAGACTCAGAGGTTCGAGGATTGTGCTTAGTGGGCATATGGTGGCACTGGGAATTGAACTCAAGGCCTTACACTTGCAAGGCAGGTGTGAGAACCATTTAACTGTTTCAGCCTTGAGTTCATAAACATTGTGTCTAAGTGATTATAATTACTTATAACTAATGATTAGTTTTACATATATATGAATGAATTCCTATCAGTTGATATATTGAGTTGAAAATGAGCTACTTTAAAAATTTGAAAGTTCATAGCCAAATTGTTCAACCTTAATATATATATATATATATACACATATATATAGTTTTTTTCTTTCATTTTTGAGTCATACCTGGTGGTGTTCAGTGAGTGGCTCTTCCTTGACTGTGCTCTGGAGTGACTCGATGATGGTGCTAGTGGACCATCATGTGGTACCCAGGATTGAACAGTAGTCCGCTGTGTACAATGCAAGAGCTCTACCTCTGAACTGTCTTTGTAACCCCAGTACCAAAATTATATTTAACAGGTGTTACTCTTTGGACAGGGATCAAATCCAGGACTTAATGTGTACTTTGTGTTTTACATTTTCTATGTACTATGAATATCTTTTTATCTTTTTACTGCATACATAGTCCATAAAGACAATACATTACTGCATTTTGATGTCTTTCCTTTTGTATGTTTTCTGTGCATGAAGAGTATTAGTGAATACAGTACATTTAAAAAATGACAAAGGCATCATAAGCATGCTGTTTTCTGGTTTTCTTTCTTATGAAACTGGTTGTAGATGTCTTTCCAGGACAAGAACTTGATTTTACTATTTTTCTCTGTGGACTTTGTGATATGCTGGTATCTGTATATTTCATAATTTCTTTTCCAATCCCCTGCTCTTGAACATTGAGGGTTATTCTTGTTGATTTTGTTGTTTGTTTTTTGGGACAGTGCTCAGGACTTATTCCTGGCTCTGCGCTCAAGGTGGTCCTGGGTGACCATATGTGGTGCTGGGAATTAAACCCAGGTTGGCGGTATATAAGGCTAGTGCCTTGCCTGCTGTACGATCTCTTTGGTCTTTCATAATGTTTTTTTATAAACAACTTTAATATTCTTTTTTATATGACAAAATTTACTTAGAGAAATTCTTAGACTTGGACTTGACGAATGAAAAGATATTTAAAAGTTACGTTGCCAAGTTTTCCTAGCTCCCTGTGAACTTTATTCTCATCAGTAGCATATTAAAGTGTGTATTTGATTATATTACTTGCAGGATAATGAAAGCGCTTTGATTATGTTCATATATATTCACAAGTGATCTTTTTGTTTAAATGTCGGACTGGAGTAAAAGAGTAAGGTTTTTAGTATTTTGAAGAAAACCATGTTAGTAATGAGTAGGAAAAAGTCAACAGTGGTAAAATATTGAGTCAGTTAGAACTCAGTTTGAAAACTGAGAGCATCTGCATGTGCAATTCTTCTACACTAACACAGTTAAGCTACAGATCTCTGTGCTTTTCTTTTGGAATTTTCCCCCTAGAATCTGTAAAGCATGTATGTAAAAATGTCATTTTATTAATAGCACTGTTTTATTATGGTTGATCTGAGAAGTATAGGAAATTTTCCATGCGCTTATATGCAAGCTTAGAAAAGAGGAGATATAAAGTCTATTTCCTTGAAGTAAGCTTGCGTGGGGTTGGGTAGGAAGGAAGGAATATTCATGAAATATTTTCTCAAGTCTTTGACACTGCTCAGCTGTTACTTCACGTGACTTATCCTGCCTGGTCACTTTGAAATAACTTGAAATTCACTGTGATTTGACTTGACTCTGTCAACGAGTAAATTAAACCTTAGATCTCTTTCTTTAGTTCTTTCCTCAGCAAGCTCAGGCCCCCTCTGAAAGGCACTGTGACCATGTAGGTTTTCCCAGACCATTCAGTTCCGTGTCTTGAGTATGGAGCTTTGTGGAGCAAGCGATAGAGGGTAAACGGCATGGAGGCTCACGCAAAGCAGGAGTTTCCATGACAGCGCACGCCTGAGGTAGAGTCTTGCTTGTTTCTTACGTTTCTTTTTTACAAGTCTGGCCTTACGTTTCTTTCTCCGAGGTAGCTGTCCTTGCACCCTCATGTACTGTTTCGGAAGTGGACAGTCACCTGTCGTTCTCTGCACAGTGAGACTGGAGCTTGTGAAGGTTGTGCGTGGCAGATTGGCTGGCCCATTTGGTAGTCAGTGAATTTGGGAAATGAGATGCAGATGCCTGGCTACATCAGGTGTATTTTTTCATGATTTTTTCCTCTTCGCTTCTTTTCTCGTCACTAATTATAGTCACAAGAAGTTGCAGATATAGTACAGGGAGTTTCTGTTTATATCTCCCCAATTTCCTTAACAGTTACACACACCCACAGACTTATACGCATCGCATATATATATATATGTATATACATATATATATACACACATGCAAGTATTTCCGTATACATTTTTTGTCATTTCTTCCTTGCTGCTCTTCCTTTCTGCTCTTTCCCTCTCCATTACCCTTCATCACTTTTTCCTCTCAGTTTTTCTTATTTTTGATCGTTCTTTAGCTTGCTATAGGCATCTGTGAGGACAGCTAAACCCCTGAATGAAAGGTTTCTGCTCGCTCTCCTGCACACTCCAATGGGAAGATGTGCCTCTCTTCCTCCCTCTTTGTTCTAGCACTTGCTTAGTAAGTCGTGCTTGCTGTGTCGGCGCTAGTTACTTCTCTGTCCAGGCTCTTTGCTCTTCTTTTAGGAGTGTGAGGTGTGGTGAATATAGCCCTCCTTCTATAGATTTTTTTCCCCAGTTATATGGCCGCATGTGAAGCATGCAGACAGGGTGTGGTGTTGTGAGAAGTGGCGGCTGGTTTGGGGGAAATAGTCCTTAAAGCTCAAAACCCAGGTTCAGCCTTAGTTCTGCTTCGTGCTTGCTGTGTGGTCGTACTTCTGAATCTGCTTACTCTTCTGCAGTATAAGCTTAACAGTCTTGTAGAAATTTCTGGGGGCATAAAGAAAGGGACTTGTTTTTTGAGGAGGGTTCTAGGCCACCCTGACAGTGCTTAGGAAATAACTCCTGGCTGTGCTTGGGGGACCATACGTGGTGCCGGGGATCAAGCTGGGGTCAGCTGTGTGCAAGGCAAGCAGCTTTCTGGGCATGTTATCTCTCTGGCCCAGGATGTGGCGTATCTGTAATCATTGGGAGAGTTATAAAGAATGTTTCAAGTGTGAATTATTTATACTATGTCAAGTTTGTTTTGGGGGCCGCTGCCTGTGGTGCTGGTGGCCACGCCTGGCGGTGCTTGGGGTTGGGCGCCCACATGCTAAGCACGTTCTCCTACTCCTGGAACCGTCTCCCTGCCCCCGTGCTTGCCCGCTTGCTTGCCCTCTTTGTTTCCTTTGTTTCCTCTCTTGCTTCCTTTCCTCGTTTCTTTTCCTTTCTTTCCTTCCCTTCTAGTTTTCTTGTGGGTCACACACTGATTGTGTCCATGGGCTGCTGGCTCTGTGATTGGGGGTTACTCCTGTTCATGCTCAGGGAAATCATGCAGCGTTGGGACTTGAGTCTGTGCTTAGCTCATTGAGTTTTACCCCTTTACTCTGCCTCCAGACTTATTTTAAACTACTGACATGAAAGTCAATATTTAGTAATTTTTTGGGCCACCCTGAGTGGTAATCAGGGGTCATTCTTTTTTTATTAATTTTTATTAGTGAAACACCATGAGGTACGGTTATAGACTTACAAATTTTTGTGCTTGGTTTTGATTATACAGTGATCAAATACCCATCCCTCCACCCCTGCCCATTTTCCACCACCATGGATCCCAGAATCCCTCCCGCCCCATCCCCCCATCCCACTCAGGGGTCATTCTTGGCTCTGCTCAGGAGTCACTCTTGGCAGTGCTGTTGGGACCATACTTGGTGCTGGAGTTCAAACCTGGTTGGCCTCATGCAGGCTAAGTGCCTTATTCCTTTGCTATCTCTTGAGTCCTGAAAGTCAGTTTTTTTTTTTAAATAAACTACTGCTGGCATTACTTCTTAATAGTTTGATATCTTTAGTTAGCGAGAACAGTTTTCCCTGTTACCTATCCCAAGCTTTCTTACACCTTCTGTCTCCGAATTACGTTACCAGTACTTAATAGGGTTTTCTTTTTTCCATTCTGGCGGTGACCCAGCTCCCATGGGAAATTCGGGATGGCCATGTCAGCTGCCACGCTCTCAAATGACATATCAGATATTCTCCCTTCTTACTCACCCACGTTTGGAGATTTTCGTGTTTCAGAAACCTCTTAGAAAATCTCTCTTGCTAGCATACATCTATTCTGCTTATCTCTTTAGCAGGTTTCACTTTGAGAAACCAGCTACTAATATGATGCTTGAAATAGATATATATTTTTAAAGTGAAAACCCGATTTTAATTTTAAATATGCATGGCATATGTAGTCAGTAATAAAATATGGGGATAGCAGGAAAAATTTAAAATTATAGTTTGTCTTTTCCCCTTAAGTGTGGTCTACAGGAGCCAGAGATAGAGTACAGGGGTTCAGATACTTACCTTACATGAGACCAATCCTAGTTCAATCTCTAGCATCCTTTAGGAGGGACTTGAGCACAGAGCCAAGATTAAACCCTAAGCACCACAAGGTTCGGATCCGTAAATGTGGTCTGATATAGACACTTTAAAATCATTAAGGGACAGGCCTCTGTGTCACACCACACATAATAGCAGTAGAATGCACATTATTACCAAGTGCATGTGAAACATTCCCGTACGGGTGTGGAACTATTCCTGTATTTATGCAAGAATATTCCTGCAAGGTAAGCTCTTAAGCCCCTGTGTTCTCTCTCTAACCTACATTATTTAGGGTAGACTACATGTTATTGCATAAGACAGGATTGAATAACTTTAGTTTTTCTTTTAGACTCCAAGGTCTATCCCAGGACCCCATGCGTTCAAGGCATTTGCTCTCCCACTGTGCTGTATTTCTAGTCCAGATGGCACATCCTGTGTGTGTTTTAACTTCAGTTCGATGCAACCCTGGCACTTCCTTATTTTCCAACAATAAATGTTTATTGAACGCATTTGCTGGATAGACATTCTGTGCAATGCAACTGGGCAAGAAAAAGAAAAGGCAAAGAAGTAAACTGTTGGAAGCAATTGGAAAAGAAGTAAAACAGTTTATTTGTAGATGACATGACCTTATATTTAGAAAATCATAATTTTAAAAAAGCAACAAAAATCTATTAGAATTAATAAACATGTTCAGTAAGATTGCGGTACTTTTCCTGTAAAGTTGCAAGGTGTAATCCAAACATGAAATTAGGAAAACAGCTTCATTCACAGTAGCAACAAAAGGAATTAAAAACTTAGAATAAAGTTAACAAAGAAGACAGCTGGGGAGATAACTCAGAAGACTGGTGTGCTTTGCTTGCGGCCAATTCAGATTCTGTCTCTGGTATTGTATTGCCCCTCAAGCACTGGTGGATGTGGGCCCCAAAATCACTCCCCCCCCCAAAAAGTTAACAAACAGGTGTGAAACTTATGCAAACTATAAAATCTTATCTTGCAAAATTAAAGATCTAGATTAGTGAAAAACATTATCTGCCCAATTAACAGAACATTGTTAGTTAGCCTTACTCCCCCCCCCCCCCGCCCTCCTGAATCTACAGATCCAGCATACTCCCAGCGAGAACTGTCAATGCCATTTTTGCAAAATTTCACAATTTTGACACAGAATAACCAGTCTTGTGAAAAAAGGAGAGTTGGAGGATAACTTTTATGATTTAAACTATAAAACTACAGTAATCCAGAGAGGTAGGTACTAGTAGAACCCTACAGATTGGAGGAGTGGGATGCAATTTCAGAACAACAACAACAACTCACATTTTTATTGTTTGCTTTTGTGCCATATCTGATGATGCTCAGGGGTTACTCCTGGCTCTGCTCTCAGGAATTACTCCTTAGGGGCTCAGGAGGACCGTATGGGATGCCAGGGATCAAACCCTGGTCAGCTTTGTGCAAGGCAAATGCCCTTTCTGCTGTGCTATCATTCTAGCCATGATTTTTTTTTTTTAAAGCAGAAACTTTTTATTGAAACTTACTTAGAAAAATGTGAGGGGAGAGAAAGGGAGAAGTACATGTGAGGGGAAAGAACACAGCCTTCTCCAAAATGGAAAAGAAACAGAGAAGCATGCGAAATACCTGTTCACGGGAGAACAGGACCTTGAAGAGCAAGCCTATTATCACTTGAATTTCTTCAAGAATCTGAAGACAGCTTAATGGGGGAAGAATAGTATTTTCAACAAGTGGTGCTTGGGTTAGTGGATATTCACAGGCAAAAGAATGAACTTTGAGCTTGACCTCACTCATGCAGAGTGACTCATAATTAGTCATAGACCTAAATATAAGTGGTATTTCTCATTTTTATATACAACTTGACTCATATTAATCATGGACATATAAGTTAGATATGGAACTTTAAAACTCAGAAGAAGACATAGTTGTAAAACTTTATGACCTTGGATTAGTCCGTGATTTTATTTTTTTGATTGTGGTACAGTTAACAATTTCTTCAATTTAACAAGTAACAGTATATAACAGAAAATAGATAAATTGGGCTTCATCAGAAGTTGAGAAATTTGTGTTTTAAATGATACCACCAAGAAAATGAAAGTATATAGTGATATAGTACAGCATAAAGGGTGTTTGACTTGCATGCAGATGACCCCAGGCTTGATCCCTGTCACCACATATAGTCCCCTGATCCCCATCACGAGTGATCCCTGAGCACAGAACCAAGAGTACTTGAGCACTTGAGCACGTAGGGTGTGGCCCGACGGGGGACCCCTCCCCACCATTGCACAGATAGCTGAGTATGATGCTCACTGGGGTTTGCACATGAGGTCTGGGTGTTTGCACACTTGGCCACAGTGCTTGGGGACGGTTGCATCCTTGGACTTGTTACTTGTCAAGGACTGTGCATTCTGGCCATGGTTTTGGCCCATCTTTTTGTGGTGCTCTCCAAGGCTTGCATGCTTTTGCTTGTGGTGCTTATAGGCTTTGGCTGCAGGGCAGCTGGAAATTATTTGTGTGCCATGGATCACAGATAACAAAGCTGCCAGGATCATGCTTGGCACATGTAGTGGCACCCAGATTTAACTCAGAGGCTTATGCTTGCAGAGCAGGTGTTCTAAGCCACTCAGCCATTCCCTGTCATCTTCAAATTATATATACTTTTTTTGTTTGTTTGTTTGTTTTGGGGCCAGCCATACCTGTGTTCAGTGTGCACTCCTAGCTCTGCGCTCAGGATCAATCACTCCTGGTTGGGTTCGGGGGATCATACGGTGCCTGTGAATGAACCCAGTTTGGGTGAGTGCAGGGCAAATGATTTACTTGCTGGCCTATCTCTCTGGCTTCAGAACTATGTATATTTTAAAAGGGTGCTATGTGAGTTATATCTCAATAAAGCTGTTGGTAAATTTAGTTGTAGAGAATTACTTAGGGCATGTGACTGGGAAATAAAAAGAAAAGGGGCATGAGGGTAGGAGTGAAAGACTAGTGTGTAGGGCATTTTCCTTGATCCCTGGCACCACATATGTTCCCTCTCGAGCCCTGCCAGGAGTAAGCCCTAAGCACAGCCGAGTATGCTACCCCCCAAAAAAGTGGGGGAGCGGCGCCTGTGACACTATAAATGATGCTTTAAAAATACAGAGTGACCAAGAGTGTGACGGCCTCGTTCTATTGGAGCCAGCTTGTTGATCTCACCTTGTCTGTAATGAGGCTCTCTTGAACCTACTTAGGTGTTTTCCCTTTCCTGAGGTCTCTTAAAAAATTATTTTAGGGAGAAGGGGTGGGGACCTACCTGCTGTACTATCACTCTAGCCCCATCTGCTGAGGTCTCTTGTCTCCACCAAGAACCATCCTAGATAGCTGTAAAGGTAAAGGTAAAGGGCCTCCCGTTGATCGTCGATTTGCTCGAGCGGGCCCAGTAACGTCTCCATTGGAGACTTTGTTGTTACTGTGTCTGGCATATCGAATACTCTCGGTAGCTTGCCGGGCTCTCCGAGAGGGGCGGAGGAATCGAACTCGGGTCGGCCATGTTGGCCGCTTGTAAGGCGAACGCCCTGCCGCTGTGCTATTGCTCCAGCTGTAATCTAAGAAATGATTGTTCTTTCCTATTTGGGGTCCTGCAATATAACAGTTTGGTGTGCTGACGTTGGTCTGAGTCTTGTCTGTATGCAAGATATTTGGCAATGGGAGGTAAAAAGTCAGCACTGAATACAGTGAGAGGTCATTGTTTTTAGCTTTGGTGTCATATTTCTAAACTAAATAAAAATTGGTACGAAATAATTGCTTTTCTGTTTTGAGACTTAAAGCGTCTTTATCTTTTCTTTCTGGAAAATTTGGAAGGTAGAAGAAATTAAGAGGAGAGAGTTTACTATTCAGAGACTGCATTTTAACGCTTTGTGGACTTTCTCTTCTATTTTTTGGGAGGGGGTAGTGCTGGGATTTGAACCCACAGTTTCACATGGCAGACAAGTGCTCTGCTGCTGAGGAAGAGCCCTGGCCCCAGACATGTCTTCTGTCATTTCCCCCTCACACGTTAACAGCATATAATGTATAGATTATGTACGTATATATATATCACTGTATCCTGTATCACTGTCATCCTGTTGTTCATCGATTTTCTCGAGCTGGCGCCAGTAACATCTCCATTCGTCCCAGCCCTGGAATGGGATTTTAGCATCCTGTCCTTACGCATCTCTCCCAACGCTGCCATGTTGGAGGCTCTTTCAGGGTCAGGGGAATGAGACCTGTTATTGTTACTGTTTTTTGGCATTTGAATACTCTGTGGGGAGCTTGCCCCATGAAATGATCCTTATGTGCATGTATGTACATAATTATATATGTATATATAATTTAATATAACTCCACATCAGATTTGTTTAACAATTTTATTACAAATGTTTCTCATCTTTTCCTCCCCCCCACACCCCCCAAATAGACTTAAGCTTCACCATTATTTTGAATAAGTTAGAAACTGTCCTGGATATTTTGGGGAGGGACTGAGGATGTGATTCAGCAGTAAAGCACCTGCCTTGCATGCCTGTGTTCAAGGCCTTTTTGAAGTTTGAGGCGATCAGTTTAAAAGGCAGTGCACACAAGTGCGTGTGTTGTGGGGTGCACGTGAGTCTTCTCTACGGTGATGACTTTGCACAGGCGTGGTGAAGCTGACTAGGCAAGTGTGTCTTCATTTGCATGTGGGAACCCTGGGTTTGATCTTTGGCTAAACATGGGGTCCCCATGAAATGATCCTTCCACGAACCTCAGCTCCGGCCATCCCCCCACACCCTCTCCCCTCCCCCCCGCATCTAGAACCATATTAGAACGTAGCCCTGAGCACTAGCAGACATGACCCAAAGAACAAAATTTTGAGTAATAAAATCAAGTCTGTAAACAGTGTTCTTAAAACCAAACCTCTGGTGAAGACACACCCCATCAGCTGCCTTCGCCCCAGCCCTTTGAGCTGGCTCTTAGGTCCCGGGGACTTTAACCCGGACTGAAAGGAAAGTGAAATGAGGAAGGAGTTGATTTGAGTTTAGGAGGCCTAGGTAATGTGCGTGAACACAGAGCAGGAAGGATGGGCAGTGTGGTTGGAAAGTGGGACTGCAGAGTACATTGAGGAGTGGGGAGAGCTTGGCAGGAGAGATCAGGCCGGGGAACTAACTGCTGTGGGCTAGAGATCTGAGGAGAGGATGGTGTCAGCCCTGTGGACGTTGAAGCCACTAAGAAACTTAGCGATCAGAAGGAGTGAGGAGGCCAGAGTCTCAGTGTGCGGGCGAGGAGGAGATACCGCCTCGCATCCATCGTACCTCATCCTTGCAACTCCCAGTGAATCACTGCTGGACCCCCTTCGGCAGCATGTTACATCCCTTTCTTTGCCACCTACGGAACCTCTCCAAGCCTCCTTTGCTTTCTGATTCCTCTGCATACTCTCGCAGCCGTGTGCATTTCTAGCCCTGCAATTAAAAAAAATCAAGGTGTCATGGTATTATTACTGCCTAATAATAATAAAGCACCTAGAGTTTAAATAGTTTCCTTAAAGCACCTGCCTTGCGCTCATGTGTTCAAGGTCTTTTTGAAGTCCGAGATGACCATTTTAAAAGACAGTGCACGCAAGCGTGTGTGTTGCATGGGCACACATGTGAATGTATGCCTGTGTGTCTGTTCCTTGAGCACTTAGAGTGCTGTGCCATACCCACTACCTAGAGTACCTGTATCCCTGCACTGCTGGCCCTAAGTCACTCACCTCACTTTCCCCCACCTCACTTTGGCATTCTCGTTTCTCAGCGCACTTAACAGTATCTCAGTTTCCATTGCCTGATGTCTAATCCCTTGCTTTGTTTCTTTATACCGCAACTATGAGATCATTTAGTATTTATCTTTCTCTTTCTGATGTGTTTTCACTTGGCGTGACCCTCCAGTTCCATTTGAGTTAAAGCAAAATGCAAGATTTCATTTCTTTCATGGCTGAGTTGAGTAGACTTGGATGCCAAGAAAGATCTAAATTTGAATTACGACCTGATAGTGATTAGCTTTAAAACCCTGTCAAAATTCTTGTTGAAAAAAGTTATTTCTAGCTTCATTGTCTTTTATTCAAAATGGGAATGGTAATACTTAATTTGCAGGTATCTCATTGTCACTGCCTCAAGTTTTACCTATGACCATGCATAAGTTCCAGTTTCCCTCATTTGCTTATAGCTTTCCTATCCTGTTAATAACTAATAAGCGCACCCCCATCTACATTTGAAGACAAGGCTCAAGCTGAATCTGATTTTATGGCTTGTCATTTCTGGCTGACCTGACTGATCCTTTTTTTGATTGATCAAGTTACTTAGCCTATTCCTTATTTGTAAGGTACGCTTTGTATGCGGGAAATCTCTTTATTATGCATCCTCTGTTTGTTGGATTCTTATATTAACAGTTTTCTTAATTCTGCGAGGATCTGTTGGAAATATGTGTTAGATTTAAAACCACAGTCACAACGTTTTGTTTCCGCTCTTATAGGCAGTATCCATCTCCTCATACTTGTCTCTTTAATCGGGGCCACACTGGAGCTGCTCAGGGCCTGAACCCACATCAGTGGACACTTATGGACCACTAGGTCACTCCCGGTGGTGTGAGAGTTGGGCAATGGTGCTCGGTTTCAACTCAGGGCCTTGTGCCTGGTAGGCATGCACTTTACCACCTGAGTCTTATCTCCAGTCTCCTCATACTTTTAATAGGAGCTGACCTCGTGACTTGCTTTGACCAGAAGAATGCCAGAAATTGCAGAATTGACTTGAAAGTTCTGGGCCCCAGGACTCAGAGCAGTCTAACAGCTTTACCCCCATTGCTGAAGCAGTGACATTAATAATTTAGGGAGGGGATGGATCAAAGGAGCCTGGAGTAACAAAATCCAAACTGTATAAGTAAGATTGAGTTCTGTCTTAATAGAATTAAAAGGGAAAAATAGCATAAATGCATAAGCAAATGAGGGAGGTGAGAACTTAGGCTCGGATAAAGAAAGAGCAAAGGGGATGTCAGTGAGATAAGGACCTGCAGACTTGCATACCCAGTGGTTGGAGATCACACGTGACGAAGGCACAGCCAGCAGCCAACCTCAGACATGTGAGTGATGCCATGGCAGATGCTCCAGCTCTCAGCTGTGTGGACAGTCCCTGGTGAGGTGAGCAGAGCGCCCACCCTCGGCCCAGCCAACCCCCAGCCTTCTGAGAAATATAAACTCCTGTTGTTCTAAGCCACTAAGTGAAAATGACTATTTTCAGTTTCTCTTTGGAGAAGTGTACAGCAGATTAAGAAGTTACCGAGTTTGTGATTCTCTCTCCAACCCCGTCCACCTGTTCTCAGTTGCTAATGCACCTCCAGACTTTTGTATGTGTCACAGGGTTATGACAACTGAAGGAATAGGGAGATAGGAGCTGTTATTAAAAATGTCCCGTGCAAGCCCTCCTCTAGCCTTAATTTTAATTAATGTGTATGGAGTCAATATTCTCCCCAGTGTCACTCAGGAACTGGCAAGTCAGTACTAGAGGCAGCATTCTCAACTCATCATTATATCAGGCTCTCTTACTCTTTATTTTTCATTCTCATGAAAGCTGATAATTTTAAACCTCTTCCTGTTGCCCTGCAGCAGTTAGGCTATTGTTCATGTAAAGTTTGCTCTGATAATTTCTACTTTCCAGGATGCTGTAAAGGAGAATGAGTAGGATCATTGTCTCACACTTTTATTGTTTTGCCCCTAACCATCAAGATGATGAAGAAATGTGGTCGGGGCCTAATTTTTGTAGCAGGGATAGAGAATGTTGGTGTTGGAGAATGGAAGGGCTGGGTGCTGGTTGCTTTGAATGTGGCTTACCTGGGTTTGATCCTTGGCATTCTGTATGGTCTCCCTCGCCCCACCAGGAGTTATTCCTTAGCACTGCCCGATGTGGCCCCAAAAGAGATACAAACAAAAAAGTGATGGGGCTGAGGAAATGGTTTCGAGGACTGGAGCACATGCTTTACATACAAGACCTAGGATCCTGGGGACATTGATGGTGGAAAATGTACACTGGTGGAGGGATGGGTGTTTGATCGTTGTGTGACTGAAACTCAATCATACAACTGAGCTTTGTGATTGTAGCTCACAGTGATTCAGTTAAAAACAAACAAACAAACCTAGGATCCCTGACATCATATGGTCTCTGAGTACTGCAGGGGCCCACCCCCACTTACTGAGATTTGAGTAGCCCCCAGACACTGCTGGTTTGGTCCTCAAACTGCCACCACTGCTGAAAGTAGATAAAGGATCAAACATGATGGCCTCTCAGTATCTGTATTGCAAACTGTAATGCCCAAAGTGGAGAGAGAGAAAGAAGGAAATTTTCTGCCATAGAGGGTGGGGGTGGGGTTGGATGGGAGTGGCGGGAGGGATACTGGGGATATTGATGGTGGGAAATATACACTGGTGGAGGGATGGGTTTTCAATCACTGTATGACTGAAACTCAATCATAAAAACGTTGTAACTGTATCTCACGGTGATTCAATTAAAAAAAAATCTATATATTAAAAAAAAAACTGCTACCACCAACCACCAACAAATGATGGCAAGGAGGTGGAGCAGAGGGAATCTTTATGTACTGTTGGGTACTGTACACTGATACAGCCACCATGGAAAACAGCATGAGGTTCACACAGATTTGAAAACAGAATGAGATGGCCTAGCAACTCCACTTCTGGGTATTTATCCAAAGGAAATGAAAACACTGAGTTGAAGTTATGTGCAGCTCTATGTTCATTGTGGCATTATTTATGATTTCCAAGCAGACTCCAGATTAACTTCCGACTGCAATTTTCTTTGTGTAGTCGTCTTTGGTAGAGAGCCTGGGCAGGATGTGGGTGGACAGAGAGAGTTTCCCTCCTCTTCAAGTCCTACATTTTGTTTATTTTTAAAGTTTTCTGTGCAGGAGACCATGTGGGGCCAGAGAACTCTGTTTTCACCGTTGAATGTGTCTACTACAGCCTTCTCTGTTGGGGCTAGGAAGATCATACAGAATGCCAGAGGTCTAACCCGGGTCAGCCACATGCAACAGAAGCATCCTTCCAACCGTATTATCTCTCCAAGACCCATATCTTTTTAGTAACTGCCATTCTAAGAAGTTAGAGGTGATAATCTCATTTTGGTTTTGATTTGCATTTCACTTACAAACTAATGATAATGAGCATCATTTCTCTCGTCAGAGTGATTTCTCTGGCTTCTAGTGTTATCTTTCATTTTTATTTTGTGTTCTGGGCTACACCTAGAGGTGCTCAGGTGCTGCTACTTCCAGTTCAGTAGTTGGTGGTTGTTCTTGGCGATGGCTTGGAAGATAGAATGGTGCTGGGGGTCAAATCCAGAGATTCTGCATACAAAGTTTGGCCTCTTACCTGTTGAGTGAGTTCCCTGACCCTAACATTTTCATGTAATTTAATGCTTTATGATATTTTGCCTGTATTTTAAAATTTGTTTTCATCTTTTTTTTTTTTTTTTGGCCTTACCCAGTGGTGCTGAGGGCTTGTTCCTCGCTCTCGGCCCAGGTGTCGCTCTGAGCAGTGTTTATGTAGCGCTGGGGATCAAACCAGGATCAGCCGCATGCAGCGCAAGCACTTAACTCCTATACCATCCCTTAGGCCCTGCTTTTATTTATTTTTTAATAAAAATTTTATTTTAAAAAGTTTTTGGACTGCACTTACCTAGCAGTGTTCAAGGCTTTCTCCTAGCTCTCACTTAGAGATCACTCCTGACAAGCTCTGGGGACCAATATGTGTAGGGTGTTAGGGATCAAACCCCGGTCAGCCACAGGCAAGGCAAGTGCCCTACCCACTGTCCTACCTCTTTAGCCCCTGCTTTTATCATTTTATGATTGAATTGTAATTGCTGAAATATCTTCATGGGACAAATGGAAAAAACTATCTATCTTTTTTTTTTTTTTTTGGCCTGGGGAGTCAAAAATAGCTCCAAAGAATATACAGGAAGTAGTGACAGCATTTGCTGTTAGGTCAGGAAATGGGTTGACTGCTGCACTTCTGTGCTTTGTGGATTTGAACTTTGGAATTGACAGTCCTTGAACACCTATGATAGTAGAGGTGGGAAATAGTCAAAATTCCCAGTAACTTTTTTTTCTTACTTTTTATTACGAAGAAAGATTAAAAAAAAAAAAAAAGACCTGGTCTGCTTAATGCCTAGGGACTTCCAGTGTCTTTTTTTTTCCCTGTGGATTTTATGACCCGGTTTGAGGTTAATAAACCTTTATGCATAATTGCTTTCATAAGAGCATACTTATTTGTTAGAAATGTGACACAGTTTCAGTTGGTGTATTCTGAAAACCATATCAGGGGCTGGAGCAATAGCACATATTTGCCGTGCACGCAGCCGACCTGGGTTCAATTCCCAGCATCCCATATGGTCTCCTGAGCACCGCCAGGGGTAATTCCTGAGTGCATGAGCCAGGAATAACCCCTGTGCATCATCGCTGGGTGTGATCCAAAAAGCAAAAAAACCCAAAAAACAAAAAAACCAACCATATCAGAGCTGACTGAGTGAGGTCATTCCCAGTGCTCCCATAGGAGTGGTGACTTTGCCCTTTGCCCTGTTGTTCCTGATAAGCATGAACACTGACCTTCTTTCCCCAAGAACAGAACTGGGCCAGGGACTTCTACTACCAAGGACTGGAAGGTGGGAAAAGGAAGTTTATTGGCCTTGCAAACTTGGGAAATCGCATACCCTTCCTTTACCTGTTTCTTCAATTGTAGAGTTGGATTATAAGCAGCCTATTTTACGTTTTCATCTTCCTATTTTACTTTTGCTTTGTGGAAGACGGGGGCTGATGCCAATTAAAGAGAGCTGGTTGGAGAGTTGTTGTATCTAAGTCATCTAGCACAGAGCCAGCTACCTCACGTAGGTATTTAAAATGGCAGTATCATCATTATTGACATTATTGATAAGGAAGATTCTTTTCATTGGGAATGAGAGCTATTTAGGGGAAGGAGTGTGTCCATTTGATGTATAACAAAATATCGTACATTTGGGGACTTTGAAGCAACAATGAAAGCTGTTCTCAGAACTCAGTTGTTTGGCTGGGCTTCTTCTGGTCTCATTAGACTTGGCCATGTCACTGTTGTCAGGTCACGACTGGCATGGTTGAATGGTCTCAGGTGGCATCACTCCCAGGTCTTGTAGCTGCTATTGTTGGTGGGAATGTACGGGTTTTCCCTCACTTGGCTTCTCCCCCCTCCCTGCCTCTGGGGAACAGACTTACAGCAAGGCAGTCCCTGAGCACTGTTCTTGGAGGATGAGCACCAGTGCTGGCTTTGCAGTTGCTTGTTCCTCACTGCTCAGAGCAAGTTAGAGAGTCCTATGGGAGCAGACGGGGGGCACTGCCATGGTGGGGACGAGCTGTGAAGAATTGATCACCATTTTTTAACGTAGCTTGTTTGGTCTGCCTCTTGCACTAATATTGGACCCAGAAAGAATGATTCCCGCCCCCCACAATCCCCACCCCCTTCCTGTATCATTGGAATGTTATTTAATCCAACGTGCAATTCTGCTCAGGCGCTGGAGATAATCATGTTTATTCTCTCCAGTTTTATTTTGCGCAAAGGCCATCCTTGTGGGTGCTTGGGGCTACTCCAGTCCCTGTGCTTGGTATTGCTCTTGGCAGTGCTCAGGGAGCTATGCAATGCTGGGGATCGAACCTGGGCCTCCTGCATGCTTTGCACATGCTCAACCCATTGAGCAATCCCCCTGGAGATCCTTATGCTTGGACTGAAAATGGGAATGAACCGTGAATAGCTGGTGTTTGTGTATTTTGTAGATAGTCATGTGAGATAGTCTTTTTGAAGACTGTCCAGCCCCCAGTTCTCTGCCCTGCTAAAGAAGATATCAGGGCTTTGAAGGAGTGTTTCCTCATTAAATGGTTCCTGTTGGTATGAGACATCTCAGATTCTAGAACTTGATAGAGTATGCTTCTTTTTTAGGCTGAAAATAAGGGTGGGATCACGTTAAAAAAAAAAGGAAAAATTTCTGTGCTTAGACTAAATACGATTCCCTCCAAAATAATTTACATTTTTGTAGTTTATAAATGCAGAGTTACCTGCTGGATCTCTTGAGAGTTGTGACTTATTGTTGCAGAGATGACTATTTCCATTTAATCCAGTACAAGAAATTGAAGAAAGAAAGAAATGTGTGCAAATTGCTTTGGCAAGTTAAAGGTTAGCTGGGTCAGCATGTTCAATTTGTTTGATGAAAATAATTTCCCCTAGTGTGGTTTTGAGATCTCTTTATTTTAGGAAGCCCAAATGGTGTGATGTCAGTCGAGAATACTGTGTCAGTAACAGATCAGAATGGGAACCCGTCTGCTTTTCTCTTTCCAACTCTTTGTTGAGGGAATGGGGAGACAGGGGCTCCAACTCACTCAGTTGCTCATCTGCTGAACAAGAAATCTAATGTGGGCGATGCCTTTGACTTCAGTTAGTATAACCAGCCAAGCCACTTGAGTCAATAGTGTTACTTGTGTGTGTGTGTGTTATATTTTTACTTTTTAGAAACCTGAGAATGCATAAGCTCACTGCCTACAGTGATTCAGAGGGGAGTCTGGGTTTCGGGAAGCAAAATGAAAGCTACAAATAAATATGCAAACTAAAGCAGAAGACGGTTTTTCTGACTGGTACATTTACAAGCTGGAAAGTTGTGAAAAACATCAACCCACCAACTGTGTAGCTCATTGACTCTTTACTTTGGGCTCTGATGTTCTTCCTGATAAAAATAATAATTATGTTATTCTGGTATGGTTGCCAAGTATTCATGCTTCTCCCTCTGCTTGTGATTGTAAATGATTCTGCAGTGTGTCCCACTCTGTCACTGATTTGGTGTTTTATAACATTTGGATATTATGTTTTCTGTGCTGATTTGTCGTCCACTTCTCTCTCTCCCTCTTTTTTTTCCAGAATGGACTGCTGAATTATGAAGTATTTCAGACCCACTAGTAGAACATCACCCTGCCACGCGCTCCTTTATCTCCTACTAGTTATTTAAATTGGACTTTTAATATCCTACCAGCTGCTCTTCAGACACACATGGTGCATTGTTGCCATTCCCCGGATTGCATCTTTGAAACACAGACTCTTAGTAACCTTCAGCAAACAAAGAGGCAACCTCCCGGGTTTGCTGACTGGGAGGGTGTCACCCCGACTGCCCTCTAGCTCTCGGCTGGCTCTGGATTTGAATTTCACCATGGAACCTCGCATGGAGTCCTGCCTGGCACAGGTGTTGCAGAAGGATGTGGGGAAGCGGCTGCAGGTCGGCCAGGAACTTATAGACTATTTCTCAGACAAACAGAAGTCTGCTGACCTTGAGCATGACCAGACCATGTTAGATAAACTTGTGGATGGACTTGCTACCTCTTGGGTGAACTCTAGCAATTACAAGGTAAGCTGTGCTTTGGAAGGTGCTCTTAGCAGTGACTGGGGCTGCCCGGGATCACAGTTGGTCCTTAGGGGGGGAAAGATGCTTTGTGAGCGGTCAGCATCATGACTTCGCTCCCAGTGAGACACTCAGACGGTGGCTTTAGGACTTTTCCATTCTAGGGCAAGTTGAGCTTTCTTTGATTTTTCTTGGAGATGAACAAAATCCCAAGAGAAGGACAAGTGAACAGATAAAGAGAGGCTTTTATGTTGGAAAGTTTACAAGCATCCGGCCTTGAGGTTATAAAGTAAATGATTGTGTCTTGAAGCAAAGGGGTCATAAGACCTTGGTGGTAACCCTTGAAGAATAGCAAGTGTCTTCACTGACTTTTGCTTTCGGGAATGGAACTGGCAATGAAAGGGACAGTCCTTCACATTTCAGAGCACTGTTCTTTAGAGACCCCAGGTATCGGGCCAGAAAAACACAGATTGTTCAGGACTCTTGTGACCAGCATGTAAGGTCTGGACTAGATGACATCTTTTGGGTTTTAAAGCTCAAATCTGGTCATAAGGCTTTGGGAGATTGGGGGAACTTGACCCAAATGAGTTGTGAAGATGGGTTAAATTTCATGAATAAAAATTTCATGAATAAAAGTTGTGCTTAACTTGAAATGCTGAAGTGGTGTCTTTTCTCTCCTCACCCACCCTCCCCTTAGTCTGTATATGTCAAAAGGGGCCCATGGGGAGCAAAGCTGAGCTGGAAGGCAGAGTGGGGCATTTGTATGACAGCTGATAGAGGCTGGACACATTGTAAGAGGTGCTTACAGAAACACAGTTTTTTTTTAATTGCTTTTCTTTGAGCTAGTATGCTGAGACTGGTTTGCAGTTGGAAACTGGCTCTTAAAGGATTTCTTCGTTTGATCTAATACAGACGGTTTTCCAAATACATGAAGCTTTGGCTTCTCCTGAGCATCAGCAGGCTTTATACTTGGTTAGGATGTGGCCTAGTGTCCTGATATATCATTTATAACCTAAAACAAGATGTAACCTTCCTATCTGTGAAACTGCACTTGAATTCTATTCATTCACCCAAGTAAACCTGCCCATTTGTGTTTGGCATTGGTGATGAATGGGGGGTGGGGACGGAGGATATTGGGAAAGGGAAAGTGTCACACTTTTGGGGTCTTTGAAGTTGCCTTGTCTCTGTTGATATCACGGTGCCGCCAGCCTCTGTGTGCATGTTAGGGTACTGCTGACTGAGAGTAACCAATAACTGAAATTGTGGTCATTTATTTATGGTTTTGGGGCCACACCTGGCGGTGCTCAGGGCTCACTCCCAGTTATGCTTGGGGGATCATGTGTGGTGCGGTTGATTGAACAGTGGAAGACAGGCATCTTTCCTGCTGCCTTCTCTCCCCATTCCCTGCAATTGTCTTCATTCTAAGAAGGCCAAAGTAGCAAAGGCAGTGTCCAAGGAAGGAGAGGGTCTGCTTGTGTCATTGACTGGGAGGGAAACTTCTCTCAGAAGCTCCACAGCGGACTCACATGCTGTGGGCTAGAATGGCACCACTTGCCCACATTGTACAATCCCATTCCATCACATAGTCACGTTCTGCCCTCATGCTAACATCTTGGTCTTTTTTGATTTTTTAACTTATATTATGCCAAACACAGTAACAACAAAGTCTCAGATGGAGATGTTACTGGGCCCGCTCGAGCAAATCGATGAACAAAGGGAGGACAGTGTCAGACAGTGTCAGATAACTTATTTGTAGTTTTTTGGGACACACCCATAGGTGCTCAGGGATCACTCCTGGTGGGGATCGGGAGACTGTATGGGGAGCCGGGGATCAGATCAGGGCCCGTTGCGTGCAAAGCAAGCGCCCTCCCTGCTATACTGTCCCTCCAGATCCCTAACTTCCTGGTCTGATGAATCAGGCCTCCCTGAATTGAGTCTGTGGCCATGTGAAGGAGGAGGGTACTAGAGCAGGTGCAGACTCCTGTAAGATGGAGGGGGTTGACAGTGAATGGTGAATGAGTCGCTTAGAGTCAGAATGAGTTTTCCTGCTCTCTCCCCTCCATCAGCTTCCCCGCTGATGCTGTTGGCCGTGTAGACGGTCGCTGTCAGTCAGAGAGTGTCTATTCCATGCCCTGCTCAGCTGAAGCCCCAGACACGAGCACTCTTTATTCAGCCTTGTTTTCTCTCTTTAAGTTGCTCCTACACTTTGGGTAGAGGAAATGAATAAATAACTAGAGATGGGGCTGGAGTGATAGTACGGCGGGAATTTGCCTTGCATGTGGCCAACCTGGATTTAATCCCCGGCATCCCATATGGTCCCCCAAATACTGCCAGGAACAATTCCTGAGTGCAGAGGTAGGAGTAACCCCTGAGCATTGCTGGGTATGGCCCCCAAACTAACTAAAAATAAATAGAGAAAGTGATAGTCCAGTCCAGAGAATGCAGTGATAAGATACGCAGAATTTGGTGGGTAGGCAGTCTGGCCACAAAAAAAGAAAAAAGAAAGTAGTGACAATGTGCAGAGGAATCCCGATTTGCCGATTGGGACATTTTCTCTTCACTAGCGTTTGCAGGGGCACAGAGGAAAACAAGTCGAAGATATGACCCTTTGTGGAGAAATTTCCCAGACAGTACTTGGTGTGATGGAAAGACAAGAAGGCGGTTTGCCTGACTTCCTCTGGCCTTGAACTTTATCTGTTTGCCCATCTGGAGTGCAGATGTTTGCCTTGCAGTCCTCTTTGGTGCTTCTTTCTCCTCTTCCACAGCACTGAGCACCTCCTGCCCCCTTGTTTATAAGCTAAGTGGTGACAAAGTGCTTCCTTCTTGTCTGTGCTGGAACACAGTAAGTTCTCAACAAATCCTGCTTACGTGAGTGATGTCTGGACTTAAGCTCAGCAAATGTTTCTGGCAGCATCATGGAATCTGGAAACTTAACTTTTCTGAGTTCCCTAACCTCCCTCCCCCTCCCCCATCATAGATCACAATTCCTCATTCGGAGCCTGAGACTGAGGTGAATTTTAGATTTTTACCTGACATGTTTATATATTATGCATTCAAGGGATTCATTTTACATCCAACCAAGCTTTGAAGTTCGACGTTTTAGAAAGATGTCTTTCTGGCCCAAAGGAATAGTGCAGCAGGTAGGGCTCTGGTCTTGCCCGTGGCTGACCTGGGTTCAATCTCGAGCGCTCCATATGGTCCCCTGAGCCCCACCATGAGGGATCGCTAAGCACAGGACCAGGAATAAGCCTGAGCCCCACTGGATATTAGCCCAAACAAAACAACAACAACAACAAAACACACTTCTTCGATGGGCGGGAGAGAACCTCCGTGGGCTGTGTATATAGCACATGCTTTGCATGCAGCAGGCCTGTGCTCCATCTTAGGCACCCCAATCCCCTGAGCACCAAGCCTGGAAATGTCCCTAGACACTGTTGCGTGTGACCCCAGTACTAAAGCCAGCAAACTAAGCAATCGAACAAAACAAAATACTTTCCTAAAATTAAGGTCTAAAACTGAAGAGAAGAAAAGTGAAATAATTTGGTTTCCCTAAGCAGGAGTGTGTAGGTACTGTTCCTCCTGATTTGGGTGGGTGGGGGATTCTCCCTTATACTGATGCTCCTGGCACAGTACTCAGGGGTCATGCCTGGTGGTACTTGGGGTGTCGTGCAGTATAGGGATCACATCCAGAGCTTCTGCATGCGAAGCATATACACTTTGCTATTTCCCTGATGTCTGCTACTTCTTTTCTTATTTTTGAGGGGCGATTGTGCTTGTAGCTCTAGCTACTCCTTCCTCTGCGCCATGCCCTGTGCTTGTTCTTGGTGATGCTTGTGGGACCACGTGGTGCCAGGGATTAGCTGCATGGATATTCCTTAAACCCTGTGCTCTTTCCAGCCTGTATTCCTTTTCTTAACAGGGAATATAGATGAATGCCCATAATTGGGTGAGGCATCAGCTTTTACCCAGTAAATTCAGTGTCTTATTTAGAAGTATGTTTGTGGGACGTAGGTTCAAAGGGCTGTAGCACATGTTTCGTATGCCAGAGCCCTGGATATGATTCCAGACGCTGTGTGGTTCCAAGAGCACTGCCAGAAGCAACCCCCTTACGCCAGGCTGGGAAAAGCTCCTCCCTGAGTGCGGCTCAACAAACAAAATAAATATATTTGTCTGGAGCTTGAGTTACGTTACCTTTGCATCTTTTTCAATGTGGTAGACAAATTTGTATTGGTATTAATTGCAATTTAATAGCTACTACTTATTGCTTGCCCTGTGGTAGGGATTTAATCGGTCTTATCTCATTTAATCTTCTTAACACCTGAGAGGTAGCTGTTGGTAGCCCAGTGTTATGTCTATGTAACTGAGATTACCCAGCATCCCGATGGTTTGGAAAGTGGGATATAAGTATAGGTCTTTGAGTTTCTAGCTAGTGTTTTTGTTTCATAAGAGAGTCACCAAACTTTGCTAAAGGTTGTAGAATTTTTATAGAAATGGCTGGAGAGCCCCTGTTGGCCCCTGGACAATAATTTTCTAACCTCTGCACTAAACTCTTGAGCACTTACTATGTGTAAACACATTTTCTTAGTGATAGGACCCATTTGTGACTCATGTAGGAGGAAACTAAGGTTAAAATTTTTGGACTAGAGAGACTGTACAGGGCTTAAGGCACTTGTTTTGCACATGCTTGACCCCAGTTTGATTCACTGCACCCCATATGGTTCCCTTAGCGCCAACAGAGGTGACCTTTGAGCACAGAACCAGGAATATTCCTGAGCACTGCCAGGTGAGGCCCTTACACAGAAGAGGGTACCGGACTTTGGGAGGCCGAGGGAGCTGAGAGACTCACCCTGTGCAGCTTGTCCAGTGATTCTGGGAAGTTCTGATGGCACAGTGCCAATCAGCTTAGCTTCTTGCACTATGGGCACGAAGCTTGCCCACTGGGGAGCAGGTGCTGTAACCCCAAAGACCTCGCTGCACTCGTCCACAACCTAGCAAACTCTGGAAACGTGATATTTTTCACAACTCACTTGCCATTGGTGCCGAGGATTCTGATGCTCAGAATAAATCAAACCACTTGTTGCGGGTGATAGGGCTAGTCATGAAAGATGACTTGACCCCAGGTGTCCTGCACCCGCTGTACTAAAGGTCAGAGCAGGTGCGGTTTCTCCTGTAACCAGATAGGCATAAGCAGGCCCCTGCTGTCCAAGTCCAAAGCCCAGGACTTCCTTCCTGTGCATTATGTCCTCAAGGTGCATGCCGGGAAGCCTTGGTTTGAACTTTGAACATTCCCTAGGAAGCGCTTCCTTTGTCTCTGCCCTTAATGGTCTTGAAGGTCTAACTGGGGCAGCAGGGCCGTGATGTAGGAGAGAGAAGCGCTCAGTGAAGGCTAGGAGTTATTAAATTGCCACAGAGGCCTCTTACCAATGCTGGGGGGTAGAGAAGAAAGCCCCCCCACCCCCCTGTTAGAGTCTGCTTGGTTGGAGAGGCCTTGGCTGAGAGGCAGAACGAAAGGATAGACTCAAAGGGATTGGGTTTCAGAGGCTTCAGCCCTTCTTCCTTTCCTTTTCCTCCCCGCCTGGGTGGTGCTGTCAGTGGATCATAGATTTCTTTTCTCCTGATGTGTCTGTCCAGAGCACGGTGTAGCCCCTGCTCCGGATCAAGTGCACTTGAAGGGCGCCAGGGGAAGGTGTTGACAGAGAAGGGAGGTCTTCTCCCTTCCCCGGCCCATCTCCCCATTCTGGGCTCTCACTGTCCTTGTTCTCCCTCTCGCACCTCCGCCTACCCGTGTCCTTGAGAGGAGAGCCAGAAAAGATTATTGGATTCAGATGAAGTGACTTCTGTTTCTTTTTCTGGCTCTCTGCTCCATGCTGCCATCAAGCGCTGAATCCTTCCTGAAGCTGTACCTTTCCCATGTTCACCCCGCAGGGTTGTCTGTTGGCTGCAGGAGAACTTCCTTGGGCTTAACTGAAAATGACAGGTGTTGGGCCTGGGGGGAGCTCAGAGGACCGGAGCTTATGCTTTGTGTGTGCCAGAGCCCTGGTTTGAGCCCTGGCATCCCATGATTCCTCAGAGCACTGAAGGAAGGGTCCTCCCTAAGCCCTGCTTTTTTTTTTCTCCCCTGGGTGTGGGGGGCACACCCGGCGCTGCTCAGGGATCACTCCTAGCAGGGCTCTGGGGACTGTATGGGGGTGACAGGGATTACACTCAGGTCATCTGTGCACCTTTCACCCACTATACTATCTCTGGCCACCAAACCCGGTTTTGCGCTGTCCTCAAATGAAAAAATAAAACAAAGGAAAACCAACAAAAAAAGACTTGTCTCCTCTGGTCTGTCATAAGTAAAAAAGCTGCAGTGAGCAGAGACCGGTGGTTCTTGTTTACTAGTTGGATTCAGTGCCTACGTGCCTGTACCGCTTCTTAGCATATAGCTCATGGTCAGTGAAAGGAAGTTAAGAAAGATACTACCTAGTTATTGGGCCAACTGCTGACATGCCCTGTTGAAAGGTGACTTTGTGTGGGATTGAGGTCACCTGGCTTCCTGGAGTTCTCATTAGGCTATGAGCCCTGGCATGGAAGCCTTGGATCTTTGGTAATAAGACACTAATACTGGAGCTGTCTAATACTATTAAAAGTTCCTGAGCAAGGCAGTAGCTGACCAAAGATTCTCTGTGTGAGTTTAAGACTCACAATCAAGGGGCTGGAGAGAGTACAAAGGTTAAGGTGTGGGGCTGGAGCAATAGTACAGCAAATAGGGCGTTTGCCTTGCACGCGGCGGACCTGATTCCCAGCATCCTATATGGTCCCTGTGCATCGCCGGGTGTGGCCCAAAAAGCAAAAAAGAAAAAAAAAAGAAATTAAAAAAAAGGTTAAGGTCTTGTCTCATGCAGCTGTAGCTGCCACCTTGGTTTGAATCCTGACACCACATGTGTTTCCCTGAGTATGGCCAGGTGTTCCCCTCTCCCCTACCTCCCTCAACAAACAAACAACAAACAAACATGCATCCAAGACAAGCAAAGCAATTCACCAGTCAAAGCCAGCCCAGCTAATAAGGACCCTGTTTTAGGACGGTTTCAGTTGTTCTTTTAAAACTTCCTTTGTTTCAGAAAGCAAACATTTAAATAGGATACATGTAATTGAAGAATCACTAAATTGAATATCAAGGTAAGAAAGAAAAACAGCAAGTGTGAGATTTAGTTAAAGGGGTTGAGGAGTATATGACAGCTAATGTTTACTAACAGCTGCATTTACTAAGCACAGTTACCAGAGACCGCTGAGTGTTTTGCATTCATTGCTTCATTTAATCATTAGGTAGGTGCTCTATGATAAGCCCTGTGATTATTCCTATTTTACAGCTGGTAAAACTGCCTCAGAGAAATGAAGAAACTTGCCCAGGGTCACATAACTAGAAAGTACGAGAGGCAGGATTTTAATCTGGACAGTCTTAACTTTAGAGCCACATCCAGAGCAATACTAGTCCCCTACTGTCGCAACAATATTATTGTTTGCTTATCATAGCGTGATGAAAAGAGTGGAAGGATATACTTCACAGTTAATACTTACTGTAGGAGACGGGGACCTGAGTAAGGAATAAGCCATGAATTCTGTAGCATTGTTTGTTTTGTTTAGGGGACCACTTCTGGTGGTGCTCATGGCTCACTCCTAGTTCTGTGCTCAGAGATCGGTCTTGGAGGGGCTAAGACCATATGGGGTGCCAGGGATCGATCCCAGGTCAGCATTGTGCAAGGCAAGCGCCCTGCCTGCTGTACTATCGCTCTGATTGAGATAGTTATTTGATTGGTCTCAGTAGAGTTTCCATCTTACATACTTCCTAGCTTCTTATTTTGGAAAATATTCAAACCTACAGGATTTTTTTTTGATAATGTAAAAAATTTTTATATACCTAGATCGCATTGTAGCACTTTACACATACGTTACTATTCTCTCTCTGTGGTTAGTGCACTGAGGATAAAGTTGTAGACACAATACTCCGTTGCATCTTACGGTGTGGAGCTGGAGCAATAGCACGGAGGGTAGGGTGTTTGCCTTGCACGCGGCTGGCACGGGTTCGATTCCCAGCATCTCATATGGTCTCCCCGCGCACTGCCAGGAGTGCATGAGCCAGGAGTAACTCAGCTGTGCATTGCTGGGTGTGACCCAAAAAGCAAAATAAACAAATAAATAAATACTATGTGTAATTTCCCACCAATAAAGAATACTCACTGAAGTAATCTCAGTATTATAAACGTAATGTAACAGCTCCCAGAGTTGATTTGCTTTCCACCAAAGGCCATGGTGTCTCTCCCCGCTGTCTCTCTTCTCTCTCTCCCCGTTTTTCCTCTACCATCTTGGAGGGATCAAACTCAGGACCACACACATGAACGACAAGTGTTTTGCTCCTGAGCTATGTTCCTGACCCCACACATTTTGTCCTTGTATGCACAGACTTCTCTTTAGGTTCTGTGTCCACATTGGCCCCAAAGTTGGATGTGGGGCCAGAGAGATAGTATAACAGGTAGGGTGTTTGCCTTGCATGGGACAGACCTAGATTTGATTCCCAGCACCCCATAGGGTGGGCTGGAGCGACGGCACAGCGGTAGGGCATTTGCCTTGCGCGCAGCCAGCCCGGCTGAGCCGGGTTCGATTCCTCTGCTCCTCTTGGAGGGCCCCGCAAGCTACCAAGAGTATCTCGCCCGCACGGCAAAGCCTGGCAAGCTATGTGTGATGTATTCAATATGCCACACACACTATCAACAAGTCTCACGATGGAGACATTACTGGGCCCGCTCGAGCAAATTGATGAACAACATGACAGTGCTACAGTGCTATCCCATATGGTCTTCTGAATCTGCCAGGAGTGATTACTGAGCACAGTCATCTGTGGTTCCCCCTCTCCAAAAAGAAAGTTGGACGCTGCTGAAATGTTTTAGATGTGCCCATATCGTGTGCCTGCCCCGTGAAATGCCCATCCTATGTATCTTTTTGGGGTAATGTCGTGGGGATTTGAACTAGTGTTGTCTATCCTTTTGTGTTTAGCTGTCACCTCGACTTTTATGAAAGCCAGTTTGGGACCCTCTCCTTCTCTTAAAGCCCCCAAATGGAGGAAGAAAGGATGTGCAAGTAGATATCAAGGGGATTAGGGACTTCTGCCTAATTCCGGAAAGAGGGTGTCTGGAAAACAGAAAGTCATTTTCCAGCTCTCTCCTGTGTGAGGGCCAGGTCCCCATTCTCACACTAGAGTCGTTTCTCTCTCTCTGTCTCTCTCTCTCTTGCTTTTGGGGTCACACCCAGCTATGCGCAGGGGTTACTCCTGGCTCTGCACTCAGGAATTATTTTATTCCTGGTGTTGCTTGGGGGACCATATGGGATGCTGGAAATCAAACCCAGGTCAGCTGTGTGCAAGACAAATGCCCTGCCCGCTGTGCTACTGCTCCAGCCACAGCGTCGTTCTCTCTTTGCCCCTCTCCTGTAACCCCCTTTTCAGATCTTGTCTCACAGGACCAGATCTATCCTTCTCTGGGACAGATCTTGACTAACTTACATCAGTCAAACCAATCTTCTTGCTCTCCATGGGGGGGAAAATGGCTGTCTGACCAGGTGAAACTGTGCTCAGTTTTACCCTAAGCATAGCCTAAGGGCTAACTCGCTGCCCGAGTCCCTCCCCTCCCCTCTGGTCATCTGTTTGGGGCCTTGTATTCTTTATGTCTTGGGAAGAGGAGCATCAGACTCCCTGGGCTGCTCACACATACCCCAGAGAAGTGCTCAAAAGTGGGGACTGACTTTTCTCTTAATGCAATTAAGCGTTTTGGTACTAGTCTTCCAAGTAAAATACCTGCTTTTTGGGATGTGCCAAAGTAAGAGACAGTTTCCAAAGGACAGGGGTATGTTCAAGTTTTATATTCAGCTTTTTGTGTAATTGGATGGGGTATTTTAAGGCTTTTTGTTGCTGTTGTTGTTTTGGCCACACCTGGCAGTGCTCAAGACTTCCTCCTGGCTCTCTGCTCAGGGGTCTCTCCTCAAAGAGCTCGAGGGACCTTGAGAGGTGCCAGGTATTGACTAAGTGCTCTACTTGCTAGACCAGGGCATTTATTAGTTTGTTTTCTTTATTTTATTTGTTGCTTTCCAAAGTTGTTCGTGATCCTTTGTCACAGACATTCAGTATCCCAACACTCATCCCACCACCATTGCACCTTCCCACCTTCATTATTTCCAGTATTCGTGGTGGGCATTTATGACAATACAGTGGTATTTGTTAAAAGTCTTCCTGGGGCCTGGGGTTGTGGTTCTTTGGTCAAGGGGGACCTGACTTGCTCGTGTGAGGAGCAGTGATCCTCAGCGCTGTGACCTCACCGCTGTAACAAAGGGAAGGGAAAGGAAAAGGAAAGAAAGATGGAGCCAGCAATAAGAAGACAGATACAAGACCTTAGAAATAAATAATTGTTTTAAAGATTACAGGACCCTAAAAATGTTAGATTTCTGTACAAGCCAGCTTCGTTCATGTTGGATATGTGTTTGCTTGCTTCCTGCCCAGAACCGACCCTTGATGAAGGAACAGGCTAAACGTGGCAGAACAGGAAGGCAACTAGAACTCACTATCATTTCTGTGTTTTGAAGAGAAACCTCGCGTTCTTTGGCAGAGTAATTATTTTTATAGATAAAGTTCTTGATTCGTTTTCTTTTGGGGAAATTGATCTATGTCATTTTGTCATCTCTAAAACTAGATATACCCTGTTTGGGACAGGGGGTGCACATTTGGAAATGGGAACACTGACAAAAGAGACCTAATGTCTCTTGGTTTCTGTTGAAAAGAGTTCTAGAATCATACTTTGGGGCAGCTTTCATATTTTCCCAAACTGTGGCCTCCCCTATATATTGTAACTATTTTTATTTTCCCTGCAAATGCTCCCATACTGCAGAGACTTTTAGGAAGAAACCCTTTGTAATTTTGAGTTTCAGTGTATCTTAGTTCACCCTAATCCTTCAAAGCTGCTTCTGCTCTGTTGAACGCTCCCTCCCTCCTTCCTTCCTTCCTTCCTTCCTTCCTTCCTTCCTTCCTTCCTTCCTTCCTTCCTTCCTTCCTCCTTTTTCTTTCCCTCCCTCCCTCCCTCCCTCCCTCCCTCCCTCCCTCCCTCCCTCCCTTCCTTCCTTCCTTTTTCTTTGTCGGGTTGGGGGCACACTAGCCTTGCTCAGGGATCACTCTTGGCGGGGCTCAGGGGAACTGTTCGGTATGTCTGCCATGTGTTAGGCACATACTTTTTTTTAAAAAAATAATTTATTTATTTATTGAATCACTGTGGGAAAAGTTACAAAGCTTTCAGGTTTAGGTCTCAGTCATGCAAATATCAAACACCTTTCCCTTTACCAATACTTATTTTTTACCACGAAGAACCCCAATAAAACCCCAGCCCCCACCCCTCCCAATGCATGCGAGGCAGATGAATTCTAGTTGACACTCTATCTGCTTTGATTAAATTCATTGTTTCAATAAAAGATGCACCACTATTATTTAGAGTTAACCCACCCCCCCAATCAGACATGCTGAAAAAGCATTGTGAAGTGATTCGCTTTCTACAGCTGGGCTCAAGAATTAAATGATGTCGTGGCCGCGCGGTTTTGGATTTCTGCTATTTTACTTATTAACCCTGGAAATATTTCTACTGAGAGTCAGATAATTAAGAGATTGGTTTCTGTGCTCTGGAGTTGTGGCCGTGCTGGAGAGCCGCTCGTGGGGGGGCAACTGGTGGCCTCGGTAGGGCGTGAAGGGCGGACCGGAACGCCCCCCTTCCCATGAGGTTTTAGTCGCCCCCAGTCCCCCGACTCATACCTGCTGTCCACAAGGCTGCCATGCGGCCGCCATCTTTCTTTTCAGAGAGGAGGAGGCGACTGGGGCAACACCCTTTCCCCTCCAGACAGACATGATGGCCTGGATTAACGCATAGTCCGTTCACTTTTCTGCTCCAAGCTGTTGGGTTCTGCATTAAGTCCTTGTGCTTCTGGGGCCGTGGCCGTGCTGGAGAGCCGCTTGCGGGGGGCAACTGGTGGCCTCGGTAGGGCGTGAAGGACGGACCAGAACGCCCACCTTCCCATGAGGTTTTAGTCGCGCCCCCATCCCCGGCTCATACCTGCTGTCCACAAGGCTCCCGTGCGGCCGCCATCCTTCTTTCCAGAGAAGAGAGGGCGAATGGGGCAACATCCTTTCCCCTCAGAGCAGACATGATGGCCTGGATTAACGCATAGTCCATTCACTTTTCTGCTCCAAGCTGCTGGGTTCTGCCTTAAGTCCTTGTGCTTCTGGGGCCGTGGCCGTAGGCACATACTTTACCCACTGCAGTACTGCTCCCAGCCCCTGAATTGACCATTTCTGATGGAAAAGTTCAGAGCTTGGGGTCAGACTTCTGGGGTTAGATTCCATGCCCCTTCCGCTCTTTCATCTCTCACTGGATGCTGGATAAATTCCTTAACCCAAAGCCTCAGTTCTTCATTTGTCAAAGGGGTGGGTGTTCCTCTCAGTTACTGGCTGCATCCATGCACAGGCTGAGCCTGACACACAGTGCAGGCATGTTGGCTTGTGATTGGTGCCTCACAGTCACTGCTTGCTTTGGGTATCTTATTGGATTAAAATGGCACCAGAACCACCCAGCAGCGGTTGAAAGAGGGGCCACAGAGGATAAACAGTTTGGTTGTTCAGAAATGGTGTCATTTCAGGAGCTGGAGTGGAGGGAACATGGGCTGCATGACTTTGTGGGGTAGTGGCTGCGTTTTTTACTGACTAAGGTCTCGATGTGCTGAAATGACTCTTAAAATGGATTGTCGGGTATATTGCCATTACCTTACTTTCCCGACCTTTCCTTGCTTCCTTTTTCCCAACCTTTTGGGAAACAAAACAGCAGTCCTGTTTGGGACCTATCAGTATCACTTGGGAGCATTTAACTGCGCTGTGATACAAACCACACTTTGGAGAACGTTAAAGTGTTGGGAGAAATTGCACTCCTTGTGTGAGTAATAGGCTGATCATAGTGAAGAATGGAAGAGAACACCTATGAGCAAGAATAGAAAAGGACTCGAAAGGAGTGATGCTAGCCTCATGGGTACTGTGTGGGCACTGGGTGGGCATTGCAATGGGAGGAAGATGATTTTGTTTGAGTGAAGCCAAAGACAGTCAATAGATATTTGATCTCCTGGCGTATGTCAAAAATGGTAGGGTTGAAAGTGCGTTGTTCTTAAATATTACCATACATATTAGAGGTTAGTTAGTTCTGAGACTCCTCTGGGGTAATGTTCCTGAGCAGCATCCTTCAGCCACTGGTCTGCCATCTCAGTCACAACTGCCAGGCAGGGTGCTGGTGAGAAAAGGAGGAAGATTATTCCCTAGAGCAGTGTTTTTCACTGTCTTTTGCCTTGGCACCACATATTTATTCATTTTTTTATACCTGTAGACCCCTGGGCCTCAGTTGAAATATACTCGTCTTATGTAAAGAGTCAGCATTGGGCAGGAATTTAATTTTTATTTTTTTTGACTTTTGAATCTCACCCAGGAGTGCTCAAGACTTATTCCTTGCTCCCTGCTCAGGACTCACCCCTGGCATGCTCAGGGACCATATAGGGGTGCTGAGGATAGTACCCAGGTCAGTTGCATGCAAGGCAAGTGCCCTGTCCACTGTATCATCTCTTTGTCACCTGGGCTGGAATTTGAATGGAAATCTAGCAGTTGAAGAAGGCCTATAGGACTCTTGCTTCTGGCTGCCAGATGTAACTGCTCTGTAATAAAACTACCTTGTTGAAAAATTATGGCAAGAAAAATAAAACAAGACTTGGATTTCCTGCTGGGCCAATAGTAGTGGGTAAGCATAAATTTTTAGTGGAAGTAAAATGGATCCTTGGAAGAACAACAGAGCTCTGGAAGAACAACTATCTCTTCTTGTGGTGACTGGGAACTGGAGTAGATTCATCAGAGTCGATTCTATCCATAGGTGAGTAAGGAAAACCAAGGATTTGGGGTGAACTAACATCCTTATGCTGGTGGCTAGAAGTGCATTGATTACTTTAAAGCCAAGTTTAGGAAGAAAAGGTTCATTTGTTTCTCATGAAAAACTTTGGGTGGGAGAGAAATGATGCTAATACTACTTACCTAGGAGTGCTCAAGACTTACTCCTCGCTCCTGGCACGCTCAGGGACCATGTGGGGATGCTGAGGACAGAACCCAGGTCAGCTGCATGCAAGGCAAGTGCCCTGTCCACTGTATCATCTCTTTGTCTCCTGGGCTGGAATTATAAAATAGTAGTATTGGCTGTCTATAGTAGCATTAGCTGTCTCCTGGCTACTACTATACCTGAGATAACGTCATAGAAGGAAATAGCTCTGTGTAGGAAAGCTGCAGACAGAGGAAACACAAAGTGTAATTGGAAATTGCTGCTATCTTTATTTGTCTGGGCAAAGTCATTGAAAAGGGCTTGAAGTGTTTGCTTTGGAGGCCTCTGGAGCACGAGTCCCGGTGGCTTAGAGCCTCTGCAGCCTTCTCAGTTAGATTCTTGGCGGTACAGTCACCTTTTGGAAATGCTGGTCTGCTTAAGAGGAGATTCTAAAGTAGAAATTCAAGGTCATCCCTGTAAGAGAGCCACTGCCAAAGTGACATTCGGGCAAAGCAAATGAATCATTCATCTTCGTAATGGGGGGCTGGGGTATCTGATTGCAGAGTTCAGGGTTAGAGAGAGAAGGCTTTTTGACTGATTAAGGACGTGGCCTTTCATTTTTAAATGGTGTAAAGAATTTGTGGTCTGCCCAGTGTTCGTTCCAAAGTCTTAGTGATATGGATGCTTCTCAGCTCAGACAGGAGTGTGGCTTTTGGCACTGACTCTGAATCACAGATGCTTAAGAATCGCCATATTTTTGGGAAACAAAGTGTGTTGCCTCTGGGCATGGGATGTGTGTCCATGAAATAAATGCGTGCATTTAAAGAGCAGTTTAAAATTTGCTTGAAACAAAAAAGGAGGCTTTTATTTGTTTATTTACTTCTAATTTTGGAGTCACACTGGAGATGCTTAAAAGTGTACTTCTGGCAGTGCTTAAAGGACCATATGTGATGCCAGAATCAAACCGGAGTTAGCTGTGTGCAAGGCGAGCCCCTCATCCACTGTGCTGTCTCTCTGGCCTCAAAGGAGGCTTTTAGGTTAGTCTGAGGAGAATGTAAGGTACATGTATGTAATCATTTTCACCTTTTTCTAGAAGTTGGTATGCTCTTGTAGCAAGTATCACTTATAAAAAAGTTTTCAGTGACTTGGGCAAATGTTAAGGGAATGTAAAATGTGAAAACTGCAGGTACAGAAATTTCTACACAGAAAGATCTGAACCATGTGCAAATGTGCAGGGAAAGATCTGGAAAGAGCTGTGAATCTATTAATAGTATTAATCTACCTGATGAAATTGTAATTTTTTTAATGGTCCTTGTTTTTTGTTTCCCATAGTGGGCATAGTTGTTTTAAAAATAGAAGTTAAAAATTTTATTTTATAACTTGTATTGATTAATCTTTATCATAGCCTATCTTCTCAATATACATATAATTTATACTACACACTACACTTGATCTTAGCCAAAAGTCCGAGAAGCGATAGCACAAATGATTGGAGCAATAGCACAGTGGGTAGGGCGTTTGCCTTGTCCGTGGCTGACCCGGGTTCGATTCCTCCCTCCCTCTCCGAGAGCCCGGCAAGCTACTGAGAGTATCCCGCCCTCCTGACAAGCTCCCCATGGCATATTCAATAGGCCAGAAACAGTTATAACAAGTCTCATAATGGAGACATTACTGGTACCCACTCGAGCAAATCAATGAACAATGAGAGGACAGTGTTACAGTACTACATATATGATTTATATTATCTGCTACATGAAAGATAAGCAAGTTTTTTTTTTTTTTTGCTAAAGGCAGTATGTTTGATAGTTGCACAATTGTAAAAATTGCACAGTTTATAGTGATTCCTTTCTCTTAGATTTGAGGTAATAGTAAAATAGCTTTTAAAAGTTTTCTTTTTCTTTTCTTTTTTTTTTTCTTTTTGGGTCACACCTGGTGATGCACAGGGGTTACTCCTGGCTCTGCACTCAGGAGTTACTCCTGGCGGTGCTCAGGGAACCATATGGGATGCTGGGAATTGAACCCTGGTCGGCCGCATGCAAGGCAAACACCCTACCCGCTGTGCTATCTCTCCAGCCCCACTTTTAAAAGTTTTAAGGTGGGTGTACCCAAAGCAGTATTGCAGTAAGAATCAAGAAGACATTTATGCATGTTCAACTGCTTCATCCCTACCTTTTCTTAATGATTTTATCTAGTTGCTCTGCAGATGAAAAAAGAATCTGTAGAAAATAAATGTGTAAACTGTTTTGATAAGTTTTGCCAGTGAAATGAACAAACATTGGTATGAATTAGCATATCTTAATGACTTAATTTACTACTTTTTTTTTTGCATTTAGTTTTTCTCTTTGTGGTAATTGCTAGATTTTAAATGTTTTGTTTTTGCCTCAGAATTTTGAGATTAGAATTTTGAAATATGCTGTAGCCAACTGTTCAGAGTTGATTAGCAATGCAGAGTAAGCCAAATCTTTCTTTTTGATTTGATTTCTACTTTATAGTAGAATGAGGCTTAATTCAAGGGGGAAAATGTACTATCCTTACTAATACATAGTTGCACATGTGTAGATGAAGCATGTGCTTTGAATATTTTAAACCTCAGAGAGTGGAGCTCCTTCATGAAGGAATATATTTTGTCTTCCTTTGCCTTTCACTACCACATTAGTCCCTAGTAAAGATCATAATTGTGGGCTGGATTGCATGCTTTGTATTTTGGAGGTCAGGCTCTTGGGCTCTGGGTCCCCTGAGCACTGCTGGTAGCAATCCTGAGCACAGAACTGGGCCCCCAAGAACTCCTAGGTGTGGCCCAACCCCCAGATTAAAATTGGGCTATGAGGCAATGGACTGAGGAGGTGGTGGGGGGGGTGGGGGTGGGGAGGGCACAGTAGAGAGTAGCTGCTGCTAATGGCTAAGAGTGTTTGGAGGGTTCATAATGAGGCTCTGGAATTAGAGGTGGTTCTTAAATAGATATGTTGAAAGGTGCTGACTTTTATACTTTTAAAAGAATGAATTTGATTTTATGCTTTGTGGATATCTTGAGTTTTCATAACAAGGCAAGAAAGAGAGGGGATTCTATGTAGGAAATAATCTGTAGTCCATACATGCCACACCAGTTCGTCTAGACCTCTGAATACTAAATTACATGATTGTGAGAGAATACCATTTGACATTCTCATTGTCAGTCCAGAGACAATTGATGTGAGTGAAAAATTCCGTATGATCCAGCGATTGGTCACATCTGAAATGTTGTTATGAAAAGATAATCTAAGGCCTTGGATAGTGCAGTACTTACAGTGATCCTTTCTCAAAAGAAACATCATGGGGTTGGAGTAATGAAGAATGAATCCTGTTTTAAGTTTTAAAATGAAACAAATATATATTATGTGTTACAAAGTAAGAGAGAAAGGAAGTACCCCGTTTTTTTTTTTTAAGGAAATAATGGCCTTATGGTTTTCAAATTAAAAAGACCTTTAACATGTTTTGAATATGTGTCTACTTTGACATATGTCTACTTATAAATCAGATCTGGTGACAATTACTTTTAGTACTTTGTCATTTAATACCATAAAAAGCATATTTTCTTTTCTTCACTAAAATTAAATATATATTTTGGGTGAGTTACAAAATGTACATTTTGGGGGACCATACCAGTCGTGCTCAGGGATCACTCCTGGTTGGACTTGGGGGACCCTAAGTGGGTCTGGGGATTGAACCCCGATTGGCCACCTACAAGGCAGGTACCCTGCGTGCTGTCATATCTCCAACCTCCCAAACCATATTTTCATCTCCAGTTTGAGCTTGAGAAACTGAAAACATGTACTACCTCCTTTCATATGATAACTGTGAGGCCAGAGAGAGAGAGAGCACAGTGTCTCTAAGTAACTTAGTTACTTAGTTCCTAAGTCAGGGGATCACATGAGGGTGGAACTTCAAAGTCTGAAGTTGCCCGGATGCTCAGTAGCCCTTTGAGCTGTCTCCTTGGACCCCATAGGGGGGGTTGTATGCTTGTCCTACACATGACAGCCTTCTTTATATGTTATGGTTGACCTGGTTTGTCTCCTGTAGAAATTTAGGTTACAGGTGTATTTTTGCTATTTCAACAGCACTGGGAGGCACTTACTAACCATAAGCATTTATCTATTACCCCGGCTTTCAATCATGGATTGATTTCAAATACACATAAGCACAAAGAGACGTAAACAGCGAACCTCCAGGTTTCCATCAGCCGGCTGAAGACCTGTTTGCATTCTCACACTTTTCTCTGTTTGTCCTCCTTCCACTGATTGTTTGATTCACTTATCCATTCATTCAGTTAGTTTTTGGGTCTCTTTCTTCAGTTCTGGGGGCATTGTTACTTACAATGCTTTGAGGGAGTAGCTTGGGACCCTCCGTGGGTCTCCTGCACACAAAGTCTGAGCTCCAGTCCTTGAGGTGTCTCCCCGGACTCCACCTAGAGTAGTCTAATGTACGTTCTGCAAGTAACATTTTACTGGTAATTAATTTGTTATGTATCTCAACCACATAAAGACTAAATTAGTTACCCATAATCTCACTCTAACAGATTTCCAAAAATTCTTTAACACCATCTGTTAAGCTTATTCTGTTGTTTCCAAAATACTTTTACATTTTAGTTGTTAGAACTCATATCTAAATACTGTCACATGTTATGTTATTTTTTAAGATTAGTTATAGGTTCTTCCCTGCCCACATTTTTCTTTGGAAGGGGGGTATGAGTTTTTTGCTGAACAAGTTCTGTTATTTTTCCTGTAGATTTTTATGCTGGGTTTAACTGATTGCCCATTATTTTGGGGTTATATCTGGTGATGCTCAGGCTAGTCCTGCTTATTGCTTGGGGGACCATGTGGTGCTTGGGATTGAACTAGGGCCTCCTGCATGCGCAGTGTGCACAGTAGCCCTTTGATCTGTCTCCTAGCCCTTAGATTGTTTTTATTTGATTTGATTTGCCACCTACATGAAATTTGTTCTGAAACAATCCAAATTCTGGCAATGTATAGAAAAAATATAGCATTTATAATTGTTGTAACTAAAACTTGTTCATGGAAACATTTTGGTTTGCATTCATACCTTATATCCTTGCATTTATTTTAAAAAAATCAACATTAAGTGAAACTGTGAAGCTGCCAATATCTGATTCCTGTTCTTGAATTTTTCACTTGAAATCATATGCTGAAGTACCTATAATCCCATGGAGGAAAATACCTAACATCCAGATAATTATCAGACAATAGAAAAAAAAATATATATATTTTGAGAATACAATATTTCTCATTATGATGGATTTTTAAATGTTCTTTTTTCTTTTTTTGGGGGGGACCTCACCTGCCAGTGCTCAAGGGCTATTTTCTGCATAATGCTCGGAGATTACTCCCCAGGGGAGGTGAGGGGTCACAGCAGGGGGGGTGGGCTGGAAGCAAACCTGAAGTCACTGGCATCACTGGCATGCTCAGTATCCCTTTGAGCTATCTCCTTGGACTCCGTCGTGGATTCTTAAGCATGTTTTCCAGGAATGCAGAATGCTGGCTCCAGTTACAGGTTTAGCGTGGATCTGCAGGCTGGTGTCTTCAGAAAGGCCAGCCAGATGGGCCTCGCTTGCCTCCTGATGTGTCAGTGGTCTCGCTCTGGAAGCACAGATCTGTTTTGAAGTTTGGAGCAATTTCTCTCTGCTAATGTTGCCTAAAAAGAGGTGTGTGCGGGCGCACATGTATGTGTGTGTGGTGTGTGTTTGTCAGGGAGTGCTCTTACAACTAGGAGAAAGGAGAAGAGAAGAAAAAACCATCAAATGACTCCCTAGCGCAAATGAAACTAAAAACAAAACAGTAGTTTCTAACTAGAAACAAACCAAAACCTCAGTATCTCTCTGCCCTCCCTCCGCCAGCCTACACATGAGTACATGAGAAACGAAGTTGAAGTGTAGTGTGTTGTGTTGTGCGCAGAACTGGACCTGGCCCCAGAATTGGTTACTTCTGTCCAGTGGACACAGCGCCAGGGATACTCATGGTTACAGTAGAATTTTGCAGGACTTCTATTTTTTTAAATTTTTATTTATTTATTTTGCTTTTTGGGTCACACCCAGCGGTGCACAGGGGTTACTCCTGGCTCTGCACTCAGGAACCACCCCTGGCGGTGCTCAGGGGACCATATGGGATGCTGGGAATCGAACCCGGGTCAGCCGCATGCAAGGCAAATGCCCTACCCACTGTGCTATCGCTCTAGCCCCCTTCTATTATTTTTTAAGACTTTTTAAAAAAAGAAGTCTTAAAAAAAAACCTGAGATGATTGCATAATTATAGTTTGATATTTAAGAAATGAGATCCTAATACAAATTTCCACTTTTCTAAAAATGTTTATATTTTTCTAAACTGTGGTACAACATTGTAACCAGGATACAGACATTGATATAATTTAGCAATACTTGGAGTTATTCAGTCTTATTGGTGCTCATTACTTGAGGGGCTGCATCTCTTGCGGTGCCAGAGGTCAGTGGGGTCAATTGGTCAAAGGCCAGGCAGTTCTGAGGATTGAGGCTGGGGCCAGGCCTGCATGCACTCCAGCCCATTGGGGTAGCTTCCTGGTCCCTTGTTTTTGCCCATTTTCTATTTGCCAATGGCTTTTGAACTGAAAACTTTCTTCATCTAGCATCTCAGTCTTTCAGTAATAGAATAAATGGGATAATAGCATGCTTGATATCAGAGAACTAATTGATAGGTTCAGAAGAAATGCAGCATCCTTTTACTTCCTGTGAATGTATCAATACACACTGATATCTAGGGTTGAATAGTGCACTGTCATTGTGTAGCAGGTGTTTTATGAAGTTTTTAGCATGTGCATTCTTGGCATGCCAAGGGCACTTTAAGAAAGACATTCAGTGAACTTTAAAACTGCTAACGAAAAGAGTATGCTTAAAGCTAATGATATCTGGTTACCTCAGTGACACTTGCCCTTGTGTGCTTTTGTAGACCTCAGTCCTGTGCTTAGAATTCCATCTTTTCTGGCCCAGTGGCCCTTTGAGCACCACTGATCCCAGCCTGGCAGGGAGTAACCTTGTATTTTTCTTTTTTAAAAAATGGTTTGGGCAAGTTCAATCAGCGAATCAGTGGCTGAATAAATAGTAGTACTCCTACATTAAAAAAAATGGTTTGGGCAGAGAGCTGAAAGGCCTGGAGAGCATGCTTTTTACATTGAAGTCATTTTGCACCTAACTATACTTTCAATATCTTTATTTCTCTTTGTGTCCCTGAAACCCTTGCTTGCACAGTAACACCATGTAGTGACTGATGATTAACTTCAATTATAGTCAGTGGTGTGATCAGTATCTCCAGTTTGTATTTGAGATAATAGTTTTTTGAAAAAAATTTTGTGTTTTGTTTAACCTGTTGTGTCATTAAGAAAGAACCACTGATAAATTTCCTTCCTTATGGTGATATCCTAGGTTAGTGTAGCTTTATAGGAGGGATTAGAAGAGAGGATGAGGTGAAGAAATGGTGCCTGTAACGCTCGAGGATTCTAAAGGACCTCCCACTCCCAGAAGTGACTTTTATCTTTTATGAGGATAAAGAGAGGAGGAATGTAGGCAGTGGGAGGGGACCCCGAGATTCAGCCAGGAATATTCCTTGTTTCCTTCCTATCCAAGTAAACCCGGAAAATGAGTTTTGGTTGGGTGAATGCCTTGGCATCCATACTAACCTTTGTTAGTAATCTCAGCACTTGATTTTGCCTTGATTTATTCTCCCCAAACTCTAAGTAAAAGAACCACAAGTGTTACAGAAGGTCCCAGGGAAGGGCATTTAGATACATAAAGTGTAGTTTTGACATTGTCCAAGAAACATTGGCATAGTCAAACCCTGCCCCCTCCTGGAGGGGGAAGCGGGACTTTCCTGATTGTTCTTGGGATTCTGTATGTTCTGTGACACAGGATGCCTGGCAGACTGGCTGCCCTGTGGATCATTAAAGGTTCATTAGATTTTTGTCTGCAGCTGTTAGAAATAAACAATTAGGCCTGTGAGACAAGAGCATGTTGTTCAGAAGCTCAGCATGGAAAACTGCAACCTCCCAGCCAGTCTTCACTTAGAGGGGGAAATGCTTTGCTGGGCAGGAGATTGCCGTCACCTCAGAAACAATGATGGCCCCCCCTTAACCCCCCGACTGGTGGGCTGAATTCTACTTCACAATTTGGGCATAGTTTCCTCTGTATTCCTTTGTATTGTAGTAACTGCCAACAATAAAAAGGAAGAACTTTTTCCACTTTGTTAGTAAGACCAAATCAACTGTTCATTTCCCCTGGAGATACATGTGTACATACACACACACACACACACACACACACACACACACACACACACACATCTCTTTACTACCCACTGTGCTATTGATCCAGCCACAAGCATTATATGTTTTAATGAGTTTCTGGGGTTTGGTTTTTGTTTTGAACCACGCTCATACCCTTAACAGACAATTGTGTACCCATGTGGTGTTCAGAGACTACTGGCTCTATGCTTGAGGGTCAGTGTGATTCTGGGAAAATTGAGCCCAGACTTCCTGCATGCAGTATTCTGAGACTCGCTATCTTTCAGGGCCTGTGTATTTAAACTATGTCCTTTTTATGGTCCAAGCGAAAGAGCAACCCCCCCCCCCCCCACCTCCCGAGACATTCCCTGAGGCTCTCATATAGGTTCAGTGATGTTATTTGATATAATATCAAGCTTTTATAAGGAGTGCCTTGTCTTCCTCAATTTCCTGGATTCATTGAACCATTGATGCCAGTTGGACCAGGCCCTTTCACCCGCTGACCCAATTTCCCATTTTTATCCTAACTTACGTTTCCAGCCAGCCCTATCCTAACCCCCTCACCTCAACTTGGGAGTAAGAACAAGTCCATCATCTTCTCAGGTTGCTGATACCTAAATAAAAATACAGTCTCCTCCTCCGCCCCTCTCTTGTCTCAAGTGATTGACTTTTGAGCAGGGATACCCAAACTTGGGTTTGGTAACAAGTTGTTTGGATCCTTAGCTAGCTACTTTTCCCTATCTAACATTTGCCCTACTTGGGTGTATGTTTCAAGATAAGCAAGAGCCCTGTTTAACTGCTTTCTCCGTGGCCTGCAAGCAGTGACAGGGACCTAGCAGCTGCTCAGTAAATATTATTATTTTTGGGATGAGGGGGACAGACTGATGCTCAGGGCTTTCTCCTGGCTCTGTGCTCGGGGGTCACTCCTGGGAGGATTGGGGGATCCTATGGGGTTCTGGGGATTGAGCTTGCATCAGCCACTCTCAAGCAAGTGCCTTGCCTGCTCTACTATCACTCTGGCCCCAACTCAGTAAATATTAATGGAGTAAATGAACATAATGGGTATCGCAGAGTCATGTGCGATCTAAGTGCCCTTGGTTGTTCTGACACCAGCCATTAAGATCCCAGTGGCTTTGAGGATCTATGCCACCAGCTCAGGACTTCTAGAAGCTACCATGTCAGCTCGGCTCCCCCAAACTTAGCCCCTTCCCAAACTAAAACTCGGGGAGAGAGCCTTCCCAGTATGTTTCAGCAACAAATGCAGGTTTGAGATGATTACCCAGTGCCTGGAAAATTACAGAAGGGTTCCTCTGCCCTGTTGTTAGGCCCATGATCCAGGGAAAGGAAATCCTGAACTTTAGCTCAGTGACCCTGACATCATCAGGAAAAGTCTGAATTCTAGAATATTCTCTGCAGTAACTTTGTATGGTACATTTTAAGAGTTTTCCCCAAATTAAATAGACATTTTAGACATTTGGAGTTGGTCATCAGTTTTCTGGGGAAAAAAAAAATACCTGTCCAGGTAGACTGGTCGTACCATCCCGTGGTGGGGCATCATGGCTGGGGAATTGTTGATGAAGTTGTGTTGGAGCTTCTTAAAGATGTGTTTGTGTTTCTTTCCTTTGTTCCTGAGCTTGTCTGGAATGTAGAATGTTCTTTATCTGAAATCAAGGAACTTTTGATTTTTCCAAGGGGTATTTGTTATCTGATGGCACTGACCATGAGGGCAGGAGGCTCCGAAGGCCACTCCGACGCTGTGGTCATGATCACCCCCAATATTCCCTGAGGGAGGGAGCAAGGATTTCCTGATCCTGAGAGAATTCTTTAACACTGACCCTCATGTACAGCCTGTCCTCTGTCCCCGCTGTGACCCTGAGAGAATGTTCCACGCTTAATCAGAGGGCCTCTGGACAATTGTGTAAATCCTTCTGTTTTACACGAACCTTTCCCCCTCTTGGATTTCAGTGAAAATTGAATCATGAGAAAAGGTGGGCCTAAATAATCTGTTTTTATTTCATTGACGCGAAAGCATGGAAGACTTAGAAGTTCGCCAGCATGCCAAAGATGAAAGATATTACATGACAAAAGAGAAGAGACATTCTGTGAAGTTGCAAAGATGAAACAATGAATTCTTAATATGTGGGGTTCTGATAGTATGGTGGTTCTTTTCTTTGCTGATACTTTTTTTTAAAATTTAAATATTTGGGGCCATAGACGTGGTGCTCAGGGTTTACTTTGAGCTCTGTGCTCAGGGATTACTCCTGGCAATACTTGGGAGATCATACGTGGTGCCATGAGTTGAACCAGGGTCCGCTACGGGCAAGATCAGCGCCTTCACCCCAGTCCTATTTTTCCAGCCCTGATAACTTTTTATAGTCCGGATTTTTCTTTGAGTTCCTTGGCTCAGTAGTTGGATGAAAGTATTATTCTCGCGATAGTCTTGTATGTGATGACAGCAAAGCAGAAGAGCTGTGGTTTACTTGAGAGTATACTGTGTTCTGGACTCCTGCTGTCTAGATGAAGGAGTTGCAGATGTGCCTGCAGTCTCCCTTTGGTGGGAGCTTATGCACTAGCCAGACCTCCCAGCAGGAAACCCCCTCTCAAGGCTACAAATTCCACAGGTGGAAGTGAACATCGAAGGTGCAGGCTGTGCCTGAGCCAGGATCATTTACCAATTTTTTTAAACTGCATTATTTCTTTTTAGTATCATTATAGAAATTCTTAATATATTCTGGCTGCAAATCCCTCACTGTATTTGGAAACATTTCCTCATCCTGTGAATTGTCTTTTCATTTTCTTGTTGGCAGAACTTCAGCATAAAAGTTTTCTATTCATATGTAGACCACATAGGAGATGAAGCAAGATAGTTAAGTGGGTATGGCGTTTGCTTTGCCCACGGCTGACCCAGGTTCAATGCCCGGCATTCTCTCTCTGTGGTTGCCCGAGCACCGCCAGGAGTGATTCCTGAGTGCAGAGCCAGGAGTAATGCCTAAGCGCCTGAGCATCGCTGGGTGTGACCCAAAAAGACAAAAAAAAAAAAAAAAAAAAAAAAGCCCAAACCCAAAAAACTCACATGCAGATCAAATAATTTATTTCTTGCTTTTATCATTTGGGCTTTTAATGCCATTTCATGTGGTGTGTGAAACAGGGTGAGAGGATTCTGCTCTGGGTCAGAGTGTGGGACCTGCCCTTTGCAAAGTCCCCGAACAGCAGGAGTTGGATTCTCGTTGTGCCTGGTATATGAACAGCAGGGCCCGGCCCCCTGGGGTAATTTGTGTGTTTGTTGTCTGGATGGAAGAAGCTGCAGGTGATGAGAAATGTTTATTGAAGCATTCTACCTTTAGGCCTATGCTGAGCTCTCGTATGCACATTATTTTCCTTAATCCTCACCACTGTCTCCTTAGTCACTGTTACAGTTTCTCCTTTACTAGAAGAGGTGTGGTAGAACTGGCCTCTGAGGCTGGGCTCTCAGCGGTCAGAATCCTGCACCTCAGCCGTGCTTCCTAGAAAGCTGTGCTGGAAGTCTTGAACGCCATCCACCGGCAGTTAAACTGCTTCTAAAAACAGACAGCGAGGGAGTCCTGAAAAGATCTGGGGGCCAGGTTTCTAAGGCATTCCAAGTGGTACTTTGCAAAGTTAGGAAAAGTATGCTTATGCTGATTTGGGGACCAATGGGAGCTTTACTAGAGCAGAGTTGAGTGGGACGAGAAGTAATGAAATTGAGAGTAGATTACTGAAATGTTGGGGGAAGTTGGGTAATAATTTGAACATTGGCTTTGGAATGTTTATATTTTTACCAGAATTAGTGGCATCAGAGAGTAATTCAAGACATCTGCTTGTGCTCCTCCTCCTCCGCCTCCTCCTCCTCTTCCTTCTCCTCCTCCTCTTCCTCTTCCTCTTCTTCTCTCTTCTTCCCTCCTTTCTCCTTTCTCCTTCCTTCTTCCTCCTACTCCTCCTTTTTTTTGGGGGGCGGGCACACCTTTTGATGCTCAGGGTTTACTTCTAGCTCTATGCTCAGGGATCATTCCTGGTAGTCTCAGGGGACCATATGGGATGTCAGGGATCAAACTTGGGTCAGCTGCTTGCAAGGCAAATGGCCTAACTGTTGTACTATCACTCTAGCCCTCATAGACCATAAATTTTCAGTAGTATATATTGGTTGAATTTTCTCTTACAATGCTTTTTACTTTGGAATTTGCATATTTTTATCTGCACATATCTGAGGAATTTTGCTTAGAAAATTAAAGTTCCTTCGTTCTCCTTCACAGTTGCACTTGATAATAATAGCTTTCAGGGGTCAGAGAGATAGTCTAGCAGGTAAGGTGTTTGCCTTACATGTGGCCAACTGGGGTTTGACCCCCAGCAACATGTACAGTTCACTGAGCCCCACCTAGTGTTTAGGAGTGACCACTAAACACTACCTGGTATGGCCCCCCGCCCCAGCTCCAAAAAAGACAATCGTGTCTTTCAGAAAAAGAGAGGCCTAGGTTATTTCCAGTAACTGTTTAAACTGAGTAGAGTAGTACTTTTAACACAAAGGAGAACACAACACAGACCATATGCCAAACGTACTATCATTTTGTTGTTCCAGTTTTTATAATTCTTTGATACTTCCAATAGTTATTAAAAAATGAGATTTTGTATCAGACATGTGATCTGATAATAGCATCCCGGAAGCGCCAAACTCCTTGAGGTCTGGACAGAGGTCACGCTGCTTGCCTTCCCATTTCTCTCCTTTCACGCTGCCCCACCCCATCATTACGGGAGTACTTGAAACTTCAGGGGCAGCTGGGTAGTTGGTGGACAGGTCTGATCAGAGTTATCTGGCAGTTTGGAGTAAGCAGGTGAAATCCAAGAAGGGCGCTTAGAGGTCCCATCTCAGGACTCCCAGCTGTCGGTCTCAGCCAGGGGTGAGGGCCGGGTGCCCAGGGCTGCCACCTCCCTCTGGCTGGGTCCCGCAGGAGCCCCTGCCCCCAGTCCCCCTGGTGCTTGCTGAAACAACCCTGGACTTGTGTTCACACTCTCTCTGCAGGCGACTTAGCACAGACCCACCTGACACGGGAGTGGACACACCCAGAGCAGGTTTCAGAGTCTTCCTCCTTGTTCCATGTCTCGTGACTCTGTGTGGCTATAAATACCCAGAGTGTGCAGATCTGCCAGGCCTGACTGGTGCTCCTAAGCCAAAGAAGGCCCAGGAGTGGCCTGGTTGGGGCCCGTCAGCAGATCAGCGTCTCTGCAGCCTCCCCCCACCCCCACCCTGCTGTCTTGCTGTGCCGGTTGTAGGGTTCTGAGTGTGTGTGGGGGGCTCATAGCAGGTCACCGTGACCTCAGTAGGGAAGAGCCCCGGACAGTGCGCTGGCCTGCGTTGTAGGCAGGTATGTTTCCCAAGAGACGGATGCTCTTGCTCTTGGAATTAAACACTGTGGCCTTATGCCTGTACTTGTCGCAGTGGCTGCAAGGAGCATCTCCTGGCTCAGTAGCCCTGTTGGATAGCCTAGAGGTGGCGCTGGGGGGAACTTGGAAGGAGGGAAGAGAATAGCCGCATTTGCTCAGCCAGCACGGATGCAGAACCTGCGTGCGCTTGGCACTGCGGAACCGAGTGAGGCATGGTTCCTGCCCAGAGGGCATGCGTGAGAAGGGAAAGCAGATGGCCTTCCTGCCCCGATGGTCCCTGCCTATGCCTGCTGACCTAGTGTAATTACTGCTGCTGCCTTGGAGTGCGGAAGGCCCCCAGAGCAGGTAATAGATTAGTGACTCAGACACCCATCGCAGAACTAAGCCTGTCGTGCAAAGGGGGTCCTGTTCTGTCTCTCTCAGCTGCTTCTCCCCGAAGGCCCCACCTGTTCATTCTGCCTCTCCTTATTCCTCTTTGGGCAGTCCCTGTCCTTCTACACCCCCCACTGCCCCAAAGCCCTGCGTGCCTCATGGCTGCCTACCCACCAGCGCTTCTGAGGGTCCAGGTGGATGGGCACCTGTGCTGCAGGTCCCTGAATGCCACTTCTGTGTTGTGGCCTTCCCTCCCTCCCTCCCTCCCTCCCTCCCTCCCATCTTTCCTTCCTTCCTTCTCTCCTTTTTCATTTACTAATGGTCTCCCTATGAAAAGAAGCACCCTCCTACTTTTTTTTGGAGGGGGGGAAGGGGGTGTATATTGCTTTTGGCCACACTCAGTGGTGCTCAGGGATCACTCCTCCTGGTGGGGCTCAAGGGAACACATGGGATGCTGGGGATCAAACCTGGGTTGCTTGCATGCACTGTACTATCTCTCTGGTCCCTAATCTTTTATATTTCTGTGTTTTTTTTTTTTTGATGGGTCATTAGAAGTAAATGTTGCCCAAAAATGTTTTCCTGGTTTTTCTTTTTTGCTACTGCCGGCATGCTTCTGGACTCCGATTTCTACTTCTCTCCACCACGGGCAGGGAAGAAGGCCATAGAGGAAGGGGGCTAAGGTACACCACTCCCTTAGTTCAGATGTTCAGCATGTTGGGTGAGACAGGGGAAATCTGACTCGGGATTAGGTCCAAAGCCCTTCGTGCTTTAAACCTTTAATAAGTCCTGTTCAGTGGTTTTGCACTCAGGAGGAGCCCCAATTATAGAAATCAGTCCACTTTCGGGTCACACTCTGAGCTCATCTGTGTCCTGCTAGAGACATCTGGAGCCAGACTCAGAATAGAAGGCGGATTCTGGTGGAGCCCTACCAGAGAACGAGTGACCTGTTCCATTGTCCCTTTCTTTTCATTTCATTGTCACTTTTGACTGAGCGGTGAATTCTTTTTTGAACATTCCATCCTGAGCTGCCGTTTTCCCCTCTTGCCTCTCCTGGTTTGCTTGTTTTCCCCCAATGTGGCTGTTGCTGACTCTGGAAAATTGAACTCAAGATTAGTTGTGAGTAGGAGTAGTGCAGAAGAAACCGGCCCCTCCTGTGTGGAGCGAGAAGTTACCCCTAGTCTATGCCTTTCCAGAGGCTGGAAGTTAGAAGAAATGAGAGCAGCATATTTATTGGGGTTTCTGCAGGCTGCCATGTAGCTTTCTTCTGTGTTTGAACAAGTTGGCCTATTTTCTTAAGTGAATTCATCAAGTGTGTAGGCATGTGTGATTTTTTTTTATTTGTTGGCGACTCTACTGTACCCTTTGTCTGAAAGCATGAATGAACTTGGGGAATGGAGGAAGAGTTGCTCAGCCCGCAGGGAAGTTGCTCCTGATTCTCTCTGCTCGATAAAAGCCTGTTATCTTCTGCCTCTTCTTCCGGGGTGATGTAGGCACAAATCATCAGCAGCTTTACCACAAGGAAGGGATATTTAGAACGGACTGATGACTCTCTAGATCCCAATGAGAGATGGGGAAGATTGAGCATTTACCTGGCACATGGCCCACCTGGTTTCAATTCCCAGCATCTCCCAAGCCTGCCTGGAGTGATCACTGAGCACAGGACCAAGAGTAAGCTTTGATTACTGCTGGGTGTGGCCCCAAAATAAAACTAAATACAAAAAAATGAAAAAACAGCCTCAAATGTGAACAGCCCCCAAATATAAGCCCTCAGAGGCTAGAAGCCCACTTTCAGTAAAACCAGCCTGCTATATTTCTGGGCTGTGCTTGAGCCTCTAATAAATAATTAAAGGGCTTGGGAGAGCTCCAAAGCTGAAAACTTTCTTAGTGATATTTATCTGAGCACATTTGGAAGAGCTGTTCAATATTCTGCACAATCGAAGCTTTGTGGAGACAGCCACGGACCCTTTCCTGGGCGGAGCTGTTCTGGGCTGCTTTAGCTGGACCTGGCTCTAGAGGCTTCCAAAAAATGATTTGTTGGCTTATTTTTAAATTTCTTGAGAGTTAAGGCAATGTGTTTACAGTGATGTTGACATTCATGGTCTTGGTGTACATGGTGACCTCATCTCACCACCATCCAGTCTGTGTGCCCAAGACTGCCCACCCACGCCCTGAGGTCATCTCCCCACACCCCCAGCCCAGAAGTTTTATTTATTTATTTATTTATTTATTTATTTATTTATTGCTTTTTGGTGATGCACAGGGCATACTCCTGGCTCATGCACCCAGGAATTACCTGGCAGTGCTTGGGGGGCGGGGGAGCAGAACAGACCATATGGGATGCTGGGAATGGAATCCGGGCCGGCTGTGTGCAAGGTAAATGCCCTACCTGCTGTGCTATTGCTCCAGCCTCAAAAGCTTTATATTTTTAATATTGATTTTTTATTTTATTGGCTGGAGCGATAGCACAGCGGTAGGGCGTTTGCCTTGCACGCAGCCAACATGGCCGACCCGAGTTCGATTCCTCCGCCCCTCTCGGAGAGCCCGGCTAGCTACCGAGAGTATCTCGCCCGTACAGAAGAGCCTGGCAAGCTCCCCGTGATGTATTCGATATGCCAAACACAGTAACAAGAAGTCTCACGATGGAGACGTTACTGGGCCCGCTCGAGCAAATCGATGAACAGTGGGAGGACCGTGACCGTGATTTTATTGAATCACCGTGAGATAGAGCATTCCATAGGTGTAATGGGTTTCAGTCATACAGTGTTCCCACATGCGTCCCTCCACCAGTGTAATTTCCCAGCACTGCTGTCCCCAGTTTCCCACCTCCCGAACCCCCACACCACCTCCCATCCCACCCTGCCTCTATGGCAGGCACCACTCTTCTCTCTCTCTTACTTTCTATCACCCAGAGAGCTTTAGAGGTATTTATTCCCAGTGCTTGACTATAAGTCAGTGCAAGGTGGAGCACAGGTAAAGGGGGAGAGAAAGTGGAGGGTGAATGGTGCTTGCTGCCACGTGCTGAGCACTTGGCCCTGACGGTCACCTCAGTCTGGGAGGTCCCCTCCACCTAGTGCTTATTGGTTTATTGTTTAGGGGTGTGAGGATCGAGGCCAGGGCCTTATACTTACAAGGCAGCATGTGGCCACGAGCTGTGCGCACCTTTGGCAGGTTTTTATTCCAGCCAGGGCTGGGGGTGGCTGCCGCCGCCTCTCCTGTGCTATTTCCAGGGTGGGCTTTGCTCCAGGGAGACTGAGAAGCCAGCGGGCTGAAGAGTCCAGGCAAGAGTCCACAAGGAGATAGTGGAGCCACCATCGGAGGCGTGAGGGCTCCTTCTGGGACCCTCCCCGGGAGAATGAGGGCCTTACCTGACCCCAAGCACTGACATAAGTGCCACTGCGGGGCCCTTGCCTGGGAGCTCCTGGCCTCCTCCCAAGGTCACTTTCCCTCTGATTCCAGTGCAGCCGCCTGCAGACCAGTGCTGCCCCTGTAGACAGCCCAGCCTGGCCGGAGCTGAGGGTTCCCCGTGATGGCAGAGTGGGCGCAGCAGTTCTGATGCCCTAAGAGACAAAGCAAAGCAGCGGCTCTTCATTCATATCATTGCCATCACCATCATCTTGACTAGGTTTTCGAGCCACTCCTGGTGGTGCCGGGAGTCACTTTGGGCAGTGCTCATGGAGCCATACACAGAGTCGGGGATCAGCCTTGGTGGCAGTGAATAGCTCTTTATTTTATCTTTTTAAATTCATTTATTTTTATAAAATTGTTCACAATATTTGATTGCACTTAATATTTCGAACACCAATCCCACCACCATTACACCTTCCCACCAACATATATTTTTGTTGTTGTTGTTGTTGTTTTTTGCTTTTTGTGTCACACCCAGTGATGCACAGGGGTTACCCCTGGCTCTGCACTGAGGAGTTACTCCTGGAGGTGCTCAGGGGACCATATGGGATGCTGGGAATCGAACCCGGGTCGGCCGCATGCAAGGCAAACGCCCGACCCACTGTGCTATCTCTCCAGCCCCCCCACCATATTTTGAAATTTTCCATCCTGAACTCCAAATCCTGTCCCCAAAGCAGAAATAATTTATTTTGTATTGCTCGTTATAAACAATCTACTAAAAATGATCCGAAAAAGGTTTTTTAGAGGAAAGTGTGTGAAGATTGTTGTATTTCACCCAGGAGCCGTTAAGCCCTTCTATAAGAGAGTAGTAACATCTCTTACAGGTTGAGCCTTGTGGTTTGTATATATATATGTGTATATATATATATATATATATTATACAGATATATACATATATACAGACATATATCTGGTCACGGTCTTCCCGTAGTTCATCGACTTGCTCGAGCGTGCCCAGTAACGTCTCCATCATGAGACTTATTGTTACTGTGTTTGGCATATCGAATACATCACGGGGAGCTTGCCAGGCTTTGCCGTGTGGGCGAGATACCCTCGGTAGCTTGCTGGGCTCTCCTAGAGGGGTGGAGGAATCGAACTCGGGTCGGCCATGTTGGCTGTGTGCAAGGCAAATGCCCCACCCGCTGTGCTATCGCTTCAGCCCTGCAGACATATATAAAAATATATATATGTATAAAGATATATATATATATATATTTCCCCCTAAGATTGGTTGTCTTCTACTTTAAACCCCATCAGTGTGGCGTGCTACTCTTGGTATATCAGTGATATGAAGTATGAGATGTGGTATGGCTGCAAATGCGGCCACGTGGTCTAGGAATAGATTCACTCATGGGTGAGTGAACAGCTCTTTAAATACTCACATTATCTATTTGTTATTGGGGAGGCCCAGTGTTTCAGGGAGCTGACTCCCCAGGCCTCGTCTCGACTAAACCCATGTCTTTCCATGGTACTTATTGTCTGAGTTACCCTGTGACAGGTGGAGTCAGTGCACCCCAAGGACTCTTCATAGTCCCTACAGGATGGACGGGAAGGTGAGAGAATCCTTCTCCATCTTAATCCTGGTTTCTAGGCAGTTGGAGATGGATCCTGAAGATCAAAGTTATAGGTTCCGGATTGTTTTTCTATTTTTGTGTAAACTTGATGTTGTTTATAATAGGGAGGATGTTGTGATGAATCCAACCCCCAGTGTCAGTGCTTGTCAGTACTGTCTTGCTAGAACAACTTGCTTCTGAAGGCACCTACAGCCCTGGAGCAGATGCATGTTCTTGGCCTGTGACTCTTCCACTTTGCAGAGGAAAACCAGGCAGAAAGACAGAAAGCTGCCTCTCTGGGAATTGAGGTTTATTTGTTAGTTAATGTAAAATAGTTAGGGCTGGGGTGAGAGGACAATGGCAAGGCGCTAGACTTGCTTATGGCCGACCCAGGTTTCATCCCTGGCATCCCGCGTAGTCCCCCTGAGCCCGCCAGGAGTGATCCCTGAGCACTGCTGGGCATAGCCCCAAACCAAACCAACATTTAAAATAGAAGAGATGTTGATTGTGATTTTCATCAGCTATAGATTAATGTGTGCTGCTTGTGAAAAAGTCATAAAATAGTGATGTACGCAGCATAGGACAATTTAAAGACTGTTCCTGCTGCAAAGTGTCCTGCATACAGCATGGACCTTTGTTCATGCAGCCTGGACTTCTTGCTTGTGGAATGGAGACAGAGCGAAGATGTTTTAGTGGCTGCATTATATTTTGTAGTATTGAGTACTATAATCATCTTCACAGTTGCTACTTCAATATACATTTTAATACTTTGGGATAGATAATACCATATATGCAACTGGAAAGTTTCTGTTTACCTTGCACTTAGCTTCCATATGCCTTGTACTAGGCTCATGCTACATGATATCTTTATCAGAGTGTAAGATTATAGCAATACAAGGAACTTGATAAAATTATTTTTTGCCTCCCCCTCAATCCTCACGTTTCATTTAGCCAGGATAATGAGGAGGAGGAGGGTAATTAACTTACATTCAACTGTAATTCATACGTTATAAAATTCACTTGTGTACAATTCAGTGTTTCATTTTGCTTTTTTGTATATTCAGAGTCATACTAATTTGGGGTTGGTTACCATCTTAAGAAAGAATTCCATACTCATAAGTAGCTACTTGCCAATATCCCCGCTTTAATCCCCTGGGAACCCCCAGTCAGCTCTCTGTTGCTATCAGTTTCTCTCTATTCTAGACATTGCATAAAGTAGAATCACAGAATATCTGGCATTTTGTATCTGGCCTCTTTTATATAATGCAGTGTTTTCAAGATTTATATATGTTAGCGTGAATCAGCACTTCAGCCAAATAATATTTCGATTATACAAATTTTAGGTCATTCTGCTCCATGTGAATAATGCTGCGGTAAACATTGGGGTCCCGTATGGACAGAGGTTTTCATTTCCCTTCCCTGGAAGTGGCGTGTTGAGCACTTTGAAGAGCTGCAAGTTGTTTTCCAAAGTAACTGTATTGTTTCACAGTCCTCCCTATAAAGTCTCAGGGCTGCACTTGCTCGGCATTCTTACAAAAGTTGCCATTGTGTTTTAATTTTAGCTCTCTTCAGGAGTGGGAAGCGTTATTGTGGTTTTGATTTGCACTTTCCTCATGACTAATGACATTGAGCCTCTTTTTGTGTGCTAAAATTGGCAAATGGTGTATCTTTGCAGGTATATCTTATTCAAGTTTTTTGCCCAATAAAAATTTAATTCTACCCACCCCTCGCCGCACCTGGTGGTACTCAGGGGTTACTCTAGGCCCTGCTCTCAGGGTTCTCTCCTGGTGGTGCTGGGGGGCCATGTGGGATGCTGGGCCCCCCTCAATTTAATGATAATAAATTCATACAATCCAACAGGCTCTACTATCTTTCCAGTCCCTAAAATAAATAATTAGAAAATAAGTTTTCCTTTCCCTTTACTTCTTGTGTTGTGGTGAGCAGGGCTTGCTTGCACTCTTGCTTGCAGTGCTTACACACTCACTTGCTGATACTCTCTGGGGGTTTGAGCCGTTCAATTGTGGTATTTGCCAGGGAGGGTGTCCTAGGGTACAGTGCATGCTTTTTGATTGTGGTGCTTGCTGGCTGGAATGTCTACTCAGTAGCAGTGCTGACACCTTAGTCGTGCTTATGAAGGGTTGTGTAGGGGTGTACTGGAGTCTGACTACACACTTCCATTGCCATGCCAAGGAACCCAAATGGATCACACCAGCATGTGGATTGGTTCCAGGGATCGAACTTCCAGCCTTCTGTCTGCAGGGCAGATATAGTGAGTTACTTACAGATTCTGGATTCTTTTTTGGACTTTTTGGGTCCTCCTGGCTCTGCAAATTCCTTGTGGTGCTTGGGAGACTGTCTGGGATGCATTTCCTGACCAGGATACACATTTTTTTTCCATTGAGGTGCTCACTGGAGGTTGTACCCTTCTTTTCTGTGGTGCTTACACACACCTGGCTGCGGTGTGGTTTGTAGTTGCCTGTGGCACCGGTGATCACAGACCATACAGTTACAAGGGTCCACTGGAGGAATTGCCTAGATTGTGTTTGGGGTGCATGGGGGCACGGGGGATCTACACCTGACCCCCTTGCAGGGCCAGGTGGGTGTTCGAAGCCTCCTGCTTTTCCTCCAGGCACGTAGTGAATTTCAGAGTAGTGCAGTGGAAGTCCTCCCATCTTTGTTCTTCATCTTCAAGATCTTCTACTATTGCTCATTGCATTTCTGTGTGAATTTTGAGATCAAGACAACTGTCACTTGTTAGAAAATGATTTGAACCTTTAGGTCAGCTTTGGGAGGATTGCCATGAATATTGGTTCTTCATTTATTTATTTTTTTGCTTTTTGGGTCACACCCGGCAATGCACAGGGGTTACTTCTGGCTCTGTGCACAGGAATTACCCTTGGCGGTGCTCAGGGGACCATATGGGATGCTGGGAATCAAGCTGGGTAGGCCGCGTGCAAGGCAAGTGCCCTACCTGCTGTGCTATTGCTCCAGCCCCATGAATATTGATTCTTAAGGCGATTCTTGGGCTGGAGCGATAGCACAGTGGGTAGGGCACTTGCCTTGCATGCAGCTGACCAAGGATGACCCCGATTCGATTCCTCTGCCCCACTCGGACTGCCCGGCAAGCTACCGAGAGTATCACGCCTGCACAGCAAAGCCTGGTTAGCTACCCCTATTCGATGTGCCAAAAACAGTAACAAGTCTCACACTGTAGACGTTACTGGTGCCCGCTCGAGCAAATTGATTTACTAAGGGGGGGGATAGTGCTGTACAGTGCTAAGGTGATTCTTAGATATTCTGAACAGATGGGGCAAAATTTGCCTTGCTCTGGAGTTGTTTGTCCTTGGTAGTCTGAGGGACTTGAGAATAATGCTATTTTTTAAAAATGCTTATTTGTTCATTTATTTGCTTATTTATTTAAACACCGTGATTTACAAAGTTGTTTATGATAGCGTTGTTTCAGGCATTCAGTGTTCCAGCATCAGTCCCACCACCATTGTGACCTTCCTTCCCACCAGTGTTCCCAGTCTTCCCAGGCATAAGCATATTTACTTCTTATTGCTTGTTGCAAAAAAAAATTGGCAAACAGAATTATAAGAAACTAGATCAATACAAATAAACTTGTGATCATTCTTATATCTCACAGTGGTGTTACTGGAGTCGTTGTCTGGGGATTTACGGATCTGGTTGATGCTGTTTGAGCCTTCTCTGTAATAACAGTAAGCATTGCTCGTTGAGCTTGGTGGGCTTTCTCATCAGATTTGCTCTGCTCCTTCTGGGCTGTCAGTACTGTGACATTTGGAGGTGTCACACAGCCAATAATGCTATTTTTTTAAAGACTTAATCTTTATTAGGACACTATGATTTGCAAAATTGTCCATGATAAAGTTATTTCAGGCATACAGTGTTCCAACACCAATCCCACAACCAGTGTGGTCTTCCTTCCTCCAGTGCCCCCAGTTGCACCCACCCCCCACCTCCAGCCTGTCCCCCTAGCAGGCGCATAACAAATTTACTTCTTACTGTTCGCTCCAACAAGGGACAGCAAGTGGAATCATCAGCCAGTAAGTCGATGAAAGTCCATTTGTGATGATTGACTGAGGAATAATGCCGTTTTCATTGTCACTTTGGTCCCAGTTGGCTGTGGGAGGCTTCCTGGGAGGTGAGAGCGTTGCTTTCTGTCCTGTTGTTCCTTCATGATTCCAGCTGGGGCGAGGCGCAGTGCTCTGCTCTCTCTGCTCTCCCTTTGCTCTTGCTTTCAAGAGATTGGAATTCATGGGGGGGGGGGGGGGCAGGGCTGCAGGGAGAACATAGAGCTGCTGTTAACATTGATTTCCAATCTTCTTTTTTTGCCAGTGTTCTGCTTTGTGTATATTTTATAATGCAAGATGATTAGTGAATACACACATAAAGTAATCTGATGGCAATGTACGGTTGAGGTCCCTGTTTGCAGCGGTCAGCCCCAGGTTGGCAGTATTCTCTGTGGGCACCCCCATGACGGGATGAAGGAAGAACAGAATTTGAAACCTCCCCCCACCCCAATTTGACAGCACTAGCATTAGTTTGGTAAATCAGCCCCCGAGTGTACAAGTAAGTGGTAATATAGTCATTGGTGGCAGAAACTATACCCAGGCTTCAGGCCTTTGCATGGGTGTCTTCTGTAGACATACAGTTCGGTTGGCCCTTTCATTCTATTGGTTTCTGCTGAATTCTCTCTCCATCTAAGGAATTATGGAAGAAGCCAGTTACTTCGCAAATTATTCATTCATTTTCAGCTTAATTTTGAATTCAGAGGAGGGACACATTGAAGTGAGCAATAAGATCTATCAGTGGAATTTATCCATTTATTTAACAGATAAGGTTCTGGACAAAAGACAGGCCAGAGTAAAGTGAATTATCAAGTAAAAATTCTCAGCTTTGTGCAATTTACATTCCACTGTGGGAAAGAAGTCATAAGCTGGTACATGGAGTGAAGTAATTTTATGGAATAATGGAAAGTGATAAGTGCGTTAGAGAGAAATGAGGCAGAGTCAGCATAGGGAATATGTTTGTACATGCCTGTAATATTCAGCGGTGGAGTAGAGTGGGCCCAGCTGAGGTGACATTTAAGCAGAAGATCTCGGGGTCCCTTGGGTGGATGTCTCGAAGTGTATTCCAGACACTGAGACCATCAGGTGCAGAGAACAACCTGGGAATGATGATACGACCTTTTGATTTGGGGCCTTCCCCGGCAGTGCTCAGGGCGTATTCCTGGCTCTGCACCCAGGGATCATTCCTGGCAAGCCTTGGGAGGCCCATAGTGGCATCAGGGGGCTGAACCTGGGTTGGCTGTGTACAAGGTAACTGCTTTACCCCTGTCCTAGCTTTCTGGCCCCCATCTCCCTTTTAAAGGGACTGTCTTGGCAGGTAGAGAACAGATGGAAGAAGGGAGCCAGAGTGGAACCACGGATACAAACAGGATCAGTTGTCAGTCGCTTGAGGGCAGTTGTGCTGTCTGGGGCTGTTATTAACATGCTGCGTCTGTGTTATTTTCACTTGATCATCTGTCTTACTCAGCCAGCCGCCTCCTCTTTCCGCAGTTTGCCAGCTTTCCGGTTGATGCTGGCGACAGAGAGCCAGGAGGTTTCGAATCTGCCCCGAGGAAGCTGAGAGCATCTAGATGGAGGCTCTCATAAGTCAGAGGTGGCTTGCTAGAGCCGGGCGGGGAGCTGGACGGGAGCCGAGGGGACCGTGGTGGAGAGACACTTTTACACAGTGGTGTAAAGTTATCTCCAAATGAAAACAGAATGCCATTGTACTGGAGTAACCTCTACTGGGGGCAGTGGACAGTGGAGGTGTGCTGGGGTTAACAGACTCTCTCGGCCTCGTGGTGGTGGACACCGGTGCTGATGCTCAGAGGAGCAGACGGAAGAGGGAAGCAGAATGGGGCAGGCAGGGAGCCTTGCTGTGGGAACACAACGCCATCGGGAGAACTAAGGGGAGGAAGGGAGCCCGGAGAACGGTTGGGATCTGCATGTACCTCAGCTCTGGTTGATCCCCCTTGAGACCGTGTATCCTTCTAGTTCATAGCTGCCCTGGGGTAGTATTTCTGGATGGATCCACACAGTCCTGCTCCGTGGGGGTGCTGGGTTTTCTCTTCCCCAGTCACCATGGGCTGAGCGCTTGGTAACCTGCAAGTTGAGGCTTCTTGGAGCTGTATTGAAGCTGGATTAAGTTTTGTGCCGTGACATGTAAGCATACAAGACCATTATTTTCTCTCTTTTAGTGGTGACCAGAGATTGATGCAGGGCCAGGCATGTGCTCTTCTACAGAGCCACACTTCCCTAGCCCGGCGACTCAATTTTTCATTATTTTATATTTGATGTTTGGACCCTAAGTGGTGGCGTTGTGCTCGGGGCCACTCCTGGGGGTTATCTGGGGTGTTGTTCCATCCCATGCCATGCCAGGGATGGAACCCAGGCCTCCTGCATTCATTGAGCTCATTCTCTGACCTAAGGGTTCAGGTTTGCAGAGTTGAATAACCACTCCCCACAATGCCATGTGAGAATGCTTCTCCGTCCCTCTCAAAGGATGCCTCAGACCCACTTGTCATCAGTCTTCATTTCCTCTCCTTGCTGCAGACAACCAGGGGTCTGTTTTTTGTTTTTGCTGCCTGTAGCTTTTCTTGATGTTTCATACAAAAGGGAGCAAATAGGGATAGAGTGGTAGCCCACCCGATTCAGGAGGTCTGGGCTCAATTCCCAGCACTACAGGGTTCCCTGAGCACTACCAGACCCCCTACGCTCTCTGAGCACCAACCCATGTGGCCCCAACACACAGAGAGGAGAAAGGAATACCCGAGTGTGTAGTCTCTTGTACCCGCTTCCCCCTTGAGCCCCATGTGTTCAAGGCTCCTCTGTGCTGCACGACATCACCGTAGTTCTTTATTTCATGGCGCTTCATCCTATGGCTCTCCCCGTTTTGTTTCCTCACGTGTAAGTTGATGACTGTCCACTCCCCCCCACCCCCCACATACTTTATTTAATCTCTGTGGTTTACAGAGGTGTTCGTGATGATTTGTTACAGGCATTTAGTATTCCAACACCAATGCCATTGCCGCTGTCATCTTCTCTCTGCCATTGAGTTAATGGCTATTTGGACCACTTCCACCCTTTGACTGTTAGAATACCACACTGTTTGGTAAAAAAGTGTGACTCTGGGAAAGAGCTAAGTGCTAAAAGTAGGTCAAGGGATCTACATGATAACCTTTCAGTATCTGTATTGCAGCCATAATGCCCAAAGGGTGGGGGTGAGAGTGGAAGAGAGAGAGAGCGAGAGAGAGAAAGAGAGAGTGAGAGAGAGAGAGAGGGGTGGGCGGGAGAGAGATGTGTGGAGGGAAACTGGGAACATTGGTGGTGGGAAATGTACACTGATGAAAGGACAGGTGTTGGAACATTGTATGACTGAAACCCAATTATGAATAACTTTGTGTATCTGACAGTGATTCAATAAAAAAAAAATCAAAGTTAAAAAAACAAGTAGTGGGCAACCACAGTGAGCCCTGGACACATGGCTGGCTCCAGTTATGCTCCCGTTGTACTCTGGTTATGTTCTGGTTATGAGCTAGCCATGCAGCCAGGGCTCACCGTGGTCTAGAATTTCTGCTGCCCTTCTGGACATGGTACTCTTGGTTCGCTCGTAAGCCCAGTCCCCAGTGGTAAGGTGATTGCTCCAGCTAATCGCTTTGTGACCAGGCCTAGATTGCGTATCTGTAAGGTAGGACTATTAATGGCTTTGGTATGTGGCTCTCGGTGTCATGGTAAGGATCACCCAAGCCGTAGCTCAGTGCTGAAGAACAGGCTGTGTGTGCGCGTGAGGCCCTAGGTTTCATCCCTGGTATCTCCTCTCCTCCCCCCAAAACAAGATGATCCATATTATCTTTAAAAGAGATCATGTATATCATTTTTTTTCTTTTTGGGTCACACCTGGCAATGCGCAGGGGCTACTCCTGGCTCCGCACTCAGGAATTACTCCTGGTGGTGCCCGGAGGACCATATGGGATGCTGGGGATTGAACCCGGGTTGGCCATGTTCGAGGCAAACACCCTCCCTGCTGCACTATGGCTCTGGCCCCATATCGTCGAGTATTAGAGACAATAGGATGCATGCAAGTCTCTGTTGCTCCTTGCCTTCCCCTCCTCCTCATCCTGTTGGTCTCTGGCACAGTTGGCGGGAATGAGGGGACCATATTCATATCCTGCTTTGAGTGCTTATAGTCCTGTTGCAGCTTGTTTTGACATGCGCAGAAGCTAGGGTGAGCTCCTGCAAGCAGTGGCCAGGGGTGGGGGTGACTAGATCCTCACGACCCCTGCCACTAGCCTCTCTGGGAAGGTACCTTAGAGGGGCTAGACCTAGGTCCTGAGGGAGGTGAGAATAGGGAGATTCTCCCAGAGAGCCTGCCGCAGGGGGTCCCCCTAAACTGGCCATTGGTGTCTGGAAGAGAGGTCGGGTCACTCAGCTGGGGAACGTATCATGGAGAAATTTGGATGTGAACGTGGCAGATTTTGATCTCTGCTTAATCTGCACAGCAGTGTGGGCCACTCCATGTGACGTGGACACGATGCGTAGTGCTCAGGCCGTGAGGCGCTGGGGGGAGGGGGCATGTGGCACCTCGGGTCCAACTTTCCCCTGTGTGTAATCATCACCTAACCTTGCTCCGTGATTGCTGATCTTCTGTCAAGCAAAATGGTTGGTTCAGCGTTCCTAAGACCCCTTTTAGTGGGAAAAGCTTTCTATTTTAGATCAACTCTGTTATTGCACCAGGCCCATTAGTCTAGTATCTGCAACTTGTTTGGCTTATGAACCGTCTCTGAAGAGGAGGTTAGACAGACCTGTACCACGAGTGTTGGGTGGAGTGTGGAAGGAGCTTTGAAGGACAGTAGGTGAGGAGGAATAATTCTTTCTGCCCTGTGTGAGTACACAAAGCCATTGCCTCTTTCACAACTGTTTTTTTGGTCTTTGTGTTGCGTTCTTATTCTTGGAACTGAAAGCAGTAGTGCACTGTAAAGTGTTAATTACTGCCTTATCAAGTAAGATTGCAGTTTAAGGTTTTTCTTTTTTCTTTTTTTCTTCCTTCCTTCCTTCCTTCCTTCCTTCCTTCCTTCCTTCCTTCCTTTCTTTCCTTTCTTTCTTTTTATTTTTTTAAAGATGCCAACTAACATCTCTTACAAGTCAGCAGGATGGGGTCGGGGTGGGGGCACAGACCTAGTGCATGGTGTGAGAAGCAGCAGCACCCAAGTGAATAGGCCCAGGGGATTCTTGGCTTTCCCACAATTTGTACTAAGGAAATAGCAGCACATGTATAGCTGTAGATACCTACCACCATATTGTTGGAAATAACGAAAAATTCTAACCAAACCTGAATGGTATCAGGGATGTGGAGGATTGGCTTAACAATATTTGGATACAGCTGTATCACACACATACTGAATAAAGAGAAATACATCTTGAATTATGATTTGGGAAGATTTCTAGAACATATTGAGTGAAACAGATACATAAATATGTGTATGCATATATATCTGTGTGTGTGTATATATACATATATAAAAGAAATGGAGTATTGCCTAGAACATATACATTAAAAAGAGCCTCTTTAGGAAGACCTTTTTTGGAGGAGGGTTGAGTTTTTGAGCCACATGTATTGTTGCTCAGAGGCTATTCCTGGCTCAGGAGTGACCCTTGGCAGTGCTAAAGGGACCGTGTGAGGTGCCAGGAATTCCAACCCAGGTTGATGCAGGGAGGAGAAGTGCCTGAAAACCTTGTACTGCCTCTCCGGTCTGAGCCTATTTAGAGAACAAAATTTCTTGTATGCATACGCACGCATGCATGCATACATGGGTATGTGTGTCTGTATGCTAAGGTGTCTATCCCTCCAAGGCATTATCTTTGGGTGATGAGATCTTCGGTATCCTTACTGTCTTTGGATTTTTGCCTGCGCTCCCTAGTAAGCCAGGGCCCCACACTGTTTTTGTTTTAATTTATAAAGTACTGCTCATAAAGCAGGCACCAGGCACTTATAAAGAGCTTACGCACTTTGACTTTGTTGTTGTTTTTGGATTCCCTATGGCAGTGCTCAGAGTGTACTCCTGGTTCTGTGCTCAGGGGTCACTCCTGGCATGGCGGGGGTGGGGAGGTGGGGGGCGTGTCCAGCTAGTTGTTTGCAGGATATACTTGCTGTACTAGCACTCAGACCTCAAGTGCCTAGGCACCTTGTAAAGACTTTTAACCTTCCCTCCTAGCCTCTCAGGCAAATGTATTCTAAGTTTGAATTTCCTGATGAAAGTTGTGACTGGTGGGGGATAAGCAGCTAAGTTGTTTCTATTAGGGTGGTTGAGGTGACATTCAAACCCAGATCTGTATGTGCAAATCTCTGTCTGTTTTCTGTCCCAGCCATTATCAAAACAATGAATGGAGTTTAGAGCTGAGTCCACCTGTCTTGTTTGCTGATTCTGGCCTAGCAGTGCTGATTTGCACAAGATCTTAAATTAGCTAGCAAGCCGAAAACCACTATAAACCTGGATTTTTTTTTTTTTTTGATGGTGTGTTTACATGAGACTAAGAAGAGCCTGGACAGGAGGTTTGGGGTTTGCATTCAACCTAGTAACTAAACTATTGGGTTTATAGATTAGCCTCTTTATCTTTATTTTCCTCATTTGCAAAACAATCTGATCTAATCTCAGTACTGTGAGATTAGATCAGATTCCTCTCAGAAGTTCCTTAAAAACAATGAAGTACAATGTGAAAGCAAAATACTGTTTTTAATCGAGCCAATCCAGTCGTTTAAAGTATCAGGAATAGCCTATTCTTACTTGACATCTCACCTCTGGAGTGAGGATTTTGAAGTTCTTCCTTTGATGAGAGCCAGCACAGCTGAAAAAGGACTGAGGTGGTGCCATTTGGATATTTTCTCGAGCAAGGAATCAGAGTCTCTTGTAACAGACTTGCAGTGGAGTGATCCTGGATCATTCCTGCCGTTCTGGTTTCTGAACTTTTTTTTTTTTTTCTCTAAATAGTAACTCACAGACCTGGCTCAGTGAGCTTTTATAAAGTGAACAGTGGTTTGTTAATTCAGGACAAGAAATAGAACACTGTCAGCCTTTCCCAAAATAATCTCTCTCCTGATTCAACTTAAAAAAATCATTCTAATTAAGGTAATGTGTTTACAGTGTTTTAAAAAATGCTTTCGGGGCTGGAGTGATAGTATAGCGGGTAGGGCATTTCCCTTGCATGTACGTAGCCCACCATTTCCGTCATCCCATATGGTCTCCTGAACACCACCAGGTGCGGCCCCCAGACAAACAAAAGTTACAAAAACTCTCCTGACTTTTATGGCAATCACTTTGTTTTCTTTTAAATTTGAATATCTAAGTATGCATCTTAAATTTTTAGTTTATGTGTTTATTTTTCAACCTCAAAGATGTATTTGCTCTATGCCTTGCTACTTATTATTACAAGATTTCACAGTACTGATACCCTTGCTTTCAGTGTTTATTGTATTTCTTGGGGTGGAAACCAGAACTTCCATACTCTGCATTGGATAGCATGTGGATACCTAGTTTGGGGTTATTACGAATAGCGCTGCTCTGAGCATTTTTGTGTGTATTTTACCTGTTGTACAGGTTCATGCACTTTTGTTGGGTATAATCCTACTAATGAGTGGCTGCATGTTGTACCTTCCAATATGGCAGGTATTTTTTTTAAAGTGTTGGTTGTGCTAGTTTCCATTCCCACCACCACATGAGAGTCCTTATCAAGTCTGGCTTTTGTCAGCTGTTTTAATTTTAACATTTTGTTGGGTTTAGAGTAATACCATGTTTTGTAATTTCTGCTTCTGATGACAAATGGAAGGTGAACAACTCTCATGAGCTTCTGTTATTAGCTTTTGTGAGGTGCGTATTGCTTTGCCCATTGACTGACTTGTACACTGTGCATAGAAGGTCTTGAATAAAGGGTCTTTCTTCCCCCCCCCCCCCCAAAATCTTCTTTTTACTCTCACTACTTTGTAGTACTTACTTTGTCCTAGAGAACTCCACTATACGTGTGGGTTTCTTCTTTTCTGTTGATGTAGTTGTCTTTTCCTTGGATTGATTAATACCACTTTGCCTTAATTCCTGCCGTTTTAAAATAAACCCTGGAATTCAGTGAGAGCAAGTTTCATCACCTTGTTTTACAAAAGTCTCTTGCTATTTGCATTTCTACATATACTTGGAATCAACTTGTGAAATTCCTAAAACACAGTTGGGATTTTTAGTGGAATTTTATTCAATGTGTCGATCAGCTTGGTCACTTAATCACTTATTCGCCAACGTGGCTTGGCACGTGCCTCAGGCAACCACAAGCAAACGTCCGAACTGGCAAAACAGTGCAGAAAAGCCATCAAGGATCAGCTTGGTAGAAATAAAAATTTTGCAACATTGGGAATTCTAATATGTAATTTTTTTTTCATTAATTTTGGTCTTTAAAAAAATCATTCCACTCTTCTGGGAGTACTACTGATTTCTTGTGGCTAGATTTATTCCTTGGTGCTTATAATCATGTAATTAAAAATGAAGATCTAAAATATTACTCTTGCTTGTTGTTTGTATAAAAATGTATTTTTGTTTATTGGGTTTGCATGATGTCTTGATAAACTCACTTATGAATTTTATAACATACTGGTTTTTCTAGATGTTCTTATAATTAGCACTGTAGCACTGTCCTCCTGTTGTTCATTGATTTGCTTGAGTGGGCACCAGTAACACCTCTATTGTGAGACTTGCGGCTGTTTTTGGCATATTGAATATGCAGTGGGGAGAATACGCAGTGGGGAGTGATACATTTGGTAGCTTGCTGTGCTCTCCGAGAGGGACAGAGGAATCAAACCCGGGTTGGCTGCATGCAAGGCAAATGCCCTACCCACTATGGTATCGGTCCAGCTAAGATTATTTTGTCATTAAGCATTATTTGGAATTCAGATACACCATTAAAAAGAGTGTAGAAGCTAGAGAGATTGTACAGAGGTACTTGCCTGCACGTGGTTGGCCTCTTCTATCTTCATATAGTCCCCCAACACTGACAGACTGACAGGAGTGATCTCTGAGCAGAGACAGGTGTAAGCCCTGGGAACTGCTGGGTGTGGTCCCCAAAAAAGAAAAACCCTGAAACCTGAGTCAGTGTGCACTTGGGAAACTACTAACTGTAAAGAACATCTGTCCTACAACTGTCACAATCCACCACCAGTTTTAGGATCTGACCTTATCCTAGGCAGGGTAAGGGGCCTCCCTTGTGCAGCTGTTTGACCCTCACCTCTTGGCATGTGCTTTTTTGCCAAGAGGACTCTCTTTGGCCTGAGGCTGGATTTAAAACTATTAGCTTCGTGCATACAGTGTAATCCTTCTTAGGGAAGCTCTCTGCTAGCCCAGTCCTTGTCCTCAGGAACTTACCTCCACTGGGCAGCTGGTCGGGATCTATCTAGAACCCATGCCTATGACACAGCCCATCTGGTGAGAACAGTCAAATGTGTGTAGTTGCTCCTAATATACACCAAGAAGGTGCTCTTAATATACACCAAGAAGGATTTGAAGCACTTGACAAAACACAGCCAAGCACGGTGCCTATTCTGCTACTGGATTTTAGAGGTGAAGAAAATGAGGCACGTGCAATGGTTTTTTTTTTTTTGGTCCTTTGGTTGAAATGGAAACAGAAGGGCTTGATGTGTAAACATTCCTGATTCAACGTTTAAACATTTCTGTTTAAACCCCAGTGCTCTGTGACTACGGGTACATTTAGGCAATAGGTATGAATCCCTTCAGTGGATCCAGAGTGCATTTGTTTATTCTGCCTCATGACGCTTTCTTTGCTTCTCCTGATGTTTTGATTATACTGGGCCTAGGGGATTTTGAGGATGATTACAAGTGGATGTGCAGTGCATCATACCCACAAGATTTATGGCTCACTGTTCGTCCTTGTTCTAACAAACTTATATAAATACTTAACACAATTTAGCATTTTAATGAAATCAATTCAACGAAGCTGCAGTTTGAGCTTCACTCAGTATTGAAACAGTAGGTCCTAAATCAAAGGACCGCAGTTGTTTGCAGTTTGGTAGCTGAAAACTACAGGTGTTAACGAGGCATTGCAAAAAAAAATTCCGTAATTAATGAATTTGTTCTTCTGATTCTTCTGATGCCCAAGAGACAGTTGCCCAAGGAACGATTTATTTAGTTCTGTTTTGACCCACACGCCCCCTGCTGGCCAAACTGATCGCGTCAAAGTCACGTAATTTGCAAACTACTTTTAGCTTACATGTCGTGGAAAAAGAGATTTTTCTTTTTTCCAAAAATTGCACCAAGATAAAGCGAAAAGCTCTAACTGATGCGAGCGTGTTGTTCAGGTGTTAGCAGTACTGCCCTCACTAGACGTTCATTGGACAGTAGCGCAACCCCAAGAAAAGGATGGTTGGTGGGGGCTTGGCTTGCTCTGCATGCGGGAAGGGCCAATACCAGTTTGGGTTGTGGCGACTAAAATGGCAGTCCAGTCCCAGCCGCCCAGAGCCAGTTTTTGTATGGGTTCGGACCACCGTTCCGGAAACCTACCGTCAACTCCGTGTTTTCCGACGCCTTTGAAGGTGTCAGAGAGACCGCACGGTTTACCCATAAGGCCAAGCGTCCGTCGCGTCTCATTTGCATACGCGTCTCGAGGTTGGGGCCAGTCGGGGGCGGCGTGGGGCGTGGTTTGTTTCCCGGCGGCGCGGTCCTGGCGGGTTTATTTATTTCTTTATTTCTCTTTTTTTACGGGTAAAACCATAGCATTGGAAACAGCGATTTTTAAAGACGAGAACAGCCGCTTCATGCGTCGCCGCGCGTATCCTCCTCGCCGGCACGAGCCCGCCGACTCCAGCCGGCCTCCGAGCCAGACGTGCGGGGTGGTCCCGGGAACGGGTGCGGGAGCGCGCTGGGCCCCCGCGGCCACGGATAACGGGTTCCTGGTGTTTCCGGTTGCAGGTGGTTCTTCTGGGCATGGACATCCTGTCGGCACTGGTCACCCGGCTGCAGGATCGGTTCAAGGCGCAGATTGGCACAGGTGAGCTGTGGGCAGGTGGGGGGGGGCAAAGACTCCCAAGGGTGGGGGCTCTCAAGGTCTCCACCCCTCAGGCCCCATATTTCCCCGCGGTGTTCCCGAACCTTCTTCCTCCCGCCAGCTCCCCTGAGTTCCCCTTTCAGCTTGCCAGCCCCCGCTCCATCCCCCCACTCAACCGGTCTCTCCTGCTGCATCTGCATCTCCTGACCTTCTCTTCTGCAGGGTGGTCGCTGGTCCTTGGACCCCTTCTGCAGACTGCTTCCGTTTTCACCCGCCTCTTCGCCTCTTCTCCCCAACTCCGTGTTCCAATAAGGGATGTCACTGCTCATCCTGCAACATTGCTTCTAATCCCTCCTTTCGCTCCTTCCTTTCTTCTCCTCCTCTCCTTCTCTGGAGGTTCTCTGGAGACCTGGGAACTTCTTGTGATTCGGTGGATGGGGTGCTGCTTGGGCCCTGCCATAGCAGGGGTCCCCAGGACCACCCCTACCTGCAGGGCTGCACCTGGAGCCCCTGCTGCAGGGGTTTACAAGTTCAGCCTGCTGCTTGGAAGGCCCGGTGTTATCTCCTCGGCCACCGGATCCTTTCTCTTACACCGATGAACCATCACACTTACACGGGTCAACTAGAGTCATATTTATTCCCAAATTCCTCCCTTTGGAGAGACTTTTTGTGTTTGAGAATTCCTGCCAATCTGATGCTCCCGTATTTCCCCTCGATGGTTATTGCTGACATTTTGCACTTTGATTATAAATGTTACTGTGTCTGGCATATCGAATACTCTCGGTAGCTTGCCGGGCTCTCCGAGAGGGGCGGAGGAATCGAACTCGGGTCGGCCATGTTGGCCGCTTGTAAGGCGAACGCCCTACCCACTGTGCTATCGCTCCAGCCTAAATGTCATTATACATGTAAAGTGTTCCCTCCTTTGTGAAGGGAAAATCATGTCAGCAAAATGAAATAAAAAGAGCCACAGATCTAGTACATTTAGAGGTGATCTACATGCCTCTAAACCTGCAGCTCTGGCTTGATGACATTTCATAAAGGCACTATTAGCACTAAGTGACTGTCTGTGCATTTCCTTATGCTTTCTCCTTTTAAGGCAGCACACATGTGTTCTTTCCTTTCACTATCTGACCAGTGTGCTGCTTTACATGAGCTCTTTCCATTCTGGCACTCTGCTCATCAAATGAATAAGTTTCCTTCGCTTTTAGAAAATCAATATATTCATGGCATTGCATTTTCTTTCTCCATTAGACAAATTGTTCAGTACAGTTGTTCAGTACTATCTTGTAAAAGGATGTTTTTATAGACCCTTTGGAGATGCAGAGTAGCTGACCCCTGGTATAGGCAGATGCCCTTGAAGCATTTGCTGCTGGCAGCATCCAAGTGTGGCAGAGGGATGGCGCTCCGGTCCCCTTCTGAAGTGCTTGTGTGTTACGTAAGTTTGAGAACACAGCGCAGCTGAGAGATTGATGCTTGACTGCCTGCGCCTGGCAGAGAGACCAGAGCTCCTCTCTCTGACCTGTGTTTCCTTTGGAGGTCATTCACTGGCATTTACTTTTAGTGACATTTCATGGCTTAAAGTATGTGAGGGTGGAGGAAAGTGGGGTAAGACACATGCTGTGTCTGCCTGTTTCAAAGGATTTTGCGGTTTCCTAGAGCAACGTCCTTGGATTGTAGCATGGAGAGCCGAGCTCTGATGAGCAGCGAACTCAGAGCTTAGGCCAGCGTTCAGGCAGGGTTCTGCCCTCCCTCACAGCTGAAGTATCGGGTTGGTGATCTAGACCTCCTCTTGCCCTGGAGGTTTTCACTGAATCGATGTGCATTTTGCTTTCTAGTGCTGCCAAGTTTAATAGACCGACTGGGGGATGCTAAAGACTCCGTGAGGGAACAAGACCAAACTCTGCTGCTGAAGATCATGGATCAAGCTGCTAATCCCCAGGTAGGACCAATAAAGTGCCTCGCTGGTGTTTCTGTGCCTACGTGACATCTGTGTACGAGTCCAGAGGGAAAAAAAGCTTATTGTACCAGCTTCCCTCCCTCTCCCCACCCCCCGCCCCCACCCTCCCATACAGGTTATTTAAATACATGATGTCAGCAGCAGAGGATATACTTTGCATAGACTGGCGGGCTGCCCCCAGGTGATGAGTGCTTGCTTAATCCACCAGAGTCTTGGGCTCACTTACACGGTTGACCCCCCTCTTTCCTCTGCCAAGAGGCAGCTGTGCTGGCTGCGCTGGCAGCTGGCCTGGCTGCAGCCCCTGTCCCGGTCAGCAAGTGAGCTGGGCTGCTGGAGGGCTGGATGGGGAGCACAGCACTGCCTTCTGGGGCTCAGCTGTCTGTTCTTCGGGACGGTTTCATGTGGGATGTCATCAGGAAAAACCCGACGAGCATTAGAAGATGAGCAGCTGTTTGACCAGTGGAAGGCGGCAGCAGCTGTGAGGACAGTTTGATCTGGAAAGTGGCCTCCTTCCTTTCATCATCCTGTCGTCCCTCCTGTGAAAGGCGTGGGGGTGGGGGGTGGGGGGTGGTCACCACACTTCCTTGCAGTGTTCTTGGATGAGTGAAATACAGTTGGGAATGATCTGCAAAGCAGTAGAGCAAAGCATTTTCAGGGTGCTCTTGCCAGAGTGGAGTGGGTTGTGGGAGGGGCCGGGCTCACCCTTTGCAGGGTGCCCCTTCTGCTGGCCACTGTGAGCTGGGAGGTGATGGAGGCCCTGTCCTCCCCCTTTTCACTTGTCCTTTGCCATCCACAGTACGTGTGGGATCGAATGCTCGGAGGCTTTAAACACAAGAATTTCCGGACTCGGGAAGGCACGTGTCTCTGTCTTGTCGCCACACTCAATGCGTAAGTCTCGGGGGAGGAGGGGTCTGGGGGTCTCCATCTGGGAACTTTTTTATTTTCAATTCGTAGTTTGAATTACTCACAGAGTTCCTGGAAGTTGCAGGCGACGTGTCCTGGGTGGTGCATCGTGCCCCTTCCCTCCTCCCCAGCCTTAGCCTCTGGTCTGTTTATGGTTCATTGTCAGTACCAGGAAATTCACATTAATGCGCCTCCCTCGAGCTCAGTCGCATTGCGGCAGTTATTCTCCCACATGCGTATATGTGTGTTCAGGTGTGGCCATGCCCGTGAGCAGCTATGTGCAGTGGGCGATGGAACTGTGATCATAGTCTGCATGGCCCCGCACCATCACCATCCCCCACAGGGCCCAGGCGTAACCCTGGACAGCCCCTAGTCACCATCTCCACATCTTGATTCAAGAGATAGTTCAGTGGGCAGGACACCTGCCTTGCACACCTCTGACCCGGGTGGTTTGATCCCCAGCACCCCATATGGTCCCCCAGACCCCGCCAGGCGTGGTCCCTGAGTAGAGCCTGGCTGAGCAAGCGCTGAGCACTGCCGGGTATGGCCCCAAAACAAAAACAAAGAAACAAGAATGTTATATAAATGGAATCACATAGGATGCAAGTCTCTGAGACTGGCTTTTTTTCATTCATTCATGATTTCCTCAGTGCCAGGGATCAAACTCTTGTCTCCGAGTACGCACATATACAGTCAGTCCTGTTGAACCATCTCTCTGGCCCCCGTTTAATTTGTGGTTTGGTTGTGCCTGGCACTGCTCAGAAGCTATTCTCAGCTCGGTGCTTGGGGGTCCTTCTCGGTGCAGCTCAGGGACCAGATATTGCCGGGACTTAAACCTGGGTCTCCTGCATGCAAAGCAGGCAGAACTAAGAGTGTTGAGAAGCCTCGCTGGCCCCTGTTTTTTAATTTTATTTACTTAATTTTATTTGGTTTTTGGGCCACGCCCCACAGTGCTCAGGGGCTGTTCCTGGCTTTATGCTCAGGAGTATCCCCTTGGGGTGTTTGGGTGACCACATGTAGTGTCAGGGATTAAACCAGTGTCAGCCACGTGTGATGCTAGGACTTTTCTTCCTGTAATATTTCTCCAGATCCCCATCTTAATTTTTAAAAGACCGTAAGCTGTTTTCCAGGGTTTTGTTTTATTTTACCATTTTATAGTTGCACCATCATTGTTAAGTATCATTTAGCTTCTTTACATTTTGGCTAGTGTTGACTTAACACTGTTTTTTTATTCTAGCCATTTCAGTATTTTTACAGTGATAACTCTTTTTTTAGTTTTAATTTGTATTTGTCTTATGGGTGTTGATGTTGAACCTTTTTCATAAGCTTATGGGAGGGAGATGCGTTAAAAAATTAGGCAGTAGGAGCTGGAGAGATAGTGCAATGGGTCAGGCACTCACCTGCATGCAGCTGACCAAGGTTTGATCCCCAGCACAATATATGTTCCTCTGAGCCTTGTCAGGAGTGATCCCTGAGCACAGACCGAGCCAGGAGTAAACCCTGAGCACCTTTGATTATGACATCCCCTCAAAAAATATATATATGTATATACATACATATATTAGATAGTGTTAGATAGATCGGGTTAGAGAGATAGCTCATAGACTGAGTGCTTGCTCTTGTAAGTGGGAGGCCTTTATTTGATCTTTAGACCATGGTCCCCTGAGCACCACTGGGATTGACCCCTGAGCACTGTCAGGTGTTGCCCCAAAACAAAATCAAACAAATTACATATTACTGTTAATGATTATGAAGTAGTAATATTTATACATGTCACCCACAGATAGTCACTCTTAACATGGATCGTATTTTTTTTTTCTATCCTGTAAGGTTTTATTTGAGTTTTGTTTTCTTTGGGGGCCACACCTGGCGATGCTCGGGGTTACTGGTGGCTCCGCATCTGGGAATCACTCTTGGGGAGGTTCAGGGGACTCTGTACAAGGCAGGTGCGCTGCCTGCTATACTCTTGCTCTGGCCCCTACTTTTATTTTTTTTTAAACCAAAATTGGTGTTCGATTGCTTTAATTACTTTGAAAATTTTCACTGTTAATGTGTTAGCCATTTCCATGCTATTGATTAGTTACCATTTCATGAACCGTTTCTAGCCTTGAATCATAGTAGTTTCCCCTCCCAAAAGTTTATCCTAAGGGAGTAATCAGATTGTCAGTGAAAGGTGGTGCACCAAGACTCTGGCTACTGACACTAGCACTTTTGATGGTGAGGAGCTGAAAGGAGTGAGAGGGCAGCATCGAGGTGGGGTCCAGCCAGGACTCTTTCAGCTGTCCCCATTCAGCAGTTACTCTCATTCCTCCCTGGAGCTGAGAGACGTGTGGGTGGAGAATGTGATGCGAATCCGCCAGGCACTTGCGTTGGCTGTGATGAATGAGTTGGGCAGAGAGGGACGGGATGGGGCTGGGGTCATTGTGCTGAGACCGTCGTAAGTGAGGCATGCAGGAATGTGGGGACATCTAGGCTTTGGCTTGGCATCAAAGGGGTGGGACCAGACTGCAGAGACCCTCAAGTGCCTGGGGGGAAGGGGGGGATGGCCTGGCAGTGAGAGGGCCCTCAAGATTTTGCACTCTACAAAGAAGCTGTCGTGGTGGGATGTATGTGTGTGTGAGTGTGTGTGTGTGTGTGTGTGTGTGTGTATTCAGATGGGAGGGAGAGAGCCTTGGTGGGAGGTGGCCCCAGGACCCTGAGGTAGAGAGGAAAGTTGTCTTGCTTTCCCTGCAGGGAAGTGTCTTTCTTTCCCACCAATAATAAAACAATCCTTTTTTTTTTTTCTCCTCCCCAGCTCTGGAGCACATACTTTAACACTAAACAAGATAGTGCCACATATATGTAACTTACTTGGAGATCCCAATAGCCAGGTGAGTGCATTTTGAGGTAGGAGGAACCGAATGGCTATAGACCACGATGAGGCCTTTGGGGATTCTGGGAGGGCCTGATGGGAGGTGTGGGGGATGGAACTTCCAGTATGTGCTTGCCATAGAGTGATGGTTGCTTAAGATACCGCCCATGAGCATTTCTAAGATGCCCAGGTAAGTGTGCTGGCCAGTCTGGGCCCTGTAGAGGACGAGGCATCACTAGCCTATAAAGTGATGTCATCCAGGCTGCTCCCAGACACTGTCCCTGCAGTCCCTCTTCCCTGCCCGGAGCGGGAGCAGGCCAGAGGTTGCCCACTGTGGGGGTGGCGTTGATTGGAAAGGGCCTGAGGACTCTTCTCAGGCAACTGGAATGTTCCTGTTCACTCTCTTTGGTGGCCCCACTGGTATCTTTCACTGGAAACTCCTCGAACTCCCCCTTTAGAAGTGGGTATGCCAATTTATGTGCATTTTATTTGATAAGCAACCCCCTTTCCCTCCCAGCCCCCGCCCGCTCGCCCCAAATGCCCCAGTCCCTCAGTGGAAGGGGGGTGCTGTTGGCCTTCTGGGATCAGCTCCCATTTCTGGGAACTTTTCCAGGCAGCTCCTCAGCCACTTCTCTTGCTTTATCTCATTCCGATTCTCACCGAGTGTTTTTATCTTGTTAGCTCACCCACACTGGGGAAACACAGTCCTCTGTAAAAGGGCCAAAATGGGAACAGACCTACAAAAGTGGTAAACAGGCATCTCATTGCAAGTCTTGGTTTACTGGGATGTGTGTGTGAGTTGGTCTTGCCTTGCATCTACTTCCGAGGCTGTGGTCCGAGCCCTTTCTATTCTCTCCACTCATGCATTGCTTTGCCCCTAGTTCCAGCTACATTTTCTCCCCTTCTGTCTGATGCTGGGCTCCTGCCTCCCTTCCCTTTTCTCTCCCATCTTCGATCTTGCTGGCTCACTGTTGTTCTGGGTCTCCCTGGCATGTTCCCATATCCCTCTGTGCACTCTTCTTATCCAGCCTTCGTGGAAAATGTTTAACATAGAAGATATAAAATACACACACACACACACACACACACACACACACACACACACACACACTCTCCTCCTCCTCCTTCTTCTTCTTCTTCTTCTTCTTCTTCTTCTTCTTCTTCTTCTTCTTCTTCTTCTTCTTCTTCTTCTTCTCCTTCTTCTTCTTCTCCTTCTCCTTCTCCTTCTCCTTCTCCTTCTCCTTCTCCTCCTCCTCCTCCTCCTCCTCCTCCTCCTCCTCCTCCTCCTCCTCCTTCTTCTTCTTCCTGTTATTATTGCTGAGTCTTGCTTTTATGGTCAACATTAGCTTCAGCTTTCTTTGGGCTGGAGAGGGAGTACAGAGGGCAAGGTGCTTGCCTGGTGTGAACTCACCCCATTTCAATCCTTGGCATCACATAGGGACCCTTAGCCCCATTAGGAGTGAACCCTGAGCACAGAGCCAGGAGTAAGCCCTGAGCACTGCCGGGTAGAATCCAATCCACATCCTGCCCCATCCAAATAAAATGTAAAAAAAACCAATGCTTTCTTATTAAATGGATGATTTTTTACTTTGCCCGGCCGCACCCCCCTCCCCCCCTGGTGTTTTGGATCTTGTCTGTATTTTGGTTTTCTGTGTGAGAGAGAAGTCCTTTCTAGCTGTCACAAGTCCGGGCTGCCACTGCTGCTGGTGCCCTTATGTCAAGCAGAAAAGCGGGCGCTGCTCACTGAGGTGATTTATTCCTAGTTCCCAGGCTCAGGTCCAGGCAGGTGAGGCGGATAGACTTGCAGGACCTGTGAGGAGACTGGCGCTCTGTGGGCCGTCTTCCACGGACCCTAACAGGGTTTATTTATAGCCCGAAGATTCCACAGCAAGGACTGTGTACTCACAACTGCCTGAGGAATGCTGCGTGTACATTCAGTCCACAGCTCCCAGAACCCCACCTGTCAGGAAGCCGCCACCCCACTCTCTGGTACTTGGCCGGCGACTTGGCCCTCTCGGGCCCTTTGCATTCAGGCTTTCCCTCCTTGGAGTTTTCTCGTCAGTCTTGAGCACTAGTCTTTTAACCTCGAAGGCCAGGAGTTGGACATGCTTCTCTTTGTCGTCCCAGGACTGCCCGGGGTGAAGCGGACACCCCATCGCTGTTGGGGTGACTTCCTGTGGGCGGCTAGGGCTCAGACTGGGGATGGGGAAGGCTGGACTGGACAGTGCTGTTAGTGCACTTGGTCCCATGCTGTGGTCAGCCCCAGCTCTCCTCCTCCGCAGCTGTGGGTCGAGAGTCCTTCCCCAGCCCTCCCGGCCGCCCTGACACTGAGGGCCCTTGCACTTGGTGTGAGTCGAACTCCCCCGCAGAGAAGATCAGAATCATTTCAGTGTTGGACTGGCGTAGAGCCTGGAAGACTGCTCGGGCTGGCCCATGGGTGTGGGTGCGAAGACTTGCCGCTCTAAGCAAATGGAAAAACCCAACTCCGAATGAAGAGCACCAGGAGGACTTCAGGCTCGGGAGGGGCTCAGTGTGGTCCCAGAGACCTCTTGTCTGTCTAAGCATGGGAAGAAGCCTGGCCTGTATTGCTCCCTTGCGAGCCTGGCATAGGTAGAACAGCAGGACCCCTGGTGCCAGGCAGGCCTGGTCGCAGAAGGCTTGGCGTTCTCTGCCTTCCTCTTCTCTTGACACCTTTGGCTTCTTGAAAGGCTCAGGCATCTACAGAAGCACGAACTTCAGGTCTCAAAATGTCAGAATGCAGCCCCCTGTATCTGTCACCCAGCCCAGCTCAGAAACTAAGACAAAGCCAGTTTTCCATTCGTTTATTTTTTTCTCTCCACCCCATTACTTTGAAGCAAGTTTTAGATTCTTTGCAAACAAATGTTAGGCATCATTTCACTTAATTTTTTTATGTTCTTCGCTTTTTTGATTCTGTAAAGTTTTATTTAAACACGGTAGTTTACAAAGTTGGGCTGGAGCAATAGCACAGCGGGTAGGGCGTTTGTTTGCCTTGCACGCAGCCAACATGGCCGACCCGAGTTCGATTCCTCCGCCCCTCTCGGAGAGCCCGGCAAGCTACCGAGAGTATCTCGCCCGCATGGCAGAGCCTGGCAAGCTCCCCGTGACGTATTCGATATGCCAGACACAGTGACAGCAAAGTCTCAAAATGGAGACGTTACTGGGCCCACTTGAGAAAATTGATGAACAATGGGAGGACAGTGACAGTTTACAAAGTTATTCATAATACAGTCATTTCAGACATTCAGTGTCCCAACACCTGTCCCACCACCAGAGTGACCTTCCGTTTATCAGTGTCCTCTGTTTATCCTTTTGTTTTGTTTTGTCTTTGAGGGAAATTAGACCCTACTCCCCTCTCCTCCCCTTCCATTTGTTGTTTTCTTGTTCACACCCCGTAATGCTCAAGAGTTGCTCCTGGCTCTGCACTCCGGAATTATTCCCGACAAAACAAAACAAAATCTGGGTTTGCCATTTGCAGGGAACTTTCTCTCCAGCCCCAGGGGATGGCCTTCTCTGCGGAGAGTAGCCTCCTGTGCTGCTGGTAGTTCAGGGGAGGACTGTGTTTACTGACATGGAGGCTGTGTCTTCAGGACATGTGGCAGCCTGAGACATCCCACACCACAGGAAGTGTCTGGTGTTCTAGAGCTCTGAATTAACTAACTTCCTTCCTTCCTTCCTTCCTTCCTTCCTTCCTTCCTTCCTTCCTTCCTTCCTTCCTTCCTCCCTCCCCCCCCCTCCCTCCCTCACTCCCTCTCTCCCTCCCTCCCTCCATCACTATGAGGTACAGTTACAGACTTACAAACTTTCATGTTTACGTTTCAGTCATACAGTGATCAAGTACCCATCCTTCTACCAGTGTTCATTCTTCACCACCAATGTTCCCAGTATCCCTCCCACCACACCCTCCCCTCATCCCCCCACCTTGCTCCCTCCTCTGTGGCAGGCACATTCCCTTTTACTCCCTTACTCCTTTAGGGTGTTGTGGTTTGCAGTGCAGGTAGTAAGTGGCCACTGTGTTCGGTCTGTAGTCTACTTTCAGCACGCGTCTCCCATCCCGAGCGGGCCCTCCAAGCACCCTTTATTTGGTGGTCCCTTCTCTAGCTGAGATGCCTTTTCCCCCAGCATGTGAGGCCGGATTCCAAGCTGTGGAGCAATCCTCCTGGTCCTTATCTCTACTATCCTTGGGTGTTAGTTTTCCATTCTGTTACCTTATATTCCACAAATGACTGCAATCCTTCTATGTCTGTCCCTCTCTTTCTGACTCTTTTCACTAAGCATGATACTTTGCATGTTGATCGCTTACATGCAGATTTCATGACTGAGCCCTGAATTCCAGCTCTGTGTCTCGTCAGCCCGCCGGAGGCTGCCCATGAGCATTGCCTCTCTTGGCCAGTGTAAATTGCTCAGGAGTCTGATAACTCATCTTCGAAACCCCAGATCATTTTTTCAGCAGTCTGAGATTGTCCTTGTTCTCATTTCTCCCCGTGGCCGGCCCCAGGCTGTGCTTGCGCCCGTGCTCATGGGTGGAGGAGGTTCCACTGAAACCTCAGACAGGGAAGGTGGGCTGCAAGGAGGCGGCTGCACTGGGCCTTGTGGCTCCTTCCTTCCTGCAAAGCTGACTGGCGCCTGTGCCGGTCTCCGGTGGGGATGTGCAGCTGACTTACAGGTGCCCCTGTCCACACCCCCACCCCTGGGAAGGGAAGTCTCCCTTGACATTTGGGTTCTGAGGGAGCGCTTTCTTCTGACCCCACCTCATGGCTGCATTGTGCTACAGTGAAGAGGGTGGTAGGGCCCGTGGTGAGAGATGGATGCTCAGCACCCGGCCTGGCTGCTCACCTGTCATGGGCCCCAGGACGTGGCCAGCCTTCCAGTGCCCGCATCCCACTCTGCGCCAGCGGGAAGGACAGAGAGCCACCGCAGGCCCTGGACAGCGTCCAGCTCAGGCCTGGCGGGGTGGGGGTGGGGGGGGGCTTCTCTTTCCCAGTCCCAGTGGCCTGAAATGTTGGGCTCTTCCCTACAGTCAGCCCTGGGGGTGGGCACAGGCAGTTCGGAAGCCACTGGGTGGTGTGTCCCCGCGAGTATGACATTGTCCCTGCAGTCTGGGCTGAGCTGCCCTGCTGGATCTTCCCTTCTTACTCGAGCATAGAGCAGAGTAGTGCTGAGGAGAATCTGGTCTCCTGAGAGTCCGGGGTCAGAGGGCGCTAATCCCCTCAACCGGCCTTTGCCCCTCGCGCTTTCACAACCTGTAGGATAAATTACCTACAAGGCAAAGGATGTTTGTCGAAAAATGAAGCAGGTCAATGGTTGTTTTTAGCTGCTGGTCCAGAGTCCGGGGCCAGTGTCCAAAGGTCCCCACCCCTGATGTGGGGAGCCCCACCAGCCTTCGCCCAAAGGGCAGGAGGGATTCACACAAAGCATGTGCTTCCAGCTGTCATGGGAACCGTGTGTGTGGGGGCCCATGGTACATAAGTGTTTTCATTTCACCTTTGGAGTCCAAGTGTCTTGAAAGACTGAATGTGTCACATCCCCGGTACTCTGAGGTGGAGACTCTTTGCTGAGCTTCCGCATTTCCTGTTCATCTGCCCGGGGCCCATACCCGTGCCATTTGTACCAGTCCCCTGCTCCTGTCTTCTGGTCTCGAACATTCAGCTTAGGCAAGAGGAACAGATTATGCTTCGGAGTTTGAAGATTTTCATGCAAGGTTGCATTTTTGCTAAGTGGCCAAGTCAATGCTCAAATTTACTTTTTTGATTTTTTTTTTTTTTGGGTCACACCTAGATTGCACAGGGGTTACTCCTGGCTCATGCACTCAGGAATTACTCCTGGCAGTGCTCGGGGGGCCATATGGGATGCTGAGAATCGACCGTGCGCAAGGCAAATGCCGTACCCACTATGCTATTGTTCCAGCTCCAACTTTTCTGGTTCTAACGCTAGCAATTGCTCCACTCGGTCACCTACACCCTATGACGCTGAATTTTCTAAGTAGCAACTGGGAGGACTAATCACTCTTTAAAGATGGGACTGGTTCAGGCTGGAAACGGAGCTCAATTGTAGATCCCGTGGGTTTGAGCCTCGGCCCCCCACCCCCTCCTTCACCTCCCCCAGGAAGTAGAGATGTGATTGGTTTGGAACAAATACACCACTGGGATGTAAACAGGTGCCACACTTATTCCTGACACTCAGGATGCTAGAGGAGTAGACACTCCTTTGTAACATAAGTACATTTGGACACAGAATTGTTCCCGGCCATGAGAAATTCTCTTCAAAAATAAACAAAATCTGGGTGAGTGAGCTTAGTTGCTGTAAAATCATGTCATAGATGACTGATAGGTTGGGTGACTTAAAAGATGGCAGTATTTTCTTCTCAGTTCCGGGGGGCTGTAAGGTGGGGCTCATAGACATTACATGGGTGGGGTTAGGGGACAGCTTCTTTGCCAGCCTGCAGACAGCCCCCACCTCACTGAGCGCTTTACCCCACACTTGCGTATGTGAGGAGAATGGCACACGCCCTTTGGTGTGCATTATTATCTAGAGAAATAGTCGTTTTGAGGCTGGGGATATGACTCAGGTAGAGCACATACCTTGCTCTGAGTTTGAGTTCCAGCAGTGCATGTCCACCACCACATACTGCTCCCTAGTACGGCCTGAGCGCTGTACGATGAAACCCTATAAGAAGGGGAGAAGGGGCTGGAGCAACGGTATAGCTGGCGGAACTTTTGCCTCGTACTCAGCTGACCTAGGTTTGATCCCTCTCATTCCTTAGGCTTCTCCGGAGCCCGCCAGAAGTGATTCCTGAGCACAGAGCCAGAAGTAGCCCCAGAGTATCACTGGGTGTGCCCCCCCCCCCAAAACATAACAAAGAATCTTTTTCCTGTCAGACCCTCACTATTATGGTCTCATCTAACTTTAAAAGCCTTGGAGCGATAGCACAGCGGTAGGGCGTTTGCCTTGCACGCAGCCAACATGGCCGAGTTCGATTCCTCCGTCCCTCTCGGAGAGCCCGGCAAGCTACCGAGAGTATCTCGCCCGCACAGCAGAGCCTGGCAAGCTCCCCGTGATGTATTCGATATGCCAGACACAGTAACAACAAAGTCTCCAATGGAGACGTTACTGGGCCCGCTCGAGCAAATCGACGATCAACGGGAGGGCCTTAATCTTACAGGCCTTGTTTCAAAATTCAGTCACATTGAGACTGAGGGGTTCAACATAAATTTGGTGGATGCAGTTATCTATAGTGTAAGCTTTTGGTAAAAAGATAATATGGCTTGGTATTTGCCTTTTTTCTATCTAAAGGGGGAAAATGGTCACTTGCCCTGTGTCGTACTGTCACGGAAGTATTTAGAATGGGATATTTTGCTTGTGTTGCACCTTCTTTTTTCCTTTCTATTCTTTGTTTCTTTGATTTTTGATTCTTCGGTTTCAAGCCCAGACCTCAGATTGCTTGAGGCCAAATCTAAAATTATGTGATAACCTTGAATCACTTTTGCCTCTTTCCCCATCCCTCTCTACTTCGCCCTACTCCTACCTCCATAACTAGCCTTGGCAGTGTCTATTTTCTTCCTGTCTTTCACTTGAAAAGTTTTAAACTTAGAGGAGAAAGTGAAGAATAATAGAGCAGATTCCCGTTTTCACCAGTTAGCATCTTGTCATTGTTTTCTAGCTTTCTGTAAATCTGTACATGTGAATGCACATAGAGAAGTAATGTGTTTTTCTTGAAGCTGTCCAGAATTACCTTACAGCTATGGTATTTTAATCCCTAGATATTTTGGTGTGTCTCCTAATCACACACATATTTTGGTATAACCACATGTCATTTTCACATCCAAGAAATTCGTGATTGATACAGTGATAACATTGGATATACAGAGTCCATACTCAAATTTCCCCACGCTGTTTTTGTTTTTTCCTCTCATTTGGGACTTGTTTATTTTGCTTTCTAGCTTGGTTTTGTGTTTGGTCAAGAGCTTGTTCTTCTTGAAGCTTATGGATGCAGCTGTGCTTTCCTTGCAGAACCAGAACCTGTCTGGTAAAATGCTGGTCTAAGCACATTCTCTCCTCTTCCATGAAACATTTCTTGGTATTAGTTTATGTTTTTATGCCCTCCCTTAATGGTGGTATTAAATCTTTGCGTGTGTGTGTTTTTTTTAATTTTTAAAATTTTGGGCCACACCTGGTGGTGCTCAGAGGACCGTGTGTTACCAGGGATTGAACTGGGGTTGGCTACATGCAAGGCAAGCGCCTTACTGCTATACTATTTCTTTGGCCCAATCTTTGTATTCTTATTTAGGTAATATTTACTACATTCTGCCCTGTATTTATGTATGATTATAACTAGGACTTATGGAGTTCTCTTACTTTTTCGTGTTTAGAACTCTGGGCATCTTGAATATGGAGCTCTTTATAATCTGCACTGACCATTTCATTTTTGTTTAAGTATTTAATGCTTTAAAGATGTTTTATTTGTAGTACAATCATTGTAGTGTTTCCCATTTTGGGAAGATGAGTTTCCTGACAGGTCTTTGAAGAATAAAAAGAACCAAGGGATATGTATTTTAACATGGACACAGCGTTGGGACCTAAAGTTTTCTCTTCTTGGGAATTGTACCCATAGAGTGAAAAGTTCAACATGGCTTTATCCAGTACAGTGCAAATAAGGGATGCTATTCATAGCTGCACTAATAAATTGGTGACAGAGTTGAGGTGCTGTGTAGTCTTTGGGTCCCAGCAGGAAGTGCTATGGAGTGACACTGAGCAGCACTAAGTTCTCTTCTTTTTCCTCTAGGTTCGGGACGCAGCAATAAACAGCTTAGTGGAAATTTACAGACATGTAGGAGAACGTGTGAGGGCAGATCTCAGTAAAAAAGGATTACCACAGTCTCGGTGAGTTCAGCTGTTTTTCCTCTCTTCTGTTCTTTCCCTCCTCTTTTTTTTATTCAATATCTTGAATTGCACGACTTAATTTGTTGTAATTTTCCTTAGATAATGTTTGGTTGGATCTTGTCCAGGTCCCCCCATCCTATTTCTGTCTGAGTCCCATCTCTGTCACATCTCTAGCCAGGTCCCATGCTATATATTTTTTTTCCCCATGCTGTATTTTAAAGATGCCAGAAGTATATTTAATGCAAGCAATATGGAAATGTTTGGCATTCTTTTGGTTCACAGAGTTCTTTGGCTTGTATAGAATAGTTGCTTAGAATATTTTGTTTGGGGCCTGGAGTGATAATCTAGCCGGTAGGATGCTTGCCTTGCACGTGGCCAACCTGGGTTCAATCCCCATATAGTCCTTGAGTCTCAGTAGGAGTGATCTGTCTCTGAGCTCAGAGCCCAAAGTAAGTTCTAAGCATGCTGAATGTGATTCCCCAAACCAAAATAAGTAAATAGATTTTGTTAGAATGAATGAAACCTTCACACAACGAGTCTGTATTGAGACATAGAGTAATTCTGAAAGACCTCTTTAAAATGAGAGATGTTTTCATTTTTCTGTTCCTAGATGCCAGTCTCAATATTGAGAAAGTAGCGCATTTTCACAAATTCAAGGCAGTGGGAGTCCACAGATGTCTCTGCTGCCAGAATTTCTAAGAAAACAAAGAACAATTGGATGCCTATCACTTTAACCATGAAAGAGACACCTCAGAGTAAAATCAAGTGTGTCCCACCCCACCCTTTAAGAGACACAGTGCTATGAAAATCCCGGCAAGTTATGGAAAGTTGGACTAGACTCAGAGCAGCTTTTGGGAGCCCGTCTGTGTGTCTGTGAAAACAGCGCAGCCCAGAGACTTAAACTGACTTAAGCAGCTTTAAGCCCTTAGTAAGAGTCATGACAAAGATTGGAACCCTTGAGTTGCCCCGCCACGGGCGGCTCTCCGGCACGGCCATGGCACCAGACGCACAGAAGCCAATCTCGTAATTATCCGGCTCTTGGCAGAAATCCCTCCAGATTTAATTAATAAAGTATCAGAAATCCAAAATCTTATGGTTTTCATAAAAAAAATATTGGAACCCTTTTGTTCAAATTCTCCTTTTAGGGTCTCTACTGCATGGCACAGAGGTAGGGTGTTTGCCTTGCATGCGGCTGACATGGCCAACCTGAGTTTGATTGCTCCGCCCCCTTCGGAGAGCCCGGCAAGCTACCGAGAGTATCTCGCCCGCACGGCAAAGCCTGGCAAGCTCCCCGTGACGTATTTGATATGCCAAACACAGTAACAAGAAGTCTCACAATGGAGACGTTACTGGGCCTGCTTGAGCAAATCGATGAACAATGGGAGGACAGTGCTATAGACAGTGCTACTCCATGGTACAGAGTTTTTGGAATAGTGAGTATCTAGATACAGGCTAGAATAGGAAATACATAGGACTCCTGTTTTGACGGCCATTTCTCATATTGGAAGGGATGGATCCCTTGTCTTCAAGTCAGGGTTCCATTGAGTATGCAAATAGGCTACTATTTTGTAGTCATATCTAACTTTCATGACTTAGACTTTGTCTTATTGACTCAAGGCAGGAAAATTAGGAATAACACTGCCCTTTTTGCCCCTTTTTTTTTTTAATTTAGACTGAAAGACAATCTGGGAAACCGGAACTAGAGGTCTCTTTTTTATTTTTAAATTCTGTCTTTGTCTCTCAGCCTTTTGGTCTTTGAATACTTGGTGAGAAAACTCCAAGCAGAAATGCATATTTAAGGACCACAGTTCCTCATAAGCTGGAGGGGTTGGGGGACACAGCTGAGGTGGGGGAGGGGTGGCAGAGGCTGTTCAGTTGTGACATCAGTGGCATTGTTAGGACACAGGTGTTGCGCGGGTGAGACACTCTGTAGCTCCGGAAGGCCTCCAGTATGCTCAGAGCTCCTGGTGGCCCCAGGTCATGAACGGGCCACCTGACACCGTGGAGTTTGAAGGTTCCTACAAGCAAGCGAATGGGCACAGGGAAATGACATGGTGAAGCTGAAATTAGAGACGTGAGTAGAGGACAGCTCCAAAGGCCTGAGCCCGCAACCCGGGCCTGCCTTGTGTCCGTGACCGTGGAGTTTTCACAGAGTGGATCCCAGCAGCTCACTGGCCCACACTGGCTCTGTGCTGAGCCCAAGTGCTCCCAGAGGATGAACGTCCCAGTGGAAGCTCTGTCCCTTCAGATTCTTTTATTATTATTATTGTTATTATTACTGTAGCACTGTCCTCCCATTGTTCATCAATTTGCTCGAGTGGGCCCAGTAATGTCTCCATTGTGAGACTTGTTGTTACTGTGTTTGGCATATCAAATACATTACAGGGAGCTTGCCCAGGCTCAGTAGCTTGCCGGGCTCTCCGAGAGGGGCAGAGGAATCGCGGAGGAATCGAACCTGGCTCGGCCAGCCGGCCTTGAGCAAGGCAAACGCCCTACCGCTGTGCTATCGCTCCAGCCCTATTACTACTATATTATTATTAATAACAGAGAGAGCAGGAGGAGCTGTTGAGCCACACCTGGCAATGTTCAGGGACTTCTTCCAGCGCAGTGGGGGGGTCACTCCCAGCACTGTTGGGGGACCAGATGGTACTAGGGATAGAACCAGGGCCCACATCCTGTAAGAATTTCTGGGAGACCTTAGCACACCTGTGTGACTCACCCAGAGAGGGTTTAGAAAGCTGGTGCCTGGTTTCCTTTTGACTTCAGCCCAGCACCTTTCCCTTTGGTACTTTTTTTTTTTGTACTATTACTACTATTTTTTGGGTCCTTTTGCTATACTAATCATAATTGGAATGTGACTATACTTTGGAAATTTCAAGACTGCCTAATGCATATTTATTTATTTATTTACTTACTTATTTTCACTTTGAGAGGTCACACCCGGCAGTGCTCAGGGGCTACTCCTGGCTTTCCAGTCAGGAGTTAATCCTGGCAATGCTCAAGGGATGTAGAGCTCGAATGTGGGTGGGCCACATGCAAGGAAGGCAACCGCCTTACCCCCTGTACTATGGCTCTGGCCCCGCCTAATGAATTTTTAAACCCTAGAGGTGGACTTGGTGCCTGTGAGGGTTATACCACACCCCCACCTCCACTCCAGCAACTCTGAGAATTGATTTGAATAAGATCCCAAAGGCAGTTAAAACTAGAGCTGCAGCTCGACTCCTGTTCTTTTTTTTTCCCCTCTGTGTGGGCAGGGTTGGGCCACATGCGGGGGGGTCTAGGTGATTACTCTTGGCTCTGTGCCTAAGGATCACTCCTGGCAGTGCTTAAGGATCACATAGGGTGCCAGAGATGGAACCTGAGCCAACCCTGTGCACGGCAAGCACCCTACCCACTGTACATCACTCTTACCCATACTCTCGTTCTTTCCATGACTGTCCTCCTTTTCTGAAAAACCGACAAACAAAAAACTTATTTGAAAAAAAGTAACACAAACATTTAGGCCTCTATCAATAGGAATGAAGATTTATGCAATATCCAGATACTTAAAATTCTTTCTAAAAGTTCTGACTCAAATGGTGCATTATAGGCACTGGAGCGATAGCACAGCGGGTAGGGCATTTGCCTTGCACTTGCACGTGGCCAACCCGGGTTCAAATCCCCAGCATCCTGTAAGGTCCCCTGAGCACCGCCAGGAGTTAATTCTTGAGTGCAGAGCCAGGAGTAACCCCTGTGCATCGTCAGGTGTGACGCACAAAAAAACAAAACAAAAAGAAAAAAATGGTGCGTTATTCATCTAGGACAACGGAACTGCATAGTTTGCCACCACTATTATAAAGCTCTGGCGAACACTGTGCTTAGCGAACTTAGTTCTGAGTTCTTAAGACTTTATTCTGATGAAAGATGTGGGAACCTCATGTTTCTTTATATTCATTGCATGACATTTAGCAAGATCCAGTACTGTGAGAATCAAAGACTGGCTAATGCCTTCATTTTGTCCAGGATATGTCCAAACAATGGTATTTTGAAAGAATGATGCCATTGTTAGGGAAATGCTGGGCCTTGCATTATGTGACTCCAAGTGGTCAGTGCAGTTGTGTATTCCAGAAAATAATTTGATTTGTCTATTGAGCAGTGTCCCTGGTCCAAAGATCCATGTTAGTTTTTGTTCATCTGAGGAAATGGTGATTGGATGGTAATGATTAGTTACCTGTTCTTTTGGATGTTTAAAGTTCGTTGGGGTTAGGTTTAGGCAAATTCTGTTCTCAAGACAGGCATTTTCTATGATCATTAAAGCTAGCAGGTAAAAATTATTTATAGTGAATGTTTTGTTGGTGTAAAACTGTAACAAAACCAATTTACTTGACTTTTCAGGGTGTTAGTTTTGTGTGTGTGTGTGTGTGTGTGTGTGTGTGTGTGTGTGTGCGCGCGCACATATGTTTTGGTTCATCTCCATCAGTGCTCAGGAGATCACTTGTTGTGGAGAATCAATCAAACAGGGTCGCAGCTAGTTCCTGTTACAAACCTCCATTTGATAGGGTGGTGTTGACTTGGAATAACACAGGAGTGTGAGAGTTGAGGGATTCTGAATCCACATGTATGTGTCACCAAACTTCTTTTCATTGTTCTCATACTTGCCAGTTGCAGGTAGTGTAAATAGACACTATCTTACATAGTCTACAGACTTTTCCCTTTTGTTCCATGAACAGAATAAACATCTCCTTCCAGTAATTTCAGAAATAGCCAGACTAGAAATATTTTCCAGGCACTTACTTGCACATATGCGAGTGTGTTCACTTCAGTGGGTTTGGCTATGACTCAGTGAAATGGTTACTCGGACCGGACATGTCTTAGCATCCAGAGTCATGAAATTACTTGGGGGCTTGTCACACTATTCTAGATCTTTTTTTTTCTTTCTTTTTGCGAAAAGGAAGGTAATGGAACGATCATCAGAAATTGCTTCTAAGCATCTTTGCAGATCTTGAGTCACCTGGATTTGCAAGTGAGCGATGTTTCACAGATCCCAAGGAGACAGACTGACTTGCAGCTGATGTCAACTTGGATTAATTGATGGGGGTACATGTAACAGTTCTGAGATGGCTTCTGAGGACTTTTATAGGTTTAGAAGGATGGGCTATAAAGAAGTACAAGTTCTAGTGGTGCTCCACACACTTAGCATCTGTCCAACTCAGGGCAATCCATTCATTAAGACCAGAACGTGAATAACTGCAGTTTCCTTGTAGGGAGGATAGGGACAAGACTGAGGTGTTGGCGTTCTCATGCTGGGATATAATTGTCCCTACGTGATGTGCTGTCCGTGTGTACCGAATATCATATTCTGACATTGGGTAGGTTTCCACCCTACACAGGGAGCTTCCATTCTGGTTGTGAGAAAAGGCACCTGTATTTGACTAGACTAGAATTTTCATGATGGATAACTTGGAAGAAACTGCACATTTTTAATTTGTCTGGCCTCTGAAATTTGTCATGTCTCTGAAATAGGTTAAATTGCAAGAGGATTTCGTTGACGTTTCTACTAGCAGGCTTATTCCACTGTACACATGAATCTTTCCTAGGAACGTCTTTTTTTTTAATCGCCCCCCCCCCCCCCCGTTTTCCTCTCACTTTTGGTTCACTAGGATGGAATATATTAGCCAGATCAAGAGCTTTTGCTTCAATTGTAATGTCAAAAGTGAAAATGATTCATTAATAGAAAATGTCATTCAGATTTGTGAAGCTGAAGATCATTCAGTCACAATGTTTGTTTCTAGAGAAATTATAGCTCTTTGGAATTTAGCATAAGTCACTGAGAAGCCTTTGTGTTGTAATACAGTACATTTTGAAACTCTCGATTTAAGAAATTGACAATCTGGGGCTGGAGCAATAGCACAGCGGGGAGGGCGTTTGCCTTGCACGCAGCCGACCCGGGTTCCATTCCCAGCATCCCATATGGTCCCCCGAGCACCGCCAGGAGTAATTCCTGAGTGCATGAACCAGAAGTAACTCCTGTGCATCGCCGGGTGTGACCCAAAAAGAAAAAAAAAAAAAGAAATTAACAATCTGTGTTTAGAAACTGAGAAAAAGACACTTTGTTAATGTATGCATTTTGTGTAAAGTACTCAGTTTAATACAGTGTTTTAAAGCACACTGTATATTTATTTATATGTCTGACTGGCAATTTCACCCATTTTTGGTCATCTTAATTGTATTGATCCTTTATTAATTTTATATATTTGTTGTTTCGAGGATTGAGATCTTTGTGACTAGCCCTTTGCCAGTATTTGGACCATCCTAAGAGCTTTATTATTGTTTACTATTGTTTAATACTATTGTGATTACTTTTTGTTATTAGGGTGGGGATATGATTTTAGGGTTAAAAGATTCAGGTTCAAGTTAGTGTTTTACATAGTTTTCTATAAATAATGATGCATGATGGTATGTATACATATAAATGTATGTATTTTCTACACAGGTTGAATGTGATTTTTACAAAATTTGATGAAGTCCAAAAATCTGGGAATATGATACAATCTGCAAATGGTGAGTAGAAGCTGTCAGCCTATTTTTGCCCTTCAGTTTTATGCCAGGAATTTTGTGCGATTTCCGAAGAGGTGGGCTTGGTTTCTTCACAAGAGCATCTGTGTATTCAGAGATAACCTCCATTTAACTGTCCTCGCCAACTCAAAACTATTGAGTTGTTACTGGCTTTTTCTTAATTTATATTGAATCTTGTTGAGTCGACTTTTCAAAAATATATCTAGAATCCTGGTGACAGTTACCGTCACTGTCACTCTCTTCCTATATAAACTGTTGTGTCTTACTGGTGCTACTGTAGTAACCTCCAAATCAATATCTTTGCTGTTACTCTCTCAGATATTGTTGCGTCAGTTTTTCTCCACAAACCAGAGCAATTCTTTTAGGACGTAACGAATGATGTTAATCCTTGTTTAGAATTCTGTGAAGGTTTCCCTGTAGGTAGGAACTCCAGCTCAGTAATCCACTGAGCCATGCGTGATTTGATGTCAACACTGTTCTGATGTCATCTTAGATGGTTGGTTCTTTTGAGACATTCTCATAGCTTAAGCCTCCCACTGGTCCCTTCACTAATTTTTAACATTCTGAGCTTCTCCTACTACAGCGACCCTTGTGCTTATCATTTCTTCTACTTGAAACGTTTGTCCCCAAGTGTCACTATGGCCCTTTTCCTTATCCTTTTAGGACTTGGTAGCTGTATCACCCGATTATAGAGATTGTCCAGAATATCAGTTCTTTGTTCTAAGGGCCCTTTGTACTTTATTTGATTTTCCTTCTCCTTCTGAACAAACATCACTGCAGACATTTTTGTTTGTTTATTCATAATGATAAGAGCTTTGTTTTATTCCTTTTGTTTTAAGTGCTTTAAAAAGTTCCTGGTGGGGCGAAGTGATAGTGCAGTGAGTAGGGCGCTTGCTTTGCACACAGCCAACCCAGGTTTGATCCACAGCACCACATATGATACCCTGAACCCTGCCAAGAATGTTACCTGAACAGAGCCAGGAGTAAGCCCTTAGCGCCACCAGGTGTGGCCCCCAAACAAACAAAAGATCCTGGAATGGGTAGAAATGCAGCAAAAATAAATAAGTTAAATAAAGTGAAGCAAAAATATTTTTATTGAAAGAGGTTTGAGAAAGGGGGGAGAGGAAGAGGGGAGAGAACACAAACTTCTCCAGGGAGGGATTTAACAATTGTGAAATAAGTGAAATACAGGCTTGAATTGTGACCGATGATCTCCAGTGTCTGTGTTCCTTTCATTATGCTTGATAATGTTCTTGGAAGATAAATGGATAATTCCAGAAGGGGAGAGGGTAAAGTGAACATGAAATTATCAAAGAGTCAGATGCCATCAAAATTGTTTCTTTTTCTGGGTGCCTCATTTTTTTATAGCTGTTTTAGGATTATTAGAGAGCTTCACATTTCAAAATGTGAAGATCTCAGCATGTGAAAAACTAAGTAATATCACTTAAGGCAGTTTAATATAGAAGTACGTAGCAGGGACAGAATTCAGATCTTTAGGATCTATATAGCTACCATTATCAGTGAGAAATTTGGCTTCAGATTTCATTCAAGAAATAAAATGCTTGATGTGCCCAAAATGATTTTATAAGCTGTTTTTTTATTTGTAAAATTACAGTATTAAAAGAACCAGTAAAAAATTTTAAAATATAACTTAATTCAGCCACTAATAGTATATATTTTTAATTTTCTTTCTTTTATTTTTTTTGGGGGAACCACACTCAAAAGTGCTCAGCTTATTCGTGGCTCAGGGATCATTTACTCTTGGTAGGGCTTAGGGGAACCTTATGTGGTGTCAGGGATTAAGCCCCCGTCAGCCTTGTGACAGGCAGTTGCCTTACCCTCGATCTTATTGCTCTGGCCTCTCATTTTTCATATATTCTATTAGAACTCATTTTTCTATAACTGTATGTGTGTAATTTTAACTACAGCAACAGTTTTGTAAATTCACTCCCTACTTTTTTGTTGTTGTTGTTGTTGTTTGGGTCACACCCGGCAATGCACAGGGCTTACTCCTGGCTCTTCACTCAGGAGTTACTCCTGGCAGTGCTCAGAGGACCATCTGGGATGCTGGGAATCGAGCCTGGGTTGGCCGCGTGCAAGGCAAATGCTGTATCGGCTGAGCTATTGTTCCAGCCCCTCACTCCCTACTTTAATGTATACTTTTAAATATAGAAACGTATATCTCCTTCTACCTGCTGTGATATGACTCCGGGCCCTACGTGTGCTTTTAAAAACATGTTGTAGGTAAAGCTAGAATCATCTCTGACCTTAGGTCCTGCTCCAGTGGTGAGTGGGCTTGACTGTGGGTACAGGGGCTGCCAGCACGTCAGCTGCACACACGCTTTTGTTCCTGAGCTGGGGATATTTGTTTGATTCCGTTTGCCACTTGTTGCTACTAATACAAAGTGCAGGGCAAGTAGGTGATTGAGTGAAGCAAATGTATGTCTTGTAGCTTATATTGAAACTCTGAAGCGAGGTTAGAAAACTACACACCAAGATCATAAATGTCCACACAATTGTAAACACATTTCCTAAACTTAAAAAAAAAAAGAGCATCTCTGAAACAAAATCTTATTTTAACACTGGCACTGGGAGGAGGATCACGTCCATGTTGAAATCCCTGCCTAGAAGTGATCTGATCTCTCTCTGCATACAGCAAATAAGATTTTGTCATATCAAAATCTTGGATTATCAAGATTTTGGAATATCAAAGTCCTGAGCCAGAGCGATAGTACTGTAGGTAGGGTGCTTGCCTTGCACGTGGACAGCCCTGGGTTCGATCCCTGGCCTCGCATATGATCCCCTGAGCACTGCCAGGAGTAATTCCCAAATGCAAAGCCAGGAGTAAGTTCTGAGCATCACTGGGTGTGGTGCAAACTCTGCCCCTCTCCCCCACAAAGATTGCCTCTGTGTTTCATTATTTCTGTGTTTGTGTGTATGAACATGTAATTGCCCAGATTGGCTATATATGTGGCATAAGGGTAGAGCTGAGGAGGAAAGTTGTGATTTTGGAGTGATCTTGCTTCCCTTTAGTATGTTAAAATTGCCAGTGACTTGTCTTTACATTCTGAACTTGATCCTAGGCCTTTTCCTTCTATAAGTGCTCATTCCATTTCATTGCGCTGTTATATTTTCATGCTGCTGGAATTGAATTCAGGGCCTCACCACATGATACCTGCACTCTGCCCCTGAGCCACTTGCCTCTTGACCATAGCGAGCCTCAGTGTAATAACTCAACACCTGCCTGATGGACCTTTTCCATCTGAATGTCCTAAGTCCCTGCATCTAGATACAGAGACATACACTGTTTTCTGTTGGAAGACAAAGACACAAAAGCAACGAAATATATCTAACTCCCATAATCTTTCTGTGATTTCTATCAGTGATTGCATCATTGTCCATTTAGACAAGGAAATAAAGTTGTGGCTGTAACCTCTGATGCCTCTCTTCCTCACCTCCCATGTATGTCATCACTGATTTCTTTGTAATTTTTGGTTGGTGTCTGTATGGGGTCACATCTGGCGGTGCTCAAATGAGATCCATGCAGTGTCAGGGATTGAACCTGGCTTCTGTGTGCAGAGTATGTGCGCTGGCCCACTATATCATCTCCTTAGTTCTGTTTCATTTCTCCCCTTTTCTTTTACTGCTCAGGTAGCCTAGGGACCGTTCCCACAAAATGCTCGGCCAGCCAGCCCAGATGATTCAGTACTGAGGATGTGGGCCTCCCCAGTTAAGCTTGGTGGCTTTGAGGGGGGACTATCCCTGGTGGTGTCATGGAGGCATCTCTCCTGTGTTCTCTCTCTCCAGCCTCAGGATTCCTTGGATTTGAACTCATACATACATATATATATATATATATATATATATATATATATATTTGTGGGCTGGAGCGATAGCACAGCGGGTAGGGCGTTCGCCTTACAAGCAGCCAACATGGCCAACCCGAGTTCGATTCCTCTGCCCCTCTCGGAGAGCCCGGCAAGCTACCGAGAGTATTCGATATGCCTGACACAGTAACAACAAAGTCTCCAATGGAGACGTTACTGGGCCCGCTCGAGCAAATATATATTTGTATTCATCTGCTGCTAACTTCTCTTCCTCATTCTGATCACCGCAGTTCTGCTTTGGCTACACGATTAAAATAGCCTTTTATCACTGCCTCCCTGCTTGCCTCTCCAATCTGTTCTTCAGTTGTAGAACTTTCCCAGAATGAGAACTTAACTTTTTTTTTTATCTCCAAATAAAAACTGCTAAATGAGACTAAAAGTAAAGTAAAGTAAAGGCCCTCCCGTTGATCGTCGATTTTTGCTCGAGCGGGCCCAGTAACGTCTCCATTGGAGACTTTGTTGTTACTGTGTCTGGCATATCGAATACTCTCGGTAGCTTGCTGGGCTCTCCGAGAGGGGCGGAGGAATCGAACTCGGGTCGGCCATGTTGGCCGCTTGTAAGGCGAACGCCCTACCCGCTGTGCTATCGCTCCAGCCCTAAAATTTGATTTGATTTATCAGATCAGATCAAATGAGACTAAGATTAAAAAAAAGACTACTCTCCTTTTTCCTTTACTCAGGGCAATTTTTAAAAGCCCTGTGAATAGTTCCTGTGCCTTATCTTGATGTCAGTTAAGATTTCAATTTTTCAAATGTTGGAGCAGGTTGGCCATTACTGTTTGAGGTGGACGCATCTGTAGCCCACGATGTGGATAAGCTCAGCTGAACGAGGCTCCGAGTGGGAAAGTCTGTTCAGTCTCTCCCGTTGCTTCCTTATTTAGGAGATTTCAAATGAACATAAAAAAGAAAATAGAGAAGGAGGATAAATCGTTTCCATATAGCCGTGACTTAACTTCAACAGTAATCAGTACTTGGACAGTTTTTACATCAATGCCAGCAGCATGAAAAATACAACAGCGCAATAAAATGGAATGAGCACTTATAGAAGGAAAAGGCCTAGGATCAAGTGTTTAGAATGTAAAGACAAGTCACTGGCAATTTTAACATACTTTTTATATCAGAAGTAAGGTGTTGTGGTAAATGACACACATTGTAACATATCATTGGAGTCTGTTTTAAGCAATGGATGTCTCCCTTTCTATATCCTTCTTGTAGGAACATCATGCAGAAAAGGAGCTTCAACTCTAAAATTAACATATTCTTTTCAAGTATTTTGTAAGCAGAAGCCAGCCTGTTAGTATGCCTTTTTCTAAAACAAAAAGGAAAAAAATTGTAATTTGTTTTTTTACCAAAAGAAAGGGAAAACAAACCCATTAAATTAAGCACCATGTTAATTATATAATGAGTGCAATAGGATTCCATGAAGTCCCAAAAAAGGTCTTGTTTGGGGGGTCATACCTCTAGGGTCCCGCTAGGGGGACCAAGCAGTGCCATTGGTGGAACCATTGAGCCATTTCCCTGACTCTGAAGAGGCAACTTTCTCCTGTCCCTGCACATGTTTAAAAAAAACAAGATGAGTTGTTTTTGTTTTTTTTTTAACCCCACTCTGGCAGTGCTTAAGGGTTACTCTCTGCTTCGTGCTATAGGGGGACTTCTGGTAAAGTTTAGGGCAACCACGTGGTGCTGGGTATCAAAATCAGGTCTCCTGTGTGCAAAACACCTTCCCAGCCCCCTTGAACTAGATCTCTGGTGCACTTTTAAAAATATAAATCTGTTCTGAAGCATGACCTTGTCATCAGGCTGTACCGCACCTGCTCTGTCGCCACTTCCCAGCTGCCCAGCCCTGACCGGGTCTCCTCCAAGTCTCCCTCTCCCCATGGTCTCTGTCTCCACCCCCCCCCCCTTTCCCTCCCATAGAATCTCTGTCCATTTTTTCTTTTTTTCTTTTAAGAGACAACTTCACACCTTTTTGAGGTTAGCCCAGCCCATTGTTTCCTCCTTTGGAAAGTTTTCCCTGCTAATCACTCCCCAAGAAACCCTGGTTTCCACTGGATGCATGTTTGACTCCTGTTCATCTCTGTGATTGGCCTCCTGAGTATCGGCTGTCACTGTGTCCTGTTCTTGTTTGTTGAGCCCCTGGACACTGTCCTCTGTTGACCATCCAATTGAGTCCCCTCTCGTCAGTTGATTGATAGGAGTCACTCTTTCCCCTTCTTGCTCAGGAATAAAGCATGAGCGTTGTGCCTGTAAAGTCCTTGTGTTCTTTTCCTTGTTCCTGTGGATTCTTACGTACCAGCAGGATTCTGGAGCGTTGAGCGTGAGTGTTAGAACTGAGGCAGAGCGGAGTGAGATAGAGATGGGCAAGATGGGGCTCATGTCCAGGTTATAGGCATTTGAATCAGCAGAAAGCCGCCTCATGTGATTAACACTGTGTGCTCAGGCTGAACTGAGAAGAAGGTGCCCAGGAAGTGACTCTGTCTCTGTGCTGGGAGACAATCAGCAGCGATCCCAGACATACGCTGAGTGACAGGTGGCGACCATGAGTTTGGCTCTTCACTTGGAAGTGTGTGTGCCCACATTCTCCTGCAGGGAAGCGTGGTCAGTGTTCAAGAGAATCCGAGATAAGTTTGGCCGTCTTTTCTCCACAGGAAAGGTGTCTAGCTCCAAGGCTTTGAGCAAAGGACATAATTTTGGTGAAAGCTGAGTGGGAGGAGAGAGAGGCATGTAGTGTCACTGATCAAACTGGGGCTATCTGTGTGCAAACAAAGGAAATTTAAGAATTGTGTTCACCCTAGAGGATATGCAGTGGCATGTGATTGGACTTTGGTTTGCCTTTTTTTAATGACAGATGATGTCAGACGTATTTTTGTGTGTTTACTGTCCATTTTGCGTGGGGGATAGAGGCACATCTGACACTGCTCAGGGGCCACTCCCAGGGGTGCTTGAGGGAAATCTTGTAGGGACCCAGGAACTACATGTGCACAACAGGGACGCTTCTTTTTATTATTATTACTCTTATTATTATTATTTTTAATCAATGTGAGATACAGTAACAAAGCTTTCCTGCTTGAGTTTCAGTCATACAATGATCCGTACAATGGCCCAACCCTCCGCCAGTGCACATTTTCCACCACCAAGGTCTCCATCCCACCCCTTCCCCTGCCTCTATGGCAGACAATCCCCCCATACTCTCTTTGTATTCCTTTTTTATGAATAGTATAAGAAGTCACGTGCAAGAGCAGCTGTGTGCGCCTAGAATTCTAAAATTTTAGATAATTAGGGTATAGAGACATCGAGGCAGCGAGCTGCTCTGTTTGGAGATTCTTTTTGTGTGTCTCTGGATCATGGCCCTTAAGGAGGCAGTTTGTGGGTGTGACCTACCAGGTTCCCTGGGGATGGGGGAGGGCAGGGATGAGAAGGACCGGCCTGTCCCCTAAGGGACCCTTCTTAAAGGGGAAGACGGAAATGTGCTGAGGGGAGGAAAGTTACTTCATCTGGCTTTACTTATAGACGATCCTTTTTCAAAACCAGTGTTAAAAAATATTTCAGAGGCTGGTGGACATGGAGAGTATCATGCTGAGTAAAATGAGTCCAAAAGAAAAGAGGGACAGATATAGAATGACTGCATTCATTTGTGGTAGCACTGTAGCACTGTCTTCCCATTGTTAATCGATTTGCTCGAGCGGGCACCAGTAACGTCTCCATCATGAGACTTTTGGCATATCAAATACGCCATAGGGAGCTTACCAGGCTCTGCCTCGTGGGCGGGATACTTACTCTCGGGAGCTTGCCGGGCTCTCCAAGAGGGACAGAGAAATCAAACCCCAGTTGTCCGTGTGCAAGTCAAATGCCCTACCTGCGGTGCTATCGCTCCAGCCCTTATTTGTTGTGTATAAAAAAGAAGACTAATATCCATGCCCTGGAAAAACGGGCTAGGAGGACTCTGGTCAGTAGTTGGAACTAACCACAAGTTTGTGTGGGGCTGAGGACAGATAAGGTAGAGAAGAGAGTGGTATGACAATAATAGCTGGGAATGATCATGCAGGACAAGATCTGAGGGTAAAAAGTAGGTAAGAGATATTCTTGATAACTTTTCAGTATTGTAAACCATGATGCCCAAAAGGGAGGGGGGGAAGAGAGAGAGAGAGAGAGAGAGAGAGAGAGAGAGAGAGAGAGAGAGAGAGAGAGAGGAGAAAGAGGAAGAGAGAAGAAAAGCACCTGCTGTAGAGACGAATGGGGGGTGATGGGAGGGAATCTGGAGACATGGGTGCTGAGAAATGTACACTGGTGGAGGGATGGGTGTCGGAATACTGTATGGCCGAAACCTAACCGTGAATGGCTTTGTAAGGGTCTATCTCACAGTGATTCAATAAAAAGGTAAAAAATAAAAATTCATAGGCAATCACCTGATTTTTTTCCACCTAAAACAAAATAATAATAATAAAAACCCAGTTTTCCTAATCTTAAACAAGAAGGCTGTTGAAGAGCTACCACACAATACAGGAAGCTATTAACTGCAGTGTACGCTATTACCAGAAACAGAAAAAGTCATGTAAAGCATGTACTTTGTGCCCCTCCTCTGCTCCCCTTTGGTTTGGGGGTTAAGACCTAGCAGGAAGTCACGCTTAGAAACTGCCGCCAGCTTGCATGGTGCTCAGGGGTTCAGTCCTGTGCCTTATGCATACAGAGCCTGAGCCCCAGTCCTGTTGCCTGTGTTTTGCCCCTTGTTGCTAGATTTTCAGATAATTTTTGGAAAACTGAGACTTTTTCGCCATTTTTAAATTGTCTTTTTTGTCGTTGATCTGTCAGAGTTTTAGATATGAGTCATAAGTATCCCCACTTAAGCTATGTGATTTCCCGCCCCCCCCCCCCCCTTATTCTGCATGTTACACATTGATGAAATAAGTCAATCTCTTTAGGTTTGGTAGTTGTAAAATAGTGCTTGTTTAAGTAGGACAGATAATTTGAACTAAGGTGGAAGAAACTTTTTGTTTTTTTGTTTTTGGCCTGTGCCCGGTGGGGTTATCCTCATGTAAGGGAGGGCCCTTCATTGACCGCTGGCTTTCTCCCAGACCCATGGAAGAAACTGTCACTATAAATAACCACAAAAGTTCCTAGAGAAGAAATGGAGTCTATCCAGGGCTTTATTTCTTACCATATTTAAAATTATGTTGTTCTGGGTTGCATAACAGTCATGTAAAATCCTTAAACTTGAATTTTTTTGAAATGTAAAATTGTGACTAAAGCAGACATGAGAAAGCAGCTGGGTAGCAATGGAAATGAGCATCTTGTCTTCATCTTTGTATGATTTCTTTTTGTTGGTTGTTGCTAGGTTACTTGAAGGCCGTTTAGCATTGGATGGCAAGAATCGTAGTTAAGAATATATTGTTTTATAAATGTTTCTTTTCCCTTTTTTTTTCCTTCCTCCATATAATTAGCAGGAGCCTTGAAGCAAAAATTACAGTTTTTCTTTCTATGGGTTTCAAAAAGCAAATTATTTTCTATGTAAGTTTTTCTAAGCATGCAGATGTGCTTATGCTCATGGAAGAATTGGATTTTTCAACATGAAAGAGTCAGTAATTATAGACTAGTCAGTGTCCTTTGTCCATAGACACTTAATGATCTTTAATTGGATTTGACTGAATCAAGGCCATGGATGTTAATTTGGTTTAAAATATGCGTGCTTTTGAGCTTAAGCAAAGCTAACCTGTTTATGTGGAAAGAACAGAAGTATGCTGCTTAATACATTCATGAAAACTATAATCTGCCTCACAGTGATTCATTAAAAAAATAAAAATTAAGAAATTTTTAAAAAGACCTCTATAATCTGTAGCTCAAGAAAAATACTCCGTATTAGCTAAAAGAGCTACAAACTATTGAACTGATAGGCATAAATGTTTGGTGCTTATATGTGAATGTGTGTACCAAGGGTTTTATCTTGGCTGCCAGACACTTTGCTCCTGCCTGACTACTTTCACTAAAATTTTTTTAATAATTTGAGATGAAGAAGATTCCCTTTTTAGGTGTCAGATGAGAAATGACCTGTGCCTGTCTGAAGATAATAGGCCTGTGGTGAGTTACAAGATAAGATCCCAATGTCACCCAGTGGAGCTAGGTCAGAGTAATCATTTGTAGATGACTCTTGTCTTTATTAAGTAGCTAGGTCATTATTATCTTGCTTAGTCCTTTAAAACAGTAATAACTGGACAGATGCTGGTAATGAGCTCCCCACTTATTTATTAGACTCTGCATGGTGTGGGATACTTACTGGTTCAGCATCTCAGGAAAGTGTTTCCATGGTCACAGAATCAGAATAATATGTTACAAAGCTGGCAAGTGGGCTGGGCTAAGGTGACAATCCCTTAGAGACTGTTTCTGAGAGTAGCTTAAACTGCAGTCATTTAATAGCTTCCTGCTCTTCAACAGCCTTCGTATTTAAGATTAGGAAGATTGGTGGTTTTATTTATTATTATTTTAGTTGCAAAAATCAGATAATTGCCTATAAAATATTTTTAACACTAGAAGAAGGCTCTTGTAGAAGTAAAGCCAGATGCGGTGATTTTCCTCCCTCAGCCCACTCCCGCCTACCTCCCCACACCCCCTTTGAGAAGCGTCCCTGTTGTGCACATCCTAGGCTTTTATTTTGGAAGAGGGTGGCCGTTGTCATTGGTGCTGGATCACACCAAGAAGCCTTGTGGGTGGAGAGTGCTGGCTCTTAAGTTGCTGCCAGTAGGTACAGCTTTCAGAGTCATGTTGATGTGTGTCAAGATCACGGATAATCATGACGACGGGGAAAGGTAGGGTCCTCTGATGGATTCAGAAAAGCGTTTTTAATCCGCTGCTCAGCAAGCCCGGAAAAATTTATGTTTTAAGAAATTTTGTACTACCTTTGAGATCTAAAAATCGCTTTTGCTATTTAGAGAAAGTATTCGCGGGGATTTTATTTTTGCAGTTAGGCAAGGTACAATGAAAACGACAGTGTTAATAAATGTTGATCTTTGAGGACTGAGCGCTGGAGAGGTAGGTGCTGTTTGCTCAGGGGATAGTTGTGTGTTTTCATCAGCTGCTGTTTGTGCCTTGTGCTTGTAAAATTTTTCCTGTTTATATGCAGAGTGCATGGGTTATGAAACTAAATCTATTCTGCAGTGACAGTTATTAAGAAGTATAAGTCTTCTCAAAAGGAACCTACTTTCTAAAAGTTTCTCAGGTCTCCCCACCGTCGACAGAGGAGACACAGAGAAATCATAGCGGTGCAGGGATGCTACCGGTGTCTTGTTTAAAGTATTTCCTCCCCTTTTAAAGATATGCATGTGTCGAAGACAAAAATGGAACGGAAAACCCAAAGGCTGTATTGCCTACAGTAGTCTTATTGATCAGTCTCTTCCTCCTTCCCTGGCGGTTTACAAGGGCTGGAGGGCACTGGAATAGCTTTGGAAGTGCTGCCTTGCTGTTTGCAGGGAGAGTGTAGTTGGTGTCCTGGGAACCGCCAGGACCACCACCTCATTTGGTGGCAGGATGGTTTTTTCCAACAGGCTTTAATTGTGTTTCCTCACGAGCCTTTCCAAATCCTTTCTTTGAAACCTGTAGAATTGCGCACAATAACAAGGGTTCCTCCGATGGGACCTTGGTGTGCCGCCAGCTCCTTGTCCCATGGCCCTTCTGTAAGAGGCGCACATCTGTCTTCTTACACTCAGTTTGGTTAAGTTTGTGGAAAAGAGCCATTGTAAGATGCCACGTTTCTGCATGCTCTGGTTTGAACTTGAGAACTGAAAGCCCACGGTGATGGTTTCCCCTTTCACTTCATTCCCTCCTCACAGTATTCTTGGTTCAGGTTAAGCTGCTGGAGTAAATCAGTACCTGGCAGGACAGTTAAATAATTCACGTTCTCATGTGGCCTCTTTAGAAGCCTTTCATCAGAGGATTTGTAGGCGTGTCCCTCAGAAGTATCATTTGTCTTAAGCTTTCATGTTTGGTCATTTTGTTGTTGTTGCTGTTGTGTTGTTGTTGTTGTTAAGCAGTATGGCAAAATAATTATTGGTATGACAAAATGTGTATGACAGAATAGCATTGACTATTACATGTTAAAGGCCATGGAGAAAGCCTTGTGGACCTGAGTTTAAATAAGACTTTGGGGCTGGAGATAGATTGTTATTGAAGGAGCACAGACTAAGTGGAACGAAGTCCTGAGATCAATCCTAGGTACTCTTGCACCCTACAGGCCCTCCTGTTCTACTGGGAGCAGCCAGAGAGGAAGAGGGAAGAGGGGGAGAGGCGGATGGTGGGAGAGGGAGAAAGGGAGAGAGGTGGGGAGAAAGAAGTGGGGACAGGCAGGAGCATGGGGGAGAGGGGAAGGGAAAAGGAGAAGGGAGGAGGGAGGGAGAGGAGGAGAGACGTGAGAAGAAATGGGTTTTATTTATTTATTTTTGCTTTTTGGTGATACACAGGGGTTTTCCTGGCTCTGCACTCAGGAATTACTCCTGGCGGTGCTTGGGGGACCATATGGGATGCTAGGAATCGTACCTGGGTCGGCCATGTGCAAGGCAAACACCCTAGCCGCTGTGCTATCATTCCAGCCCCAAGAAATAGGTTTTAAATGATAATTTCTTCCACATTGCCCCCCTCAGTCACTGCTACCTGAAATTTTGATTGGAAAGCATTAAGTAGGAAACTTAGAGAACTTTGGCTTTTAGACTTATGTTTGAACTGGGTGCTAGTACAGAGAATAAGGTGCTTGCCTTGCATGTGGCCAACTCTGCTTTAACCCCTGGCACTGTGTATACCCCCCTTAAGTCTTACCACCACTAGGAGTGACCACCAAGCCGCAGCTGGGAGTAAGCCCTGAGATTTCCAGGGGTCAGCAGGTCTTCTCCTCTCAATAAAATAAGCATAGGCATGTGTTTTATCAAAAGAGAATAAAAATATTTCTGTCAGAGAGATCAGTAAGGTTAAACATATTTACAGGTAGAATTAGGTTACTTTCTTGGTTTTATCTTCATTTTTTTATAGTCTTGCTTAAGGATCTAATGAGACAAAATTTAATAAAGCTTTTTTAAGAAGACAGATGAAGAATGGCTTGCATCCATACACATACTTTTCCTTTCATCAGATGGTCTGTCAGAATTTTGAACGACCTAGACTATGTTCTAGATGTTCGGAACACTGAGAAGAAACAGATGAGCAAACAGCTCACTGCAGAAAAAGAGGAACTCTAGGACACACACATGGCCATGTGACACACAGCAGGCAGGGCCAACGCGCTCTGGATTGAGCGAGGCAAGATCTCAGGAGGGCAAGACCATTGTCCTCGAGAGTATATGAGTGTGTTGGGCAAGTGGGACAAGACTTGCAGAGAGCAGTAACTTGGAGCAGTAACTTGGAGCTACAAAGGCAGCTGAAGAAAGAAGACATGTAGTTTTCTTAAAATAGTGTAAAAGCAGAAAGGTAAGTGAGAGGAAAAGGGACGAAAGAAGGTGTCTGGCAGTGCTTAGAAAAGCAGCCGGCCCTTGCGCTTATTGTCGCGTCTCTGTGCGGCCTTCTCTTGGGAATGCTACTTAGACTCCGGTTATCGAGCGTCTCGCTCCAGGGAGAATTTGGGTAACGAAGAGGGTGAATCTCTGTGGACCGGGCGAGTCTGTGCGAGCCTGCCAGCAGAGCAGCGGCCACAAAGTAGCCCTGTGCAGCAAACAGCGAGGCCGTGCTCTCTTCCCTAGAAAATGGTGCGTTTCCTCCCTTGTCGGTCCAGTCCGAGCCGCTTCAGGGAGGACAGGAGGGGAAGCCCTTGTCCTCTAGGTCCTGGTCTTCCGGGCCCACGGACAGTAGTGGAGGCATTTCTCAGTTCCTTTGCCGTTGCGTCAGTTCTCGAGATGTGTTTGTATTTTCTCAATGAGCGATAGATGAGAGTTGAAGTGAAATGAGTATTTTCCCATCGAATGATACCTGGAGCTCGTCGTAGGTGACTTGCTGTTTTATTTCGCCCTCTTTGTACCTGAGTCAAGTTCATTTTTGTTCTGCTTCTGGTTTTTTTGGGTGGGAGTGGGTTGAGGTAGACCATACCCAGCAGTGCTCAGGGAACCATATTGTGGTGCCAGGGATTGAACTGATGTCAACTACATGCAAGGCAAGTATCTTCTCCCCTAAACAATCTCTCTGGGGATTAAAGTACATAAAAGTTTATTTCTGAACCCTTGGGGTTCTGCTAGTGCTCTCGGTTCCAGAACCCAGTTAGCTGAGACTTGGTCAAAGGCTTTGCTTTCCCGGTGTCTCCTACATCAGCCTCCATTAGCATCTTGACCACTGGTCATGGTTAGTGGGGCCAGTTCGCAGACTTAACCCACTTTAACATTCTGCTGATGGGTTTTTTGAGTTGACAGATTGACTATGTTTGGACTCTGACCTATTTTTGCTTTCAAAAGGATTCTGTCTCATCTGTGTTGTAAACTTTCTTTTATATTAGTAGCCTATTTCTTCTTGCCAATTGTAGCTGCTTTTCTCTCCACTGTGACTACTAACTGGTTTTCTAGGGATCGGGTGATTGAAATTTGGAAGAAAATTATTATAGGAAACTCCATAGAAACTGCAGGAGTCTTTAAAAAATTTTTTTTTCTGATTTTTGCTGTTGTTGTTGTTGTTGTTTTGGGTCACACCCAGCAGTGGTCAGGGGCTAATCCTGGTTCTGCACTCAGGAATTACCCCTGGTGGTGCTTGGGAACCATATATATAGGATGCTGGGGATCGAACCCAGGTCAGCCACATGCAAGGCAAATGCCCTCCCCACTGAACTATTGCTCTAGACCCTGCAGGAGTCAATTTTTAACTGTCTTATCTAGTTCCATGAAAGAAGAGTTTATACTCAGGTGGACTAAAGCTAGGTACAGTGGCAGAGAATGTAAGGTTTCAATGAGCTTATTCCAGGTTTTCCCCTCAGACTGTCAAATGAGAGAAGTGACCCGTAGATGACCATATTTGCAGAGGTGTCTGGAGATAATTATTTCTTTGGGCTCAGGGAAAAAACTTACCCTTCTGCCGATCATTTTTCGTGTAACATATGCTATGTTATACGAAAATTTTTAAATTAATCTAATACTGCTAGCTCACATAGCTAAAATTACTCACTTCCCACACATTCTTGCTCTGGCTAAAGCTCTTGAGAAAGAAATAATATGCAAACAGATGGCTGTTTAACTGAACACCTAAAGAAAATTGGGGATGTAAATGACTGCTGGAGCTTGGTATGGATTGATTCAGTTAAGAACTATTCTGATATGTAGAACCTGGGACTCTGAGGCCAGGCATCCGCTCTCCACCACCCCCCTTCGCAACGGCAGCCAGTCTGTCTGCTGAAGGAGCAACAGATTCCTGTGGAAGAATTTCTCAGGTAACTGAAAATGGGGACTTCCAGGGTCCCACCCACTTCTTAAAATTTCTGGATGTCTCAAAACTTGGAAAACAGATACTTGAGAAATGGTGTGTTCATTTCTCTGATAGCTTTTCACTTTTCACTCCACCCACCTTTTCAGCTGGAGGTCTCTCTCTTTTTTTTTTTTTTAATTTTATTGAATCACCGTGAGATAGTTTCAAACTTTCATGTTTGGGTTACAATCACACAATGATCAAACACCCATCCCTCCACCAGGGCACATTCCCCACCACCAATATCCCCGGTATACCCCCCCCCCCTTTCTCCCCCTCCCCCTGCCTCCATGGCAGACAATATTCCCCATACTCTCTCTCTACTTTCGGGCATTATGGTTTACAATACCGACACTGAGAGGTTATCATGTTTGGTCCTTTCTCTACTTTCAGCACACATCTCCCATCCCGACCGATTCCTCCGGCCATCATTTTCTTAGTGATCCCTTCTCTATTCCAATCATCTGGAGGTCTCTAAATTTCACTAGTCTGAAAGAGAGTAATATGCTCTTTTCCCTGGTCCATGAATATACAATTCAAGTAGAAATTGTTGCTTTCTGAAAATGCAAATCCTTAAGAATGAGCTTGTGGTACAGGGCTGTGGTTTCGGTCTCCATGCCCTGTTAGCTGCGAGAAGTATGACTTAAGCTCTGTCCTGACGTTGATGCTCAAGGCGGTTGGGATCTAGGGGATTTCTGTGTGTGTGCATCTGTGATTCCGAGTTTATCTATCTCAAAGGCGTTTCGGCGTTCACTTTCTGTCACCGTCACGATGCCTAGTGTAATAAAGTGTTCCTGCTGCCCAACCAGGGCCCCCTCCGGAGAGCCGAGTTCTAAAACTGACTGCTAGAACGACTGCCTTTTCTGTCTTTCCTTTCCGTTCCCTGCGAGGCCTTTCCATGTAGAAATTGGTGAGGAAACATGGGCTGTGTGAAACTCGCAGTAAATGTGGACAGATATTTTTTAGATGCTTTTTTATACAAAATTTGGTTTTTATTCAGCTGTTTGTATCTGGGCCACTCTGACGGCGCTAGGACGTGCTTCTCGCTGTCTGCGGTGCATCTACTCAGCCCGTTGAACTCTGTCCCTCTGGCCTTGTACACAGGACCCAAACTTGCTTCTTTTCTGTTTTCCCACACCTTTTGGCATCTAGCCCGGCACCCGTGTCCGTGCTGTTGTCCCTGACCCGGTTATTTGCCCATAACATGAGTCATAAAAAGAATGGCGTCTAAATGCTGAATGCTCTGTTTTTAGCTTCAGTCGGTTATCTTGTACAGAAATCACAATATGAGGAGGAAGTCATATTTATCGACTCTCCTCAGTGCTCCTTATTTCTTCCTGTAAATCCAAAGTTCCATTTGGTATCATCCTTTGGCCTGATCATCGGATTTTAACGTTTCTTAGAATGTGGTCGTTGACTGGTGATGAAGTCTTTTTTTTTTTCAGTCTGCCTGGATAGTTTTACTTTCATTGTTTATTTTTTGGAAGGGGGTGCTTAATGGTTTGGGCCACACCAGTGGTGCTCAGAGCTTACTCCTGACTGTATGTTCAGGGCTCAGAGACCATATGGGGTGTTGGGACTTAGCCTTTATTTTTAAAAGATGTTTCTATACAATGTAGTATTTCTTTTCCCATCCCCTGCTTTGTTTTGTTTTTGGAGTGGAGGGGACTCTTGGTGGTACTTGGGAGACTGTGTAGTGCCAGCAATCAAGCCTAGGGCTCCCTCATGCACAGCAAGGTGCTCTAGCCCTTTCCACCATCTCTCAGGCTTTTCACTGTTTCCAAGATGTTATTCCATTGTCTTCTGGTTTATGTCCTACTGGTGACAGCTGCTGTCACTTTGTTCCTTTTCCTATGCTATGTGTTTTTCACCCTTCCTGCTGTAAGGGAGTTCAGTTTTATGTGTTCAGTGTGTTACCGCTGGATATTATTAGCTCACTGATCTTTGAGATTCTTCCTCATACTTAATTTTTTCAGCATATTTCTCTTATCTCTGTGCTTAATTTGGGGTAAAAATTTTGTTGCTATATGTTTATAGCAGCTGAGTTTTTTTTTTTTTTTCTGCACTGCATACTCTGTTAATTCTGTTCATTAGAATGTTCTTTTCAGTGCTGATTTTTGTCCTCTTTTTTGGTTTGTTTTGGGGTAGTGCTTGGGGTTCACTTCCAGAGTTGTTCTGGGGTACCATACTGTGCCTATAATCAAAACCCTGGGCTCTGGCATGCAATGAATGTTTCCCACATATTCTCCCCCAGCCTCAGTACTAGATTTCTTTAGTTTCTTGATGTTGCTTGGTCCTTCAGAAAAATAATCTTCATTCTATCCACAAAATCATACCTTTAATAATTACCAGTAGTTAAAATATATGTGTGTGTGTGTGTGTGTGTGTGTGTGTGTGTGTGTGTATAATTTTGGGTCACACCCAGCAATGCACAGGGGTTACTCCTGGCTCTGTACTCAGGAATTACTCCTGGCGGTGCTCAGGAGACCTTATGGGATGCTGGGATTCGAACCTTGGTTGGCAGCATGCAAGGCAAATGCCCTACCCGCTGCGCTATGACTCCAGCCCCTAAAATAGCAATATTAATGTTCTTATCTGTTAGTTCCACTCTCTCTGATATTTCTTAGTTTTCCTTTTTTGTTTTGTTTTGTTTTGGGGGTCACACCCAGTGATGATAAAGGTTTACTCCTGGGCCTGCACTCAGAAATTACTCCTGGCAGTTCTCAGGGGACCATATGGGATGCTGGGGATCGAACCCAGGTGGGCCGTATGCAAGGCAAACACCCTAACCAATATATTGTCTCTCCAGCCCCTTCTTGATATGTTTAGGAAATTTTTATTTGATGTTGTATTTTCTAAGTGTTACAGTGTTGAATATCACAGCTTTGTCGTTTCTTTAAAGACTGCTGTTTTCCAGGATGATCTCACTTCTATCTGTGGACTATAGAATACTGGATGAGGAAATGTATTGTAGTGAAAGGGGAAATGTCTAGATCTCCCGTGACCCCGGTGTTTAGAGAGGAGAAAGAGAAGGAAAGAAGCCGGGGGAGGGGCGAGCGGGGAGGGGGAGAAGAAGAGAGAGGGAAGTAGTGCGTGAACAGGGGCCAGGGCTTTAGTTATATTGGTGATATGGGTGAGTGGTAGAGCCAATATATTTAAAACAGACTCAATAAAACTGAAAACATGAGATCTAAGCTGGAACCACCGGTACTTTGTAATGTGTCTGTCAGGCTGACAGGCAGCGTTTGGGGTTGGGGATGGGGATGAATATGGGAACTCTGATGAAGGGAAATTGACACTGGTAGTGGGGTTGGTGTTGAAATATTACGTGCCTGAAGCTCACCTATCGATAAACTTTGTCAATCAAAGGGTTTTTATTATTATTATTATTATTATTATTATTGGGATAGCACAGCGGTAGGGTGTTTGCCTTGCACGCAGCCAACATGGCCGACCCGAGTTCGATTCCTCCGCCCCTCTCGGAGAGCCCGTCAAGCTACCGAGAGGATCTCGCCCGCACGGCAGGGCCTGGCAAGCTCCCCGTGACGTATTCGATATGCCAGACACAGTAACAACAAAGTCTCCAATGGAGACGTTACTGGGCCCGCTCGAGCAAATCGACGATCAACGGGAGGGCCTTTTTTTTATTATTTTAATAAGATATTTAAAGAAAAAGAATGTTGTTGTCTTTTTTTTCCAAATATGATGCAGCCCTGGCTCTGGAAAGAGCCCTTCAGCACTGCTGATGTCTACCTACTCTGCGCTTCCCTTGGGAAAATACTTAACTCTGTACCATGAATATCTTTCTCCTTTGTGTGACCTTTGGGAATTGTTCCATGTAGAGTCAGTACCCCCAAGCCCCTCAATTTATGAGGAATTTGCACGCATTCATTGTCTAGAAGCACTTCATTTATAGATCTCTCTTTCTTTGTAGCACCCTGCCCTGAAACTTCCACTTCCTCCTCCCTAAACACTGATAGCACAGCGGTAGGGCGTTTGCCTTGCACGCAGCCAACATGGCCAACCCGAGTTCAATTCCTCTGCCCCTCTCAGAGTGCCCGGCAAGCTACCGAGAGTATCTCACCCAGCCTGGCAAGCTCCCTGTGATGTATCCGATATGCCAAACACAGTAACAACAAAATCTCCATCAAAGACGTTACTGGGCCCGCTCAAGCAAATCGATGATCAACGGGAGGGCCTTTATTTTTATTTATTTAAACACTGATAGTCATTTTCTCCTCTTCCTTTGGTTATCAGGCTCACTTTTGTTCCTTTCCTTGTTCTTGGGGCCCAGAAGTTGTTTGGAAGCAGAATCGGGGTGGCTGTCTATGCTGCACTGCCTGTTGTCCCCTCTCAAAGTGCTTACACAGATTTCGTCTGGTTTCTAGGAAGCTGCTTGGTTAAGGCTGATCTTTGCTAGTCTTTTTTTTTTTTTTTTGTGCTTTCTTGGGTCACACTCAGCGATGCACAGGGGTTACTCTGTGAACTTGCTCCTGGTGGTGCTCAGGGAACCACATGGAATGCTGGAAATCGAACCGGGGTTGGCCGCATGTGAGGCAAACACCCTACCCACTATGCTATCACTCCAGCCCTTTGCTAGTCTGTCTTTGCTGTAAGGAGAAATCCCTGGAATTCCAAAGAAACTTGTTCACTAAAAATAATTTTTGCTAGCTGAATGAAGTTCTAAAATGGCGACCCTGCCATTGTTGGAAAAACTAAACTTAATAAAATGTACACGCGTTTTTAGTGAAGTTAGTGCCTTCTTTTTCTCATTCTTTATCTTTCCCACAGACTGGAACCGATAGTGTTTGGGACAATTTAGTAACAGTTGTTACTCGGTGTTTTCAGATCATGACGTATTTAGATGATCCTCTGAGGACTGCCTAGACCCGTGCTTGCCTCTGTTCATACGGCAGAGTTCAGTGGGGGACTCATCTGGGTTCTTGTCTATAACATTGAGCTAAACTTTACTCTTGGGAAGGGCCTTGACTGTGCCTGCGCTTTAAGAATCTATGTGAAGCTGGAGGTATAGCATAATAGTAGAGCACTTGCCTTCCATGTGTGAAACCCTGGGTTTATTCTCGAGAACCAGGGAAGAGGTGAGGGAACCCTCAGCTACAGAGAAAAATGGTGCCAATAAAGTTCATAATTTGGAATTCTAAATATTTCAGAAAGATATAAAGGCTAATGTCAGCTGTTTTTAAAAAAAGTGCATGAAAGAATTTTGGTCAGTAACAAGTGGAATTGACTTTCTAGGTGGTAGTTTTATGAGCTTGTTTTCTGTCTTTTGTCTATTTTCCAGTATTGGGGTGGAAGAACATTCTAGATATGTGGAAGCATCTATGATGTTTGTAGCTGCATTCTGGACTTAACAAGGCCTTTCTGAACCCTGGAGTCCCAGATCCCTAGAACTTCAGCTCCCAGAAGCATAGTCAAGCCATTCATCTCTAAGGCTAGTCACTGTGTTAAATGCACATGCAAAAGTACCTTAAAAATACCATTAATTTTTGTGTTTACTCTTCAGATAAAAATTTTGATGATGAAGATTCTGTAGATGGTAACAGACCGTCCTCTGCTAGTTCTACATCTTCCAAAGCTCCACCGAGCTCTCGGAGAAACGTTGGAATGGGGACCACCCGCCGGCTTGGATCTTCCTCTCTTGGCTCCAAGTCTTCCGGTAAGGCTGACCTCTGTGTGGTAGTGTGGGACCAGCTCTGGAAGCGTTCGAAACTAGACATTCATGGCCTCTGCCCTTCAGAAAGGAAATAATAACTTTTTAATATATTTCTGCTGATACTCTTTAAGTGAGCACTGGGCCATGCATATAGGCTGGCAGGATAGAAGTGCTGAGTTGATGTCCTGTGGTAAAATAGCCTGAAGGAGAGTATTGAATAGAGACTAGCTAGAGAATGCCCAAGAGTGTGTCTTGATGGCATTGATCATTTAGGATCCAGCAATGCGTGAAGTTGCCACAGGACTTTCAAATCAATTTTTTGTTAATTTCTGGGCCTTCTGGGAGTCTTAAGTGAGTGACCTCTCCCCTGGACTTCCTGAAGCCCCAGCTGCCACACCCACACTCCACTACTACTGCTGTGTAAGTTCACTGCCCAGGTAAATGTTCTGGAGTTTCTGTAGCGACATCTCCAAACTCTACAGGACTAACATCTTGGTAGGAGGGGCACACCAGATTTGATGGGAATATAACATAGAAGCCAACTAAACACAACACAAACATTAACACAGAAGAACAAAAAACAAAAACACCAGCTAGCAACAACACTTGTCAGCCCTCAGACAAGGCCTTAATGTCCCCATGGTGACATAGTGAAAATTTTCACCAATTTTCTTTTACTGAGCTATTTGATCATTCCATTAGCTATGTAATGGTAACAAGCGATAGAAGTAAAATTATTTTGAGTGAGGGGTGGTTAGGAAAATGGGGACAATGGAGGGAAGGTCACAGTGGTGTGGGATTGGTGTTGAAATAGTGAATGCTCGTAACAAATCATTGTGAACAACTTTGTAAACCACAGTGTTTAAATAAAGGGGAGAGGGAACACCAGACCAAAAAACCAATTTTCTGTTTATCAAGACTGAGACCGTCCAGAAGTCAAATTTAGTAGGGGTTAACTCCTTGAGGTTTTAAAAATTGACTTAAAAAGATTTCTTCTGTAATCCTCCTCTTTACCTATCCTTGATTCTGTGATTCTAGCTTTCCGATAACTCATTTCACTCTTTTATTTTACTAAATTGATGTATGTAAATAGAAAGACTTCCTCCTTTTTTTTTACCGGGGTTTGAAAAGAATGTTTGGCTGTACTTTTATTTTTTATTAATTAATTAATTTTTTGCTTTTTGGCTCAGACTTAGCAATGCCCAGGAGTTACTTCTGACTCTGTACTCAGGAAGTCCTCCTGGCGGTGCTTGGGGGGATTCTGGGGATCAAACCCAGGTCGGTGGTGTGCAAGGCAAATGCCTTACCGGCTGTGCTATCGCTCTGGCCCCTGGCCATGCTTTTAGACTCAGGCTCAGCACTGGACTTCTGAGCACTGGACTTCTGAGCTTGATTGAATGAGCTAAGGTGAAAGCGAAGGAGAGGATTTGTGTCGGAATGCTGGTCTTGCTTTCTCAGCTGGCTTTAGAAGTCTCGTTGGGGTTGGTGCTATTGCCAGATCTCTTGCATCCCACCTGTTACAGGAGCCCTACCCACGACAGACCGAGTTCAAATCCAGAAAAGCTGCTCTTTTCTTTTTGCATTTGTTCTTGTTATTCTTAGTTCTTTCTAATCATTTTAGGGCATATAAAATTGTTTAGTTTTGAACTTAAGTTCACTGTAGCACTGTTGTCCCGTTGTTCATCGATTTGCTTGAGTGGGCACCAGTAATGTCTCCATTTGCCCTGTCATGTGCTGGTGTAGCCCAGTGGTGTCTGCTCGCTCCAGGAACACGAAGTGAGACTTGTTACTGTTTTTGGCATATCGAATACACCACAGGTAGCTTGCCAGACTCTGCCGTGTGGGCAGAATACTCTCGGTTGCTTGCTGGGCTCTCCAAGAGGGACAGAGCAATCGAACCCAGGCCACATGCAAGGCAAACGCCCTATCCACTGTGCTATCTCTCCCGCCCTGAACTTAACATTACATAAAATTAGCTAATTTAAAGTGAACAGTTTAGGGAGGGAAATGGGAACTGTTGGTGGTGGGAAAAGTACATTGGTGAAGGGGCAGGTGTTGGAACGTTAATGACTGAACCCCAGTCATGAACAACTTTGTAACTATATCATCCTAATTCAATAAATAAATGAATAAATAAGCAAAGCTTAAGAAGAAATGGGGACAGTTTAGTGACCTCTAGTTTGCAGGGTCATGTACCTCCACCCTCCACAGTTTCAGAGCAACTGCCTCTTCCAAAGGAAACCCTGCGCCTCTCACAGTTGCGCCCCCAGTTCTTCCTCCCACTTACATATGCATTTCATATGTATGTATTTCTTCTAGATAATTTTCATTTTTTTTTGGTGGGGGGGGAATACCTGGCTGTGCTCAGGGCTTACTCATGGCCCTGTGCTCAGGGATCACTTTTGGCGCGCTCAGAGGTCAAATGGGGTGCCAGGATTCTAACCTGGGTCAGTCACGGGCAAGACAAGCACTCTACCCTCCATACTGTAGCGCTGGTCCCTCTTCTGGATAATTTGTAGAGAAGGAATTATACAGTGTGTGGACTTTTGTGTCCTGTTTGTTGTATTTTGTGTAATGTGTTTGCGATTCATCAGTATTGTAGCATGTATCAGTACTTATTCTTTCCAGTCCTCTTTCTCCACTTGGTGACATCAAGTTCAAATAAAGCTTAGGATTCAGGACACTTTTTTTTCTTCCTGTCTCTCCTGCATGCTCCTTTGAAAACTCCTGAGAGTATGGATTGTATAGTGGTAGCTAAACTCATCTTTTTCTTTTCTTTTCTTTCTTTTTTTTTCTTTTTAACACAGTAGTCCTCAGTTTTCTTGTTAATTCTTTGGACTAAGGGTCTTTTGTGGCTGAGTCCCCAGTGATATGTGGTCTGGTGCTTCACACAGAAGAGGTGCTGGGAACTGGCTGCTCAGTGGGATCCACCCTTATGCTAGAAAAAAAAAAAGATACAGAGCCCAGTGTTTACTGTTGCCTGTTTATCCTCATTTGAGAACATAGTATGAATAGTCAGAAATAAAGATTGTCTTGAAAGCCCTTTTCTGTCTAGTTAGATCATGTTGACTCAAACTCTGAGAACCCGTCTTGTGAAAACCTAGCAAAACTCTCAGAACTATCAGTGTAAATTAGCTATGAGAGTTATAAGTTCAGAAGCCAGTATGCAAGCCTTTATTAAAGGTAAAGGTAAAGGCCCTCCCATTGATCGTCGATTTGCTCGAGCGGGCCCAGTACGTCTCCATTGGAGACTTTGTTGTTACTGTGTCTGGCATATCGAATACTCTCGGTAGCTTGCCGGGCTCTCCGAGAGGGGCAGAGGAATCGAACTCGGGTTGGCCATGTTGGCTGCGTGCAAGGCAGACGCCCTACCCGCTGTGCAATCGCTCTAGCCCTTTATTATGGAAAATAAATCTGATAACATGCTACATTGTTTTTATTTGTAGAGTTTACATGAACAAATGGGAAAAAACTTTTCTTTCAGATGATAGCAGTTTTGTGTGTGTGCGTATGTGTGTGTGCGTGTGTGTGTGTGTGTGTGTACATGCAGGGACTGAGTTTGAACCTAGGACTTTATACACATATTAGACAGATGCTCCACTTCTGAGACACATCCCTTACCCAGCAGCATCACTTCTAAATAATGCATGGATGAAAACTTGACACCGTTAAAAGTTCAAGGAAATGCAATTGCTTTCAGACTAATGGGAAGTTGAAGCGAAATTGCTAAATTGCTTAGAACTTAGTATTTCACAAATGCACGCCGTTTGCTTCCACAACTGACCTAATTTAGTTTAGTTAAATATTCCATTATGCCTGTTTGTTTGTAATCTTAATAAATTGTCTTAAGCAGTTAAAGACCAGACTATATCTCTTGAGAAAAAATAGTCTTTCAATTTCAGTGTAAGTTAATGTACGTAATATAGAATTATGCTTCATCTTGACATCAGGAATTAGTAGTTTGTTAATTCAGTCCCACTTGTACATTTTTTAAAGTTATAAATCCTCCAAAATGAAATTTTGGGTTCTCTCTATTCAGACGCCTCTAGTGCATATTATTTATATTTTGAAAACTAATCTCTTTTATAGCTGCAAAAGAAGGAGCTGGTGCTGTCGATGAGGAGGACTTTATTAAAGCGTTTGATGATGTACCTGTGGTGCAGGTGAGTGGAGGTTACTTGAGTTTGATTCAAAGTAAGGCTTACCTTGATTAAATTTTACTTTGCAATGTGTGTGTATGTGTGTGTGTTTTAAAATATAAGGTAATTTGAACTTTCGAGATGATAGGAGAACTGAGCTTGCAAGTTAGGAAATGTTGGAGCCTTTTGCAGTTTAGTTGGGAAGTGAAGAGCACAAAAGTCAAGATGACTTATCAATAAGCACTGGAGAGAAATAACCTGCTTAGCACAGCGGGTAGGGCGTTCGCCTTGCACGCGGCCAACATGGCCGACCCGAGTTCGATTCCTCCGCCCCTCTCGGAGAGCCCGGCAAGCTACCGAGAGTATTCCATATGCCAGACACAGTGACAACAAAGTCTCCAATGGAGACATTACTGGGCCCGCTCGAGCAAATCGACGATCAACGGGAGGGCCTTTACCTTTACCTCGATTAATACATATTATGTCAGGTCAGGACAAATAAAAGGCAGGAAAATAACTGATTGATAAGATTAGGTAAGAAGAACAAAGAAGCCGTTTTTTGTAAAGTTGAAGGATTTCAGTGTATGTCTGAATGGCCCCAGTACCTGCTTCAATCATTTTAGGGTCAGGTTCCTTAAGTTTAAGACCTCCCAGGATGTCTCGTTCTTGGGTAATTATTTCCCTAGGCAGTTAGGATCTGAGAATAAATGAGAAAGTAGATTTGAAAGTATTTATAGTTATAGTTAGAATGTGTTTCTATAAATAATACTGAGTAGTAAACTGCTTGTATGCCAGTGATAATTCCCATGTAGGCATTTTTCTCTTTTGTACATAAAATCACCAGTTGACTTTAAATTTTGTGTTTGAGGTCTTCTAAATGCATGAAAGTCAAAATAATACATGCATATTCATGACATGGGAGAAATAATTTCCTGGCTATTTCACTTGCAATTTCATTTGCTATTCGTTGTACCTTTCATGTAATTAAGAAATAACCCTTGTTTGTTCTGTAAGTTTTAAAATGTTGATTGTAAATTTAATGTTGCCTGCAGATTTATTCCAGCCGAGACCTTGAGGAATCCATAAACAAGATCAGGGAAATACTGTCTGATGACAAGCATGATTGGGAACAAAGAGTAAATGCTGTAAGCCATTGACTTGTGCAGTTGCAGTTTTATTGATGCACCTAAATATTCCAAATGCTTTATGAAATTATATACAACTCATAAACGTCTAGTGAATTAAATCATAAATATTTAAAATATAAATGTTCACTTGTACTTTACCAGTTCAGTGGAGTACCTCACTTCTCTATTGTGAAAGTGTGCTAAGTTAACAGCTTTTTGTATAACTTTTACTCTATGTTAACAAATACCTAAGTGTGCGTTCTTTCCTCTTTGTAGTCTAACCTTAGCGTGGATTGAATTCTATGGGAGCTGGCCAGTAAATGGAGCTTATCAGTAGCATTTTAGTATATGTCCCTTTATTGCTTCCTTCACATTACTTCTTAGAATTTTCTCCCATTTTTAATTTATTTTTTTAAAAATTATTAAACCATTGTGAGATAGTCCTTTACAATACTGTTCATGACTAGGTTTCAGTCATACAGTGTTTCAATGCCCGTCCCTCCCCCAGTGTACATTACCCAGCACCAATGTCCCCAGTTCACCCCCACCCCATGACTTTCCCCTTTATTTTTAAAAGCAGATTAATGAAAATACATGCACTGGCAAGCATTTAAGTGAGGGTGTATGTAGCTTATCTGTGAAAAGAAAGCTATTAGATACTGATTGGCTAGCAAGAAGAGAGGTGACAAAGTCGCTGTTACAGTCTGTTTCAATTTCAGACTAACCGTTTAACAGTGATATGAAAATACTGTAGGATTGGTTTGCTTCTATGATTAGAAGTGGGTAGGGGAAGGTTACTTTAAGAGAGAGCTGTCTCAAGCTGAGATAAAGGTTTTAGTTACTACATCATTATTATCAGAACCTGTTTCCTAGTTTAAAAATATTTTCATAGTGCTTAAATGACTTATGAATGATCACCAAATACTACATAATCAGAATAATTGGTTCTTACATGTTCTATGTAGATTTGTTTAGTAATTAGTTAATGTTTACCTGACCAAATCTTTTTGGAAAATGTTCTTGGTCATTTCACTTTGATGTTGGTCTCATATTTGATTTAACACTTGTTTTCTCTTATCCACCAGCTAAAGAAGATCAGATCTTTACTTTTGGCTGGTGCTGCTGAATACGATAACTTCTTTCAACATTTGCGTCTTCTGGATGGAGCCTTCAAACTCTCTGCTAAGGACCTGCGCTCTCAGGTCGTGCGGGAGGCTTGTATCACACTGGGGTAAGGATCTCAACATTTCATTTCTCTCACGATAAAACCCCTTGTTGATGCTTCATTTCTCACAAGGAAAAAACCCCTCATCAGCGTGCTTCAGAGATGGCTCATTGAATGTGCCTGTAAGGTCTCTGGAACTCACTTCTCACTAGTCGCTGAGATACATTCCAGTTATTCTCTGCCAGTACGATCACAGTAGTACCTGTCCAGTCATGGCAAATGCACAAAAAATTTTCATTTGTATTCAGTGACTTCGTTCTGAAACCTTTATCTTAAGCTTGATGCCTTGATACATCAAAGTGTGATTTTACAAATCTTTTTTTTAATTTTCATTAATTTTGCTGGAAGAATATAGCATGGTTATCAAAATTCTGTTTGTGGCTTAGAAGATTATACAATAATCTTATATAGTTGCAATAATCTTATATAGTTGCATATAATCTTATAATCTTAATCTATAAAGTTAAAGTTACAGGCATGTACTACAATAAAGTTTTACTTGCATAAGTATTTGAAATTAGAGCCTCGGTGTTAGAAAGTATGTCAGTATTTCAGAGAAGCAACCTAAGTAAGGAGGCATTGCAATTGGTTTGTAGTTTTGGCCAGAGCCAGATTTAGAAACTTGGACACTGTTAAAAATAAAAGAGCAGCTAGAGAGTTAGTACAGGGATCAGGGTGCTTACCTTGCATGCAACTGTTCTGAGTTTGATCCCTGGTACTCATATGGTCCACTAAATCCCACCAGAAACAATCTCTGAGTGTGCAGAGCAGGGAGTAAGCTCTGAGCACCACTGGCGTGGCCCCCAAACCAGAGAAATAAATTAATTAATTGGCAGAAGCAGGAAAACGGCAAGGATCATTCTTCATGTTACTGTTTTGTTGATACATGATGGATTTGTTTCTTCCTTTTTTAAGACTTTGGAATTGGTTTATTTTTTATTTTTATTATTTTATTTTATTTTTTTGCTTTTTTGGGTCATACCCAGCGATGCACAGGGGTTACTCCTGGCTCTGCACTCGGGAGTTACTCCTGGCAGTGCTCAGGAGACTATATGGGATGCTGGGAATCGAACCTGGGTTGGCCACGTGCAAGGCAAACGCCCTACCCACTGTGCTATCTCTCCAGCCCCAATGGTTTATTTTTTAAAAAGAAGCAAACTCTTGAGCTAATGGCTCCATATCAAGTCTTCCACATGTAATTAGAAGTATTTTATTCTGTATTTCACTATCTTTTTCCCCAGGTAACTTCAAAATAAAATCTCTAGAATATGCTGCTTTATATGTTTCACTGTTTGTAAGAAATAAAATTACAGTGGTTATTTCTTATTTTAGGCATCTGTCATCTGTCCTGGGAAATAAGTTTGACCATGGAGCTGAAGCCATTATGCCAACTATCTTTAATTTAATTCCAAACAGTGCCAAAATCATGGCCACATCTGGTGTTGTAGCTGTTAGGTTAATCATTCGGGTAAGCAATTTATTTATTTATTATTTATTGCTTTTTCAGTCACACTCAGAGATGCTCAGGGGTTATTTCTGGCTCTGCACTCAGGAGTTACTCCTGGTGGTGCTTGGGGGACCATATGGGATGTTGGGGATCGAGCCTGGGTGAGCCTCGAGCAAGGCAGACGCTCTACCCGCTGTCCTGTGGCTCCGGCCCAAGGGTGACTTTATATAATAAGAATCATGACATGCATACAATATGCCTCCCCTTTAGTGACAACATGGACTTTTAAGTATACGTTCTACATCATAAATAAAGGATATGGAATATAATTAGTGAGATGTTGATAATTGACTCTGTTGATTTTGTTTATTTATTTGCAGCATCCCAAGTGTTGCTCAGGGAATCTGGGACTGCTTCGGGCTCTGCTCAGCCCCGGTCTCCAGCCTGACTTTCACTGCTTGGTTGGGGCGTATGATTCTGCTCGGGCCCAGGGTGCTGGGGGCCAGCAACTCTTTATAGTGCTTTGGGCGGGATGGGGCCGCCGTGTTTGTGTACCACCTCCTGGCCTAGTGCATGCCATGTGTGCATGCATGTGCTCGCCTTTTGAGCCTCATCATTGGTTTTAAATAGGAGGCCATATTGGGGGACAATGGTACAGTGGGTTGGGCACTTGCCTTGCATATGGCTAACCCAGCTTCAATCCTTGGTATCCCCAGTGTTCTTGTGGTCTTTCAGCAATGTAGGGTTTATTTTTGAATATAGAGTCAGGAGTCACCCCTTGAGCATCACTGGATATGGCCCAAAAACCTGAGAAAAAAATAAAGTGGCCATCTTGCATCTGCTTCTGAGTTAATAAGTATTTTTTGTGTCCAGGTAATACTGCATATAAACATAGAATAAAATGCCACTTAACTTCTCTAAACACTTATTTACTTTTCAACAGTCCTCTAAGTAATTCATGTGCAGTGTTTTAGTTCAGAAAGACTTAGAATGAAATGTTCGTTACATCACCTTCTCATCTTTTCAAGTCCCTTTACCGCAGAAGCAACCCTTGAAACTCGGCTTTGTTGATGTTGACTAAAATCTACCATCACTGTAGGTTGTTTCATATTCTTTTTATTTGTTGCTGTTTGAGCAGCCTAATTTAAAGTGTGAAATCAAATTCTGGACAACATTGGACATTTTCATTGAAACATTGAGGTGTATTGGTCTGTTCCCCACTTTCGAACTCATTCTGGTATCTACTCAGATCATTTAGACTGAATACTAACAATGTGTTTTGACTTTCTTTACACTTACTTCCTATACATATATCATGGTATCTGTAGTCTTTATCATAACTTTTGGCAATATTCAACAAATTGTTTTTCTTTTTTGAAAAATCAGTGTGAGGCTGGAGAGAGAGTACTGCAGGCAGGATGCTTGCCTAGCATGCAGCAGACCTGGGTTCAATTCCCAGCATCCCACATGGTTCTAAGAGCACCGCTAAGTGTAATTCCTGAGTGCATAGTGTGGCCCCAAAACAAACAAGCCAATGAAATTCTAACCTGTATATGCATTTCCAGTAGGTTAGCAATAAAGTCCTTGTCGTTGTTTGGTTTGGGGCCCATGCTTAGCAGTGTTCCAGGGTTATTCCTAGTGGTGTTCCTTGGAGTATCATATGAGGTGCCGTGAATCCAGCACCTTACCCACTGTTCTATCTCTTGTATTAGTATTGTCTTAGTTTGGTCTTTTCAACTGTTCTCCTCTCTTTCATTTTTCTCCACAGCATACACACATCCCTCGGCTAATACCTGTCATAACAAGCAACTGTACCTCCAAGTCTGTTGCAGTGAGAAGGTAAATGTTTCAACAGTTTTCTCATATTTTTTTAAAATCCAAAGATCATATGAAATTGACTTCAGGAAGGAAAGCTCGTGTTTGGGATGTTTAATCTTAGATAAGAGTGCTGGAATAAAAGCATCGAAGGGTCATGATCTACGTGCTTAGTCTAGGAAGCAAATTGGGACAGTGTCGTGTTGTTTTTACATTTGTGTGTTGGCGGGGGTGAGTAAGTTGGGTGGGTGGAGGGGGAAGAGGAAAGGAGCCCCTGTCCCTGCACATTTCCCCCAGACATTGTCTGCCTCTGTGGTTGGTCTGAGTGAGGCAGTGACTCCATGCAAGGGGAGGGGAAAGCACTTTAACACTGAATAGTAGCGATTCAGTAGCTGATGAATGTAGGAGAAGTAAGCGAATGGCAGGACTAGGCAGCTGCTTTTTAACCCTCCCACAGTGTAGTCCAGATTCTGCCCAGTAAGAATGCTCTCTAAGACGCAGTGTGCCTTTGCCGAGCTGCCTGCTTCCTCCTTCCCTAGCCTGTCACATTGGTTGTGCCAGGTGTCTCCAAGTGGGATGTCATCTTAAGCGTCATTGACACGTTATGTATCTCATGAACATACATGGAAGTCAAAGTCGTGGGTGGGGAAAGTGGTGAGTCCAACTCTCTTGCACCAGAAAGAGAGAAATTGGCTGCTCCCCCTGGACACCTTAATTCCTAAATTAATAATCCAGTAGAGCAATCTCTGAAGATTGCTCTTGACTTTGGGATTATAGTGAGTTGGGCAGCATAGCTACTGTGGGTACTGAACCCTGACCTCCCTGTCCCTCCCTCCCCCTCTCTAGCTCTCTCTCTCCCTCCCTCCCTCTCTCTCCGTCTCCTGTCTCTCTCTCTCTCTCTCTCTCTCTCTCCCCCTCCCTCCCTCCCTCCTTCCCTTTGCCCTCTCCCTCCCTCCCTCTCTCTACCCCCCTCCTTTCTCTCTCTCACAAGATGAGGGTATAGTCAGTAGAGTAAAAGGATAAAAATAAACTTTAGTACCTGGCTGACTTTTTTTTGAAGTTGTACCCCTTCTGTTGGGCTAAAGCAATAGCGTTTGCCTTGCAAGTCGCCAAAATGGTCGACCCGAGTTCGATTCCTCCGCCCCTCTCGGAGACTCTGGCAAGCTACTGGGAGTATCTCACCCACACGGCAAAGCCTGGCAAGCTACCCATGACGTGTTCGATATGCCAAACACAATAACAACCAAGTCTCACAATGGAGATGTTACTGGGCCCGCTCAAGAAAATCGATGAACAACGGGAGGACAGTGACAGTGACCCCTCTGTTGCTGCTTTATTTATCTTGTTAGCAGAGAACGTTTGTGGCTTCACTGTCATTGAGACGTGGTGGAAGTCTCATAAAGAGGAGCCAATGTTAGAGTTTGCTATTGTTGTTGTTATCACTATTGTTTTAGGTTTTCCAGGAGAAATTCAGAAATCTTTTCCATCTTGGAAGGTAGAGTTCCTATGAAGTGTGCAGATCTTTCTTATGACCCATTCCTGGATTTTAGTGTAGATTTTAGTGTCAGTCGCTAGGATTTTGTTCTCTGGAACTGCCTTCTTAAAGTCTTAGCACTAACCATAATGCCCAAAAGGAAAGAGAGGAAAGAGAGGGACAATGGTGGTGGGAAATGTACATTGGTGAAGGGACTGGTGTTGGAGCATTACATGACTGGAACCGATTCAGTTAAAAAAATTAAAGTGCTTTGCACTGCCATTGTTACCCTTTACCAGCTATAAAGAGTACTATTGGTCTTTGAGAGAGGAAAAAGCTGTTATTTTTATGAACACAGATATTAACTAAGTCATCTCTTTTGTAATTTTTAGGCGCTGTTTTGAATTTTTAGATTTACTTTTACAAGAATGGCAGACACATTCGCTGGAAAGGTGAGTACCTGATTTGCTGATGTTCTTCCTTCTGAATTGAATCTCGAGATTTAATGCCTCAGTGAGGGGTCTAACCCGCATTGTGCGTGAGATTTTGCATTGCCACTTCTGTTAGTTTTTGTGCCACAAGACACTTGATGTTGAAAGAAGCTTTTAGTGAATTCCATCGAGTGAGGTATTTGTGTGCCTAGAGATGAGGACATTGACAAAGCCTGAATCTGAGTCTGGATTAACTCCGGTTCTGATCTTGCTGCCCATCATTCCTGTCAGTTCCAGTGAGAAGAATGCTGAGAATTGCTCTTTGTAGCAAGATGCATCTCTTAGGTCCTTACAGGGATTTTCCTCATTTGTGATAGTTCTTTTGGATTCCTTTGGGTGTGGGAAAGAAAGTCAGCAGTTTTATTTTTGTCCAAGTTAGTGTATAGCAGCTCTCCATCATCATGATGCAAAGTAGAATTTTGGCAGAATTCTTTTTAATTAAAATTTTCAAAAAAGTTGTTGGGGTTGAGTCTTCGAATAAGTCTCAGGTACCTTGTTCCCAGGCTGAGAACTCTGGGTTTTTTCTTTCAGAGTTGGGGTGGGTAGCCCCCCACAACTCCCCATACTTCCGGAAGCCCCAGTAGCCATCCCGCCTCCCACAGCCATGAAAATGTACAATCACTGGCCCAGACCATAGATTCCGAAATCTCTGGACTGCACAGCACCTCCTAAAGCAACAAACAACTTTACTAGATTTTTTTTTTATTAGTGAAACGCCATGAGGTACAGTTGTAGACTTACAAATTTTTGTGCTTGGGTTTCAGTTATACAATGACCAAGTACCCATCCCTCTACCAATGCCCATTCTCCACCACCACCCATCCCAGTATCCCTCCCACCCCCCAACCCCCCATCCCACCCTGCCTCTGTGGCAGGGCATTCCCTTTTGTTCTCTCTCTCCTTTTGGGTGCTGTGGTTTGCAAAAGAGGCATTGGGTGGCAGTCATGTTCAGTCTGTATTCTACTTTCAGCATGCATCTATCATCCTGGGCGGATCTTCCCAGCACCCTTTATTTGGTGCTCCCTTCTCTCTCTGAGCTGCCTTTACCCCTAGAGTATGTGGCTGGCCTCCAAGCCATGGAGTAAACCTCCTGGTACTTATCACAGCTATTCTTGGGTGTTAGTCTCCTATTTTGTTACTTTATGTTCCCCAGATGAATGCAGTCTTTCTATGCTGTCCCTCTCTTTCTGGCTCATTTCACTTCAGCTTACTAGATTTTTACACAAGGATGTAACAACCCTGTGAATCAGATATAACAATGTTTGCATAAATTGATTTTCTCTATCTATTGATTTTAATATTGCAGCTTTGTTACCCAATCAACATTAATTCTAGAATTGTACCAGCAGTTATGGCTTTTTTTTAAAAATTAAAACAAATAAAAGTAAAAATTACGTTGTTGGGCTAGACAGATAGTACAGCGCGAAAGGTGCTTGCCTTGAGCAAGGCCAGACCAGGTTGGATGAACACAGCATCACATGTGGTCTCAAGAGTCACGAAGAGGTGACTGTTGAGTGCAGAGCCAGGAGGAACTCCTGAGCATATCCGGGTGTAACCCCCCAAAAAATCAAACAAAAATTATAATATTGGTCGCATGCTTGCAATAGCATTGACTTACGTGGTTTTGGTCTATGAAGATGCTGCACCTTCACCACTAGCAAAGTTCCCCAGACTCGCCACCATCATCTTTGTTTCCCTAGCCTTCCTCTTCTCCCTCCCATGTGCCCTCCCGACACTGCTTGGTAATCTCATTATGGCGATTGGTGATTCAGTGCTATCCATTTGAATAGTGTATTGTAGAGGCCTTTATGGCATATTAAAAACCTTTTTAGTAGTACTTGGGTTTTAGATTTGTTTGATTTTGGGCTTCTCTCAGGGGTTACTCCCAGTTCTCTGCTCCAGGTCACTCCTAGTGGTGCTCAGAGGTTGATGTAATTGGGGATTGAACACTGGACTCTTGCTTGCAGAGCATCTGTTCAGTCAGTTGAGCTGTCTTTTCAAACTGTAGTAATGCTCTGAATAAAATGAATATTCCTGGAAGTTCTATTCCAGACTCTTAGAGTTAGAAATGAAACAAAGTCAAACCTGTAAGAGAATTCTTCCAGAAAAAAGAAAATTTCCTTTGAATCTAGAATATTTGTCACTTTCCCCAGCACTTTTCTTGTATTTTAGTCCCAAGTATCATATCCTCTTAGTGGTAGCTTTAGAATCTAGAGGTTGGAAGTGGAATGATGATATGGGAATTAATGGGTGCACAGGTGGATAGCACAGGAAGGTGTGAAGAACTCAGCATGGTCCCATATATCTCAGTCTGCCACTTAGCAGATACTCAATAAACACTTATTGAAAGGGTTGATGAAATGAGAGTAAATGAGCTGATAAGTTTAGTTAAATCCTTTTGTTCAGTGAAATCCTTCCTTGCATTCCGTCCCCATTCCTTAGAACCGCTAATTATTCAAAGTGACAATTTGTGATTTCTTCTCAGCTAGCATAGAGCATAACTCAAGAGACTATTTCTAAAATTGGTTACATAATTTATGGCATTGTTTATGTTAAATAGCAGTGAAACTTTAAAAAAGCATCAAATATATGTATTGTTGATTATCTCTTTAGTATTAAAATTATCTTTCTCAGAATTTCCATAGAAACTAGTTTCTAGCCATAGAAAAATAGGGTTTTGTGATTTAGGTTCATAAATGATTGAACTGGAAGAAACGTTAGTTATTTAAAGCCTTCGGTTGTGAGAGTAGGGTAATCAAGGAATTTAGGACTGATAGTGGGGCTGACTGGCACACGAGATGAAGTTGAAAGACCTACAAAGAGGGTTCTTTTTTTTCTAAGCTTCTGTGCTAGAAGGACTCGTCAATAAGGACTCTATTGGGAAGTTCTTTTGCATAATTTTGATCATTTGCATGTAACCATACATTGATTGTTCCCGCTTCCTTTTCCAAACATCCAGACATATATCAGTATTAGCCGAAACAATCAAGAAGGGAATACATGACGCTGATTCGGAAGCCAGGATAGAAGCCAGAAAGTAAGTGCTTCTTTATTGTCTATTGGGGATTTGGGGCCACACATGGTGGTGCTTGTGGGCTGCTCCTTGGAGATGCTCGGGGAACATTGTAGGACCCGAGATTAAACTGAGGGCCTCTGCATTCCAGGCATGAATTCCCAACCTTTAGAGCTCAGTTCATCGCCCAAGATACTTATTGTAAAATAAGTTTGAAGTGTGTGTATGTGTGTGTGTGTGTGTGTGTGTGTGTGTGTGTGTGCGCGCGCGCGCATGCTCAAGCGCACATGCGTTCATGCTCTGGGGGGCAGGGAGTAGTGGTGCTGTTTGTCTATTTTGGTTTTGGGCCACATCCAGCAGTGCTCAGTGCTGACTCGCCGTTCTGCACTCAGGGAACACTCCCGGCTGGGTTTGGGAGATGTATATATAGGGCCAGGGATTGAACCCTGGTCTGCTGGGTCCAAGGCCTTACTCACTGTACTATCTCTGTGGCCCCATATTGTAAAACAAATTTTTAAAAAATTTTGTGACCCCCCCCACCCCCGCCCCATTGGGGTTGGGATTCATGTTGGCTGTATCATACTACCTTTGATTTACTTGATCAGGATATGAGATTCTTTCCCTGTGATCTATTTGGCCCAATGTCCCCTTTCCTGAAACAGTTACTAAGCAACTCCTGGAAAGCACCCCAAATTGTAGAGAGACCACTACCACTCTGCCCACACTCTGCCCACCAACCCCCGGGGCTTGGTATTGCCCCACTTGAGAAGCATGCTCTGCTCTAGATGTTCTAACTCCATTTTCCTAAGAAGTTTTTCAAGTTAGGTCCTTTAATTTTCTTTCATTTTTTAAATTTTTTATATTTTTAAATTAATTTCTTTTTTTTACAAAGCTGTTTATGATTAGGTTTTAGTCATACAATGTTCCAACACCCATGATTCTTTAATTTTCCGCTTATAAACTTGTCTCTGGAATTCAGAGAAGTTAAATAACTTGCCAGTGTTCAGAAACCAGCAAGCTGTGAATTCAGGTTTTTTTTTGTTCATACTCTGTACCTTATTCCATGCTGCAGGTCACGAGGGTCGTGGTCCTCTGAACGGTGTTAAATGGCGTTCTCTGGCGCTCACTTGTGACGGCCCAGGGACTGACAGGAAATTGTCTATTTTCCGTAGGTGTTACTGGGGTTTCCACAGTCACTTCAGCAGAGAAGCGGAGCACTTATACCACACTTTGGAATCCTCCTACCAGAAAGCCTTGCAGTCCCATTTGAAGAACTCTGATAGTATCGTGTCCCTGCCGCAGTCTGATCGCTCATCTTCTAGCTCCCAAGAGAGTTTGAAGTAAGGAATCCAGTTGTGCTTTTTTTAAATTATTTTTTAAGAGCATTACAAAAGCCATTCATGATTAAATTTCAGTCATACAGTATTCCAACATCCATCCTTCCAGCCGTGTACATTTCCCAGCACTGGTGTCTCCAGTCCCCCCCCCCCCCCATCACCCCCCACCCTCTATCTCTGTGGCAGGCACTCTCTTGTGCTCTCTCTCTCTCTCTCTCTCTCTCTCTCTCTCTCTCTCTCTCTCTCTCTCTCTCCCCGCTCTCCCGCTTCTCTCTCCTCTCCATCCCCTCTCCTCTCTCCCTCTGGCCTCCCCGCCCCCAACCCCCATTTAGGCATTGTTTTCAATATTGATACTGAAAGGTTATCAAGAATATCCCTAATCTAATTTTAACACTTGGATCTTGCCAAGTATGATCATTCCCAGCTATTATTGTCATTGCGATGTCTTCTCTATTTTCCCTACTCCCCCACACACTTATGGTTAGTTCCAACCATTGACCAGTCCTCCTAACCCCTGCACAGGCACCGAAGTAGCCCCTCCCCGACAGGTACACCAGTGGCGGGGAGGGGGGAGTTGGCCTCTAGGATGGCATGCCCGGCTACCAGACCCAGTTGTGCTTTTTGTGTTAGTGAAAATTGCACAAATTCTGGCTGGGTGTTTTATTCTGTTTCTGTTGTAACAGAACATCCCCAGTCAGAGGGGCCTTCCTCTCCCCCTGACTTTGGATGTGATAGGCTGGATGATACTGTGGGATATGTTAGAAAATAATTGACCTTGTTCTTTACTATAGGAGGGTTTTCTTTGTTGTTGAATTTGTATTGGGGCACTGATTTATAATACTGTTAGTGGTAGTTTCACGCAGACATCATTTCAACACTATATCCACCCGAATGCCCTCCTCTAAGTTCCTAAATGCCTCTCCCGTTCTTCCCACCACCTCTGCTCCTCACTTCTGTAAGCTAAATTCTATGAACCAACTCTGGTTCTGTGGCTTTTGGCCATTTGTTGCTTTATTGCTATTCTTTTTTTTTTTTTTAGGTCCCATAGCTGTGGGAGATCATTCTGTGTCTATCCCTTCTTCTTCTTCTTCTTCTTTTTTTTTTTTATGGGGGTGGGAGAGTAGCCAAACCCAGCAGTGTTCAGGACTTACTCCTAACTCTGCACTCAGGGATCACTCCTGGTGGGCTTGAGAGAAGGATGCCAGGGATCAAACCTGGGTCAGTTGAGTGCAAGACAAGCACCCAACCTGCTATACTGTAACTCCAACCTCTTTCCTTCCAACTGACTGCGTTCAGTATAATATTATGTAGTTGCGTTCATGTTACAGAGAATTGCATGAGTTTTGTCCTTCTTCTAGCTACATTATATTCCATTGTGTATATATCACAACTTCTTCTTTTTTTAGTGCTTTTTTGGGTTCACACCCAGCGATGCTCAGGGATTTTTCCTGGCTCTGCACTTAGGAATTACTCCTGGTCTGGCAATGCTCAGGGGACCATATGGGATGCTGAGGATCGAACCTGGGTCTGCTGCATGCAGGGCAAACACCCTCCCTTCTGAACTATCACTCTGGCCCCCTCTTACAACTTCTTGATCCAGTTAAACATTTGGGTTGTTTCATATCTTCCTGCCATAATAGTTTGTAGGAAAATTTATATGACTATCCTAAGATACAGTTTTGGAGTAGCATAAATGAATTATTTCAGGTGTTTTTAAAGAGAGCTCAACTTGAATCAGACAGATTTGGAAAGGAGCAGCATTTGTCATCTTCCCTCTTTACTTTTAATTCATCTCTAGGTGCAGCTCTTTCAGGCTTAGAGAGTAAGTTTTAAAATTAGGAAGTTAGGAGTTGAAAGATTGAGTTCGAAGTGACTTGAGAGAAGCACTCGTATCATAGTTCCAATAGTACATTCCTATGGTTCATTTACATAGTACATTCTATCTAACCTGTGTAAATGCAGATAAAGTGTGCACTTGATAGTAAACAGAAGTCTACCTTTATTTTCAGCCGACCACTCTCTGCCAAAAGAAGCCCCACTGGAAGTACCACCTCGCGAGGTAAGACTTGGAGTCGTGGGACTAGCAGTCCATGGGGAGGGGGTCTGGGTAATTTATGCCACATTAAGAGAAAACAAAAACTGGCTAGATGTGCGGCCAGAGTGATAGTACAGTGGGTAGGGCATTTGCCTTGCACGTGATGCAATGGGACCAGGTTCCAGTCTTGTTTCTCTGCCTCTGGTGAAGGATTTGCTCAAGATAGTAGTTGTGGTTAGTTTCTGTGTGAAAGTGTAATTGAAATGGTAGAGGTTGGGGATTGGTGGATTGGGGTTAGGGGACAGAAACAAGGGGTGTCTCTAGGGGAAATGTGGTGGACTTAACCACCAAGATTCCAGAATCTGCTCCTATCCCAGCAGCCAATGAATGGCCTCCTCTCTGCACCCATTGAGAGGTGCTGGGGTGACTCTCTTCTTTGTGCTCTGACCGTCCTGGTGTGAACTCCACTTTTCTCGCAGTCACTGCAAGGCAGAGACATTTCAAGGGTGACTTAGGCAGAAAGAAGTTGAGCTCTGAGGGACCAGGGAGATGCTCAAGTGGCAGAGCCCAAGCCTTGCATGTGCTTGGCCCTAGATTAGCACTGCATGGTTTCCCTAGCACCAGGGGATAGGGCCTCCACAAAAGAAACAGCCTTGTGACTGTCTCTCTCCCCTTCTTCCACTTCGAAGTCACTCCTTTGCTCTAATCCCATGATACGAAAGTGAGGAGAATCTGATTAGGGTAGCAGTTGGGGAGGGGTCTGGGTAATTTATACCACATTAAGAGAAAACAGAAAAACTGGCTAGATGTGCGGCCAGAGTGATAGTACAGTGGGTAGGGCGTTTGCCTTGCATGTGATGCGATGGGACCAGGTGTTCCATCCCCAGCATCCCTGAGCACTGGCAGGAGTAATTCCTGATTGCAGAGCCAGGAGTAACTCCTGAATACTGCTGCGTGTGACTCAAGAACCAAGCCAGACCAAACTAAACCAAGCGAGAAAAACCTGGCTAGATAGAAACAGTTTGCGTTTGGCCTGTGCTGCTGTGAGCCAGTCATATGGCCCATTTCTTTGGGGCTTATGGTCTCTGATGACAGGGGACAGATGTAGTATGGGTAGGTAAGAGCCATGTTCACTTTTAATGCCCTTCAGCGTTAGCTGCAGTCTGTCTTCCGTCGCCAGGAGAAACTCAGTGCTGTATGCCAACCTTTTTAAAAAAAATTTTAATGCTTGAGACTTGTTTTCAGGAAATTCAAAATAATTTCAAACATTACACGTCAAATCTTAACATAGTCCTTACTGATGTTTTCTCCCGCCCCGTGGAAGGTTCCACAGTCAGTACCAAATCGGCGGCAACAACTGGGTCCCTCCAGCGGTCTAGAAGTGACATCGATGTGAACGCGGCAGCCAGTGCCAAATCCAAGGTCTCTTCGGTTCCTGGCTCGACGCCTTTCAGCTCCGCTGCGGCCTTGCCTCCTGGCTCCTACGCATCCTTAGGTAACCACACCCCGATGCCTCGGCTCCTGGTCCTGCTCTCTCTAGTGACATTTTACTCTTCGTTCCAGTTTAATTAGCAGATGTGGGGGGACATAATTGAAATTCTCACTGTTGCGAGACTGCCATTTAAGTCATTGACTTTTATCCACCTCCTGCTGGTTCCCAGCCCCACTTGTGTATTTTCTTTCCCTGGAGCCTCGTCCTTTGTGGTGATGAGTAAGTAAACTGTGCTCCCTTGGTGGGACATGGACCGGAGACTTGGGAACCCTCCATCTTTCCCTGCACCTGGCTTCCCCGAGATAGCTGGCCAGCCAGCGCAGAGGCCACCTCCCTGCCCACAAAGCTCGTAGGAGCAGAGCCAGAGAATGTTACTGAAGGATTTGCCAGAGGCAGTTGTAGTCAGATAGTTTTCACTGTGAAAGTGCAATTGGAGTGGTAGAGGTTAGGGGGTTGGGGTTGAATTTGGGGACAAAAACAAGGGGAAATCTCTAGGGGATTGTGGTGGTCTTACCACCATAACTTTACCTGCCCAAGGACGCATCTTCCTTCCATGAGCCATTCATGCACTTATTTTAATGATAGTCCAAAAATTGGGGTTTTTTTTTAAAACATTTTTTAAAAAGAATTATTACGTGGCAAACTTAAAGGTTAATTTCTTAGTTTTTCAGCATTCAACACTGGCTATAAACATACAAGTTTACAGGCTGTATGTGTGTTCTTACAAGGCTGCTAGTTCACGATATCTTGTAAGAGCAAAGTTGTTCAAATTCAACAGATGAGGATTTAGCGAGATGATTTTTATCTTAGATTTTAAAGTAATGAGTATTTAAATGTCATGAAATATTGAGACAGAACTGCTTATGCTGCTTACAGACTTAATTTCAAAGTCCGTTTTCAAATGAATATTCTTTAAATGTTTGGAGCATTTAAGAGAAATTCAAGAGGTTACCAGTCCTGCCATTCATTTGCGTGGTAAACCATGATCAGGTTATGGAATCTTGGAGCCTGTTTTCTGTACCCATAAACCAATCATAATTTTCTGAGTTGTAACTTAGATATCGGGCTGGAGCGATAGCACAGCGGGTAGGGCGTCTGCCTTGCACGCAGCCAACATGGCCGACCCGAGTTCGATTCCTCCGCCCCTCTCGGAGAGCCCGGCAAGCTACCGAGAGTATTCGATATGCCAGACACAGTAACAACAAAGTCTCCAATGGAGACGTTACTGGGCCCGCTCGAGCAAATCGACGATCAACGGGAGGGCCTTTACTTTATTACTTTACTTTAACTTAGATATCTAGTAGGGATACACAATTATGTGAAAGTCATTTGGAATGTTATCATACTAAGATGAAGGGAACTGGACAGGACAGGAACATCACTCATTTGAAAGGTATATATTCTGGAAGATTTGTTTTGTCGGTCTCGTTTTCTCTATAGAAATATTCAGACATCCATACATTTCAATTGGGAAGAAATTCACTAAAAACTCTTCTAATCCAGGGCTTCTTAAGTTCTTTCCAGTGAGACCCCTTTCTACCTGAGAGATTTTTATGAGGCCCCAGTATGTAAAATGGACATGCAAATATCAAATAATCACTGTTAATAAATCAGATTTATTTTTAAAACACGTTTTTCATCGACTCCACATTCAGGAACACACCCATATGGGGCCATGACCCACAGTCTAGGAATCTAGGTGTTGTTCTACAGTTTAACCATCCAGCATTTGGTAGGTATGTTTATGATACTGTTGAGATCTAATTGAGTTTGGGAGAAGTTAGATTTCTCCTGTAGTGAAAAGATCCTATTAATTTTAGTCCAAATTTAAGTATGTACTTGTGTTTCAGTACATTTGATCCACCTTAATTTATATTTGAGGTATGTCTTTTAATTGAAAATATGAATAAGAAGTAGCTTGTGGGGTGTTCAGTACTCTGATTTCCAGTGCCTATTTAAAATATTTTAGTATGGATCATGTTTAGTATGGAGTCATCTTGGTTATTATAGCGAACACCAGCACTAAGATCTTTGGGTCTGATGATACCCAGCTTACCTTTTTGAAGCACTTGATGCTGAATTTTTAGCCCACTATGATCTCCCAGCCCCCAGGGCCAGAGTATTAATGAGATCCCTTACTAACATATAATAGTTAGACACTTGATCATTTCCTGAGAACTCTCTCTACTTTCTTTAGGCCCTGCAAATAAAAACATGAACTATAAAGTAATAGTTCTGTGCAGTTCTTATAATTCCTGGTTAGGCTGACATGTGACTTCCGTGCAGAAGCATAGTAGTATCAAAGCTGATGATCCTTTTCCAAACTTCCAGAGTCCAGACACGTGAGGGAAGATATGGAATCCGTAGGCCTTGAATCAGGTACCATGCTGTCCGGCTCTCTGCTGCTCACAATGTAGTGGGAATAGGCCTTGCTAGAACCAGCTTCTCTGAGCGTTTTTCTTGCCTCTGCCCTTTGGGTGACTCTAGTGTTTTAGCTCTTCAGTCGTGTCCGCCTCACCCCTAAATCTGCTCGTACTTTGTCCTGAGGAAAGCGAACACCCAAGAGGAAACCGTTGGCTAAGTTGAAGCAGCAGTCACGCCATTGGCTGAGGCACTTGCCGGTGCCCTGTTGGGTTCTGGTCTCCGGAGCCCTGGCACAACCTCCTGATCTGACCAGTTCGGCCAGACCGCTAGGTTGACTTGCTTCAGACACCGCCTCGCTGTTGGACGTGTTTCCCTTCGAATTTGATTTCCGATGGGACTTTGGCATTTTGCGTAGCTTGATAACATTCTGCTTTTTTAGTTTCTTAGTGTGACTAACTCTTCCCTTGTTACCCCTTCCCTTGTTTTTGATTTGCTTAAAGATGGTACTGCCACTAAAGCAGAGGGTAAGCGGTTTGTTTTTGTGAATGAGGTGTGTCTGCCTCCCACTGGTCCTGTTACCCCAAGTGTTGTGTGGTGTGTCCACTGTCCGCCCCAGGCCCCTGCATGGCACGCTGCACGCTGTCTCCTCTTCGCTCTTCTTCACTCCGTACCCGCTGACCCCAGCCGTACCCCCACCTCAGCTCACTCCTCCTCCTTCGCCCGTCATCGAAATTCTGTTTCTTTGGGTTCTGATGTGTGCTGTGTTGGTGCTGATGGCCCACCTGGGGAAGAGCATTGATGGCATCGAGTGTGCTGTCATCCTCACGGATATCCTCAACAGTTGGGCTACACAAAAGCTTCACCCTCACTCTGGCTTCCTTTGGTTTTCTTTTTCCTTTCTTGCTTTTGTGGGCCTCTCCAAATTGCCTTTCTTGTTTTGAAAAGAAGAGTTCAGTGAGTGTCAATTATGCAAGTCCAAGACAACTAAGATTTTCTGCCAGATAATCAAAAAAAAAAAAAGAATGCCTTACTCTTCCCCAAAGATGCTGCATCCTTGACGCATACCCCCTGCATTTATGCTCACTCGTGTACTCATCACCCGTGGTTTACGTGCATTCTGTGTTTCATGTTCTACGCTATCTACAGGGATATACGTGGTGACAGGAATTCGCAAGTCAAATTCTCTTATTTTTTCAGATGCCATTCTTAAACTCTCCTGAATTTTGTATTGTCTTTTGAATTTTAGACGGCATTCGAATCTGTGCAGGTCTTAGACTAACTCATGCTAGAGAAGGTTATCCTGAAGGCCTTTGGATAAAGTATATGGAAATGCTTCAGAATAATTGACGTTGAGAAAAATCTCACCTCCTGAGACCCACCAGTCTTCAGAGTAACTTGTTTGGCACAGCCAGTATATTCCATATATTATTTAGACATTATACAAGACTAGCATGCACCGTCAACTAAGTTTTATCTCGTAGGTGCAGTTTGCACAGTCTCTTTTTAGGGGTAGTGTTTGGAACCACATCCAGTAATGCTCAGGGTATACTCGGGGCTCTGCACTTAGGAATCACTCCTGGCAGTACTCGGAGGACCGCTGGGGATGCCAGGGATCGAACCCAGGCTCGTTGTGTGCAAGGCAAGCGCCCTACTCGCTATGCCCACTCCAGCCTCCTGCAGTCTAAGGCAATTATGAGAGGAAGAATTAGTCATGGAAAAGATTTTAGAAAATGAACATAGTCCCCTTAGCAGTGTTTCGCAGACTTACTTCATTGTGAGAATCAGCTATATGCTTGGTAAGAGAAGAGAGTCCTGGGTAGATAGTACAGGGGTTTATGGCACATACTTTGCATGTGGGTTGTTTTAGTTCAATCGTTCACCACTCTCTTGTCCCTCAGCACCATTAAACAGGGCCCTGAAGGCCCTGAGCACCATCAGGATGGTCCTGTTCCTCTCTAACACCACAAGGCCTAGAGCACCACATCTTCCCTCTGAGAATCCTCATTAAGTTTGTAAGGAGTTAGAGAATCCAAATTTTTAACAACCCCCGTTGAGAGATGCTTAGGGTTGTAAAAGTTTATGAAATGAAGTTTCTAAAATGAAAAATGGACAAAATCCTTTGTCACAAAGAGAACCTCATGTGTGGCAACAGGAGATTGAGTTTGGTTATGATTATGATTGGAGATGGGCCGGAGCGATAGCCCAGCAGTAGGGCGTTTGCCTTGCATGCAGCCAACATGGCTGACCTGAGTTCTATTCCTCCGTCCCTCTCGGAGAGCCCGGCAAGCTACCGAGAGTATCTCGCCTGCACGGCAGAGCCTGGCAAGCTCCCCGTGACGTCTTCGATATGCCAGACACAGTAACAACAAAGTCTCCAATGGAGACGGTACTGGGCCCGCTCGAGCAAATCGATGAACAACGGGAGGACAGTGACAGTGATGATTGGAGGATTTTTCTTTTTTTTTATTTTGTTTAAGGCAATTGTGCATTTTTCTTTCTCTAAGAAACATCCTGAGTATTCCCTCTGCTTTGGATGAAGGGGGACTGTAAGGCGGGATGCAGTCATGTCATGAAAAAAGAAATGAAGACATAATGTCTTCATAATGCAGGAAAACATTTTATATGGTGCTGTGATTTAATAAGCCAATGTAAACAACTGAAGTCAGCTTCTCATCCTAACCAGCACTAGTAATTGGGTTCTTTTTCTCAACTTTCTTTTTACCAGTCTAGAGCAAGGCTGTCATAGAAAACAGCAAAAGATTGCCCACTCAAGTATTGTGCAAGAGACATAAGAGCCAAGAAGTCTCTTTCTGCCTCTCCATGTAGGAGAATTGTTGTTTATTTTATTTAAAGGTAAAAAAGGTAAAGGCCCTCCCGTTGATCGTCGATTTGCTCGAGCGGGCCCAGTAACGTCTCCATTGGAGACTTTGTTGTTACTGTGTCTGGCATATCGAATACTCTCGGTAGCTTGCCGGGCTCTCCGAGAGGGGCGGAGGAATCGAACTCGGGTCGGCCATCTTGGCCGCTTGTAAGGCGAGCGCCCTACCGCTGTGCTATTTACTTTTTAAAATTTTTAAAATTTTAAAATTTTATTTTCATAAGGTTATTCACATTAATTGATATGTTCAATATTTCAACACTAATCCCACCACCATTAAACCTTCCCACCACCATTATTTCGAATTTTCCCACCACCACTCAAGCCTGCCTGCCACAGGCAGATGCTAGATAATTTATTTTCTATTGCTTGTCATGAGTATCATGAGAAGTGACATGGCCGTAAAAGCGGCCTCATGCTCCTAGAATTCTAAAATTGTAAATGATTGGGTTTTGGAGACCTCTCTGTAGGGAGCTAGTCCATTCCAAGATTTTTTTGTGAGTCTCTGGATCAAGGCCTTTAAGGCACTTAAATGGCACCTGGAGGCAGTTCGTGGTTGTGGCAGCCGGGACTCCAAAGGGGTGGGGAGACGGGAAGGGATGGCCCATCCCCGAGAGAAGTGTTGGTCAGGGTTCACAGTTCAGAATCATATGGGAGAGAAGCGTATTGAGGGGGCCCTATGAGCCCAGGTCTCTGGGCTTCCCAGGGCCGTATGGGCTGGTCTGCCCTTCACTTCGTGCTGCAAAGGAAAAGAGACATGACCTTGGGCACCTGTAAACTCTGTCACGGCTCAGCTGTTCTCTCTTCCAGCCGTGAGACTTTAAGAGAGGTGGTGCTTAGAAAAGAGCCAGTGGTTATTAAACATACAGTCTGCGGTATAGATCACATCTTACCTTGCTTTCTAACGGTTTTTGGAATCAATGGGATTCTTTTTTTCCAAGTTTGTAAAAAGAGAGTTCAATATTTTATACCATTAGGTTTCTGAGACAAGAGAATGTGTAGCTACTTATATCACTAGTAGGCAAAGATGATTTCTGAATCAGTAGTTGGTTACTCTGCATTTAAAATGTTGGCTGGAGTGATAGAGCAGCAGGTAGTACTGACCCAAGTTTAATTCCCGGCCCTGAGCCCTGTCAGGAGTGATCCCTGAGCACTGGCCAGAGTACCAGCCAGTGTGGCCCCAAAACACACACACACACACACACACACACATCCAATAATAATAATTAAAATATTGACAAGGTGCTTGAATTCAGGCATTTCAGTATTTCTCACTTTGAGAAAAATCTATATCCTTTGGGACTTACCTTCTGGCATTTATGAATACTCAAAAAATTTTTATAAATAACCAAAAATTTGATTTATTTCTAAGTTATCATGTCATTATTTTGAGGACCTGTTATTTTGTTCAGTAGTTTTTTAGTCTTGGGAGCTGAAAAATATATATCATCTGTTACATTATTCATGAGAACATTTCATGAGAAAGATGTTGAAATTGTATAATCTTATTACATCTAATACTTAAATCTACTGTGTTTAGTAAACACATTATTCATAATTTTCACCAAACTGAATACTTCTCCATGAAGGATCATAATAAATGCCCAAATGACTTGTGGGTACAAATATTTTTATTGATAGTTTCAGAGAATAGGTATGTTAATAAGTATTGTGGTCAGTGGCCCTGCTTAACTATTAAAAGTTTGAATTAAGGTTAGCACAATAAAAACTCTTTAATCTTGTCTACTCTTTAGATCAGATTTTAGCAAAGTTTTAATGGGGGAGGGGGGAAGCCCCATTGAATGACTATCCCAAAACTTTGAATTTTAAGCAATTGGCTTTTATGTGTATGGACAAAGCATATGTGCTTATAAAGAAGCAAAAGGAGTGCGAAATTTCTCTACCTTAAGTATTTTTAAAAACTGAGAAAAGTTCTTTGAATGGTAACTGCTCGTAGGCAGCAAGATTCACAAGTGATCGATTTTTACTCAGCTTTGATTTTATCCAAAATGCTACATAATTTTTAAAAATTTTTATCTATTTATTTTTTTATTAGTGAAACACTAGGGCTGGAGCAATAGCACAGAGGTAGGGCGTTTGCCTTGCACGCAGCCAACATGGCCGGCCCGAGTTCGATTCCTCCGCCCCTCTCGGAGAGCCCGGCAAGCTACCAAGAGTATCTCGCCCGCACGGCAGAGCCTGGCAAGCTCCCCGTGACGTCTTCGATATGCCAAACACAGTAACAATTGTCACAATGGAGATGTTACTGGGCCCGCTCGAGAAAATCGATGAACAATGGGAGGACATTGAAACACCATGAGGTACAGTTGTAGACTTAACAATCTTTCTTGCTTGGGTTTCAGTTTATGAAATTATGCCATCAGTGAGTTGTAAAATAGATAAGAAACTGTGTCCCCATATGATGATAACCGAGATTTCACTTGAACCATGAGACACCACACCAGTCATCAGAAATTATCTAAGTGATTACCTTTGGCTAAACAGAATATAGAAAAATTATGCTTCAAAGCAAAACCCAGGTGCACAGATTCAGTTTCCTGTTTGAGGACTTTTCTGAAAGTATGACAGTGGATTGGAAGATGTTTTTCATTTTACTGCAGTGAAGACAAGCGTTTTCTTTGTTTATGAAGGCCAGCAGGCAGACTCTGCTTCCATTTCTTTGTTTTCTCTACATGGGATGGTTTGTTGCTGTAGCTCTTCTCCTTCCCTCTAGTTCTCTCTCCTTTTTTTTTTTTTTTTTTTTTTTTGGTACAGCTCTCTACTGTCTCATTTCTGTGTTTCTTAGTCTTATTTAAATTTATCATTCTCTCCGTCAAAACACTGAATAAATATGAATGTTCCATTACTAGGTGAAAGTATAGAACCAAACTATATTTTGATGGTTTGTTGCATTTTCTTAGTAGACCTTGTTTTTCCCAATGACCACAGTAGTTTATATCATCTCTTTAAAATAACATGAAAAGACACTTTGAGTAATATCATAACAGTAATGGGATGAAACAAAAAACAGGAAACATTTCTATTCAAAAATATGTATCCATCTGAACCCCGGCACAGCAGAGGCCCTGAACCCGTACCTGGCCCAAACGGCCCGAACGGACTTGAAGGGCTCCCCAGGGCCTAGTTACTGAGCCGTGTGACTCACTAGGGAAGAAGGGAAATGAGCTTTGTGCACACTTGCTGAGAGCTCATTTTATTTACCTACAAATTCACATGGAATCTCTCTGGGCAGAGGGAAAATGCCAGTCTTACTTGATCTATAACAGCGCTCCTCTATGAGTTGTTGTTTTAATTCTGATTATATTTGACACGTTGCATTGTCAGACTGATGAATGAATTAAAGTGGTCTGCACTGTCACCCCAGCAGGTGGCTGACAGGAAAAACCACTGCATTTATACCAAGGAAGCCACTCTCGAATCCAGTTCCTTGGGGTTCCCTCAGATACAAATATGTTAAATAATGAGCTTGTGGTTCAGAATTTTATCCCTGAGTAAGAAGTGGGAGATTACCAGGATTTTTTTTTTAATTCTTTAGATTAAAAAAGTAATCCTTTAAGATTTAGGATCTGGGGCTGGAGCAATAGCACAGCGGGTATGGTGTTTGCTTTGCACTCAGCCGACCCGGGTTTTAGTCCTAGCATCCCATATGATCCCTTGAGCACCGCCAGGTGTAATTCCTGAGTGCATGAGCCAGGAGTAACCCCTGTGCATCACTGGATGTGACCCAAAAAGGAAAAAAAAAGATTTAGAATCTTTTATATACTATAAAGAAACTAAATATTCCAAAGAAATAAGAAACTTGCATTTTATAGCAGTATAATAATAGTGGGACAGTATAGCAACTTGTTATTTGTTTTTTTTTTTTTTTAACCATACCTGGCTGTGCTCAGGGCTTAGTCCTGGCTGAGTACTCAGGGATCACTCCTGGTAGATTCTGGAGACCATACCGGGTGCCAGGGATCAAACCTAGATCAGCCTCGTGCAAGGCAAACACCCTACCTGCTGTACTATCATTCTGACCCATAAAGGTGTAGCAACTTTGGAGACAACAAAAGAAAGGGAAAGGTGGGGAAATTTATAACCTAGGAGCTAAACATTTACTAGGAGAATTAAGGTAGACAAATATTAATCTAAGATACAAGGGCTGCAGAGATATTAATATCTCTTGCCTGTGGCCAACCCAGGTTCAGTTCCTGCCACCACATATTGGTTTCCTGAGTGCCGTCAGTAGTGATCCCTGAGCACAGTCAGAAGGAATCTCTGAGTATTGCCTGGTGTAGCCCCAAAACAACAACAATAATAACAAACACAAAGATTTTATAGTTTTGATTCTAGTCATCTCCGCCCCTCTCAGAGAGCCCGCCAGTCTACCGAGAGTATCTCGCCTGCACGGCAAAGCCTGGCAAGCTGCCCATGACGTATTCAATATGCCAGACACAGTGACAAGTCTCACGATGAAGATGTTACTGGGCTCACTCGCAAATCGATGAACAACAGGAGGACAGTGACCATGAACGTGATTCTTCTCATTGACATTAGTAGATGCTTTACTTACTTGAGCAAGCGCCATCACACTGTCAAAATATTCTCTTCATTGAATCTCCATAACATTGAATTCTTTTTAGGTAATTATTTCCCTAAGTATTCTTTCATAGGAAGTTCTTTCTTCTTCATCTTCTGCAGCTTAGATTTGTTGACAAGCCTACTTTAAGAGAGAAGTTGAACATTGCTTTTCAAAGCACTTTATTCTCCAGGATGCTGTAGTTTTTGTTGATGATTGAATTTAAGTTACTGTGGAGTTTTGTTTGTTTGTTTTCTTATTTGTTTGCATTTATTTATTTTTCTGTATTTTCCCCCCTTAAGATGGCCACTAACATTTTTGTTTCTGGAAAGTGGATGGATATATAGGCAAATAAAAAGGAAATATGAACTATCAAATAGATGTCCTCTCCTTTTCTGCAGCTAGAATATGCGAGAGTCATGGGAAGCTGGTAGATTCCTGACTCACTCTGGGCGCCTGACCTAGCTTCAGTGTGTGCAGATTGCGTGAGTGAGTCTCCTGTGCGCACAGGGAGGTGTGTGAGGCCCCGCGTCCCTTAGGTATTCAGCTGCCCCTGCAGGTGGTTCATCAGTGCCCCTTGCTCCTGATGTGAGTCGCATTTTCCTGAGTTGCCCGAACTTACTGGAAACAGTGTGGAAACCCTTGTCTCGCTCTGTTCTCCAGGTCGGATCCGCACAAGACGGCAGAGCTCCGGGAGTGCCACCAACGTTGCCTCCACGCCTGACAATCGTGGCCGCAGCCGAGCGAAAGTGGTTTCACAGTCCCAGCGTAAGAAGTATATTTTATGCTCTCAGTTACCGTATGGTTCACTCATCCGCCCTTTCTCCAGCTGAACGTATTTACTTTGACCTAAGAGAGGGCGAGGGGGGGACAGTGCACACTTCCGAGGGTCTATGAGATTGTGCATTGTCTTGTCATCATTGGTTGGGTAACCTTACCGTAATCTCCTTTCCAGGTGATTAGAAATTTCATAGAGCTTAGAAATGACTAGTAAAATAGAGTTTTACTCCCTCCTTCAAGACTCTGCAGTTGAAGCATACCTGAGCAGCAGCCGATTTTTCTTTCGATAAGGAATCCTTCTGATGTCATTGAGTGGCTGTACCTGGAGAGATTTCTCTGAATGCCAGGTTCTCCTCCCAGTGGTGATGAGTCACTCCCCTCTAACCCTCTCTCCTTGTAGTTGCAGCCTGCTCTTCTCTTCTTGCTAGTGTGGACTCTCGCTTTGCTCAGCTGCTTTTGCTTCCGTTACTGCTTCTTGTATATGTTGAGTCAGTTAGTTTATTACCGTTAACCGTGAAAGTGGAATGAGTAGCTGGAGAGGGCTGCAGCGAGAGTCAACAGTAGAGTTTTCCTTGCACCTGACTGGCCCAGGTTCCATCCCCGGCTTCTCATACAGTATTCCGAGTGCCCCCAGGAGTGATTCCTGAGTGAAGAGTCAGGAGGAAGCCCTGAGCATAGCTGGGTGTGACCATACACTGTCCCACAAAAGAATGAATAGCTGGAGAGAAAGTATTTTGATTATTTTTAGTATACAGAACTGGTATCCCACATCCCAGCTGCGTGGAGTCCCCAGCCCTGTCTGTGCATGTAGCATAAACCTGCCAGCCAGAGCTCTCCCGGGCAAGGTGAGTGGAGGGCTGGGCGAAAGTCTCCCTTTCCCGGGAGCAGCATCTAATTTCTTCAGCATAGCACTCTTGTGCTGATGTGTGTCCGCTTCTTTCTGCCTGAGGAGCTGCCTGGATTGTCTAGAGAGCGCTTAGTCCAAGGCCAGACCTTAGGATCTCTTTCAGTATTTAGGATGGCTTGATTAGCTCTTTCCTAGTTCACTTTTCCATGTCCCTTTGATAATGCCAGTCCTCAAGTATAAGAACTTAGATCCTGTCTGGAAGGAAAACACCAGATCAAGCTACTAATGCCTCTGGTGAAGCTCCTTCAGGTTTGCCACACAGCAGTTTATCATTCACTTTACTGCACAACACAACACAACACACTACAGATTCTGAAAATATAGGCTAGAAGCTTCTACCTTGAGAACAGCATCTTGGTTGTGATTATTCTACTGACGACCTCATACCTATGGCTCAGAACTTATTGCAAAGAAAGTTTTGGGGGAAAAACCTGCTTTATATTCAGGCCTGGGGATTTTGATTCGTGTATATGAAATGGCCTGAGATCCACCCCCACATTGTGTGACCCCTCAAGACACTCTGGGCTCCTGAGCATCACATGTTGTGTATCAAAAAATAATGGAATCTCAGAATATAGGTCAGTTTGTTGAAACGAAATACTAAATGTGTAACCCTGTAGGTCCGTCACCCTGCATTGCCTTTCTTGAAGCAGGAGTGCTGGGCGTGATCTTACATTCCTTTGTTTACTGTTGGTTGGCATTAACCACCAAAGGGCTCTGTGCCTCTTGCTGCCTTTCTCAGTTCATGAGGTGCTTCAGAGTGAGGCCCTTTTTGTAGTAGGGGTAACGGTAATGAGGAGCTGTAGTTCTGCAGCCTCGTCATAAGCACCTTCCTTCTGTCCTGGGTTTCTTCTTTAAAGTCTCTTCACTATGGTCTGGAGAGAGAATTGAAGGGCCAGAGGGCAGCACTGCAATGGGGAGCCCCAAGTTTCATTTCCTGTACCTCATATTCCTTCCTTCCCTGCCCCTTAAGGTTGTTTTGGCCAACAAAACAACAACAAACAAAGCATTCTTAGTTTTACTTTTCTGGACACATTACACTCCCAAGAAGAGAGAAAAACCCAGCAAATGCTCAAGCCTGCATCTTAAATCTGTGCACAGAAATGAAATACTTTGACCTATTTAACAAATAACTGCAAATATATACATGTATACATATATGTAAGTGCAGGTGTAATAGCATTCATAGTCCTGGTTTAATAAAAAGTAGGTTTTATTAATAATATATTTAGGACCCTGAACAAATTAAAATTTAAATATTTGAGGAGTTAGCATAGGAAACTCAGGTGAATCTAGTTAAGGGAAGTGTGTTTCAATTCATTAAACTTTGTTAAGCACTTCCCATACGGTAAACAAATGATCAAACAAATGTGGTGCACAAATGATCAAGAAGCAATTAACTTCTCTCTGGTTGTTCAGACTGGAGCACTGGTCTCATGAGACAAACCACTTCTTTTCTCGTCCGATAGTGCTGTGCTTAGCACATAATATGTTTGTAAGTATTTCACAAAAACGACTGACATTGTGTACTAACCCATACACAGAGTATAAATAAACATTAAGGCCAAAGTAGTCCAGAAAACTTAGAAAAAGTAGCCATTTTGCTAATGTGTATGTGAACAAAGACATTTGTGTTGTGCTGCATGCTGACCTTCTGTATTGTGTTATTGTCTTTTAATCCACTTTTTGCCTGTCCTTTGGTCTGCTCTCCTAATCAAGGATCCAGATCTGCTAATCCTGCTGGTGGTAAGCCATTTCTCTTGCTGGTTTTTTTTTTGTTTTTTTTTTTTTTTTTTTTTTGCTTTCTCCTTCTTGTGTTCCTTGCATGATATTGATTGCTTTCTTTATTATGAGATTAATTAATCCTTCATTATTTTTTGTTTAAATTCTAGAATTTGAAATGGATTCCCTCCCCACCTCTTTTAACACAATTGAATAGTTTATGGGCAAAACTATCTAGTCCTGAAACAGATTTTTCATGAAATGTGTACTGGTGACTTTTACAATGAACTTTGCTTTATAGTGTTGTTAAAATACTGTAAAGTACTGGTTTTTGTGGGTAGTCCTCTTGTTTATTTTTGTGTGTTCGGATGTTTGTTTCATTTCCAGGTAAGTGTTTAAATGCCTTTTACCTCTGGGTCATTCTGTTCTGGTATATAATTATGTACATTTTATGTTTTAGAATTTTATTGTCTTCTCTACTAAAGAAGATGATCTAAGTAAATGACTGCCATTTGGTGTCTTGGTATGGTCCTTAATGTTTTGCTGTTTTCTAAGGGAGAATTTAGGTCCATAAAAAATGATCATAAAGGTATCTAGCTATACTTGGTCACTGATAAAGTTTATTGATTATATTATATAATTTAGATTTTTACTTTTATTGTGTAACTTACAATCTATATGTTCCATATGATTTATACTTTGTAGATTTTAGAGATTTACAATGAGACTTCACACACAGTTACTTTTTATGATATCCATAGATGGAAAGGGGAAAATATTGTTATTGTTTGTGGTATACACACATTTATATTTCAAAGCTGTATTAATTGGTACATAAAGATTCATAATTATATGCTTACAGACAATTACTCTTAGCAATATGAAATATTCTTCATCTCTTTAGTGTGGTGCACCTTATTTTATTATTTTAGATACAGATTTCATTTATTTTTCTGGCTTTTGAGCTACATCACTACTCTCAGGGGCAATTCCTGGCTGCCTGGGTGACCCTTGGCAGTGCTAGGGAGCCCCTATACTGTGCAGTTAATGTAACAAGAATTGGCTTTATGAAAGGCAAGCCCCTGGTCTGTCTCCCCAGCCCCCATTTTATTTTATTTTTAAAAAAACATCCCCCCAAAAAATAAAAATAAAATAAAAAACCAGAATATCTGAGGTTTTTCTTTTGCTGCTGCTGTTATTATTTGGGGGCATCCTGCCCATACTCAGGGCTTACTTCTGGCTCTAGGCGCAGGGATCACTCCTCGCAGAGCTGAGGAACCATCTGTGGTGCTGGGTCAGCTGTGGTTCTGTCACTCTGGCATTGACTATCTGTCTTTTAACACCGGACTTTAATCCAGAACATTTATTGCTGTAATAGTGTTTTGCTACCTAATTTGTGATTTTTATTTAGCAATTTACACACTTTTTTCTTTTATTTGTTAGGTTAATAGTCTCATTGATCCATTTTATTTTATCAATGTTTAAAAATTGTTGCTTTTCTGTTCTGTTGATTATACTTCAGTTTTTAATGTATCAGCTGTTGCAGACAAAAACAAAGCAGGGCCGGAGTGATATAATTGTGGGTAGGGCATTTGCCTTGCACTGACCTGGGTTTGATTCCCAGCACCCAATATGGTCCCCCAACAACTGAAAGGACTAATTCCTGAGTCCAGAGCCAGGAGTAACCCTTAAGCATTGCCACGTGTGACTTCAAAAGCGAAAAACAAAAACCAAAAAACTCACAAAAAATAAAGCACTAAAGAAGTATCTTTATCCATCTTTCCATCTCTAGATGGATTCTGTGTTTACTTGCCGTGTAGGTGGCCATCCTGTTTGATTCCCATCACTGAATGTGGTCCCTTGACCACCACCAGGGATCACCTCTGAGCACTACAAGACATGCTCCCCACCCCTAATAACCCAAAATAAAAATTAAAAAATCAGTACCTTTGCCACGATCTGTAGAAATTTGATGTGGAACAGGAGCTTTCTGTACTTAGCTTAAATTAGTCTTTGAAATTAAAATATTCAAGGTCATTTCTGTAAACATTTACATGTAATTTCTCTGTGCATAAGTACTCTTTCATACTAGCTTTATTTTTTTATGCTTTTGAATTTTACGAATTAGCATTCTCTTAAATGAAAGCTATTTTTATGTACCATTATCTTTATTATATCCAAATTACTGTGTTAACTGGCTCCCGGAGCACTGGTTTATATCTGTTCTTCCATTTTGTTTTGTTTCATTTTTAGCTGGCAGCCGATCAAGTTCCCCAGGGAAACTACTGGGAAGTGGTTATGGTGGCCTCTCTGGGAGCTCCTCAAGAGGCCCCCCTGTGACACCCTCTTCTGAAAAACGAAGCAAGATTCCTCGGAGTCAGGGTTGCAGCCGAGAGACAAGTCCAAACCGAATAGGATTAGGTAAGGATTCCCAGTGGTCTTGCCTGATGAGCATTTTGGTTTGGTTATAGTCTAATTACTTTGTCTTAAGAAGAAAAATGGGGTCTTATTTCCAAAGCAAGGATGTCACTCTGCCTGTGTTAAAATATATTTGTGTCCCTGTAATAAAATTATGGCATAGTCAAGTTTTAATTAATGCTAAAAAATTTGTGGTGCTCACTATTCAAGTTGACAGAAAAGAATCACATTACTGTGGCATTTGTTTCATAGCCCTGCTGGAAAAGCATCACAGTTGGCAGCAGGCTGGTATCTTTTCCTCCATTCTGAAGCTGTGTTGTTCTTTGACTAATTACCACTTAATAGCCATTGTCCTGTATAAAGTTCCAGAAGCAGTTTGTAGAGCAGCACTTGTCTTGATTTTAATCTTCCTTCACATAATTGATGAAAAAGCATATTTGACCAAAGACTATTTAATTCGTACATGATACTGCTCAGACATACAAATTAAGCATAGATGAAAACCAAATGTATAATATTTACTTTTGTGCTATAGTCTTTAATTTCTTTGCAAATGTGTGGAATAATACAAATTACTCAGGAGCGTAAGGACATTATATTCAAAGGCTGCTAATTGGTCTATTACCCTTTTTATTTTTAGTTTTTGCTTGCCAGTTTATTAATCAAATGTTATTAACTATTTGATTTTTAATGCATTTCTTATTTATACTAAAAGGTAAAAGGTAAAGGCCCTCCCGTTGATCGTCGATTTGCTCGAGCGGGCCCCGTAACGTCTCCATTGGAGACCTTGTTGTTACTGTGTCTGGCATATCGAATACTCTCGGTAGCTAGCCGGGCTCTCCGAGAGGGGCGGAGGAATCGAACTCGGGTCGGCCATGTTGGCCGCTTGTAAGGCGAACGCCCTACCCGCTGTGCTATCGCTCCAGCCCCTTTACCTTATTTATACTACCTTTTAAAAATACAAGTTATGTTATGTGGTTTAATGAAAAAACATCTGCTTGTACCTTTCCTCACTTTTTCTGCTTTCTGAGGATAAAAGCCTATACGAGAATTATATTTTTTTAGATTTGCCTATTTTTCTTAATAATTTGTCCTCTCAACAGTTACCACTTAAATGTTTACTGTGATTTACTATAGACATTACTAGACCTTTGGCTTAGAAAATAAAGAAGATAAGTGTAGCTTCAAAGAGCATGTGATCTTAGAGCTGAAAGTATAAGACAGTATGACAGAATACTATGAGAGGTGTTCTGACAGCAAAGAAAAAGGGATACCTCGGGTGAAGCCTTTTCTCCCTAACCCTTCCGGATTTTCCTGCTGTGTGAGAATTCCCAGAATGATCTTATTGAGATGCAGTGCAGGTGAGATTGGGAATTGGGCATTGGTGGGAAGACAGGACTAGAAAGGTATTCTTAGGGTGAGGAGGGCATGTTTTTAGCAGCTGAGGGAGCAGCATGTGTCTGCAGAAACAAGTGATTATTGAAGTGAAGGTGGTTTGTCTGGTAGGCTCAGGCAGATAAGGACCGTGGAACAAGAAGTCCAGCTTTTCAAAGCCTTTCCCTTATCGCCCCCACATTTTTTTTCTTTTTCTTTCCTCTTCTTTCTTTATTTTCCCTTTCTGTACTTTGTGCAGTGTCAAGATAAAACTCGTTGGCATGGGGACCGGAGCGATAGGATAGAAGGTTTGCACACGTTTGAGCAGGGCCCAAACCCCAGCATCCCATATGATAACCAAAGCATCACCAGGGCTAGTTCCTGAGTGCAGCGCCAGAAGTAACCCCTGAGCATCGCCGAGTGTGACCCCAAAAGATCCCCCTCACCTCCAAAAAAAAATCTTGGTGGGATGGCTTTGTAGCTTAGAGGGCATGGTTTACAGGTAGGAACCCACCCCAGGTAATCCCCTAAACTGCCGTTCCTCCAGCATTTCTGCCACACGTGACCCTCCCATACCAGAAAAAAGCATAAAACTTAAGGTTTGGGGGTAAACTATGAAAATGTGGGATAGATACTTAAGAAGTAGAAGTGAAATGTTGACAGGCTAACATTTCCACAGTAGGTGAAATATTGAGCGGTGGCTTTGTTAATCTATGTAGAAACCAGTTTTCTGTTGGTATTTCATAGCTTAAATGAACCAACAAGTTTCTTGGAAATAGTAACAGTGAGTAGTATGTGTTATACAGAGAAGATTATCCAGAGGAGATCTCTTGACTGGAATATCTTGAATTTCAAATTTGATGCTGTAGTCTTACTTGTTTGGGTTTGGTTTCATTGGGGAAACATTTGACTTCATGAATTCTACACATGAGACTTCTGTTCTTTTTTTATTGTCTTTAAGATAAAAGATAAAGATATTATTAAATAAAGATAAATCTTGGCAGTACATACAAATTAATTTCATATTTTTAATTTTTGTTTTCTTAGATTTTAGGTTTTTTGTACTAAACAAGCCATTTTGATATTCTTGAAACTGGAAAGTCGATGAACCCAGTTATCTAATGTAACATTGAGTTCTGATGGTCCCTAGTCTTAACTTTAAAATTTGTGTTGTAGAGAGTTGAAAAGACTGCATTTAACAAGCCTGTGAGCTGCACTATTAACTGTCTAGGGATTACATAGTTCTGTTCTCTTTCGAATACTTAACTTGAAACATTATTTTGAGTAGTGTGATCTAGTTGATACTTTTATTTTTTAGTTTCTTTAATGTAGGAGTACTGCTATTTATTCAGCCATGTTTGATACTTTTGAAAAAAGAATTAGTGATATATAAGGCTTTGAAGTTTAGACAGGTTCAGTTGGAGAGACTATGCACATCCACAGCAATACAAAATTTTATCTTCCCACTTCTTTTTTTTTTTTTTTTGGAGTCATATCCGGCAATGCACAGTGGTTACTCCTGGCTCTGCACTCATGTATTATTCTTGGCGGTGCTCAGGGAATCATATAGGATGCTGGAAATTGAACCTGCGTCAGCCGTGTGCAAGGCACACACCCTACCCGCTTGTGCTATTGCTCCAGCCTCTCTTCCCACTTCTTAGTACTACTTGGAGCTTCCTGATTTTTAAAATTGTTATTTTGGGGCCACATGTAGTGGCCTTACCTGCTGTACTATTGCTCTCCGGCCCCATGTGCCCGTGGTTTAATGCAGATAGGAGGATGTAGTGCTGCTTGGGGCCCTATAGTATCACTCTTTATTTTATCATAAGCTCTCATTTTAGAATAATATATATATTTAAATTGTTTTGTCTTTGTTTTGTATCCTACTTTGGACAAATAAAAATATCGGATAAATAGCTAATATCTTTAACAATATTTAAAAGTCTGCCTTTCATTTTCTTTTTCTCCACTCACTGTTGAAAAAGGCTATAAGAAACTTTTTTGTTCATTTGTTTGTTTGGGGGCCATGCCCAGTGGTGCTCAGGGCTTACTCCTGGTTCTGTACTCAGGGGTCACATCTGCCGGTGCTCAGAGGACCATAGATGCTGAGGATCCAACCAGGGTCAACCACATGCAAGGCAAACCCACTGTACTATCACTTTGGTCCCCAAAGTTTTCTTACTTTTCACTGCTTACATTTTCTGAAATAAACTTAAAGATTGAAAATATTTTTTAAATAATTGAAAATAAATAATTATTGCAGTTATTAATTTAGATCACTTTTTGCAAGACCAAAACATGAAAATACCTGTGCCTCATAGAGCTTTCCTGTGTTGAACTTTTGGGTAGTTTTATTACTGCTCCTAGTCTTCTGCTCTTTTTCTTTTTTTGCTTTTGGGTCACCCTCAGCACTACTTGGGGACACTCCTGGTGCAGTGCTCGGGGTGGTTCTCAGACGACCGTGTGGTGCCTTGGATTGACTCTCTGGGCTCCAGCAAGCAAAGCATGTGCTTCAGTCCTTTGAACAAGCTCCCCAATCTTCATGCTTCTGCTTTTGATGAGTTCTAGTAGGACCCTTTCTTAAATGGCAAAGTCAGGAGATTTCCCCTTAAAATATTAGAGTCTAGAGTATCTCTCAAGAAACAAAAAACCAACCAAATGATCTTTTAAAGACTTTACTGCGTTTCACAAAGGCTCTAGAGGAATACAGCTTTTAGAACATTCAAAGAGGTTTTTATTGTCTCTTCCTCCTGTTAGCCCTCTACCTTCATAAAGTAATCTCACCCAGAATGCTTAGTTTTGGCACTTAATGAGACCATTGATTTGGTATATTCCTTTTTAATTTTGTTACTTAATCTTTGTAATATGATTTATCTATGTATACTTTGACAAAAATCCTTGTAGGTTGATCGTTGGAAGTGGTTTTCAGTGTATGTTTTTCTTCTTATGTTTTACATTATTGAACATTTGAGCTATTGGCATCACCACTAAATCACTTTAGTAGTTTGAAACAACTATGGGTTGTGAAGGGTCTTTTCTGAATGCCTACTTATACCCTTATGTAACACCTGGCAGAATTGGTGAATGAATTTCCTAGAATGTCAGAAGATAAATAAACATTGTTAAGAATATAGGGCCAGCAAGATAGTACAGCAGATAGGGTCCCTGCTTTGTATGAGGCTGACCTGGGTTCAATTCCCAGCATCCCATATGGTCACCCAAGCACTGCCAGGAGTGACTCCTGAGTACAGAGACGGGTAACCCCTGAGCATCACTGTGTGTGGTTCCAACCAAGTCCACCTCCAGTCCCCAAAATGAATACGTACGTATATATAAACGTCTGTGTGTACATATATATATACATATGTACAAACACATAAATATACATACACATATATATTTAAATTTTCTATTTTCGAATATCTGCTTTCTTCTTCCTATGTTTTTTATTCTTTATAAAAAATCAGCACAGTCCTGGGAAAGAATTATCTCATTGATGTAACAATGATAAGGGAGTGGAAGCTGAGTGAAAATTCAGAAGTAATCAGACAATAACCATAAGAAAATGCACAATTAAGTATTTATATAAACCAAAAACTCTGTGTTTAAAAGTTATATATTGGGAGTGATAGTACAGTGGGTAGGGCATTTGCCTTGCACGCGACCAACCCAAGTTCGATTCCCAGCGTCCCATATGGTCTCCTGAGCATCGCCAGGAGTGATTCCTGAGTGCATGAACCAGGAGTAACCCCTGTGCATCACCAGGTATGACCCAAAAAGCAAAAATTAAATAAAAGCACCCTTCTTAAAAAAACAGTTATATATTGATTATTTACAGTGAATGGAATAAAACTTTTATGTATGCCTCTTTTTTTTTTTTCTTTTTTGGATCACACCCGATGATGCACAGGGATTATTCATGGCTCTGCACTCAGGAATTACCCCTGGAAGTGCTCAGGGGACCATATGGGGTGCTGGGAATTGAACCCAGTGGGCCGCGTGCAAGGCAAACACCCTACCCACTGTGCTATTGCTCCAGCCCCCTTGTATGCCTTTTTAAAAGGATCTCAGAAATATTTACATATGTACATCACCTCATAGTATGTTTCTCATTTAAATTATGGAGCTTTTTCTAAATCTTTCAAGGGGAGACTTAGAACCAGAGAGGCCAAGTGATGGGACTGGTGAATTACCGTAAACTGGAAAGGACATTTCATAAAGTAGATCCGATATTAATCATCTGAACCTAAGCAGCATTGCTTTATAATCTAGACAAATTCTTATGTATCCGTGGAGTCAGTAGATAGTCCCTTGTTTTTTAAGGATTTGATTTAGTACCTGCAGCTTTAGTCCTTAACATAAAAGCTATATTCATAATAATGTTAAATTATTAAGAATGTTTTCAAGAACTACCAGTGCATCATGGCTACTTTAAATTCTCAGGGATTTTTGTGTTGCTAAGGCACAGGAAGCAGATTTAGGCATTACAGAGAGTCTCAAGCAAAACCTTTCTTTGATTCAGATATTACTTCTGTGTGTGACTTACCTATGCTTGCCAGGACATACCTGAACACTTGGGTTTTTTGTTTGTTTGTTGGGGGCCTTTCCCATCAGTGCTAAAGGCATCCTCCTGGCTCGGCACTCAGGGATCACTCCTGACCAGGGCTTGGACCATATATGTTGCCAGAGATCAAACCTGGTTTTGGTGTGTACAAGGCACCAGACTATCTCTCCAAAGCTAACACTTGAACATTGTTCACAAACATTCAGGCTCTAATTCAACTCTTAACATGCTGTCAACAGAGAATACAGTAGGAAAGCAGTTTTTTAAAAAGATTTTTTTTTTTTCAAATTTCCACACTCTTCACTGCAGTTTTTGTTTGGCCAATAAATTGACCATTGCTGTGAAATAATAGGCTATCCTTATTATAGTATAGTAAAAATAACTATGTGAATCAAGTTGGATTTTTAACATTTCTTTGAAAGGTATTTCTCTATAGTCCAGAATTAGTATATCCTTTTTTGGGGGGGGGTCACACCCGGTTATGAACAGGGGTTGTTACTCTGGCTCATGCACTCAGGAATTACTCCTGGCAGTGCTCGGAGGACCATAAGGGATGCTGGGAATCAAACCCGGGTGGGCTGCGTGCAAGGTAAATGCCCCTACCCGCTGTGCTACCACTCGAGTCGCAGTATATCCTTTAAAAATGGAAAAAATTACTATTTCTAGTGGCCCTTACTGAAATAAGTACACATAGTCACTATGCAGATTTGTTTCTGCATATTTGCCTTACTGCATTTTGATATTTTTTTCCAATTATGGTCTTTTCTGTGCATTATAGCCAGATTATACTAGACATTACTGTGAGTGACTGTCTTCTCAGTTTTCTACTCATGACAATAGTTAACTCATCCATTAATAATCATAGTAATTGGCAATTTTCAATCAGTGGAGGGATCCTTTAATATGGATGGCTCTTTGAACTTATCAGTACACAGACTATAGACTGATGTATAGGGCTGGGTTAGTGAAGGTGCTTAACCGGGACCAGAGGTGGAAAGCAGGGATTAATTATTGGGACCAGTAGAAGAAAGTGGATCAGCAATCAGTCTCTTTAACTGTTGGTTAACTGTTGGTTCAGTTTGAAGTATGGACAGTGTCTAATTGTGTCTAATTAGACTTCTTTGCAAAGAAGGCTAGGCTGGGAAAAGTGAACACTCTTCCTTTCAGTTAGGTAAGTTCATGGATTTCAGTGGCCAGAATCTTTTATTTTTCTGTCTTTAAAATCCATTTAAAATTATCTAAGAACTTAGTGCATTTGAAAATGGCTTTGGTCTTTATCCTCTTCTGGACATGTTTGCTGAAACTATGAAAACTGATCGTGTCCGAAAGACTTTTGGATCTTGTGTTTTTTGCCCCCCCATTGCCAGTTTGCTCTTTGGAAAGCTGTCTTTTTCTTTGGAAGCTTTTCTTTTCATTTCTAACATTTGCGTATGATTTCACCTTCCTACTAAAATGTGTAGCTTTCGGAGGCTTTGACCGCAACAGAGGCATCCTGCAAAATTCGCTCCTATTGTCAAAGAGAGTCAGGGAAAGATCAGCGTGGCTTGGTGTTCGGTGGTCAGAACTCCTCACGCTGGCCACTTCGCTCGGGATGACTTGAACAGAATGTGACTGACATTTTGTGAGTTTTCTGCCTTCATTAAACTTGTTCACCTTCTCTGAAACCCCTCATGCTGCACACTAGCACGGAGCAGCCGTATCCCTCGACCCAGCATGAGTCAGGGGTGCAGCCGCGATACCAGCCGTGAGAGCAGCCGAGATACGAGCCCTGCTCGGGGCTTTCCTCCGCTTGGTGAGTACCCGTAGGCGCTGACTCTCAGAGCAAAGAGTTCCTTCCCCGCTCCAAATGCTTGTCCGAGACACCGCTGGGTGGAATGACCTGCTTTCCCTCCTCTGCTGTCTTGTGATCCTTTCTTCTTTCTCTCCTCTTCCTTAGTTCCCCTTCGTTGTCCCCCCTCTGCATGCTTAAATTGCGGCAGCTTCCGATTTTGATAATATTGGAGGAAAAAAGCACCACTTCACTTTGTACAGCCGTTGTAGTTGGCCACTTGCTTCCAGGCTCGCCCCTCTGTGGTAATAACATTTTCTGCTTAGAAGTAACGCTGCTCCAGAGCATAGCTATAATTACTGACTTTGGAATTACCTTTTCTTTTTTTTTTTTTTAATTAGTGGCAATTAGGCCATATGTGATTGAGTTCAAGTAAGAAGTCAAAGAAAAGCACAATAACATTTAGGAAACAAGAGTTGATGGCATTAGTCTTACAGCAGCATGAAGATACTAGCCACGTTTTTTTGCTGAGTGAAAGCTTTCTTTAATGCCATACTAAAGCGGCACTTTGATTAAACTTCTGAGTTTGTGCAACACAGTGCAGAACTGTACGACATTCACTGTTAACTCCAGATATTTTTATTCTTCCTGGGATCCATAGGCTGTTTAATGTCTGTGACTCATGCCATCCCCATACCCACCCTGCCTCCCCCCCACCCCAAATCAGTATTGGGTTGCCAGGAACTACTATAAGTGTGTATCTCATATAGCTAGCCATATGCCCATGAAGCTGTCTTACTTCTCATCCCCTCAGTTTTTCTTATAGCCAGAATTTATATTTTCAAAATTTCAGGATGTCATATAAAAAGAGAAACTTGTATTCTTTATATTTGACAGTTACCTTTCCTTTTTTAGTTTTAATAGTCTTGCCCTGTCTCTAAAATGGGCATATTTTAACTTTTTCACCTGGTGCAAGTTATTAATCCTTATAGATAACCATCAATGCATACTTTCACAAAAAAAGATACTTTGTATTCTTCAGTCAATGCAGTATTTTCTTCTTGGTTTAGTGTAATAATAGGTGGAAATAATTTTACAGCGATTAGCCCTAGACCTGAAGTTTTTTGGAACTGTTGGACAGGAGCAGTCTGCTGTTTCAATTCTAATCATATAGCCAGACTCTTACTGTATCAAGGTCAGTGCCAGAGATGGATATTATCACCAAAAGAATGAAGGTCTTAATATTTGCCTCTATCCTCTTCTAATGTCAAACGCTTCTTCTGAATATCTTTTTTTCTCAATTGATGTCAGTAATCAAGCCCTGATATTTCTTTATGACCCATTGTCCTTTGGGCAGTACTGCAAAAGAATAGGTCAACCCAGGCAGGAGCCCTGCCCTGTGATTCCCGGGACTCCGAGAGAAGGCACCTTTAGGAGACGGTCAGTCTTACTAGCATTGCGACTCCAAGAGGGACAGCTCGCCCAGAACACACTAGCTATCCCACAGCAGTCTGACGCAATAGGTCAGAATTCTCAACAAATCAGGACAATGATGATTGCTTTTTTTATTTTTATTTTTTCCTGAATGAACTGGTGATTTTTCCTTTTAATTAAAGGCTATAAACCTATGCATCCTTGCTCAGCTTCTGACCTTCCCAACAACCTGTTATGAGTGAACAGTCCAGGCTGTGTCTGACTGTTTCATACCTCTTAGCAGCTACTCAGCGTCTGTATTTCATATGTGTCCTTGTCCTTCTGTTCCAGTCCATGGAAGCAGCTTTTGTAGTCCAGCATGTTGTCTATGGACCAGGCAAAGAGGTGCTGAATTCTTGAGGTCCTGATTGAAGCTTGAGTAGTTCAGTGGTCTTAAGTCTGTTTTTCACTTTTTTTCTTTGCTAAAAATTCATTTGCTTAAATGTCTGCTTAAGAGTGTTGAAATGTATCATGTACAAATGTATACGCAGTCAGAATATACTAGCCACTATCTCCCCTTCCTATGGAAAGCTAGCATCAACACGTCTTTTGTTGTAGTCTGGGCAAAAGTTGACATTGTTTGAGCTGAATTTTTATTCCATGGCTTTTCTTTCCCTCCCCCCAAACTCCCCATGAATTAAATCTGAAGCTTAGTCCAGTTTAAAAAAAAAATGGTGCTTGCATGCACCCAGTATGATTCTGAGTGTTTCGTGGGCATAATCTTCTGTGCTGTGTCTACCCTCGAGGACAACATTGTTCCCCTATGCCAGATGACAAAACAAGGACTTACATAGATTAAGTCACTGCTTTTTAATTAATTAATTAACTTTTAAAATCAGATGGGGTGCCACTCTCTCTCTCTCTCTAGCCCCAGGTGAAGTCACTTTGTCTCAAGATTACACAGCTCAGAGGTTGAGGTGGAGTTTGAATACAGGTCTGACTTCAAAGCTTGAGCATTACCCTTCGAGTTTTGAAGTCCAAGCTCGGGTGTGAGAAGGTGCTTGTCCCCACAGGCACTTCAGCTAACACAAAGTTTCCTTATCCTCATTCATTTTAATAAGCCTTTCCTATTCCCTTTATAAGTTGGTGAGATTGTGTGTTAGTGTCCTTTAACTCACACAGCTACACATAACTAACAGGGAAAGTTTTTCAGTGAGCAAATAGTTGATGGTTTGCACTTTTACTGCAAGATTATTTGGGGTTATTTCAATGGCACGGATATATATGATGACACTGAAAACTTGTAAATGAAATTATGGGCTAGGAACTGTTGTAAATCAGACTTGGATCTAAGTCACTTACTTTTGTTAGGGGTTCATGAACATATGTGATAGAGACTCATCATCTGATTGATTTGCTGTGGAATATTCTATTGACACGAAAGACTATAAGAAACTTTCAGATTGAACCTTAGTTTAAATCCTATATTTCATTTAAACTATCACAGTACAGTGTTATGAAAGCTGTAGAATATTATCAGTTTATTTCTGTGCAGCATGAGGAATTAGGAATTTTCTTTTCCTATTTTGTCTAACTTCTGCATGCTGGTAAAATTTGCCTGTATTGATCACGTAATCTTTGCTATTTAATACTACATACAGGTATTATAATACCACAGGTATGAGCATTTGATAAAGTGGCATGAACTTAAATACTTTAAATTCTATTGAAGAGTTTTAGGTTTTCATATTTTATAACTAAATATATGTTAACATGTACAGGATACTATAGTTGTATGAATGAAATATTGCATGCTTAGCAATACTCTGTTAAGCCTATGAATTTCCTGTGGTACTATCATGTTTTTTATAGATTACTAAAAGAAGCTTTTCCTGAGGTAAAGAAAAGCCATATGATAATGGTATCATGGTTTGAACTAATGCTAATATTTCATGGTTAACTTGAGAAGTTGCTGACTCCATGATGATGGAGTTAGTATACCCGTCCTTGGAATGATGAATTATATGCTTATTGTGAAAACTTGCTAAATAATGTTTAATGTCTGAATGTAAAGTGGAGTTTGTATACAATCCTGTCACCACCCACACCACCAGCCCCATTATTTTTATGACAGTTACTCTGGCACCATTTTATATGTTTTTTATATATACACACACACACACACGCACATATATATACACATATGTGTGCGTGTGTGTGTATATATGTATATGTGCGTGTGTGTGTGTATATATATATATATATATATCTGATCCCTTGAACTCTCAAGAGGTGGGTACTAACTTGGTCCCATTTTACAGGTGAGAAAACTGAGGCACAGGGAAGTCTGGTACTTTGCCCTAGGTCCTATAGCTGATTTTCCCCAAACCTAGATTTTGACTCCAGTTGTAGTTCAGAACTGGTGTTCATAGCCAAAGTACACAACAAGTGCCTCTCCCAAGAATGTCATTCAGCCAATTACAACTAAATTTCCAACAGTCAGATAATATAGGCATTAATAATGAGGATACTCATGCAACAGAACAGTAACAAAAAAAATTAGATTGAGGAAAAGAATTCCAATTGTGTAGCCCCCTTGTGATTTCATTCTATTTCTGTTCAAATAACATTATGAACTTCTATGCTTTTGTTTTTGGTGCATGGTTGCATATGCATCACACCGATGAGACATCTCGTGAGCCGAGTTAGTAATCCATCCTCCTCCTGTTCCACTCTGGGGTGTAATGGTGCACTGTGACTCCCGATGTTCTTCATGTTGCATATTTCCATAATGACTGCTAGAGGCTTCGTGGCGTAACTATCCACCTGGAGTCTGAGTTAGTCGATGCATACAGTATGGAACACCTCAAAGAGTGCCTTTGTTGTGCCCGTGTGTTTCATAGCTGCGCGAGAGCCAGCAGGTGGCCATGAGGTTTGGGAATTGGCATTTGCCATCATTCATCCCCAGCACCATTTCTTTTCATGAGCAAACATGGCCTTGTTGGTAGCAGTCCCTGCATTCCCTCTGGACTGTGGCATTTCCTGTCTCTGGTACTTCTGTGTTAATCCTGTGGGTGTTGCCGTTCCTTTTACCTGCAGCCTCTCGACGTCATTCCAGGTCCACTAGTGCTCTCTCCACTGCTGAATCTGTGGGGCAGTCAGGTGAACAAGTGCTAACTGCATGACTCGGCTTCTTCATGTGTTCTAGTTTCACACTCATTTAACATTTGTTTTCATCAGTGTCGGCTAGCACTTGGCATGTATGCACCTCATGTTTTTTTTTTTCTGATGTGCTTTAATTTTTTTTTAAGTTGTTGAATGTTTATGGTTCTGTTAATAGGCTGTAGATGCTTTTTAGCCTGTTTGAAAATATCATTTCTCCAGTGTCCATATTTGTGTTAAAAACAATCAAAAACAACAACAAAAATGAGAAAGCAGTTCTTTTCCCTTTTACTCCCTCCCCAAAGAGAATAACCAAAAATAAATTTCTTGAAAGGTCATTATGGCCTTTGGGTATGCATATCATCCAATGGACTCTTTCATCTCCAAAGTTCTTTGCTCCCAATAAAGTGATTATTAATGTCAGTTATTAATGTCAAGGTGCTAATCATTTGGAAGCACTGTTTAGCCACCATTTGTTCCAAATTGTAGTATATGGAATTTCATATGTATACAAATAAATGCATTGTCCTAGTACTTTTACAGGAAAATAAATTCACCATTTAAATGACAATAAAGTGAGGCTAAAGGTAGTAGCCTTTGCAGCCTGCAGGCCCTAAAATCTTCCATTTTCACCCCAGTGAGTAATACCAGAAACCCCCTGATTGGCAACTGGGGCAGAAAGCAATAAGCCAACAATTAATTATACAACAGTCTGCCAGATTTAGCTATTACCATTTTGATATGCTGATCGTCTCCAAGTTAAGTGAGGCATATCTTTAAAAGGTAGACTGTCCATGGTGAGAGCTGTGGCCAGTTCACAGCATGAGGCATTTCCTATGTTGCCCCTGAAACTGGCTGTGCATTTTATCAGATCTACTCTGATGAGTGTATTCCCTGCAGAGGAAGGGCCAGACCCAGGGCACAGTCATAAGTATCCATTCTCTGGAGATGGAGCTTCATCCGAGTTACAGCACTGAGAATGCAGAGCAGACCAGCGTCTGGTGAAAACAAAGGCTTATAATTTTGTTTGAATCCAGACAATCATTTGTCCTTAAGATCTGAAATTCAAATTATCTATGTTAGATATCACATGATTTGCAGTCACTGTGTATGGCAAAGCAGTATGCATCTGGGAAGAATAATTGCATTGTTCTTACAGTTTTAATTTTGTCTGAAAAATCAGTATTATCCCTGGAGCAAGAATTGCTGGCATGAGATCTACTTTTTTTTTTAAGACTCTATTTAAGTTTATGCTGGGTAATTTTTAAATGGCTTATAACTGAATTATTTTCATTTTGTTCATAAATCTCTTACTATCTACCCTTTTTTAATGGAAAGCAGTAAACACAGTTCGTTTATAAACCATAAAACAAATTTTCGTGTTTCATTTCAGCTGATAAATTCGTATATTTGTAGGTATGTAGATATCACTATTTTGTCTTTATAGGCACATAGATTTTAAAATACAACCATAATTTTAAGCAATTCAGTGTACTGACATTCATTATAATCAGTACATTAAAAAAGGGGATAGTATACATACAATTTTTGTTTCTTTATAAAATTCATGATTGTATATAACTTCTGATTAGCAATGTTTAATTGTTTTTATTTTCTGTGGCAGTGCAAAGTGTAATGTTTTGAAATTGATATTTTAAAAAAAGCAAAGTAGTATTTCACTTTTAAAGTTAACCAGTTGTTTAGGTTATTCTTACTCTATAGCTGAAACTTTAAATCCATTATCTTACAGGAAAGAAATGCTAGTTTTTATTCTAATCCTTCATTACTAGAAGTACTGTAAAAAATAAACACTAGCTTTTTTTTTACTAAAATATGGTTAACACAGATTTTTTCTTGTCTAAACACTTTCTCTTTTGTTAACAAAGACAAAATATTTTTCACCTTAACCTTTTTTCTTCCAAAGGTTTTTTTTTTACTGAAAAATAACATTTTAAATAAGTTAGTATGAGCAGAGAGCTTGATATACTTTTAAAAAATAAATTATACCATTTCTCCTGTTATAGTTTAATCTCAGCACTTTATAAGGAAGGCTTAGTGGGACTTCTAAAAAGTTCATCTTGGGCAGGGAAGTGACTTATTAGAACATAGTCACATACCACACATATGTAGAAGCCCTGCTCCATGTCAGCATCTTCTTGCCCCTGTCCTCCCCAAATTAATCTTTATCTGTGATTATTAGCAAACTTAAAATAGTTGTCTGAACAGCTAAAATTAATTTTAAATAAAATTTAAGCAAAATTAAAATTTTTTTGTGTATAAAAGCTGTCATTTTCAATTCCCCTTACAGAACTCGAGAAAAAAATTATACTGGTCTTGTTTGAGTGTTTAATGTTTTACAGAGAGGATATTAATTTTTTGTAGTGATTATTAAAATTTTCCAACAAAATTATTTCTAAATACACATGATACATTACTAACAGGTTCTTAAGATTAGTTGCACTTAATAATGGCTGAAAGTAGTGGCACTAATGAAAATTTCCACAAGTCGGTTGAATTTGTTTCAGACACTATAAAAAAAAATAATAAGGTGCACATTTCATTAGAACTTTTGTCCAACCACAATGCTTTCTAAATAGATTTGAAGACTCAGTCATAAGCCAGCTCCCTCCTCTAAAAAAGGTCCCACCCCATCATCTGTACCTCAACTTTTCAAAAATAAAATTTCATTTAATCCCTCTTTAAATGGTCAGGATGATTTACGGCATGATATTCTTAAATACAAAAAACTTAACCTCAGCCACTGATAAACCAGTCAGTTGTAGCTAAAACCAACAGTCAGGCCAGAGACCTTTCTTTGCCTCTCTCCAGTAGATGGGTAGAGGCAGGGCCCCTTGCAGAGAACTGAGGACATTTGAATTGAAGTGACACGTCTCTTGCTTTTTCTATTTTTTTCTGTTTAAATAGACCGGTTTGGACTTGGCCAGGCAGGCCGAATACCAGGTTCCGTGAATGCCATGCGAGTTTTGAGCACAAGTACAGATCTTGAAGCTGCAGTTGCAGATGCCTTGGTAAGAGCCCTGTATCAAGCGTCTGAGCTATCCACCTCTCATGTTTTTCTCTGTCTAACAGGAAATTGCCTCGAACGTGCTAACTCATCTTTGACAGTCTTGAAAATTGTGTGGTTATGGGTAAATTGGTGTTGCTTTCTTCATAGATGTTCACCTTCTCCATGTAAGAGAAAATGGCCTCACCAGAAAGTATTACTGTCCAGTGTAACTCCTGTGCTCCTAAGTAACAAGGAAGTTTAGATGACATCGGGTTTCTCTGATGCCATGGGCTTCTTACTTTCTTTTATCCACTCTCCCCTGCCCCCAGCATTTCTTATTTCCATTCTACTGCTTCTGTTGCTTTACAGGCTCTGATGGCATGCCTAAACATACTGTTAAGCCAGTCAGTAATGGAGTTTGAAGCTTAAAAAAAAATCTTCTATTGATTCTCCTCCTAGTTGTTCCATATGATTTTATGTTTCTAGTTTTTGGTTTTTAATGTGTCTTTGAGTCACTATTTAAAGACTCTTTCCCAGATTCTCTTAAATTTTTGTTTTGTTTTGTTTTGGGCCAGACCCAGCTATGTTTGGGGCTAACTCCTGGTTCTGCACTCAGGAGTCACCCTGACTGTGCTCCAGGGACCATATTGGATGGCGGGGATCCATCCTGGGTTAGCCAACGGCAAGGCAAATGCCCTCCCCGCTGTACTATCCCAGTCCCATTTTTCCAGAGTTTAAGATGAGCTCTTTGAGGCTATGAAGATGTGGTAGAATAGATTTTTACTTCATGATAAAGTAATACATAAAAAAAGTAGTATCTATTTCTATATATCTAATGGTTCTAGCAAACAGGTTCCGTGGTAGAATCAGATTATAGTCAAATGGCTTTTTAAAGACACATTCCAGCTAGCAGTAAGACAGTCTCTGCATATTAGTTTATGTGCCTGGCACTTAAAACAGGCAACTCTTGAGGACTGTTTGGTCTTGCTTGTGCTGTTCAAGACTTAATCTCTTCTAAGGAAAAGGATATTAGAAAATGCCCTGTTTCCAGGCCCTAAACATTTTAAATACAGCCTTTTTCCCTCAGATAAATTTTACACTTTTCAACGCCAGGAACTCTCTCTTTTGTCCCATCTCTTCTCTCCCTCATTTATTCTTGCTCAGTCAGATTTTCTTTGACAAATATCTCTGAGCCAGCAGTGTGGTTGGCCTGTAAATCCAGTCTCCCTGGCCAGCTCTATTCCTGATACATAGAAGGGTTTTTATTTTTAACCCCAGACAGATACTGGGATTCAGGATGATGACCCTCGTCCTGACCTTTACCATCAGAGTCTCGTGCACTGGAACAGAATTCTGTGGAGTTGCTTAAGTTGAAGTAGCAGGTTTAGAGTCTTCTGTCTAATCAGAGCCCTTCAGAAGTACAGATCAGCAAGGTGGGATATGATGAATATGTGAAATGCTTGTTAAATTGATCTTCCAAGTAAATGCAGGAGGGTCTCACAGTTCTTTAAAGAAATGCACAAGGAACTATGTACAAAGCTTGAAGGTGCAGAACAGGATGTAAGAGTTTGAGCTTAGGCTTTATTGAACTTGGACTTTCTTCTGAGTTCTAACTCTCATTACAGTCAGGCTGCCCTTATCACTGTTCTGCCCAGACTTCTCTGTCTCTCCAGGTGAGCTGCTTCAGCAGAGCGAACACAGGAATGGTACACAGTCTTTGCCTTACAGATCAGAAGACCAGGACAGGAAGACAGAACATATTTTAGGAATAGACAGCGGAACATATGGTGACTTTAGAGTGTCACCTCAGGGGTAGGAGGACAGTTTAAGCAAGGAATTACTGCAAGAAAGAGTTAAAAAGTGGTCACAGGTCTTATTAGAGATGTGAGAGCATAGGAAATGCCATTTGTGAAAGCTTCCTTGATTATTATGCGCTTGATATGAACCGCTTGCTAACCTGTATTTTTTGTTTGCTCAGATATGTTTTGCTGTACACTTTTGTTGCAAGAACAATCCCCACATACGCTTCTGACATAATTCTCTATGCTTTTTCCCTACCCTTCAATATTTTCCTGCCTACAGCTGTTAGGAGACTCCAGGAGCAAGGTACCGGTGCTTTAACTTTTGTTTTACAACTTTTATTTTTTGCTGTTGCGAGTATTTTAGGAGCTAGTGAAAGCAACCCCCCCCCCCCCCAAAAAAAATATTGTTTAGAAATTCTGGTCTGAATTATGATTTCGTTGAATCTGGTGAAGCTTTTGTTAGTGATGGATTCAGTCACCTTTCACATTTGTTTTAGTGTTTCTTTTGATTGTCAAGCTCTTCTGTTCCAATTAATGTTTCATTTTATTTATTAACTCAGTGTGTGTCTACTCTGATGTCATTATTTTATGAATGGATTTATTCAACTCTTCTCTTACTCTAGGAATCTAATTTCTGTATAAATAACAATTCATCATCCTAACAAAGATACTTTTGAGTGTGGAAGAAGGTGCTGTTAATAATTATGATGGGACAGTAGACTTCAGAAAGCAGACCTGTGCTGAGCAGATTGGAACATATAATAAATCATTAGAAAATGATTTTTGTATAGTTTAGGCCAAGAACTTACTCTCTTGTATTAAAATTTTTTATCAGTTTTATATAACTGTTGATAAATTATTTATGTTTTATGATTTTTAATTCCAAGTAAATGAACATATTTATTCTCTTCAAAGAAATAAATAATGTGATTATTGTAGTCTACAGGAAGCCTCCTTACATTACAAAATGATGATTTAAGGGTCCTTTACTTAGATTTCTCTGCCACTGATATTCAGTTTTATTTATTTATTTTGATTCTTCAGTTTTACACTTGAAATCATGAATATTAAGAGGATAATTTGCCTAAAGACTAATCCCACTCACCATCTATTGCTCTTAATTAGGAAGAGGTTGCCAGGTGCACATACCTGCCATAAATTAAGAGATGAACCAGATCAGTTAATAGATACATTTTATCCTGTCATCAAGCCTGTGTGAGGTCACCCTGTCCCTGTCTTGAATAAGGACTGAAGTTCGAGGGCTCCGGGCTTTCTGGAGTAACACAGTCCCTCCGCATGGCCGCAGGACCATCACCCAAGGTCCATTTGGCTGGCACCATCCACACTTTTCCTGAGAACCTGCTGCTTTCTCTGGGCCTCTCTGTTTTTTCTCTTTACTACACCTTCTAGGTGACTGCTCTTCTGTTTTGGTTTCCCCAGTCTGTAAACAGCACAGGGAAAATGTGGTGCGTTGTTTACGTTTTGTGTGTGTACGTGTGTGTGTATGTGTGTGTTTTCCTTTTTCATTTAAACTCTTTGTTGTTGATTTTGTTTGGTATGACTCATGGTCATTTCGCCTTTCCATTTCTTCCTCAATCACCCCCATTTCTCACTGGATCTGGCAGAAGAAGCCTGTGAGGAGGAGATATGAGCCATATGGGATGTATTCTGATGACGATGCCAACAGTGATGCCTCGAGTGTTTGCTCTGAGCGCTCCTATGGCTCCAGGAATGGTGGCATTCCCCATTATCTGCGGCAGACTGAGGACGTAGCGGAAGTTCTCAACCACTGTGCTAGTTCAAACTGGTCAGAAAGGAAAGAAGGGCTTCTAGGCCTGCAGAACTTACTGAAGAGCCAAAGAACGCTGAGGTGAGGACCCAAGGACAAAATTGTGGGTTCAGTTTGAGTCCTATTTTGCACTCCTCAGGCTTAACTCATTTCCCTGTCATTAATGGAGGGCTGATACAGTTTCAGGTGCTGGGAAAAAAGACACTAAAGGGGCTAAGGTCTTTGCCTTCCAAAAACGTTGTGGGGGCGGGGGGGCGGGGGGGAGCTGGAGTGATAGAACAACAGATGAGGCACTTATCTTGCACACAATCAACCCAAGTTCAACCCCCAGCATCCCATATGATACCCTGAATCTGCCAGAAGCGATCCCTGAGCACAGAGCTAGGAGTCAGCCCTAAGCACGACTGGGTTGACCCAAAACGCAACAGAGAGAGAGAGAGAGGAAAAAGAGGTGGAGGGGTGGGAGAAAAGGCGCTTGCACACGCAGCTGACCTAAGCTTGATCCTCAACATCCCATGTGGTCTCCTGAGCATGGCCAGGAGTAATCCCTGAGCACAGAGCCAGGGGCAACCCCCGAACATCACCAGATGAGGGCCCGAAGCCAAAATAATAATAATAAAACTACTTTGCAGGTTGGTATCATTCATTACACTTTTGGATAATTTGATAAGCAGTGTTTAAATATACACACATGCATAGGAAGAGGCTAAAATGGAGGCCATCAAACTAGTAATTTAGAAATCTCTTGATAAGCACCGATCTAGTCTAGATCGAGTTATTAATATTGTCAAAGTACTGTTGGTCCCAGCTGTCTCGTCCCTGTGGGAGGACATTATTCAGGAATGATTTCAGCAGGAGCTGACCCTTCTCTCCGGCCTTGACGTGAGTGGGGTTCGGCGGCTGGGGACATGCTCAGCGGTAGAGCACTTGCCTTGAGCGTGCGAGGCGCTGGGTTTGGTTCCCAGCAGTTCGAGATCCCTTGAACCGGGAAGCTCCTGATCACCACTGGGAGTGGCCGAAACCCCTTCCTCACCCCCAGTGAAGGGGAGTGGGTGATTCAGGAGGACAGTTGAAGATGAGAGAAAACAAAAGAGCTGCTAGGGTGAAGTGAGTTTTGGCTGTGGTTTCGGCACATTGTTGGCAAGATGTGCTCTCTCTTCTTCAGTCTTCAGCAGCCATGAGAGAGCTTTTCACCTGCTAAATGACCTGGCTATAAAGATACCAGGGTACATGGTCGGTAGTAGAACTAAATTAAGCGCTAGGTCTGTCGGTCCCCCACGCACATGCTTTTCCCAGTTGGGTCCATCGTCTTTCATCTGTGGCAGGAGAGAGAGATGTGGATTTCATTCACGACTTTGTCATTTTCACGTCTGTGAACTTGGGCAGCCAGTCCCTAATAACTCAGTGTTCTCATCTGAAAAGGAGAGCAAAACCACTGTGGTTTTATCTTCCTGTTTAACTTCACCATGAATTCATAAGACAGTTCATCTTTTTAAAAAAGGCTTTGTTATATTTAAAAAAATCATAAAAAGAAGGTATACAAATTGACTAAAATAAAGGGATTTTAAAAATCACATGGAGGGCTGGAGCGATAATCCAGTGGGAAAGGCGCTTGCCTTGCTTACCGTACCTTACCTTGGTCTGACCCAAGTTCGATCCCTGGCATCCTATATCCCCCCACCCCGTATCCCCAAGAACAGTTCCTGAGTGCAGAGCCAGAAATAACTCCTGAGCATCATTGGGTGAGACCCCAAAACTAAAAAAAAAAAAGTCACATGAGACTGGAGTGATAGTACAACAGGTTGGGAGCTTGCTTTTGCATGCAGCTAACCTGGGTTCAATTCCCAGCACCCCATATGGTCCCCAGAGCCCTGCCAGTAGTAAGTACAAAGTGCAGAGCCAGATATGCCCCCCTCCAAAAAAATATGCCACATCTTAAGCAATTTCCACTGACTTACTGCATTTTTAATATATTTTTTCCATATTATTTTCTCTAGTCGAGTAGAATTGAAAAGATTATGTGAGATCTTCACCCGAATGTTTGCTGATCCTCATAGCAAGGTAAGTCTGAGAGTCATGCTTTACATTCCTACCTGCATGTCTGTGTGAACCGTATAATACACTACTTCAGAATGAGGCATAGAGGCTGGAATGATAGTACCACCTGCAGGGTGCTTGACTTAAACACGCCCCAACCTGGATTTGATCCCCGACCCCATTTGTTCTCCCAAGCCTGCCAGGAGTGGTGATCTCTGAGCACAGAACCAGAAGTAAGCCCTGAGCACCACTAGGTGTGCTCCAAAAGTAAAAGAAGAATGAGAAATGGTTTTCTGTAGTGAAGTTTAGATCATGCAGATTAAACACCGATTTTGCCAGTGTAGACCCAAAACTAAAACACCCAACCGATCGAACTTAAAAAACATCAAGTTCACATGTGTTTCAAGTAAGAGTTATACTAGAGAGAGAGTCTGTCACCCAGCAGATATTTTGGGATGCCTTCTGTTTGACAAAAATTGTGGGCCAATGCTGGGTAACAGGGCAGTGACTTAAAAAAGCATTGTAAGTGGGTGATTTTTTGGGAACCCATATTGAATTTGTGTGTTTAGGACAAGATAGAAAAAAATGGGAGCATTTATGTAATGGATTTTTTTTTAAGGTTCAGGATTTCCCTCCATGAGATTTTGTTTTCCCTAAGAACTGGCTGGAGCATGGCTGCATAGCTGGTTCCCTTACCTCCTAGGGCTAAAAAGGCCATTGAGGCTAAGGACTGTCTTTTTATTTATTTATTTATTTTGCTTTCTGGGTCACACCCGGCGATGCACAGGGGTTACTCCTGGCTCTGCACTCAGGAGTTACTCCTGGAGGTGCTCAGGGGACCATATGGGATGCTGGGAATCGAACTCGGGTCAGCAGCGTGCAAGGCAAACGCCCTACCCGCTGTGCTATCTCTCCAGCCCCCGGGACTGTCTTTTTAATAAAGGAATGCCTGCTGAGGGTGCGAACTTCAGGAGAGGAATAGGCCTTTCTAGAAGCAGTGCTTAGAGAACAGGCCTTTGCAAAAGTTTACTTGGAGTCTAGATTTTTACTAAATGCCTTTGTTTAGAAGGAAGCTTTTAGAAGCTCTTAGAAACTTTTTAGGGAAGAAAATTGCAGTGGGGAGCACAGAGCAATAGTACAGAATTAGGGAAGACTATATTTAATATGTAGCTGACCCCTGTTTGATATCTGGCACCACATATGATTCTCTGAGCACCACCAAAAGTGACTCCCGAGCACAGAGCCAGAAATAATCTCTGAGCACCGCTGGGTGTGGCGCCGTTCTCTCCACCCCAAATGGGAGGTAATGATACAGGGTAAGTTAACATGTAGGTAAACGACAGAAACCAGAGTAGAAATTGATGAATTGATAGAATCTTTAATCAGCAGAAGCATATCTTACGTGTGTGATGTGTGGAATTTAATTCTCTTATACCATGGTTTTCATTGTGAAACTAGGTCTCTTTTAAAGTCATACAAGGAAATGTTTAGCCAAAAAGTCCAAAAAGTTAGTTGCTCTGATCTCCGTCCTTTTTTTCTGTCTTATCTTCCTCATAGGAATTGCCCTTGTAATGTTAAAATACCCGTTCAGTCATTGAGCACTTACTGAGTATAATCTATGCAGAAACCTGTTAGCTCTGCTTTTCAGATGTTCGTAAGAGCATAAGAGGATGAGTGCAGGGGTCAGCTGGGATAGTTCTCTAGCAATATCCTGAAGTATGTCTTCAAATTTCCCTTGTGATCTCACGGCAAGGTTAATGTTAACTATAAAATTCAGGAGAGGTTGCATTTAACAACCACATAGATAGGCAAAAATAGAATCATCAGATTTTAAAATCTAAGATATTGTTGGAAGCAGTAAAGCTTAAGCATACATAGCATAAGGGCTATTAGACGATTTTTGACATTGATGAAACTTTTGTTACCCATTACCTCTAGATTGCTGATTCAGCACAAGAATATGAGACTAAAGAAGGAATTTTGTTTGCATCAGAAGGCTCTTGTACAGTGAGTTTGGGGTCTCAGTTTAGTTAATATTTGCCAGTTACCTTTGAGCTAAGGCAGTGATCTCACAGCTGAGGCTCACTTTTTTTCTGAGCTATCTCAAGGGAGACCCCTGGTGGTTAATAGTGGCTTTTAAAATTAAGTAGGTATAATGACTGAGTTTTCCCAGTAGAACAAGACTTACTACCCAAGTAGGGGCACAGTGCTGCTAATGTCTCTGAAACTGGTTCAGAGATATCCTACTGTGGTTTGTCCTACCTTAAGTAGTAATGATTACATAGCAATTTGAGAATCCCACAAACTAGCAGTATTCTGAGCCATACTCTTTCTTACCTTATAGTGCCTTGGCACATCAAGATAGATAACGGAAAATAAAACTAAATAAACAGGAGTGCTCCCCCCAAATTCTTTAATAGTGTTGAGTGCCAGATAACAATAAAAGAGTAGAATTCAAATGTGAAAGGAAGGAAAGGGGAAAATGAGGAAGTCCTTCAGGATTAAAATGATACTTTTCAGCAAGATTAGTTTCTCTGTATTGATTTTCAGAGTCATAGTAATGAAGAAGAGAGTATTAGCAATTTGTGCCATTTTCAAATCTTATAAGAAACTGCATGAAATGATATTAATTCACTGTGGACTAACATAAAATTTGTTTTGTTGCATGGCCTGGTTTGCGGTGGAATTCACTACAGAGAGTAAGTTTCCATCCTTTTTCCTTTATTTACTTTAATACATTTGCCTCTGTAACATGACTGATGGTTAACAGTGTCATGTAAGACTTAAGTCTGGGAAAAGCCAGTTTGGACATTTATAATGTTTTATAGACTTTGGAAGAAATCATGAATTATGAGTGTGAAATGTTTGGTTTATAATTGTGTCCAGGTTTTCAGTATGTTTTTGGAGACTCTCGTGGATTTTATAATAATTCATAAAGATGACTTGCAAGACTGGCTTTTTGTTCTTCTGACACAATTGCTTAAGAAAATGGGAGCAGATTTACTTGGGTCTGTACAAGCAAAAGTTCAGAAGGCTCTCGATGTCACAAGGTAAGTGTTTAACAGCCTTTCAATTTTCTTGAGACATTATTGCGATAACGCTGAGTAAGTTTAGGAGGTGCAACAGAATGATTTGATATACCATATTTATTGATAAATGAGTACCTATAATAAGGTTAGCCAACACTTTCTTAGCCTCAGATTACCATTTTTTGGATATTGTGGTAACATAGATCCCCTTTCTTAGCAACTTTCCAATATAGCATACATTATTAACTATAATCACTGTGCCATGCATTCCCTCCTCAGAACTTCCTCATGTAATAACTGGAGCTTTGTACATTTTAATGTACATCTCCCCTTTCCCTTACCTCCTAGCCTATGGCAACCATGCACCATTCTCTCTTTCTGTGAATTTGTGCTCTCAGGACCATGCAGTTCTAAGGATCAAACCTGTTGCTTCTGCATGTACTCGAACTTTTTATCATCTCCTGAACCCTGTTGTGGTTTTATTGTTTTTGTCTTTTTTTTTTTTTAACATTTGTTGAACATATCCAACAGTTGATGGTTATTGGGGTTATAAATATCAAGGATTTAACCCATGGCCTCCTACATGCAAAACATGTATTATGCCCCTGGAGCCACACCCTGATCTCTTGATTTTTTTTTTTAAACAGAGTCCATATCAAGATCATGTAATATCTGTCTTCTTTGACTCATTTCATTTAGCTTGGCACCTTTGTGCTTCGTCCATATTTTGACAGGAATGCTACCTTTTAAGCAACTGAATAATATTCCCCTGTGTTTATATAACACATGTTCTTTATTGTTCACCTTTTAGTGGCCTTGTGGATTGCTTTTAAGTCTTAGCTGTCATAAATGATACTTTTAAAAAAAAGGAGGGGGGTGATTGGATTATATAGTAATTTCATTTCCTTCTGATCCTGTCCCCCAGTCACATAGTAGACTTGTGTTAATTTTTTGAAGAACTTGTATACTGTGTTCATAGTTTCAGCAACATTTACACCATTAGTGCCTGAGTTCCCATTTCTCAGTATTCTCATCAGCCCTTGTATCTCTTACCTTTCAGGTAATGACCATTCTGATAGGTGTGAGATAATTTGTAGTTTTCATTTGTTTCCCTAATAGTGAGTTTGAGCACGTTTTCGTATGCTTTTACGTCACCTTTGCGACAATGTCTTTTTAGAGGGGATAGATTATTTTCATGTTAAAAGATTCTTATGGGGGCTGGAGTGATATAGCACAGGGGGGTAGGGCGTTTGTCTTGCATGTGGCCGACCCAGGTTTGATTCCCAGCACCCCATATGTTCCCCTGAGTACCGCCAGGAGTAATTCCTGAGTGCCAAGCCAGGAGTAACCCCTGAGCATCGCCTGGTGTGACCCAAAAAGCAAAAAAAAAAAAAAGATTCTTATGATTCTTTTTGTCACCCACACAATATCTACTCTTACTCCATCCTCATTCTCTGAAATGTCCCGCTATGAGCTGAAATATTATCTCCCTTGAGTGGTGTGATTTTTGCGAATGCCTAGGACAAACAAAAACAAGTGGGAAGTTTTTTAAATGGATTTTTTTTTCTGTCTGTAGCACTGTAGCACTGTCCTCCTGTTGTTCATCGATTTGCTCGAGCGGGCCCAATAACATTGTGAGACTTGTTACTGTGTTTGGCATATCGAATACGTCACGGGTAGCTTGCCAGGCTTTGCTGTGCAGGCAAGATACTCTCGGTAGCTTGCCGGGCTCTTCGAGAGGGGCCGAGGAATCGAACTTGGGTCAGCCATGTTGGCCTCTTGCAAGGCAAACGCCCTACCCGCTATGCTATCACTCATCTAGTAGACGATATTTTCTAATTTTTATTGACGTCCATTGGAAGATGTTAATATTTTCAATAGGGGCTGGAGCGATAGCACAGCAGGTAGGGCGTTTGCTTGCACGCGGCCGCCCCAGGTTCGATTCCCAGCATCCCATATGCGCACCCCCCCCCCCCCCCCCCAGCACCGCCAGAAGTAATTCCTGAATGCAGAGCCAGGAGTAACCCCTGTGCATCGCTGGATGTGACCCATAAAGGAAAAAAAATCAATAATTTAATTTTTTATAAGTCACTCTAGAAATTGTTCTATTCACATAATCCCTAGTGTTCATCCAGCAGCAGTTCTTGCCTAGCAGGCCGATAACACAGGCTGATACTAGCTCTTCTGGATGTTTTGAAATGAGAGAAGTTTTGGAAAAAGGCAGTTAGTTTTCTTTGTTTGGGTTTGCAGGCCACACCAGGCTATGATCAGGGCTTACTCCTGGCTCTGAGCTCAGGGACTCCTGCCATTGATCAGGGGACCATATATCATGTCAGGAATCAAACCCGGGTGGCCACGTGCAAGGCAAGTGCCTTAGCAACCATACCAACTCTCGGGCTATAAGTTAGGATATTGTCTTGTTTGTTTGGTTGGTTGGTTGGCTTTGTTTGGGGGCCACTCCTGGAAGTGTTTGGGAACTGTTTGCAAGACCATGTATCTAACCAGCATCAACATGCGTAGGGCAGGTGCCTAGCCGCTGTACTTTCTCTCTGACCCTGAAAAAAGAAGAGTTTTTCTACCAGATAAGGTGTTAAAACATAACAAAACAAAACTGTGTGTGTCATTGTTTGGAATTCTTTTAACTATTTGCCAGTACAAATGTATGTTCTCATTGTAAAAACATTAGAAAGAAAATGATCTCAGGAGATACTCACCCTTGTGCTGCCAAAGTATCCAGTTGTTTTTATTTTAATAAAAAGGAAATCTGACACTATCATTTGCACTGCTATAGAATTTTACTATACTTATAAACTTTTCATTTGATTTTCAATGAATTCAGTATTACGCTTGCAACCAGACTTTCCTGCATGACTTGGGGTTCAGTGGAATTCTGGAGCATTCCCATATACGACTACGTATAATGGAGTCATAAGGGCTAGGAAAGAAAGGGAGTGAGAAAGAGGTAGAAAAGTGTGAAGGCCTTAAAAGTTGCTTTTAGTTGTGGCCGTGTTGGGAGATGGGGTCCTAGAGATGGGTGAGAGTTACTGCCCAGAGAATAGACTTGATTGCACATCTGCTTCATTTCCTTCCCTTTGTGTGACTAATAACAGGGCATTACTGTTAAACTCCATTACTTGAGTGTATTTTTTGTGCTTCCTTACTGTAGAAGAAAGGGATTTCTTTTCATGTGTGCTCTGTCAGTACTGTAGAATTAGTATGACTTATTTAAATGCAAAATACTGGAATGTATTTTGCTTTCTGAAATGGTCCTTAAAGCTTCCTGTATGTAAATAAATGTGGGAGAAAAGGATGAGTTATTGGATCAACTTGACTCTTTATTAATAATTATAATGATAGTAATACTGGTACTTATGTACCATGCACATTGCATTTTTACTACATTGTTTAATTTAATTTTCAAATACCAAATCTTACAGATCTACTCTTTATTTGCTTTTTGGCGGGGATAGGGGTCACACCCAGCTATGCTCAGGACTTAATCCTGGCTTTGCACTCAGGGGTCACTCCTGGCAGGGCTTGGGGGACTGTATGGGATGGTGGGGATCACACCAAGGTCCGCCACATGCAAAGCAAGTATCCTACCCACCATATATTGATATATTGTTCTGGCCCTAGATTTATTCTTTTCACAATACTTCTGTAAATTGAGGAAGATCTTCACAAGACCAAAGAAAGCAATGTAAATCACTTAGCCTCAATTATAATTGAGTTCGCATTGCATTATCTTCCCTCTTAGCATGGAAATTAGCAATTGCATTATCCACATGGACTCCATGCAGTTTCAAGTCAATACATTGCAGTATTTTCAGGGAGGGAAATGCTGACAGGCCTAGAGCCCTCCCAGTCACCTGATTGGATTAAAGGTGTATGCTAACTACAAGAAATGAGATGAGTAAAAGAAAAGCAGTGGAACAAGAGAAGGGCTGCCCGGATGGATCCCAGACTTATGTATGTTTGGTAGCTGGCTAGGGGATTTGTCTTGCTAAGTATCCCTTAAGTGCTCTCCTATGCTGACGCTACAGAATAGAGATCATGAACACTTACGTAGCCAGGATCAAGGGAACAGTGCTGCTAAATTCATGAGCATCAGCTCTAAAGCGATAGAGTTAGGACATAAATTGAGATTTGAATAAAAAGAGTTTAAATCTAAACCATTGTCAGAGAGCTAGAAAGATGATGAGCAGATCCCTGGGAATTCGGATAAAATCTTTTCTCTAGCTTATTTGCCATGATTCTTAAGATAGCATTTTCAAGTGTACTCTGTACTCTGGGACAAAATTTTTATTTATCTAAATTTTCTATATAATGTGTATCAGTAGTTAAATATAAGAAAAAGTACTATCAAAATGTGTACAGGCTTTTTTAAAAAAAATAGTAATCTTAACAGTAATAAGTTTCTTAAGTGGCTTGACATTATTTTTGTAATCTTTCTAAACAAGCTTTCTTTTTCTAACATTAGGGATTCCTTTCCATTTGATCAACAATTTAACATTTTGATGAGATTTATTGTGGATCAAACACAAACTCCTAACCTCAAGGTTGGTAACTGTTAATAATCTTCTGCCTCTACAAGTCATATTTACTTAGCGTGTGTCAGTCATTTTGTATATGCTTTATGTTTGGCTGTTATGAATAAATCTGCTGTGAACATTTTTATTTAACTGTGGAAATGCTACAATGATACCTATTAGAAAAATAGCTGGTTCATTGGGTTAGTATGTATTTAACTTTATTTTATATATTTTCCTCTTTATTTTTAACCTTATCTTAAACCACTATAATCATTTATTATATTTCCACCAGCAGTGTAAGAGCTCTAGTTGTTTCATATCATCATCAATATTTGAAAAGATATATATATATATATATTTTTTACAAAATATACAAACTAGAATTGTGTTCTTTGTTGAGGTAGATATTGTAATTTTTTTTTAATTTAGCATTTTAATACATGAAAATTGTTATTAATTGTGCCAAGGATAGATTCAGTCCCTGATATGTGTGAAGCCCATGCTCTACCACTGAGCCACCCACCCAGCCCTGGTCATTAATTTGATTTGGGAATTTGAGGTAACCCCTTTCTTTTGAGGTCAGAAGGCCTGAGACCTCAATAGAGAAGTTAAGGCATAGTATCTGCTTGATGACTGAAAATGCTGCCATGCAAGGCTTGGTCTTGAACATGTGACAGAAATAAGTCCAGAGCTCAGAGTGCATTTCTGGTCAGCGGAGGTGTTAGACATCCCACAGCCTGCCCTCGCAGACCCCTGACTGTGGCTTGCAGCATGAATGAAGACAACACCTGCTCGGCTCTGCAGACTAGGAATGAAGACTCAACTGCCATGCTTCTTCCCAGACTTACTGACCAGTCTTTCCTTTCCCCTGTGGTGGGAACACAAAGCCAGGAGAAAGAAGGACCCCTCTCAATAATGTCTGCTGGTCTTTCATGCAGAATTCATTGTTTTTAAAATTTTATTGAGTCGCCTTGAGAAAGTTACAGGTTTTCATGTTTGGGTTACAATCACACAGTGATCAAACACCCGTCCCTCCACCAGTGCACATTCCCCACCACCAATCTCCCCGGTATATCCGCCTTCCCTCCCCTCCCCCTGACTCCATGGCAGACAATATTCCCCATACTCTCTCTCTACTTTCGGGCATTATGCTTTGCAATACAGACACTGAGAAGTCATCATGTTTGGTCCATTATCTACTTTCGGCACACATCTCCCATCCTGACTGATTCCTCCAGCCATCATTTTCTTAGTGATCCCTTCTCCATTCCATCTGCCTTCGCCCCTCCGCTCTTGAGGCAGGCTTCCAGCTATGGGGCCCTTGTGTCTACTATTCCTTGGGTGTCAGCCTCATGTTATGTTATTCTATACTCCACAAATGAGTGCAGTCCTTCTATGTCTGTACCTCTTTTTATGACTCATTTCATTTAGCATGATACTCTTCATGTCTGTCCATTTATAAGCAAATTTCATGACTTCATCTCTCCTAACAGCTGCATAGTATTCCATTGTGTAGATGTACCAAAGTTTCTTTAACCATCATGCGGAATTCTGTTCAGAAAGCCACACCATGTGCTAATGCTTCTACCTGTTGGGTCTTTCAGGTCAAAGTCGCAATCCTGAAGTACATTGAGTCTCTGGCTAGGCAGATGGATCCCACAGATTTTGTGAACTCCAGTGAGACAAGACTTGCTGTTTCTAGAATTATAACTTGGACAACAGAACCAAAGAGTTCAGACGTGAGAAAGGTATGTCCAGGGGCACTGAACTTTGAAGTTACATACAGACCACTGTTAGAAAACCATGTCTTTATTACTCAGTGGGATTTTACAGTATGCAAACATTTATTGTGTTTTTCTTTCTTGTGAAAACTGAAGCTTAGTACTCCTTCTGTCTCTAGCTCTACCTACTTATTAGTCTTTGAATATAAAAATGAAAAAATGCAAGTCTTGTGTGAAAGGTCATGGCTTTCTGCTGAGTCATTAATGTTGTCGTGTTTTATAATGTAAAAGCACCAGTCGCTTAGAATCTCTCATGAGGATCTTGGTTTTCCTTAGATCAGCTTTGTGGTATGTGCCATGCTTGTTCCCAGACTTACCGACCAATCATTGCTTTTCCCCTAAGGTGGAAACACAAAGGTGTGATCACATGTCCAAGGTTACCTAATTCAAAGATGCTTAATAGTAAAATGGGGTTTGAATATTTGCTAAGACATAATGAATTCTTGAATTTGAAAAGAGTAAAAATATATTGGCTGGATAGTACATGGATTAGCATGCTTGCCTTACATGGGGCTGACTCCAGTCTGATCCCTGGCAATGCGTTGTCCCCAACACTGCTGGTCGCGACCCCTGAGTGCAGAGCCAGGAATAGCCCTTGATCACTGCCAGGTGGCCCCAGAACAAGCAAACAAAGGAATTAAAAAGCTTATGATCACACGCCAGGCCTGTAACACACTGTCTTTGTTTTGGGAGGTCAGGTGGGGAGACACGTGGTCCAGATGGCTTTGGTCTTTGAGCTGGTGTCTGGCAGCTCGGCCCTCTGCTGTTTCTGGTGCCACAAGCAATTTCTGGCCACACCAGAATCAGCTAATATCACAACATAAGAGTACGGCCACCATGAGTCCTACAACTAAAAGACGTGTGGCCCTGAATTGCAATCCCTAGTGCCCAGCGAGCACTAGAGCCAGCAAGGGCCCAGGCCCTCCCAGATGCATGTCCTTCCCCAGCACAGGTGCAGGCACCTTAGCTCAGGAGTGGGGCCTCCTTGAGCACCACAGCCAAGCTTGTGTGTGTGGCCTCTGGTCATCAGTCATTTCACAGGGGGTGGAGGCAGTGGGTAGAATAAAGTCCTCTGATTAGAAAGGGACTTAATTTAATTTTATTTTTTTAGTTGAAGGTTCAACACTCTTTTATTTATTTTTAATTTGTATATATGTGGGTGGAGCGATAGCACAGCGGGTAGGGCGTTTGCCTTGCACGCAGCTGGCCCAGCCGAGCTGGGTTCGATTCCTCTGCCTCTCCCGGAGAGCCTGGCAAGCTCCTGAGAGTATCTCGCCTGTACGGCAAAGCCTGGCAAGCTACCCATGACGTATTCAATATGCCAAACACAGTAACAACAAGTCTCACCAAATCGAAGAACAACGAGAGGACAGTGCTCCAGTGCTTGTATATATGTATATATATTTTTATTTATTGAATCACCGTGAGGTACACAGTTACTAAGCTGTTCATGGTTAGGTTTCAGTCATACAGTGATCCGACACCCATCCCTCCACAATTGTACATTTCCCACCATCAGTGGCCCCGATCTCCCTCCCGCCGCCCCTTCTTTCCCCAGTCTGTCTCAATGGCAGGTACTTTCTCCCTCCAGAATCCTGTCTACTATGTCATGTGATTTGAGGGTGCTGTTCTCTCCTACTCTCAGATCCTTCTCACTCTTGAACAAGGCATTATACATGCACACACACATACCAGGGCACGGCAGTCTTGGGATTCTGTCAAATTCTATTTTGCCAACAGTGCTCCGGTCTCTCTTTTGTTTGGTTAGCCAAAGCCTTCCGAAGTGGAGCTATGGGTGTAGTCGGCTTTACTTGCCTTGCGTGTATGAGGTTCTGGGTTTAATTCTTGTGCCTCACTACTCCCATCCCCTAATCTTCCAACGTTACCTGGTAATTTTAACTTTTAACTCCTTTTTTCTTTTTGCTTTATTTTTTTGATGGTGGTAAAGGTCTCACCCAGTAATGCTCAAGGCTTTAGTCCTGGCTCTGCACTTAGAAATTACTCCTGGCAGCATTTGGGGGACCCAAGGGGATACTGAGGATCGAACCTGGGTCAGCTGTGTGCAGGCCAAATGCCCTACCCACTGTACTATTGCTCTCACTCCTCCTTTTAACTCTTAAGCATAGATCTTTCTTTTTTCTTTTTATCCCTAACTGTGCCCATTAGGATGAGGTTCAGCTTAGCAGATGCATATTTCTGCATTCTCACGTTTCTCTGGATTTTTTTATCTGTGGTTTTAGGCTGTTTGACTTTCAGTGTCATATGCACCCAATACTAACTAGTACAATGAAGTTGTTTGATTTAAATAGGCGTGTGTGTGTGTGTGTGTGTCTGTCTGTCTGTCTTTGTGTTTGTGTGTGTATGTTCAGGTACAGTATGTGTCCTTTCGCCTTATTACCACTTACCCTTACCTTATTACCATTCACTTGATGCTACTGTAATATTAGACATTGCAGATTCATCCTACCTGGAGACAAGTTTACGTTTTATTTAAATACTCTATTTAAATGTAAGCACCCACTGAACATGTATTAAAAATACAGATGCTATTATAATTGAGGCAACTGACTTACCCAAAAATTTGAGATATATTTGAAAGACTGTCAAAATGAATGTAGTACCTAATTCTGTTGTGCGATTTCTAAATTATATTTAAAAATTGTGCATTGCCATAGATCACTGTGCTCAAAGAGCTAAACTTGACCTTCGGGGCTGTAAATCATTGGAAGAGTGCGTGCTTATGCGATTAAGGCCCAGAGTTTGATCCATGGCACCTAGAACAGAATAAAATAGTTCCTTTAGAGGCCAGAAGATAGCTCAATGGGCTGAATGCATACATTGCATTAGGGAAGGCCTTTGACTGATTCCCAGTACCTCAGGGACCCAGAACACCCAAAGTCAAAAAATAAAAGTGTTACTTCAAATCTATTAATAAGTGAAACAGAGAGGCTTTTTACTCTGAACAGTTGAATGCCCTTGTCTATTTTAATTACATATGTGTGTCTTCTCGTCTTTTATTTGCAGAATTAGTACAAGATTCTGTCAAGTACTGGAAAACTCTTGATACTTTTAAACATAGTTCGTGATTAGGAGCCAAGTTCTCTTGTTGGTATCCTGCTTCCTTTCTTAATAGCAGGGCAATGCTATATTCTAATACCAAATATTTGAAAAGCGCTGAGTCTCAAGATTTTTCATATTGACCTCCCTTCTCCCTTGAGAATATATTGATTTGACTTAGTACTGGGGGAGTTTGCGGACAGTCATTCTTCATGTTTATGAGATTTTGCTTGGGAAAGCACTTTGGAGATTAGCAACTGATGCATCTCTGGTGGACTTGAATGCTTTTTCACCTTTTGTTTCCATTTTCATCTCAGGGTTTGGAGGTGGTTCGTGAAAAGAGGTGTTTAAGTATTTGATATTTTGAATTGGAGACACGCTCCTTTCAGCCCACTCCAGAACACACTGCCCTGGTGTGGTGTGCTCTCGTGCTGGGCTTGCTAGCACTGTGGTGGGCAAGCCGAGGGGGGAGCCTTGTCCACACTTCAGCTGCTCTGCCTCATCCCAGAAGTCAGTCACCCAGTTTGTAGGTGTGAGAGTTCATCCCACAGTTCACCCTCAATTGCACTTCCGTCTCTGTCACTTGGTAGTGTGTGAACAAGTGATTCAACCTCATTCTTTTTGATTGCCCATAAAATGGGAATAATAGTGCTTGATTGACCTAGCCACTATGGGGTAAACTAAAAGTAATGAAGATCACTGCTGTTATTATTGGATTGTTTAGTTTTTTATTGCTGCTGTGTGTAGAACTAAAATTTTTGGCATTTAGAAGATTCCCTCCTCCCCACCACTCTTCCTCCCCCCCCCCCCGCCCTCCCCATCAGTCACAGGGATTGTGGTTATAACGAAATTTTGAGTGGTGTGTTGATAGCTTCAGATGCAGAACCCTGCACATTTGCTTGTCATGTGTGATTTGCTAATGTTTAGCACCTACTTTGTCAGGTGTAAAAATAGATTTAGCCCCACGTGTTGTGAGAAATGTGAGAGAGGAAAGCATATTAAAGAAAACCAGAGATTCATAAGATGCTCTTGCCTGGAACCAGAAATGTAAGTTGTCTTCAGAAGTTGAAATTTCTAATCAAAAGTTATTAAAATTACTGGTTAGAAAGCAGCAAGACTGATTCTAGGAGCCAGCGCTCTGGGCGCCAAATAAGATTTCAGCCATATTGTAACCACCTCTTTTGAGTCTCACATTGGTCCCTTTGTCATCTGCTCCATCAGGTAAATGCAAAAAATATGACTATTTTTAGGAAGGGTCATAATTCTTAAAAATGAAAAAGGACATGATTGTGGTTTCAAACTGGTAGTTGCTTTTACAAACATTCTTAACTTACAGACTCCAAATGCCCATCTAGTCTATATACGTAGAGAGCCGTGATTTCATAAAGGACGGCAGATACTTTGTCAGCTCACAGATGACCTGGTTTCAGCACTTGTTGCGTCTCTCTGATTAAACACTGCCACCTTTCCTGTTTGTCAGTCCCCGCTTCAGCGTAGTCGAGTAGGTGAGGATTTCCCTGCTAGGTCAACTTCAACCTGCTCTGGGCCTGGAGAAGGAAACTTGGAAGAAAATTGTAAACAGGTAGATTTACAACCATCTACTAATTCTAAAAAACAAAACCGAACACTTCACTGTTTGTGCTTTATTTTATTAATATCCATTACTCCTACGAAGACACCAGGAAGATTTTGAAAAATTTTAAAAATAATACTGTGTGTGTGCGTGTGCCTCTGAAATGTTTGTGTTTTGGTGTGCTTTATGATTAACTTCATTTCCAAAGAAATAGCCATTGTTGAGCTTAGATTGTTTCCCAGTTTTAATAGAATAATACAGATGCAAAATACAAATTGTGAACGTTTCAAAATACCGTCTTGGTAATTTTGAAAAGCAGTTTTAATTAAAATATGAAGGGAGTAGCTATAGTTGTTTAATAATTTTAAAATGATGTCTTCCTCCCAAATTTTAAGTTTTCCCTAATTAATACCACCACTGAAACATTTGTCAAGGCTTTTATCGATCTCCTCTCTAGAAGAATTCTTTTAGCACCACACTCAAGGCAGTTGATAGCGTGAGAATTCTCTGACAGTAGATTCAATCATCCTTTATCCACCCCCTAATTCAATTTCAACAAGTTGGACATGACTAGGAGCCATTTTCTTTAAAATTGTAATTTGATCTTCAAAATATTTGGCTCTGACGTTGTCCATTAGAAAAAGCAGTGCTCAGACCTTTTGTCTGCCCCTTTTGAAAGCAGAAGATAAAAATAAGACACAAACATGACATTCCACATATTTTTGGGGGGGTGGAACTTTTTGGGCCACACCTGGTGGTGCTCAGAGCTTACTCCTGACTCTGTGCTCAGGGTTCACTCCTGGCTGTGCTGTGAGACCGTTTGGGTTGCCAGGGATAGAATCCAGATCAGTCACATGTCAAGGCAAGCATCCTACCTGCTGTACTATCACTCCAGCCCCAGTACTCCATTTTTTAATGCATTGTTAAATGTGAAGTAAGCTTAGCCTTGTAAACATTTATCTCTCCAAACCATCTCCACATTTGGAAGCATTCCTTTAATGAAATTATAATGATGGCTAATGCAAAATACGACTGAGTTTCTTCCTTACTTAAGTCCTCGTATCCTGTTATCTCACTAATGCAGAGAGCTATAGATAAAATATTGCATATACACCATCTGTCCAACTAGTTTTCCTCACAATTCCCTTTCTATTTGATTTCTTATCAAAATTCAACTGTGGATCACTGAGGAAAGGTATCGTTACTGGGGCAAAGTTAAAGCCTACACTCTTTGTTTTCCTACATGACTCAAATCCCAGACATCAAATTGCCATGGTGTAAGCACCATTTCTAGGCCTTGTGCTCCTTCCTGATCCTAATAAACTCTCTGATTTTATAACTTGCTTAGTGAAAATAGACTCAAGTAAGTATGTGGTATTAGATGTCATGCTAACCCAGGAAAAAATTATCTTTAACTAAAGGTAGTGACACATTATGCATAAAAATAAGCTTCTAAGGGCTGGAGTGATTTAGCACAAGAGTTATGGTATTTCCATTGCCTGCAACCTGCCGTAGTTCAATTCCCTGCACAAAATTTGGTCCTCCAAGCACTACCGCGAGTCAGCTCTGAGCACAGAGCTAGGAGTAAACCCCAAGCACAGGCTTGCTTGGCCCAAACCTGCTCCCTTTCTCCAAAATACATCCCCAGAATATAATGATACTTTTTATAATTTACAGGTGCCATTTTTAGACAAAACGTAATTGATAACATTGATTTTTTTTTTTTTTTGCCCCTGCTAAAATCCAAAACAGCTTCTTAGCTTCTTTCTCTGTAAAGTGCAGGGTTTCTTTTTTTGTTTTTGCATGTGTTTTTTTCCTAACACCTAATTTTTTTTATTTTAATGCACATAATATTTTGCATGGTTTTGGTTTTTGTTCTTACATAAATATATAAAACTATGGTGGTAATTAAATTGGTGGTGAAATATGGTCTTTTCTGATAATTATTTATCAAGACTGTTTTCAAAATGAAATGCTAGGTCGTATATTTTAGAACAATAATGATAGTGCCACGTCCTAAAAGCAGACTGACACCCCCCATTTTGTGACTTATTTTGGATTAAATGGCTATTGGTGACTTATATTTGAAGGTCAAGGTGAGAGAACGTGAGACAATGAATAAAAAAGATTTATACTTAATGCATAATTTAGACATGTTGAAATATTTTATCAGAATATCTTATCAGAACTTTTTTTTTTTTATGACATCTTATTGTCTCATTACTACTTTGGAAAAACTTGCAGGCTATCGAATGTAGCCTGCCCACAGGGCAGAGTCTGGCAAACTCCCCGTGGCGTACCAAATATGCCAGATACCAGTAACAATGATGGGTCTCATTCTCCTAAATAGCCTTGAATATAATCTCAGGGCTAGGGTGAAAGAGACGTTACTGGGGCCTGCTCGAGGCAATCGACGAATAACAGGATGATGAAATGAAATGAAATGAATGAAATATTTTTAATTTTGTGGAGATTTTTTCATGATATTTTAAAATTCATAATGAATTTTTTTTATTTTTGATTAAATCCTTTGGGGCATTTGAATTTTTCTTTCTTCTCCAGGAACAGATAGCAGGTTTTATCTTAATTGGACCTTAATTTTAGTGTTGTGAATAAAAGCAATGAAATGTTTTGTGGTGTTTATTTTTCAAAGAATTTCTCAGTAGCCATGTTTTCACGTAATTCCTATGTTGTAGAAAATATTAGAATTATTGCTGTCACCATAAAAATGCAGTCTTTAGAGTAACAGTACAGCGGGTAAGGCTCTTGCCTTGCATGTGACCAACCTAGGTTTGATCCCCGGCATCCTCTTATGGAACCCCAGGCACCGCCAGAAGTCTTTCCTGAGCGTAAAGCCAGTAGTAACCTCTGAGCATTACCAGGTATGGCTCCAAGACAGGCAAACAATCTTTGGAAAAATCAGTCTGCTTTTAGGCAAAAGATACTCCAGTGAGTTTTCTTTTCATGTGGCTCTTAGAAATTTGTAAGAAATGCTAGTCAGTATTTACTAAAACTTTCTTGTGGCGTAGTTTTTCTAAATCGAAAGCTTTGTAACATTCCATAGGCACTGTTGTTTAGACTTGCATACAACCCTAGTACTGTGGAAAGCACGTCACTTGCTGGAGAAGCCTGGCTCTCTTGATAACAGCTTGCTTCAGCTAATGGCTCTACATGCCTTGCCGCAGCAGTGACTGCAGACAGTCCAGTTGTGTGCTATTTCGAGTGATGAAGAAGAGCAGAACATTTCTAAAAGCAGAAATGTTGTTGTATATCAGCTGCTCACCTTCCCAAAAGCCATCTCTTCTCAGTTTACTGTTACTAAAGTAGGGTATTTTCCAAATGTGTGTAAAATCTGCCTTCTAATATTTCTCAGTTGGGAGCAGGGTTTGGAAGAGTGGTTTCAGGGCTGGAGACATAGTTCAGACATTTTGGCACTTGTCTTACACGTGGCAGTTCCGGTTTGACTCCTGGCAATTTATGTGGTCATCAAAGACTGCTAGCAGTGATCCTGAGCATTAAGCAGGAGTAAGCCCTCTGTACTACTGTGTGTGGCCCAAAAACTAAAAGGAGGGGAAATAGAAAAGGAAAAAAGAAAGAACAGAGTGGTTTCTTAAGATAACACAGCAAAAACCAAAAAGATACTCTAGGGGCTGGAGCAGTTGTACTACAGGTAGGGTGCTTGCCTGGCATGCAGCTGACCTGGATTCTGTCTCTAGCCTCCCATCCCCTATGTTCCTCTGAACCTTGTCAGGAGTGATCCCTGATCACAAAGCCAGGGGTAAGCCCTGGGCGCCATTGGGTGTGGCTCCAAAACAAAAGATAGTGTGGTTCATTTAGAAACTTGTTCTTGCTAGGTACAATGGGAGCCTGTCTAATGTTGACTTAATGGAGTCAGTAATCCTAGGACTGCCCATATTTTTTGTTTTGTTGATATGTTTAGCAGCTTCCTAGACAACCAAGGGAAAAAAATAAGAATTTATTAACATGCTGTGTAAATTCCAAAACCAGGGAACTAAAATGAAAGTGACTTATTTTCCAGTTTGGTGTGTTTGACTCTTCGTAATTGGCAGCATCATTTTCCCCAGATCCTTTTTGGCTTTGAATATCAAAGATGTCCTCTTATTATTCATGTTGCTCATGAAACCCGGTTTTTCTTCTACAACAATCCTAAGAAGCATTTTTGACCAAGACATGCTATTGTGCATTACCTAAATTAATCCTCTCTTTTCTTTTTAGGCAGCACAAATTGTGCTGATCTCTCTGTTTGAATTGAATACTCCGGAATTTACCATGTTACTTGGTGCCTTGCCAAAAACATTCCAGGATGGTGCCACTAAACTCCTTCATAACCATCTCAAGAATTCTAGTAACACCAGTGTGGTGAGTGCTTTGGTTGCAAGGGGTACTTGGATGGAGGATGTCACCTCCGGCTGGACCATGTAGAACTTGCCCTAATAGAAGAACCAGCATTCACGTTGTTTTTTAAAAGTCTTTGCATCTCCAGAAGGGGCTGTTGTCTCATGCTCCCAGGTTACCAATAAATGAGTCAACCTGGCCTTTAAATGCAGCCTCTTTGGGGGGGGCGGGGCGGGGGGTGAAGGGAGGTGCACACCCAGCAATGCTCAGTCCTAACTTACTGCTCTGCACTCAGGGATCACTCCTGATGGGCCTGCGGTGGCGGCAAGGGGAACCACATGTGGTTCTGGGGATTAAACCCAGGTCAGCCATATGCAAGATAAGCACCCTCCCTGCTGTGTTATTTCTCCAGCCCAAATGTGGCCTTTTTCTTACTTTATGTTGTTCAGCCAGTGTTGGCGTTCCTGCTGGCTCCTCTCTGTCACCCCCTTCCTGGGTCCTAGGAGCATTTTCGCAATTCAGCCGGTCCAGTTGGTTTCAGGGCTTTGCCAGCAGGAACTCCAACATCAATTTAAAATTTTCTAGATTGTTTAGTCCTTCAGTCATGGAGTTAAGCTATTCCCCTTTTTTTTTTTTTTGGTTGTTTGTTTTCTCCACACTATGAAGATGCAGATGCTCAGTTGCATCCGTTATTCTAGTTGAGCCTTTTGGTAGTAGAGAAAATATTTATTATTGAGCTTCAGGAATGTTTTTCATTTCTTATCTGTATGTACTTAAATTTTGACCATTATCACTTTGCTTATGCAAATTTTGCCATCTGATTTAAATGTGACTTAAAAGACCAAGGGAATCATAGGTCCATTTATATGAAGCTGTTGAATAATGATGCTTATTCTTCCTTCACCCCAGAGTTCTCCGAGCAATACAATTGGCCGGACTCCCTCCCGACACACCAGCAGCAGGACCAGCCCCCTGACCTCACCAACCAACTGTTCCCACGGGGGCCTCTCTCCAAGGTAATGCATTTCAGCAGGAAGTGCGGGAACTAAGGACACCTCCTCAGAGGTCAGATATTTTAGGCAGTGACTCAAACCAAAAACTAGTGGGTATCAGGAGACCAGGGAGTCTAGTCCTTACCCACATCTTAACTGTATAGTTTTGGGAAAATTGGATGGTGAAAGTTCCCTGAACATCCCCTGAGCTGCTGCTTCCTCTGAACACTAGTAGTGCCCTATGGATTTCATTTTAATTTGCAGTGTTGGGAAACAAGCCCAGAGTCCTGACACTGACAAGGCAAGTGCTTTTGCGTTGTAGCAAAGTACTACATCCCTGACCTGCCCTGTTGATTTTAAAATCAAAAGTCATATTTAGTATGGTTTCGCTTGGATGCCATTTCGAGTCCTACCACCTACTCTGCAAGCCAGAGTTGTGCCTGAAAGGTGTTGGGTCTTCTAAGTCTTCCATAGCCCAGCCACACATATTCTTGAGTCATTTTCCACCAAGTGACCATTTCAAGTGTAGTTGGTATCAAATGAGATGGGGTCACATTGGAAGCGGAACACTTTGTTTTTACTTTATTTTGAGGCCACACCTGGTGGTGCTCAGGACTTCTAGTTCTATGCCCAGGAATTTCTCCTGGTGGTTCAGGGGACTTATGCGGGGTGCTGGGGATTGAACCCAGGTTGGCCCCATGCAAAACAAGCGCCCTACCCGCTGTACTATCATTCTAGCTGAAGTAGAACACAGGTCTGGCAGAAGGATTAAGAATCAAATTAGTAAAATCTGATTTTCAGACTCCTTGTTGAGCACATGTAAACATTCGCCCTCTAAACATAGGAGAGTGACTTTAGAAAATGCTTTGTCCTGGGCTCTTTAAACAAATTCCATTTGGTCAGGGCACTAGAAGTCTCCGGATGGTGACCATAGTGTCACCTTGGCTTGGGTCCCCAGGCTCCACTTAAGAGTGTCCCTGTGGGTCAGACTCATGGGGACAGAGCCAATGTCTGGAGCTGTGACACTGTGTGTGTACATGTTGTGTTTTGTCTACAAGAACTCCAGATCCCAGGGGTCACCAATGCCTGGACGCAGGGGAATTTGTTTTTGGACCTGCTAACATCAAGATCTTAAAATTATTTTTAAAAATACAGCAAGTATGCCATTTTCCTTTAAACGGGAAAAAGATTTTAGATCATCAAGTCTTCCAAATACTGCCGTCTTCACCACTGAAGTTCTCATAGGCCTGTAAATATTTTGTAGCCTGACAAATTTGCATTTTTCTTAAAGGACAAAGGATATTTTGTATCGTTGCTGTATTACCTGCTGCTTATCTCTAACATGCCCTTCCCGGCCCCCCATGCTAATTTAGGCAGCGTTACATATGATGCTGCATCTCCAAATTAGGTGTGTGTGGTAGTGATTTCAGCAGGTTATTGTAGCTAGATAATTGAGATCAAACTAATAAAAATAATGTCCAAATTTCCTAGATATGACTACGACTTAGCCAACTCTTCCCCCAGTGTTAACATTGTATCTAAAATACATGGTTTACCTTAAATAGTCCACAGTGTTTCAACTTTTGTATAAAATTAGTTTCTTTCCTGGTAGGAGATAATGTTATAGAAATTCACATTCCCCTTAAATTGTGCTCTGTATAAATTGTATACATTGTGCTCTGGTGTAGAAGTGATACAGCACTCTTTAAGAGTATTCTACAATAGTCATTAATAACATTCTTTTATGATACGCAGTTTCTACTTATTTCACTGTCATAGTGGTAATTTCCTTGTCCTATGTTAAGCAAAAAGTAGATTTCAAGTATTTTGTTCTAGAAAAGTCAAGCTAGTTGTTGTTATGATTTGTTGCTAATATATAGTGCCAGCATAATCCATCAGAGCCCAGAATTGACTAGCGGGCCTAGGGAGATAGTTCGGGAGGGCTAGGGCACATGCTTTGCATGCTGGAGCCCTAGGTTTGATCCTCAGCACCCCAAGGTCCCCCACCCACTGTTGGGAATAACCCCTTGAGCACTTTGCCAGGAGTAACTCCTGGGCACCATCCGGTGTGGCAGTGGAAGGGAATTTCATGTAGACTCTGGATTCGTTCTGTCATAGGCTTAGAGTTCCTGTGGAATCAGAGTGCCTTAACTGAAAAGCCAGGCTCCCGCGGGGAGTGGGGAGGTACCTGCCTTAACCTCCACTGTTAGCAGAGCTTCCGCCCCAGCCCCTACCCGCCAACTCAGAGTGACTTGGACAAGGTCTGGAGACCTCTCCTCTGCCTACCCTGTTTTCCTAAGTGGGGCCAGAACTGTCCTTGGATTGTGCCTGGCTGTGCCCCCTGCTCTTACAGCAGGGGCCCAGAGACTCCCTGGTGGCCTCCTGTCTCCTCCGCAGTCGGTCCAACTCACCCCTTTCCTGTCATCTTTGGCTTCTGTTTTCAGTCTTTTTGAATTGCAGCCAGTTGCTAGAACTTTCCGTCAGGGTCTCCCCAAGCCCAGGTCACCCTGTCATTCGCCGTGTGGAAGAAGGCCATTCTCAGAAGGGTTTTAATTCTTATATAAGAGGATACTCGAATTCTGGCATTAGCTGATTAGCGCATTTTTGTCTCTGCTCACCCCGTATCCGAGATGGGAGTCTGACCCTCTAGGGATGCTCTGATTCTCTCAAAGAAAAGGCTGGTGGCAGATCCACAGGGAGAGCACAGTGGGTAGGGCACCTGCCTTAAGTGCAGCTGGCCCAGGTTTCCACCTCCAGCGTCCCCTTTGGGTCCACGGACCCAGCCAAAGCACAGCACCCCATGCCAGTGCTTGTGTGAGATTGACACATCCGCTGGGCTTTCCTGCTACAAGTCCCATGCTTCCGTTTGAATTAAGACCCAGGAAGAGCTGTCTTGGCTCTTTCTAAAAATTGTTTGAACTGCCTGAGACCACACAGCCCTGTTTTCTTGTGCATTATGGTGTCCCTGGTGCACACCCCTGTGCACACACTCATCCCACCTTGGCGTCTGATGGGATTTAAAACTGTCAATGGACGATTGAAAAGGGGAAGGAATAAAAATGTCTCAGGGAAGAACAAATTCTAAGATAAAAATTTGTTTCTTTTTTTTCTCCCCTCTATATATTGAAATATTAATCTTGCTCCGATTTATTTTGCTAGAACTTAAGCAAAGAGGAGACTCTAAGACACTTAGACTTGAGTGCCTTTTCTCCCCTCCCCCCTCTTCCCTCCCCCTTTGCCTTTTTTTTTTTTTTTTTTTTTTTTTGGTTTCTCTCTCTGATTTTCCTCTTCTGATCACTGCAGTCGGTTATGGGGTTGGAGTGCCGATGGGTTATCGAAGCACCCACCTCCCTTTTCTCAGCCTAACTCCATTCCCACCGCTCCCTCCCACAAGACTCTCAGGCGCTCTTACTCTCCCAGGTAACATGCTACCTGTTTCACTTGTCTGAGGTGTCACAATATTATTGCATTTCCAAGGTCGTCGTAGGTCTTTTTGCCAGAGCCTCGAAGTGCCTCCAGCGTGGCCCCTCCTCCGGCTGAGGCCAGCGGGAGTAGCGCCTTGGTGTGAGAAGTGTGAGCCGGTGTGTCTCAGGGACAGATGGCCGTGTCATCCACCCAGCAGCCTTGGGACAGGGCTCCCGTGCAAGCCTTTTCAGCTGGGGGCTGTGCTCAGGACTCCAAAAAAAAATGCTCCAGCAGAGGCCATGGTAGGCAGGAGTGGGCAGTTTTCCCGAACACGGTGCCCGGGTGGGCCAGGCGTTCCCCGGGGAATCAGACAGGCCTGCTCTTCCCCCACACAGCACCAATTGCTCTCGCTTCTCCCCTTGATGGCGTGGCCAGATTTCTCTTCTGATGAAGTTGTCACATGGCAGTGGTCTGAGGACCAGGCCTGACAGGCAGCCCTGAAGAGATGCCTTCACTGCTGGGTCTCACTGGAAGTTCCAGCTGCTGGGGAGAGCCTCCAGCGAACACCCCCACCCCCAGCCTGGGCCTTGCCTGCATGCCACAGGAGGCCAGAGGAAAGTTTGCAGGGCTCCCTTCACTTGTCAGTCGGCACTGCAAAGCGCAGCCCCAGGGAGCCCTACAGAGAACGCCTGGAGGGGCTCCTTGGTGCTTTTCTAAAGGTCCGGCAAGCAGAGACCCCATGCCCCGGGAGGCCTGGAAGGGTGAGGAGCATGGGGACAGTGTAGCTGATGGCTCTGTGAGCTCTGGTAAGATGAGACTTTTGAGTGCTTCATAGAAAGCTTTCGCACAGGTCATCTACATTCCTACTTCTGTACCCTCAGTGGAATAAAGGTGTACAGACAACATAGAAAACAATGTATGTATTGTACACAGTGAAAATGTTTTGACAACACCGTACTAAGACGATCCTGTAATCACTGTTTCTGGGTACACAGTTAAGGCAGGGGCGCAAGGAGGTGGAGATGGCCACTCCTCAGCTCTAGCGAGTAACTCATGTCACTTCTCTCCTTCTCCCTCTTCTCCCCACTCTGCCTCGTTGCCTTCTCTCCTTCCTCTCCCATTCCCCTGACTGCTCGCTCCTTCCTTCTCTCCCCCGGCCCTCCCTTCCTTGATTCCTCTTCCCTCCACTCTTTCCCTCTTCTCTTTTCCCCGCCATGTACAAGGCCAGTATATAGACTGTCTCCCAGCACACTCACTGGCCTCTCTGCCCTCATGGGCACTCAGCTGCACCCCTAGTCAGTCACAGTCAGCCTTTGCAAAGGGCCTCCCTCCTCCAGGAGAACCATCTTTCACCTTTGCTCAGAGTGACAGAGCTAATGCTGAATTCATACCCATAGCAGTGGGCTAGTCATCAGAGTATGTCAACTGGAGATAATTAAGAAACAACTTGGTTACATAAAACTAAGAGGAAATCGATACCTCTTCACTCTATAGCAATAGTTGATGTCTTGACAAGGAATAATTATCCTTATCCCCTAACAGAGCATCTTTACCCTACAAAAAGACAAAATGTCACAAGGCAAACTTTCCATGTCCAATTTCTCTTTTCTTAGAGAATTAATGCATACACTGGGCAAGTCTGGGACTTAATTCTCTTGCGGTGACATGACCTGACCCTGAGCCAGTGAATATTGACGGATTGAGCAAGTCTTTCTAATCTAAGGAATCCTAAGAAAACTTTTCAGGGTCTAATCACAGTGTTTAAGTTACCCAGGACCTCACCTTTAACCTAAAGGATTATGTCTTTGAGCTATAACAGGACAGAGTGTGGGGGCAGGGACAGATTGGGGTTTCCCTATCCAGGTTTCTTGTAAGTCAAGTTTCTTTGTCCTCTTTGCTGCTCTCCTACGTATTACCTTAGAGCCTTCACCAGAATTTCCTATTTATAGAATGAGGGCACACTCAGTTTGGTGTTGATTTGTGGCTGCAGGGAAGGGGTCAAGCCCAAACATGAAATGGAAAAAAAAAAAGTCTTGTTTCTTGCAAAAGGAAAGCCATGTTTCCGTGTGAGCCCACTTGGAGCTCACTTTTTATTTTGCTTCATACCAAGGAGATACTTCAGACCTCAAGCTAATGAATCTAAAAGTGTCGCTGATTGTACTTGGCTATCCACATGTACTCCCAAATTGGAAGTCTGAGTTGGTTTTTTATTTGAAAAGAAGAAGGAGGAACATGAGCTGGCAGAATCCTTCATTTTTCTAATGTTTTACCAAAGGCTGCTTAACGATCTAATCGTAACAAGGAAAGGAAATATTTCAGAAAAATTTTAAGTGATTTAATGAATGATGAGACGGAGTACATAAAAGCCCACCTTTTCTGAAGCGACATGGAAAATAATATTGTGACATCCCTTAAAAGCTGGACATTCTGCCAGAAATCTTTCCATTCTGTCATTCTTTGATTTTTTTTATTTTTTTTCCTTTTTTGCATGGGCTATGCTGTTATTTTTGGTTCTTGTGATTCAAAGTATTTAAGGCATCTTTTTGCATCTTGTATATATATGTATTTTTAAGTCATGCTCAATATATGTGTGTATGTGTGTGTGCGTATATATATATGTTATATATGTATATGTGTATATATATGTGTATATATATACACACACATATCGTAGTGTACTGGTCAGATGTATAAATGCCTTTGCTCACGTAAATGAGTGTTGTGAAGTATAGGCTGGAGTCACGGGCCTCTCTGTCTCCTCGACCATGCTTTCTTCACATTCAAAGAATATTGCCTCATAGACAACTTTGTGAACTTGGAAGGGGTTGAAATCTTGACTTCTGTCCAAGGTTTTTATTTCACCTCCTGTCAGTAGCTTCATGGGATTTTACCTGTGAACGTGTTCAAGTTCACATTTCATTTTCTTTGAAGCCAGCGCCAGTCTTTGAGTTGGCGTGTACTTTTGTGATGTCTCCAAGTACAGTTGGGGGTGTGTGTTTTCTTTCATGTATCAGAAAAGAAAAAAATGAGTTCTGTATGGGCCATTTTTTGCAGTTTTTGGTAAAGGCCTTCCATCTCTGAGACTCAATTGGGACCTGGTAACTTCCGCAGAGCCTAACCAGTTTCACAAAACACTGGGATTGTTGTGACTTCAAACCAGTAGGGGTCTGTCTGCTCAGGGAGAAATGTTCATACTTTGTCTTATCCAAACTCCCAGATTCTTTCAAATGGGGGCCGAAGCTATAGCACAGCAGGTAGGGCATTTGCCTTGCATGCGGCTGACTTGACTTTGACCCCTGCCATCCCACATGTTTCCCCAGCACCTCCAGAGCTCATTCCTGACCACAGAGCCAGGAGTAGCCCCTGAGCATCGCAAGGCTAGACTCAAAGAGCCAAAATAATCATTATAAGTAAAGGTGGGAGAGGGAGCATAATCAATGTTACTGGGGCTCTTTTTGTTTGTTTTAAGTCACAGAAAGGCTGCCTTTGTGAACATGTACAGGATGACTGAGGATAGTTTCCTACCGTGGGGAGTTTAGTTTAACAATAGTTATTTCCCTGTAGAGGAGACTTTTCTTCTTTAGCTCTTAGGGCTGGAGCGATAGCACAGAGGGCTGGAGCACAGCCGTAGGGCGTTTGCCCTGCACGCGGCCAACATGGCCGACCCGAGTTCGATTCCTCCGCCCCTCTCGGAGAGCCCGGCAAGCTACCGAGAGTATTCGATATGCCAGACACAGTAACAACAAAGTCTCCAGTGGAGACGTTACTGGGCCCACTCGAGCAAATCGACGATCAAGGGGAGGGCCTTTACCTTTACCTTACCTTTATGATTGAATGAGTTGGTCACAATCTTATCCATATTAAAACCACACTGCTTTACGGGTAGGGCGTCTGCCTTGCATGCAGCCAACATGGCCGACCCGAGTTCGATTCCTCCACCCCTCTCGGAGAGCCCGGCAAGCTACCGAGAGTATCTCGCCCGCACGGCAGGGCCTGGCAAGCTCCCCGTGACGTATTCGATATGCCAGACACAGTCACAACAAAATCTCCAGTGGAGATGTTACTGGGCCCACTCGAGCAAATCGATGAACACCGGGAGGAACTTTCCTTTACTTTTAGCTCTTAGTAAATGTTGACTTATTATATACAACCAAGGATTCTTTTAGTGATACTGGCAGACCATGACTTTTTTCAAGTTAAAGTAGACAAACTCATTTGGCTGTATCGTGAATATTTTCTTGAAACAAGAGACATTACACTTAGCTATCATTTTTTGATTTGTGCTGGGTCAACTGTTGCTTCGCGTTTTGCTTTCTTAAGCTGATGTACCGATCCCCTGCTTTGCTTTGCTGTCTTTAGTGAGGTCTAGTGATAATTCTCTATCCAGACATCTGAAGGCCACTTACTGGCATGCAGCCTTATATCAAAAGTCTACTTAGGATATTTTTGTTTAATTTCCTGTTTCACTGCCCTCGATACCCAAAAAAGAAGGACAGTCTTTAACAGTAATTTGTTGGTAAAGGACAACGATTTCTTTTTTTTAAGTTCTTTTAAATTCTCATTCAGCAGTGTGCCTCATCTTAAAATAACCTGCTTCTATCAGAACACTGTCAGCACACACATCTATAAGAGTTTGCCACTCATAGCAGTCTCCCAGATTCAATTATAAGAGATGTTCAGGAACCCTTTTGCAGGGTGCATCTGAATTTGAATTACAGGGTTGTGTTCTCCGTTTTGAGCTTTTTAATATAGAAGGTTATTCCCCTTCTCATTGTTTCCATGACCAATGGTCGCACACTTGGTGGTTGTACACTTACTGCTTTGTGGTTCACCAAAGATTGTAAACTGGGACCACACTTAGCATATGGGATGGTCCTTGGGTTCGAACTTGCAGCCTTAACCCATGCAAAGCAGGCCCTCTTCCAAAGGAATCATCCCCAGACACCGTTGATTCTGGGGAGCAGTCTTAGGAGGTATTTGCCTTGTTCCTCCACAATTTGTACACTCGCTTTATTTCAAGTACCTCTTCCTCTTTAAGTTTGTACATTTGAGACCAGTAACCGCCAAACTGTTTGTTTCCATCTTCGAGGTATGAAAGTTATTCTCCCACTTTCATTACCTCGTGCATTCAGTCGTCACTCTTTGAATTCATGCATTCTCGTGTTTATTGTTGTTTCCCAGTGGTTATTATGGAGTGTTGATGTGTAATCTGTTTGGAACCAGATTTGACAAGGAAGCTATGTAGTTGTCCAGTGGATTGTGTTCTAACAAAAGATGTCTCCTTTCCATTCCAAGTCACCTTAAAAAATGAAATAGCAATGGTAACTTACTTTGTAAATTATTGGGAGTAAATAGACCCATGCCTTAATTACTATGTGTATGTATTAATTTAAGAAAAAAATTATCTTTGATCTTTAGCATGCTGGATTATGACACAGAGAACTTGAACTCTGAAGAAATTTATAGTTCTTTGCGAGGAGTTACAGAAGCCATTGAAAAGTTTAGTTTTCGAAGCCAAGAGGACCTGAATGAGCCAATTAAGCGGGATGGCAAGAAGGACTGTGACATTGTAAGTATTCCCAAACCCAGAGAGAGCCCTCTGTTAACGTGGTTGTTACTGATTCTCGTGAGGCCTGTGCTTGGGTCCCTGCTTAGTGGGTGTCTCTGTAGGGAATTTATGGGTAGTTGTATGGCCTTAGATCCAGGATGGTAATTGGAGGGAGCACCCTTAGCAGTGGAAGACCACACGTTTGTAATGAGATAAATAAAGGCAGTGCTAGTACACAAGGCTCCCATAGAATCAAGGCTGGGGAACACTGCCTTCTGGTCTCATAGGACTGCTGTTCCAAATGAGTGCTCTTAAGTCTCTTAAAAACTGAGTGAAATTAGCGCCCAAATTATTAAGTAAAATAGACTTGACATGTAAGTGAATGAATTACTAGGTTAAAAACATAAACCTGGGGCTGGAGCGATGGCACAGCGGGTAGGGCGTTTGCCTTGCGCGCGGCCGACCCGGGTTCGATTCCCGGCATCCCATGTGGTCCCCTGAGCACCGCCAGGAGTGATTCCTGAGTGCAAAGCCAGGAGTGACCCCTGCACATCACCAGGTGTGACCCAAAAAGCCAAAAAAAAAAAAAACCATAAACCTAAGGGGCCAAAGAGAGAGTACAGCAGGTTAGGTGCTCTCCTTGCACACGGCCAACCCAGGTTCCATCCCTGGCATCCCATATCGTCCCCCAAGCATGCCAGCCGTGATCCTTGAGCACAGAGCCAGGAGTACTTGAGCACTGCTGGTTACTTAGCACCTAGAGCACTGCTGGTTGTGGCAACAGATCCACCCCTCTCCCCAAAGTGGGGGGGGACATAAAACCTATTCAGTTGCCTTTTAGGTCTGTAACAAATCAGATATTCACAAGTTGAAATAGGAATGATAAGCAGGTTTCAAGTGAGGAATCTCTTAAGTCACCTACCACTTCAGGGAATGTTGAGGGAAGATTTATTCAAAGTCCTGAAAAGGAATTGATAGTGCGCTGTGTCCTAGGTGTCCCGGGATGGTGGCGTTGCCCCCCTTCCCCCCGAGGGCCGGGGCGGCAGTGATGTGGTAGAAGGAGGCAGAACAGCTCTGGACAACAAGACCTCCCTCCTCAACACCCAGCCACCGCGCGCCTTCCCAGGGCCGCGAGCGCGGGAGTACAACCCCTACCCCTACTCCGACACCATCAACACCTACGACAAGACAGCCCTGAAGGAGGCCGTGTTTGACGACGACATGGACCAGCTGAGAGACGGTTTGTCCTCCTTTGGTTATTGTCCCCAGGCCTGGAGGTTCCTTCCCCCGACCTCCCTCTGGTCACACCGACCCTGGGCCCTCTAGAAGCTTGTTTCCTGGTCCCCAAGGCAGGAGAGCACCCACACACATCACTTAACTCTCGTCGCTGGAAGAGTCGTACAGGACAGGCGGCTTGCTCTGGCCCTTAAGGACGTCTCAATGGGAAGCCCGCACCAGGGCCAAAACCCAAAGGACAAGGGGAAGTGGGGCTCCCCAAGTGAGGAGCAGAGGTGGGGGTGCAGCCTCCCCGCACGCGGCCCTGCCGTTATAAAAGCAAGTTCTCCATGGGGCACGGCTTGCCAGTTCCCACATTCTCGAGTCAGATCCTGATGTACTCCTGGAAAACGTGCACTTCTGCACCAGGGTCATGTCCAGATTTTCCTGCAGCTACTTTCTGTTGACTCTGCCCTGTCTTTGGGAGAGAAAGACTAACACATGTTCAGCACTGGCCTTGCCGTGGCTTGGTGTTTCACACATGTTGTCCGACCAGGATCCAGGATGGCACCCCTCCTGTAGGTTAGGCAACAGTTTCAGAAAGGCTTAGTTGCTTGCCCCAAATCTGACATACTGTGTACAGAACAGGACTTGCCTGTTCTTTCTCTCACTCATGTGTTAAACCCAGGATTCATTATCAAGTTCCAATTATGGTTTGGTATGCTGGTAATTTTATCTGGAATTTAATTACTTATTTTTTCGACCTTGCTGAGACGTTCACGTGTTTTTTATTTAATTTAACCAAAGTGGTTTATTTCTCCCCCCAGATTAGATGGTTTTGTTTCCAGGTATATATATATATATAATATATATTATATACATGTATATAATTTAAATATATATATTTAAATTTTGAACAAAGAGTTAAAATAGGATCTCAGAGTTGAATTCTAAACAATTAAGTTGTTTTATATCATGAAGTATGTGGCTTACTGGGGAAACAAAGCCACGGAGGAGGTGGGCTACGCTCTGGGCAGAGCTGACCAGAATGGAGTGCTCACATAGAAGCAGAGTCCTGCATTTGAGAGTAGAAAGAAAGGGCTTCTGAGGTGTGAATGTGGGTGGTAGCAGCTCAGGGAAGACCAAGTCCATTTGCTGCACAGTTGGTGATGCCAGGGGGCTTGTTTATGACTCACTCTTTCTAGGAGTCATGAGCTATCTCACTGTATTTGCTCTGACGGTTGGTAGATCGTTTAACTTAATCCATCTATTGGTTTAGTTTAGAAATATCTTAGAGATTCAGGTTATTACTTATTGACCAAAGCGTACTAAAATGCATAAAGGGAGAGGTGGGGTAGCAGAGGGAAATCATAGAGGTCTGTCACATTTCAAACTTTTAGAGGGTGTTTTGTTCTTCAGTCTTAGAAAGAAACATGCATGTGAGAAATCTCATTTGTCTTAGCTTTTAATTCAAAGGATGGAGAAGCAAAAAGACACTCTTCAGAGTTGAGGTTTCTGTACAGAACTTAGAAAAAGAAAGGATGTGCCTCTCTGCCGGGTGACCTGCCCTGGGCTTGGCGGTGGGCGGGAGTGGCCCTGCAGAGTTCACACACTGACTGATGTTTGTGTACCGAGTTGGTTACTAAGCTCTGGACATTTGAGAAGGGAAGGGACGTTAATCAGTCAGATGCAATAGTGAGGAGTGCCTGGAGGCAAACGTGTGTGCTTGAGTGGCTTTGGTAGCCTGTGGGAGCACCAGCCTGGAGACCCCTGGTGAGAAGAGGGCTGGGGGAAAAGAGAGGGGCCAATGGGAAGGGCCGACGGGAGGAGCCATGTGGAGGGCTGCCCCTCTTCATATGAAATAGACAGGAAATGAAAGCCCAGTGTTTCCTCTCCGAAGTGGACGTGAAAAGATAAGGGAGGGGAAAGGTAATGCCTATTAGTGCTGGGTACCTCGCCCCTCAGGTAAGGCGCCAGCAGGACATGCAGGTGAGGGGCAGACAGTGTGTATTATGTAGTGTGTAGCAGAGAGATGCCCGTTTCCTGTCTCGTCAGAGCTGGAGGTGCCCGAGGGGAGACCCATCCCAGGCGTTTCCTTTGGAAGTGACTTCTGTCTGTCTCTCTGTCCCACAAGTGCCCATTGACCATTCTGACTTGGTGGCGGACCTCCTGAAAGAGCTGTCCAACCACAACGAGCGGGTGGAAGAGCGGAAGGGCGCCCTGCTGGAGCTGCTCAAGATCACGAGGGAGGACAGCCTAGGCGTCTGGGAGGAGCACTTCAAGACCATCCTGCTCCTGCTCTTGGAGACACTCGGAGACAAAGATGTGAGGAACCTGTTTTCCGTCCTGACTTGTCCCCCTTTCCACAGCATGCGGTTTCATTCCACCCATGCCGGGTTTGGCTTCAGCTCTCATGCTTTAATTAGGCCTTTGCTGTTGACATCAGAACAGTTTTCCCATATTTTGGAGCACTTATTAGTAAGGTGATTTTTTTTTAAATGAATCACCATGAGGTACAGTTACAGACTGACAAACTTTTGTGCTTACATTTCATTCATACAATGATCGAGTACCGATCCTTCCACCAGTGCCATTCTCCGTCATCAGTGTTATCAGAGATATCCCCATCCTAGCATATATGCAGGTTCTCTCTGTTATGGAGTGTGTAGTAGTCGTGGGAAACTTTGTGTCAGGTTACTTCAACACAAGAGTTTTTAAAATCTCCATTAGCATAGACTGAGTTTTGTTTTTGGGTTTTTTGTTTTGGTTTGGGTTTTGTGTTTTATTTATTATTCTTGTTTGGGCTGGAGCAATAGCAGAGTGGTAGGGCATTTGCCTTGCAAGCCGCCGGCCCAGCCAAGCCAGGTTCGATTCCTCCGCCCCTCTTGGAGAGTTCGGCAAGCTACCGAGAGTATTTCGCCCGCATGGCAAAGCCTGGCAAGCTACCCGTGACGTATTTGATATAACAAACACAGTAACAACAAAGTCTCACAATGGAGATGTTTACTGGGCCCGCTCAAGCAAATTGATGAACATCGGGAGTGCAATGCAGTGCATTCTTGTTTGGGGGCTACACTTGATGGTGCTCTGGGGCTACTTATGACACTGTTTCGGGGTTAGTCTTGGCAGTTCTTGGGGACCATGTAGTGTTGGGGTTTGAACAAAGGTCACCTATACCCCTTTCAGCCACCTCTCCAGCCCCTAGTATATGTTTTTTCACAGTGAACATTTTCCCTGTCTAATGTTTCATGTGTAATTAAGAAAGATTGATGCAGCACTTTTTAAAAGATGCAGTTACATAGAATTCTCTTGACTCACTTCTGTCTATGTACACAGTTACCTTAATGGATCAAATGGCAGGATCCAGAGACACGATACTTCTATTACTATTTTTCAAGTTTCTTTATACCATGACACAGGAGTGTGACAGACTTGGTGGCACTGGAGTCCTAGACAGGCTTAGAGAAGTGTCTGATCTGGTCTTAGAGAAGTGTCTGATCTCCCACCTCAGCAACTGCTCCCTCATATACAATGGCAATACTCTTTGTCATTGCCTGGCAGGAAAATGCTGTCTCTCAGACCTTTGTATAGCCTAGCAGCAACAAAAATAAGAGGGTGAAGAGCTCAGTTCAACAGGCCCAATCTGTTGGATGGTGAGACACTCAGGCCTCTCAGGCAGGTCTTACCTGGCCTCCTGATAATAGAAACAGAGGAAGAAGCATGAAGAGAAGGGAGAGCAGCAGGACCCCTACCTGCTTCCTGGGGCTTGGGATTACTGACTCCCTCTCGGAACTAATGATGGAAGAAGGGTGATTTTAAAAAAAGCAAAGTTCCATTAACTTCTTAAAGCCAAACGGTGTTAACAGAAGCACTTCTGCTCGGTTGGGCTTTGTCGGGAGACGAGGTGATGTCATGGAAGGAACAGGCAGACAGTGGGGCAGTGTGTGAATCGTACAAATGAGTGACAGAGAATCAGGATGTACTTTTTGGCTCTGTTTGGTGTAAACTCTGTTCTCTTTCACTGAGATTAGGAGTCTTGTTTGGAGTGGCTTTCCTCCAGAGGCGTGACTTGGCCGCAAACAGTTCGGGGCCTGTGCAGGCACCTGTCCCCCCACGCTCTCAGAGTGTGAGAAGGTCAGGGACAATCTCCAGAGCTCCAGCGGCCCTGGAGTCCAGAGTCCCACAGAGCGCACCCAGGAAATGTTGAGAGGCTTTTAACCTGTGCTCTTGTTCCTTTTACACAAGGGTGACTTGGGCCAAAGCGACAGTACAGGGACACTCCCCAGCACCACATGTGTTCCCCCAATCACTGCCAGGAGTGATCCTAGTCCCTAAGAATTTCTAGGTGTTGCCCCCTTTAAAAAAAAAAAAAAGCAAACAAAGGGGCCAGAAAGGTAGTACAGTGGGTAGGGAACGTGTTGCATGCAGCCGATACCACATTATAGTCCCCGAGCTCTGAAGGAGAAAGCCCTGAGCACCACCACAGAATGCTCCAGAAAGGTTACTTGCTTGCACACCCAAACCTCAGGAACCCTGGAAATCTCCACAGTATTTTGTAATAAACTAGAGAGCTTCATCTTCATTTTGTCTTCCCTTGTTCTTTATGTGGCTCATTCAAGCTTTCATTGAGTCCCTCTTAAGTGCTGGGTGCTGGGCATGGCCCCTGCAGATGCCGGGCATGTCCTCAGGGAACGGACCTCCAGAAAGCCTTGTCACATGAGCAGTGCGCTCTGAGGCAGGGTGACTACAGGGTATCAAGGAAACGATGCAGGCTGGGTGCACAGCACTGCTGGGCGACTAACAAGGATGTTTGTACTTGTTTGCTGATGCCTTCCCTCCTCCTCTTCCTCCAGCATTCCATCCGAGCGCTGGCACTGAGAGTATTACGGGAAATTTTAAGGAACCAGCCAGCAAGATTTAAGAACTATGCTGAGCTGACCATCATGAAGACTCTGGAGGCCCACAAGGACTCGCATAAAGAGGTGAGCCAGGCCTCTGGCTTTCGGGTGCTACAGACAGGTCTGGGGGTGCAGTTGAGACTGGAAGGGGAGAGGAATGCACATCAGCGTTTGACCGCAGAAAGGAGTCCCGTGGCCATAGTATAGGGGGCGAGCTGCTTGCCTGACATTCATTCGACCCTGGTTCAGATCACATGGTCTTGCCCTGCATATGGTCCTCCAAGCACTCGGCCAGAAACAGACTCTGATCACCACCAAGTGTAGCCTGAATGGCAAATGATCCCACTCTATCCCCCCCCAACCCCAAAAAATACTCAGCAAATAAAAGGTCCCTTCCTTTGAACTCAGCAGTCCATACCATAATAGAATGAAAATCCCATAGAGCCAAGCAAAGTGCCACAGGAGACCCAGTGCTGCTTTCTTGGTTCTCTCATTCCTTTTCCGTGTATACACTGGACTCCACCGCCCCTGAGGAGTTTCCCAAGACAGCGATACCCATAGTTTAGTTGATCAGAGGGATCCGCCATTTTCTTGGCACTGCATCTGACATCCTGGTGTGGGAAGTCGAGGCTGGTTTTAGAGACAGCAGATGCTTGCCTTGCTTTCCAGAACCTTGGGCTGGGCAATCCCTCTTGTGATGAATTGTGCGTAAGATAGAGGTGAACGTTACTCTGGAGCCTTGTGGGAATTAATCGAGAAGGCCAGGTGTTTCCAGGCCTGGCGCTCCACAGCGGGGGGTGCTGGTGTCTCTGCTCTCTGCACATATAGGATGAGTGCAGGCAGTTCCATCTCATCTCTTCCTCAAGCTCCTGAACACAGAAACTGCTAGCCAACTAAACCCAAGTTCCGGGTACCTCAGGTTGGAGAGCAGGAAGGCTGTTTTCTTTCTTCCTTTCTTTTTTGTCTTTCTTTTTCAATAAGATTTTTTTAAATTTTTGTTTGGGGGTCACATCTGAAGATACTCAGGGATTATTCCTGGCTCAGTACTCAGTAATTACTCCTTATAGTGCTCAGGGGGCCATATGGAATGCCACAGATTGAACCCAGGTCGGCAACCTGGAAGGCAAGTGCCCTACGCGCCGTACTATATACCTCCAGCCCCAGGAAGGTTGTTCTCTGCACCCTGGGTACATCTGGGCAAACACTGGACTCTCGGCCAGTTATCACCATGTTGCCTTTTCACCTTTTCATTGTTTCAAACCTTGTCGCTCACGTTTCACTACGTTAGACTCCTTCAGAGGGGAGGTTTAGGGAGGAATCTTCAGTAAAAGTGACTTCACTAAGGACCTTCAAATAAAAGGCACTGTGGGGAGCAGAACCTTCTGTTACCTTAACACGACATGATACATTTGACCCCAGAGGAAGACCAAACCTCTTTGCTAAGTTCAGACCGTTGGCTCGTGTATGATGATCCACACTCTTGGATCCAGACACTTGTGATTCTCATTGTCTTTGTAGCTTAGTGGAAGGTTCTGGCCCTGAGGCACAGTGTCCCCTTGAACAAGCTCACCAGTTTATGTGGCTGCTCTGAGTCCCCACAGGGCCCATAGTTACTGCTTCTGTCTGGGTATCGTCCCCCAAATAGCCAGCCTGAGCACCGTCCAGTGGATGCAGAGGTGACTGGTGTTTGACAACTAGACCCCCCAGATCTGGCCAGGTTTTGTGATGGTGGCAACCACTCATGTTTGAACAATACCCTTACTACTTACATTCACTCTATTTTCAAGTGTGAAGACCAGATGAGCTAATGAGGTCAGTGTGCTTAGTTCCTGGCTGAGGAAAGCAGTCCTGAAGTGTCTGTAATTTGCTCAGTGATGTCCCGTCATTCTTGCAGGATAAGCTAAAATCTGGTCACATGTCTCCTATAAGGGAGGAACTGGCCTTGTGGGCTTCTTTTATTTATTTTTATTTAATTAATTTTTTTTAAGTGATGCAAGGTAGTACTTTGTTTTTGTTTTGCCGGCCACACCCAGCTACACTTAGTCCTTACTGCTGACTCTGGACTCAGGAATCACTTGTGTCGGTGCTCAGGGGGAACACATGTTGAGCTGGGAATTGAACCCGGGTTGGCCGCATACCAATAGGGAAGCATCCTACCTGCCTGCTGTACTCTCTCTCCAGCCATTTTTTTTTTCTTTTTTGGTTTTGTTTAGTTTTTTATTTGTTTGAAGCAAGTAGTTTTTTATTGAAAGAAACTTGCTTGGAGAGATGAGAGGGGAGGAAGAGGAGAAATGCTGTGTTCAAGAGAGAAGATAGTCTTCTCCGGAGTGATAATAAGCAAGCAAGGAGAACATGGGCTTGAAGAGCAAGCCACCAACTTCTTTTTGTTAAAAGCACCAAAACAGTTTCTTAAGGTAAATACAAGATTTAAAAAAAAAAAAAAAAACCCAGACTGCTATCTTTTACATAGGTAAAATCAGTGTGCTTTTTCCATGGGGAGGAGGTCACTAGAATGTGGCATTTTGGTGAAATTCAGTGTGGCCTGCCTTAGCTGCCCCTTTAGAAGGGGACATCCTGATGTGAAACCCTAAAACTTTGAGGGCAGGCCCTTAAGTAAAAATTAACAGAATGGAAGAGTCTGTTTGCATTTTGCTTTTCCTAAGGGTTGCAGTTCGGTGTCTTTCTGCAAAACAAGGGATTTTGGAGAGAAAATTCTCAGGTGTGACGTCCCTTCAGTTTGTCCAAGGGACACGAGGTGAAACTTGCCCCATAAAGTCTATTTAGCAGCCATCAGTCTGTCCCTGGAATTCCCGTCACCCAGGGGTCTCCATGCTGCTGCCAGCGATTACCTGATAAAGCAGGTGGAGGAAATGCCATGTCCCTATGGGAGCACCTTTCTTGGCAGGCCCTCCCTGCTTTGCATACTTTCAAACTCACCTTGACTTGGTGCCCTGGTAGCTTTCCTCAGGAAACTTCATCCTGCCCCTCTGCCCAACAGCTTCCTAAATATACAGAGCCTGTATATTTCATTTTTATCTCAGATTTGTGCTTTTGTTGTCCTTTTTCTTTAAAGTTCTTCCAACCTTACTCCTGTTTTGGGGGGGGGGGGGGGGGGTATTCTAAACTTTCACTGTGGTTTAAGTAACATGGGTACAGTGGTGTTCGTCTTGGGTATTGATATACAAAGTCAGTGCACCTTCAGCGCCACCAAAGTGCCCAGGACTCTCCACTCTGTCCCTCTGTCATCTCTAGTCTGCTCTTTCCCACCCTCCCCCAACTGCTTCGTAATCGGTTTTGTTAACCAAGAGGAAGGGCTTGTCATCTTGCAGTACTGTCTGTTCCCTTGTCTTACGTATCTGTGTGCCACAGGTGAGTGAGACCTCCCTCACTCAGCGAGGCTTTGTCCTCCTCCCTCTTACTTCACTCAACGACGCCCTCCAGTTCCATCCAAGACTGCAAGATCGCGTCTGTCCCGACAGCTGAATCGGTTCCCCACGCCACAGCTTCATTTTTCCATGCGTGTATCGTTAGATACTTGAATTGTTTCCATATCTAATACTGTGGTATTAGAGCGGAAAGGAACACAGGTGTGCATCTATCTTTTCAAATTAATGTTTTCATGTTTGGTGCATAGAAGCTGATAGTCTTTGTCTTTAATTAGTCTGCCTCCATGCTCTGTGTTGTTCAGGGAGAATATTGAGATGCATGTCAAGTTTGAGTTGGCATATTTTCTTATATTCGGGCATTGATTGGAAAGAGTGCTGTGTAGTCCTAGACCTAGTTACTGTCTTTGTCATACAGAGGCAGAGTCTGGTTTTTCCTGCCAATTTAGTCCTTCAGGAGTGCATTCCTCCTGTGTGCACTGTTACCAGAACTTCCTTCTTATAAGAAGAAAATGAGGTTTTGCACTCACAGACGGATCTACAGCTTCAGCGGGGGGTGAAAGAGCTTGTGCGCTGCCCCCTGACACAGGCCATCGGAGAGTCCAGGCCACCATCCTCCCACCTGCTGGGGTGTGGGCCAGGCCCGGGTGTTTAATCTTGATCTGGCTGTAGGATTAAAGCAGTGAAGGACAGACTCTTCAAATGCTGTGTCTCTAAATTGAAAATCGCCAACAAAGCTCTTAAGGAAGATGAGTCGAATAGGGCTGAAGGTAAGATGGTTTGTTTCATTATCCTCAAAGCCAGCGCCTGCTTTCTTTCAGAGCCAGGGTCTTTTGTAAGGAGCTGGCCATGCTCAACCAGTTTTTCTTACCCACTGAAAAAGTGGCAGTACTCAGTCTGTCCTGGCAGTGTCCATCCTAGCACAGCAAACATAGATGCTCTATAGAATGCCAGCTTGGAAAGGCTTCCCAAGCGTGCTCCTGGTGCCTGGGGGACCCTCAGTGATTCTGTCAGCAGTGGCTCAGTGAGAGGACCAGTAAGGCCCTGCAGTGCCAGAGATGCTTTCTGGGGGACTGCAGAGCTATACCTTGCAGTGCTCAGATGACCCGGTGGTGCCTGGGTAGAACTGGGGCTGGCCGCATGCAAGGCATGCACCTTACCCCTGGACTCTTTCTCCAGGCCCTAAGAGTTCTTATTTTTATCTGTTTCTTTGTTTCTTTGTTTGTTTGGGCGACACCTTGCAGTGCTCAGGGCCTTCCTTACCTGGCTCTGTGCTCAGGGATTACTCCTGGCGGGTCTAGGAGGACAATATGGGGTGCTGGAAATTGAACCTGGGTCAGCCACATGCAAGAGCAGTGCCTGACCTGCTGTACTGTGGCTTCAGCTCAAGGAGCTTTTATTTTTGAAGACAATGATGTGAGCTCTTAAACATAGTTTTTCCACCGTCCCCTAGTTCGTTTTGTTCCAGCTCAGTGCCTCATTAATGAAGTTGCTGTAGTTTGCAGTAGTGTTAGCATTGAGTAAATATCTTCAAGAGATCAGGCCATGACTGTGACCTTAAATCTTAATCCCATTTTAGTTTTTAGAAAATTTCATTCATTTTTTTCCAACTCTTCTCATTTTAGAATGTGTAATATTTGTTAGGACCGGTACCAAATCTCTCCTTCAGTAAGAGTGAGTTTAAGAGTAAGAGGAGAATTGAGAACCACAGATGAGCATCTGAGAATTTTGTGAGTTGGGGTATTGCAACAGAAACCTCTCAGTGGAGCTCTTCTTTCAGCTGTGTTCTCACTTCCATCATCTCTGAAAAGTACTGGACAAGCACAACTGGTGTAGGACCTGAGGCATCATGGTGTAAATAGAGATACGCCTTTAAAACCAATTCTCTACTATATTGCAACACACACCTTTTTCAGACTGACCTCTCACCTATTTTAGAAACCACTCTTTCTTAGTGAGTAATTGATGAACTAAAAAATTCATATATTACTTTTAATACAAAAATCTTAGTGGGGCCAGGACAGAGTTAGTACAGCTGTTAAGGTGCTTACCTGGCATGCAGCCAATCCACGTATGATAACTCTCACCACGTATGTCCCCTGCGCAAGGGATATCCTTGAGCTGCAAAGCTGAAACACACACACACCAACACACAAACACAAACACAAATACTTTTTTTTTTTTTTTGCTATTTGGGTGACACCCAGCAAAGTTCAGGGGTTACTCCTGGCTCTGCACTCAGGAATTGCTCCTGGCAATGCTCAGGGGACCATTTGGGATGCTGGGGATCGAACCCAGGGTCAGCTGCATGTAAGGCAAATGCCCTTCCCGCTGTATCATCACTCCAGCCTACACATAAGAATACTTGTTGCTCCCAATCATTATGCCTCCTGTGTGAAGTGCCCAAAATATTGGTAAATGTCCTGTTTCTACTCGAGGAAAGCAACTCCACTTCTTGAAGTATTCTGAGACTTTCTGATTATCAGGCTTAGCTTTTCCTGAAATTAAGCACGTAATTACCCTTTCAAAAAGAAAAATGAGGCCCTGAGAGATTGTTCAATAGGCTTGCGCACATGCTTTGCATTCGGAAGCCCCGGGTTCAGTCTTTCAGCACTCAAGATACCCCAGCACTAAACTGGTTCTGAATCCTCCGCCCTCCCCCAACTCCACTAGGTATGGCCCAAGTGCCTGCCACCAAACGGAAAATGGTGGCATAATTTTAGATCACTGTACCAAGTCACCAAATATCTCTGGATGCACATAAAGCCTTGGCGTTATTGAGAACTAGGTCAAAGTATCAATAATAAGTGTTTGGAAGAAGATGTTTCCAATCCCTATAGACCACTTTAAAGGGGCAAGACTTCTGTGGAGGAAGCAACTGCAGAGCTGGTAGGAATCTCAAGAGATTGAGAATTAGATATGTCTAAATTGTTGCAGTCCATGTGATCAGACTGAACTCAAGAGAATTAACAAAGAAGGGGACTGGAGCAATAGTACAGTGGGTAGGGTGTACTATTGCTGGGTTCTATCCCTGGCACCCCATATGGTTCCCAGAGCCCATTGGGAGTGATTCCTGAGTGCCGAGTCAGGAATAAGCCCTAAGAACGCCTGGGCATGACTCCCACCCCCCCCCCCCCCCACACACACACACACACACAAAAAAAAAGAAAAGCAAAGAAGAAGGTAGTTGTTGGAGATGGAATCTACTAGTGAAGGTTCTGGGAGCACTGTTGGAAGGGCACCAAGATTCCAAGTATGGCATCAACTTGGTAGAGAAGCAGCAGGGCTTGGGAGACTTGGCAGAGTCAGTGTCTGTGTTGGGCACAGTGCTGCTGAACACAGTTGGTGAAAGAAGAGTGTGTTGTGGCAACCCCCACTGGGTCTGATGTTAATAAAGGGCCTGAGCATCGGACTGATCAGGCACCTGCAGGAATGTGACAGCTCTCTGGTTGGGGGCTCAGGTGATGGGGAGCCCTTCTCAACAGTAAAGTACTGTTTTTTGGGGTTTTTTTTTAATTTTACTTTTTGGGTCCGCACAGCAAAGCCTGGCAAGCTTTGATGATGAATTCTATGTGCCAGACACAGTAACAAGTCTCACAATATTACTGGGCCCGCTCGAGCAAATCAATGAACAACGGGAGGACCGTGACCGTGATCGTGACTTTTTGGGTCACATCCAGCATTACTCAGGGATTATTCCTGACCCAGCGCTCAGAAATTACGCCTGGCAGTAGTTGGGATACCGCGAGGGATCAAACCCAGGTTGTCTGCATGCAAAGCAAACATCCTACCCACTGTGCTGTTACTTTGGCCCCCAGTAAAATACCTTTACCTGAGAAGTAGTAGTGTTGGCCAACTTGAGTTGGCCTGGCTTATTCGGGAAAGTTGGTTCTTAGATAAATATAAAACAACCAGTTTGTTATATCTCCAGGGATATTGTTGAGGGGGCATTTCTCCATCCATTTTTTTAACTTCTAGAATTTAAAGGATTTTTTTGAAAGGCAAAGCTGGACTAAAATTAGTTTTTTAAATAAAAGAGAGCTCTCTGGGGGACTAGTTTCTAGTTCTGTTTAATCCAGCCAGTGTGATTATGTCTTATGTGATCTTTTGGGCAAACGTCATGACCCCAGAGAAGCAGGAGTGTGCCAGAGGGCCTTAAAGTGAGTGGTACTCGGCTCTAGATACCATGTAAAGTCACCCGTCTGACCACATCCCCCGGTCCGGCCTTCCTGAATGACCCAGGGGCTCCTCTCCCAGGCGCCACATCGTGTCTTTTGATTCTAGAGAATCCACCTCAGATTCAGGTTCCTGCCTTGTACCAGTCTCTTATCCAAGACAGAGTTTCCCCAGGTAGTGAATTCAAAAGCTAGAGCAACTCTCTCTGCGGCTTGGAAAGCCTGGTAAGACCACAAACTGCCAACCGGGAGAGATCTCGAAGGTGGAATGACAGTCCCCTGAAGGCACGTGAGCCTTACTCAACCTCCTGGACCTTGGCTTTCCTTATCTCTGAGCTCAGGGAATGAAGTGGAGGCTTATCTGTGTTTTCTCTAGCCTCCAGATACTAGAAGTTCCTATTGAGAAACCAACCCTACACTTCCCTTGAATCTAAACCTCTAGGTCTATCTGGACTCGTTTTGGGGTATGGTTAGAAGCACTGTTTTCTACCTAAATTTTGGGGCTTTTTTTTTTTGCCTAAGAGACCACACTGACAGTTTGAGTAGTTTTGCACTTTGTAAGTAGCAGAAACCCTGTTTAAATGTTTGATTGCCGGCTGGAGTGATAGTACAGTGGTTAGGGCACTTGCCTTGCACTTGACCAACCCAGGTTCAATTCCCATATGGAACATTCCCCCAGCCCTGCCAGGATTCATTCCTGACTGCAGAGCCAAAAGTAAGCCCTGAGTATCACCGGGTATGGCCCCAAAACCAAAAAAGAAAAAAGAAAACAAACTTTTGACTGCCGAGAGGACAGGGATGGGCTGTCTTCAAGGAGCTTATGACTTAGCTAAAGTTAAAGCAACAGAATCAACATGTGACTCTGCGTGAATTCCTTGCATTTGGATTGGGTGTGAGTAAGCAGGGAAGCGCACCAGAGGTTCTGCTGGGAGCCCAGGGAGCGTGGTCAAGGGGCAGGCCTAGGACACCTGCTTGGATGGAAGCCCAGTGGACCAAGACTGTTGTGTTCCACACACCAGTGAAAACCCCGTGTCCTTACAGGGCTGTTGAAGAGGGCCAGGCACTAAGTCCAGTTGAGAATAACTGCAGCTCTGCCGCGTCGGGAGAGAGGGTCCTCGCTGAGCAGCGGAAGCTCAGGAATGAGCTGTGACCCCTGCACTTTCAGAAAAGATGAGAGAGGAGAAACAGGGGGAGGGAGGGAGAGGAGAGGACAGCAGAAGAGGTAGAGAGGGGGAAAGGGGAGGGGAGGGGAGACGGGGGGGGGGAGGGAAAGGAAGAGGGAGAGAGAACTCAGCTGCGGGGAAACTGTTTAAGTCAGAACCGTGGGTGTGGATTTGACAGAAGGCCCCTCATTGTACCCTTGCTAGACCACTCACTCTGTGATTGTGGATAAGCCTCACAAGCTCTCGGCCTCAAAAGCGCTGGGGTACACATCCTGCTCTGCACGGCCTGCCCTGCACACGAACATGACGTCAAGTGGGATCACAGCAGCCGACATTACTGCAAATGAAAAATGCTGGATTTTTTTTTTAACAGTCTTCCACTGAAGAAAGTTAAGCCAGTTCTGAATTAGGATTGTCGAGTATTTTGAGTTTTACATAGAGCAATTCTAACTGCATTTCTCTAAGGGCTTCCCAAAAACCCATTGAAAGTCCATTGAGTGGGCTTTAAAACTCCATTAAAAGAAACCAGGGCGATATGCGCAAGTTTAGAGCACTTGCTACCCCAAGTTCATTCAGTCCCCAGCACTCCGTGCTTCCCATTCTCCTCTTCCCCCAGCACTGTAGCACTGTCCTCCCGTTGTTCATCGATTTGCTCGAGCGGGCCCAGTAACATCTACATTGTGAGACTTGTTGTTACTATGTTTGGCATATCGAATATGCCACGGGTAGCTTGCCAGGCTCTGCTGTGTGGGTGAGATACTCTCAGTCGCTTGCCGGGCTCTCCAAGAGGGGCGGAGGAATTGAACTCGGTCGCCCTGGTCAGCCGCGTGCAAGGCAAACGTCCTACCCGCTGTGCTATCACTCCAGCCCCAGCATTGTTGATATAATCTTAGTGACTCCTAAAAGTACACCTTGCTTGCATGAAATCCTGGATTCTGTTCCTAGCTCCACCAAAACAAAATTACAGTGGGTGCTTTGAGTAGCAGCATTGGCTACCTGCCTCGATACCTGCTTTCCTCAAGGGCAGTGGTGACCGAAGAGCTTGTTGCACTCAGGCTGTCTCCTCTTGTCACATGAATGTGTCGGGCCAAAGCATTTGTCGGTAGGAGCAAAAAGTAAGTTTGATCATCAAAAACGATGTGAAAATGCTTCTAGCCTCCCCCCCACCCCCACCCCCAACCCCTTGCTTCTCTGCTGAGAGAAGCAGGCCTAGAAAAGAGGAATTCCCCTAAGATCATTTAACTAGTTAGAAACCTTTCATTTTAGGACACTTGACTATGGCATGGCTGTCCTTTTGCATAGCTTCACTGTATTGGGAGTTCTTTTAAGGCTCTTGTCATTTGTTTGTTTGTTTTTCATTTTGAATTTTTTTAATTGAATCACCATGAGATAGTTACAAAGCTTTCGTGTTTGAGTTTGTCATACAATAATCGAACACCCATCCCTCCACCAGTGCACATTTTCCACCACCAATGTCCCCAGTGTCCCCTTCCCCCCCATCCCTACCCCTCCCCCTGACTCTATGACAGACATACTCTATGACCCCATACTCTCTATTTGGGGGCATTATGGTTTGCAATACAGATCCTGAGAGGCTATCAGTTTGGTCCTTTGTCTGCTTTCAGCACACATCTCCCATCCCGAAGAATCCCTCCAACCAGCATTGACTTAGTGATCCCTTCTCTATCCCAGCCGCCTTCTCCCCCAGCTCATGAGACAGGCTAAGGCTCTTGTCTTAGCCCATCGTGTGTGTGTGTGTGTGTGTGTGTGTGTGTGTGTGTGTGTGTGTGTGTATGAGAGAGAGAGAGAGAGAGAGAGTTCCTCTGTCTCCTCACCTTGTCAAGAGTTCCTTGGAGACCTGGGCAGGGCCAGAGAATTGTGTTCAAGCAGTGGCATGGACTGGGATAACCCAGGGTCTTCAGATCGCAAGAACCCAGGTCACCTACTATGCCAGGTGCTCAGTACCAGCAGGTATGAGGCTCCTGACACTGCACACCTGGGAGGTGCCTGGGGACCCATGCTGGGGTGGGTTTAAGAGAAAGCAGGTCTTCATTCTCAGCCAGCAGCCGAGAGTGAGGCAGAGCATTTAGGGGCTCGCAGGGAACGCGGCAGACCAGACACAGGAACCCCACCCCCACCGCCAACAGGATTTGCATTGGGAAGTCTGCAGGGCGCGGGCTGTGGAAGAATAGTTTGCTTGCTAGCAGTCAGAAATGGACTGGGGCCGGTGTTGCATGCCGCCCACCTGAGTTCAATCCCCTACACCCCGTGTGGTCTCCTAAGCGCTGGTGAGTGTGGGTCTAAAAAAGCAAATTTTTAAAAAATGAGAAGAAATGGCTCAACCAGGGCTGTGTCTGTCAGGAGAGAGCACTCTCCATAGTTGTCTCTCAGCCATTAGCTTCTCGTGGGTAACACTCCTCAGGGGAGTTGGCCCTGGGCATCTGGTGCAGATCCAGTATGTCGTCCACCAGTGCTGCTCTGAGTCTTGCAAGAGTCTCCAGGATATGGTACCTTTCGGGGACTCCCACAGGAGACTGTGCGTCCTATAGTACCTTGCACCTCCATCAAGGATATTGGGTTTAACACACTGAGCACTCAGTCCAGAGTAAAGTTCTACATCTTAGAAATCTCTTCCCAGCAGCAACATCTTGCCCTCGTGATGGGGTTTGTTCCTCTGTGAGGGGGCAAGTGCCCCTTCTGTCCCGTGATGGGAAGCTCTGTTTGTCCAAGCAGAGTTTTAGTCTCTACCTACAGACTGGGAAAACTGTCTTTGGTGAAAGACTGGCACTGCTCTAAAGGTGGAGGGCCAGCATGAACCTGAGCCCGAGTTGTGAGGTCTCACTCCATCTTGGAGGCGAGGGGGAGCAGGAAGGGAGGGAAGGAATGCAGGTAGGCGGGCCCCAGGCTGCCCCAAGTTGGATTCCTCCACCCCGCTCGGAGAGCCCGGCAAGCTACTGAGAGTATCTTGCCCACACGGCAGAGCCTGGCAAGCTCCCCGTGACGTACTCGTGATATGCCAAACACAGTAACAAGTCTCATGATGGAGACGTTACTGGGCCCGCTCGAGCAAATCGATGAACAATGGGAGGACCGTGACCGTGATATTTCTAATCCTTGCTCTCCACTTGCATTCATTTTCCATTAAATGATTATAGGTATGTCAAAAATTAGAAATAACTTTTCAAAATCACCAGTATGTGTTGACTCAGTAAATAATTTGGGCTCTTCAAGCCCGTGTTCTCCCTTGAGCACGTATCTCGCTTTCTTTTGTTGCTTCTAGAGAAGCCTGCTCTCTCTCTTGAACACGCTTTCCAACTTTTGCTCATCGCTCATCTTTCTAAGCAAGTTTTGTTCAATAAAGTCTTGTCTTGCTTCACTAAAAAATATATAAATATATCACCATACTGCCTATTCACAAATAGGAGGTACATTACAGAGTACCTCCTGTCAGGTGGTAAACTGGTTTTCCATCCTTTTGTACCTATGGGATGTCACCAGTCTTTGCGCCAGGAGTTGAAAACTACGCAGATGTCACTATCACTTGTAATTCTCAAATTTATACATTAGTCTTTTTTTTTACCCTAGTGTGTGCTTTCTAATAACTTGATTTCAGAATCTCTTCAAAGTCTAGTCTTAAAAAGTTTACTTATTGTCACAGAGGCTGGATCCGGAGCTCAGTAGACAGCTACCCCCACGCCCCCCCCCTACACCCCCTCCCAACAAACACACTGAGTATGCAGTAGCTAAACACTCAGTTGACTCTTGGACTTGATACGGAGAACATCAAGGACTCAGTTCAGTTCACCTTCTGCACCAGCTGGAACTCTGGCTTCAGGAAGCACAGCTGCAGCAGAATGCAAGGAAGAGTGTGTGTGTGTGTGTGTGTGTGTGTGTGTGTGTGTGTGTGTGTGTGTTCGCACACACATGCACACAGATGCCCCTAGTCCATCTCCAGCGGCAAATCCCATTTGTATGCAGGCAACTTCCTAGTTGTTGGGAGCATGCTCTAACAGGAACAAAGGAGGGTGCGAGGGACGGGATTAGAGGTAGAACACATGCCCTGCATGTGTGAGGCTGGAGTTGGATCCCCAGATAAATGGAGTGGATTGTTTGTGATACTAATTGTAAGAGTCAGAATCAAGCCCTATGCTTCAAAACAAGTGGAAACTCCGGTTTCCAGCTTTTCCCAGAAGGTGGCACCAGCCTTTCCCTCTGCTTCCTAACATTGGCTGGCTATCATCATCATCTTCAGAGAAGAGTCCTTTGACTCCGTTATCATTTATGAAGATACGTTTGCTTGTTCACTTGAACATCTCTTTTTTACTGACCTGACTTCTCCGAGAGAGCCAAATCAAACTTTGTGAACTTAGAAACTTGCAGTCCAAATTTTGACAAGTTCTAATGCTCCAAAAGAAATTTTATCTTTAAGCAAACATTCATCAATATCCTGAGTAATTCTCTTTCTCTCTCTCTCTCTCTCAAAAAAAAAGCTACATGAGGAAATGACGTTCTTCCTAGCTAGACACATTCTTATCACTCTTATTTCACTGACTTTGAAAAGTGAGAATTCAGTCTCTAGTCAGACTCAAACAAAGCCAGCATGATTAGGAACCACTTTAGACCCTCTAAAGTGGATGTAACCCAGAATTCTACATGGTCCTTCTGCCTCTGCTACCTTTTCAGTATCTTCTCTTCTCCTACCTCACCGAGGGCCTTCCTTTCTGCTGCCCATGTTTGCTTTTGCTCTTTGTTTGCGTACATTTATAATCTTTGCTTCTTATGTTACATAGAACACGGGCAAAACCTAAAGTTCACCCCAAGTCAGGCAGCTCGCCAGAAACCAGGGGGGGTTGGCATATAAAGAGAGGCAGGTTGGGAACACCTCCCTGCCTTGGCAAACTCTCAGGGCACCTGCCTTCCGGCCCAGCTCCTGCCTCGTGTGTTCAGACATCCGCCATCTGTTAGCTGCAGCGCAGGAGACACTCCGTGCCAGTGGCATCTAGGCTCCCCAGCATTGCGCCAGAGGAACCTCTCCTGGGACTTTGGCTCAGAGGTCCTCATCAGTGTGTCTTTGCGGCTTTTTCAGTAACTTGACTTTGATTTCCCGACTCTTTTCTTCTACCCCTGCCTGAAAACTAACACTCAAGGTTTCCTCACTCTGATCACTCAGCTCTCTGACCTCTGTGGTTATCCCGAGAGAACTGAGCTCTCCCTGCAGAAAGGCCATCGTGTCCAGCAAGAGGCTCATCCTGTGCCTACTTAGAGAAGGGAGACCCTGTCTTGTTCCTTAGCCCTAGCTAACCCACCACATGCCAAACGGTTGGCTTTCCCTTGGGGAGAGGGAGGGGGTGGGGAGTGCATGATGGAGGAGGAAGAAAAGCACATTAGCATGGTCTCTCAGAAATATGCTTATCTTCTTCCAGCCGCTCATTACTGGGAAGGTTCACCTGAATTTGTCTGTTTCTCAACAAGCAGATCTGTTGCTTTTCCTGGGTGTCATGGGAAGGGGACTCACTGGGTCCTTGATCCCTTGGTGTTTCCTAAGGCCACGTTGGTCATTTGTGGATAGCTTGGCACCTCTCATTTTCTGAACTAGATCCTTAGTTGAATATCTATATACTTGCCTTGCACACAACTCGACCCGAGTTTGATCCCCGGCATCCAGGCACCACTTGGAGTGATCCCTGAGCATAGAGCCAGGAGTAAGCCCCAAGCACCACTGGGTGTGTCCCCAAAACCGAAATAATATAATAATAATAATTACAAGGAAATAAATGAAATCTGAAAATGCAAGGAACCAGGTGAACCTCTGAGATTGGCTGGAGCTCTGTTAAGCAAGTGATTCTGAAGGATGACTTGGCTTTGCCAGAAGAAAATCACAAGAACAAGACGTGTAGGAAAAACGGGGACAGGGCACAGGCACCAGCTGACAGTGCCGTCAGCTTTGGCAGCAGGGTCCAGTGAGAAGGACATCAAGGAAATACCACTGGACAGGCAGGAGGAGGCTGGCCTGGCTGAGGACAGTGGAGGTGGCCGTCAGGCTCACATTTGTGAGACGATAGGCCCATCCGGTCTGGCTTTTCACCCCGTGGGATGGTTTCTCTGGGTTTGGGGGACAGGACTCTACTCTCCGGGAACCTTCACGCCCCCAGGGTTATTGCTTCCTCCTGCAGTGCCAATGCTGCCAGCATCTGCAGACATTCTCTGGGGCCTCACTGCTAGGCCTCCCATGCCTTGTGACTGCAGCCTTTGGGATCTTTTCTCTCTTTTCCCAAGTAATGGTAAAAATAGTTTTAGATTTTTTTCTCTTTTTGGCTTTTTGGGTCACACCCAGCAATTCACAGGGGTTGCTCCTGGCTCTGCACTCAGGAATTACTCCTGGCGATGCTCGGGGGACCATATGGGATGCTAGGAATCAAACCCAGGTCGGCTGTGTGCAAAGCAAATGCTCTACCTGCTGTATTTGTACTATCACTCCAGCCCCTAGAATTTTTTTTTTTATTAATTGAGGCTCAAAACAGATTTTTTTTTTAATTAGGGATTAAACTGAGGTTTGACTGGTGGAAGGCTGGAGTAAGTCCATCTGACCTTAGCCTGCTTTTCTGGGGATAAAAGGTCATGGTTGTGCCTACCAGCACCAAGGCATGAGAGAGAAGTGGGGAAGGCTACATTTTGGCAGTCAGAGTGATGGTCCAGCAGAGAGGTACTTGCCTTGCGTATGGAGACCCTGGATTTAATCCTCAGCATTCCAGGCAGTCCTCAGGAATGATCCCTGATGGCAATCAGAAGTAAACCCGGAGCACAGCTTGGATCGGTCAAGAAAAGAAAGAGAAAGGGAAGGGAAGGGGAGGAGAGGGGAGGGTAGAGTGGAAGAGAGGAAAAGCTGCACTTTAAAAACCCACACACTGGGGCTAGAGCTATAGTACAGCGGGGAGGGTGTGTGCCTTACACGCGGCTGACCCAGGTTCGATCCCCAGCATCCCATATGGTCCTCTGAGCACCGCCAGGAGTAATTCTTGAGTGCAGAGCCAGGAGTAACCCCTGAGCATCGCCGGGTGTGACCCAAAAAGTGGGGGGGGGGGAAATAAACACACTTTGGCAGACTTTAAATGGCTTCACTCGCACTCGTGTGTGTACTGGAGCAAGATGCCATTGGTGTGGTGGCAAGTTAATGCTCCCTGATGAGGAAGTGTCTCTTAGAGACATGCCCTGGAAAGTTGTGTTGCTGCCCACGCAGGACAGGCCGTGGGGGGCTAGAGGTGCTGCTGGCTCTGTGTGGCCTGGGGCGGGAGCTAGAGGAATACCAGAGACACCAGAGAAGCCTTTTGCTCCGCCCCATCCCTTCCAGCCTCTGCCCCAGCCAGTTGCAGGATCATCCCACCAGCCAGCAGCTGCCTCTTTTCTGCTACGCTGGTCCGTGGCAGCCCTCTGCCCTGCTCAGCACCGTGCAGAGGGCGTGGGAGGCGAGAGTATGGCTGGGCATGAACAAGTCTGCCAGAGAGCCGGGAGGAGGGATGCTAGGACCTAACTGCAGGCTTTGAAGTTCCTAAGAACCATCCAGCTTCTTGCCGGACGGGAGTCTCTGAGAACAGCCTTTGTACTCCGCTTTCCACCCAGCTGACCTTTCCAACATACAGTAAGCACATATAAATCTCAAGTGCTGTCGACACCTGGTTTTTTTTTTCTTTTCTCTCTTTTTGCGTGTGCAGGTATTTACCCTTGAATCATGTTGATCCAGGCCTCCATTTTGGCTCTTAAAAGGATTAATGCCTAATCCCGGTGTCAGGCCCCACAGGTGTCGGCTCTGTGTCCACCAGCCCTCGGGGCCAGGTGTTGGAGGGCAGGGGTCTGACCTAATGCCACACCTGGCCTCAGGTCATCCCAGAGATTGTTTGGAAGGCCTGCAACCTGAGCCGGGGATGGGGCTCAGGGGCTAGGGCACTGGCTTGCTTATGTGAGGCCCTGACTTCCATCCCCAGCATTGCAAAAAAAAAAAAAGAATTAAAATATACAAGTTCCAGGGCCAGACCTTAGTAGAGCGGGTAGGAGGAGCTTTCCTTGCACGCAGCAGACCCAGGTGCGAGTCCTCACATCCCATACATGCATCATCAGGTGTGGGCCAAAAAAGCAGAAAGAAAGGAAAGAAAAGTCCTGGGCTGGAACAACAGTGCGGTCAGTTGGCTGCTTACTTTGTATGCAGTTGACCCTGGTTCTGTCCCCCAGCGTCCCATATGGTCCCCCACGTCCTGCCAGGAGTGATCCTTGAGCACAAAAACAAAACCCCCAACAGCCCATACCTCTCCCCCAAATACATACATATATAGTTGTAAAGGCCTCCACCAAGAAAGAAACATGACTTTCAGTATTCGGATCAGGCTGCTTTTTAAACGGGGAATCTCCTCAAGCTCGGCACCCAGCAGGCTGCTTCAGGGTGCAAAGGCAGATTTCCAGCCTCTGCCCACTGGGTCTCTACGTTAGATGCCAGAGATGGAGAGAAACTCGCAATGTTTGAGGGGAAAGTTGCTGTCGGGGCCAAGAAGGCCTCGGGCAAGGGAGGACTTGTTGGCAGAGGGGTACTTGGAGAACAGTGATGGTTACTGTCAGGTCCAGCCTGTCCTGCTCACCATGACTCCCTGACCTCGGTGCCACCCTTTCTCCTCCCCTTCCCCTTCCTCTGCATGCCTCATTGCCGATGAGATAATGGGGGCTGGACACAGCATTGAGGGGCGCGTGGGAGGCCACGCACTCTTGGTTGCAGTGTGCCAGAGGTTGCATGTATCCGTCGTGATGCCGGGATCACAGCAGGGCACCTGGGAAGGCACCAGGGGTTGAACTCACAGCCTCGGTGCCACTCTGCCACCCCTCTGCCATTTATTTAGCCATTCCCCAAGCCCCAAGAGGACAGGTGGAGTGGCTCTTCATGCATGTATTTTTCTTGCAATAAACATTAATACAGTTTTTCAGTGAAAAAATATGAAAAAAAAATCACGGTCCTATCACCCCTTTGATGAAGGGTGTTCCCAAGTGAATTTCCTTCCGAGTCTTTTTTTTTTTTCTTAAATGCTCTTGCAGGGGCAGAGTAATAGTACAACCAGTAGGGCATTTGCCTGGCACATGTCCAATCTGGGTTCAGTCTCCAGCATCCCAGGTGTAATTTCTGAGAGCAGAGACAGGAGTAACCCCTGAACATCAACCAGGTGTGGCCCAAAGACAAAAATAAACTAAAAAGTGAATGCCTTATACCTGGCATTCATTGTTAACTGCAGGGTGTGAGGGCATGAGGAGCCAGAGTGGAACTTCTTAGTGAACAGCCCCCCTGAGTGTGGCCCGTCTTGCACATGCCCAGTTGGAAGTTGGAGGCGCTCCCTGGACTCGGCAGAGCACAGAGCGGCTCATGCACACCGAGGCTCACCCCGACCCGTGGGCACTCTCGCAGGCCAGTGCCACCCGACTGTGGGCGAGGAGCAGCTTAATGCCCCAACACTGCGCTGAGATCTCTCGGATCAGACCCTGCCCACCTTGGAGAGAGAACCCTGGGCTGGGGCACTGTGCCTCCATCAGGTCCCTGAGCAGTGTGTGTCCACCACAGAGCTCCATTTGCCCTCTGGCCCCTGCCCTCCCTGCCCTAGTAGACTGACTGCTTTGCCTGCTTGTGCTCAGAACTAAGGACACTCTCCAGAAACAGTGTAAGGTGCGGCTGGGCTGGGCTGGCGGTTCGTCTCGGCGCATTAGGAAGTCCGTTGTGCTTTGTAAGCAAACTCTTGCCTGTTGATAGCCAGTATTTGCATGTCCACTTCTGTGCCACTTGTCAGGATTGTGACTCTCTTTCACCCACCTAACTGTCCCATCTGACAGAGGAGCCCTAGCGATGGTTCCATTTTACAGAGAGGGACGTGGAGGTCAGCCTTGCTAATGGCGCAACGAAACTTTGACTCCTGCTCCCCATGCTTAAGGCCCGTGTTCTTTCTACTACTTCCCTGTGCCTCTTCTTCCCCAAGGCTTTTCACCTTTATTTCAGAGTATCCCCTTGGCCTTTCCGGTAACCCATGGCATAAGTACTTGGTGTTCCCTGACGCATTGGGGTCTGGGCATGTGGTGGCCGTGCCGATGTCACTCACTTCCTTAAATGTGCAAGATGAGACAATGAACACAGATCCCTGGAAAGGCCACACTGCACAGCGGCTTCAGAAGGACTCTCAGTGAGCTCCCTCTGGGTCCTGTCGGCTGCTTGGCGATTAGGCGTCTCCAAGGAAATGTGCTGCGGTCGTTCTCTCTGGTTATCCCAGTGGTGGGAGGGAAACACTGATGTTTGCAAGCCCTCCGCTTGGGCAGAGGCACGCAGAGTCTCATGCAGTAAGACTCGCAAGAGCTTATGAAAACTTGAGGCCGGAGCAATAGTACAGCAGGTAGGGCGTTTGCCTTGCACGCAGCCAACCCGGGTTCAATCCCCGGCATCCCATGCGGTTCCCCAAGTACCGTTAGGAGTAATTCTTGAGTGCAGAGCCAGGAGAAACCCCTGAGCACTGCTGGGTGTGACCCAAAAAGCCAAAAAAAAAAAAGGCTTCTGAAAGCAAGCTGCCAGTTGCCACTCCCACGTGTTCTGACGTGGCAGGTCTAGGGATGGTACCTGGCCTGTCCTGCTTCTAACTAGGTCCTGAGGATGCTGCTGCAGTGGAGGGAAATCACCCTGAGAGAAGCACTTTTCTGAGTGTGCTGTAGAACTGTCCTGACCTGCCTTTTCCAACACATACACACACACACACACACACACACACACACACACACACACACACATTCCCTTTAACCAGGCCCCTCTGACATGCTGTCTCTGATCAAGGGAGCGGGGAAAGCGGCATGAAGCGACACTCTTGTCACTGGGCTTCTGGCGTTGGCCCACCAGGTGTTCGGCTCTCAGAGCCGCTCACTCCCAGGAACGCTGTGTTGCAGGTGGTGCGTGCCGCCGAGGAGGCCGCGTCCACGCTGGCCAGCTCCATCCACCCGGAGCAGTGCATCAAAGTGCTGTGCCCCATCATTCAGACCGCCGACTACCCCATCAACCTTGCCGCCATCAAGATGCAGACCAAAGTCGTCGAGAGGATCGCCAAGGACTCCTTGCTACAGCTCCTCGCTGACATCATCCCGGGCTTGCTGCAGGTAGGACGTACCCCCTGCCGCATCATCCCCCGACCCCCAACCCATGGCGGCAGTGAAATAGGAGCTATGGTGGCAGGCTCCAAGTGATAAACCTTTGCTCCCGTTGTTTGAGGGGACTGGGGGGCAGGCAGGAGAGCCAGCGGGTGAGCCCCCTGTTGGGGTGAAGCTGCATGACTTGTACACCTCGAACCCTCTCCTGGCCTTCCCATCCCTGAAAGGAACAGGGAGATTTCCTGGCAACCCATGACTGGCTCACAGAATGAGCTTTGTTTCCTATAAACATATTTTGATTTGGGGGTGGGGGAGGAGTCAGTTCCTTCAACAAACCCTTTACTATGTGTCCTGTGGGTGCCAGCCCTGGGCAAGGTGGACCCTGAAATGTAGATTGCCAAGGGATGGTCCTGGCTCCTGTACGGAGTGGAGAGATTTATTGTAATGTTTTGTTAAGCAAGAGGCATTGAGTTAGACTCTGGGAAGTAAGAGATGTTTTTGGTGTTGCTCCACTTCCTTCAGGATTTTCAGCCCCCCAAGAGACAGTGAAGACGAGATGGGGGATGGGGGGGGCAGGGAGGAGACATTACCTGCACTGAGTTTCACTGTGTCACTCACTGGGAAGGAGAGGGGGTTTCAGTGGAGAACACTGAGATCTAAGATCCAGGTGTTTTCTGGATTAGGAGAGTGGTGAGAAGGACTCGTGGAGGAGGAGGTTTCTAGTTGGACCCCAGAGAGCGAGATTACAGAGGGGAAGGTTAGAAGAGAAGAGAGCATTTAACATGTGCTGCTTTGGGGGCTGGAGTGATAGTACAGTGAGTAGGACGCTTGCCTTGCATATGGCTGGCCCAGGTTCCATCCCTGTCATATCCCATATGGTCCCCCAAACCCACCAGGAGTGATCCCTGAGGTTCTGACCTGAGCACTGCTATAAACACCCCCCTGCAAAAAAAACAAAACAAAACAAAAAAAGGTTATAATAACAATAATCAAAAAAACAAAAACGAGCTGGGGCGATAGTACAGCGGGTAGGGTGTTTGCCTTGCATGTCGCCAACCCGGGTTCAATTTGCAGCATCCCATATGGTCCCCTGAGCTCCGGCAGGAGTAATTCTTGAATACAGAGCCAGGAGTAACCCCTGTGCATCATTAGGTGTGACCCAAAAGGCCAAAAAAAAAAAAAATGTTGGTATTTGTTGAGCATGTGAGTGGATTCAGTGCTCTGTGGGGCACTGAGTTACTCCAGCTCCCATCAGAGGGAGAGGATCAAAGACTGAAACTCTTCGGGCTACAGCTGGACCTCCCAGGGGTGTGGCGAAAGGCTGGCAGGCCGTGGGACTGGAGTCCCCAGCGTGAGTGACATGTGGTCTCCACTCCTTCACGGGCGTTCTCACCCATGGAATTTCCTTTCCCTGGGGAGCAGCATGGAGGAAGCTCCTTAGTTTCCCCCCTCCACTTCCCTTTCTCTTCATCTCTTGGATGCTGCTGTGACGGCTGGGGCAGCACCCTAGAAAACGGTCCCGCCTGAGACCCATGGGGGGTCTGCAACCCCCAGCGCCCCGCTCCCACACCTCCAGCACCCAGCTTCCTCTCGACAGGGGGTGGGAGGGAACTGGCAAGGTCCATGGCAGAGCCACAGAGCAGCCCCCAGTGTGGCGGGGAGGCCAGGCAGGAACGCGGAGGACGTTCAGGGATACGCGGGGAGCCACTGCTGACAGTGAGGCCGATCTTTGATCTCATCTCCCCTGCATGTCCCCCCTCTGACTCCAGGGTTATGACAACACCGAGAGCAGCGTGCGGAAGGCCAGCGTGTTTTGCTTAGTGGCGATTTATTCCGTAATCGGAGAAGAGCTGAAACCTCACCTCGCGCAGCTCACCGGGAGCAAGGTACGTCTAGAGTTACCAGCCCGTGGCACACCTGGCCTCCGCCAGCCCTAGCCTCAGCAGCAGAATGTCTGCGGCTCCAGACTCCCTCGTCTGCACGTCCTACCCCCGGGGTCTGCCTTCTGTAGGAGCCTTTGCTCTCAGAAACAGGGGGTGTGGTGGGGGGGGGGCATGTATGGTGAGAGGTCACTCGCCAGTGACGCAAACGTGGTCCGGTGGACTCTGTCCCAGTTCCCATTGGGGCAGTGAGCCTGTGGGCACTGCTTGCTCAGACCTTGGGGAGGTCTGACTTTGTTTCAAAATCAGAGCACCAAGGAAATTAGGGCGATCATTATTATTATTTTTTAATAGGAGCCATGCCCACCACCAACCCCCCCCCCCCCCACACACACACACACACACACACATCCACACACAGTGCCCAGGGGCCCTAAAGCCATTCCCAGCCATGCCCGGCCAGCCATGCGGGCCTGATGGCTTGGTACTTGGGCCTGGCAGTGCCCAGAAGCCATCAGACTGTTCTCTGCTGGCAGCAGGTTTGGGGTGGCACCCGGGCTCGAACTCCGGCCTAGAGCATGCTGGGTGTGTGCCCTTCCCTCTGAGCTGTCTCCTCAGTCCAGAAGCCCTGAGGACCCTATTTACCACCTTGCTGGGTGGGCATCAGCAGTGATGATACCTGGCTGTCACCTGGAGCCTGCCGAGTCCCCGACACTGAGGAGGACCCGGTGGGTCTTTGGTTAAGGCAAAACGTCTTAGGGAAGCAGGTAGTTCAGAGAGCACCAAGGTGCCCTTCACGCAGGCCTGCCTTGGTTTCTTCTCTCATCCGCGTGAGAAGAAAATGGCACTTGTGGTGGGCCTTCCACTTGGGTGGAAGTCACAGCCAGAGCCCTGCACAGACTGGGTCCTGCCCCACCCTGGCCTACAGCAGGGTCTGTGACCTTGACATCACAGAGGCGCGGGGCTACTCGGGACTGGGGGCCTGTTCTGTTCTCAGCGTTGTGGGAAGCTCAGCATCGCCTCTTCCCTCAGGAGTTCCACAGCAAACCACACGCCTCAGGGGGGATAGTCCCTGGTATCGCCCCCCCATGGCCACATGCTACCCACCCCCCACACCCCTCCCCCCGCAAGATTAGGAGGCTACATTGTTCTGCAGAAGGAAAACCGCAGCTTGGCTGGGAGCCGTGGATGAGGCCCAGCTTCTCTCTGCTCTGCCCTCCCAAGGCTGCTTCACGTTCCCTTCCCCGCCACCAAAGTGCTGACCTGGGGGTCCCAGCCAGCGCTGCCTTCCTCTCCCCCTGGCCGACAGGGCTTTGTCGGTGGCCCCTGGCAGCACCCCGAAGATAGTCTCCACAAGAAGGAATTTGATTTCCCAAGCAGAGAATGCATCCAAAAATAATATTAGTCAGAGCTCGGTCTTGCTGGGCATTTTTTCCTTTTCCTGAGAGCAGGAGCTGCTCTGTCCTCCAGTTGGGCCTCGTTCCTGCTCCATACCCAGCTTGCAGCTGCCCTCTTGGGGGGGCTGGTTCTGCCCGTTCCCCCATGGCAGCTTCAGGCCTCTCTGAGGCTTAGCTGGGCGGACTCTATCCCTTCCGATGCTGGGAACCTGGTTCACCTGGCCACTGCGATGCTCAGACACGAAAACCCTGTTGTGTGAATATGAACTAAAATACAAACAATTCCCCACCCCCAGTGGGTCACTGACAGAACCCAGTGCTAAGTCCCTGTCTCAATTTCCCAGACCAGAGACAAAGAGAACCAGGCTCTGGCTTCCTGTTTCTCTGTGTGACCGGGCCTGTCAGAACACTCTTCCGCTGCTTAAATGAGGTTAATAAATAATATCAGGTTCTGGAATCTGAGGGGCAGGTGTTAAGAGGTGTCCCATTGCTGTGGCCGCAACACTAGCTTTGGGGACAGACCATCTGCCTCCTCATCGGCATGGTGCCCCCCCACCACCACCACCACTTCTTACCAGCTTGTGTGACCTTGAGCAAGTTTTCTTTTTCTCAAAGAAATGTGTATTGCAAAATTGATAACAGGCTGGAGCGATAGTGCAGTGGGTAGGGCATTTGCCTTGCATGCGGCCAATCCGGGTTTGATTCCCAGCATCCCATATAGTCCTCCGAGCACCACCAGGAGTAATTCCTGAGTGCGGAGCCAAAAGTAGCCCCTGTGCTTCACCGGGTGTGACCCAAAAAGCAAAAAAAAAAGAAAAAAAACATAAAATTGACTGACTTAACCATTTTAAAAGTACAGTTGAATGAGATGAACCACATTCCTATTCACCCTTCTCACCCACTGTTCCCAAAGCTCTCTCATCTAGGAAAATCGAAATTCTGTGCCACCTTCAGTAATGCCACCCCAGTTCTGCCCCGATCCACACCATTCTGCTTTCTGTGTTGGGATTTGACAATTCGGATACCTCAGAAAGTGGAAGCATACAACATACATGTAAAGTCTTGGGTTTGATTCTGGACACTGTCCCCCAAAAATCAGTTAACACAACTTTTTTTTCTTTTTTGGGTCACACCCAGCGGTGCTCAGGGGTGGGGTTACTCCTGGCTCTGCTCTCAGAAATTACTCCTGGCGGTGCTTGGGGTACTAAATGGGATGCCAGGGATTGAACCTGGGTCGGCTGCGTGCAACGCAAATGCCCTCCCTGCTGTACTGTTGCTGCAGCCACAGTCATACAATATTTGTCTTTTAATGACCTGGGTCATTAAGGCCCGTCAGTGTTGTAGCACTGCCAAGATTTTCTTCATTTTAAAAGCTGACCAGTGTCGTGTGTATATGTGTGTGTGAATCTTAATATTTTACTTATCTGTTTCTTCATAAAGGCTACCTTAATAGTCCCACTTTTTGGCTATTACAAATAATGCTGTTAGGAACACAAGTGTGCAAATATCTCTCAGACCTTTTTTTAATGCGATAAACAACCAAACTGGGGGCTGTGACGCCAGGTGTGATGTCAAAAAAAAAAAGAGAGAGAGAGAGCCAAAGACCTGACATTTCTCTAAAATAATAATAATAATCATATGGCTAAGAAGTATATCAAAATATACTTAATATTACTAATATTAAATAAAGGCAAGTTTGAATTATAGAATAAAGGTAGCTGAAAAGACATATAAGGGTTAAGGGATTTTGCTTAGCAATTGACTTGAGTTTGAAATCCAGCACCCCGTTTGATCCCCAAGTACTGCCAGGAGTGATCCCTGAGTGAAAAACCAAGAGTAAATCCTGAGTACTCTCAGATGTGACTTCAAAACAAAACAGAAAAAGAAAAAAAAAAACCCACCCCAGAATATATGGAAAAGCACTTCACACCAGTTGTCAGGAGGGCTGTGGTCACAAAAAGAGAATAGTAAGTGTTGGTAAGGATGCAGAAAAACTGGAATTCTTGTGCTGTTTATGTAAGCATAAAATGATCCAGTTTGGTTGGGTTTTTTTTTCTTTTTTTTGTTTTTTTTGGGGGGTCACACCCAGCAATGCACAGGGGTTACTCCTGGCTCTTGCACTCAGGAATTACTCCTGCCAGTGCTCAGGGGACCATATGGGGTGCTGGGAATCGTAGCCGGGTCGGCCGGGTGGAAAGCAAATGCCCTACCTGCTATGCCATCACTCCAGCCCCATTTTGGCCCATTTTTTAATTGAGTTATTTTTGTTGTTGAATTATAGGTCTCTGTATTTTGAATATTGGTCCTTTATCTGGTACACTTTCAGTGGTTGCCTTTTTACTCTGTCGATCGTGTCTTTTGATGCGCACATTTTAAAAATACTTAAGTCACATGTGTCCGTCTGTTGTTTGTGCCTTTGGCGTAGTATCTAAGAAATGGTTGCCAAATTCATTGTTGTGAGCTTTTGCCCTATGTTTTCTTCTAAGCTATCTTCTAAGTTTAGCTCTTTTTTTGAGTAAAATTTTTTGTTATGTAAGGGTTCAGCTTCATTCCTCTGAATATTCAGTTTTCCCAGAACCCTGCATTGTTATCCTTTCCCACATTGAACAGTCTGGGCACCCTTGTCATGAGTCATTTGAACATATATTGTGAGGATTTTTTTATGGGGCGGGGATGCTCTGTACTATTTATCTTGCGGCTTAAAGTGTTACAATGTTTTAATTACTGTAACTTTTTAATAAGTTTTGACTATTAGGAGTGTGAATCTTCTAACATTCTTTTTTATGATCCTTTGGCCAGTTGAGATCTTTTGAAAGTTCATGTGAATTTAAGATTGCTTTTTCTGTTTCTACAAAGAACCTCATTAGGGTTTAGTAGAAATTTAATTGAATATAATTCAGATCTCAGGAGTTTTTACTGTACAAGTCTTTCATTTCCTGGGTTAAGTTGCTAAATATTTTGGGGCTGGAGCTTTACTACAGCCAGTAGGGCATTTGCCTCACATACCTGACCTGGGTTTGCTTCCCCGGCCTCCCATATGGAATCCCTAGCACTGCCAGGAGTGATTTCTGAATGCAGAGCTTAGAGTAACCCCTGAGCATCACCGGGTGTGACCCTAAAACAAACCAAAAAAACGAAATATTTTATCCTCGTCAGCACTGTTATAAATGGTATTGTTAACTTCCTTTTCAGATGGTTCACTATAAAGGTATAAAAATACCATTGATTTGCTGAAGTAATATACTAATCCTAACAGTTTTTTGCAGTTTTAGTGTTTTTCTTATTTGGAGGGTGGAGGTATTGTCCCTCCAGCAGTGCTAGTCCTCATAGCTAGGAGCTTGGCCATGATGGGCTGACCACATCCAGAGATGCTAAAGGTCCCTAGGGCCAAGCCCAGCATTCTCAGTGAGGCATGTAGTGCTGAGGATCAAACTCAGGGCCTCGAACATATGGGGTATGTGTGTCACCCTTTTAAATATTTTCTCTCATCCCTTTTTTGTAGAATCTTTAGAACTTCTTTTACTTATGATCGTTTATGCATGAAATTCTTTTCCAGTGTGGATGTCTTCTCTTTTTTTTTCTTGCCTAATTTCCCTTGCTGAAATTTTCAGTACTATAATATTTAATAGAAGTTATTAAAATAGTGGAGTTCATGCCCAATTCAATCAGCCTAATCAATGACTGAATAAATAGCAATACTCCTACATTAAAGTAATAATAATAATAAAAAAGAGGGGCCGGAGCAATAGCACCGCGGGTAGGACGTTTGCCTTGCACACGGCCAGCCCGGGTTCGATTCCCAGCCTCCCATATGGTCCCCTGAGCACCAGCAGGAGTAATTCCTGAGTGCAGAGCCAGGAGTAACCCCTGTGCATTGCTGGGTGTGACCCAAAAAAGGGGGGGGAAAGGAAGTCATTAAAATAAGCAGTCTTATCTTGTTCCTATTATCCTTAACTTTCGGGGCTAGAGAGAGAAAAGGTTTAAAGATGCTTGTAGTTCATGTGACTGATCCAGGTTTCATCCTCAGCATAAGATATTCACACCCACTACCAAACCCTGCCTGGAGTGATCCCTGAGCACAGAGCCAGGAGTGAGTACCACTAGGTGTGGCCCAAAAACAAAAAAAAAAAGAGAGAAAGAGAAAGAAAAAAGTTTTAGTCTTTCACCATGGAATATACAAGTTATTGGTAGTTTTTCACACATATATGTGTTGAAATTTTCTTCTCTTCCAAGCTGAGTATTTTTGTTATCAAAGTATGTTGAAAGCATGTTAATATTTCTGTCAGCTATGATCGCACAAAGATGAAATTGTTTAGCTACACGATTCTTAGAACATACATTCCTATTGTTGACTTAAGACTACTTCTATTATCAGTTGAGATGATCATGGTGAGTGTTGTGTATTACATTGATTTTTATATGTTGGATCATCCGTGCATTTCAGAAACAGACCTGCTTGGCTGTGGTGTAGAATCATTTTAATTTGTTGTATTCATTGTTCCAATCTTTTCTTGAGGATGTTTGTATCGTGTTCATCAGGAATACTAATCTCGAACTTCCCTGTTTTATGTCTTTGACTTTGGTGTCTGGAGAGTGCTAACCTAATCTTATAGTGTAAATTTGAGCAGTGGTCCTTTTTTGATTTTATTGAAAAGTTTAAGACAGTTGGTAGTCCTTCTCTAAACATTTGGTAGAATTTACAGTGAACCTCTCTCTGGACTTCGCTTCATCAGGAGATTTTCGATTACTTCTTCCTTGAGTTGTAAGTCTATTCAAATTTACTTCTTTTTTTTTCCTTTTTCTTTTTGCTTTTTGGGTCACACTTGGCAATGCTCAGGGGTTACTCCTGGCTCCTGCACTCAGGAACTACTCCTGGCAGTGCTCAGGATCATATGGGATGCTGGGAATGGAACCCGGGTCAGCAGCGTGCAAGGCAAGCGCCCTACCTGCTGTGCTATCGCTCCAGCCCCTCAAATTTACTTCTCAGTTCAGTCTTGATAAGTTGTTTCGTTTCTAGGTATTTTTTCTTTGTAGACTATCTACTGTATGCCAAACACAGTAACAACAAGTCTCAAAATGAAGATGTTACTGGGCCCGCTCGGGCAAATCTATGAACAACAGGGAGGACAGTGTTTGTTTTATCTACTATGTTTATGTATAGTTACTTACAGTTTTCTCTTACCAACTTTTTATTTCTGTAGAATCAGAAATAAGACCCCACATTATTTTCTTATTTGGGTATCTGGTTCTCTTTGATTAATACATTTAGTTAAAGTTTTTCCAGTTTTGTTCATCAGAGAAGATAGTTTGTATGATGTCTGGCTTTTAAATCTACTGCGAGTTCATTTGTGGCCCACAGTTTGACGTGGATGTAATCTTCTGAGCAGATTCTGCTTTGGCATTGGGTTTTCTGTGTGTGTCTAGTTAGTGTCCAGTTGGTTTAGTGTGTTGCACATCAGTGAGGGAAGGTCCCTCACTCTAAACAAAGATATCCATGCGCTGAAGCACTATGTTTTTCATTATGCATTTGTAAAAATCTAAAATGAAAAAGCAGACTGCGCCGTGACTGTGAACGAACATGAAGCTGTCCACTACCTGTGCAAAAAAGCAAGACGAGCACTGTGGGAACTAGTGTGGGTCAATCCCTAAGGTGGGTTCTGAGGTAAAAGCCACAAGCCTTAATGTTCCCTGCGCGCTTCTTGTGTGGAAAGCACTGCACACCGTTGGTGTCTGTTTACATCTGTTGGGAGCTCATTGGGTGGCGCAGGTCATCTTCTAAAGTGGCATTGTCTCAATCCACTGGTAGTGCTTTTTCCAGAAGGCCCGACTTTCTCATGCACCTCACTCACTGCAGTGAACAGCTCTTCCTGAGTCCCCCAGACACTAAACTCTACTCCCCGCAATTGCCTTAGATTGTCTAAGCCCTTTAGAGCCAGGCAGGTGCAAACCTACAGACGGAATCACCTGGGATTCCGTGCACTTACACGCTATGTGTTACGAAGGTGCTGGTGGGCATTTCTCTTTCTACCTCCACCCACCCCAAATGGGCATATTATCAATGTAGCATGTTAGTTGTGGTCAGGAAAGGACCTTCTCTGTCCCCAGTGGTTTGATGTGCTTGAGGATGCAAGAGGCACCCACATTCACAAATTTGCAAGCCCTTCCCAGAAAGGATCGGGCAGCTGATGGACTTGCAGCAGTTCAGTGTCTGGACGCAGGTGTTCTCAGTGTGCTCACTGTAGCCTGAGGCACCTAAGTGTGCAATTGGGGGCCGTGGGGAGTGGGACAGAACGTGGCTGTGCCACGGGACCAGTAGGCACTGGGAGCAATTGAGCATCAGAAGTCGGGGATGGCTCCCTGGAGGAAGGTCCCAGATGCTGCATTACGTGGGGTCAGTCTCAGTGACAGAAATGGGGGTACAGAGAGAAGGCATGCTAGGAAGAGGAGTAACTTCAGCCCAGGTGGAAAACTTGACCCTTGACCTTGGCTGAGCCACTTGTTCCCTGTGGGCTGTGGCTCGTCATCCTACTTGTCCCGGTAGCTTGATTGAAACCACCTGCAACTTGTGGCTTGGCTGCACCCCAGCAGCGTCAAGCTCTGCCACTCAAGGTGTCCCCCTTGCGCAGGGAGCTCTGTGGCCCACCAAGCTGTAAACAGGACCCCCTGCTCTTCCTGTGCCAGTCCATTGTCCATGGCCCCCTCCTCTGCACTCTAAGCTGGACCCCGTCTCTGCGGCCCCAACGCCCAGCAGCTGCACCCCATGGGGACATGGCACTCAGGAAGCTGCTTTGCCAAACTGTGTCTCATCCCAGGACACACAGTTTCCTTCTGGTCCCGTGAGTTTGGGGCCTGTTTTCTGCCTTCTGATCGCTTTCCTTCCTGTTCCATGCATTTTTGTCTCTTCTCTCTGCAGATGAAGCTACTGAACTTATACATAAAGAGGGCCCAGACCACGAACAGCAACAGCAGCAGCTCCTCGGATGTCTCCACACACAGCTAATGGCCTTGCCTGAGTCTCTCTCCGTAGCCCTAAGTAGAAGCAATCAGTGGTGCCTGTCAGAGACCTTCCCACCCATCCCCCATCATCGACTGCCTACCCACTCAAGGAGGCCCGCGAATATTTATTACAATCAGTATTTTGGTCCCTTCCAGCTTTTGTGTAGGATTTTTCTGGCATTGAATGTATCCGAAGCAAGACCTGTGTGGCAGCCTTCATACCGAACAGGAAGGAAAAAGAGAAGCCAAGAGCCATACTCAGACTCCTCTTGTGCAGCCCGCTGAGGTCCTGAAACCCTGTACGTGTGTGTATTGGGGGGGAAATGTCCGGTTTCTAAACTGCTAAGCTCTAACCTGTACTTGGGAGGAACTCACATGTTCTCTTTGGTTGGTGACACATGGAACTGCATGCAGTGCGTGCGTGCGTGCGTGCGTGCGTGTGTGTGTTTCTCTTACATCGTAGCTGACTTTCTTCTTGAGTCAGGGCCTGTGTGTGGGCAGCACCCACCCCTCTCATCCTGACACCATGCAAAGGTGGGGTGAGTTTCCAGTTGCCTTTGAGGACCTCCGAACATTGTGAACGAGCCTTGGCAAGAAATGAAGAGAAGCCTGAAGGACAGCGTGGCCTTTTAGTAACAGGCAAAGGAAGTTCGCCCCCTGGGTTCAAGGCAAAATTGGTTCTAGGACAGGTCCCTCTGTGGTCCCTTCCCAGGCCAGGCTCCTGGCCCCTCCCAGCCGCTCCTGAAGCTCTCTGCCTGCCCTTTGTTCAAGTCAAATGGTGGAAGTTTAAATCCAAACACAGAAATCAAGGTGAACTTATGATATCAGTGGGGCATCTATTATGGCACTTCATGAAGCATGGAGGACTCAAGAGAACGCGTGTGTTTTGCTCCTGCGATCTTGGGGAAATTTCTGGTGGGGCCTGTGAAAAGACTGGCGACACCCAGAGAGTACCATCTCTTTTCCCCAGCCTTTGTCTAAGTTGCTCGATCCTGAAATGTGCTCCGTTAATCTGACAGATCACAACTTTTCCATCTCGGTTTGGATGACTTCGTTTATTTGAGGATTAAAGTCAAAGTGACAGAGCAGATTTTTTTTTATGGCCTGAAGTATTTCCTTGATCTGCTGTTGATCGGTCCTTGTTTAAGGAAAAAGTAATCATGATGAGTATCAAGTTGCAAAAAAAAAAAGAAAGAAATTTTTTTAAATATGATTTTTTTTTTTTTTTTTTTTTTTTTTTTTGCTTTTTGGGTCACACCCGGCGATGCTCAGGGGTTACTCCTGGCTCATGCACTCAGGACTTACTCCTGGCGGTGCTCAGGGGACCATATGGGGTACTAGGAATCATGTACTGTGTCAGTCATGTTGGCTGCGTGCAAGGCAAACGCCCTACCCGTTGTGCTATCACTCCAGCCCCTTAAATACGATTTTTACCATTTTTTTTTCTTCAATGAGAAACTACTGAAGAATCTGCTCCTTTCTTTTAAAAACTATTGAGTTTGATTGCTCCAAAAAAAGTATTTTGGGCATCTGGTTTAATAAGTTGTAAGTAAAGTTCTTAAAGTCAAATGGGAATTCTGAATGCAATCTTGATGGCTTTCGTTATCTGCGACTTTTTCCATCACTTCTAAATGGAGTTGACATTTCCATTAGAAGCATGCTTGTCTGCTGATTTGTGTTCAAGGAAGAAACGTTTGCCGCCCCTACAAGTCCCTGCAGCCTCCTTCAGCCCCCAAGACCCACCTCTCTTTGGCCTTAGGATTGTGAAAGATACCTTAGCAAACGTCACTCATTTTCACTCATAATTTATTCTGTTTGGAAAATAGGCACTGAAAATGAAGGTCCAGAAACAATGAAGCTGGAACACCTTGAATACAGGGCGTGTGTGTGTGTGTGTGTGTGTGTGTGTGTGTGCGCGCGCGCATCACCTTGCACATGGAGGAAGTCAGGACCCCACTGCTGTTGAGAGAGAACTTCAGGGGTGTAGATGAAGTGGCTGGCTGACTTTGGGCTCCAGATCTAGCAAGCGCAGGCCTTACTTCGATCGATCAATTTCTTATTTGTTGTCCTTTCTGTTTCACCCGGGATGTCTTCCCACCCTCTCCGAATGAATCAGGAGCATCTCTTGATTACTCCTCTGTTGTAGAAATCTGCGTTCCAATTATTTATGAGTTCTCTCACTCCCAGGGCTTTCTCGAAAGACCTTTCTACTCGCAGACCTTGCTGCCCAGACCCCTGCGGTGTGTCCTCCTCCCTTCCACCCTACCCCCCCCCCATCCCTCAGTTGGAAGAACCTTGAACTTTGCACTCATAAAGGGCTGGCCTCACTGCCCCGGGCCCACCCTCCCATCTCTCCCCACCAGACATACAATCACTTGCAGGTCTCTGGGCCTCCCACAGATGTGCCCACCCGCTGCCGAGGAGACTCGCATGCCGCCACCAACCTCAACGCGGAGGGAGCCGCCCGCTCCCGGCGCCCCCAGCCGCAGCCGCCTTGCCTTGCCGCTGCCACCCCACAAGGCTCTCAGATGCAGCACCCACCACCAAGGCGCGGGACCCCGCCACGGGCGTCGCGCCCCGTTTACCTGACTGTGCAGGGCCCCCCAAACACCTACCCACCCACCCCTCCCACCACCACCCCCCTCCAGCCACAGGGCCGGTGCGTCAGGCTCCTGCTCTCCTTCAAGCTGCTGCCATTCCTCCTGGACCACAGTGCACCGAGGGCGGGGGGGCGGGGGGGCGCCCCTAGCACGCTCCTGAGGACACTGTGTGTGCTGGGGCCCCGCGCCCCGCCCAGGGCCCGCCTTTCTGTGGCTCGTCAGACACTCGCTTCTTCTCAACAGCCCATGCTGGCAATGCAACTCATCTTGGTCTCATCCATCTTTTTTTTTTCTTTCCCCACCGCCCATTATTTTTCAAAATGTCATTTGACCCAAGAAACAACAGCAACTGCAAACTCAGTAGCATCCCATCAGGACTTGGCACACAATGACATTTGGAAATGGGGGAAAAAGAGAGAGAGAGAAAGAAATTGCCCTGAAAAGTCTCAGCCACCAAAATAGTTTGTTGGCACTGTGTTGACAGCAATGACGCATGGCCCCCATTCCCCCCCACCCCCCACCTCCACCCCCAGGTTGGGTTTTTGGTTTTTGGTTTTGTTTGGGGCTTTTTCATGTTACAATCCATATCTGTGTTTATATCTTTTATTTGTTTCACTTTCAAGTGTATCATGGCAAATGTACAGATTTTTGTTGTTGTTGTTAATAATGTGCTAGGATTTGCTAAAAAAGAAAACAAAAAAAGGACCCTTTTGAGTTTGCCCTAGAATAAATGAAGATTAATTCAGTTTCCTGCATTGTGGGTGCCACCTTCCTTCTCGCCCACTCGCCCCGGCCTGGGAATGTAGCTGTGTGGCTGGGACCGGAGCCCATGGCTGCTTTCTCCTTAAATAGGTCAAAGGGCTGTAGCCTGCGGGGTTGAGGCGGGTTGGGGGCTCCAGCATGGAAACACTGGGGTTCCGGGAGCCGGGCAGCCCCTTTCCTCACCTGGGCAGGAAGAACATTGCTTCCAGAATCCTGAGAGCAGGTAGGTGCTAACCAGGGCCTGGGGAGGGCTTGGGAGTGGCAGCACATGGTTTTTGGAGGCTGCATACCTGACCCCAGAGACTCCATCTGTTTCTTTGAACTTTGCTTTGCTGAGTTTTCCACCATGGCCCACAAGGCAGCTCCAGCGTCAGCCCCCGCAACTGGGATCCCCCTGCCCCCTCTGTGAAGGACACCACCTCCACCCCTCCTGGGGCCCATGACTGAGGAGCCACGCAGCTGTCAATCACTTCCTGCCTGTGTAGTCTTGTTTGTCCTGTGGAGGAGAACCAGCTCACAGAGGTGCTGTGAGGGTTCCTTGAGATGGGGTGAAGCCACTGATGTCCACGGTGGCCACTGCTATCAAGGGGAGATGCTCGGGAGGGAGGGAGCCCCATGCCTAGGTGGGCAACCAGTCCATTATTCATTAGCAACCATGAAAGCCCCAGTGGCAGGAGACCCAGCGTTCTCACCCTTGGAGCTATTGCCCTTCCTTAGTCCTTGCCATCCTTGAGACCATCACAGGCCAGGGTATGTTGTGAGGGTCGGGGGACAGCAAACCCACTGCAGTTAGCAGTTGCGAAAGTGCAGTGTGACTAGGGCATGAATGGTCTGGGAGAGAAAATAAAATGGCTGGGGGCCAGAGTGGTAGTACAGTGGGGCGGGCATTTGTCTTGCACACAGCCAGCCCAGGTTCTAGCCGCGGTGTCCCATATGTCCCCCAAGCACTGCCTGGAGTAATTCCTGAGTGCAGAGCCAAGAGTAACCCTTGAGCATCGCTGGGCGTGACCCAAAAGTTAAAAAAGGGTGGGGTGCAAAGAGAACACTGGGTAGGGTGTTTACCTTGCACACAGCAAACCCAGATTCATTCTTGAGTATCCCATGTGGTACCCTGAACCCCAGTCATTGTTCCTGAGTGCAAAGTCAGGAGTAACCCCTGAACATTGCCCGGTGTGGCGCAAAAACATTTCTACTCAATCATAGAAGTTTCCAGGAACCTACTAAGCTTTTCAGGGCAAATGTTTGATGGCTGAAACACTTGCACTGGCCACTCTTGGGCATTCGGCAGGAGAGGGGAGTGGGGAGGGCATTGATAATCTTTGTTTTCTTGACTTTTTCTGTTTTGGGGGCCACATCCGACAGAGGTCAGGGTTTACTCCTGGCTCTATGCTCAGGGATCATTCCTGGACGTGCTGGTGAGACCACATGGGGTGCCAGGGATTGAACCCAGATTGACCATGATACAAAGCCAGCACCTTAACCCCTGTTCTGCCTCTCTGGACACCCTCGATCCTTTTTAAAAACATTGTTCTGGGACTGGAGCAATAGCACAAGCGGGTAGGGTGTTTGCCTTGCATGCAGCCAACCCGGGTTTGATTCCCAGCATCCCATTTGGTCCCCGGCACACCGCCAGGAGTGATTCCTGAGTGCAGAGCCAGGAGTAACCCCTGTGCATTGCCGGGTGTCACACAAAAAGCAAAAATAAATAAATACAAATAAACATAAAAGCATTGTTTTGTGGTGCTAGGGGGTGATTCCAGGTTGCTTCCTGCTGCCTCGATCCATGGCTCTAAGAGTCCAATGGAAAGAGGCAGCGATAATGCCCACACTAAAACCTCTTAAAATCTCACCAGCAGTTTCCTTGCTGATTTTCGCACCAGGATTACGAAGTGACTAGGGGAAGTGCAGGCACAATTGGTTTCCAGTCAAGGTAACTCAGGCACCTGGAGAAAACTCAATAGGATTAGAATTGGCCTGGCCCTGGGCTCCTGCCTGTGTCTGACAGCCTCTCGGCCTGCCCTGTGTCTTTCTTGAAGTTGGCAGTTGTCTGTCCCCGGCCCCAGAAGCAGAGGGTTGGAGCCCACGCTGGGGGGCCGTTGGTTCTCTGGGGCTGAGGCAGCACATTCCCAGCTGGTCCCCAGGTGCTGCCGCTGCTGCCTGCCGAGAGCCTGCGTAGCACATTGGCTTTAAAACCTAACAGGTGGTTTGGGCCCAAGCTCTAGGACAAATCCTCAAGGACAGCTGTTGCAGAAAGCATGGCAGACTGGAGTGTTCCGCCAGCCTACATGACAAGTAATGGACGGTGACATGTCACATCACCTAGACCCGGGCTGTGGCGGGTAGAAGGTGCCAAGGGGAGCACGGCTGTGCTGGGTTGGGGCTGGGGGGGCGAGGCACATTCGGGGCTCCCAGAGCTCGCCACTCGCCACCAAGGGAAAACTCTTCTCACAGAGCCTCCGTGCAAACTTCTCTCCGGGCCTCCGTTTCCTCCACTATTTATTAACTCAGACTCCAGTGGCTGCAGGCGAGAGCGGACAAAGGTCATGTGAATGGGCACCTAATCCCAGGTTGTGTATTTGGAAACATTTAAATACTTCCACGCCAGTGCCCTCCTCAGGTGCCGCGCCTGCCATTGAGCTCCACAGAGCGGGGCCCCTGGGGAAGTGGCCCCGCAGCCCCAGGATGCCTCCCTTGGGAGCCCTCCCTGCCAGGGCGGCCCCAGTCCAGGGTCTGGATTAGAACTGTTTACCCTAGCAAGAGTAGTGCAAATTGTGCCTCTGGCCGCCTGCACATGTCGGGGTTTGAGAAGCTCCCCGTGTAGCCAGAAATGGGTCCCATCTCTGTTCCCCTCGTCTTCTGCTTCTGAGGCTGTCCTCTCCACACGGTACAGTCCTCAACCTACAGAAACAGTCGCCCACACGGACCATTTACAGAGCTCTGTACTGGCACTTGGCTGAGTTGCCGAATGGATTTGCAGCAGCCCTGGGACATGGGGCTTATGGTGATTTCCTGCTTCACAGTTGAGGAACGGAGACCCGTGTTGAGAGGGACCAGTCTGGGCCACTCGGATAATAAGAAGTAGAACTGATGGCTCCAGCCTGCTGTGCTATCACTGCAGCTTGGGTAGGGTGTTTGCCTTGCATGCAGTCTTGCCGGATTCAACTCCTCCTTCCCTCTCAGAATGCCCAGCAAGCTACAGCGAGTATCCTGCCCACACAGCAGAGCCTGGCAAGCTCCTCATGGCATATTTGATATGCCAAAAACAGTAACAAGTCTCACAGTGGAGATGTTACTTGTGCCCGCTCGAGCAAATCGATAAACAACAGGCACAATTTGCACTACTCTTGCTAGGGGAAACGTCAGTTCTGTGCAGTGCAGAACTGATGGCCTAGAGGCAGTTCTGTGGCTGAAGACACCTGCTTGGCACACCTGAAGCTTTGGGTTTGCTCCCCGGAAGCACCCACATGCACCAAGCCAGCCATGCCGTTCCATCCCCATGTGCCACAACACTCATGCAAGGCCAGGGAGGTGAGCACTGTGGCCGGGAGTGTCACCCAGCACACCCTGGTGAGCAGTAGAGCCAAAATATGCACCACGAGCCCAACCCCAGATGGATGCCAGCCGAACGTGTGCTCACACACAACTCCCAGCACAACAAACTACATAGGAAAAGGCCTGACAGAGGTAGATTTCACACCCAGCACATCCCACTCTGCATTGTTGCATCACTTCTCTGAACCTGTTTCCATCTATCTGATTAAAAAGCAACCTCAGGTGGTCACAGGTCACAGACCTGCCCAACGGGTTGTCACCCTTGTCTAATGGTCAACATTTCTGGAGAAACGTGTGACCAACTCCGTGTACCAAGACTTGTGGCAACAGCCAGGAAGCTTCTGCTTAGGGGACCATATTTCCAGCTATAAAATATCTTTTTTGAGGGGTGGCCTAGGGGTGGGGTTAGGGCCACACCCATCAGTGCATTCATTCATGTATTCACTAAGCAGGTAGACTGAGCACATGCACAAAAGCACTGGAGATCAGAGAGACCAGAGACCCACAGGTGCTCAAATCACACTGTGTGATATGTACATGTGTGATGTGTGTGGGAAAATAAGATCACCACACTGGTGTACATGTGTAAGGTGTGTTCAGAGGGAACAGGAACTTCACTGAGATTTGCAAAGCAGTGATGACCTAGCATTAGAAAGCTAGTCCAGGGGAGTGGACTCAGGGGTGAGCATGAACAGAGGGGTGGGAGCAGTGGACAGGCAGAAGGACCAGGAATGTCAAGACCCATAGTCACCACAGGTGAGGTGACAAAAGATGAAGCAAATGACAACAGGAACTGTAGACCTACAAATCATGGTCTATACTTGGAAATGGTGTGTGTGTGTGTGTGTGTGTGTGTGTGTGTGTGTGTGTGTGTGTAGCTAAGGGATGCAGATTTGGGGCAAAGAGATGACTCAAACAACTGGAGCACATGCTTTGCATATAGTAGGTCTAGCTTTGGCCTCCAGCTTCACATGGTCCCTGAACAACTCTGGGCGCGGCCCGGAAGCACTACAGTGTGTGGCCCAACCCTCACTGCCACAGTAAATGCTTTTTTTTGGGGGGTGGGGGTGTTAGGGTCCACACCCAGCAATGCTCAGGGCTGACTCCTGGCTCTGTACTCAGAGATCACTCCTGGTAGGGCTCAGGGGACCATCAGTGTTGCTAGGGATTGAACCAGGGTCGGCCACACATGCAAGGCAAGCTGGCCACTGGGGTGGCGCTGGCGGTCCCCAGCACCCTAAGTCCAAACAGCACCACATCCTCAGGGCCTTGTATTGAACCACTGATCTGCTGGGTCCCAAATTGCTGCAAGTGGCTCCACGGTCCCCTGAGCTCTGTTTGGGAGCTGCCACCTTCCCCACCTCAAAGAATGAAGCACAGAAAAACCAAAGGACAGAAAACACGGAAGCATTGGTTGTAAAAAACCTAGAAGCTACAAGTCGATGTAAAATCCATGCCATGGAGTTCCAGAGGAGAAAGAATGTCTCTGCCAAAGACGGTGGTGAAGAATCTGCTACAGGCATCCCAGTGTGAGCTCAGGAGTAGGGCTGCAGCCACGTGCGGGCCCGCAATCACTTGCAGACTGAGTGCAGTGCCCTGAGCTGCCCTCCACCCCAGTCTCGCCTGAGCTCACCGAAAGGGTAAATATGGTATTACTGTGGGTGATAAAATAGTCAGACCTAGATACATCAGAGCACTTCAGAAAAACAAAGAAAATCTTGAAAGCTAGAGAAAAGTTAAGATTCCTTCCCTTTTTCTCTTTTTAAATGTAATTTGTATTTATTATTATTATTGTTATTTTGATTGAATCACCATGAATACACAGTTACAAAGCTGTTCATGGTCGGGATTCATCATACAATATTCCAACACCAATCCCTCCCCCAGTGCGCGTTTCCCACCACCGTTGTCCCCAGTTTCCTTCCCGCTGTTGCCACCCCTTAAGTGTAATTTTTAAAATAAATAAGGGCCAGAAAGATACTGAAGTGGGTAAGGCCTTGTCTGTAGTAGACCTGGATTCGATCCCTGACACCACCTGTGGACTCCCATGTACCACCAGAAATGATCCCTGAGCACAGAGCCATTGTAAGCTCTGAGCACCACCGGGTATGAACCTAACACCAAAAAATAAACAAATACAAATCAAACTACAATGAGATGCCACTTCTCGTCGCACCCCGCCCCCACTATGCCACCCCACCCCCACTAGGATGGATGGAATCAAGAAAGAAAGAAAACATTTCTGTAAAAATGTGAAGAAACTGGGAACACTTATATTGTTGATGAGACTATCAAATGGTGTGGCCACTTTGGAAAACACATGTGGCACCTCATAAAATTAAAAATAGAGTATGCTTTAGTATGCTTGATCTAGCAACTTCAAACCTTGACATTTTCCTGAGAAAACTAAATATTTAGGTCTATAGAACAACCAAAACACAATCACAAATGCCCATCTGAGTGGATAAACAAAATGTAATGTATTTGTGCATTAAAGTATTATTTGGCCTTAAATGAGAGTAGTGGACTAATACACACTAATATGGGTGTACCTTGCAATCACCATACTTTGGCAAAGAATGCAATCACAGAAGGCTACAATTTCTTTTTATATAAAATGTCCCCCCAAAGGCAATCTATAAAGATAGGAAATAGATTATCAGTTGCCAAGAGTCAAGGGAAGAAGAGAACAGAAGCTTATGGATATGCAGTTTCTTTGGGTATAAAAATATTCTAGAATTACGTGATGGTGATATTGCAACTATATGGAAATACGAAATTCATTTATTGCACGTTTAAAAATAAAAAGTGAGTCCTAAGAATATTGTGTTAAAATGTAATTTTAAGGACTGGAGTGATGGGCTGGAGCGATAGCACAGCGGGTAGGGCGTTCGCCTTACACGCGGCCAACATGGCCGACCCGAGTTCGATTCCTCCGCCCCTCTCGGAGAGCCCGGCAAGCTACCGAGAGTATTCGATATGCCAGACACAGTAACAACAAAGTCTCCAATGGAGACGTTACTGGGCCCGCTCGAGCAAATCGACGATCAACGGGAGGGCCTTTACCTTTACCTTAAGGACTGGAGTGATAGTACAGCAGGTAGGGCACTTGCCTTGCAATACCTAGGTTCGATCCCCAGATCCCCAGATTCCCTGAAGCACCACCATAATTCCTGAGCGCAGAGCCAGGAATAATGCTTGAATATCATCACCAGGTGTGATGCAAAAAGCCAAAAATAAACAAAATGTAATTTTAAGGTATTAAAATGTTAAGAATGTTGGCTGGAGCGATAGCACAGCGGGTAGGGCGTTCGCCTTATAAGCGACCAACATGGCCGACCCGAGTTCGATTCCTCCGCCCCTCTCGGAGAGCCCGGCAAGCTACCGAGAGTATTCGATATGCCAGACACAGTAACAACAAAGTCTCCAATGGAGACGTTACTGGGCCCGCTCGAGCAAAGAATATTAAGATAAAATGGAAAAATGCAGCAATCCAAAATTGACTTTAGAAAACAAGAAATTCTTAATAATATTTAGCTTTTAAAGAAATTGGACACAGAATTTGTTAGTTTTCTTTGTTTTACGCCACATGTAGTGACACTCAAGGGTTACTCCTGGCTCTGCACTCAGGAACTACTCTTAGTGGTGTTCAAGGGTCCATATGGGATGCCGGGGATCAAACCCAGTTTGGCCTCATACAAGGCAAATGACCCATCCACTGTGCTATTGCTCCAGTTCCATTAACACAGAATTTAAAATCTTCCTTCACACAAAGAATACTAAACCAGATGACTGTCTCTGTGTATTTTACCAAATATTTAAGGAAGTAAGAGATGCTTATCCCACAGAAACTCCTCCAGAAAATAGAATAAGAGGAAATACTACTTGATCATGTCAGCATAACCTTAATATCAAACCAGATTAAAAAAATTACAAGAAAGGAGAACTACAAGCCAATCTCACAAAAACATAGATACAAAAATCCCAAAGAAAATATTACCAAACTGAATCTTGTAATAAACCACAATCATGAAGTTTCACACTTTAGCATTAGAAAACCATTCCATGAATACAGAGGAAAAGTTTAGGTCAATTTAAAGACAGAAACAGGAACTGATAAAATTCAATAGCCATTCAGAATGCTTTTAAACACACTTTCAGAAAACTTAGAAGAAAAAAATTTCATCCACTCAGATCATTTTTGACTGGAGGTGTAATTCACACAGCATGCTCTATTAGTTTTAGTAGAACAATGAAGATTCAATCTTCAGAACCCCAAGTGGTTCCCTGAGCCCCACCAGGAGTGATCACTGAGCACAGAGCCCAGAGTAAGTCCTTTGCATCACCAGGTATAACCCCCCAAAAAAATAAAAACAAAAAGTCTATGTTAACTTTCATCACCGTATAGTTTCAAGTTAGTTTTCTTGTGATGAAAACTTTTCAGTCTATTTTACTAGGGGCTTTCAAACATGAAGAGAGTGTTGGTAGCTATGGTTACAGTGCTTGTTATACAAGGATGCTTTCTTAACTGATAGAGGCTGCCTATTTAAAAAAATTTTTTTTTATTGAATCATTGTGAGATACAGTTACAAAGCTTTCGTGTTTGAGTTTCAGTCATACAATGACCAAACACCCATCCCTCCACCAATGCACATTTTCCACCACCAATGTCCCCAGTATCCCCCCACTACCACATCCCAACCCTCCCCCAGCTTCTATGGCAAACAATTTCCTCAGTAGTCTTTCTCTACTTTTGGGCATTATGGTTTGCAATACAGATACTGAGAGGCTATCACGTTTGGTCCTTTATCTACTTTCAGCACCCATCTCCCATCCCGAACAATCCCTCCAACCATCATTAACTTAGTGATCTCTTCTCTATCCCAGCTGCCTTCTCCCCCAGCTCATGAGGTGGTCTCCAACCATGGAGCAATATTCCTAGCTCTTGTATCTACTTGTCCTTGGGTGTCAATCTCATATTATGCTATTTTCTATTCCACAAATGAGTGCAGTCATTCTATGTCTGTCCCTCTCATTCTCATTCATTTCACTTACCATGATACTCTCCATGACCATCCACTTATAAACAATTTTCATGACTTCATCTTTCCTAACAGCTGCATAGTATTCCATTGTGTAGATGTACCAAAGTTTCCTTAACCAGTTGTCTGTTCTCGGGGAATTCGTATTGTTTCTAGATTCTGGCTATTGTGAACAATGAGGCTGCCTATAGTAGAGAAGGAGGAGGAGGAGAAGGAGGAGGAGGAGGAGGAGGAGCAGGAGGAGGAGGAGGAGGAGCAGGAGGAGGAGGAGGAGGAGGAAGAAACGTAGGGGTCAGAGAGATTATACAGTGCTTAGGGTGCTTACCTTGTACACAGCTGACCCAGATTTGGTCTCCAGCATCCCATAAGATTTCTGAGCTCATCAGAAATGATTCCTGAGTACTGAGTCAGGAGTAAGCCCTGAGCAACACTAGGTGTGGCTCAAAAAATATATATATATATATAGGAGTGATAGCACAGCAGTAAGCCATTTGCCGTGCATGCAGCCAGCCCAGCCAAGCCAGGTTTGATTCCTCTGCCCCTCTCAGATAGCCCAGCAAGCTACCGAGAGTATCTCACCCACATGGCAAAGCCTGGCAAGCTACCTGTGATGTATTCAATATGCCAAAACACAGTAACAAGAAGTCTCATGAAGGAGACGTTACTGGGCCCGCTAGAGCAAATCGATGAACAACTGGAGGAGAGTGACAGATATATATATATATATATATATATATATATATATATATATATATGTATATATATATATATGCACAACAATTTTATATATATATATATGCACAACAATTTTTATATTCTTCCTTTTAAGAGCTGGAATCTAATTTCTCTACTGGCGTGAATTGGACTAAATGACTCAGAGCACATAGAGTAAAAGTGGCTGTGTAGGATTTTTGAGGCTAGGTCATAGAGACTTCCTTCTGACTTTTTCTGGGATCATTTGTTCTCTGAGGAACAAGCAGGTGTGTGAGAGGACATGCAGATAGCTTGAGAGACAGAGGCCCGTGAGGCAAGGAATCAAGGCCTCCAGTCAACAGCCTTCTTAGAGACCCTTCTGGGAGCAACCCTCAGCCCGTCACGCCTGTGGATGTGAACGATAGTCTCACTGCCAGCTGCACCATGAGAGCCGGACTCACCAGCTGAGTATGCAAGATTTAAAATGGTTGTTATGGATCAAGAAGGTACAATGGGTGGTGTTGGCTTACATGCAGCTGACCAGGGTTCAGTCCCCAGCAGCCTATATGGTCCCTTCAGCACCGCCAGAAGGGATTCTTAAACAGAGCCAGGGTGTAAGCTCCGAGCACTGATCACTGTTGACTATGGCCCAAACCCCTCCCTCCTAAAGGTTGTTGTTTGGTGGGGGCGCTGTTTGGCCACACTCGGTGGTGCTCACTGGTCATTTCCCACTGTGTTCAAGAGTGACCCCTGGCGGTGTTTGAGGGGACCACACAGATGCAGGGGATTCAAGCCCGGATTGGCGGGAGGCAAGGCACTACTTTCTTAGTGCCTTAAAGTTTGTACTATCTCTGACCCCAAAATGATCCTTCAAGCACTATTTTTTTTACAGCGTTAAGTACATTTTGGTCTATTAGATTTTATTTTCCTTGTCTCTAGGTTTTCGTTTGTTTTATTTTTATTTTTTTTATTTTTTGCCTCGCTTGAGCTGCAGCAATAACACAATGGTAGGGGGTTTGTCTTGCACACGGCCAACCCGGCTGACCCGAGTTCGATTCCTCCACCCCTCTTGGAGAGTCGGGCAAGCTATCGAGAGTATCTCACCCGTAGCAAAGCCTGGCAAGCTACCCGTGATGTGTTCGATATGCTAAACACAGCAACAAGTCTCACAATGTCACTGGGTCCGCTCGAGAAAATCAATGAACAATGGGAGAACAGTGCTGGAGCGCCTTGCCAGAAATTACTTGGAGGGCTACTTGTGGCTCTGTGTTTGGGAGTTGCTCCTAGTGGTGCTGGCATTAGGGTTGATCACACAGAACATTTGAGCTAACCTTCGGTACCTCAGAATATTGCTCTTGCAAGATTTAGTCTTTATTCAATAAGTTTTGTTAAAAGTATATTTTTTTCAGTGTATTTTATTTTTTAATAGAGAAAGATCAAATCAATTTATTATATAATTTCAAAACAAAGGGCTGGAGCGATAGCACAGCGGGTAGGGCATTCGCCTTACAAGCGGCCAACATGGCCAACCCGAGTTCGATTCCTCCGCCCCTCTCGGAGAGCCCGGCAAGCTACCGAGAGTATTCGATATGCCAGACACAGTAACAATAAAGTCTCCAATGGAGACGTTACTGGGCCCGCTCGAGCAAATCGACGATCAACGGGAGGGCCTTTACCTTTACCTTTCAAAACAAAACTTGTATATAGTTAAAGCAACCAAACTAGGAATAAGGAACATATGAAATGTAGATTTTTTTTCATATTAAAGACGGATAATTTCTAAATTAGCACACTCACAGTAATGTTTCCTGAATTCATTAAGGTCACAGATATAACAGGAATTTTTTTTAATTTTTATTAGTGAAACACCGTGAGGTACAGTTGTAGACTTACAAAGTTTTGTGCTTGGGTTTCAGCAATACAATGATTGAGTACCCATCCCTCCACCAGTGCCCATTCTCCACCATCACTGATCCCAGTATCCCTCCCACCCCCTATTCCCCCATCCCACCTTGCCTCTGTGGCAGGGTATTCCCTTTTGTTCTCTCTCTCCTAAAAGTATATGTTTGACTCATTTGACATTTTATGGTTTCCCTCCTGCTACTAGCTTCTACTTCCATTCCATTTTCACCAGCAATGATACTTTATAAAACCCAACCTTTTGAGAATTGATAAAGACTTGTTTGGAGCCTAGGTTATTGTCTATTCTGGAGAGTATTCTGGATGTGATAGCACAGAGGGTAGGGTGTTTGCCTTGCACGCGGCTGACCCCTCTCGGAGAGCCCGGCAAGCTACCAAGAGTATCTCGCCCGCACAGCAAAGCCTGGCAAGCTACCCGTGGTGTATTGGATGTGTCAAAAACAGTAACAACAAGTCTCACAATTTGTTGTGAGACATTACTGGTGCCCGCTTGAGTAAATTGATGAACAACGGGAGGACAGTGCTACAGTGCTACATTCTGGATGTACTTGAGAAACTAGTTATTGTGTAGCTTTGGTATGGATACTCTGCATATAATTATTATATACAATTATTTGCTCGAGCGGGCCCAGTAACGTCTCCATTGGAGACTTTGTTGTTACTGTGTCTGGCATATCGAATACTCTGCTTGCCGGGCTCTCCGAGAGGGGCGGAGGAATCGAACTCGGGTCGGCCATGTTGGCCGCTTGTAAGGCGAACACCCTACCCGCTGTGCTATCACTCCAGGCTGGAGCGATAGCACAGCGGGTAGGGCATCTGCCTTGCACGCAGCCAACATGGCCGACCCGAGTTCGATTCCTCCGCCCCTCTCGGAGAGCCCGGCAAGCGACCGAGAGTATTCGATATGCCAGACACAGTAACAACAAAGTCTCCAATGGAGACGTTACTGGGCCCGCTCGAGCAAATCGACGATCAATGGGAGGGCCTTTACCTTTACCTTATACAATTATTATGTAGTGTTATTTAAGCCCACTGTTTTCTAATCTATCTTCCACCTGCTTGCTTCATTCATTATTGAAAATGAGATTTCAAAGCCTCTTGATGTTTTTACAAAGAGCTTTAATGTTTGGTATAAACATGCTTCTCCTTATAATATCTCTAGTTGTTTCATATCTTTGATTATTACAGATTGTCCTAATACTTTGTTCCTTGTAACCTTTCAAAATTTAAAGTACACTTTTAAATTTTTAGTATAGCTACTTTATTTTTTCCAGCATCTTATTGTAAATTTATCCAGATATAAAAAAAATCAAAGAAATTACTTATAGACAGTTTATGGCTAGATCCTGTTCTTTTTTTTCTCCAATTTTACTGAGGCTTAATTAACAAATAAAATTATGACACTGAAACTTTACATTATAATTATTTAATATAGAAGTTATTTGATAGTTGATAAAGATATTTGACAAAGGAGTTACAGTTGTGTAGCAAGTTTGATGCCTGCGTTTAAAGAAACACAGGTGGCTTTGGCATACTTATTTCTTTATTTCTTTAAATAAGATATGTTTTCTTTTCTCTATGTACATCTTTTTTATAGGGGCTAAAAATTGAGCATTTGAAATTGGGACTACATATCAGTCTTTGAAAACTGGTTCTGATCAAGGGAAGACCTTCACCAATCTACCCGCATGATGTTTAAGATCCTCTCAGGCGTTTTCTTTGCATGCATCTTCCTTGAATGTGTGTGTGTGTGTGTGTGTGTGTGTGTGTGTGTGTGTGTGTGTTTGACCATTTACATGGCTGCTTTGATGTGTTTTGATTTTCAGAGCCAGAGGAATAGTTGCAGGGGTTTAGAGCACCAACTTGCAAACATGTGATCGTAAGTTCAACCCCGCTCTGTTCCACAAGCACCAAACATCCTGGGAACAGTGTTGCTGTTTGTGACTCCTTTTCCCCAGTACTCCAGTGACTTCTGGCTGCCAGAGGTGTGGAAGCACCACAAAAAGGAGTGTGACCCCTGGTGAGCGCTGCAGCTATAAGTGAGGTGCATGTGTGGTAAGTGCACCCTCTGGCACATGTATGTGTGGTGCTGCAGGGCCCCTGGAGAGTGTCACAACCCATCACTTATGTGTCTCAACGAAGTGTGAGTATGTATCAATGCCAGAGTAAATGGGATACAGAACTCAGTGAGCACTGCGGCCCTGCTATCTGCTATGCATTCCCACTGAGCATCACAACTAAAAAGTATGAGCATGAGACTGGGCATGCATGCAAACCCCGTCATTACATCAACAACAACAAAGGGAAGAGAGAGGGAGGGGACAACAGATAAAACACAGAACATTCAATTTTTTTGTTTTTTTGTTTGTTTTTTAAATTTTATTTTCATAAAGTTGTTCACAATAATGGATTACATTCAATATTTCAACACCAATTCCACCACCATTACACCTTCCCACCACCATTATTTTGATTTTTCCCGCCACCACTCAAGCCTGCCCACATGCAGCTGCAAGATAATTTATTTTGTATTGCTTGAGAGCCCGGCAAGCTACCAAGAGTATCTTGCCCGCACGGCAAAGCCTGTCAAGCTACCCGTGATGTATTCAATATGCCAAAAGCAGTAACAACAAGTCTCACGATGGAGACATTACTGGGCCCGCTTGAGCAAATCAATGAACAATGGGAGGACCGTGACCGTGACCGTATTGCTTGTTATGAATAGTATGAGATGTCCTGGAGTTCTACAATTTAAAATAATTGGGGTCCAGAGACATCTCTGCAGCAAGCTGCTCTGTTCTGAGATTCATTTGTGAGTCTCTGGATCATGGCCGTTAATGCACTTAAATGGCACCCAGAGGCAGTTTGTGGGTGTGACAACTAGGACCCCAGAAGGGTGAGGAGGTGGGAAGGGGAGGACTGTTCCTGGCTCCTTGAGGCTTGGAGTTTTCAGCCACCGGTCCCGCATACCTGGGTTTTTCAGTGTATTCATTCTCTTGTGTAGGGGGCTGGAAATGAGCCTGTGAAAATAGGCTGTGAGGATGGTGGTTATTGGGTTCTGGAGGTTTGCGGCCACCATTTGGAGCAGGCAGAGGGACAATGCCTGCTCCTATCTGAGGTGCTCTGGTGAAATCAGCCTGGAGCAAGGTCCAGAGACATCTGTGCACTGAGCTGCTCTGATCCAAGATTCATTTGTTAAGTCTCTCTTTTTTTTCCAGTTTTTGATGAGTAGTTACTCCTGGCTCTGCACTCAGAAATTACTTTCAGAAGTGCTCAAGGAACCATATGGAGTGCCAAGGATTGAACCCAGGTTGGACACATGCAAGGCAAGTACCTGACTTACTGTACTATATCTCCAGACCCAAGAACATTAAACGTTCTGTTATGTTCCCTCAGAGCCTCACCTCACTCCCTTAGGACCTCATGTGTTTTATTGTCTCCTTCAATTAGTAATCTTTAATCTGAGGGTTTCGCAGGTCTGGATCCCCTCGAAGTGCTCACAAACTGTGCTAGATGCTTTCTGCAGTTTCCTCTAGACTGAGACCGGGGTCACTAAATTCCAAGTAACTACACAAAGACCAATCTCAGGGCTGAAGAGATAGCACAAGGGTGAAGGTGCTTGCCTTGCACGGAGTCAGCTCCAGTTTGAATCCTGACACTGCATATGGTTCCCCGAGCAACTCCAGGAGTGATCCTTGAGCCAGGAGTAAGTTCTGAGCGCGGCCAGGTGTGGCCCCCAAAGCAAAAATAGAGGCTAAATCTCACAGGCCCAAGATAAATTAGAATGTGAAAAATATAGCTGAATCTTCTCTGGTGTGCATGAGGAAACTGGGAAAAAAGCCACTGCTTCTCTGAATTAAGTCATACCAGGGAATGGCTATAGAAAGGCAGGAGGGAGAGGCTGGAGTGATTGTAAGGTGGGTAGAGCTCTTCACCTGCACACAGCCGCCCAGGGTTTGATCCCTGGCACCCCATGTGGTCGCTTGAGCTGGCCAGGAGTCAGGGGTAAGCACTGAGCACCACCAAGTGTGGCCCAAAAACAAAAATATGAAAGGAAGGAAGGAGGCAGGGAGGGGAGGGGAAAAGCACCCTTTCGTCTCCTACTGGGTCTTTTTCCCTGTTGAGCATTCACTTGTTTGCTCTGGATCTGTAGATTTGTAGACTGACTAAAGAAACTCCTCTAATTTCTTTGGCCAGTCTCCAGTTTTTATTTCAAGTTTCTGTGGAGAATAAGGACCTGGAGATTCTTGCTGATACCTGATCAGCAGGTATAAGTTTCGATGTGTTGTATTTTCATTTTCATCCACCTCAAGTGTCTAATTTCCCTTGCGACTGCTTTGATGCATTCTTCATTTGGCCCCTGGAAGCATATGTCTAAGGAGATTTTGTTTCCACAAACTGGTGAAATTCCAAATGTTCCCCTTTTTATTGAATAGTAGTTTAACTCCATTGTGGTGGAGAAATATGTCTTGTATGATTCTGATATTGTAAATATATTGTGTGCCAGAGAGAGAGTTCAGAAACTAAGGCTGTAACCAAACTTGATTTGATTGCACAGCAGCATGTATGGTCCCCTGAGCACTGCCACGCAAGGGCCCTGAGCACAGAGCAAGGAGTGGCCTCTTAGCAGTGTGGCCACCGGTGTAGCCACCCCCCAAAATAAAAGAGTAAAATGCGCTGAGAGTTGTTTGATGATTTGCTGTGTGCTGTGTCCTGGAGAATGTTCCTGCTGTGCATTGTGGTTGATGGAATGTGCATTTCATGGAGCCGGCCAGAGTTTGTTGGGTCTAGTCATTTGTGATCTGTTAAGGTCTTTTATTTGCCTCACTTTACACATTTTTTTCTTTTTGGGTCACACTCAGCAATGCACAGGGTTTACTCCTGGCTCTGCACTCAGGAGTTACTCCTGGCAATGCTCGGGGGACCATATGGAATGCTGGGAATCGAACCCGGGTTGACCATGTGCAAGGCTAACGCTCTACCCGCTGTGCTATCACTCCAGCCCCATCACTTTTTTGAAAGTGTACTTGACACTTCCAAATATTATTCATCAATTTTCTTATCTCTTGGCATCTTAATTCATTACATATTTTTTTCAGCCTATCTTTTGTAACAATCATTAGCACATGGCTTTCTTCTGGGTCAGTTTGAATCAATCTCATAAAATGCCAAAAACTGGGTGGCTCAAGCAAAATTTCTTTTCTCGTGGTGTGTGGGGATTGAAAAATCTAGACTCAAGCCTCTGGTGGAGTTCTGTGTCTGGTGAGACCTGTGACTCTCTCATCATGTTTTTGTTTAGGGCCACACCTGGCTTAAGGGCCTTGCATGGCAGACAATGCAGGCTTCACATGGGTTTTCATTGAAGTGTGTGTGGAAGGAAAGAGAGAGAGAGCAGGAGAGAGAGAGAGACAGACAGTGTGTGTGTGTGTGTGTGTGTGTGTGTGTGTGTGTGTGTGTGTTGTTAATGTATAAATTTTGAAGGAACACAGACGTTGGTGCTTTTATTCTCCAGGGTACCTACCTCATCATCATAAAATATTTGCTGCTGTTCCAACGCTCATCTCTATGATCCCAGGCAACAGGAAAAAGACCTGGGCAAAGGCAGAAAGGCAGTTGTTTGTTGAGTTAGATCTTAAAATGGTCACACGGTCACCCATTTATTAGAAAGTCTGCTAAACATAATAGTTGTTATTGTAGTTGGTTACTAAGAAAGAAAGGGCATGTGTAAATGGGGTGTGTTTAATAGTCACCACCCTAATGCCCTCCTCAGGCTATCTGCCTCCCTTTCCCATTCTTCCCATCGAGACAGTGCACAGCCCATCCTGCTCAGAGTCAACGTTCCCTGCATAGTGTTCAGTTCTGTCCAGCAGGGTTAGATGTGACTTGTGAGGGACCCAAAACTAAAGGATAAATCAGAGACACACAAAAGAATCTCAGAACTGAGCAGCTCACTGCAGAGATGCCTCCAGACTTTACGCCAGGCCAATCTTTTATTTTTTTCCTATTATTTGCAGAAAATTTTATTAGACAGTATAGCTCTAGATTATTTGTATCTATCCCTTTAATATATGTGTTTTATTTTTATTTTTTTATTAGTGAAACACCATGAGGTACAGTTATAGACTTACAAATTTTTGTGCTTGGGTTTCAGTTATACAATGATCAAGTACCCATCCCTCCACCAGCACCCATCCTCCACCACCACGGGTCCCAGTATCCCTCCCACCCCCCATCCCTCCCATCCCACCCTGCCTCTGTGGAAGGGCATTCCCTTTTGTTCTCTCTCTCCTTTTGGGTGTTATGGTTTGCAAAAGAGGCATTGAGTGGCAATCATGTTTGGTCTATAGTCTACTTTCAGCATGCTTCTCCCATCCTGGGAGGATCCTTCCAACACCATTTATTTGGTGCTCCCTTCTCTATCTGAGCTTCCTTTTCCCCTAGCATGTGTGACTGGCCTCCAAGTCATGAGCAAAATTTCTGGTACTAATCTCGGCCACTCCTGGGTGTTAGTCTCCCATTTTGTTACTTTATGTTCCCGCAGTGGTGGAGGATGGGCGCTGGTGGAGGGATGGGTACTTGATCATTGTATAACTGAAACCCAAGAATGCAATCTTTTCGTGTCTATCCCTTTCTTTCTGACTCATTTCGCTTAACATGATACTTTCCATGTAGTACCATTTGTATGTAAATTTTATGACTTCATCTTTTCTAACAGCTACATAGTACTCCATTGTGTAAATGTAGCAGAGTTTCTTTAACCAGTCATCTGTTCTCAGGCACTCAGGTTTTTTTTCCAGATTCTAGCTATTTTAAAGAGTGTTGCAATGAACAAGCAAGTGCAGATGTCACTTTGACTATACATTTTTGCCTTTCTGGGATATATTCCCAGGAGTGGTATTGCTGGGTCAAATGGGAGCTCAATTTCTAATTTTTTGAGAATCGTCCATACTGTTTTCCAAAAGGGCTGAACCAGTCGGGATTCCCACCAGCAGTGAAGGAGGGTCCCTTTCTCGTCACATCCACGCCAGCACTGGTTGCTTTTGTTCTTTTGGATGTGGGCCAGTCTCTGTGGTATCTCATTGTTGTTTTGATCTGCATCTCCCTGATGATTAGTGATGTAGAACATTTTCTTATGTGCCTTTTAGCCATTCGGATTTCTTCTTTGCGAAAGTTTCTGTTCATTTCCTCGCCCCATTTTTTGATGGGGTTGGATGTTTTCTTCTTGTGGAGTTCAACTAGTACCTTGTATATCCTTGTTATCAACCCCTTGTCAGATGTGTATTTGGCGAATATCCTCTCCCATTCTGTAGACTTCTTTGTATTTTGGTCACTGTTTCTTTTGAGGTGCAAAAGCTTCTTAGTTTAAGATAGTCCCACTTGTCTATCTCTGTTTTCACTTGCTCGGCCAGTGGCGTGGTATCTTTGAAAATACCATTAGCTTCAATATCATGGAGGGGTTTACCAACTTTGTCTTCGATGAACTTAATGGATTATGGTCTGATGTTGAGGTCTTTAATCCATTTTGATCTTACTTTTGTGCATGGCGTTAGGCAGAGATCTGAGCTCACTTTTTTGCATGTAGCCATCCAGTTTTTTGGTTTTTTTGGTTTTTCTTTTTTTGCGTCACACCCAGTGATGCTCAGGGGTTGCTCTGATTCTGCACTCAGGAATCACTCCTGGTCGCTGCTGGGGGGACCACATGGGATGCTGGGAATCGAACCCGGGTTGGCTGTGTGCAAGGCAAACAAACGCCCCACCCTCTCTGCTATTGCTCCAGCCCCCAAGGAGTTCATGTTCTTAATCCCTGTTAGGATGGCATGACTTCTCTGCAAGTGAATGGGAGCAGTTACATTCAACTCTGCAAGACTCCTAATGACCAGACCCTCAAATCGGTTTAGTATTGGGATCTCAGGGAACAGAAACACTCCCCAGCTTCCCAGAGGGCAGACCAGCCTCCCCGCGCTTGGCCCCATTCAACAGGGCTGGACCCGCCCACTCCCATGCATCCGGGGTAAGATGGGAAACCGGAGGACACGGAGGATGCAATCAGCGGATGCATGTGGGGTTTTCCAGGTGTGTAGGAGCACCACCTAGAGACACGGAAGGAGACGCGGGGGTTGGGGGAGGGGGGGAGGACACATGAATGCTCCACCCTCCCTGGGCCCTGGGCATTCTCCCCTGTGAAGATCTCCCGGACCAGGAGGGGAGACGGGAAGGAAACCTGCTGTAGGACATGGAGTAGGGTCTGGTGAGACCTCGGAACGTTCCAGAAGGATGGCCTGCCTTCCTGGGAAGGGCAGATGATCCCACAATCCACACCGGAGCCTAGCATCTTGTTTTGTGGGAGATGTTAGTGAAGATTCCTAACATTTGAGAGGGATAATCCATGGAGAACTTTTACACACACATATTTCACATATACACACATATGTATGTGTACATATATATCTATATCTAAATTTACTGATTGTTATAACTCAGCAGAATATAATATTGAAATGGCAGCTGGAAACGAATGTTTAACAATGAGCATTTTATTGGCAAAGCTCATTGAAGCTGAGAAGGGGAGGGAAATTTGGACCATACCTGGCAGAGCTCAGGGCTTACTCCTGACTTGCACTCAGAGATCGCTCCTGGCAGAGGTTCATAGGTGGTGCCAGGGATTGAAGTGAGTCGGTAGCGTGCAAGGCATATAACCTACCCACTTGTACTATCGCTCCAGTCCTGATTAGAAAGCAATTTATAACAATTTCAGGCTTCATGAAAAGGGGTTTTTCAAATTAAAAGTAAGAGGCAATAGGTGCCAGATTGATAGTGCCACAGGTAAGGTGCTTTCTTTGCATGCAAGCTACCCAGGTTCAATCCGTTGCATCCCATTTGGTTGCCCCTGAGTCCTGCCAGAAGTGATCCCTGAGCAGAGAGCCTGGAGTAACCCTGGACACTGTCCAGTATGGCCCCGAATTTAAAAGTAAATAAGAAATTAAGAGACAAGAACTTCAGGAAAATAAAACCAACATCTGAGGGTGCCAAGACAGATATAAAACAAACAAGAGGAGAATTAACACTTTTTAAGTTACATGCATGGGTGTCAATAATGTGTACCTTCATTCCTGTTCACCTCTAATCTCACTGACGAATAGTTGACAGATATAACATGTTTAAAGGATATGCTGGGATGGTTTGACATACAGATGCATTGTGGAATGTGTATCAAGATCAAGACCGTGAGAATATGCATTACCTTACTTAGTTGAAAAGCACTAATTACTAATCGTGGCAAATATTACACATACAAAATAAAACAAAAATCAGTGATTAGGTAATTGAAAATTTACCTTCAAAAAAATGAAAAGAAAGATAATAGGTTCAGGGACTAGCCTGTCAAATATTTATATTAGATAATGCTAATATTACCTACAAAAGCACTAGCAGTTTGTAGCTAGTAACTCCTGCAGTTGGCGGGGCTGTGGAGGCAATGCTGTGAACAGAGTTAAAAGAACATTTTCCATTACCTGGGGTGTTATCAATAGATAGCAGGAGACCAAAGGTTTCTTTTTATTTTTTTCTCCTTTCTACACTTTTAATTTCTTCTTCTTCTTCTTCTTCTTCTTCTTCTTCTTCTTCTTCTTCTTCTTCTTCTTCTTCTTCTTCCTCCTCCTCCTCCTCCTCCTCCTCCTCCTCTTCTTCTTTCTCCTCTTCCTCCTCCTCCTCCTCCTCCTCCTCCTCTTCTTCTTCCTCCTCCTCCTCCTCCTCCTCCTTCTCCTCCTCTGTCTCTTCTCTCTCTCTCTCTCTCTCTCTCTCTCTCTCTCTCTCTCTCTCTGTCTCTCAGCAAACCTGGCAATGCTTAGAGGTTACTCCTGACTCTGCACTCAGGGATTACTCCTGGTGGTACTCAAGCAACTATATAGGATGCTTCAGATCCAACCTAAGTTTGTTGTGTGCAAAGCAAACACCCTACTTGCTGTGCTCCAGGCCCCTCTTTTCTTTTTTAAAATTAAAAAAAATTAATTGAATCACTGTTATTTAGCATCTGCCTGTGGTGGTGGTGGTAAAATTAAAAATAATGGTAGTGGGGAGATGTAATAGTGGTGGCATTGGTGTTGAAATGTTGAATGTAATCAATTACTGTGAACAACTTTATGAAAATATAATTTAAAATTAAAGAAAAAATGAGCATGGCCACGGTTCCAGAAGTACAAGAACTTAATGCAGAGCCCGGCAGTTTACAGCAGAAAAGTGAATGGACTATGCGTTAATCCATGGCTCCATGCCTGCCCGGGAGGGAAAGGGTGTTGCTCCCTTCCACCTTTTTCCCCCTGGACAGCAAGATGGTGGCTGCCTCAGAGCTCTTTGGAAAGCCAGGTATGAGCCAGTGGTGACGGGGCAACTAAAACCTCATGGGAAGGGGGGCGTTCCTGGCTTGTCCTTCACGCCCTACCGAGGTCATGGGTTGACCCCCACGAGTGGCTCTCCAGCACGGCCATGGCTCCAGAAGCACAAGGACTTAATGCAGAGCCCAGCAGCTTGCGGCAGAAAAGTAAAGGGACTATGTGTTAATCCACGGCACCATGCCTCCAGAGCCGCAAAAACCAATCTCATAATTATCTTGCTCTCGGCAGAAATACTTCCAGGCTTAATAAGTAAAATATAAGAAATCCAAAATCACGCGGCCGCAATAGTGGCGGCACAACATCATTTGGTTCTTGTAACCAGTTGTAGAAAACAAATTATTTCGCAATGCCTTTTCGGCAGTTCTGATTTTGGGGTGTAAACTCTAAACAATAAAAGTGCATCTTTTGTCGAAAAAATCAATCTAATCAAACTAGATAGAGTGCTAATTAGAATTCATCTGCCTCACAGGCATTGGGAAGGGTGAAAGGGGGGTATATTGGGGTTCTTGGTGGTGAAAAATAAGTACTGGTGAAGGAAATGTGTTTGATCATTGCATGACCGAGACTTAAACCTGAAAGCTTTGTAACTTTTCCCACAGTGATTCAATAAATAAATAAATAAATTTAAAAAATTAAATAAAAAAGAAAAAGTAATAGTGGAGTTTATGCCTGCTTCAGTCAGTGTAATCAGTGGCTGAATAAATAGCAGTACTCCTACATTAAAAAAAAATCTGAGTTTAAGATGATGGGTTCACAGTTGTAATGAGTTGCATATTTCATTAAATATCACGGTCACGGTCCTCCCGTTGTTCATCAATTTGCTCGAGCGGGCCTAGTAACGTCTCCATCATGAGACTTGTTGTTACTGTGTTTGGCATATCGAACACGTCACGGGTAGCTTGCCAGGCTCTGCCCTGCGGGCGAGATACTCTCGGTAGCTTGCCGGGCTCTCCGAGGGGGCGGAGGACTCGAACTCGGGTCGGCCATGTTGGCCGCTTGTAAGGCCAACGCCCTACCGTTGTGCTATATAAGACACACAATATATTTGTGTCTCTAGAACTAGGATGCTTTTGACAGTTGGTGATGGTTTTCTGTCTGTTGGCAGTTCTGTAACAGAGTTAAAACATGGCTGGCATTCCCTGAAACTTTCCTCTAAGACACAGTAAGCATCTCCATCAGCAGGATGTGGATAGAGCAGAATGGCTTGAAAGAAAAGCCAGTGTTGGAACACTGTTCATAAATACAACTGCCCCCAGTGTTCCCCAAGGCCACTAAAGGATATCATAGGGTGCAGAACACACAATACAGACAGCTCTGACTTCACAAGGGATCCAAAGTTACACATGAATTATAATCTGGACATCGGTGAATAAACTGATCTATTTCGCTTTTGTGATTTTTGTTTGTTTTGTTTTGGGAACAAAACCCCATGGAAGTTAGGGGTTACCCATGGCTTTGCTCTCAGGAGTCACTCCTGGTGGTGGTCAGGGGGGGCCATATGGGATACTGGGGATCAAACCCCAGGTTGATCACATGCAAGGCAAATGCCCTACCAGCCAAACTATCTGTCTCTGGCCCTCTCGTGTGTGTGTGTGTGTGTGTTTATTTTTAATATTTCTGAGAGAGTGTTGTCTCAATAAATATAAACAAGATCTTTCAAGGAACCAGAGTGTTCAGAAAACATTGTGTTGTAGTTTAGTTGCCAGTTTAACCACCAGCATTTTCTCTTGTTGTTCTAGAAAAGTCCATGTCAGAATTGATGGCAGCATCTTCTAGTTCCCAGAATATGTTGTGAGAGCATGGGGAGAGGTAGAAGGATTCTAAGCAGGGGCCTCCTGGATTTCTAGAATAGACAATGAAAACTGTTTCCTGATTCCTGGCCACTGGGAGGCAGACAGCATGTGGGATAGGAGGAAATGGAGACTTACGTGGGGCTAGCACAGGTGGGAGGAAAGAGAACCTCTTCCCACAGACTGGCATCCAGGACTTGGGGGTCACGCTTAGCAGAACAGGGAGCTGCCCCATCATAGAGCAAGAGTGACTCCCAAGCATGCTTCAAGAAGAGGAGGGGACATGACCCTGTGGGAACCCTGGGGACCCAGGGAATGGGGTCCTGCAGATGGTGAGGCAAGGGCAGGGCATTGAGATGTGGGTGGGCAGTGCAGGCTGCAGAGCCTCCCACCACGGTCTGATGTTGGTCTCCCCTTGCCTACCCCTCAGTGCTGTGCACATGAGGTCTGTGCATGGTGACCTGTGATATAGTAGAGCTCAGCAAATACTCATTAAATGAATGATTCCATCAGCATCTAATAAGAGGGATGGACTGAGGGATGGGATGATGACTGTCTCCAGGAAGCCATTTATTCAGATCTGGTGAATAGCAGCTCTAGAGTCTTGTCACCTTCTCCCATCCCAGTGGATCTCTCCTCCATGATTTGAGGACAGATGCCCTGGGACTGGAGTCTGAGCTGGCAAGGCATATGGGTGGCCTCCCGGGAAGCATCATTGGGATCAATGGGATCCGTGTTGGATAGGTCTAAGGGATGGACATGGCTACATTGAATGGACAGTTGAACTGCAATGCAGATGTTGGGATGGCCCTGTTTCTGGAGTTGCCCTGATTGGAGCGAGGGTTCCAGACCTTCTTACCCTACATACCAGTCTCTGGGCTGTTCCTTGTTCCCCAACTCTTTAGCCTTACCTAGGGGAAATGGTAGCAAGACAAGTCCTGAAGAGGTGCAGCTCAGTGGTAAAATGTCAGTAGCAAACATTCTTGGGCATGGGGAAAGACAGGACTAGTGTTGACCCTAAAGGGCATCCACAGCTCACCATCACACCTGCTATACCCACAGACATGGTCATCACAGGATGGGAAGAAATGGTTCTGCGAGGGGCTGTGTGTGTCCAAGGGATGACTTAGTGGACTCTGATCACATGTGGGGCTGGGGCTATCACTCTCTGATACCTGCCCAGGCCTGGCAGGCAACAGGTGTTCCAATACACGCTTGTTGCATTGGACAGAACCCAAGGGAGAGAGCAAAGATGGACTGAACAGCTACCATGTGTTTGGCGCCATGCCTGGCCATCATATGCAGTATTTCAGTTGCTCTTCACAACTTCCCTGGGCAGTAGGTCTCGTTTTACACATATAAGAGCTGAAGCTAATGCATTTAAGAGGCTAATCAAGGCTCCATAGCTAAACAGTAACAAAGGATTTTAAGGCAGCCCTGTTACTCCAAAGTCCAAACTTCTTTCTTGGTGGGCCTGGCCCTTTCTGGAGTCTGAGTCTGAGTTAGGGGGTGATGGCCTGAGGCTGCTGTAGAGCTCAGAATGTAGGAGCAGGATATCTGGCCTGTACTACTGGGGAGTAGAGAAGGCTTCCTGGAGAAGGTGACTTGGGACTGCATGGACTCAAGAAAGTTACTAGGCAAAGTTGGGCTGAAGAGGAAGAAATCTGAGGCACAGGCCATGAAGGAAGCTGGCATAGTAAATAAGCTAAAGCTCAGAAATACAGAATACAAAGCCATGAGAGCACTTTGGCTCTGGGTGCATATAGCCATGACACAGAAATTGACGAACAGATAGTTCACTTGCTCTGGGTGACAATCCTGTCACTCCATGCCCAGAGAGTATCAGATTTGGCAAAGGGTATAAGATGGACTTGAACTCCACTGGCCATTATATCCTGTCCTGCTGACAGTGCAGGCAATGGAACAAAGGCAGCAGTCCTGGGTAAGTGCACATGTGCACAGTTCGTATGAGGGTCCCTACAAGGCCACAGCCCCCTCTATTCTACCCCTAAACTCCAGTGCAGTCACCATCAACACCAAGAGATTTCTCAGCATTTCCTCTCTATAGGGGTACCCTATACCCCTGTGTGTATGGTTTGATCTCTCTTTGCAGGGAGATGGGGTGGGGTGGGGGTCCATAGTTGTGCTTGGGGGACCATGCAGTGCTGGGGATAGAACTTGCAGCCTCCTTGTGCCAAGCACAAGCCCCAGCCCTTAGACCTCTCTCCCCCGTGCAATTGGCCTTCGACCCTTTTGCTGAGCCCGTCTCACTTGGGGATCTGTGACGATCTGCTCATAAATGCAGGGAAAGCACAGTGGATTAGCAGTTCAGCACGTGGGAGAGGACACGAACCAGCTCCCAGCCAACAGCTGGATTGTTTCACTGGGGAATCCTCATTGTCACATTCTTCCAGCAGCCTCCTCCCACACCGGGCACAGAAATGAGAATGGGCCATTCCCACTGGTCATGGGCTCAGCGCTAGGGGTGGAGAGAGGGTTGAGACTGAAGTATTTAAACACACACTTGCTTCCCCTTTTCAGAGTAGTGCCCCGGCCCCTAAGTATTCCTGGAGGCACCCCTGGCAGCTGCAGGACAAACTTCCTCCTATAATCCTTCCGGGCTCTCCCACGGCCTCTCCTCCCAGGGCTCACGGGGCATGGCAGAGGGGCTACTGCCGACCACATGGCATCACCAGACTTGCCTGAGTGTGCAGGGCGCACCCCGGAATTCCCAGCTTCAGACCCTGGGACCACCATTTCCTAGTCCCCCTGCCACCTGAGGTCCCACTGCAGGACAGTTCCCAGGAGTCCAGACAGTGCATGGACAGCAGTCGGGCCCCAGCACAGGGAGTGGGAGAAGCAGCACAGGTTGGGGCCATCTGCCCAGGTCCTGTGCCTGATCATCAGAAAATGCAAGACTAGGAGAGAGGACAGGGCTAAGGGGCTTGCCTTGCATAAAGCTGACTCAGAATTGATCCCTGGCACCCCAGATGGCCCCCCAAGTCCCACTCAGAGTGATCCCTGAGCACAGAATTGGAGTATGCCCCAAGTACCTCCAGGGATGTGTGTGTGTGTGTGTGTGTGTGTGTGTGTGTGCGCGCGCGTGCACACACACGTGTGCGCGTGGGGGGGGGCGGAGAGGGGTAGGGGAAGGGGGCATGGAAGAAGAAAGAAAGAGAAAGAAAATACACCTGCTTCCTCTGCTGTGTCTTCAGAGGCTGGGCACAAAGGCACTGCTCCCATTGTCTTACCAAGCCCCAGGGGGAGCCACCCTTTCTGAAAGTTTCCCAACTTTCAGAAATGCACAGGCCACTTGAGAATTATTAGTATAATGGTCAAAAGGAAACTTGGGATAGTGCTAACCTTTGATAAACACTGCACTGAAAAAAATTAAATGAAAGATTTTGTTCAAACAATAGATGGGGCCTGAGAGATCATGCAGGGGGGGAGGGTTAGGTTGCGTACTTTGAGACCTACGGCTTGATCTCTGGCCCCATGTTGTGACACCCCGACCATTGAAGGTGTAGCCCTGGAAAGCCTTGACTAGCCCTGGGCGTGACCCTGGAGGTTCCTGAGCATCTCCCAGGCACCACAAGACCAAGGGGCAGGGGCACCGCATCCTCCAGCCTCACATTGAGGGTAGCTAAAATTTACCAGGAGGGGACCCTGGGCTTCCTGAGCATCTTTTGGCAGATCTCAACCCCTAAAATATTCGGATAACACTCCAATAGTACACGTGCTCTGGATGGCAGTCTTGCCCCTTCATACCTGGGGACTAGGAAGCTTTACTCTTCTAGTTGGATTTCCACTGGTCTTCTCTCCCAGCCTCGCCTTGGGGACCAGCACTGTCTTTGGGTCTTTGTGACACAAAGCTGGGAGGTGCTCCTAGATTTCTCTCCCTACTGGTTCTGCCTCTCTCTCTCCCGATCCCTCCTCCATCTGATATCTGATAGAATGGAGATCGAATTGGGGATCAAATCTGGGCCGGGCGCACGCAAAGCAAGCACCTTCCCCACTGCATCATTGCTCTGGTCTGACCATCTGCTTTCTTCCAGATTCCAAACATCCCTGACTCCCGTGTCCTCTCATTCCTTTCAATGTTATTGAATTGATTTTAAAAGTTTATTTCATTTCAAAGAAATGTATTATTGTTTCGGTAGTGTGGTAATAATGGAGCTCACATTTATAGTCTTGGCAGACACATTTTAAATTCAAAGAAAGTGTCACTTGGTTTTGGTAGATTTCAGGAAGGATTACTGGGAGATGCAAGGGTTGTTTCATTCTCTTTCCAGGAATGGGATGAATGAGGAGATAAGAGAGGGCCCGCAGGCAGGAGACTGTAGTGTGTAAAGGCAGGGCGCCAGCAGAGACAGCTCCTTAATGAGAAGGAAGGGTCAGAAAGTTCTAAGGACCAGGAAAACCACTCCCAGGGCTAGAGCCTGTTTCCTTGGCACTACAGGGGCTCCCCAAGCATGGCCTGAAAACAGAAACAGAAAATTGGCTGAGTCTGATTTGATTTGTAGGGATATAGGAGTGTGGAGGCGGGGTGTGAACAGCCAACTGTACAAAGGCTTACCCCTGGCTCTCTTCTCAGCTGTCATTCCTGTCAATGGGACGCTATGGGGTGCCTGGGATTGAACCCAGGCTGGTCACATGTAAGGCCCATCCCCTACTCACCAAACTCTTTTTCCAGCCCCCAGCTGGTTGTGTCTCAGTCTTGCTTCAAGCTCGTAGGCACTGAGACTTTCATACTCGTCTCATCAACCTGGGGTGAAGCACTGATCCAGCTCGATGTTCTTCTTCCAGCCTGGCTGAGTGGACAGGGGAGAGAGCTTCCATGCCGGACAGCACGAGGCCCCATCCTGGCCCCGCCACCCTCCAGATATGCGAGTGTGTATCAGGACTGAACCCTGGAGCCTCAGTTTTCCTGTTAGCCTCTTTAGAACATGCGAGAGGAAAATAGAATCATGAATGAGCAGTTTTGATGCCACTGGGCAGGGGCTCTGCATCCTTCTCATTGCACCTCTCATTTCTCTGTAACAGCAACCCCTACCCCACCCCCGATGAGATGCTAGGTGTGTGTGTGGCCTTTCCTGCAGAGGCTGGTTTACAGTGGGGAAGTTTGCAGAAGGAGAGGCGGCAGATAATAGGACGCCTGTTGGGCTCCTCCGAGGGAGGCTCTGCGCCAAAGAGCGAGCATGTGACTGACCCCGCCCAGGGCACTGCTCTCTGAAAGCAGGGCAGGAGGACAGCAGGGCAGGCCTGATCAGAAGGAGGATGCCCAAAGAGAGAGGGGAGGAGGATCTAGGAAGGAGGAGGAGGAATATGGGGGGTGGGGGCAGCAGTGGGATCTTTAGAGGTGGAGGGACCATGCTTCAAATTCCAGCTTCTCTTCGTGAATCATATGCCCTTACTGGGTTGCCTGGCCGCTCGGGCCTCCACCATCACATCTGTAAAATGGGCACGTCACTGCCTTATAGGACCACTGTGAGAACTAGATGGTTAGGAAAAAGGATGCACCAGCACAGGACTGGGAAGCTGCTTCAGGCTGCAGATTGTTGTTGGCAGATATCCAGCCAGTCTGGATTGTTTGGGAAAATGATAAATGACCATGAGGCAGACAGACTTTGCTTGAGGAAAACCAACCCCCGCCCCCCTGGGGGCCACATATGTCGACTGGACTATTTGATTTTTTTGTTTCTTTGTTTGGGGGTAACACCTAGGGGTATTCAGGACTTACTCATGGTTCTGAGCTGAGAGACTTCAGGTGGGGTTCGGGGGACCATAAGGGATGCCAGGGACTGAACTCCATTGGCCACATGCATGGTAAGGGCCCTAGCTGATGTACTATTGGTCTGGCCCTGAATTTTCTTTTCTTTTGCTTTTTGGGTCACACCTGGCGATGCACAGGGATTACTCCTGGCTCTGCACTCAGGAGTTACTCCTGGCAGTGCTCAGGGAACCATATGGGATGCTGGGAATCGAACCCGGGTCAGCCATGTGCAAGGCAAACGCCCTACCCGCTGTGCTATCTCTCCAGCCCCATCTGGCCATCTGGCCCTGAATTTTAAAATAATCTTTAAAAATATTTTGAATAATGTTAGCATAATACAGAGAACTCCTGAACATACTTTGCCCAGTTCTCCATTGTTAACCTAGTCTTGGATTACTGTGTATATTTATCAAAGTTAAGAAACTGGGATTGCCCCGTTCACAATTGTGCCCCAGAAAATCAAGTACCTAGGAATCAGCTTAACTAAGGAAGTAAAAGACCTGTACAAAGAAAACTACAAAACGCTACTTCAGGAAATAAAAGAGGACATGAGGAAATGGAAAGATATCCCCTGCTCATGGGTCGGGAGACTTAACATTGTCAGAATGGCAATGCTACCGAAAGCATTGTATAAATTCAATGCAATCCCTATAAGGATACCCATGACATTCTTCAAAGAAATGGAGCAAACACTTCTGAAATTTATATGGAACAATAAGCCCCCACGAATACTAAAGCAATTCTTGGGAAAAACAAAATGGGAGGAATCAACCTCCCTAACTTCAAGCTCTACTACAAAGCAGTAATAATTAAAACAGTATGGTACTGGAACAAAGGCAGAACTGCAGACCAATGGAACAGGGTTGAATACACTGACATCTCCCCTCAATCATACGATCATCTAATCTTTGATAAAGGTGCAAGAAATGTGAAGTGGAGTAAGGAAAGCCTCTTTAACAAATTGTGCTGGCATCACTGGACGGCTGCATGCAAAAAAAATGGGCTCAGAACTCTGCCTAACACCGTGTACAAAAGTAAGATCAAAATGGATTAAAGACCTCAACATCAGACCAGAAACCATAAGGTACATTGAAGACAAAGTTGGCAAAACCCTCCATGACATTGAAGCTAATGGTATTTTCAAAGATGCCACACCACTGGCCGAGCAAGTGAAAACAGAGATAGATAAATGGGACTATCTTAAACTAAGAAGCTTCTGCACCTCCAAAGAAACAGTGACCAAAATACAAAGACAGTCTACAGAATGGGAAAGGATATTCGCCGAATACACATCTGACAAGAGGTTGATATCAAGGATATACAAAGTACTGGTTAAACTCCACAAGAAGAAAACATTCAACCCCATCAAAAAATGGGGCAATGAAATGAACAGAGATTTTCTCAAAGAAGAAATCCAAATGGCAAAAAAGCACATGAGAAAATGCTCTACATCATTAATCATCAGGGAGATGCAGATCAAAACCACAATGAGATACCATCTCACACCTCAGAGACTGGCCCACATCCACAAGAACAAAAGCAACCGATGCTGGCGTGGATGTGGCAAGAAAGGAACACTTCTTCACTGTTGGTGGGAATGCCGACTGGTTCAGCCCTTTTGGAAAACAGTACGGACGATTCTCAAAAAATTAGAAATTGAGCTCCCATTTGACCCAGCAATAGCACTCCTGGGAATATATCCCAGAGAGGCAAAAATGTATAGTCGAAGTGACATCTGCACTTGTTTGTTCATTGCAGCACTCTTTACAATAGCCAGAAACTGGAAGAAACCTGAGTGCCCAAGAACAGATGACTGGTTAATGAAACTTTGGTACATCTACACAATGGAGTACTATGTAGCTCTTAGAAAAGATGAAGTCATGAAATTTACATACAAGTGGTACAACATGGAAAGTATCATGCTAAGCGAAATGAGTCAGAAAGAGAGGGATAGACATAGAAAGATTGCATTCATCTGGGGGATATAAAATAACAAAATATGAGATTAATACCCAAGAATAGCTGAGATCAGCACCAGGAGGATTACTCCATAGCTTAGAGGCCAGCTGGGTGTTCTATGGGAAAGGACAGCTCGGATAGAGAGGGGAGCACCAAATAAAGGGTGTCTGGCGGATCCTCCCAGGAGGGGAGAGGCATGTTGAAAGTAGACTATGGACTGAACATGTTTGCCACTCAATGCCTCTTTTGCAGACCACAACACCCAAAAGGAGAGAGAGAACAAAAGGGAATGCCCTGCCACAGAGGCAGTGTGGGATGGGGGGGATGGGGGTGGGAGGGATATTATCCATGGTGGTGGAAAATGGGCACTGGTGGAGGGATGGGTGTTTGATCATTGTATAGTCGAGACCCAAGCACAAAAATTTGTGGATCTACAACTGTAGCTCATGGTGTTTCACCAATTAAAAAAAAAGAAAAAAAAAAAGAAACTGGGATTGCTCCAGTGCCATTAAACAAATTCAAACGTTGTCCTGATTTGAAAGCTCATCATTGAAAAGTGATATTCTTGACCCCCATCATGGTCATGGAGATGACAGCATGAGCAGCTGGTCAATAAGATTCAAAGGACAAAAATTGTGATGAGACAGATAGAGATAGCAGATGTAAGGCACTTGCCTTGCATGTGACCAGCCTGGTTTAATGATCCCCAGCACTGAACAGGGTCCCCTGAACACCAGCAGGAATGATCCTCAAGCATAGCTGGGTATGGCCTAACTCTCCTCCCCCTCCCCCCATCTGCCGAAATAAAGACCAAACAAACATGCAAAAGGTCACATTCTTTTTTGGGGGTACAGAAGGGGCATACCCGGCAATGCTCAGGGATTACTTTTGGCTCTGCACTAAGAAATTAATCCTGGCAGTGTTCAGAGGACCATATGGGATGCCGGGGATTCAACTCAGATGGCCACATGCAAGGCAAATGCCCTACCACTGTACTATCACTCCAGCCCCCAAAGTAATCATTTTTAAAAAATGAGAATTAATGGAGAGAGGGGCTGGAGCGATAGCACAGTAGGTAGGGCATTTGCCTTTCATGCGGCCGACCTGGGTTCGATTCCTCCGCCCCTCTCGGAGAGCCCATCAAGCTACTGAGAGTATCCCACCTGCACGGCAGAGCCTATCAAGTTCCCTGTGCCGTAATCGATATGCCAAAAACAGTAACAACAAAGTTACTTTGTTACTATTGGTACTATTGCGGCAACATGGGAAGATGCCATTGTTGACAACATTGACGAGGAATATGATCGACTGGTTCAGCACCTCCATGAATGTGCGAGGAACGCCAAGAGAGAGATAGCCACAAAAAAAACGCCTGTCTTCGAAAACTCTTGAGCTAATTCGCCAGCGTGGTTTGGCGCATGCCTCAGGCAACCGCACGCTAACGTCCGAGCTCGCAAAGCAGTGCAGAGATGCGATCAAGGAAGACCTCAAAGAGAGAAGAGCAGAAGTACTGGTAGATGCGGCAGAAGCCGGGAAAAGTATTCGCAATGCCCGCCTGTCCTTCGCCAACTACAAGACCAAGATGACTGCCCTCCGACGTCCTGATGGATCCATCACATCCTCCAGAACGACAATGGAGAAGATTATCCATGACTTCTACTCAAATCTCTTCGATAGCCATGTCCACTTGCCTACATACCAAATTCCACAGGATGGGTATGTCGTTCCCAACGTTCTCCCTTCCGAAATCCGACACGCCATTTCGTTGGTAAAGAAGCAAACAGCACCCGGCCCAGACAAGGTCAGACCTGAACACCTGAAAAACCTGCCGTCAGTACTCATCAATACACTGGCTCGGCTCTTCACTCGCTACCTGTCTGAATGCAAGGTTCCGTCCCAATGGAAAACCAGCAGGACCGTACTACTGTTCAAGAAGGGAGACATCCATGACATTGGCAACTATCGCCCGATCTGCCTATTGTCTGTCATCTACAAGTTGTTCACGCGAGTCATCCTGAATAGGATTGGCAGAACACTAGATAAAGGACAACCATGCGAGCAAGCAGGGTTCCGCAAAGGATTCAGCACCATCGACCATATCCACACGATAACCAAGCTCATTGAGGTTTCTCGGGAGTTCAAGATGCCACTCTGTCTGACGTTCATTGATTTAAAGAAGGCCTTTGATTCTGTTGAGACGGAAGCGGTCATTGAAGCCCTAGCCAATCAGGGCATTCAAGCCCAATACATCAGGATCCTCCGTGAGCTGTATTGCGGATTCACTACCAGGATCTCACCATTCTACAAAGAAGTGATCATTGATGTCAAGAGAGGGGTGCGGCAGGGTGATACCATTTCACCGAAACTCTTCAGTGCCACCCTCGAGAACATCATGCAACGACTGGAATGGGAAGGAATGGGAGTGAAGATAGATGGTCGACAACTACACCACCTCCGCTTTGCTGATGACATTGTTTTAATAACACCAAACATCAGCCAAGCGGCACAAATGCTGGCCGACTTTGACCGTGAGTGTGGAAAGGTAGGACTACAGCTGAATCTTACGAAGACAATGTTTATGAGAAACAGCCTCGTTCCTGACGCCCCATTCGCTCTCAATGGAACGATCATTTCCGAATGCAACAGCTATGTGTACCTAGGTCGAGAGGTCAACATGACAAATGACCTGGCACCCGAGCTGCGCAGGAGGAAGAAAGCGGCTTGGAACGCCTTCAAGAACGTCGAAGAAATAGCTAAGAGGACGAAGAACCTCCGGCTCCGGGCACATCTTTTTGATTCCACTGTTCTTCCTGCATTAACATATGCCTCAGAGACCTGGGCCCTACGCAAACAAGATGAGAACGCCATTCAGGTCTCCCAAAGAATAGAAAGAGCTATGCTTGGAATATCACGTTTCACTCAAATGAGAGAACGAATCCGGAGTTCTGACATCCGTCGACGATCAAAGATCAGGGACCCTGTCTCATTTGCCAAGGTGTCGAAAATCAGATGGGCTGATCACGTAATGAGATTTAAAGACGACCGTTGGACTAGAGCTGTTACTGATTGGATTCCACGGGATGTCAAGAGACTGCGTGGCCGCCCACCTACCAGATGGTCAGACTTCTTCGTCAAGATCATGAACGATCGGTTTGAGGCCCTTCATGTTCCCGGAGCGAACAGATGCCATTGGGCTACACTAGCACGCGACAGGGACAAATGGAGACGTTACTGGTGCCCGCTCAAGCAAATCGACGACTAACGGGAAGTTAAGTGATTAAGTGAAGTAACAACAAGTCTCACAATGGAGATGTTACTGGTCCCGCTCGAGCAAATCGATGAACAAGGGGAAGACAGTGCTACTTTCAATGGAGAGAGATTAATGTCAAGAGTACATTCTATTTAAACTCTATTTAAAACATGATCATTTATCATGTGATCAGTTTAAAATTAGTGGCAGGCTATATGTTTTTCACAGGAAATCTTTGAATGGGTCTTGTCCTGGTCACACATATTGGCAAACATCAGCAACATGGCGAGTGCTGGATGACCACATAAGGCTCACTGATCCTGTACTGAGCCACATGAACTCGAGACTTGGAGAGTTTGAGGGGCAAATAATCCTCTCTCTCACTGGAGTCATTTTCTACTTAGGAAATTTTTTTTTTTGGTCGCTTGCAGTGGGATGCAATCCTAACTAGTAGCTGGGGTTTTTGATCTCCTGCACACTTTTGAACACTTGAGAATGAAAAGTGAGCTGGGACATGCCTGGCTGGGAGCACTGCAGAGAGGAGGGAGGGTGGTGGGCTCTGTGTGCATCATTTCCAAGCCTTCTCTGAGGCGCTCGTGGGGGAAAGCTGCCTCCCCTTCACTCACGACAACATAAAGCTCTGGGGCACGAGCGATAGTACAGCTAGTACCGACAGTACACAGTCGCTTTGCGTGCGACTCACTCAGGTTGGATCCCCATATGGTCCACGAGCCCTGCCAGGAGTGATCCCTGAGCACAGAGCCAGGAGTTATCCCTGAGCATCACCAGGTGTGCATCCCCTGCCCCCCCAACACACACACACACACACACACACACACACACACACACACACACACTGCCAGCCTCCACATAAAAAGACAGGCATCTCAGTCAGCAAGAGTGGGTGCTCTCATATAGCTCAGGGGCTCTCCCAGTCCCTGCTGCAGGGAGCATGGACAGCTGATGGCACTGGGGGAGGGGGCACAGGGCAGCTCCAGGACCAGCAGAGCCAGCTGAGTTGCTTTAGATCCCAATCCCTCCCCTGTGGCAACCTGTCTGTGACTAGGACTGGCCGGTGTGGGTTACAGCATTCCTATAATGGAGGTGGCTCTGCCCATTCCTTCCATCCTTCAGATCACGGATGCTCTGCAACTAACGTCTGCGTCACCATCACCCAGTTGGCCACAGAGAGGGTGAGTGACTTGCCCTAGGAAACACAGCCGGTTTTTGCCTCAGAAGTCAAAGGAAGCAGGAGCTCATTGTCTCTTCTCTCCTTCTGACTCCAGGGGACTCCCCAGAGCGCCTCCTTTTTGGATCCCTAGAGACCCATGCTCCGGCCTACCTTGGCTTCTTCCCACTTGAGGCTCCTCCAGGGAGAACTTTCATTTTTCACCGTCAGAACTTCCTTTTCCCTGGGGCTCAGCTAAACAACCCCCACCCCACCCCTTTTTTTTTAATCCAAGGGAAGCATCCCCGGGTACCCCACTTCTGAGGTCTTGGGATGGTTCTAGAACACTCAGGTGTGTGCACATACCCATACAGCTCAGGAGAAGCCTGTGGGAAAGAGTCAGCATGGGTGGGGAGATGTTTTCCTTTCTGGAATTTTGTGTTTCATCCTGTGTTATTCCTGTAATGTTAACTGTGTAATACGTAGTGCTATTTGAAGCACTTGCATGCTTTTCCTTTTTTCCTTTTTCTTTTTTGCAGTGCCAGGCAGGGATCAAGCCTAGGGTATTACATCTGCAAGGCAGGCACTCTGCCGGGAGTTACCAGTCCTCTGGATGGTGCGTATTTCGTTTTATGTTGGGGCCACACCCAGCCGAACTCCTGGTGCAGCTTGGGAACAGGCTCATGCAAGGCCTTACTTGCTAGATTATCTCTCCGGGCCAGTGGATTCTTCCTTAGCAACTCCAGTCAGCCTGATGAAAGCAGCAGCTCCTAAGGAGCCTTTCCATGAGGATCCTGTGCTGGGGGCAGGGACTGCCCTTCTGAGCCTGGCATGGCCCCTGATATTCCAGTGTCCTGGAGCCAGAGCAATCGTACAGTGGGCAGGGTGCTTGCCTTGCTCACAGCACACCTGGGTTCAATCTCTGGCACCATAAATGATCCCCTAGCACTGCCAGGAGCGATTCCCGAGCATAGTCAGGAGTAAGCCTTGAGAACCCCTAGAGAAAGAAGGAAGGAAAGAAAGAAAGAAAGAAAGAAAGAAAGAAAGAAAGAGAAAGAGAGGGGGAGAGTGAGAGAGAAAGAAGGAAGGAAGGAAGGAAGGAAGGAAGGAAGGAAGGAAGGAGAGAAAGAGAGAAACAGAAAGAGGGAGGGAGAGAAAGAAAGAAGGAAGGAGGAAGGAAGGAAGGAAGGGAGGGAGGAAGAAAGATAGAAAGAAAGAAGAAGAGAAAGAAAGAAAGAAAGAAAGAAAGAAAGAAAGAAGAAAGGAGAGAAAGAGGGAGGGAGGGAGAGAGAAAGAAGGAAGGAAGGAAGGAAGGAAGGAAGGAAGGAAGGAAGGGAAAGAGAAAGAGAAAGAGAGGGAGAGAGAGGAAGGAAGGAAGGAAGGGAGGGAAGGAGAGAGGGAGGGAGGGAGGGAGGAAGGAAGGAAGGTAAGAAGGAAGGAAGGAGGGAAGGAAGGAAGGAAGGAAAAGAGAGAAAGAGAAAGAGAGGGAGAGAGGAAGGAAGGAAAGGAAGGAAGGAAGGAAGGAAGGAAGGAAGGAAGGAAGGAAGGAAGGAAAGAGAACAACTCCAGGTCCTGCAGAGCACAGACCCCAGGAGCATTTCTCCTTTCCTAGTGGGGTTGTCACCTCTGAGGGCTTAGAGCCCCCCCCCCCCCGTTTGCTGCTGTTGGGTGCACAGCTGCCCCACCCACATCCAGGTTGGGAGTGGAGGGTGTGTACCAGAAAAGAACTGAGCACCAGGCCCAGAGTCCCAGGGATTGAATTTAAATCCCGATTTTCACCACTTCACGCTGGAGAAATTCCTCCAGCTGTCACCTGGCCTTCCTTCAGGGGAAGTCACACTTTTCAGGGGCAGTTAGGATTGAATTCATTAATAAGTGATTTTTTTTCCCCTTTGGGGCCACACTCGGTGGTACTTACTGAATTACTTACTCCTGACTCTGCACTCAGAGATCATTCCTGGTGGGGCTCAGGTGACCCTATTGGGTGCTGGGGATTGATCCCAGGTTGGCTGCATGAAAGGCCACCCATTGTTTTTTTATTTTTATTTTTAATTTTTATTAGTAAAACACCATGAGGTACAGTTGTAGACTTACAAATTTTTGTGCTTGGGTTTCAATTATACAATGATCAAGTACCTATCCCTCCACCACTGCCCATTTCCTACCACCACGGATCCCAGTATCCCTCCCACTCCCCATTCCCCCCATTTCACCCTGCCTCTGTGGCAGGGCATTCCCTTTTGTTCTCTCTCTCCTTTTGGGTCCTGTGGTTTGCAAAAGAGGCATTGAGTGGCAATCATGTTTGGTCTATAGTCTACTTTCAGCATGCATCTCCCATCCTGGGAGGATCCTCCCAACACCCTTTATTTGGTGCTCCCTAAAGGCAGCCCATTGTTTTATCTTCCTGGTCCCAAATAAGTGAAACTGTATGAAGGACCCCTGCTCTGAAGGTGATCCTTTCTCCTTATCCTTATCTTCATTTCCTTCCCCACGGAGGAAGTGAAGGTCTGAGGTGCAGGGGGAGGGCCAGAAGGACAGAGACCAGGTCTGGGAGGGGTCCCTTCCACATCCATCGTGTCCAGCCCCACTCCTCATAGCAGGCATGTTCCATGTTCCTGTCTGTGCACAGCATGGAGGCCTGGCCGGGTCTGTGGCCCAGGAATGCACGGACTGTTTTGGCAACTCACGGTCCGCCAAGCTTGTTGGCATAACAGGGTCCATGGGAGAAGCTCTCCTGGGGAGGAAAACCCTACACATGAGCTCTGCAGAGACCCCCTGCCAAGAGGGAGCTTCCAGGAGAAACTTCCAAGGGATAGGTGACATGTGCCCTTGGTGAGAGTGGACAGCTCCTTTCTTCTTTCTTTCTTTCTTTCTTTCTTTCTTTCTTTCTTTCTTTCTTTCTTTCTCTCTCTCTCTCTCTCTCTTTCTTTCTTTCTTTCTTTCTTTCTTTCTTTCTTTCTTTCTTTCTTTTAGGGTCATACCTGGTGATGCACGGGGGTTACTCCTGGCTCTGCACTCAGGAATTACTCCTGGCGGTGCTCAGGGGACCATATGGGATGCTGGGAATTGAACCTGGGTCGGTCATGTGCAAGGGAAATGCCCTACCTGCTGTGCTATCGCTCCAGCCCTGGGGAACTCATTTCTACCTCCTTTGCCCCTTTGCCTCTTTTCTTCTGTGTCAGGGCTTTGCAAACCTCAGGTCCTGCCTTATTCTCTTCTCTCTCTCTCTCTCTCTCTCTCTCTCTCTCTCTCTTCCCATTCCTGCCCCCCCCCTCTTCATTTCTCACCTCCCCTCCTTCTCCTTTTTGGGTTTTCTGCAGGTCACTCAGTAATTACTCCTGGCAGTGCTCAGAGGACCATGGGATGCTAGGGTTCGAACCTGGGAAGGCTGCGTGCAAGAAAAACATCCCATCCTCTGTACTATTGCTCTGGCCCATCTGCCTTACTCTCTTAAACCTCAGCTTTCCCATCTGTCTAAGGGGAGATTGCTCCTCTCTCCTTCTGGGGGCTCCTGGAGAGAGTGGCTGGTCAGTATCCTGAAGTTACCAGCAGGGATTTCAGTTCCTTTCTCCTTTAGGGAATAGAAGTAACTAACACAAATTGTTGTTTTGTGTTGAGGAGTCACACTCTGCACTCAGGGGCTCGTCCTGGCTCTGTGCTCAGGAGTGGCCCTTGGCAATGCTTGGGAGACACTGTAGGATGCCTGGTATGAAACCAGGGTCAGTGGGATGCCTTAATCCCTGTCCTATCTCTTTGTTCTGTGATGCTTTAAGGATCAGGCCTTGTTGAGAGTTTATGTCCTCTGTCTAGATATTTACAAAACAAGCAGCCTCTTTCCCACTTGTAGGTCTGGGAGAGAGACACAGTCTTGGGGCATAGTGTCTAAACAGACGCTAGCCACTAACCAGTGGAGTTCTGGGGGTGTCCATACCTGCCTTTCTGCTTGGTTTAGAAGGGATTCTTGGGGCCAGAGCAGTGGGTAGGGCATTTGTCTTACATGAGGCCAGCTCAGGTTCCATCCCTGGCATCCCATTCAATCCCCCGAGCACCACCAGAAGTAATTTCTGAGTGCAGAGTCAAGAGTAACTCCTGAACATCACTGGGTGTGACCCAAAAGTCAAAACAAGCAGACAAAACAAAACAAAACAAAAACCAGAAGGCGTTCTTTCCTCCCCAGGCAAAACATATGACAACTTGAATATTCGGGAAGCAAACATGAGACTTCTCTTTCCTCTACGACGCCACCTTTTGGGCCTTTGGCAGGCTGCGTCCTGTGAGTGAATGAGTAACTGACCACAACAGGTGAGGCTCACCATGTGTGAAGAGCGAACCACAAACTGAGGGCTGGAGAGATAGAAAAGGCGGTAGGGTGTTTGCCTTGCATGTGCCTAGCCCAGCATCGATCCTCAGTATCCTGTATGGTCCTCCTAGCATTTCCAGGACTAATTCCTGAGTGCAGAGCCAGGAGTAACCCTTGAGGATTGCCAGGTGTGACCTCTCCTTATCCCCTGGCCAAACCCTCCCCAAGGGAACGGACGGCAAAAGCATAGGTCCTGCCTTTCAGATCTGATCTCGAAATCCAGCTGTGGCATTCACCCTACCCAGCCTTGGTTTCTGCATCTGTAAAATGAGACCGTGTGCCTAATTCTCCTTGTGGGGAGTATCGTAGGGCATGGTTCTAGACTGGCAGAGAGGAAAACTCAATACTGCTCCTTCTGTGAATAGTGGACTTTACAGATAAAAATGAGGTACTGGTAAGTCATTGCCTGCACAGTGCCTCACTGGACTGGCAGCCCTAACAGTGTTATGTGGGTCTTATAAGAGCCATGAGTTAGAAGCAGGGATACTCTTTCCTGTTCAGATAGTGTGTCTCTCATGCCATCTCTGTGGGCACTGCCTTGCCCCTTCTCTCAAGTAGACCAACAGGGGCAGAAGAGATAGTAGTGAGTTGGGAGTTTTCCTTGCATGCAAACAACTTGGGTTCAATCCCTGGCATCACATATGGTTTCCCAAGCACCATCAGGAGTAATTCCTGAGTGTCCAGACAGGAGTAACCCCTGAGCATCACCAAGTATGACCCAAAAGCCAAAAAGAAAAAAAGGAAGAAAAAAAAAGCCTCAATGTTTCTTTTCTTTTCTTTTCCTTTTATCCTTCCTTCCTTCCTTCCTTCCTTCCTTCCTTCCTTCCTTCCTTCCTTCCTTCCTTCCTTTCCCCTTCCTTCCTTTCTCCCTTCCTTCCTTTCCTCCTTCCTTCCTTCCTTCCTTCCTTCCTTCCTTCCTTCCTTCCTTCCTTCCTTCCTCCCTCCCTCCCTCCCTCCCTCCCTCCCTCCCTCCCTCCTTTCTTTCTTTCTTTCTTTCTTTCTTTCTTTCTTTCTTTTCCAGTTTTGGGCCACCCCCAGCTGTGCCAAAGGCTTCCTCCTGACCCTGGCTCAGGGATCACTTCCAGAAGGATTCAGTGAAACATTATGGGGTGCCGGGGATAGAACCTGAGTCATCTGCATACAAGGCAAGAGACTCCCTGCTGTAGTATCACTTGGCCCAAGGCCTCAGTGTTTTATTTCTCTGTAAAAATGACACAAATCAGCCCAAAATGCATTGGCTTAAATTCACAGCCATCAATTTGCTCCCTCACCTGCCTCTGGACAGTGCTCCTTTCACTCCCATGTGGCGTCAGCTGGAGCAAAGGCATCAGTGCACTTCAGATAAGCTTTGCTGTTGGCTGAATGGCTGGGCATGACCCTCCCACTGTTCTGGGGCAGCTGGACTCTCTGTGGTGGTCCAGAACTGCAGGACAACGGGATAGCAGCTGGCACAAAGACAACCTCCCTTTCACTGATGTCTAAGAAAAAGCCAATCACAAGGCCAGCCAGATGGATGCCAGGATGAGAGGAAATAGACCTCAGGTGTTGATTAGAGAAGCAGTTAGCGGTCAATTTAGCCCACCCAGAGTCATGTGTCCTGACACAACCAGACTTGAGCCAATGTAATCTGTTTCCCAGGTTATGTACCCTTCCTTCTGGCCCTTATACACACTGTGAGCTTGCTGGAGACCCTCCTCTGTCCTCTGTTTTACAGATGGCCTCACTTCTGACCACCTCACTTCCGGTTAGAAAACATCAATGACACTACCCAGGTGACTTTATAGAGCTCCAAAGTCCTCTCTCGCATGATCAGAACAGGTTCTAGTTAATTCTGATCACATACTGTAGTATAATTGTTGCTTACATCTGCTTCCCCAGCATCCCAGGTTATCCATGACCCATGACAAGTGTTGTGAGGGTCTCTGTGTTTTTTCTGCACTATCCCAGGGCACTTTCTATTCAAAGCCTATTGGTCCTGGTCCCTGAGATTGTGCCCAATAACTTAGCAATCAGAACACGTATTAGAATGTTATCACCTGCATAAGGGGTGGGAAGGAAATAGAAATGGACTGAGGGAGCTTCCATGACTGGCCCAAGGGAAGTTCTAAAGTAGCTCAGAGGGGGAATGGGCAAACACTCATGACTTACTCCTGACTTTGTGCTCAGGGACCACTCCTGATAGTGTTCAGGGGACCATATGGGATGCCAAGGAGCAATCCTGGATCAGATGTGTATAAGGCAAATGCTGTACCTGCTGAATTATCTCTGTGGCCCCTGGGAAGACAATTTTACTCCTGCTTTGATGGTCATTAGGATGTGGAACACCCAGCAGGGCTGTGACCTGGGGCCAGGTGTCTTACTGCAGTGGTCCAAGAAGGTTGCTGGTGAGGGACTGCTTAAATCACTCTCTGTGACTGGGGTAATAAGTCCTTTCCAGAAGGCAGATTAAGTGGCACAATTTTGTGTTCCTCATAGGACAGAAGAATAATGGGTAGGCAGAACTCGCAGAGAACTGCTCTGGTGAAGGGGCTTGCCTGTGTGTGACCTGCTGCCAGAGGGAGAGCTGAGAGAGCTGAGAGAGGGAGGGATGGACTTATCTCCATGCTTCCAGGAGGAGCTGGGAGTTGGAGGCCTGTGCTCCCGGCAGGGTTTAATTCAGTCCACACCCAGCTCTTGTACTGCCAAACACTGTGGGTGTGGGTCATAGTTCTATTACTTCCACTGACCCCCCACCCTCCATGTTCCACCAGCCTGATCTTTCTAAAAGGTACATACACAGCTCCACTGCTTAAAATACTCTTCAAGTAAAATTGCATCTCCTTGCCAAGATCTGCCCGGGGCCTTTGTTATCGGCTCTACTCAACTCTCCCATCTCATTTCATAAAGTGTCTCTTGGGTCACCGAGTCCAGTGATGCCAAAAGTTTGTGTCAAGGCCTCTGCAATGATTATTGTACCCGCCTGGGTCCACTTTTCTTGCTGATAGGCATAAAGATGCATCCTCTGCTGTCACAAATTCTCAGCTCAGTATCATCTTCTCTAGGAAGCTTTCCCCAATTACTCATTCCCTTAATGCATTCCTCTTTTCATGTTTATTCAACAACTATGTATTGGTTGGAGCCAGAGAGATAGTACATGAACCAGGACACTTACCTTGCATACAGCCTATCTGGGTTTGACTCTGCACACGGCACATGGTCCTTTGAGCACCACCAGGAGTGATCCTTGAGCACAGAGCCAGGAGTAAGCCCTGAGCATAGCTGGGTGAGCCCGGAAATAAACAGGCAAAGAAGTTTTAAAGACTCACTCTCCCAAACACAGTTCCAGGCAGAGGCAATTACCTGCAACTGGTGAATTGGAGTACCAGCATTGCCCTCTTGGAGCTTACATTTGAGTGGAAATGGATAAAAAAAACCCAGATAAAAATAAAAACACCAGTCAGAATGGAACGTGCTAAGGGGCCAGGGCCATAGCACACCAGGTAAAGTATTTGCCTTGCACAGGGCTGACTTGGGTTTGATCCTTGGTATCCCCTATGGCCATCGGAGGACAGGCAGGAGTAATTCTTGAGTGTAGGACCCAGGAGTAACCTTTGAGCATTGGCGGGTTAGAACAAACAAGAAAACAGCAAACGAGAGAGAGAGAGAGAGAGAGAGAGAGAGAGAGAGAGAGAGAGAGAGAGAGAAGAAAGGGAAGAAAGAGAGAGAGAAAGGAAGGAAGAGAAAGGAAGAGAAGGAAAGGAAGGAAGGAAGGAAGGAAGGTAGGAAGGAAGGAAGGAAGGAAGGAAGGAAAGAAAGGAAAGGAAGGAAGGAAGGAAGGAAGAGAAAGGAAGAGAAGGAAAGAAGGAAAGAAAGGAAAGGAAGGAAGGAAGGAAGGAAGGAAGGAAGAAAGGAAGGAAGGAAGAGAAAGGAAGAGAAGGAAAGAAGGAAAGAAAGGAAAGGAAGGAAGGAAGGAAGGAAGGAAGAGAAAGGAAGAGAAGGAAAGAAGGAAAGAAAGGAAAGGAAGGAAGGAAGGAAGGAAGGAAGGAAGGAAGGAAGGAAGGAAGGAAGGAAGGAAGGAAGGAAGGAAGGAAGGAAGGAAGGTTAAGGCAGAGGATGGCTGGGACGGATCCTTCCTTGATATCCAGGCTCAGGGCGGTGTCTCTCCCCAACCTTGTGCAGCTTCGTGCGTGCACCAAACCCCAGGCTCAGAGGAAGGTGAGGGAAGCGGTCGCGAGTGGCGTGGGCCCGACCCCCTTGGGGCGGGAGGAGAGGGTCTGGCCAGAGGCGGGGAGGCGTTGTCTGGCCCGGGAAGGGCGCGCCCGTGCAGGTCGGCCAGGTGCGCCCGCCGCCCGGAGCCACCGAGCAGCCGGGCCACCCGGGGGCGTGTCCGGCCGGGCCCCGCCCCGCCAGCGCCGCTATAAGAGCCCCGCGCGGCCGGGAGGGCGCGACTTGCAGGTGACGGCGCCAGGTGGTGCGCGGCGTCCCGGGGCGGGCTCGGAGCGCTCCAGCCATGCTGTTCTGGCACACGCAGCCCGAGCACTACAACCAGCACAGCTCGGGCAGCTACCTGCGGTAAGAGCCCAGCTGCCCCCGGGGGTGGGGGGGGTCCCGGCAACCAGCAGCGGCGGACGCGCGCGGCGCTTTGGGCGTCCGGGACCAGCGGACGCTCGAGCCTCTGGGCGCACGCCATCCAGACCCGCCCTTAGTCCCCGCTGGGGCAGTAGGGGCCCGACGCGCGGACCCCCTCGGCGCCGGGCTCCCGGACCCTGTCGCCCCCGACGACGGCCCCTCCCCGGGCCACCCAGCAGCCGGGCGCGCCGCGCGCACCTGCCGGCCGCAGCCTCCCGGGCTCGGTCTCTGTCCTCACGGCCCGGGTGCATGGACAGAAACTTCCTGTCCCCCGGCGCGTCCAGGGGACGCGCAGTCCTGCTCTTTGCCCCTCTCGTCCCGGGTCCCTCTGCACGCCGCTCGCCCGCCCCGGTGCCCTAGGTCGGGCCGAGGGGCGAGAGAGTGGCCTTGGCATATCCGCGCTCCACCTCTCTGAGCGCGGGCGGGGTCCCCAAGGACCCCAAGGATCCGTGGCACCCTTACCCCCCCCCCCCCCCCCCCCCCGCCGCGCCCCGCGCTCCAGCTGGTGCTTTTAACGTGTGTCGGAGTCCTGTCCATTTATTGCCCTTGATGGAACTCTTTCTTCTTCTGCAGGGATTTGACTAGTGCTCTTCAGAGGGAAACGTAAGTCTGGCCTCTTTTTGCAAAGTACTCTGCCGTCCCCTTTTAGGACCCCCGCCACCGTTTGCTTCAGATCCTGAAGGATTATCATTATTATTTCCACACACACCCCTACACACACACACACACACACACACACACACACACACACACACACACAGAGTTCTGCAGCAAGCCGGGTACTAATGGGCAGTCATTTCACTTTCTGAACTCGTCTGAACCAGCTTTAGCCTGTCTTTATTTCCATCCTAGTCAGTTTGTGAAATGTGCCTAATTTCACCCAAAGGGCATTTGGTATAGGCTCAGAGAAAGTGGATTGTGAGGCCTAGGGAGTTGCAGGTAATGACAGCTGCAAACTGAGAGTTGCCCCAACTACTTTCAGTTTTTTTTGTTTCTTTCAAGGCGTTCCCATTCAGATTTAGGAGCACAAGGTGTTTGCAATCCTGGCCTTTGATGGGTGTTTGCTCTCCCTGCAGACATGACCCTTTTAGAAGGCAAGGGAATGATTTGGCTTAACTGATGTGGGTTCTGTTCTTTATTCATGGGCCAGAGTAGGAAGGAGATGACATAAATTTGGGGTTAAGGATTCTTAGAACTGCCCCCTGGGACCTTCTAGACAGATGTTAATCCTCTGTAGATTTTCATTCATTAAAAAAACAAACGCTTCAACTGAATACGTTTTTAAAATACATTGTGCTGAAGTTATAGTTGTATGGTTTGTTCTATGTTTTGGGGACACACCCGGCAGTGCTCAGGGTTTACTCCTGACTGCTCATGGGTCATTCTGGGCTTTGTTCAGAGGGACCATATGTGTTGCTGGGGATCAAGCTGCATCGGCTGTATGCAGTCAGGTGCCTTATCCCACTGTACTACCTCTCTGGCCCCATTAGTTGTAGTTTCGTCCAAATTGTAGTTGGTGTCTGTCAATCATGTTGCCTGCCATAACTTTAAAATGAATTTGAAGGTGACCCTGAGTGGTGAGCAAGTGTATTGAAAACTTCCTGGTTGCCTAAAATGTCATCCATTAGCGAATATTTCTCTCCTTGCATAAGTGTTGTCTTTGCTGTTGAGCGCCACTGACCACCAACAAGGACATTTGTAGAGCACTTTAGGTGACGTGGGGGTGTGTCTGTGCATGGGATTGAACCCAGGGGCTCACACATGGAGCAAGGCACGTCTCTATGACCGAGTCATGTCCTGGTCCCTTCACAGAATGTGTTTTTAGCATTTGGGTTTTGTAGTAAGTGAGGAAGGGCATGGGCATTGCTGGAAAGATGCCAATGATGGTTGGCACCTTCCTGGTTTCTGGGATCATTTTGGGATGACGGACAGAGAGACATTTTAATCCTTACCTTTTGTTTTGGGCTACACCCAGTGGTGCTCAGGGATCACTCTTGATGGTCCCTGGTGAACATATGTAGTGCTGGGAGATCAAACCAGGGTGGGCTTTAATCCTTTAATTTAAAGAAATGCTTTAATCCTCTGTACTATCTTCTTGGCCCCTGCTTCATACTCTTTATAAAAGCTCTCCTTTCTAGAAGGGGCTGGAGAGATAGTACCGTGGGTAAGGCACTTGCCTTTTGTGCCATGGACCCGGCATGGCCAGGTGTGGTCCAAAATTTGAAAAAAAAAATCATCTTTGTAGAAAGAAAAAAATATGTTGCTTTTTGGAAGTTGTGGTATTTGCTCTGGTAGAAACTAGCTTTATTAAAGACCAAGGTGGGAGTCAGCGAGTTGGCACCCCGGGGCCACTCACTTGGCTTGTCCTTTCTCTTGGTTTCTGTATTTTAGTTTTGACTGCCCCCGCCTTTCTTAGAACTTCTGCAGGTTGCATGGTCCAAATCGCAGGGTTCAAATCGCAGAGTGACTTTCCTCCCTCCTTCCCTTTCTCTGTTTGATGTTCTTGTGACTTTTATTCCTTGGCAAATAAGGATGCCAGGCTTGAAACGAGTTACTGTTGAGTGATGGTTCTTACCCACCATTCCTCCCTGCCCCCCCCTTTTTTTTTTACTTAGAGGCAGAAGCCCATGGATTATTAACTTAACATGGTCTGGGCAAACATAAAATTATGCAATCTCGAAGTGAGCAGGCCTGCTTACTTCTCCAGTGTTCCTAGATATACACTTCGACTGGGAATATGCCCAGTTTGGTTAAAAAAAAAAAAAAGAGGGTGTGGAGGAGCCAGGAGAGCAGTGGAGGGTGGCAGGGGCGACACTGCCTGGGGGAGGGGGGCTGCAGGTGCTGCCCGAGACAGACCCTCCCTTCCGCGCACTGGTTAGATATTGCTGGGGTGTGTGCAGGTTTTGCTTTAGAGACTCTCGTTTATTGTGTTGTATGAGGAACAATTTGTTCCAGCGACTCTGCTGTTTATAGAATGAAGTGGGGTCAGCAAATCTGATTCATCAGCCGGCACAGGGAGGGAGGAGGGTCATCACGATATGGGTGTGGGCACTTGGGGGGCACCTGTTCCCATGCTGCTCTGACTTGAGAGGTCTTCGGCAAATCTCTGCTGCACCGAGACTGTGCTTGTTCTCAGGGATTTCTTTCCCCTTCAAGGGCATTTGAAAAAAAAAAGAAAAAAGAAAAAAAGCAACTAGAAATAAATTCTCTAGTCATCAGCTAATGTAGGGCTAAATTTGGGGATATGATAGGGGGATTTTGTTTGGGGGAAGAGGAAGAGAATGTTTGGGCACCTCTTTCTTTCTGGAATTGAAACCAAGATCTGTCCTTGTTTTGTATTTAGGAGCTATTCATGACCCTTAAAATAGGGTTTATGGGTCAGATAGTTTGGTTTTGTTTTTTAAAGAATTGCCGAGCGAGTGTCTTAAGTTGTGTGAGCTGACAGGACAGCTTCTTCGTTTGAATAGTTGGCAGAACTCTAAGGGCAGGGTTGTGCGGGTCTGAATTGTGGCTCGAAACTCAGTTTTGGGTTCCAGTCCTTACCCTTGCCAGCAAGATTTTCATGTGCAATGTCTGAATGCAAAAGAAATGCTCTTGCATTCGTAAGACGCATGTTGGCCGCTAATCCCTTTCTCTAATATTTCTGTAATTCAAGGATGTTAAGTTTTTACTTTTTGTTTTCTGGGCCATATCTAGCTGTGGCCAGGGTTCCCGGATCACTCCTGGTGACTTGGGGGAGACCCAACCCAGGTCAGCCACATACAAGGCGACCTTCTTATCGCAGCATGATCACACTGGCCCAATTGGTGAATATTAGATTGGGTTGCATTTCTTCCTCTTTGATGGCTTGTTGAGTGACCCTTGAGGCCTCTGAGTGAAAGGAGAGTCTCTGAGCATTGGTTTCCACTCTGTGCCCACGCACGTCTCAGGGGTTTTGCGATGGGAAGTGAGAAGTATCAGAAGCCCAGTTAACACGATGCGTTCACTTTGCTAAGTGCTTGGGTCACGGGGGCTCTGCAGACCCCTTCTCCCACTAGCTCCATCTTTGCAAACAGACTCCTGATCCTCCCTCCTGTGTGTTGCAGTGATGTGCTTGCCCTCCCCATCTTCAAGCAAGAAGAGCCCCAGCTGTCCCCCGAGAATGAAGCCCGCCTGCCCCCCCTGCAGTATGTGCTGTGCGCAGCCACTTCGCCTGCGGTGAAGCTGCATGAGGAGACCTTGACCTACCTGAACCAAGGTAGGTAGCAGAGGAAAGGGGGTGGGATGAGGGAAGGGCAGTGATTGCTGAAAGGAGTTGGGGGACTCCCTGGAGCGGGATCCATGGCCATCTGGGCCTTCTTCCCTGGTCACCAAGTGGGGAGAGATGGGGTTGGGTCAGGTTTGTCTTCCTAGCCAGGAGACCTCTCTGAGCCTCACTGTCTTCATCTGGGGGGGGGGGGGGGGGGAGGGGGAAGGGAGTCGATAGGGCGTTTGCTTTACACACAGCTAACCCGGGTTCGATTCCCAGCATCCCAGCATACTCCTGAGTACTGACAGGAGTAATTCCTGAGTGTTGAGCCAGGAGTAACCCCTGAGCATCGCTGGGTGTGACCCCTCCCCCCCAAAAAAACATTACTAAGGGCCAGAGAGCTAGAACAGGAGTTAAGGCACTTACTGTCTTGCATTTTGCCAACCCCAGATTGATCCCCGCATGCGTATGGTCCTCTTAACCCCACCAGGAGTGATCCCTGAACACAGAGCCAGGAGTAAGTCCTGGGCACTGCCAGGTGTGGGCCCCAAACTGAAAAACCTGACCTAAAAAAAAAAAAAACATAATGAGCTCATAAGTTCATAAGTATTTTGTTGCTCAGGCCAACTGTGGGTAATAAAGTTCACATTTCCACAGTAGCTTGACGGAGCAAATGATCAGTGATTGGCAGCCATATAAAGTTGTAATGACTAGCGATCGAGGTCCACTGACCATGTCCTTCCTGGAAACAGAATACTTCCTTTAGTAATAAGCTGCTCTTCTTCCCCTCCTCCTTTTTTATTTTTTTTGAGTTTGAGCAATACCTGGTGGTGCTCTGGGGCTACTCCCTGCTCGGAGGTCACTCCTGGGGCTGCTTGGAGGACCATATACAGGGCTAGGGAACAGAACCCGGACCTTGTGTGTGCAAAGCCTGCGGCCTAGCCCATTGAGCTCTCTCGCCGGTGCTCAGTTGCTCTTCTTTCCCGAGCTGCAGCGGGCAGAGGTGGGAAGGTTGGTCCTGTTCTGTCTAACACATAAGAGGGGCTGAATTCCGTTCGTGCTGAGACAGAAGGCCATTGTGGCAGCGGGGACAAAAATCTTTCACCATGTTCTGAGAGAGACGACACGGGCTGTGGAGTTTGGATTTCAGTGGCAGCGCTTTCCCCGGTCCGTGGCCCTGAGTCGCCTTTTCAGTTTCCCTGGGCCTCCGTGGGTTCCTGTGTAAAATGAGAAGTGTAACTGTGTGACGCTGGGAAGAATGCAGGTGTGTGAGGTGGCGGCATGATAATGACTGTTCAGCCGCTGATTCCCGCTCAGGGCCTGTGGGTCGGTGTCCTAAGGGATTGGCGCTTTTGTGGTCTGTGCCTCTCTCTGTCTAGTGCACTTCCTTCCTGGGTCACCTCATAGCATCAGGGTGGAAGAGGACCCACCCCTGTGTTTCGAATGCCAAAAGCAGGAGAGGGCCCTGAGGTCAGAGCGGTTTCTGGAGCCTTGCACCCCATTGCAGGGGGATTGCTATGTAGTGGTGATTGGTTTTACATTCTCTGTGTGTATATATATATATATATATATATATATATATAATGTATAATGTAATATGTATAATATATAATTAGATGTATAATATATACATATTATACATCTAATATATATACATCTAATATATATACATAATATATATATATATTTTTTTGCCACACTCAGCAGTATTCAGGGGTTACTCCTGGCTCTGCATTCAGGAATTACTCCTGGCAGTTCTTGGGGGACCAGTTGGGATGCTGAGGATTGAACCCAGGTCAAGCGCCCTACATGCTGTACTATTTATTACTCTGGCCCTATCTTTTTTCGTATCCTTTGTGGACTTTCCTGTTAGAATGTTTACATCTTAATTGTTGTAAGAGCATCACATATATGAAGACTGCCACCCATTGTAGCTGGCATATATGGGAATCATTTTCTCCACTGGCTGATGGCCATTCGACTGTGCTTATTGCATATATTATTTGTGGTTTATTTTATAAAAATATTTTTGTGATGTGGAATATAAGTCACAATTTTTTCCCTATGTATAGATGTGTCTTAAATGCCTATTGTCCAATACTTGGTCTTTCAAAATTTTTTTCCTTTATGCCTATGCCTGCCCATACCCAAATCAGCCTAATAATTGCTGTTTTGTTTAGCGGTTTCTAAGATTGAAATGTGTTTGGAATTTTGGGGGACACCTAGTGATCAATCATTTAATTATGCTATTAAGGATTATGTATTTTATTTATTCATTTATCTATTGAATCACCATTAGATACAAAGTTGCAAAGCTGTTTGTGATATGTTTTCAGTGGATTAGGTATTTTAGACCAACAACATGTGTGTATATTTCCCAGCTTTATTAGAGAGCTTCCCTTCCCTCCCCTTTCCTCCCCTCTCCCCTCCCTTTTCCTCCCCTCCCCTCCCTTCCCCTCTCCTTCTCATGGACATCCTGGCATCAGGGTGGAGGAGGGCCCCAAGGACACAATGACTTCTGGAGCCTTGCACCCATTACAGGGGAGTTGCAATGTAGTGGCGATTGGTTTCACACCCTCTATATATTTTTTGTTTTGTTTTGTTTTCTGGCCCACACAGCAGTGCTCAGAGCTTACTTCTGGCTCTGTACTGAGGAATTAGGAATTTTCCCTCCCTTCTTCCTTCCCCTCCTTTCCTTTCCTCGCCTTTTATTATTTTCTTTCCATTTTCCCTTTCCCCTTCCTCTTTGCTTTCCTTCCCTGATACATCCAGTTATGCTCTGGGCCTGTTCCTGACTCTGTGCTCAGGGATCTCTGCTATATGTTTGGTGTTGAGGATTCAATTAGGGTGTTGAGGATTCAATTAGGGTGTTGAGGATTCAATTAGGGTCCACCACCTGCCAGAAAAGGGCCAGAATAGTATGGGTTTAACCCCTGTACTGTATCTCTCCAGTCCAACATTTACTTATTTTTCTAACCATCTATTGTCATTGTGCGGTTTAACTAATTCTCATTGATTTAAAACATAACTCTTGAAAATTTGGAACACAGTGTTTTAAGACATTGGTCAAGAAACTTATTGTGTAGGTATTTGTCCTGCATCTCTCATATTCATTAATTCTTACTGTTTCTTATTAAACAAGTTATTGTAAATTGTTGGGCCTATGAAATAGGATTCCCTATTTGAGAATAGAAGTGCCTTTCAAAATTCTCGTAAGGCATTCTCTTCAGTCACTTTTTTGTGTGTGTGTGTATGTGTGTGTGTGTGTGTGTGTGTGTGTGTGTGTGTGTGTAGGAGAAGGGTAGGGGCCACACCTAGTGTGGACTTACTCCTATCCATGAGCTCAGAGATTATTCCTGGTGGGGGATTGTCTCTGATATGGGATGCTGGGGATCAAACCTGGGTTGACCATGTTCAAATCAGGCTCCTACCTGCTATATTATCTCTCTGGCCCACAATCATTTATTTTTATAGATGTATTTTACAGACATTCTCTACTTTTTTTTAATAAACATTGGTGAAGTCATATGTTTTTAAAAAAAAATTTGTTTTGGTTTTGGGGTCACACTTGGTGATGTTCAGGGCTTACTCCTACCTCAAGAATTACTCCGAGGTCTGAAGCAATAGCATAGCGGGTATGGCATTTGCCTTGCAAGTGGCTGACCCGGGTTTGATTCCTCCGTCCCTCTCAGAGAACCGGACAAGCTACCGAGAGTATCCTGCCCGAACAGCAGAGCCTGGCAAGCTACCTTTGGCATATTTGATACACCAAAAACAGTGACAACAAGCCTCACAAGGGAGATGTTACTGGTGCTCGCTTGAGCAAATTGATGAACAAAGGGAGGACAGTGCTGCAGTGCCGCATTTTAGTTGCAAGAGTTCATCTTTGTCTCCTCTCATAACGATGTGTTAAAGTTCTCCAAAACATGGGAGGGATTTGTACAGCTGAAAAGTAACTCAAACCCTCAAGTTTTTGTCTTAAGTGTAGTGCTAAACAGTGCTTTGCCATCACGGTTGGAGCACCAAATCTGTCACATATTGTCATCCTATCACCAAGCTCAAAGGCTAATTTTAGATCTGGTGAAAACAGGAGTGTCTCCTAGTCTGAAATGGTCTCCTGAGGCCAGAAGGAGGCAAGCTGCTGAATGGAGCTTTGCTAATTCCTGCTTGGGCCACTTAGTTGGCCAAAGGTCACTGAGGATCCATCTCTCCTCCAGGCTGGAGCCAGAGGGGAGGGATGAAACGGGTGGTGGTGGGGAAGTAGAAAAAGTACCCCAGGCAATCTTTGTGCAGAATTCCTTGCTTTGAGATAAGAAACAAGGTTGTAAGAATGGCTTGTTATGGAGAAAGCTTTGGTATTTCCTACAAAGGCAGTTCTTACATCTTATTATCTTATTGTTACAGGGTTTTACAGGTTTCTGCCTTTAATTCATTAATGCAAAAACCAAACACACCCCCCCCCCCCAAAAAAAAACCCCTAAAACCCTCATAGTCCTTTGGAAAGTTATAGTGAGAAAAAAGGGCAAGGGTGTCTTGGTGATATGGGACTTAGGGGGTGCTGTTAAATAGAATCCTATGTACTTCAGGATAGCTAGGGTTTTGAGGTATGTGATTGATATGGCTGGAGAGGTAGACCAGATGGCCAAGATCTCCAACTGCCTCACTAAGGCTGAGCCATGGGGCAGCCACCTGTGCAAGTCACTTAACCTCTCCGTGTCTCCAATTCTTCATCTTCAAGCTAGAGGAAAATAAGATACCTAAAAATAGGAGCGAATATCTGGATAAAATAAGTTAGTGCATATAGAGTACTGAAAACAGTGTTTGGCACTTATAAGTACTCCATATATTTGCCATTATTAATAAAATGGACATATATTTCTCCTATTTTTTTCTTTTTGGGTCACACCCAGCGATGCACAGGAGTTACTTCTGGTTCATGCACTCAGGAACTGAACCCGGGTCGGGCCTCGTGCAAGGCAAACGCCCTACCCTCTGTGCTATCACTGCAGCCCCCTCTCCTATAGAATTTGAAAATACTTACTATTTTATCCTTTTCCTAACTCAAAGATTAAGTCAGAGTTGCACCTACAACTAAGAGTTGTACCTCTTAGAATTAAAAGATTAAATTTATTCCCTGGTACTGCGTGAGTCCCTGAATACTTCAGGGTGGGCCCAGACCACTGGGCTGAGCACCAAATTGTGGGACCTGTACAATCAGGTTGAATATAGGTCTAAGTGATCCCTGAATCCCAAGGACCACTGAGAGGCTCCTATCAAAAATTAAAAGGAAAGATGGTAATTTTGGGACGGTTAAAAAAACAATTTTTTTTTTTTGGTTTGCTCTTTATCTCCTGAGCAATTAGAAAATTGATGTAACACCAAGGAGATTTACCTATATGGGTATTAAAATGCCATCTTTCAAATTATGACACCAAAAGCCAAGAACTCCTGAGTGGGGATTGAACCCAAGGCTTCACACATGGAAGGGAGGCATGCTACCACTGAGCCACTCTTAGAGCCCCCAGCCACTCTAAGAATCCTTGTTCCAGAATCCTTGTTCCAGTCTGTTCTCTCTCTCTCTCTCTCTCTCTCTCTCTCTCTCTCTCTCTCTCTCTCTCTCTCTCTCTCGTATTTGGGCCATACCCAATAGTGCTCAGGAATCACTCCTAGTGTTGCCAGGGGACCACCGGAGGCGCTTCCATGTGAATTGTATTGGAAATGACTACTTGGGAAATCAACCTGTAGGATGAAATCTGCGATACTTGAATATTAGAGCATTTACTGGGAATGTAACACAGAAGCCAACCAATCTCAACTAACAAAAACACAGAAGGTTTAACTTGCAACAACAGCTTAGTAAACCAAGACAAGGACATAATGTCCCCATGGTGAAATCCAACAATTTTCACAAACTTTCTTCTACAGAAATATTTTTTCATCACTCCGTTAACCATGTAGTGGTAACAAGCAATATAAAATAAATTATTGTGGGCATGCTACAGGGGTGGTTGGGAAAATGGAGACTGGTGCGGGGAAGGTGATGGGGTGGTGGGATTTGTGTTGGAATGTCAAATGCATGTAACAAATCTTTGTGAACTGCAGTGTTTAATAAAGTGGCAGAATGAAGAGAGATAATAAAGCATTTTCTGATAACTGCTTTTGAGCAATTCTGCTACTATTTCTACTCTTTCTAGCTCTTGATGTAAAAGATGCAGTGAGCTAGATTCTCCTTGCTACAGACTATAGAGGTCAAATAGATTCTCCTTCCCATAGCCCGTGGTCAGGTGGACCTGGGGAGTGGTTGATCAAAGATGTGCTAATGGAGGGACTTAGCTGGAAGGGAGACACCTGAAGACACCTGAAAAGGGAGTTTCAGACTCTTCCCCTGATACTTCTGAGGGGCAAGATAATAGCTTGGCATTTCCATGAGCAGTGCCTGCCTCGTGCTCCTGATGCAGCCCAGATGGAAGGTATGTGACTTTTGCTAGAGGAGAAGACCCTGGGTGAATGGAGTAGGGAGAAAATACTCCCTGGAGAAAAAAAAGAAAAGCCCCAATCAGTTGTGCCTATCCCACCCAGACCCAACCCCACTTGCACATGCTTTCTTTAGACAATGACCCTGGGGAATTCAAAAGATAAAAGCTCTAGGGGTTGTCTTTGCTCCTAAACTAAAACCCGAAAGGCAGCTAGCTGATTTTTTTTTTTCTCCTTTTTAAATCAGCTTCTGCTCTGGGGAAACCACTTAATCTCTAGAGTCTTATTTTCCTGTCTGTGGAATCAGGATAGCTTCATTTGGTGGGGGTTGTCTTGAAAATAAAGTAAATAACAAATGTCTGGTGATTTTTATGGTTATGTTTTCCCCGGCTCCCTAATTATATCTGTGGCTTTGAATTTAAGGAATGAAGCAAAGGGATTAGTTACTTGGTTGGTTATCTTTTCTCTGTAGCTGAAGTTTTCTTTTCCAGATTAATTTTTAGCCTGGAGTTTGGGAATATAAACTGAGTAAACTAAATAACCCTTAAATACATTAGTTTAAAGAAAAATAATGCATTCTCAATTTTTTTTGTTTTTCTGAGAAAGAGGCACATACTTATAAAATAGAACTGCTAAACTATAGAGAAATATATTATAGAAATCTTCCCGTAATTCGTTTTGTTAGAGTTTTTTCATCATACATTAACCCATGTGTTAAGTAAACACATACACATATGTACCTGTAGGAATGTCTGAGCCTCTTTTCTCTTATGAGAAATAAAATTTAGTTCTGAATCCTGCTTACTAACCTTTTTTTCCCCCCAGATATAATATCTCCAAAGTCTTTTCATGTGGGAACATTTAAAACAAAACAAAACTGATCTTTACTGGTTGCATTTTTATCTATTGGATGGATATTGAAAAGTTTTTTTTCTCTTGACGAATTTGCTTCCATTAAAAAAAAATTTTTTTAACCAGGTGCTTAAGTAGTAGTGAGATTATTTTCTGGAAAATTTCTAAAAAAAAAAGTTATTGCTAGCATGGCATTTTGATAGCTGTGACCATATCTGTCATGTCATGAAGTTGTACTGTTTTGTGGGATGTTGTTTCATTTTGTTTTTGGTTTTTTTGCAACGCCCAGTGATACTCAGGGGTTACTCCTGGCTCTGCATGCAGGAATTACTCCTGGTGGTGCACAAGGGACCATGTGGAATGCCGGGGAATCCAAACCAAAATCCACTGTATGTAAAGTGAACACCCTATCCACTGTACTGTATCTCCAGCCCCAATATTGAATTCATATATATATTTTTTAACCCTTTTGCCTGTAGGATTATAAGATCTGAAGCCATAAAATAGGTTGAATCACAGAGGTGATTTGTTACATATTAGTGTTAGAGGTGACTTTGGGGAACTTGACCCTCACAATGAGGAAATAAAAGCAAACAACAATTGAGATCACCATCGAGTAAAAATCTTCTGTACGGTAAAAGAAAACATTTCTAGAATGAGTGGGTGACGGTATTTGTATATCCTATAGCTGATAAAGGTTTGCTTTTTAAGAGTTGTTCCTGCAACTCAACAACGATAAAATCAAACTCCAGATTTAAAAATGGGCAGAAGATCTAAATGGATGCTTCTTTGAAGAGCACACACAGGTGCCTAACAGGCATATGAAAAATACACATGATGATTTATAAGGGAAAGGGAAGATAAAACTCTCATGATACACTTGGGATACAAGATATCTTATACCCGTGAGGATGACTCACATTGATATGAGTCAACCAACAAGTGTTGGTGAGGCTGGGGAAAAGGAGCTCTTGGATACAACTGGTGGAAATGTAAATTGGCGCAGACATTCTGGAAACCACTATAAGGTTTTCTCTAAACACTGGGAAAATAGTGCCACCATAAGATCCAGTCATTTGGCATTTGGGTATCTTTTCACAGAATATGAAGTCAGTAACTTGATGAGCTTTATGTACACCCCAGTGTTTAATGCAGTATAATTCACAAGGACAAAGCCATGGAAACAACTGAAGTCCACACTGATAGATGATTGGATTAAAATGTATATATGTGTATATATGTGTATATATATGTATATATATATATATATATAAATACATGTAATGAAATGTTACCATTCACCAGAATTGGAAGGGACTTGTGAGAAGATTAGGTGAGGCAAAATAAATCAGAAGGAGAAAGACAAATGATTGGGGAGATTTCACCTATAAATGCAATAAAAGGAAACAAAGCAGAGGAATGGAAAAGACAAAATAAGAATAAATTGGTTATTGACAACAAAACAGATTGCAAAGGAGAAGAGGGTAAGGAGAGGAAGCAAGGGTAGAAGGGATCTAGTAGCTGACTATGATCTTTTAAAGTTATATTTGAACAGTAACAGGAAAGAAACGATAAAACCAGCCAAGAAAATTCAATAACTAATTGTCAAGAATTCCAGACACTAGTGGAGGAAACGTGGAAGGATGAAAAAAATGATTTTTTATCTTTCCTAATATTTTTTCTTTTTTAATCCAGGTCACCTCCTGGTAATGTCAGAACATTAATTATGTTTTGGTCACGGACTAATGAAAAAAATTAGTCAAATGGATTTGAAATGTCACATTTGTAAGAATTACAGCCATATTTTTGGGGGGCCGGAGCGTGGCAAGTTTGACTCCCAGATCTGCATGCCTCCCCCAACCCCCAGCTCTTCCTAGGTGATGTGCATGTGATGTATATTTTCTGAAAACTATATTGGCAAGTATGTGTATTAAAGCTTCAGCGAGACAAAGTGCAGTTTCAATCCCATGTTGAGTGAAATAGCCTCAATCAGGATTAAAGAGAATGAATGGACTGGAGTGATAGCACAGCAGGTAGGGCCTTTGCCTTGCACGCGGCTGATCCGGGTTCGATTCCCAGCATCCCATATGGTCCCCTGAGCACCGCCAGGAGTAACCCCTGTGCATCGTTGGGTTTGACCCAAAAAGAAAAAAAAAAAGAGGGAAGAAAGTCAAATCCATTGGACTAATTTTTTTCATTAGTCCGTGACCAAAACATAATTGATGTTCTGACATTACCAGGAGGTGACCTGGACTAAAAGAAAAACTGGACTAAAAAGAAAAAAATATTAGGAAAGATAAAAAATCATCATTTTTTTCATCCTTCCACGTTTCCTCCACTAGTGTCTGGAATTCTTGACAACTTTGATGTCTTACTGTGCCTGTAGGTTTGGAGGTTGGCTATGGAATCAAATCAAATTAATCAAATTTGGGGTTTGGTTTTAGGTCTTGGGCTACACCCAGCAGTGCTCTGAGCTTACTCTTGGCTCTGTGGTCAGGGATCAATCGTGACAATGCTCAGAGGACCCTATGTGATGCCAGGGATTGAGCCTGGGTTGGCCACGTGCAAGGCAAGTGCCCTACCCACTGTGCTATCTGTCTGGCCTTCAGAACAAATTTGAATCACATCTGCCCATCACCCTGCTCCCCTGAGCTTTCAAAGGAACTCCCTCACGAGCCTTCACAAACTCCCAGGAACCCAATGTTGCAAAGGATGGTTCTGACCTGCTATCCATGCCAGTTTTATTATTTCCCAGGTATTGTGAAGTCAACAGAGTAGGGGTGAAGTGGGGAGGTAGGGAGATTATTGGAGAGATCCCCAGAGGAGTGACCAGGGCACAGGGCAAAGCTGAGAGTTCATCAGTCAGGGGCAGGATTAAGGAAGAATTATAGACAAGAGCCTTTATGGTGGTTTGTTGGGGTAAGAATGAGCAAGGCAGAGTAAACTGGCTTAGGACTGACCCGGATATCTCTCGTCTGGTGTTTGACTCTGGAGTGACAAGGAACTGTGGCATTGCGCATTGCGCATTGTGGCCTGTGAAAACCCAATGGAGGAGGTGTTCTGAGTGGGCTGTGGGTTGTGTGGTATGCCTATAAAAGGCATGAAATGATTAGTCATTCACTGTCTCTAAGTGTTAGTTAGCCCATGGTGGGACAGACTCCTCGGAGCTGCCAAGGGCCCAGATGCCAATTCAGAATTTGACAGAATTCTACCTACCTACCAATCGCTCTATCCATCTATTGTGGTGTAGGGGTTGAACCCGTATGCCTCACATATGCCGGGCAAGCACCTCTACCACTGAGCTGCACTGCCAAATCTCAGAAGCCAGTTTAGTACATGAATTTCTTGGGCTTGTGCCCAGGCTGCAAGAGGAATAGCAAGCATGAAGGAACCACTTGGGACAAGCTGAATACCAAGTGTTCAGTTTAGCTACTTTCCCTTCCCTTCCCTTTCTTTTCCCTTCCCTCTCCTCTGCTCCCCTTCCCCCCACCTTTCTAAGGGTTTGAGCCAAACCCAGGGTGCTCAGGACTTATGCCTGGCTCTGTGCTCAGGGCTTACTCCTGGCTGTGCATATTGCATCCATTTGATTTCCATTTGCAGAGCTGGCAGTCAAACCCTGGGCCTCCCATATGCAAGGCAGGAATCCCTGTACTCTCTCTCCTGGCCTTTTCTCTCGCCTCCTTCTCCCCTCCCCCTCCCTTTACCCCTCCCCTCCCCTTCTTTCTGTGGTGTGGGGAATCAAACCTAGTGCCTCATACATAGGAATCATGAATCTTACCACTGACCCACATCCCCAGCCCCTATTGGTAGTATTAAAAACTTTTTTTCTTTCATAATGGCCATTCCTGGCAATGCTGAGTGGGGGGCTCCAGGGTCATGTACTCTACCGTTACTCCATCTCCCTGACTTCTATTCTGAGCTTACCCCCTCCACCACATGGCTGCTCTCCTTTCTCTTATGTACCTGAATTATGTCTGAGTGTTCCTCAACTAGGAGCCACATGCAAGCCCCCCACTCACACCCACCCCTTGTTTCTAGCTTGTTCCGAAGAGCCCACAGGTAGAAATCAAGTCAATGAGAGTGGGTGACAGTATATTAAACACTAGGGGACAGGGTTCAGAGCAGGTAGGGCGTTTGCCTTGCACATGGCAGACCCGGGTTCAATCCCCAGTATCCCATATGGTCAGGAGTTTTTCCTGCCAGGAGTAAGGCCTGACTGCAGAGCCAGGAGTAAACCCTGAGCATTGCTGGGTGTGACCCAAAAAGCAAAAAACAACAAACAAGCAAACAAAAAAACACTAGGGGGCAACTGGTAGGAGAGGGCACCACAAGAAGGAAAACAAGTTGAAAGGGAGCCACAGTGAGAGAAAGGCTGAGTAACGCTGATTCAGACCATCGTCCACTTTTTACTGCTGTGTCAGGGATTGACCCCAGGTCTTGGCACGTACACGGCAACCACTGACCTACATGCTGGAGCTATTTTCTCATGGGAGCTGATCTTCCTGGCCTTCTGGCCATCTGTACGTAACAGTTAAGGTTTTGATGTATAAGCTCTCCTATGCACCGAGGAAGCTTCTCTCTGTTTCTAAACAGCAAGTTCCCTCCTTTGTTGTTTTGCTGCCAAGTTAACTGTTGTGCTCTTGGTCTAGTTCAGGTATAATTCAGGAGTTTCTGCTTGACCTTGCCCCCAACCCTAGTTTTGGGGCCACGCCCAGTGGTGATCAGGGCCTACTCCAGGCATGAACCCTGGTGGGCTTGAGGACCATATGGGTTGCCAGGGATGGAACCCAGGTTGACTGTGTGCAAGGCAAATGCCCTACCCACTGTACTCTCTCCCTGGGCCCCACTGCTTGGACTTTTGAATCTCACTCTTTCCCTGCATTTCCACAAGGGAGAGTTGACTGCTCTGAAAGGAGATGGCTTGGTATTATTATTATTATTATTAATTATTATTATTATTATTATTAATGGCTGGAGTGATAGCACAGCGGTAGGGCGTTTGCCTTGCACGCAGCCAACATGGCCGACCCGAGTTCGATTCCTCCGCCCCTCTCGGAGAGCCCGGCAAGCTACCGAGAGTATCTCGTCCGCACGGCAGAGCCTGGCAAGCTCCCCGTGACGTATTCGATATGCCAAACACAGTAACAACAAAGTCTCCAATGGAGACGTTACTGGGCCCACTCGAGCAAATCGAACCGATGAACAACAGGAGGACAGTGACAGTATAGTATTATTATTAATTATTATTACTGGGTTTGGGGCCATGCCTCTCCAGCATTGCTCAGGGTTTACTCCTAGCTCTGCATTTAGGGATCATTCCTGTTAGGGCTCAGAGGACCATATGGGGGTGCTGGGGGATTTTGAGACCTGGGTCAATCACATGTAAAGCAAGTGCTTTACCCTCTGTCCTATTGCTCCAGCCTTTTTGTTTGTTTGTTTTTAATATCCTACTTGTAATACCATGTCTTTCTCAAGATTTTGTGGGGAGTTGTGAAGCTCACAGGTTTTTCACAGGCTCTCTCCTCACTGTCCTGCAGTTCCCCATGTGTCTCAGTTTGCTCTCAGTGACATCTTCTATGCTTCAGCATCTCCCTCCATCCTTCCCTTTAGTATCTTCTTAATAGGAACTTTAGGCTTTCCTGAACCTGCTGGATGTCATCCAAACCACTCATTGTTTCCATCTATCCATCTGTATTGTACTGTATTCTCCTGAGATGTCCTTTATTTATTTACTCATTTACTTATTTGAGGGACTGCCCTCCTCCACTTTCATTTTACATTGTGCCATGCAGGAATATCCTTTGGAGCATCTCATCCAAATCCCTTTTGTTGATACAGAAAACTGAGGTCTCGAAGGTGCCATGGGCTTGTGAGTGTGAATAGTGGGTTTCTGATGGTCTCTTGGTATCTTTTCTGGGAGTGACCAAAGGAAGTACTTGGTCCTTGGATATCATATTAGGGTTTCCTGTACTTCCTGCAGCGTCAGGAGGGGAGGGCCCAGGATGTGTTCCCATTAACCTCCCAGTGACCAGAAGTTCGGTATACTTGGGTCTGAGCAAGTTGCCTTTAAGGTACTGCGGTCCTCCACTTCTCCCAGAAATATTTATTTATTTATTTTTGGCTATTTGGGTCACTCCAGGCAATGCACAGAGGTTCCTTCTGGCTCTACACTCAGGAATTACTCCTGGCGGTGCTCGAGAGACCCATTTGCTCGGGAGCAAAAGGGATGCTGGGGATTGAACCTGGGTCAGTCGCATGCAAGGCAAATACCCTACTCGCTGTGCTATTGCTCCAGTCCCCTCCCAGAAATAGAGGATGGCTCCTTGGAAGCAAAGCATGATTTCTGCCCCACTCATGGTTCTTGGCCTTACAGCTTGGACCTTGTGCCCAGCCAGGTGCTCTGTGCTCAGGCAGATTTTGGTGGTTCTTGGCTATCCTCTGCCATTCACCAACCTGTGACTGTGCCGGGGAAGCTTCCATCTATCTGGATGGTTAGAAGTCCCTGTGAGTTGCAAAGGGCAGAAGAGACCGTTACTTATTCTGGGAATTCATAGAAATTCTTGAAATATTAGGGCTGGAAGAGGTCTGCCATTACTATTTGGGGAGCCTGGGGGTGCCTGTTGGAAAAGGCAAACAAGAGAAGGTTGTTTCTGCCTGTGGATAGGAGAGCAGGGTGTGGGCGGTGATTGGAGGTACCTCTCTCCTTCCTTCCCTGTTCTTGGGGGGTGTGCTTTCCTTACTTTGCCGAGAGCATAGGCCTAGGATGTATTGTTGAGACCCTATGAATGATGTATATAACTAACCCCAGGTAAAGAAAGCCTCTTCATGGGGCTGGAGCCATAGTATACTGGGTAGGGCTTTTGTTTTGCATTTGGCTGGCCCGGGTTCAATGCCTGGCATGGTCCCCTGAGCATTGTCAGGTGTGATCCAAAGAAGGAAGGAAGGAAAGAAAGAAAGAAAGAAAGGAAGGAAGGAAGGAAGGAAGGAAGGAAGGAAGGAAGGAAGGAAGGAAGGAGGGAAGGAAGGAAGGATAAAAGCAAGCAAGCCAGCCAGCCAATCTCTACATCAGCTCATCAACTTTTGTTTTGTGTGGTTCAGGGGTCACAACCAGAAAGCTTAGGGATTATTCCTGGCCCTGTGTTCAGGGATCACATCTGGTGGTACTGGGTAATCAAACCAGGGTTGGCCCTGTGCAAGACGGGTGTCCCACTGCTGGACTTGTCTTACCATCCTTTCTACATAAACTTTTGGAGTGCAGATGTAGGAAACTGCTTGTCTTGTCTCTTGTCAAGAAACTTCGGTTTCTCTTGGTTATTAAAACTGCCCACTTAGCAATGTGAAGTGGTCCACTATTCCACATTGGTCTCTGCTTTCCTTTGTATATATATATATGTCTGGGATAATAGTGGTAGTCCCGAGGTTTCACCTCAACAGTATTTTGCTGCTGAAAATGTGGTCCATGGACAAGCATCTTCTGAAAGCTTCGACTTGCAGGCAGGTGAATGAGAACTTGCATTTTTACAAGGTATGGTGTAGTATATAAGTGATTTAAAGTTTGAGAAGCACTGATTTAGCCTTTATTATAGGTGGTAAACTGAAGATCAATGAGACTGCTCTTTTTCCTGGGTCACTCAGCATGGTACTTCAGTCTAGTCATGCTTTATAAAAGGAGTTTTATCATGATATAATCTACTCTGTAAATCGAGGCAGATCAAGGATGTAGCAGTTCCCCAGGGTGGTCCATAGGTGCTAACACTTCTTAAAGTCCTGGGATTAGGGGAATGTGGAGACTTTGGGTGTGTGGGGTTAAACCGGAAAGCCCCATTTACTTGGACAGTGACTGCCCACAAAGTCCGTATCTTTCTCTCCTTTTCCCTCCCTCCTCCCTCCCTCCCTCCCCCCAGTCTTTTTTTTTCTTTTTGGGTCACACCTGGCAATGCACGGGAGTTACTCCTGGCTCTATACTTAGCAATTACTCCTGGCGGTGCTTGGGGAACCGTATGAGAGGGATGCTGAGAATCGAACCTGGGTCAGCCACCTGCAAGGCAAATGCCCTACCCGCTGTGCTATCACTCCAGTCCCTGCTTCCCCCAGTTTTGCTTAGGATTTTCTCCTGATTCTGTATTTAGTATCACTCCTAAATGGACATGGGGGGATCACGGGGGGTGCTGGGGATCCTCCTTTTTTCCTTTTCTTCTTCCCTCCTTCCCTCCCTCCCTTCTTCCCTCTTTCCTTCTTTCCTTCCTTCCCTTCTTTCCTTCCTTTTTCCCTCCCTTCCTCCTTACCTCCCTCCTTCCCTCCCTCTTTCCTTCCTTCCTTCCCTCCTTCCTTCCTTCCCTCCCTCTCTCCCTCCCTCCCTCCTTCCTTCCTTCCTCCCGTCCTTCCTTCCCTCCTTCCTTTCTTCCTTCTCTCCCTCCTTCCTTTCTTCCTTCTCTCCCTCCTTCCTTTCTTCCTTCCTTCCTCCCATCCTTCCTTCCCTCCCTCCCTCCCTCCTTCCTTCTTTCCTTCCTTCCTTCCTTCCTTCCTTCCTTCCTTCCTTCCTTCCTCCCGTCCTTCCCTCCCTCCCTCCTTCCATCTTTCCTTCCTTCCTTCCTTCCTTCCTCCCATCCTTCCTTCCCTCCTCCCTCCCTCCCTCCCTCCCTCCTTCCTTCCCTCCCTCCCTCCCTCCCTCCCTCCCTCCCTCCCTCCCTTCCCTCCTTTCCTTCCTTCCTTCTTTCCTTCCCTCCTTCTTTCCCTCCCTCCCTCCCTCCCTCCCTCCCTCCTTCCTTCCCTCCCTCCCTCCCTCCTTCCTTCCTTCCTTCCTTCCCTCCCTCCCTCCCTCCCTCCCTCCCTCCCTCCCTTTCTCCCTTCCCTCCTTTCCTTCCTTCCTTCTTTCCTTCCCTCCCTCCCTCCCTCCTTCTTTCCCTCCCTCCCTCCCTCCCTCCCTCCCTCCCTCCCTCCCTCCCTTCCTTCCTTCCTTCCTTCCTTCCTTCCTTCCTTCCTTCCTTCCTTCTTGTGTGGTCACTTTCTGTGGTACTTAGGGGACTATGAACTATGGGGGATCAAATCTGTGCCTTTTTCATGCAAAGCATGTGTTTGCATGGAGTTAGCTCTCTGGCCTGCTTCTTTTCTTTTTTTCTCTTTTGCAGAGCTAGTGACTAAACTCAGGGCCTCACACAAGCCAGGCAGGTGTTCACTGCTGAGCTGCAGCTCTGGCCCTCCATTGCCCATTTTTCTGTTGCCATTTGCTTATTGATCTGCAAGAGCTATTGTATTAGATGGAACTATATGCAGTTGCTACTTTGTAAATCTACAGTTTCATCTCGTTCATCTTAATAGATAAGCATTCCCGTCAGCAGTGTGGTTGGATACTAATTCAACTTGCAAAATGAATGGATTTTATGTTAATCGGCAGCAGTAACCAAAGATAATAAAACACTATTCTCATATCAAACAGTTTATAAAATTGCTTATTTGAGCCCAGTGATCCAGGAGCTAGTCAGCAGTGCTTATGGGGCGGGGGTGAGGGGGCATCAGATCTATTCTCCATAGTGTTGGGTGGGATTTGGGAATCCAGGGCAATTTGGGGGCAGGGCAGAGAGTAGAATAAGTTTCGATGTCAAGAAATGTGTCAAAAATAAAACTGAGAGCTTCTTATCACTTTCATCCAGCTTCCCATAATGTTAACATTATATCGGATGGGTAATCGATCATTGTATAACTGAAACCCAAGCACAAAAATTTGTAAGTCTATAACTGCACCTCATGTTGTCATGTTGTTTCACTAATAAAAATTTTTAAAAAATAAATAAAAGAAGAGAGATTAAAAAAAATAAAAACCTGTTTCTAAGCAAAAAAAAAAAACCATTATATTGGTTTGATTCTATTAATTTGACTATAGTCTTTGTTTGTAATTTGATTCTCCAGTCCCCTTCTTGCTCTGTTTCAGTATCCAGGGCAGCAGCCTATGGGCACTTGTCATGCCTCAGCCCTGCAGCCTATCCCTCAGTCCATTCCCATCTCCTGTGACCCTCCGACTTTTTGTTGCTCAGTTAGCCTGGTGATTCTCCTCAGTTTGGGTTTGCCTGAACGTCTGAAGCTGAGATGGGAGTAATGCACACGTCACATTGTGCCCAGGCCGGTGCTGTTGGGAAACAGGGATTGATTTGTCAGCTTGCTGCCGGTGAGAGCCTTGAGCGTTTGGTAGGACTTGCCAGGGTTTCTCCATTTCGACATTAGGGTTTGCTCCTTTGTAATGAGTAAATATTACGAATGTCTTTGGGTATGGAGATATGTGAATAGCGTGGGCAGACTGCTGATAGTGTGATTATCTTCAAACATTAGCTAATTAATTATACTTTATATTGGTGAATCTTGTCTCTGGCAATTTGTTTTTTTAAATGGGAGTTGCGGAGTGGGTGGGGTAGGATTGAGCCATACCCATTGGTGCTCAGGATCATTCCTGGCTCAGGTATCACTACTGGTGATGGCTGGGGGACCATATGCAATACCAAGATCTGGTCATGTACAAGGCAAGCACCTATCCCTATATTATCTCCCTGGCCCCTTTTGACAATTTTTCTTCAGTGTTTGCCTAGTTCTATTTATTCTATTTATTTCTATTTCCTCTCTGTGTAGGCATTGGGATGCTACTTGAAGAAAGCATTTTCTCTTCTCTCCCATTAGTTAATGTTGACTTATTTATCATGGCCATGGGTTGATGGCTATTCATTTTATTCCAGGGGTTAGATTCAGTGCTATTGTCTCACTGTTTTGGCCATGGAAACCTCCATCCTTGATGTTAGCACTTTTTTACTTGGATACCGCAAGATAGGTGGTGCAAAGATGACCATCTTATGTTTACCTGCTCTGACTCTGGAAACAATATTTTGTCTGAAGGAGCTTCCAGTACGTGGTGGATAGTTTTGTTTTTCGTACATACATTTCTTTCTTTTTTTTTTCTGGATTTTTGGATTACACCAGGTGATGCTCAGGGGTTACTTCTGGCACTACACTCAGAAATTACTCCTGGCAGTGCTTTGGGGACCATATAGGAAGCCGCGGGTGAAAACTGGGTTGGCCTCCACCATGTACAAGGGAAATGCCCTACACACTGTAATGTTCTTTGGACTCTCATATTTCTGTACTTAACTATCTTCCAACGATTTGTTGGGCATCCATGTTGTGCTGGAAGTTGAGTTCATGTCATTCACAAGGGGCTGCCTGGAGGTTCAGTGCTCAAAGTCAGGGAGGTTACAGGCACTTAGAACTTGGGTTTGTGGACGGTAGAGACTTCTCCGAGATTCTGTGCTACACACTTTCATGATGCAACTGTGCGAGGGCCGAGCCCAAGGACACATGTGGTGAACACCTGCTGTGGTATTACCCACTGTCGGCCAGTCAGTAGGACAGGCCTGCTGGCTTCTAGCCCTCCTTTCTCTGAGGTAGCGATGGCCTCCATTATGCTTTATGTGGCATTAATTACCTAAACCAGTACCGGTGGGGAAGGAAACAACCTGGCCTGGGCAGCTGCCGCCTCCCCTTCTTGGGAACACAGTGATCCGGCAGCAGGTCCCACACTGGGTTCTGCTCACTGGGCTAAACCTCTCTCCAGGAACCTTCTTTGCTGGGCTTGGCCCTGGGCAGTCAGGCTGGGCTGGGTCTGCTCTGGGGTCTCCTCATACATGCACCCCACATAGGGTCCTCAGTCAGGATCAAGAAGAGTCAGGTCACCTGTGTGGGTGCTGAGGGGGCTGCTTTCGGTGGCATGACCTTGGGCGGCCTTGGACTCTGGGTTCCTCAGTGGGTGCAACTGTGGTGAGGGCCAGAGGCTTAAGGACCGTGGCTCTGAGCACTGGGGCCAGAGATGGTGGGCAGGGGCACGGGCATGCCAGACTGGAAGGAATGCTCTCATTCCATCTGCACAGCCATTGTGCAGAGAACATTTTGCAGATGCAGAGAGAGATATGGAGAGGGTCTGGCACTTGCCAGGATGTGGGAGGGTCTGGACTCAGCCCCAGGGAGCCTGACCAGCACCTCTCCCTCCTCATGGCCTTCTTCCCTAAAGGGGTCACAGGCTGTTGAGTTTGCCACTAACTTGCTGTGTCACTGTGCCCTGTAGGGACTCAGGGGATCTGTGCCCCTTCTCCTTTCTGAGGCCTTGCTGGGTGGTACTATAGGTGGTCTCCCAGATGCTGGGTAGGAAGGACCCTAGTGGCTGACCCCATCTGTGTGTGCTTACTGCTTTAATGCTGCCATAAAGATTGCTTTTTCCCAGATGCCCTCCTGTCCAATCAGCTTTGAGGTAACCAGCCTGACACTGGGGTTACAAGTACCCATCACTGTCACTCCTTATCAGTTGCATGCTTGCAGCAGAATGGGAATCCCCCCCACCTCCTTTTTTTTTAATGTTATTTTATATTTTTCCCAGCCGATAGCACAGTGGTAGGGCATTTGCCTTGTGTGCAGTCAGCCCGGCCAAGCCAGGTTCGATTCCTCTGCCCCTCTCGGAGAGCCCAGCAAGCTACCAAGAGCATCTCGCCCACATGGCAAAGCCTGGCAAGCTACCCGTGACGTATTCAATATACCAAACACGGTAACAACAAGTCTCAAAATGGAGACATTACTGGGCCCGCTTGAGCAAATCAATGAACAACAGGAGGATAGTGTTTGCTTGTTTGTTTGTTTATATTTTTCCAAATGCACAGTAATTCCTCATAAAAAAAAACTTTAGTGCTGAAAATGGATATAATTTAAGAGAGAAGTGTCCTTCTTATCCACTGTTACAGGCATGTATTAGGCTTATACATGTAAGTGTACATATATGACATTTTAATATGTTTGGGGGCCCCACAAGGTTTGGCATATAAAAGTCCAGCATGCTGAGAGCTCCTTTTGGCTTTCTGCCAGTGGTTGCCCCTGGCAATGCTGGGGAACCATGTGGTACTGGGGATCAAACCCAGGCCTCCTGCATGCAAAGCAAGCACTCAGTCCATTGAGTGCTCTCTCCGTGGAAAATGTTTGAAAATAAGAGTTGTTAGTTCCATCGTTTATAGACTATTCGGGAACTTGTTTTTCTCACTCATTGGTAAGTCTGTGTAGTTGTGTGAGAGAGTGTATGTGGATGTTTCTACTATAGATCGAGGTCTCTCCTTTTATTCTGTATGTATTATATTCATACTCTAGGGAAGTCCCACAGAACTGTGTCCATCAGGGATGTCTGTGGTGCTCAACAGGAAATGTACATTCTGGGTATGGTGCTTGTGCATCATTTTTAGTTGCAGTGCTGGCTAGTGTTCCCCCCCATCCCCACCCCTACTCCGTGTGTGTGTGTGTGTGTGTGTGTGTTTGTATGCACCTGGCCACAGCGTGGTCAGAATCTGCTCACAAATAGCTCTACTATGGGCTCATGCCCAGTGCCCACACTCGGAGATTGGAACTTGTGACCTTATGCTGCTAAGGCAGTCACTCTAAGCCCTTGAGCAATTTCTCTGCAAGGGTATTCTTTAACTTAACCACAATCCTTATATCAGCTCAGAACATTTATTATCAGTTTGGTCCTACTGCCTACATATTGCCAAATTAAAATTGAGCCCATTGTTGTCCATTTTAGCAATTATCCTGCCCTGAGTCTGTCCAGCATGAGGCACTGTGGTTTTGTCTTCCCTTTCTTTGCTCCCCGTCCCTCTGGACAGGACCCCAGCCTTTTGTATCTCTCCTGATGTCAGCATTGCTGAAACACATGGGCCAGATGATCTGGGGCCACTTCTCAATTTGGGTGTCCCTGGCAGTGCATCTAGGTAATTATTAGTGACCCAGTGTCCTTCTTGGAGTAACCATGTCAGCAGGCAGGTGACGTGATGTGATGTTAACTTTGAGCCCCTGGTTAAGGCAGTGCTGTTGACCTTCCAGATTATTTCCAGTTTTCCCTCTAATAGTACTGCTGCAGTGAAGCGCCTCAACCAAGTCTTTTATTTTATTTTTTGCTTTTTGGGTCACACCCAGCAATGCACAGGGGTTACCCCTGGTTCTGCACTCAGGAATTACTCCTGGCGGTGCTCAGGGGACCATATGGGATGCTGGGAATCGAACCTGGGTTGGCCGCATGTAAGGCAAACGCCCTATCCGCTGTGCTATCACTCCATTCCCTCAACCAAGTCTTTTTAAGCAGTCTATGTGGGCAGTCTTGTCCACTAGAATCCTGGTGAAGTTGGGCCCTTAGGCTGTGTGTGTTTTTGGCATTGGCAGATATTGTCCACATTTCCAGTCGGCTGTGAAGTAGGGTCTGCCACATCCCACATACTGTAGGCCCACTTCCCTACATTTTCTTAGTGGGATACTATGAATCTTTTAAAGTGTGGCCAGTATAATGCATGGAACTGGCATTGCCTTTATTTTTATTTGGTAGTTTTGGGTCATGGGGCTAGACATCTTTTCATGCCCTTGGTTGGGCTGACTCTGCTGCTTGCTTACAAGGATTTTATATCAACTTCTGTCAGCACTAGTTAAAAACTTGTCCTTGTTATACATTATTATACAAAGGGCTCGGGATGTGTGTGTGTGTGTGTGTGTGTGTGTGTGTGTGTGTGTGTGTACGTACATACATACGTACAAATCTGGTGATTTAGGCAGCTGTCAACCTTAGAAAGCTTTTAGTCTAAGTAGGGAGTTTCAAGTTAACCATCCCACAGGAAGCCAAGGAACAAAGAAGCTAAATGTTGAAAGAAGTTGCGGGGGGGTGGGGTAGGGGGACGGGGAGCTAGAGCAATAATACAGCAGGTAGTAGGGTGTGTGCCTTACCTGCGGTCAACCTGGGTTCGGTCCCCAGCATCCCATGTGGTCCCAGAGCATCACCAGGAGTGATTCCTGAGTTCAGAGCCAGGCGCAATCCCTGAGCATCGCTTGGTGTGGCCCAAAAGTGATGCCCCACCTCCAAAAAATGATGGAGGAAGGAAGGGCTAGAAGAAGAGTAAGAATAAGAATTATATGGCAGTTCAAATTTCAGAACTCATAAGTACAGTTTTATTGGAATGCAGCATGCCATTCTTTCCTGCAGCATCTATGGCCTCGGTAGGAGTTGTGATAGGTTGTAGGATCTACAGAGTGACAGCAGTTACCAACCCTTTATGTAAATGCGTGTGCTGAGGCCCGGGCTAGCTGATCAATACTGTGGGTGACAGTTGGAAGATGGAGAAAGCAAAGGATTGCTGAGCACCCGTCTAGCGCAGGGATGCATTTGGACTTCAGCATGCTTGAAAAAGAAACTCTCTCTTGTTTCCTCTCATGCGCTTTGTTCTTCTTCCCCGCACTTCCTCCTGTGAGATGGACTGGGAGAGGCAGAGGAGGGAGGCTGGCACAATTGGGGTCTTGAGGCGCTTTCAAGATCCAAGCTGTTGGGGCTCGAGCAATAGTACAGCGGGTAGGGCATTTGCCTTACTCGCAGCCGACCCGGGTTTCATCCAGGGCACCCCCCTGAGCGTCTCCAGGCATGATTTCAGGGTGCAGAGCCAGGAGTGATCTTGAGCATTGCTGGGTGTAACCTGAAAAAGCAAAATAAAAAACCCCAAACAATCAACATCTGAGCAGTCTATCTGTGTAGTGGTTTCCACTGCCTCTCAATTCAGTTGGGAGGCCCTCACTGCCCCCTGCTGAAGTAGAGGGGGGTCTGCCAGGCCACAGCTGTCCCCTGGGCCTGTGGGGTGAGATTGTGCCCTACTCCCTCAGCTCCCTCTGCTTTGGGGACCTTGACTCCTGGGCTGGGCAGGCAGTTGCCTGCTGAGCACTGACTGTGGGTCTCACCTTCCAAAGGCCCCCTCCTCCCCCACACACAGAAAAAAGCTAACAGGTTTATTTGTTTACTTATTTGGTTTTGTTTGGGGGCCACTCAGGCAGGGCTCGGGCTTACTTCTGACTGCACTCGGGGATCACTCCTGATAGTTCTCTGGGGACCAATCTGCATGCAAAGCAAATGCCCTACTGGCTGTGCTCTCTCGCCTGCCCCTAACAGGTTTTCTTTATAGTTGTTAGAAAGTTGAACTGCTGAAACTCATTCATGGAAACATTTTGATTTGCGCTAATGCTTTCTGTCCCCACATTTATATTAAAAATCCACACACATGGTGTTTCACTAATAAAAAATATTTTTAAAAAATCCACACACAAATGGAAATGGGGAAACTGCCAATACTTGGTTTCTATTCCCTATTTTTCATTTGTGATTATACACTTAGGAACCTTTGACCCCATAGGGTGGGTTGGGCGGGGGGAACTCAAACATTCAGAGCTACCAATAAAGCAGGAAGAAGAGTAAAAAAAATTTTTTTAAATAATGGAATGTTTTTCATTATAGTGAATTCTTTTTTTTTCACTCTCTTTGGCCACACCCAGCTGTGCCCAGGGTTTAACTCCTGGCTCTGCACTTAGTGATCACTTCTCATGGGCTCAGGGGACTGACCATATGGGGTGCTGAGGATCGAACCTGGACCAGCCGCATGCAAGGCAAGCACCTTACCCGCTGTATTATCACTCTGACCCCAGTTAGTGGGTTCTTAAGCAAGTTCCACAATAGACAGCATGTTGCTGGATGTCTTTTGACAAAATTGTTACCTGTTTGGCAGGGAGATTAATTTAGCACAGTGGTAGGGCATTTGCCTTGCACGTGGCTGACATGGCCAACCCGAGTTCGATTCCTCAGCCCCTCTCGGAGAGCCCAGCAAGCTACCGAGAATATTGTACCCACACAGCAAAGCCTGTCAAGCTACCTGTGACATATTCTACATGCTGAACACATGTAGAATAGAACACATGTAGTAACAACAAATCTCACCATGAAGATGTTACTGGGCCCGCTTGAGCAAATCGATGAACAACAGGAGGACAGTGCTACAGTGCTTGGCAGGGAGAGCACACAGGTTGGTATTTCCAAAAAGGCCAATCAGATTAGCCTCACTTGCCTCTTGCAAAGGAGCACGTCTATTTTGAAGTTCTGAGAAATATTTGCACCTGACTCTGGAAGAGAATCCGAAGTTCAGTGGACTTCTGATAATGCCTAATTTCATGGAGTGCTGCAATTTTTTTTCCCCTCCCGTTGATCGTCGATTTGCTCGAGCGGGCCCAGTAACGTCTCCATTGGAGACTTTGTTGCTACTGTGTCTGGCATATCGAATACTCTCGGTAGCTTGCCGGGCTCTCCGGAGTGCTGCAATCCCAGACCTGTAACTATGGCATTTCTTTACCCCTCCAGTAGGGGGTGCACTCTTGCGGGCATCTTTCGTAGCCATTCCCATCCTTGGTGTTTTACCACCTGTCAGTTTGTGTGTAGTTGACTTTGTATGGGTTGTGATAGACCTCTTTACCTAACCCCTTCTCCTTCAGCTGGATTGAGGTCCCTTCCAAAGGCATTTTGTTTGTTTTGGGGCCATACCTGGTGATCCTTAGGACTAGGTACTCCTAGCTCTGTGTTCAGGGATCAACTCCTGGAAGGCTTGGGGGACCCATATGTGGTGCTAGGGATCGAACACAGGTTGGGCATGTGCAAGGCAAATACCCTACCCACTGTACTATCACTCTGATCTCAGGCTTGCTTTCTCTGGTGAAGCAAAAGTAGTTTTGATTGAAAGAAATTTACTTTGAGATGTGTGAGAGAGAAGGAGAAAACTAATGTGCTCAAGAGAGAAAAACTTTTTCTCCAGAGGGGAAAATGTCCCAGAGGTTTTTGTTGTTGTTTATTTTGGGGCCACACCTAGCGGTGTTCAGGGCTAATTTCTAGCTCTGCATTCAGGATCACTCCTGGTAGGCTCAGGGGACCATACGAGGAGTTGGAGATCGAAGCTGGATTGGTCATGTGCAAGGCAAGTGTCTGACCTATTGCATTATCACTCCAGACCCACAAAGACTTTTAGTAGCCCTAGAGAAGCAGCAAGGTCCAGCATTGTGGAGGGAATTTGCTTTGACGGCTTTGTTTGGAGGGGCTGGAGCAAGGCAGTCTGCTGCCACCCAGGACAGGGGTGAGGAGTGGGGGAGGGAGTCGGGTTTGCCTCCTGTTGAGGCTCACACTGCAGAGGGGGTTTGGCAGCCAACATCCCTTTCTCTGCTGGGTGGTCTTTCAATCTTTCCGCAGCCTTCTGAGTGCATAACAGTATTGCCCCCATTTTGCAGATACAGAAACTGAGAGTTGTAAATGGAACCATTTACCCACTAGTGGTGGACATAGATAAGAGAACAGACTCCAGACTGGGGTATCACCAATTTCCCAAGGAGTTGTAGGAGTCTGTAGGACATGGGCCACTGTACACCTATATGATTTTGATAGCAAACAGCCTGTGGTATGTGATTATGGCTTCCCATATGCAGGCTTGATATGGGAAAATTGAAGTTTAACAAGTAAGCATTTGGGTGTTGGAGTGATAGTACAGAGGGCAGGGTACTACTTGCCTTGCACACGGCTGACCTGGATTCTATCCCTGACACCCCTTACAGTCCCCTGAGCCTACAGGAATGATTCCTAAGTGCAGTCAGGAGTCAACCCTGAGCACCACCAGGTGTGGTCCCCTGAAAAATAAATTAAAATAAAAAGCAAGTCATCAGGCCAGAGAGATAGTACAGGGAATTTAGGTGCTTGCCGCACGTGGCCAACTCAGATTTAATCCTGGCAGCTCATGTGGTACTCTGAGCACTGTCACATGCTGCCCGCCCTGTCCCCCTCTCCCCCCGTCCCTATCCTCCCAAAAGTAAGTCACTAAATAAAATTGACTTGTGACACTGCAGGTAGTTTTAAATTTCAGAGGAAGATTGTTGGTATGTGAATACTTCAAGTTGCCATGATCAATATGAATTTTACCCCTGGTTTCTTGGCATTCTCTCTCTTCTTTCTCCAGGGTGTCATTGGCACAAATGGGTTGGCAGTGGGGAATGGGTGTAGTGTGACTACTGAGAGCAGAGGATACACACACACACGCACACATATGCACATACATGCGCGGGTGCGTGCACACACACATACACACACAGTGCCTTATCCATTCCTCCCCACACCAACAGGAACACGCTGGCAGGCATTTACTCTCAAGCTCTGCCTCTCATGTTATCATCCTCTTGGTTCAAACCTTTTTGCGCTTCACCCAGTACCCAATCTGGAGGAATATTGCCCATTTGGGGATATGCATCAATTGCTGGGATCTTTTCAATTCTGCCTTGTATTTGCACTTTCCCTAGCTATCTGGAACACTGCAGAAGGTTGCCAGTCCTTTGAGAGTAGGTGTGCTGTCTTTTCTTTTGCAAGCTCTAGTCTGCATTTCCCTGAGTAATCATCAGATTTTATGCCAAGTTGCTTATGTTTTTTTTTTTTTGAAAAAAAAAACGTGGGGTGTGACCATTATAAGAAGCTCCTCCCCCTCCCCAAGTTGTGCCCGTATGACTTAAGAACAGGGAAATGATTACACCACTTCTGGCTTAGACGAGGCCTGCAGAGAATGTGGCGTCATGGTGAGGTGTTTGCTGAGTACCTGCAACATGTTAAGTAGGACAGCTGTGAGCAGAACACACATGCACTGGGTCCTCACAGATCCCATGGGGCATGGCTCCGACTTCTGTCCAGAGGGATATGGGCCAAGCAGAGACACGTGTGCCTGGTCAGTGCACATGACCTCATTCATCGGCTAGTCATAGATGGTGACTTTCTGATGGCCCTGTGCTGTGTGAGTGCAGGTGGGGTCGTCTGGCCTTTCGTTCTTGTTGAGGCAAGCACGGGCAGGGAGGGAGGCTGAACGTCTCTTGGAGGCCTGAGCATAGTGTGGGCAGTATGGCTGGGCCTGAGCTGAGCTTGTCAGGTCAGTTGCCCTGAGGATGACCTTGACCACTCAAAGCTAGTGTTGCCAGCACCCCCGGCCTTCTTCCTAGGGGAAGGTGGAAGACACTGGACAGACCTGTTAGGGTGTGGGAGGCTGCTGGCCAGGTGTGTTAGCTCTTGGTGCTGGCCAGGGTGTGTTAGCTCTCAAGTGCAGAAACATACGTAAGGAATCTGGAATCATGAACTAAACCCCCAATCATGAACACCTTTGTGACTGTGTATCTCATGGTGATTCAATTGAAAAAAAAAAATAGCAGAAGTTGGGTCTTTCACAGTCCTGGAGGCTAGAAGTTGAGTGTCTGGCAGGCCAGGGACCATCAGGACTTGGTGCAGCCTTTCTTTGCCTCCTGCAGTGGCGGTGCCTCCAGGCATCCCTTGGCTGGTGGCTGTACATTACAACTTTTTCGTGGCCATGTGGTCTCCTCTGTACCTCTCCTCTTCGGGATGCTCTTCCAATCTCAGTATTTTTTGGCTGGTTGGTTTTGGCTTTGGGACCACACTGGTGATGCTCAGGGCTTACTCCTGGCTCTGTGCTCAGGGATCACTCCTCGTGGTACTGGAGGAGGGGGGCACATACATATATATATACACACACAGACACACACACATCTATATAGGGTTCTGGGGATTGAACTTGGGTTGGCTGCTTGCAAGGCAAGCACCTTTCCTGAATACTCTCCAACTTCTCTCCCAATATTTTTCACTTAATTGCATCTGCAAAGAGCTCCTCCAGATTTAAGGCAATTTTCTGTCATCTATCTAGAGATTAGGGTATAGAAATATATTTGGGGGAAGGGGTGATGTATTTTTGCAGTGTTGCTCTGTTTCTTTGTAGTTCTAGAAATCAAACCCAGGGCTTCATGCCTTTGAGGCGGGTGCTCTACCGCTGGGCCATACCCAAGGTATTGTATTTCTCTCTTTTCCACCCAGTTTTCAGACCACACTCAGCATTGTTTAGGGGTTACTCCTGTCTCTGTACTCAGGAATCATTTCTGGCGGGCTCAGGGGCCATATGGGAAGGTGAGGATTGAGCCCAGGTGGGCTGTGTGCAAGGCAAGCATCCATCTGCTGTACTGTTGCTCCAACTGATACTGTACTTTTTTAGTTACATCAACACTGTTGGTTACTGGTTTTATATATTTTCTAGTTTATTTTTTGCATTGAAGAGGGTTTGCGTGCGCATGTGCGTGTGTATGTGTGTGTGTGTGTGTGTGGTTAGATCCTTTTGCTTTTAGATTCAGAAAGCCCTTTTCTATTGAATGTTTGATAGGTAAAATAAAATTTGTTTTGATAGTAAGCAAGTTAGAGCACGTGCCTAGCAAGTGCCCGACTCCAATTTGCCTAGTACCACGTGGTCCCTTGAGTGTCATGGGGTGTGGCTGTGGAGGTCCCCAGCACTGCTGGAGTAGTCCAGGTATCCCCAGCCTGGGGACCTACACAGCCTCGAATCCTTGGGCCCTTGCATTAAACCAATGGTTGGTGACTGAGAATCAGTGATGGGGCTCTCTGACCTCTGAGCACTGCCTGAAGCCCTGGCATCCATTTTATATGTGTGTTAAAATAAAATCGAGTTTTTAATCTAGGGGAAACTTGTTTTTATATTTGCTATGTGGTGAGGAGCTATTCTCTGAACAAAAGGGCCAACTCCTGTTCGTGGTAGCATTGGGAGCATGGAGGATATAACCATGGTGGGGAGAGTATTCCAGATCTTTCCTTTTTTTCAAATTTTATATATATGTATTTAAAGCGTACTTCTGAAGTTTATTTGGGATTCAAGGGAAGTTGCACCTTAAAAATCAGTTTTTGGTGGAGTTATGCACAATCAATCAGCCTAATCAGTGGCTGAATAAATAGCAGTTCTCCTACATTTAAAAAAATCAGTTTTTGTAGTTACATGAGAAATATGACTTGAATGAAGAGATGGTATTCAAAATGGGTGGTAAGGGGTGATGGGAGGGAAATTGGGGATACTGGTGCTAGGAAATGCACACTGGTGGAGGGATGAGTGCTGGAACACTGCATGACCAAAACCCAACCATGAACAGCCTTGTAAGGGTCTATCTCACAGTGACTAAAAAAAAAAAAAAAAAGAAAAAAAAACAACAAAAAAAAACCTAAAAAAAAAAAAACCCAAAATCCAAAAACCAAAAAAATAAAAATGGGTGGTATTTTCAAGAGAAAAAAAAATTTTTATTTCATATCTATCTATACTGTTTTCATAACTTAAATTTTCATAGTCATTAACAAAATTTAAAAACAAAAATAAACAAAAAAGATTAGACTCACCAGTTGTCAAAGTATTTCTTCTTTCTTCTTCACTTTTGAGGTCACACCTGGCAATGCTCAGGGGTTACTCCTGACTCTGCACTCAAAAATTACTCCTGGCAGTGCTCAGAGGACCATATGGGATGCTGGTATGGAGCCCATCTTGCTCGTGCGCAAGGCAGACTAACGCCCTACCCCCTACACTATCACTCTGTCCCTCATTTCTTCTCTTTTTTGTAAAATATCCTTTACTGAGTGCCAGAGCAATAGCACCTTGGGTATATGAGTAGGGCATTGCACACAGCCGAGACCGGTTCAATTCCCAGCATCCCATATGGTCCCTGAGAACTGCCAGGTGTGTCTCAATGCCCCAACCAACCAACCAACCAACCAAACAAACAAACAAAAAAAGCCCTCATCCTTTACTAAGTTAGTTCTATTCTAAAGTGTTGCAGAGTTGAATTCCAATTCCAATTTCCACTTTGGGAAAAACTGTTTTGAAATTATTTGATACATGATCTTTCTATCAAGGAACATGGACTGTCCTATGATTCCAGTTGTATTTTATCTCCTAGTAAAATGATGTATTTCCCTCCTTCCCAATCCCCCCACCGCACCCCCCACACACACCTACCCCCCCCCACACACCCCAGATTATTTGTAGTTGTTGTTTGTTTTAATTCACAGGTATTTTAAAGTTTTTTTTTTAATTTTGGTACTGTGGATGGACTTTTTTTCCCCATTTATATTCTTTAACTAGCTTGTGCTAGTTATATGTCACTAAATAGGACTCCCCACACCCATCCAAATACATGAAATTCTTTGAACTTGGAAAAATGCTTTTCATTCTGCAGTTAGAGGCAATGTTTAACAGGACTGCATTCGTTCCTTTTAAGCTACTCACTGCAAGCGAGCGTATGGTCAGTCATTTACTGGAGATTTAGGTCGCTGTATTCTCCAGCCAAGTGTCAGGGGGAGGGGCAGTGTTCTTTATAAAGAATACGGGGGCGTGTTGCATAGTCTTCACGGTCCTCCCATTGTTCATCGATTTGCTTGAGCGGGCCCAGTAACGTCTCCATCATGAGATTTGTTGTTACTGTGTTTGGCATATTGAATACATCATGGGTAGTTTGCCAGACTGAACTTAATTCTGTTGAACTCTTTGAAAGTCATACACGTGCTGTCTGTTAAGGGGTCACGTGTTGTGTTCTCTGGGGTGCCCGAAGCCCAGTAAGGTCAGGTCAGCAACCTGGAGTGTCCAGCCCAGAGAGCTCTCTCTACTGGCCCTGGACTGACTTCTGTGCTGGACTCTTTGGGCTCAGGGGCCTGGCTGAGCACTGTGTGTGCCAAAATGGCCTCTCGCTGGTGAAGCCGCACCTTAGAAAACACTCAGAGATGGAAACTGAACCCTTGACCCCCAACCCCAGGTCAGTCTTACGAAATTCGACTGCTGGAGAATCGGAAGCTGGGAGACTTTCAAGATCTGAACACAAAATATGTCAAGGTGAGGCTGCTGGAAGGTTGCCCTCCCGCTGGGGTGGGGCTGGCGGGAGTGAAGCTTGCGGGTGGGGGTGGAATAGGCCTGTCAGGAGGGGCTGGGTGGTTTGGAAATGCTTCCAAGGGGCAGGTGAGTGCCTGTCCCCTGTAACATATTGTCTGAGGCACAGTCAGTTGGGAGCTGGAGTGGCGTGGATGGATGCAGTGAGTGAGCACTGGGCAAACTGAGTTCAGGTCTGCCTTTGCCACTTCCTGCAGTCTGCCCATCGGCATGAAGACGTTAACCACTGGCTTAGGTACGTAGCGCACTTGGTGATTGCAGAGAAAAGGGCGTCTCTGTTATTCTTAGAATCGGCACTATTGTGCTGGTGAGGAGGGCGGAGCTGGACGACTGCCCCCAGGTTTGCCCTGGCTTGGGAAGGCAGTGTGTGGACTGCCCCTGCCACAGACCCCCACTCACCTGCCTCTCTTCCCCAGAGCATCATCCGCGTGGTTTTCCATGACCGCCGGCTGCAGTACACAGAGCACCAGCAGTTGGAAGGCTGGCGGTGGAGCCGACCTGGGGACCGAATCCTGGACATTGGTGAGTTTTCTGGACCAGGATGGCTCCGGTGCTGTTTGGATGCTATTGGGAGCCCTGTGTCTGCCCGCCTTTGTGCACTTCTGTCTTGGATAGATCGATGGGCACTGGCAGAGGGTCTGCATTCCCCTTTTAGTGGGGGAGTGTAAGGAAGGGCTCTGACCCAAGCTTTCAAGGTTTTTTTCCCCTCCCGGGTCACACACAGGGGTTACTCCTAGCTCATCACTCAGGAATTACTCCTGGGAGTGCTCGGGGGACCATATGGGATACTGGGAATCGAACCCGGTTTGCCGCATGCAAGGCAAACACCCTCCCGGCTGTGCTATCGCTCCAGCCCCCTTTTGAGATTTTGGGTGCATGACAGAAGGAAAGATAGGCATCACCGAGATGAACAAGGGGAATGGAGTTTGTGGGGGGAGGGCAGCTCAGGTGCTGGCCCGGAAGCCCCTTAGCCACACCCTTGTAGCCAAGTGGAATCTAGGAGTTGTAATGACACAGGTATGTTAGCTGGGTCACCCCTCTGAAGGGCAATCAGGCACACTAATATTTCTGCAGCAGAATAAAGTGACTATTCACACAGAGCGGGATAGAGACTCCAAAGAGCCTCCTGGCAATACATGGCAGGCTCGCTGCCAGAGGAGTTGTCAAAACTTAGCTTCAGAGCTCTCGGTGTTTCAGACTGTCATTCAGGAATTTTTGGACCTGCAGTAGGAGTCTTTCCCTAACTCCTCGGGAGTGGCTGACAATTGCACCTTTGTGTGTGTGTGTGTGTGTGCAGATATCCCACTGTCTGTTGGTATCTTGGACCCCAGGGCCAGCCCGACTCAGCTGAACACAGTTGAATTTTTGTGGGATCCTTCAAAGAGAGCCTCTGCGTTCATTCAGGTAAGTGGGGGCTTGGGGGCGGGCCAGGTTGCGTTCTGTAACTTTGCATCTGCAGTTCCCGAAAGCCAGCTTGTCTGCAGGGCCCTAGTGGGTTCCTGTCTGCTGCTGCAGGAGACTGAGCACTGCTTCATCACAGAACTCAAAAAGAAAAAAGTGCTTCCCAGGGCAAGTCATTTCAAGTCCAGTTTTTAACTTGATAAATAAACTGCTAAGCCCTGGGTGCACAGATGGTCTGTCTTAACCATCACCCAAGCCAGGCTGCTCAGGACCAGCCAGCTCCGTGCTTCTTTATTTTTTTCTCTCCAGTGGTGCTCAGAGGTGACTCCTGGCTGTGCACTCAGGAATTACTCCTGGCGATACTCAGGGGGGACCATATGGGATGCTGGGGATCAGCCACAGTTTGAAAGCAAACTCCCTACCCACTGCACTGTTGCTCTGGGCAACGCACCGGGCTTCTGAGCTCAACTTGGTCATTTGTATCATGTCCCCCCTTCTTAGCCGCTCAGTCTCTCCACACTCCCCCTGTCCCACCCAGAAATGTAAAGCAATCATGCAGTGCCCAGATTATAGTTTGTGCTCTGTCAAAGGTGGCGATCGCGGGGCCCCAGGAAGTAGCTGCAGAGATTGAGCTCATGCCTTGCATGTCCACACTCCTGAGTTTGCCCCCTGACACTGCACAGTCCCCTGCCCTTGTTTTGGAGACCTGTAAGAATGCCTGGCCACGGCCATGAAGCCCCCACTCCCCATCCTATTATTGTCAGCTGTAGCCTTGTCTGCCCCCAGCACTCCTGACTGTGACCCTGAGGGCCCCCTCACCATGTCCCAGCACCACCTGCTAGCACTGCTGGGTGTGGTCCTTAAAAAATTAGCAGTCATTTCTCTTCCTCACCATTACGATATCCTTACTGTATTCGAAACTTGTTATGACTTTGTCATGATAGCACCACATTTAGGGTGATCACAACATCATCCCAGTGTGAGAGCAGTAGCTTCCTCTCAAGTGCCTTTTGTGTTGCAGTAGGTCCTTAGTTGCAGTAGTGGTTCCAACCTTCTGCCGACCTGCTCCATCTCTGCGCCACAGTTTGTAGGTCTGCCAAGGGAGAGGCCTGAGGGTGAGGATGGAGGGTGGGGCTGTGGCGCCTGTGGGCCTGGGCCAGTGAGGAGGACTTGGCTGGTTAGGTCCAGGCCTCTCAGCTCAAGGGATCAAAGTGTGTGTGTGTGTGTGTGTGTGTGTGTGTGTGTGTGTGTTGTTTGTGGTCCAGAGGACTGGGAGGACCTGGACCTGGCTGGGAAGAGCAGGGAGAGAGGTGGGGCTCTGCAGAGGCCAGCCAGAGTCCAGCGCCTCCCCTCTGCCCCCACCCCCTGTCCCCACAGGTACATTGTATCAGCACGGAGTTTACCCCTCGGAAGCACGGGGGTGAGAAGGGCGTGCCTTTCCGGGTGCAGATCGACACCTTTAAGCAGAACGAGAACGGGGAGTACACGGAGCACTTGCACTCGGCCAGCTGCCAGATCAAGGTGTTCAAGGTAGGCCCCGCCCGCGGCCTGCAGCCCTGCCCTCACCTCGCCTGCACCCTGCAGCCCTGCCTGCCCGCTAGTTGTTCCGAGGCTTCTCCCGGCAGCACCTGCTTTCGCCTGCCCAGTCAGCTTTCCTCCTGCCCTCATGTTCCATTGATGCCCCTGGTCTTGCTTCCCTCTACCCTGACTGTCCTGCTGGAGAAAAACAGCCCCTCCCTCCCTCTTTCCTTTTCTTGCCTTACCCCTGCAGTCACGTGTCTAGTTTTTTCATCAGCTGTCTGCATAGATTTCCTCTAGTTTGGGGGAGAGGTAAGGTTGTTGTGGAGCCGGACTCGTTCTGGCGGGATCAGGAGTCATGGTTCTGGATCCTGAGAGATGCCTGCACAGTGCCTCCCTGCATTCACAAAGCTGTCTCTAGTGTCCCCTTCTGTCCCTCTGGGGACACTTGGGGCCGGCTATATAATTCCCTCTACTGCATCATGAGAGTCCAAAGTGAGCTGCCTAAGGAACGGGCTTGCAAGAGATGCCAGATTAGCACTGATTTCCCGAGCCTGGGGTGGGCGTGGAAATACATACCCTGGGAGAACCACATCTGGCACCTACCCTCTGCCCAGCTAGACAGAGACTGTGCTGCTACCTTCCACGGGGCCTGGGGCCTGGTTATTTGTGTGCACACACAGTGACATGGGGAATGCATGCTCACGGCAGCTCTAGGAGAAGCCAAGCAAGAGCCCGTGGCACTTGGGAGACCCATAGTCACAGTCTAGATGCTTTGGGCAATGACTGGTGCCACCTGGGTGGGGTTGGGATGTGGTGGCTGAAGCTCCCTTTATTTATTTATTTATTGTTATGTATTTGTTTTCTAAATTTTTAAAATTTTTATAAAGTTGTTCACAACATTTCATGACATTTCATATTCAAACACCAATCCCACCACCATTGCACCTTCCCATTAACATATTGTGAATGTTCTCACCCAAATCCCAAACCGTGTCCCCCAAAGCCGAACAAAACAGTTGATTTTGTATTGCTTGTTAGGAATAATCTGCTAAAAATGGTCCAATGAAGTTTCCTTAGAGGAAAGTGTGTGAAAATGGTTGTATTTCATGATGGAGCCATTAAGCCCTAGTATAAGAGATTACAGATGTGTTTGTTAAACCCAATCAAATGTTGTGCGCTACTATCAGTACGTCAGTGGTGTAGAGTATGAGAGGTTGTGCGGCTTTTAGAAAGTGCCTTCCGGCCCTGAGCTGTGTTCACACACACCGGTACCCCCTTCTTCCCTTGTTGCTTTTGTGCTTGGGATGTCCAGGGGTCACATGCCCTTGGCTCTGGGCTCACTGCAGGCCTAACACTTCAGTTGTGCTGCTCTCACGTAGGTGGTCAGGATGCACCAGATACTCATACTTTGTTTCCTTTGCGGTGGAGCAGGGGTCAGGGGGTCCCCAGTGGTCTTCAGGGACCCTGGGAGGATACTTGCCCAGAGAAGCAGGCCTGATAATTTGGTCCTCAAGCCCAGAAGTGTGGTGCCGTTTTGACAAAGGTGGTGGGGCCTCACACCTTCTGGGACTGTGCCCTGCCGCTTGGGACATAGCACCAGCCCAAGCAATTACTTATTTTCAGATCCTGACGGTTGGAAATAATGCTCCAGTAAACATGGGCTGGATGCATTCTTTTTTTTTTCTTTTTGGGTCATACCCAGCGATGCACAGGGGTTACTCCTGGCTCATGGCTCATGCACTCAGCAATTACTCCTGGAGGTGCTCAGGGGACCATATGGGATGCAGGGAATCGAACCCGGGTTGGCTGTTCGCAAGGCAAATCCCTACCTGTTGAGCTATTGCTCCAGTCCCTGGATATGTTCTTTTAATAAAATTAATGCTCTTGTATTTATATGCAACCCAATGTAGGATTATTGAGATTATTATTATTATTTTGTTTTAGAGATATATCCAGTAGTGCTCAGGGCTTAATCCTGGATCTGCACACAGGAATCATTTGGGGCAGACTTGGGGGACCATTTGGGGTACCAGAGACTGAACCCAGATTGGCTGAGTGCAATATAATGCCTTACTATATATATATATATGTTTAAGGTAAAAGGTAGGTAAAGGCCCTCCCGTTGATCGTCGATTTGCTCGAGCGGGCCCAGTAACGTCTCCATTGGAGACTTTGTTGTTACTGTGTCTGGCATATCGAATACTCTCGGTAGCTTGCCGGGCTCTCCAAGAAGGGCGGAGGAATCGAACTCGGGTCGGCCATGTTGGCCGCTTGTAAGGCAAATGCCCTACCCGCTGTGCTATCGCTCCAGCCCATATATATGTTTAAGAAGTTGTATTGGATCACTGTGAGATGCAGTTACAAACTTGCATGATTATGTTTCAGTCACACAATGCTCGAGAACCCATCTCTTACATTTTCCACCACCATTGTCCCACCCGCCACCCCCACCCCACCCCACTCCCTACCTCTGTGGCAGGTACAATCCTTCTTACTTTCTCTCTAATTTCGGGCATTATAATTTGCAGTACAGATACTAGGAGGCCATCATGTTAGGTCCTTGGTCTACTTTCAGCACACATCTCCCATCCTGGGCGATCCCTCCAAACCATCATTTACTTAGTGGTTCCTTTTTCATCCCAATTGCCTTTTCCCCCAGCACTTGAGGCCGGCTTCCAAACCATGGCATAATCCTCCTGGCTCTTATCTCTACTGTCCTTAGGTGCTAGTCTCATTATGCTACTTTATATTCCACAAATGAGTGCAGTCATTGTATATCTGTCCCTCTCTTTCTTTTTTTTTTTTAATGTGAGTACTTTTTTTCCCCCTTTTATCTTTTTTTTTTTTTTGATTTATTGAATCACTGTGGGAAAAGTTACAAAGCTTTCAGGTTTAGGTCTCAGTCATGCAAATATCAAACACATTTCCCTTTACCAATACTTATTTTTCACCACGAAAAACCCCAATAAACCCCCCTCTCAACCCTCCCAATGCCTGTGAGACAGATGAATTCTAGTTAACACTCTATCTACTTTGATTAGATTCACTGCTTTGACAAAAGATGCACCATTATTAGAGTTTACACCCCCAAATCAGACATGCTGAAAAGGCATTATGAAATAATTTGTTTTATACAGCTGGTCACAAGAATTAAACGATGCTATTGTGTGATTTTGGATTTCTGCTATTTTACTTATGAAGCCTGGAAATATTTCTGCTGAGAGTCAGAGAATTATGAGATTGGTGTCTGTGCTCTGGAGCCATGGCCGTGCCAGAGAGCTGCTCGTGGGGGGAAACTCATGACCTCGGTAGGGCGTGAAGGACTAGCTGGGAACGCCCCCCTTCCCATGAGGTTTCAGTCGCCCCATCACAACCGGCTCATACCTGGTTTTCCATAAAGGTCCAAAGCAGCTGCCATCTTTCTTTCCAGAGGGAAAAAGGCGGAAGGGAGCAACACTTTCCCTTTCCCCTCTGTGTCCCTCTCTTTCTGACTCATTTCACTTAGCATGATACTCTCCATGTCCTATCCATTTACATGCAAATTTCATCTCTTCTAACAGCTGCATACTATTCCATAGATGTACCAGAGTTTCTTTAACCAGTCATCTGTTCTTGGACACTCGGGCTTTTTCCAGATTCTGGCTATTGTGAACAATGCTGCAGTAAACATACAAGTGCAGATGTAATTTCTACTGTGTTTTTTTTTCATCTCCAGGATATATTCTCAGGAATGGTATTTCTGGGTGATATGGAAGTTCAATTTCTAGTTTTTGGAAAAATGTCCATATTATTTTCCAAAAAGGCTGGACCAGTCAGCATTCCCACCAACAATAAATGAGAGTCCCTTTCTTACCTACTATATTGTACTATCTCTCTGGCCTGGAATTCTTATTTTTAACTTGTTGGGACATTCCATACTGTTTTTAATTGTATTATTATTATTATTAATTTATTTATTAAGTTTTGGGGGTATATTAGGTGGTCCTCGGAGTTTACTATGTTAGGAATCACTTCTGGCAGTCTTGGGACCATCTGGGGTGCTAGGTATCCAACCTGGGTTGGTTGCATGCAAGGCAAATGCACTACCTGCTGTGCCATTGCTCTGGTCTCACTGCTTTTCATAATGGTGACACCAATTTGCCATCCAACCAATAGGGCTTATGTGTTCCCTTCTCTTCCCAAAGCCTGTTACTTCTTCTCCACCTTCACCTTTGAGGACCTCCCAAGCAGTGCTCAAGGGGCCCAGGGGCTATTCTCCACGACGTTCAGCCAAAGGGGGCTACATGGTTCACTGCTCTGGCCAGCGATGTGGTGTGTAGCCGTGCTTGGAGTCCTCCAGGGCTGTACCCAGCAGTACTCAGGGGACTGTGTGATGTCAAGAATTGAACTCGGTTCTTTGTACATCAAAGGCATGTGCCTGACCCCGCCCTCCTTTGCTTGTTCTGTCTTCCGAAGCAGTAGCCATCCTCACTCTTGTGAGTGGATGGATGCCTCTTTGCATCTCAGGACCGCCAGGTCCTGGAGTGGTCCCACCAGGATGATGCAGCATTCTCTTCCCCCTAGTCTCCCTGTCAACAGCCCGACTTCCAACTGCAGGCTTAGTCCCTTTGCTCTGTGGGAAACTCACCTCTGGCTTTTAGGGATCAGGGCATGATTGTCTGTGGCAGGTCACAACCCCCTCTGCAGCACATGACACAGCCCCCTTGTCTGCTCTAGCACTTTGATTCACGGGCATCTCCATGGAGGCGATGTGGCACTGTGTCCACTGGAGTCCTCTGTCCCACCCGCTGTCCTCCTGCTCTCACATTTGTGTTCCCACACGGTGCCATTCCTCGGGACCCTGCTGCTCCTGGGCCTTCTGGGATAAAACGCTGTTTTGGACAGGAGGATTGAGGAGTCAGTGAGGCTCTCTCTGTTCATGGGGTGCCCAGTCCTCCCTGGGACTCCCGCAGACTCTCCTTTCTGCACCATGAGTGGGATATTCCCACTAGACCCCCTTTCCCAGGTGTTGTTTGGGGCACTGAGCTGGTGGATGCCCAACAATGACCCCAGGGAGGTGTTAGCATCACCTCCAGGGCCGGCGGGAGCCTCCATGATCTGAATCGGCTCTTAAGAGACCTGGGATGTGGCTCAACAGTAAAGGGCACATTGTGCGTGCAAGAGGCCGGGGGTCGATTCCCAGCTGCAAAAGCAAGCAAACCAGAAGACCCTTTCCCAAATGAACTCCCATCCTGCTGCCTCAGTTCACAGCAGCAGTTGAACTGGTGTTCACCAGCTTCCAGAGTCCAGCTGCACCCCAGGGTGCTCCGGTGCTGGGGAACCCCTAGCTTGTTGGACTGTGGCCTGGGGTTCTGTGTGTGGTGTTGGGGCCTCTTCCTGATCCCCTGCATCACCATCTCCCACCTCCCTGGGGCTGAGAGCCATCTGGCATCCATCACCATAGTCTGGCAAGAGTGCCCCATCACCCCTTGGAAGCACATAGGTAGTAGGTCTGGAGGGGATTATGACTGTCCCACACCTGGTTTCCCATTGGGCACAGGACCTGACATGTGTGCCCCCTCCAGCCACCTCCCAGCACGAGTACCACCCAGAAGACAGTTCCCCCAAACTGGAACCCAAATTCCTTCCCCGGGGAAGAGGCAGGTGCCTTTGTGCTGGAGAATGAGCTTCACCCTGGGGGTCTTCCATGTGCTCGATCAAACTGCTCCATCCCAGACCCATGCAGAGATTTGAGAACCGAACTCACCAGCCAGGCTCTGAGCTTTGGGCAGGGCCAGGCACCATGGCTCCAAGTCAGGATAGTCAATGGGCCCTGCTCAGAGGAGGCGCACACCACCAGTACCTTCTTGTGGACCAGGGGTCTGGGCAGTCGGGGTGGCTGTGAGTCCCCTGGGGGTGGGGAGCAGCTCCTGGAAGGAGGAGGGTATCTGACCATGGAGCTGGCCCCATCTGTGGCACCCAGCCTGGACTGGGCCCCCAGAAAGCCTGAGAGCCTGCTGGCTTGAGGGGTCTGGTGTACATCTTCCTCCTCCCTTTCTCCTCTGCCTGGAGGGGACTCACTGGGTCCTTGTACTCTGCTCTTCCAGCCCAAGGGGGCTGACCGGAAACAGAAGACAGACCGGGAGAAGATGGAGAAGAGAACTGTTCAGGAGAAGGAGAAGTACCAGCCATCCTACGAGACCACCATCCTCACAGAGGTGAGCTGGCTGCATGCCCCCTGAGCTCGTGGGCACCTGCTGCCATGGAGCAGCCAAGGGTAATGTGGCTGGAGACAGGCGTGGGACCATCTCCTGTCTCTGAAGAACCAGCTTCCCAGGGCACCTGTTCTAGTGTGTGGTACAGGGTCAGGCTCAGTGTCCAGGGTGGTTCTTGGTTGTCAGGGGCACTGCCCCCAATCATTTACCCATGCTTGCTGCAGATCCGTGCTGTATTCACATGGTCCTGAATATGAGAGCGTGTGAGCATTGTCAGAGACCAACTCCTTGGCCCCTTCCAGCTCACCATTTCCCCCTCTTCCCGGGTAGCTGCTAGTCTGTTCTCCCTGTATCTGTCCTGACTTTGTCTACAAATTCTCAACACTTTTGTTGTTGTTGTTGTGTATTTATTTATTGACCTTTCCTCTTTTTTTTCTTTCTTTTTTTCCCTTTTTTTGGGCCATCCCTAGCACTTGCTCAAAACTTACTCCTGGCTCTGTGTTCTGGGCGTCATTCCAGGTGAGATGAGCTGGTGGGACTCAAGGATGCCCTGTGTGGTGCTAGGGATAGAACAGAGGTCAGCCACTTACTTGCAAGGCAAGAGCCTTACTTGTTTTGCTATCTCTTTTGCCTCCTTTTTTTTTTTGGCGGAGGGGTCACACCCGGCCATGCTCAGGGGTTACTCCTGGCTCTTCACTCAGGAATTACTCCTGGCAGTGCTCAGGGGACCATATGGGATGCTGGAATTCGAACCTGGATTGGTTGCAAACACCCTACCCACTGTGCTATCGCTCCAGCCCCTCCTTTTTGGTTTTTGACTCTTTTTTCTTGTAGCACTGTAGCACTGTCCTCCCGTTGTTCATCGATTTGCTCGAGCGAGCATAGTAACATCTCCATTGTGAGACTTGTTGTTGCTATTTTTGGCATATAGAATACGCCATGGAGAGCTTGCCAGGCTCTGCTGTGCTGGCGGGATACTCTCGTAGCTTGCTGGGCTCTCCGAGGGGGACAGAGGAATTGAACCCGGGTCAGCTGCGTACAAGACAAACACCCTACTTTTTTCTTGTCACTGTCACTGTCACTGTCCTCTTGTTGTTCATCGATTTGCTCTAGCGGGCCCAGTAACATCTCCATTTTTTGAGACTTGTTGTTACTGTGTTTGGCATATTGAATACGTCATGGGTAACTTGCCAGGCTTTGCTGGCGAGATATTCTGGGTAGCTTGCTGGACTCTCCGAGAGGGGTGGAGGAATCAAACCCGGCTCGGCCGGACTGGCTACGCGCAAGGCAAAACACCCTACCGCTTTGCTAGACCTTAAAATTGTGTGAGTTATCTTTCCCTCTTTGCTTTGACTCTTAGGAGATGCAGAAGACACATACTAAATGGTGCCTGGTCTGCAGCCTCTATGTTAGATCTCTTGGCAGCCACATGTGATTTGTGAATTGTCCCAGGAAAAGCAAGACCCTGGTCCATGTGGGTCAAAGAAGGGTGGGTGTGGAAGGGGCCGTGGCTCCCTGCTTTGGGTGCTTGCTCACAAGGGTCAGAGGAGCCAGCCTCAGCGGCTTAGTAGCTCTAGCTCCTCCCAAGAAGCTCCTCCTTCACCTTGCCCTGTGCTCTCTGGTTGCAGTGCTCGCCTTGGCCTGACGTGGCCTACCAGGTGAACAGCGCCCCGTCCCCAAGCTACAACGGTTCTCCGAACAGCTTCGGCCTCGGCGAAGGGTACGTCCGACCTTTCTCCCTTTGGATTCCCTGGGATGCAGGTGGCTGTAGGTCCCTTTCTCAGTCTTCCTCTATGAGTCCTGCATCAGCATGGGCTTCAGATGCCTCAACATCTATTTATGACCATATTTTGGTATGCACACAGCTCTGGGAAAAGTACCAGTTGAGTACTTTATCCAACGTTATCCAGGGGCTTCTGTAAATAAGGTCTGGTGGGAAGTACCCCAGAATCCATCTCCCCCTGTGTGCACACATGTATACACACACACACACACACACACACACACACACACACACACACACACACACCCCAGCTCCAGTTAAAGCAGGCTGGCCTTCAGGAATGTTAGGTGTCAGGGTCATCTCACCAATTAGCCACCACTTCCCTTCCCTGTGCCTCAGGACAGAAGGCCTCTCTCTGCCATTCATGAGACTGGGGGCCCCAAGGAGGTAGCTGTTTGGAAAGCTGAGGGCTCCCGGGTTGTGAGAGGCCCTTTTGGAAGTCCTTGTGCCCAGTTCCTAGATGATGAGGGTCAGTTCAGGACCCACCCTGCCTGGACTTCATTCGCCCTCTTACTGCTGGTCGCACCGCTATGTAGACGTGTAGGACACACTGACTCCAAGGAGACAAGAGTGCAGGGCACGTCCCAGGCTGCTTCACCTCTGCAGAGCCAGAGAGAACCTCAGTGTGGTTTCAGGGGTGCATATGGAGCCCCCTAGTCGCTTAAAGCCCCTGTAGGGCAGACTCAGCTTTACTAATAGGAAAGTGAAAATGTCCATGAACTCCATTTGACTGGGTGTGGGGACTTGGGAGACAGGGAGATATGAGAGAGGTGTCCTGTTTATTATTCACTTTTGGTGGTGGGGGCGTTTGGGCCACACACTGCCATGCTCAGAGCTTATTCCTGAATCTGCTTAGGAGTCATACTGTTGGTGCTTGGGGGACCATGTGAGACGCCGGGGATCAAACCCAGGTCAGCTGCACACAAGGCAAGCGGCCTAACTGCTGTACTATTGCCCGGGTCCCTATTACTTGCTTTTTAATTTCTAAAATTTCCTTATTTGGTGGGTAGGTTGGGGCGCACGAGAGGGTGTTGAGGGTTTTTTGCTGCCTCTGCTCAAAGGTCATTCCTGGCAGTGCTCAGGAGATCACATGAGGTGCTGAGGATCAAATCAGGGTCAGCGGCATGCAAGACAAAGCACTTTAACCCCTTTACTGTCTCTCTGGTCCCAAGAGGCAGCTTAGGAGTCAGGCAGCCCCATTCTGAAATACCCACCTTCTCAGGTGGCAGGGGGTGGTGACAGGCCTTACTTCCTTCAGCACCTACCTCCATACAACAAAGAGATTTAGAATTCTAGAATGCTGGAGAGATGGGACAGGGGATAAGTTGCTTGGCTTGCCAACAGCCAGCCCCAGTTTCATTTCCAGTGCCACATACGGTCCCCTGAGCACAGGCAAGAGTAGTCACTGGACAATACCTGGTATGGCCCTCAATCCCCACCTCTCCAAAAAAAAAAAAAAGGAAAAAAAAATCTAAGAATCACATGTGCAGGATCAGAACAGGGCAGGAGTCACGTGAAAAAGACGTAGCATTCCGGGACACTGATTAAACTGCAGCTGCTCTTCTGGGTGCTGGGCTCAGAACTACCCAAATGGGTCTTTTTCTGCTGGTGGTAAAATATACCGCATATCAGCCGCACATGCTAGGGGAAAAGACAGCTCAGATAGAGAAGGGAGGACCAAATAAAAGGTGTTGGGAGGATCCTCCCAGGATGGGAGATGCATGCTGAAAGTAGGCTATAGACCAAACATGATTGCTACTCAATGCCTCTTTTGCAAACCACAGCACCCAAAAGGAGAGGAAGAACAAAAGGGAATGCCCAGCCACAGAGGCAGGGTGGGATGGGGGAGATGGGGGGTGGGAGGGATACTGGGATCAGTGGTACTGGAGAATGGGGACTGGTGGAGGGATGGGTACTCAATCATTGTATAACTGAAACCCAAGCACAAAAATTTGCAAATCTACAACTGTACCTCATGGTGTTTCACTAAAAATCTAATATATATATATATCATGTGAAATTTGCCACATGAACCATTCCTAAGTGTCTGTGGTACTAAGTGTATTTCTCTCGTAACATCACCCTTTAGAGAGAAGGTGAAGTTTTCTACTCCATTGTGGGGGCCATTCCTGGGGAGTGGAGGAGGAGCCCCAAGGCAAGCAATCCTAGAAATCCGACCCAGGGCTTCACATGAGCAAGGCTACTGGCTCCATGGCTGAGCTCCACTGTTGGGTTTTTTTTCTTTTTGGGTCACACCCAGTGATGCACAGTGGTTATTTCTGGCTTTGCACTCAGGAATGAATCCTGGCGGTGCCCAGGGGAACCATATGGAATGCTGGGAATTGAACCCGGGTTGGCCGCGTGCAAGGCGAACGCTCTATGTGCTGTGCTATCACTCCAGCCCTCCGCCGGTGATTTTATAAACGTCTCTCAGGGTGCTGGAGTTGGGGCCTCTGCTAAGTGAGCTCCTAAGGCGTGTTGGTGTGCCTGCCTCTGTGTACAACCAGGAGAACGTCTTCCCTGGGCATGATGCCAAAGTGTGGGCATTACTTCACTGCAGGATCATGCCCCAAAGGACTCCTTTGCCCTCCCGATGTCACTGCACAGGGAAAGTGGTTGCCCTTTTGTCCAGCCTGAGTCTAGGTGTCCTGGGGCACTGTGGGGCCCCGTTTCTCAGGAGAGAGAGTGCTCCATGGGCTGAGCGTGCTGTGCATGTAGGCAGCCTGAACCCTCCCTCCAATACTAAATAAAGGAAAGGACAAACACCTTGTTGTTGTGGCTCAGAGAGAAACTGAGTAGAAACGGAATGCGGGTCGAAACAGTCCCAGCACCTCAGCTGTCCTCAGTAGCGCAGTGTCATTTATCAGAACTTACTGTGAACCACATTTATTTGCCTGCCTTTGTCTGACTTGGGAAATTTATTTATTTTTTTGGCCTTTTGGGTCACACCCAGCAATGCTCAGGGGTTTCTCCTGGCTCTGCACTCAGAAATCACACCTGGGGGCTGGAGTGATAGCACAGTGGGTAGGGTGTTTGCCTTGCATGTGGCCGACCTGGGTTCGATTCCCAGCATCCCATATGGTTCCCTGAGCACTGCCAGGGGTAATTCCTGAGTGCATGAGCCAGGAGTAACCCCCGTGTATTGCTGGGTGTGACCGAAAAAAAAAAACAAAAAAAAAGAAAGAAAGAAAAAAGAAATCACTCCTGATGGTGCCCGGGGGAATCTATGGGATGCAGTGGATCGAACCGGGTCGGCTATATGCAAGGCAAACTCCCTGACCACTGCACTATCATTGTCACCCCTGACTTGGGGAACTCTGGGGGACCCACTCATTGCAGCCCAGTTGCTACACTTGGGCAGAGGGAAAGGCGGGGACCAGGGGGTATAGATAGCTGTCACTGTGGTCCACTAGTGTCCTCCTCGCTTATGCCATTGTCTCTTTCTTTGCAGCAACAACTCTCCGACCCACCCAGTGGAGGCCTTGCCCCTGGGCACTGATGTAAGTGTCTGGGTGGCCTGTCTGGCTCCCTGTCCCTTTGTAGAGCCCTGAGCGGTCCTTTCAAGTCCCCTCCCTTTTTCCCTCCCCCCGCAGCACCTGCTCCCGTCAACCTCCATTCAGGACGCCCAACAGTGGCTCCACCGCAACAGATTCTCACAGTTCTGTCGACTCTTTGCCAGCTTCTCGGGTGAGTTCACCTCTGCTGCTGTGTTATTATCCCAGAAGGGGCTGTCTGGAGGGACCGTGCAGGAGGTGAGATGCTTGTACCATCTAACGGTTTGCTGGTTTGCTGAGCACCTCCAGGGGTCCCTCTTGAGCACAGAGCCTGAGCACTACAGGCTGTGGCTCAAAAATACCCCCCCCACACACGCACATGCACACACGCACATACATACACATCCCTTCCAATTTATTCTACATTGCAGAGAGAGAGAGAGGAGAGAGAGAGAGAGGTGGTACCTGCTACAGAGGCAGACAGCGGTGGAGGGTGGTTTGGGAGCAGGGAGGGAAACTGGGGACCCTGGTGCTGGGAAATTACACTGATGGGGGCATGGGATCTCTGGCTCTGTGCTCAGGGATCATTCCTGGTGGGTTTGGGGGGCCATACGGGGTGCCAGGGATCTATGCAGGGCAAGTGTCCGACCCATTCCACTTTCTTTTTGGTCCCAAATTTCTTTCTTAAAATCAGGACTAGATTAATAATACAATAGGTAAGGCACTTTCCTTGCATGCAGCAGACCCAGGTTCGATTCCCTATAACCACATGTGGTTGATTTCCTGAGCCCCACTGGGAGTGATCCCTGAGTGCAAAGCGAGGAGTAAGCCCTGGGTACCGCCAGGTGTGGCCCCAGAGCCAAATATCAAAGCTCTGGGGATTTTGGAAAAACTTGACAATACCCTCCCTGCGGGATCTGCCCTCAGAGCCTGGGGCCCGTGGATTCTCCTGGGCTGGGTACCATTCAGCTACAGTTCAGCATACTCAGAACGCCACTGGGTCCTTTCCCAGCAAAGTGCGGGAGTGAAGTAACAGGCAGCAAGCAAAGCTGCTTCTTTCTTCTTTAAAGAGTTTCTGAAAATACCTGTATTGCATACCATAGTGCCTAAAATGAGAGAGAGAGAGAGAGAGAGAGAGAGAGAGAGAGAGAGAGAGAGAGAGAGAGAGAAGAGAGAAGAGAGGTGCCTGCCACACAGCCAGGCAGGGGTGGGGGGATGGTTTGGGACAGGGGAGGGAAGCTGGGAACTGGGGACACTGGTGCTGGGATATTACACTGGTGGAGGCATGGGTATTGGAACATTTTATGACTGAAACCCAATCATGAACAGTTTTATTTTTTTAAATTTATTTTTATTGAATCACTGTGAGATAGTTATAAAGCTTTCATGATACTCTCCATGTCCATCTACTTCTAAGCAAATTTCATGACTTCATTTTTCCTAACAGCTGCATAGTATTCCATTGTGTAGACGTACCAGTTTCTTTAACCAGTCATCTGTTCTTGGGCACTCAAGTTGTTTCCAGATTCTGGCTATTGTGAATAGTGCTGCAACGAACCTACAGGTGCAGATGTCACTTGTACTGTGTTTTTCTTGCACCCTTGGGATATATTCCCAGAAGTGGTATTGCTGGGTCATATGAAAGCTCAATTTCTAGTTTTTGAGTAATGCCCATATCGTATTCCAGAAATGCTGGATCAGTCGGCATTCACACCAGGAATGAAAGAGAGTCCCTTTCTCCCCACATCCATGCCAGCACTTGTTATGAACAGTTTTATAATGCTCTATCTCATGATGATTCAATAAAATAAAAATTTAATATTAAGAAAAAGGGATTTTGAAGCCCTGGCTAAGGGGTCCAACTGATGAAAATCCTCAGGGGCCTCCGGGGGACATAAAGAAGACTGAGCACTGAATCTTGCCACCAAAGCGAATCAGTCTCAAGGGACAGGGAACATAGATGTCACCATCCTCTCAGTGACATCTGTGCCTGGGGAAGACAGCAGCATTCAGGGCCGGGAGAGGGATAAGTGCCCCGAGCATGTGCTTGCATGCAAGGTGTCACCCCTTCCTCCGCCCTACACACACACACCACTGGGTCTCCTGAGAGTGGACCCAAGCACTGCCTATGTAACCCCCAAAACAAACAAACAAAACAAAGCAACACGCAGTGTCCCCTCTTGGCATGACTATTCTGAGAATGCCCTCAGTGTCAGGGGTGGCAGTCACAGCAGTCAGACAGGGTCCCTGTCCCATGCATCAACTTTCCACCTCCCAGCAGTATGACTGACAGAGAGGGTGGGGCCCGAGGAGGTGCCTGGCCAGCCAGCGGAGTGGGGCAGGGTGCTGACTGCAGTCTGGAGTGGGTTGGTTGCTAGGAAACTCACTGTATCCTCAAGCGAAGGCTGGAAGGAGGCGAGAGGGTCAGCAAAGTGGGTCCGGGGGGTGGGGCAAGTCTTCCCAGAAGAGAAAAAGTGCAAAGGCTAAAGATGGGTGCCTACCCTTTGTGCAGAGGACCTGGTGAGGGTGCCCAGTGCCCTGCATAAGGTCAGAGAGCACTGGAACGATTCCTGTGTCCATCAGCAGAGAGAGGGCATGTGAGCCACAGCAGATTCATGCAGTGAAGAGAATGGAAGAATCGGAATCCTTCTTCTATCATAATTACAATTATCTATCACTATCTATTATAAATTCTTACTATTGCATAGGAATAAATGGGCTAACAGTCTCTGTGACTCCGCATTGAGCCCCTTGCCAAGAGTTGCAGGGTGGGGTGGGGGTGCCCAAAATGTTCCATCTGTTGACTGGGGGGAGCAGCCTCTCTGAGAACCTTAGCTGCCTATGTTGGGTGCATGGCTCCTTCCGCCCATAAGCTTTTACTTCCACAAACCAAGTCCCTGGGGTCAGTGATGCATACAGAGGTGATGGCCGCTCCGGTCTTCCATGCTTGAAAAGCACAAGGGCAAGCTGACAGGCGTTGGCCATAAGGATCAACCAGCTTCTGCCAACTCCCACCCTCCTGAATTCTGTGGACACTGTCTCTCAGTTTCTGCAGCTTCCAGGCTAAAGTCTTAGGCTATCTAAGCTCTTCACTTTCATATCCTCTCTTTCTCCCCCAACTAAATGCCCAGGCCTGTCCCCGATCCCCAGGCCCTTGATGTGGGGTTTTGCAGATGTCCAAGGATGGAGCCTTTTCTTGGTGTTCACATATAACCAGCTGCCCTGTTCACCTGCACAGGTGCTGATTTACTAAAGATGTCTCGAGATGATTTGGTCCAGATCTGCGGCCCCGCAGATGGGATCCGGCTCTTCAATGCCATCAAGGGCAGGTGGGTGTTGGTGTCCAGCATTCGCAAGGAATGGAGGAAGCTCATTCCTCTCTCAGTGCTGAGAGGGACATATGGTGTGGCAGGGGAGTGAGCCCCTGGGATGGAGAAGCACTACTGACCACCGCTGACCTCAGGGTGATGGAAGCCTTGGTCCCCGGATCTCAGTTCCTTATCTATTTCCCTGGGTTCTCAGGTGCCTTCATAGTCTTGGGCTTGAAGTGCCTCCTCCAGGTAGGGAAAGGAAATGGGGTGGGTTACTCAGCCCCATACAGCGGTCTTCAGGGCAGTGCTGTGTCAAATGGAATTTCCTGCCACGTGGCAATGTTCAGTACAGTAACACTGGCCACATGTGGCCAGAAAGCACTTGATCCGAGGCAGATGCAACTTCTGAATTGAGTTTAAATTTTACTTAATGCAGTTTTTGTAGCCATTAATGGACAAGCACAATTCTGCAGTGAGAGAATACTGTTGGATTTTGCACATCCCTCCTGTCACTAAATGAGTGACAGTTTGCATTTCTGCAGTCCTTTTTTCTCTTCCTTTCTGAGTTTTCACTGCTGGAATAGAAAAATTCTGTGTTCTGGGACGGTCTGAAACATTCTGGAACAACTGAGCTTGGTCTCCCACATCTTCTGTTTATTTCCTCTCCCCCTGCAGGAATGTGAGGCCAAAGATGACCATTTATGTTTGCCAAGAACTGGAGCAGAACCGAGTACCCCTTCAGCAGAAGCGGGATGGTGGGGGTGATAGCAGTCTCTGTGGTGAGTTGTGGGGGAGCCCCTACTGGGGGGCAGAGGAATGAAAGAAGAACAGAACCTACACCTCTCCCTGAGAATACTCCTCCTTCCCCATATCATGTCCAGATAGTTTTTTGCTAATCTTCATCCTGAATTGAGGATTATGTTGTTATTGGTTTTGGGATCCTACCTGGATGTGCTCAGGCCTTATTCCTGCCTCTGTGCTCAGGAAAAGACTGTTAATAGTACTGAGGATCAAACCAGGGACAGTCACATGCAAGGCGGGCAACCTCCCTGCTTTATTATCTCCCTGACCCCTAAATCAAAACATTTAAAGAAGAGATTATCTGTCAGAATATCCACTCCAGTTACCAAATCTCTAGGAAAAAAATAAAAAACAGGGGTTATGTCCCCCATAGCTACTTAGGTGTTGTGGTTGAGCTGGGAGTTGGCACCTTGTTTCTAGTACCCAGGCCCATTGGGTCTTTTTTGTTTGAGTCTTTGCTAAACAAGAACTATAGAGTAGAGCTGGTCTTCCTTGGGAATGTGGAAACTTGTTTGGCTGTTTTGAGGCAGGTTGGTGAGGCAGAGGACACTGGCTTTGGAGTGGTTGACCCTGATTGTGGTGCTAGCCATGCCCCCTGTTACTGACCGCATGGCCTTGGGCAGAGGATCTGCACTCAGCCTCTGTGTGTAAAATAAAGACAATGCCTGCCTAGTGGCAGTGTGGGGATTTTCAGTGGGATGATGCGGAGGCGGCTCCCTGCCTCTGAGCAATGCTGAGCTGAGAGTCACACCCCCATGGGCCCCGTTTGACTCTGCCTGCAGGTCAGGAGGAGTGCCCAGCAAGCTCCTGTTCCTCTGTTCCACTTCCTTGCTTCCTCTAGTTAGAACTGTGGAAAATGGGGGAAGCGGAGGCAGGGTGCTTTTAACTGCCCCACGCATTGTCAGTGGCAATATTAGGATCCAGATACCCAGACCCTGGCTGCCGGCTTCCCAGCCCTCACTCTGGTCTCTGTCCATCTCTGCTGACTGTCCAGCTCCTCCCTGCCGGCTGTTCAGCTCTTGGCAGGTGAGGGACACACCTAAGACTGCTGGGGTGGGGGGAGTGCACGTGGAAGGGCACAGGGAGCCTTGAGTTAACCTCACTGCTGCGGCCGGTCATCCTGGGGACTGCCCCAGCACACTGCATAGGCTCTGGGGTAGTGGGGAGATCCTAGAACTTGTTTTCCCGTGTGTGGCACAGCGGAGTTTGAACAAAGGATTTGCTCCTTCCAGAGCCTCTTATTCCCCCCAGAGTTGTCTCCTGACTAAGCAAAGCAAAACAAAACACTTATTGAGGAGAGGCATCCCCCGAGCAGTGGCTGATTGACCTTCTGCTGGCTCTCAACGCTTCTGGTGGCCGCAGTGTGCAGCTGGGAGCACGGAAGGCAGGCGATAGACGGGTACAGCCAAAGGGGCCCATCTCGAGTCCTCCATCCTTTCTGCAGAGCCTAATCTGAGTTGCTTGAGGAATAAGATCAGCAAAAGTGGAACTTCCTCTAAAAAGTTGGCAGGTGGGGGGTGCGGTGGGAGGTAGAAGAAAAGTTACAGGGGCAGGCATGTGACTCCATGGTAATGCATTTGTCTTACATATGTGAGGTCTTGGGTCCAATATCTGGCACAGCAAAGTAAAACAATGGAAGGGAAGCACATGGAATTTTGCTACAAAAAGAGATCTCAGGGAGGCCAGATAGTATAGTAGGTAGAGCTTTTTTCTTGCACGTGGCTGACCCAGGTTTGATCCCCAGCACCACATACAGTCCCATGAGCACCTCCAGGAGCGATCCCTGAACATGTCTAGGAGTAAGCCCTGCAAGATGAGGCCCCAAAACAACAAAGAAAGAGGGGAATCTTATGGAACAGTCTTGGCAGGGCCTATCCTAGGTCTGTGCCAGTTATCATATCATATATATCAAATATATGAAATGTTATATATCGTGTGTGTGTGTGTGTGTGTGTGTGTGTGTGTGTGTGTGTCCCTTTGGAAGGGAGTACGAGATGAGATTTTTGAACCAAGGTTTCCTTGATTGAGGGAGAAGCCTGGAAACTCATTTAGGTTTTGCTTTTGAAGAACATGCATTCCCCCTAACATTGGATCAGGTCACCTGTGGGATTTTCCCAGGTCACCATTGGGATTTGCTCCTCCCTAGCTGCCTTGGGTGTTGTGTAAAAAGCATATTCAGCCTCGTGGCAGCTTTTCCCCTGTGGATGGGCCACACGGAGGCCCGGCACCTGATCACTCAGCTCGTGGTGGGGTGCCCATGGCAGTCAGAGAGCCTGCAAAGTCGTGCAGGGATGACGCTTCCAGAAGGGCTGGGGAGGCGCCCGCCATGGGCTGTGGTCTGTGGAAGACCCCCGTCTCCCCTCCGCAGTGTATCACGCCATCTTCCTGGAAGAGCTCACCACGGTGGAGCTGATTGAGAAGATCGCCAACCTGTACAGCATCTCCCCACAGCACATTCACCGAGTCTACCGGCAGGGACCCACGGGCATCCACGTGGTGGTGAGCAATGAGGTGAGCCCAGTGGGCCGGCATGGGCGAGGGGACTTGGGGATAGACAGCAGGCCTGTGCCAGGAAACACCCCGTGGGGTTGGCAGTGCCCAGGGTCCCAAGGTGGATACTGGTTTCACCTCGTGCCTCTCACGCTCAGCCTTTTGGACCCGCTGGAGATCATGAGGGAGAGTGTTCAGAGCCTTCTGGCTGGGTTTTTGGGGAAGCGGAGATAGGGGTAAGGTTTGGGCCACACTTGGGATGTGCTCAGGCCTTACTCCTGGTGCTTCTATTGGTGCTGGGGATTGAACCCAGGTCCCCTGCATGCAGAGCCTTCCCCAATGGACTGTCTGTCTCTCTGGCCCTTTCTAAGCCTTTGGGCTGGTAGTGGTTGAAGATCTGCCGTGACCCCATTCTTAGCCAGTTGTTTGCCAGGAGCCAGAAACACCTGTACCACCATCCTCAGTGTCCTTCTGGGTGGAGGTGATGGTGTGATTCTTCCCCATCATCTCCCCATGGGAGTGTTTACTGTGTGCCTCTGTGAGTGTCGCTTGTAAAATCTCCACAAAGCTCTTGCTATTCAAGTATCTGCCTTTTGCTAGTTTTGTTGCTGAATCAGAACTCCTCCCTGGGCGTGATTTCCACATTCATCAGTTTGGGGCCACACCTGGAGGTGCTCTGGCATTACTGCTGTTCTCCTGACTGCACACAGGAATTACTCCTGGTGATGCCCAGAGGACCATGTGGGATGCCAGGGATCGAACCCGAGTCAGCTGCATAAAAGGCAGGTGCCCTACCTGCTGTATTATTGCTCCACGCCCTGCTTTTTTTCTTTTTTCTTTTTTTTGAACCTCATTTTACAGATGAACAAAATGAGGCCCAAATTCCCTCCCACGAGAATCAAAGTAGAATCCTCAGGAGAGGTGACCTGCCCCTGGGCAACAGGCAGTTATCCACAGCAAGAAAAACGTGTCACTGTGCAATTCTGAGAAAATTCAGTGTGTGGCAAGACCAAAGCTAAGACTGACCTGAGCCCTTGCAACCTTTGCAATTGCTCTGGGGCCCTGTGGGAAGTTCCTTCCCCAGTTTGCCCAGTGCCCTCAAGAACAGGCAGCCGAGCAAATGAAGCAGAGAAGAGAACTCCAACAAATGCCACCTCTGCAAAGTAGGCCATTCTTAGTCCCCCAAGTCTCCTTGCTTTTTAACCCAAATCAATTGGAAACCTTTGGCTCTTAATTGCCCGGAGTGCTGGAGGCAGCCTGGCCAGGCGAGGAGCCGGCCCCTGGGGTGCAAGGGCATTTAATTAAACAAGGGAGTTACTGATTAAGCCTGTTGTGGGCTCTGCTTAGGTCTTTGCAGGTCCTCAGTATAGAATAAATGTACTTCACGCATCATTAGGTGCTGCAGGGAGGGGCAGGGGTCAACAGGTGGTGGATTGGCAAGATTTGGGGCAATAATCTGGGGCAGGCAATAAAAATGTAAGCTGCATTTTTTTCCTTTTACTTTGGAAAGGATTGTGGTCTGGTGTGTGTTGTATTTCTGCACATCTTTCATATGCTTTAAATGGAAAATGTGAGATATAGCAGACAAATACACAAAAATATACAAATATACAGAAAGTATATGAAGCTTATTTGTACAGTTCAAAGACTAAGAAAAGTGCCCCCAAATATTCACATGTGGGTGTGCATATTGTTATGTTAGACGCCCTTTGATAGGCTGATCTCCTATTCTGCCCTGTCCCTTGATGGCTAGTCTGAGTTTAGTAGTCACCATTCCCAAACATGGTCTGCTGTTACCTCCTTTAAACCTAAGTGGGATCATCCTGTTTGCAGCCACTGCTCCCTCCTTCTCCTCATCCCATTCTGTGCCATGTCTCTGAGGGCCACGCGTGTCAAGGCAGGTGACTGGAGGTCATGGCACTGCTAAACACACAGCAATCTGTCCACGTCTGTACCGTGTTGGTCACTCTGGATGGACCCAGGCTGTGTCTGGTCCTTGCCCCGAGAAACCTCACAGCACTCAGCATTCCCACTGGGTATCTATCCGAGGTGGCCGTTGGGAAGCACCATCAGTTTAGTGACCGCTGCCTTCTCTGGGCCAACCGGACACTTCTAACTGGCACCTGGAAAACAACTGTCTGGGGGCAGGGAGTGTGGGCATCTGCTTCTTAAACTTCTTCAGCATATTGAGATCCCACATGTGGTTCCGTAACTGAAAAATAGTTAGAGTCTAAGACTTCTGACCACGCGACACTGCAAAATGGATTTGATTGCTCACACGTGTCACAAACACTGAGGCGTTTCTGGCAGTGCTTCAGTGAGCCGTGCATGTAGGGGCGCGAGTGGGGTAAACGAATGTCAGAAGGCCGGCTTTGGGACATCTGCCGGTGGGAGATGTGTGGTGGGCCACCCTAGGTCCTCTGGACGGACGGGCCACAGCTGAGACCCCCCTCCACCTGGTCCTATTGTTTCTCATCCTGGTTAATACACATAGCTGCTCATCAAAACAACCCCACTGTGCAGGGAGGGCTTGGGGCAGAAATAAGAGCTCGGCTTGCCAAGGTCGCCTGGCAGGCTTAGGAGAACTCCTGCAGAGAGGTGGCTGGTGAGTAATGCTTCAAGTCCTGCCACATTTGTGGACACAGGGAGTGGCACTTTATAATTGGCCCTGCTAAGGCTCTGATACATGGAACCCAGGGAACCTGCTAATTACCTAGTTTTTTTTTAAAATTATTACCACTTTAATTTTCTCTCTCTGCTATCACACACACACGCATGTCCATTATAGAGATTGGAGGATTCAGTACCAAGGGGAAAACAGGCAAACAAACAACCTTCAGTTTCTTATTAAATGTCCATATCTGACTTACTTTCCAGGTTCTTTTCCTTTCAGTATTTTGTTACTACAGAGAAATGATTGTTTTGTGCATTTGCTTTGATTTTTTTTTTTTCCGGTGAAAATTCACTATGACAGCATCTCATACCTGTGGAAGCCCCGGGCCCTTTTTTCTCCTGGCTGAGTCATGAGTCACTGAGACACTCTGTGCACTCTGAGCTCATTACTAAAGGGGCTGATCTCTCTTTTGCCCTTCAGATGGTGCAGAATTTCCAAGATGAATCGTGCTTTGTCCTCAGTACCTTAAAAGGTAAGTCCCCCCCCCCCCCCGCCTCCACCACCACCACTCACCCCTTGGCCATTCTTATTGAATTATAGAGTGGGGTCTAAGCCCCTATGTTGTTGGGAGTGGTGGGGTAACCTCACCTTTCTGCATTTCTGACTCCAAGGGTATGTCACCTGGAAATGCTCTCTGGAGAGAAGGAAACAAAACTACCCATCATATCTAACTCTGGGAACAGATTTGGGCTCCCAAGGTCACTTCTGAGAGGGACTTCCCTATCAGACAATGGTGACTTCGTGAACATAGGCTGGATAGAAGAGAGATGCAGTACAGTTTTTCTAGAACAGGGGTTTTGCCTCTTCTCCTCCTGAGAGGGCCATTTGGATATTTATAACATCATTTGTGGGCCGTACACTGTAAGCAAACAGGTCGCAGACAGCTGATGAACAGCCTAAGAACATGTCCTGTCCTATACCAGGGCCAGACCTTGTATCTGCAGACCTTAAACAGTCCTTGGGCGAGACACTGCTCAACTCTGTTGGAAATAAGGGTATCCCAGCAGCTCCAGGGGAAAGACGGTCATGGAGTCTGCAGGCCCTGTGGATTGGACTTGGGGTCTGGGGTTGGCATGGAGTGTCTGAGGAAGGTCTCTGAGGAAGCTGCTATGGCGGAGTAGGGAGAGGTCAGCTGTGCACTTCCTCGGGGCCAGGCGAGTTTCTGGAGTATGTCAGCATTAGAAGCTGACCAGCTGGGCTGTAGACCTTGCACCTACATAGGCGAAGGCATAGGTCATTTCCACCCATTTTCACCAAAGATGGATGGGGAGGTCTACAGAGCTCGGTGCTCTGAGAATTGAAACTGTCCAGAATCTGTTTTGGACGACTTAGGCCCTTTGGTCCTTGGACCTTGCGTTGTGTGTGGTAGCAAGGCCAACATATACAAACCAAAACTAAATCCAGCAGATAGACATACCTGTTGACATCCCATGCCCCACCCCCCTTCACCTGCATGCTTGACTTTGCCGTTCTCTGCTCATGTGGGTGGCAGAGCTTCCACTGGGATGCCAGCACTGCGTGTGTACAACCCCTCCCCCACCCCGTGCCCCACTGCCCATGACACATCCTGTGTTTCTCTCTTTTGCAGCCGAGAGCAATGATGGCTACCACATCATCCTGAAATGTGGCCTCTGAGCAGACCGGGAGCGTGCCACTGCCTCCGACCCCAGCCCCACACACCCCCTTGGATGTAGACATGGCACCGCCCCAAAAGCCGAAAACTCACCCAGTGAGTGAGCTGTGGCCAGGAGGGTCCGGCTGTCCAGAAGCCCCAGCCAGGAGGCCACAGCCACCAGCAGATGCAAAGTCTCAGATGCACAGAACGCTGATAGCTCCTCTCCTTTCCCCTCAGCCTCCGGCCTTTAATCATCCCGTTCCTTTCCCCAGCCCTGCTGTTCTAGAGGTCAAAGGGCAGGATGCCTCAGAAACTCAGTGCCCGCCTTAGCTGGAGGCGAGTTCACTGGGTAATTGGGGCACCACCTGCATTGTTCCTCTTGATCACTCTGCTGCCTCCAGAGAAAGTCCTGCCTCGCCCTGAACCTTCACCTGCTGCTCTGGAAACTGGCTGCCAGCTGCAGAGGGGCGGCAGTTTCTTCCCTCTTCACCTGGGTTCCCCCTCTCAGAGGCCCGGCTGAGCAGACATCTTTGCTGCTCTTGAACGGATAGATGGAAGTGGGGGGAGGGGGGCTCTGGTTCCGTGCCTTTCATTTCTTTCACCTTTCCCTGATTTCTAAGCTGCTTCCTGGCTCTGAGAGGGGCTCACAGCTCTGCAGGGCCTGGTAGAGACTACTGTGCCCGCATCGAAGCTTCCACACTGACCTTGGGGTGGGGAGGAAAAGGAGAGAAAGGCTATTTCAGGCACATTCTCCAGAGTGTCCAAGAGATGAGGACAAGTGATTCCTATTTTGCTCCGTTGGTGTCATTTCATAAGGGGTAAGGGAGGCTAAGAAGTCAACGTTTCATTTTCTGATAAAGTGATTCCAGACCCCCTTGAATGGACTAACTACATCCAACCTAGATAAGTCAGTCTTGGGGAACCCACCAAGTTCCTTAGGGAGTTTTCATTTCCTCCCTGTTTAAATGTTGATCTTTTCTCATCAGTAGGGGAACTGTCTAGGGCATTTTGCCTTCATTGGGATGGTTGAATCTTCTTTCCTTTGCTTTTTCTTAATCTCTCCACCTTCACCCCATGACGATTGCTATCTATTCCAGAAGTTGCCAAAATTGGCAAGGATTGGCCAAGAGTGGAGCCCCTTTCTAAGTGGAATATCTTGAGTCTTTGTGTGGTCCGTTTCCAGTTGCTGGTGATCTCTGTGGTCCAGAGTTCCAACTCCTCCCGCCTTTGGGGTTCATCTCCCAAAACATGGGGAACCCTGTGACCAATAGAGCAGGAGTTTATAGTTTCTGGAGTATTGCTTAGGGGGAAATAATAGTGCTTGGGTCAAAGATGATCAGAAAGGGGATGTCATTGTTTTACAGATGGGGAAACTGAAGAACAGAGGATCCGCTCCACCTACCTGATATCACAGGATAGGACAGTGATAAAAGCTTACTCTACAGCCCAGGGGCTTCTGTGTGTGGAAGAACACGGGTACAGCAGGGCCCCAGCACTGAGGACAGGCCCCTGAGTCCTGTTCCTTTCCTCCGAGGACTTTCCTCATCAATGGGAGCAGGCAGTATCATGACAGAGATAGGGTTCACCAATCATTAGGCTCATCCATTTAGACTACTGTGGTTCTTTAGTAAACTCACAGAAACACCACAGTCAATTTTAGAACATTTCCATCACCCCTGAAGAAATGCGCTTTTCTCTTTAGCAATCGTCACTCTACCATCTTCCCCTCCTCAACTCTCGTAGCCCATGGCTACCAGGAACCTGTTTTCTATCAAGATAGACCTATTCTGGACATTTCATATGAATGAAATCATACAATCTATGGGTCCCCCACCTCATTCTTAGCTATTTCATTTAGCATAATGTTTCCATGGACCACGCAGGTCGACTACAAGTACGTCAGCCCTCCATAGAGCTGGAGAACATTCCCATTGGACAGTTCCATCACGTTCTGTTCTTCCACCGATCCCTTGGTGGCTATATTTGAGTCATTCCTACTTTGGCTATTGTGAATAATGCTGCTATAAACATGTGCACATTTTGGTGTGCAGGTATGTTTTCATTTCTTTTGGACATATACATAGGACTGGAATTTCTGCATTATATAATAACTCCATGTATAACATTTTGAGAGGCTGTCAAGACTTTTTTCCCCAAAGTAGCTGCACTATTTCGCATTCCTATCTGCAATATCTGTCTTCACATCCTCACCAGTGCTTGCTCTTGTCTGTCTTTTTGACTGATGGGATGTTATCATCGTAGTGGGTGCAAATTAGTATGTCAGTGTGGTTTTTGATTTTTTTTGTTTGCCCTATGACTAATGATACAGAGCATCTTCTTTACATGTGATTATTGACCATTTGTATATCTTTGGAAAAATAGCTGTTCATATCTTTTGCCCATTTTTAACTGGGCTGTCTTTTTATTACCTAGTTGTATGAATTCTTTGTGTATTCTGGATACAGGTTTTTTTTTTTATCAGATATATGACTTGTAAAAATGTTTCTTCTTTATGGTGGTGTTTATCCTTCGGAGCACCCAAGTTTAAAATTTTTGATGATGTCCAAGATTTTATTCCACCAACCTACTTCAACCCTCAGCATCCCATATGGTTCCACAAGCACTGCCAGGAGTAATTCCTGAGTTCAGAACCAGGAGTAAGCCCTGAGCATTGCCAGGTACACCCCAAACACAAAACAAAAAAGATTTGTTGTTATACATGTATTGTAATAATTACATACTTTTTGGTCTCACAATGGTCTTTGATTAGTTTACTGAGTTAATGTGTGTCTATGTTGTGAGGTAAGGGTCCAACATCATTTCTTTGCAAACTGCAGTCTGGTTGTCCTAATCTCAGTACATGAAAGGACTTAGAATCACCATGCAATTACCTTGTCACTTTTGCTAAGGCCCCAAGATCTTTTCCCCTGGGGCATGGGACTGTCATTGAGAAGCTCACTTTTATCATTATTTTAAAAAAAAATTGTTATTAGGTCACATCTGGTAATGCTCAGACTTACTCCTACTCAGGGATTACTTGCAGGCTCCAGGGACCCTATGGGGTGCCGGGGATTGAACCCAGTCAGCTGCGTATAAAGCAAATATCCTATCTTCTGTACTGTTGCTCCAGCCCCTCATTATTAGGTTTTTTTTAATTCAATCCATGTAAATTTAAGATTTTCCAGCTGCCTTTCTATTTTACTCTTGCTATATCCCCTTTATCTCAATCATACTGAATCCAATCTCTCTCTCTCTCTCTCTCTCTCTCTCTCTCTCTCTCTCTCCTCTCCCTCCCTCCCCCCCCCAATATTTCTTGGTGCCTGACCTAGCTCTCTGTACTAATCCTAGGGAAAGGTCAAGGTGCATTATTTTCTTTTTTTGAATTGTGAGGAAATGAGTCGCATAGAATTGGAATGACCTGCCCCAGGTCACAGAGAATCAGGATTAGGCCTTTGGTCTTATGCCTTCCAAGCTTTTGCTATACTGTAGTCACAGACCTAAGGGGTGCCACTACCTAGGCTAAGTTAAAAAATAGGCTTTCCCCCCGTCAATTCCAAAGGAGGGTCTAATAAGGAAACTTGTGTTGCCTTGATTGATGGCTGTTACTAGATTCCAACCGGCTCTGAAAACACTTGCTGCTGGCCGCCCTCCTTACTTCTGCTTAACTGTTTTCATAAAATTTTGTCACTTAACGAAGTGAAAGCCATAGATGCCCCCCACCAAAATACACATGGTAAATCCATACTGAAATGTTTTAACTCCCTTATTCAGAAGGCTGTCCCTTCCACGAGAATCAGACGAACTGAAGCTTAGCTGGCCTTTCTTTCCTTCCTTTCTTTTCTTCCTTCTCCCTTTCTTTCTCCCTCCTTCCTTTCTTCCTTTCCTCCCTCCATTTCCTCCCTCCTGCTCCTTCCTTCCTTCCTTCCTTCCTTCCTTCCTTCCTTCCTTCCTTCCTTCCTTCCTCCCTTCCTCCCTCCCTTCCTCCCTCCCTCCCTCCCTCCCTCCCTCCCTTCCTTCCTTCCTTCCTTCCTTCCTTCCTTCCTTCCTTCCTTCCTTCCTTCTTCCCCTTCCCCTTCCTCTTCTCAGATAAGCTGCAGCTTTCCCTTCTTCCAGCCACTGTCTTCCCTGCGAACCCTGCATTCAGAAGTCTAGGTTCCCTTTTTTCCCTCTGACCCCAGTTTTTCAGACCGGGCCTTCACTTGGGCCACAGCCATTTGTCACTGTGCTCCCAGAGGTGAAGTCATCCTCACTGTGTGCTCACTTTTCTGTCTTAAATGAGAAGCCTGATGCTGAGTGTTTTACTCTGAGACCATGAAACTTCTTTGGCAGGCAAGTCCCTGTTGGCAGTGCGGAGCTCAATCTTTATCACCTTAAAATTAAAGATAGGCAACTCTTGCATGGGGAGCAAAATCATTTGCTGTTGGCAGGGGTGATGCGCCTTTGGAAAGAGCCAATGTGTGAGGAGTAAGAAGATTTGACTTGAGGGCCTTAGCAAAGGGCAGGCATTGCCCTGGTGACCTGTCCCAGGAGGCCATTAACGAGAGGGGCCTTGCCCAGGAGCAGATTGGAACCAGCTGAATCGTGTGTCACAAGTTTCTGAGTTTCTGAGCATGCAGCCTGGCTTCCGGGGCTGACCCGAGTCACTCAGGGTCTGAAAATCATTAACAAGTTTGGAGGGGAAATGCAAAAGCTTCTTGTGCTGTTGTCAGTGCTAAGGAAGGGAGGAAACCCCCAGGGGCTCAGAGAAGGTGGAAAAATCTCCAGAGGAGAGTGGGGTTGGGTGTCTGAGATCCTGGATGAGTGGCAGGGGAGGAGAGGACGAGAGCCAGGTGTCTTAGGTCTCCTTCAGGACTGGCTCTGTCTCCTCTCCTTATTAGTCAGGGCTGGACCCTTCTCCCGTCTCGGTTGCCTTGTTGACGTGATGAGTCTGAGGGCTGGTGGCCATTCCCGGTTTCCCTCAGTCTTACCATGGCCAAGAGGTCCCTCTTCTCCGAGCACCTCTCAGCAACCCTTCCCTTCGTCCTCTGAGAATAGGGCAGGACTGTTAGGAGGCCTTGGAGGTGGCAGTGAGACCTCAGAAGGGTCTGGGGGCAATGAGGTGCTGCCAAGTGTCTCTTGCCCTCTGTCCTTGAGTGACACCAGCATCGCGAAAGGGGACGCTGCTCCCGGTCAGTTGTTGGGCGCAGTGGTTTGTTGTGGGGAGACCCCAGCCCTGCTGCCTGGCACTGGCCTGCATTCAGGACAAGGCAGTCACCGGGTGTAGTTTCCTCCCAGTCCTTCCCCCCCGGTGGGCGCTCCCAGGTGGGGGAACGTCAGGGTTGCTGACGAAAGATTGTTCAGTGATCCCCAACTGCCCCTTGCTGGGTGGAAGTGGGGTGGCTGTGCTCTCTAGTGCTCATGGATTTAAAGTGATTTCTTAAAATGTCACTTCCCACCTTTCTTGGATTGGGGCGGGCTCTTTCCTAACTGTGGTGGGAGGCTGTCTTGGGGGCGTGTGGCCCTAGGCTGGGTCATCGGGGCACCATAGGTCATGGGGAGGTGGGCATCCAGGCGGAAGTTGTCATACTGCCACATTTTTTTTGTATCTGAAATAAAGCATATTTTGCACTTGTTACTATACCATTGTGCAGACACAAAACCTGTATGTGGGATCTGTGCTGGGAATGCGAATAAAAGGAACTCATTTGTAACCACTGTGCTTCAGACCTTTGCTCTTTCCATTTTTGCCCCCACTAAGCTTTTAGGCCACACCCAGAAATGTTCAGGGACCACTAATGACTTCACTCAGAAATTACTCTTGACTGTGCCCAGGGGACCGCATGGGATGCCAGGGATCAAACAGCTGCAAAGCAAGCATCCTGCCTGCTCTACTGTCTTTCCATCCCTTGGCCCTTTTATGCTTAGTTTTGTTTTTGTTTTGGGGAGTGCCATGTCTTGGCAATGATCTGGGGTTACCCCTGACTTTGCACTCAGGAATTACTCCTGGTGGTATTTGAGGGACCTTTCTGTTTTGATAAAGAATTGTGATGGGGCCCGAGATCGTAACAGTGGCTGAGGCACTTGCCTTGCATGTGGCTGACCCGAGTTTGATCCTCACACCTCATATGGTCTCCCAAGTCAATCAAGAGTGATCTTTAAACATAGAGCCACAAGTAAGTCCCTGAGCACTGCCAGGGATGGCAGAGGCAAATAAAACCCAAAACAAACAAAAGAATTGTGATGAAATGCATCCAGCATAAAATTTATTATCTTGATTGCTGTTTCTTTTGGTTTGATGATAACACCTGGCAGTGCTCAGGGCTTACTCTTGGCTCTGTGTTCAGGGGTCACCCCTGATGGGGCTCAAGGGACCCTGTTTGGTATCCAACTGGGATCCAGCAAGGGTCAACTGCATGCAAGGCAAAGTACCCTGCCCACTGTACTAATTTCTCCAGCTTTTGATTACTTTTAAATGTACTGTAAGGGGGATGGAAAGATAGTACAATGGGTAGGGCACTTGCCTTTATGTGGCCAACCCAGGCTCAATCTCTAGTACTCCATAAGGTTCCCCAAGCCCTTGCCAGGAGTGATCCCTGAGTGCAGAGCCTCAAGTAAGCCCTGAGCATAGAGGGTTGTGGCTTGAAAACATAGAAGAGAGAGTATTGGTGCTGGGTCTGGTTTTGGAATGATGTACACATAAAAAGTATGACTACTAGTATTGCGAATCCCAATACCTCAATAAAAATGTGTTTTGTTTTGCTTCTTAAAGGCATACTGACAGTGGTATTAAATATAGTCACATCTGTACCATCACCATTCACCTCCAGGATGGCTTTGTCCCCATTCCCACCCCCTGCTCTGTCCCAGCTCCTGGCACCAGCTGTCTGCCCCTGGATGGGACCCCTCTGGGTGCCCGAGGCTGGATTCACAGCACATGCCTTCTGTAAGCCTGGCTTCCTACACTGGGCAAGGTCAATGGGACAGCCTTTCCCTACACAGGACTAGATGCTAGCCTGCCATGCATCTGTCTGTGTTCTGTCTGTCCCTCATCTGTCCCCACACAATTGTGACTTCCAGTTGGATGGGATGGTGAGTTGGATGAATTTTTATGTGAATGGACACACCCACAGGAGAATAAAACTCCTAAGGAAACTCTTGGGCTATTGCCCTGGTGGCTGTGCCAGTATGTTTACACTCAAACTGGGCCTGGTAGACATTGTATTTGTAAGTCAATGTGTGTGTGTGGGGGGGGGGGGAGGGGGGAGAGACAGAGCGGTGAGCATGCATGAGTGGTGTATAAGGGATTTGTGTGTATGAGTCAGTGAGTGAATGTGAATGTGTGGGTGTGTGAATATGTGAGTGATGTGTGTATGTGTGTGAGTGTGCCTATGTGTGTTCCACTGTATTCAGGTACAGATCAAAACTACGGAGTAGCCCTTCGACTAGGCTAAGCCTGGTTGTGAACTGGCATTATCCTTCTCACATCCTCTAAATCTGGGGCGGGGGGGGTGGTCCTGGGCAGTGTCTCCCACCTCACTGGCTGAGGTGACCCTCAGGGATGACCAGAGGAGGACACCAGAGGGGGTGCAGAGTTCCCTGAGATTGTGTCATACAGGATGATGGCCCTAGAGGCTGTGTCACCAGAGCCAGACCCCCAGGAGCCCAAGGGCGTGTCCCTACCTGTTTTCTGGACAAAGTGAACTGGAGCTGGTTTCCCAGTGACTTAACTGGAGCTAGTTTCCCTTCGGAGTGTCTCTCACCAGAAAAAGCCACACTTCCCAGAGGGCCCGTTCTCTGTCCTTGCCTGGGCCTGGCTCGGGGGGAGGGCTGGGTCAACCATGCTGCAGGGACTGGCTTGTGGAGGGATTCAGGCCAGCCCCCGAAAGAGCTATGTGTCTTGGGGAAGGCTGCACACTGCCACCACCCCCCCCCCCCCACCTTCTCAGGATCCTGTCCCTTCACCCAGGGGAAGTGCGTGGTGGCTGGGAGGCTCCCAGAGTTCAGCGGGTTGAATTATTAACCCACCTTGATTGGGCCAGATCAATATTTAAACTCAATTACAAGGGAAAGGGGTTATCTGGAGAGAGTTTATCTGGCAGGAGCAGCTATTGAGTTATCTGATAATCTGAGAGGCTGACAAGGAATGGGGGCGGGGTGTTCCAGTACAGAGAGATCTGGGGGAAAGGGGGGGCTACTTCCCTCTGCCCTTCATCCTTCCCCCCTCCCTCCCTCTTTCTCTCCCTCTCTTCCTCCCTCCCTCCCCCTTCCCCTCCCTCCTCTTCTTCCTTCCTTCCCTTCCTTCCTTCCTTCCTTCCTTCCTTCCTCCCTCCCTCCCTCCCTCCCTCCCTCTCTCCCTCACTCCATCCTCTTTCTCCCTCTCTTTTTCTTTCCCTCTCTCCTTATCTCTTCTCTCCCTCACCTTATATCCCCCCCCCCCCCCAACTCTGTGGACCCAGTTCTCTCCACAGCAGTCAGAGTCTGAGGCCCTGTCCCAAACGGAGCACCCTCCTCCTGGAACGGTCAGATGTTGGTCTGTGACTCATCACTCTGACTCTGGGGTCCAGCCTTTCCAGGAATGCTTGGTGACTGAATTATCTTGTGACAACAAGCTGCCTGGCAAGTCAGGGTGAACCCCAAAGCTCCTCCTGACCCCATGGACCAGTCCCCAGCTGCTGTGCCCTCACTGTGCTTCTTTCAATCTTGTTCATCTGGAATGTGGGGCTAACATAGTGGGAACAGAGGTTGACCTCATCCAGAGGGAAGAGAGAGACTGGGGAGTTTCCTGATTATGGAAAACTCATAATTTATTTTATCAGCCTGAGGCAGGGGTCTGAGGAGGGTTCCCCAACCCCTGCCTAGTACCTGCTTTCACCAGGGTCCTCTCGGGAGCTCTCAAGCTCGCCACCATGAGGACTTGCTGGTCTGAACTCTACTGCATAAAGCAGAGCCCCCTCACCCCCACAATTCATCCATCATCCACTCCTTCGAGGGTCCCACGGGCCTGTCCCAGGGCGAGGTCAGAGTGTCACCCAGGAGAAAACCCAGATCAGTCACAAACCTGCCACTGTACCATCTACTGTTTCCCTTTCTTTCCTCCCAGTTTCCTTTCTCGGGTGCCCTCTGCACTGCCCTGGCCCTGGCGGGCTGGTAGAGATGCCCCGCATGTCTGTGAGTTCCGTGTTCCCAGGAGGACAAAGCCAGTTTGTTCTCTTGCTGATGTGTCCACCTCCCCTGCCCTTTAATTCACAGCCTTCGGTCACTGAACCTCGGAGCGTGGAGCACTGTGTCTCCCCCGACGGCAGGGGAAGGGCCGAGTGACCTCGAGATGGCAGTCCTCACAGATGCAGGCGTCGGGGCGCAGAGCTGGGCCTGACCCTGGGCTGGGCGGCAGGCAGGGCAGTGCTGCGGTCGCAGCTGAAGGAGAGAAGGAGAAGGGGGGATGGAGCTGCTCTGAGCCTGGACCCTCTGCCCCTCCTCCAGGGTCTGCTGCTCTGACTCAGCCTGGGCACTAGGGTCATCAGCTGCTTCTGCCCCACAGTATCCCCTGAGGCTCGCAAAGAGGTGGGCAGGTCCCATGTCCCTCCCGGCATGGCAACAGAACCCTACCTCCCACCAGCCCAGGCATGAGGAGGGACCCTCTGCCCTTCCTCCAGGAGGTGGAAGGGGTGCAGTCAGGGGACAGAAGTTTCAGCTGGAAGTCCAGCCCTGACATGGGGTCCTGAGCCCCAGCTCCACCAAGCGTTATGGAGTGGGGGCTCTTCCATATACCATCCCAAGGGGCCTGGGCTGGCCCTGGGATGGCCCAGGAAAGGAAGCCTGTCCTGTGTGTGTGTGTGTGTGTGTGTGTGTGTGTGTGTGTTGGGGAGGGGGTTTCTCCTCCCATATGCTCTAGATCTCCAGTTTCACCCCAGCACCTCCCAGGACACACGCTGGGGGTGCCCAGGTTAACCTTTTGGCTGACCTCAAGGGCCCTGCCCAATTATGCAGCCATTTCTAGGGGTCCCTCCACACTGGCCATTGAGGGGATCTGAGTCAGCTCGTGGGGAGTCTGCTCTAGGTGCCTGGGGGCCTGGCACTCTGTTGGCAGAGCCCAGAGCTCCCTCCTCCCAACAGCACCCCACTGTCACTGGCCCTGGGGAACCACAGCCACAGGGGAGCTGCAGGTACAGGGCACCCCCAGGATTCCAGCCCACTCTCAGCGGGGGGCGCTGGAGTGGGTGTCCGGATGCTGGCTGCCCTCCATGTCCCTCTTGGCCCCACAGGCAAGGCCGCCCTCTGTGTTCTGAAAAGAATTGAACTTGAAAAAGTGTGTGTGGGGTGGGGACGGGGGAGGGCTCTAGACCCCAGGCATAGCTTGTCCTCTGGGTAATGTCTCGGTGCCATTTTTGCTGGCAGTGCCTTAAAACTTTGAGGAATGGATCTTAGTTAGGGAAGGCTAACTATTAAAAAGCACTTTAAATAGTTAGGGACCATTAAAAACATTTTCTGGCCTAGAGAGCTAGTTACAGAGTTGAGTCTTGCCGGGTATGAACCCAAAACAAACAAAAAAAACCCAAAAATCCCTCTAAGGATTTAAATTTTGAAACACCATCATGATAAGAATTACTTTTTTCTTTTAAATGAAATTGAAGGGGAGCACAGCTAGTGGTGCTCAGGGCTTACTTCTGCCTCTGTACCCAAGGGCTTGGGAGACCATGTAGGGTTTCAGGGATTGAATCCGGGTCACTGCATGCAAGGCAAATGTTTTATCTGCTAGATTATTGCTTCATGCTGAAGTTGAAAATATTCTTTCCAAGAACAAATCAATATCCTTTGATGGCCTTATGAGGTAAATAATGCTACTTTTGTGTTCTTCAAGATTCTTAATCGTTCAAAAAAAGAAATTACATGGTGAAAAGCAGCCTGGTCTCCAGGGTCTTGCATCCATGTTCCTATCAAGGTTCATTTTCTCGCTCCCTCTCCATTTCTTTTTTTAGTGTTTGGGTCATACCTGGCAGTGCTCAACTGGGGTTTACTCTTGGAATCACTCATGGAATCGCTCATGGGGCCATATGGGATGCCAGGGATCGAACCTGGGTCAGCTGCATGCAAGACGATAGCCTTAACCCCAGCACTATTGCTCTGGCCCCTGTATTCATTCCTTTTCTCCTGTCTGTGGCAGCAATGGTTGATTCTGAGCAGGATGAAGGTTTCAGGCACTCTGCTGGAGCAGGAGGTCCCAGCCACTCTTCACTGGGGAGGAAGAAGGGACAGGTGGGGCTGTAAGAGATGGGAATCCCTTGTTCCTCCAGCCTCCTCTTTTAAAAATATTATTTCTCTCATTGACTTTTTTCCCCCTGGCTCCCCAGTGTTATACACGAAGACGAGTGGGTCCCAGGGGCTTGTTCATGCTTGCTGCGAGTTGCACTCCATTTATTTGTGGTGTTTGTGCTCCTTGCTGCAGTGCTCAGGGCAGTCACTCCCTGATGCAGTGATCACCCATCTCTCAGCTGTGATGCCTGCATACTGTTGAGTGTGCCAGAGTTCTCCCTATCATAGGGCCGGGGGCTTGCACAGCAGAGTGGCTAGGGCCCACTTGTGGCACATGTAACCCTTGCCCTCACCCCTCCAAGGCTTTAGTTTGAATTTGGGTTTGGGTTTGTCACTGAGCCATTTCCCAGGTTCCTGGACTTCTTTGAAGGCCTCCCCTGACTTTCCTAACCCAGGGCATGCTCGGGTGCCTTTAAGGGGAAAAAGCGCCTTGTTGTGGGAATGACAAAGTCAGCCTGCAGGCTGCCAGTGCACAGTCATGAGTGTTTGTGTACAAAACAGAGGCTGGCTTGGGGGTGGCACACAGAGATACACAGAGGGCATCTCGCAGGGAAGATGGAGGAAGCTGGGGTGATCTGCACAGGGTCGAGCTGAATTCCGCAGACCCGAGAACATGCTAAGAACATGCTAAGTTCCTGCCCAAGTCCATGGTCTATGTTCTGTTTATCTGGTAGCGTAGGGTTAGGGTTACAGGAGTGTTCAAGCTTCTGGTATGAATGCACACTACCCACCCCATCCCCCCATCAAAGTGCCATGACACTCCCTCTCCACACACACACACAATTTAAAAAATTATTATTATTGTTTTAAGTTGAACCACAGTAATATACACATTTACAAAGCTGTTCACGATTGGATTTCAGTCATATAATGTTCAGTCACTGTGTGGCAGGCACTCTTCTCCTTCTCCTTCTCCTTTTCTTCTTTTCTTCTTCTCCTTCTTCTCCCCCTTTCTCCCTTTCTCTCTCTCTCTTTCTCTCTTTCTCTATTTTTTTTCTCTTTTTGGGTCATACCCAGCAATGCTCAGGGGTTACTCCTGGCTCTGCACTCAGGAATTACTCCTGATGGTACTTGGGGGACCATATGGGATGCCAAAGATAAAACCTGGGCTGCCCACATGCAAGGCAAACACCCTACCCACTGTACTAACTGCCCCCTAATCTCTCTCTTTTTATGTCACTTCTGGTACCAGGATCAAAGCCAGGTCGGCCACTAGCAAGGCAAGTGCCCTATGTCTGTCCTGTGTCTCCTGCCCTGGCCTGTGGTTTTTAAAGGTGTCCCCACCAAACTTTCCTTTGGAAAGCCGTGTGTGGTGCTGCCAATCCAAAGGCTCCCCGAGGGGACTGAGTGGTGGGTTGGTGTGTGTGTGTGGGGACGGGGCTCGGGGACTTAGGACAGGGGAGAGCTGGGTGGGGAAGCAGCAGGTTTGACCTCTTCCAATGCGGCTGGTGGTGCTGCGGGGAGGATGCGCCCCCAGCGAGGAAGGCACAGTGGGGTCCCTCCATGGGAAAGCACTGTCATCCTTCCAGGGGGGTGGAACTGGGTCCAGAAATCAGGGGAAACGCCACCTTCCCAGAACGAGGGATGCGGGAAGAAGCTACAGGAGTCGACGTTGGAGGACCACCGATTGGCAGAGACAGGGAGCTCGTGGTGACCATTCTCCCTGCTGCTGGGGGATAAGGGTATTGAGGGGGGAAGCGCTGAGAGTGAATAATGGCTTTGCCAGGTGAAGGGACTGTCTCCCCATCTCGCTCTGCTGGGGACCCTGTCCCCAGAGGGTTTCTGAAGCGGCGTTTCTGCTGCCTGGGCTGGGCGCTCACCTTTTTATGCCTTTCTCCACTGGGGGACCCTTCTGCACTCCAGACCAGTGGGCTTCCTGATTTGGGTAGAAAACGTTGCCTGAGGTGGTTGTTTTCAAGGTCTAGGGCCAGGTTCCATGTCTCCAGTTTAAGGAGAGGGGGTCAAGCCCTCCTGCTGATGCCCCAGCCCTTGGGGGCCTAGCAGCGACATGCTATCAAGGAATATTAGGGTACCTGAGGGCCAATTCCATTTGTCTATGTCACTGAGACCTCTACACCAACCACCTCCACTATGCAATGGTGGGAGGGAGGGCAGTGTGGGGTATAAATAAGGAGGTTACTTTTTTTGTTTGTTTTTTTGGGTCACATCCAATGATGCTCAGGGGTAACTCTGCACTCAGGAACTATTCCTGGTAGTGCTTGAGGGACCATATGGGATGCCAGCAATCAAACCCAGGTCAGCCTGGGTTTTGCAAGGCAAATGTGCTACCCGTTGTACTATCACTCCAGTCCCCAGAGGCTACATGTTCGGTTCCTGGGTCACCCCCCCCCCCCCACTCCGCTGTGCTCAAGACTCACTCCTAGTTCTGTGCTCAGGGATCACTCCTTGTGGTACTTAGGAATCATATGTGATGCCAGGGATAGAACCCAGGTCAGTTGCATGCAAGGGAAACACCCTATCACAATATACTATAGCTCCAGTCCAATATCTCTGGTTCTTAAACCCCATTTCAAGGTGAATGTGGTTCATCATCTACAGAGAACAGAGAAGGAAAGTCAGGCTCAGAAACACACAGAAAGTGTGGATGACTAGATCCCAGAATGAGCTCTGAAAATCTTGCTGGAGTATGAAGGGGTGCTGTCCAGGCCAGATCATCCCTGGGAGGTCACAATGTTCTAGGAGGAGGCTGGAGACATGAGTTCTCTATGGAAATGTCAATTTAAACAGAAAACACTTGGGAATTGCACATCACTATTCCCTACGAGTGGCAGAGGGAAGAAGGAGCGAGAAAGAAGGCTTTTCCCCATGAGCTCAGAGCTAAGAGGCATTGGAGTCCTTTAGGCCATCAGATCCTGCGGCCGCTGGTTCGCTCTGCAGGAGGACAGGACAGCGGGAGAGGAATCCAAGCTGGCGCTGGTTCTGGGGAACCTCAGCACTGTGTCTTGCACAGGGATGATTTTTCTTTCTTTCATTTTTTTTGGGGGGGGGAGCTGTTGGGGGTTTTGTTATACCTGGTGGTACTCAGGGCTTGCTCCTGGTTCTGTGCTCAGGATTCACTCCTGGTGGAACTCTTATGCAGTGCCCAGGATAGAACCAGAGCCATGAGAGGCAAGTGCCCTGTAATATTTCTCCTTTCCAGCTATACTTTTTTGGTGCTGGTGCCAGGAATAGAACCCAGGGCCTCACACACAAGGCGAGTAAGTGCTCCAGCCACAGCCCCAAGCCCCACAGGGGGTGGTTTCATGGGAGACAGGCTTTGTGATAAGTCACTGAGCTGTGTGTGTGTTGGCGCCCTTTTCTGTAGGCTGGTTGCATTTCACAATAAAATAGGCTTAAAAAAAGAGAAGAGAAACCGTGCAAGAAACAGATCCCTCTGCCAAAGAACGACTCCTCCAGCCAGCCTGGGCAGTCCCTGTGGGCCCAGAGAAACTACAGCCACAGACACGTTTGGTCCTCCAGGCGCATATGGTCTTCCCAGCCTTGCTAGGAGGGATCCTTGAGCACAGTGCCAGGAGGAAGCCCTACGCGGCTAGGGGTGGCCCCCAAACCAAAACCAAACCAAATAAATGCGAGTCTAGAAAAACTTCTACCACAGTCTCCTCTCTGTGCGCTCCTGCCTTCCTCCTGCTGGTTTCAGTTCCCAGAGCTAGCCTGAGCGGGAGACGTGGTGCCCTTCCCTACAAGGAGCCTCCCTGGGGAGCCCCACGCTTCACATCCCAACGGTCATGCCAGGCAAGACCCAGCATGTTTCTCCATGTCCTTCCCCTGGTAGCTTCAGGGTGAAGCTGAAATAAAGGCAGGGAAGCTCTCAATGATGGTGGTCAGTGGATCTCTGCAGCCCTGGACTCAACCTCGGGAGCCCAGCCTCAGAGCTAGGACACAGCTCCTACGACTGGGCCTGGGCCTTCTGCCCATACTCGTGTCTGCTGGTAAGTCAGGGGAAAGACGGGCACATCTTACTTTTCCCTTTTGCGTCACACTTGGCTTTGCTCAGGTATAGCTCCTGGCTCTGTGCTCAGGAATCACTCCTGGAGGTGCTTGGGGGACCTTAATGGGATGTCAGGGATAGAACCAGGGTTGGCCATGTGCAAAGCACGTGCCCTGCCCGCGATATTATTGCTCTGGCCCAGACTGGAGCATGTTTGCCCCTGACCTCTTGTCTGGATCTCCACTTCAGGGCCTGTTGACTAAAGACAGCTCCTTGAAACCTCCCAAGGTCCATGTGGTCGCGTGGCATTGTGCTTTGCTCAGAGGGGAGGCAATCTTGGGGCCCCTTACCTGACACTAGCTTCACTTGCTGCAGGCCTAGAGTGTCCCGACCCTAATCTGACTGTGCCGCTCTTTGATTAGTATTTTTGGTCCTCTCCTTGGCCTTGCAAAACCAGGTGAGATCGGGCACCTCTTGTCTCCCTCTTGTGGTGCTGGGGCTTTCCCCAGCAAGGATGCTGACTCTTCAAGAGCCCCCAGAGTACAGTGACCTGACTTAGGCTGCTCTGAGTTCCAGGTGCATCTCCGGGGTCGGCCAAGGAAGCCCAGCCTCAGCTAGGGCACAGCTCCTATTATGAAGCCTGAGCTTTCTGCCCACACTCAGGTCTACAGGTAACGAAGGGGAAAGACTCAAGCACATTTATTTTCTTCTAACCCAGAGCCTGGACATAGTGGAAGTAAGATCCATGGCAATGGTGCCCATCCCTTAATATAATGTCTTTGGTTCTACAGATTGGTCTCGCTTCAAGTAGTGGCCATGATGTTGTGGACAAATAGAATGTCAGTAAAGCATGTGAGTTTGCATGCACCCGCATCTACCACCTAAGAAAGTCTGGTGGCATAGTGAAACTGCCATTTTTATCTCCTTACTGAGATTCTCTCTTCACATGTTATTGTCAGCATGACTTCCTCTACTTTTTCAAGTATTATTTATATTTATTCTTTGGACATACTTTTCTGGTGGGTGGGATTGGGTCATACCAGGCAAGGCTCAGGGCTGACTCCTGGCTCTGTACTCAGCGATCATGCCTGAGATGCTCAGGGAATCATATACAGCCTCAGGCATTGAACCAAGTTTGACCATATGCAAGGCAAATGCCTTGACCCCTGTAGTATTTTTCTGGCCTAAGCCTTTTGTCATAAAAATAGATACAATGATAAATGCAACTGAATAGAAATCTCAGAAAGAAACACACACAAACACATACACACACAAATATGGTCAATTAATCTACAACAAAGGAGAAAAGAACAAACAATGGGAAAAGGACAATCTCTTCCATAAATGGTGCTGAGAAAACTGGACAACCATGTGTAAAAACAGGAAACTCAACCATTTACCTTACAACACATACAAAAGTCGAACATAGAACAAATGCTTGAATAGACCCCAAATCATAAAACTCCATAGAAGAAAGCGTAGGGAATAAATCCATTATCTTGGTGATAATTTTCTGACATCAAAAGCAAGAATAATAAAAAATAGAATCACATCACACTAAAAAGCTTCTGCATAAGGACCAGAGCAGTAGCACAGCAGGTAGGGCACTTGTTTTGCATGCAGCTGACCTGGATTCGATACCCAGCATCCCATATGGTCCCTCAAGCCCCACCAGGAGGGATCCTCAAGTGCAAAGCCAGGAGTAATCCCCGAGAACTGCTGGGTGTGGCCCCAAACCCAAACCAAAGAAACAAACAAAGAAAAAGCTTTTGCATAGCAAAATAAACCACAGAAAGGCAACCTTGGAGAGGTCGGGAAAAATCGGGGGGAAAACGTACAAGCCACTTCTCTCATGTTAAATCAAGAAAGAGGAAAGGAAAGGAAGAAAGAGGAGAGGTAGGAGGAAGGAGAGAAGGGGGGGGAAACAAGCTCAGTGATTTAATTTAAAAAGTGGTCAGATTAGAACTCAGACTAGATTCTCAAAGGTGATGTACAGATGGTCTGTAGATACACAAAAAGATACTCATGTCACCAATCATGAAAAAAGTCTGAATCAAAGCCACTATTGTGGACATCATCTCCCATCTGCTAGAATGGGCTATTCTCAAAACGAAGGACAATCAGATGGAGGTGAGGATGGGAAGCAAAGGAATTGTTGTCCGCTCTTGGTGGGAATGCAAACTGGAGTAGCCACTGTGAAAAATAGCATGGGGGAATCCCCCCAAATTGAAAGAGAACTACCAATCTCTCCAGCAATTCTGTGTCTGGGGATTTGAGAGGGGGGTGGTTGAGCCACACCTGGCTGTGCTCAGGGCTCACTCCTGGCTCCGAGGACCATAGGCCAGGGATCAAACTGGGCTCTGCTGTGCGTGAGGCAAAGAGCCTTAATTCCGGTACTATTTCTCCTTCCTTCTAAGTCTAGGCTTTTATGCAAAGAAAATAAAACATTAACTTGGAAAAATATCTGCACTCACAAGCTCTCTGCAACATTATTCAGAATAACCAAGACATAGAAGTAACATAAATGCTCTGATAGATGTATGGGTAAAGAAAATGTAGAACATATATACAATGAATTTGGCCACTAGAAAAGAAAATCCTGCATTTGTGACAGCTGATGTATCCAAGGGAAGTATGCTAAGTGAAATACTCAAAGAAAAATGCCATATGACCTCACTTTTATTCAAAGCTTAAAACAACAAAATAAATTGAGCTCATTGGCACAGATAACAGATCGGTGGTTTTCAGAGACAAAAAAATGGGCATAGGTAAATGGGTGAATGAGGTCAAAAGGCATAAACTTTTCGTTATAAAACATATAACATGGGGTAGTGAGGTATAGCTTGGGGACTATGATTGATAATACTGTGTGGTATATTTGAAAGTTGCTAACAGAGTACATTTTAAAGACTCTCTTCATGGGAGCTGGAGAGATAGTACAGTAAGTAGGGTGCTTGCCTTATACACAACTGACCAGAGTTCAATCTCCGAAGCCCCATATGGTGCTCTGAGCACCACCAGGAGAGTAATTCCTGAGCGCAAAATTAGCAGTAAGCCCTGAGTACTTCTAGGTGTGGCCCAAGAACTAGAAAAGAAAAGAAAAAAATCATCATAGGAAAAAAAGTTGTGTCACTATGTGTGATGATTAATATTCTCTAGACTTTGTGTGATCAGCATTCTGTGATATATAAAATTAATTATTGACTAATATAATGATATATGGGCTGGAGCGATAGCACAGCAGTAGGGCGTTTGCCTTGCACGCAGCCAACATGGCCGACTCGAGTTCAATTCCTCTGCCCCTCTTGGAGAGCCCGGCAAGCTACCGAGAGTATCTCGCCCGCACGGCAGAGCCTGGCAAGCTACCCGTGACGTATTCGATATGCCAGACACAGTAACAACAAGTCTCATGATGGAGACGTTACTGGGCCCGCTCGAGCAAATCGATGAACAACGGGAGGACCGTGACCGTGATAATGATATATATGGGCCAGAGCGATAGCACAGTGGGTAGGGTTTTTGCCTTACACAAGGCCGACCTGGATTCAATTCCTCCGTCCCTCTCAGAGAGCCTGGCAGGCTACCGAGAGTATCCCGCTTGTACGGCAAACCCTGGCAACCCCTTGTGGCATATTCGGTATGCCAAAAACAGTAACAACAAGTCTCACAATGGAGACATTACTGGTGCCCACTCGAGAAAATCAATGAACAACAGGAGGACAGTGCTATAATGATATATGTTAATATATCTCAGGTTTTTATAGGGTGGAGGGACCTCTCTATCCACAATTGGTGGGAATGTTGTCTGGTCCAAACCCATGGAACACAGTATGGAGGGTGCTCAGTAAACTCACAATTGAGCTTCCATATGACCCAGCAATTCCACTTTAGGGTATCTATTCCCCAGACAGGAAAACATTCCTTCAAAAGAGTATATGCACACCATTATTCATTGCCGGACGCAGTACAATTGCTAAGATTTGGAATCAACCTAGATGCCCAATGACAGAGAAGTGGGTTGTGAAGATGTGGTACATACGCATAATGGCACACCACACCACTGCAAGAAACGATGAAATCATGCGATTCACAGCAATGTGGATGGAACCGGAAAGCATCGTGTTAGATGAAGTGATCCAGAAGAAGGATGAACACAGGGTGTTCATCCTTATATGGAGTATTTAGAAAAACTGGATGAGGGAATGCATTGCTTTAAATGGGGATGCCCAGATCAACACTTTATAGGGCAGAGAAGGAAAGAAAGAGTGGAGGGGAGAGGGAGAAGAAAGAGGAGAAGCAGCAGGACCAGGTTAGGGGAGTCAGGAACACAGGTGGTGTTAAGGAACGACAGCCAAATATCCAAACCAGAGAGTCAGCAACACTGAAATCAAGAGATCCAAACTTGAACGACAGAACTTAGAAAGGTGCCTGTCAGGAGGGCAGGCCAGGGAGTGGGGGGGTGGGTGGATATTAAAGGGAACTGGGAACCTTGATGGAGACAAGTTGACACTGAGGGCAGGATCAGTGCTGCAACATTGTATGTCTAAAACTCAGCTATGAATAACTTTGTAAATCATGATGCTTCAATTACAAAAAATGTAGAGGTGCAAGACTTGAAGTTAAATTAGACTACAAGACATTTGTTTCCAAAGATGCTCATGAGGTATCAATTTTTCAGGCCAGCAACATTTCTTTTATAATGCAACCAAATCCAACTTTTTTTTTCTTTGTGTAAACACAGGTTTAGGACTTTGTAAAGTTTAAGTTCTTTGGGAAACAGACACTTTGGCAGATTGGAGTGCAGGACATTTGTAGGAATGTTCCTGTGTTTCTTTTCTTTTCTTTTTTAAAATAATTCTCTTTAAGAGAAAAAAGTGAGGCCAGAGAGACTGTACAGGAGGTAGGGTTCTCACTTTTATTTTTATTAATAAAGCTGTTCATTAAGAAAAAAAGAAAGTGAAAAAAAAAGGAAGTGGTAGGATTGAAAGCGGAAACCTATACAATTTAGTAGAAATAAGAAGGACTTCATCCTGTCTTTCTTTGGAAAAAGAAGATTAAGGTGAGTGGGCTTTCAGAAACTTACTCTCCAAATTTCTACACTATTCTTCTGAACTCCCCAGCTATGGGAGGGGATCCAGGGCCAATCCTGGTGGTGTTCAGGAGTTGCTACGGTTCATCTTGGGTATTATGACATGCATTTAACCCCCCTTGAGCTGTTCCTCTGGCCCTGAATTTTCTGCATTTTAACTAAGTGATTTTGGTTGGGGGGGGGGCACAGCCAGCAGTATTGCTCAGGGATCACTTTGGGTGGTGTTCAGAGGCTCATGTGCAAGACAAGTGCTTTACCCACTGCACTGTCCCTCTGGATCCTTTCCAGCATTGTGAGAGAAATAATTTGAAACAGAAAAGTTGCAAAATAGCATAAAGAATTTGCAAGTTGTTCTCTCACTCAAATTTCTGAAAATGTCAACGTTTTATATTTAGTGTCTCTGCCTCTCTTCCTTTTATCTGCCCATCAACATCTATCTATCGATCTATCTATCTATCTATCTATCTATCTATCTATCTATCTGTAGCACTGTAGCACTGTTTTACTGTCGTCCTGTTGTTCATCAATTTGCTCGAGTGGGCACCAGTAGTTTCCCTCCCCGCCCCAAGCAGAGCTCCAGCAGCCGAAGACCTCCAGAACCAGCCACCACATGCCGAGACCACTCTCCACACGCATGAAGATACTGGCAGAGGAACAAAGGCATGCGGGTCCCGGGGCTGGATCTCCAAGCCTGCTCGGATCGGGGCTGAGCATCCTCCACCCAGATCCTCCATCTTCTAGTAGGCAAGGGTCACACCCACCAACTGGCCCCCTGGTGCCGTGTAATCCCCTCAATGGCAAAGACCCAGAGACTATAAAACCCAGTTTCTGGAAACTGACATCTTATTATCTCATTCTTACTTTGGACAACCTGGCAGGCTACCGAATATAACCTGCCCACATGGCAGAGTTTAGCAAACTCCCCGTGGCGTACCCAATACGCCAGATACCAGTAACAGTGATGGGTCTCATTCTCCTAACCCTGAAAGAGCCTTGAATATGGCACTTTTTAAAATCTCAGGGCTAGGACAAAGAAGACGTTACTGGTGCCTGCTCGAGGCAATCGACGAACAACAGGATGATCGTGATCATGATCGTGGGCACCAGTAATGTCTCCATTGTGAGACTGTTGTTACTGTTTTTGGCATATTGAATATGCCATGGGGAGCTTGCCAGGCTCTGCCATGTGGGCCGGATACTCTCGGTAACTTGCCGGGCTCTCCAAGAGGGATGGAGGAATTGAACCCGGGTCGGCTGTGTGCAAGGCAAATGCCCTACCCTCTGTGCTATCACTCCAGCCCTATCGCTCTATCTCTCTATTTATTATAAATTGTTTCTAAGATGTTTCGAGTAGGTTGCAGCTGTGGGTATTTCCTAAAGCATGAACCTTCTTTGCCATAACCCCAGAGGCCATGGGAGCGGAGTGGGCACAGGGGACCAGGTGGGGTACAATGAACATCTGTGATATCTTCCTCACTGAGTCTCTGGGGGCGGGGAGTGCACCAGACTTCAGAACAGCAGATGAAGTTTGAGTTGGACCCCCAGCTGTGCACTGGGCAGCTGTGTGTCAGGCACTGGCTTGTCCTTTCACTCATTTCCCTCCAACCCTGTGTGAGGCCCCAGGCTGCAGCGCTGAGCCAAGGCGGGGAGCCCTTGCTCCTGGAGGAGAACCAAGTGTCCTGTCCGTCAGAGGTTCAGGTAGAACAGAATGTCCTGAGGGAGCCCTAGAACAGGGAGGGGAAGGGCTGGGCTCAGAGAGCCAGAGACAGTGTCTCCGACGTCTTGAATGAGTCACAGCTCTTCTCTCTGTGCCCTTTCCCTGCCTGCCTCCTGGCCTCTTTCCTGCTTCCCCAGCCTCCGAGCACCAAGAATCCCTTTGGGTTGCATGCTCGGGGACTGGCCTCCGGGACTCGGGAATGCTCCAGAACTGGGTTCCCGTCTCATCAGGGCTGCTGTGTAAGCTTGGGAAAATTGCTTGACTTCTCTGCTCCTCGGGTTCACCTCTGGGTGGCAAGGACTGTCAGTCGTGCACAGCTCAGAGATTCCGAGATTCCGAGTCGAGTTCCATATAGAAGCTTGTTCCAGGGCAAGCCCACTGCTGGCTTGAGTTTCTTGGAGGTGAGACCTGGTCCTTGCCAGGAGTGTGACTGTGCCAGCTGCTTTTCTACTACCTGTGAGAGCTTTGAAAACAGGCCTGGGGTGGAGAAGACACTCATGGAAGTGGAGGAAACCCAGAAACAGCCCCGTGCACACAGCAGACCACTGGGGCAGTATGATTTGCTTTAGGTGGGAGTGTTTCAGCCATCCATGGTAGCTCCTGCTCGTGTGACCCCCTCCATCCTCCACACTGAAGCTGATGGGTGCTCACAGCAGTTCAGGTCCCAGCCAGCGCCTCCCCCGACCCTTACCCCAAGCCCCAGAGCTTATCCCAGCCCCAGGTTGGAGAAGACTCTGCACACAAGGAGCAGTGTCACTACTGACTGCAGCTAATGAGTGGAGTCAGGGCGTTGAGGGAGTCAGTCCGCAGGATGACTGACCCAGACCCCGGGGGTCCCAGGCAATGCACAGGGCAAGGGAGAGAGTATGGGTGTGATGGCTGGAGGCATCTCCTCACCCTCACCCCTTCCTGCTAGCACGTTCCTTCCCCCCTCCCTCCCCACCCCCGTAACCTGATACCTAGCCATCCTGAGGTGCAAACCTGCACATCACCTGCCTCCCTTGGCTGCTCCAGGATGCTGGAAGGTGTTGCAAACAGCTCAAGGGTGTTCTGAAGCCAAACCATGTCCCTGGCCTGTGGCCCACTAGGGCTTGGCCTCCGCTGCATTGTCCCTGGAAGACAAGTTCCCTGTCAGGGTTTGGAGTACTGCTGGGTCAAGACAGCAGCATCTTTCCCTGGCAGGTAGGTTAGCTGGCTCGGGGCTAGGCCAGGGTTTGCATGCAGCTGACCCCAGCTCCAGAGTCCCCTGCGCATCTCCAGGAGTGATCCCTGAGCACAGAACCAGGAGTAAGCTCTCCTCTGCCACCCGCTGAGGCGCCCCAACAAAACAGCAAAACAAGAGCATGTACTCTTCGGAACGGGAATGTCTCAAAGGGCCAAAACTCATGCTCTGAGTGCAAGATCTCTGGGTTTGGTGCCCTGAGCACCAAGCCAAGAGGAAGCCAAGAGCAAGAACAAAACCAAAGATTGTGTACTTTGTAGCCAGACAGTCACTTTGTAGCCTAGTGACCTCACACCCCTATCTTGCCTCTCTGAGTCTTAGTTTTTACCTCCTGGAAAATGGGGCTGCAGATAATCCTGGCCTCTGTGTAACATTGTCGAGGTGCAGTCAGGTCACACACACAGACAGCTCGGGGCAGAACCCACGCGCACTGGCACAAACGTAGGCCGAATGATGACAAGGCAGATGCATACACAGGTCCTTCCGAAGGGTGGGACAAGGCCAACCTTCTCCCGCCAGACCCTTGTCCCTCTGTGACCCAGCCCCTGTCCACTCCCAACCTCTCCGCTCCCTCTGCAGACACACCAGCTGCCTCCACTTCCTCCACCCATCCGACTCGCCACAACACATCCTCAAAACTTTTCCCACCCACTCAGGCCCACTCCCAGCCCCCAACTCCTTCACCACGCAGTTCAGTGTCTCCTCCTCCAGGAAGCCTTCCATTGACCCCATTCACCCTAATGTCACCATTGGGGAGCCCCTTCCCCAGGGTGTGGCAGCAGAAGTAAGGCATTGGGATTGATCGGGCCTGATGAGTAACAAAGATGGTGCTCTGCCCTAACTGTCAAATTTCAAATCATCAAAAGCTTGGGCAACACTGACGGTATCACCTTGACCTCGCCCTAAGACCATGGGGTGGCAGTGTTTATATAAAGTGTAGGGGGAAAATTTACATATTACCTATTCCAACTCCAAAGTAAGTTAACACAGAATTGCTTTAAAAGTGTTATTAGTTCTCAAGCACAAAAATTTGTAAACCTACAACTGTACCTCATGGTGTTTCACTAATAAAAATCTAAAAAAAAAAGTGTTATTAGTTGGGGCTGGAGCGATAACACAGCAGGAGGGCGTTTGCCTTGCCAACCCGGGTTTGATTCCCAGCATCCTATATGGTCCCCTGAGCACCACCCAGGGTAATTCCTCAGTGCAGAGCCAGGAGTGAGCCCTGTGCATTGCCGGATATGACCCAGAAAGCAAAAAAAAAAAAAGTGTTATTAGTGACACTGGGTTATGATGATTACCATAACGAGACCCAAGTATAAAATAAAATTCAATATTATATGCTTTAGGGCGGAGAAATAGCACAGCAGGTAGGGCATTTGCCTTGCATGAGGCCGACTGGGATTTGATTCCTCCGCCCCTCTCGGAGAGCCCAACACGCTACAGAGAGTATCCCGCCCACATAGCAGAGCCTGGCAAGCTCCCCATGGTGTATTCGATAACAACAAATCTCACAATAGAGATGTTACCAGTGCCCACTCCAGCAAATCAGTGAACAACCTGGAGGACAGTGCTACAGTGCCTTAACTCTGCACTGAGTTTGTCCCATAATATGCTGTAGATTGAAGAGTTGAAAATATATATATGTAGATGAGAATCGGCATGTTATTATATTGTATTAAATGATTTTAGTTTTCTTATTTGCAAAGGTCAGATCATATTGCAATCACAAATTGGTTCTTACTGATTTATTTTCTGATCATTCTATTTGCCATTTCTTAATGTTTTGTTGGAACAAGTAACAGAGTAAATTTGCTATCTGCCTAAGGGAACAGGTTGGATTTGAGAGGAAACAGGGGATATTGGTGGAGGGAAGGTCACACTGGTGGTGTTGGAATATTAAGGTAAAAGGTAAAAGGTAAAGGCCCTCCCGTTGATCGTCGATTTGCTCGAGCGGGCCCAGTAACGTCTCCATTGGAGACTTTGTTGTTACTGTGTCTGGCATATCGAATACTCTCGGTAGCTTGCCGGGCTCTCCGAGAGGGGCGGAGGAATCGAACTCGGGTCGGCCATGTTGGCCGCTTGTAAGGCGAACGCCCTACCCGCTGTGCTATTAAATCCTTGAAATAACTGAATGAACAACTTTGTAAACCATACTGTTTTTAATAATTTTTTTAAAAGACTGTGGGGTGAGTAGGGGGTTCGCCTTACATGCTGTTTACCAGGATTTGATCCTAGGCATCCCATATGGTCCCCTGAACACTGGCAAGGAGTAATTCCTGAGGGTGGAGCCAAGAGTGACTCCTGAGCATCGCAGGGCATGGCCCCCAAATTAAAAAAAAAAAAGAGTACTGGAGGAGATGGGGAGGGCGGTTATGACCAGTTGCTGGGGGTGGTGTGCCAGTGTCTCCCAACACTGGCTCCAATCAAAAGACCCTGAGTCACTCAGTCCAGCTCCCAACCTTCGCACCACTTTCTTCCCTCTCCCACTCTCTTCCTTTCCCCAGAGGGCTCCCTCATAAATGTCCTGAGTAGGGCCAGAGTGATTGAACAGCAGGGAGGGTGTTTGCCTTGCATTCGGCTAATCTGGGTCTGATCCCTACATCTCATATGGTCACCCAGCACTGCCAGGAGCAATTCCAGAGTGCAGAGCCAAGAGTAACCTCTGAGTATCACTGGGTGTGACCCAACCCCCATCCCCCTCAAAATAAATAAAAAAGGTAAAGGTAAAGGCCCTCCCGTTGATCGTCGATTTGCTCGAGCGGGCCCAGTAACGTCTCCATTGGAGACTTTGTTGTTACTGTGTCTGGCATATCGAATACTCTCGGTAGCTTGCCGGACTCTCCGAGAGGGGCGGAGGAATCGAACTCGGGTTGGCCATGTTGGCCGCTTGTAAGGCGAACGCCCTACCTGCTGTGCTATCGCTCCAGCCCTCAAAATAAATAAAAATTAAAAATATAAATGTCCTTCATGCTGATCCTCCACCCAGAATCTCCTCCTGAGTGCCCCCACCCGACAGCTGTCCTGGCCCACCAGTTTCATCTTAGAGTTTGGGGAGCTCTCTGGAGTCCCAGGAGGGTCTGGCTTAGGGGAGAGCCAGCTGGAAACACTATCAGGCTTCCCGACATGAGTGGGTGATTGCTGCCTCCATGCTATGGCCGGGCCCGATTCCCAAGTCTATAACCCAGCTCTCTTCCAGGCTGTCCGCAGGCTGCCCCAGACCAGTGGAAACCTTGACCACATGGGGGAAGGGCTCAGGAGAGGGTGAAGCAGGGACTAAGTCAGGAATAGGGGAGGGAGGGAGGGAGGCAGCTCAGATTAGGAAAGATTCTTGACACTCCCTTTGCAAAAATAATCCTTCCCTGCCTCCTGTGCTTGTCCAGAGCCAGAGTGCCTGTCCCCTCAACCAATGCTGAAGCTCCTGAGGGTAGTGTTCTTGGGGTGTTCATTTCTGCCTCCAGAGTCAGCACTGAGTTGGAGCATCAGGGTCGCCTGTAATGGGGATGAACGGGAGACAGAGCAGCGTGGCCACACCATGGGGATGTAAGCCCGAGAGAGCTAGGCCTTGTCTGCCTCCTTCCCACACCTTCCAAAACAAAGCTGAGAACACAATTATTGAGTAAACGAGTGAATACATGAATGAATGATGCATTGCTTTCTTCCAGAGGCTGCCCAAACTGTTGTGCACAGATATCCTAGGATTTCACAATCAGTGTCCAAATAAATTGGGAAACTGCCATTCCCAGTGTTTTCCCAGCAAGGAACTATACCTCGGCACATTGAAGACACTGAGTAGGCCTACAGCAAATATTTTTTTTAAAAGTTAATTCACAGTATTTGATTATATTTAATATTCAAACACCAATCCCACCACCATTACACCTTTCCACCACCAAATTTGGGAGGTTTCCATTCCAAGCTCCAATCCTTGTCCCAAAACACAACTAGAATAATATATTTCATATTGTCTGTTATGAAGAACTACTGAACATGCTTACAAAAATGTGTTCATATTGGAAACAGTGTGAAGATTGTTCTATTTCGGCCGGAGCCATTGAGACATTCTATAGGATATCAGTAACATGTTGTTAAAGTTTGGGTGATGTGAGCTTTGGTATATATATATCTGAAAATATGTCACTGTCACTGTCATTGTCCTCCTGTTGTTCGTTGATTTGCTCAAGCGGGCCCAGTAATGTCTCCATTGTGAGACTTGTTACTGTGTTTGGCATATCGAATACGTCACGGGTAGCTTGCCAGGCTTTGCCATGTGGGTGAGATACTCTCGGTAGCTTGCTGGGCTCTCCGAGAGGGGTGGAGGAATTAAATCTGGGTCTGCCAGTTCGGCTGCATACAAGGCAAAGGCCCTACCCTTTGAAACTACATAATCACACAAAATAGACACAAAGTTAAAACAGAGTCAACTAGGAAGTAAACATGGCTAATTTAAACATGGAGAGCAATTACACTCCTTGAAGACATGAATGCTTCCTTACAAAAACACGTTATTCCTATCAATACTGTGCCTTTCCTCTTCCAGTTTAACGCTGAAGATTGATTAGCTCTTCGTCCTTCAGTTAGTTTTTGCCCAAAAGGCTACTCGAGGGCATAAAGCTTCCACAACAAGAGTTTGAGAAGCAAAGGAAAGAAATTACTGTATGTACAGATTAAACATCCAAATATACCACATAGTAAATCCTTTTTGATAGAGAGGTTGACTCAGTCCATTATGGTTGGTCCAAGAACACACACAGGCCAGGAGGCTTACTAAGGATGTAACACAGAATAAGGCCTTGTGTGCAACCAAGCATTTTGATCCTGAGTACCATATGGTTTCCCTGAGCATCAGCAGGTATAGCCCCAAAGGCACCACAATACCACTGGGGGTGAACCAGGTAATCCCCAGCTCCCCAGAGCCCAAGCAGCATCTCAACCCTGGGTCTTCACAATGACCCACCAGCTAGTTGATTAAGAATCACCAGGAGTGACAGCCAAGTTTCCTACCACCACCACCACCACCATCACCACCAAAAACGCCTATTAGACTAGGAATATAGGTTTCAGTATATGAATTTCACTTTGCAATACAACTCGTTTGCTCTTTTTATTTGTTTGTTTTGTTTGGGGGGCACACCTGGTGATGCTCAAGAGTTACTCCTGGCTATGCATCTAGACATTACTCCTGGCAGTTATTAGGGTACCATAAAATCATTATATCAGTGAATGACATTATATCAGTGAAGAATTCTTTGAGGTCCAAGTCTTGGACCATTCTATATTTTCCTCAATGTGCTTTATAGATTCAGGTTTGAGATTGATCTTATTTTTATGCGTCTGAAATTTCAGATTTCTTTATATTTTTTGGACACGATTTCTGATTTGGGGTCGAGTGTTCTATAAATCCTACAAGGTAAAGCTTGCTAACAGTGTTGTTTATGTCAAGCCTGCACTTGTTGATTTTCTGCCTAGTTGTCCTATCAAAAGAAATGCAGGAGATAAAAAGAGGGTATTAATTGTGTCAGGTTGCATTTCATAGTAGTTGTCTATTTCCATGTATTTCTAAGAGCTCATCAAGATTTCTTTCTATTTTGTTAAGTAGTTCTCATTCACTACTTAGTTTTATATTTGTATATTTACTTATTTTTCTTTTTTTAATTGTTTCATTGGGGCCACACCTGGCAATGTTCAGGGGCTAGTTCCAGGCACAGTGCTTAGGGTTTACTCTTGGCACTGCTCAGTGACCCATGTGATGCCAGGGAGGGATTACATCCAGACCACCCACAAGCAAAGCATGCACTCCAACTCCCTGAGCCACCTTTTTGGGGGGTGGGGGTTGGGGGCACACTTGGCAATGCTCAAGGGTTACTCCCGAGAGCCATCTTCTTAATACTCCACAAAATATGGATTTTTTTTAATATGGTATTTTTTCGTCGATTGCCTCGAGCAGGCCCCAGTAATGTCTCCTTCGTCCTAGCCCTGAGATTTTTTAAAAAGGGCCACATTCAAGGTTCTTTCAGGGTTAGGAGAATGAGACCCATCATTGTCACTGGTATTTGGCATATTGGGTACGCCACGGGGAGTTTGCCAGACTGCCCTTGTGGGCAGGTTACATTCGGTATTTTTTATGTCTTTTTTTTTTCAGCCAAACTTAGAGGTACTTCAAGGTTTACCTAGCTCTCTATTCATGGATAACTCCTGGCAGGCAGGATTTGGGGGGCCATTTGTGATGCAGGTATAGAACTGAGGTCAGGTGCGTGCAAGGCAACCGCCCTACCCCGCATACTATCTCTCTGGCCCCTCTCCACTTGTATCATTACTTAAAATGATAATGGGGTTATCATTTTTTTTGAAAAAAAGACCACACCTGGCAGTAATCAGAATTTACTCTTCTACTCCTGGCAGTGCTTAGGGGTCTCTTCTGGTCGGTGCTCAGGGGACCATACAGTGCCAGGGATCCAGTCTGTGTCAGCTTGCAAAGTAAGTGCTCCAGCCATTGAGCAGGCCATCATCTTCTCCACTGTACTTTTAATTAACAAATTTGCTCATGCTGTGCTCACTCTATGATCACCATTCATTAATATTGTAGATTTTAGGTTTAGTCTGATGAACTGCCAATGAATTAGCTAAGTTAAAACTTTAGATTGGGTCAGGGAGATAGCTCAGAGGATTGGAGCACATGCCTGGCATGCATTCTGAATTTTGTTCTCAGCTACACGTGGTCCTCCTAGAATCTAAGGGTTGTCCCGGTGGCCCCCAATCTCCCAGGGACTAAGCATAATAGCATTACAGGGCCCCAACACTGAGCTATCAGCTGGCACAACCTGCAGATCATTGCTCAGAGTGGTCCCCAGGCACCATGAAGGAGATCAAAATGAAAAATTAAAAAACAGGGGCTGGAGATAGTACAGAGGATAGGGCACTTGCTTTCCATGTGGTCCACCAGGGTTCGATCCCTGGCATCTTTTATGGTACCCCAATAACCGCCAGGAATAATGTCTGGGTGCATAGCCAGGAAAATATGTATATATGCATATATAAACATATATATTTTGCTCGAGCGGGCCCAGTAACATCTCCATTGGAGACTTTGTTGTTACTGTGTCTGGCATATCGAATACTCTCGGTAGCTTGCCGGGCTCTCCGAGAGGGACGGAGGAATCGAACTCGGGTCGGCCATGTTGGCCGCTTGTAAGGCGAACGCCCTACCTGCTGTGCTATCGCTCCAGCCACATATTTCCCTCTATGATTTGTTGCCTGTTATCTGAACCCCCTCAAATGTAGTGTGATAATTATGGAGAATGGGTAGGGAGTGTCTTATGATGTGTCCAGGAATATGTTTACTCATATATGAGGCTTGGCTCGAGCGTATGGGGAGCAGCCTGCAGCCTGGTGGTGGTTGGGTTCTGGAGGTGCTCGACAGCCAGACCTGGGTCCCTTGGGGGCAAGGAGGGCTCTCACCTACACCCCTCTGGGGCACCCCATGTGAAACAACCTGTCATGGAGTCAGTGGCATGGCTATGGGGGCCTCATGTTATGCTCCCTTCCACGAGAAGTAGCCGTGTGATCTAGATATATATATATTTTTAATCTCAGGATCACACACAGTTGTGTTCCTTCCACCCTGGTGTGATTCTTACATATGTATTCGCCCGGGGGGTGGCTAGTAGCTTCCACACTGTCGTGGGATGGAAATCCCACAGGGCAGTGCCTCAGGGGTCTCACTTAGTATGGTAGATTGGTGCTAGGATTGAACCACAGGTCTCACGCTTGCAACAACACAGGCACTTTGCCCTGAGCCTTCCCTGGGTATGGAGGCTCTTCACTATGTTTTCCGGTTGGCCATGGGCAGCAGTTTGGGAATTGCCGCTGTCCTCTGAGAACATGGGTCTGAGGCCTCCAATGAGGGAAGGGAGGGGTTGCAGGGGCAGAGGCAAAGCATCACAGAGCAGCACGGGAGAGGAGTGGCCCTGGGCCCTGGCATCGCTGGGCACAGAGGGTCACTGGACGACTTGTGTGGGGTGCAATGAGAGCACAGTGACAATTTACCATGGAAGGGAAACGGGGCGGTTGTGACAAGGCCCTCTGGATTCCCAGGAGCTGCTGTTCCTGCCACAACCCTCTGTGATTCGGGGTTGCCATGTCCATCCTCCCTCCTCTCTGCTTCTCCAGGCATTGTGTCCGTTCTGAGCATTTCTCCCCATGTCCCTGGGCTCGGTATGGACACAAGGCTTGGCGGGCATTTCTCCCTCGTGGGAGGGTGGAGGAAGAGAGGAGAAAAAGCCAGCACTGGGCCTACCTCCTGGCCTCTTAGGGTCTGCAGCCAGGCTAGCGGTGGGCTCCAGACCCCTGCACTGAGGGTTCTGCAGAGGGACCGGGGAGCTGGGGGGCTCTGAGTCTCAGACAGATACCAGGAAGTAGGATCAGTGCCTCCTGAGCCTTGGCAGATGTCAAAGGAGACATCTACTAGTCCTGCAGATGACAGGGAAGGAACAGGATCACTGTGAAGCCTGGAATTCTGCCCCTCCCACACACAGAGACACAGGTGGTCTCTGAGAGAGGGGCTCCAGCAGGGCCTTGGGTGAGGTGGGCTGAGGCTTTGACTGGGCGGTGGAAGGGGCTTTGGTGCAGAAGATGGGCAATCCTGGAGGACTTCTGCCTGAGGTGGCCATGGGGAGGCAGGTACACGTGCGCAGGACAAGTGGAGCCACCACAGGAGAGAGCAAATGTGGCATGGGACCACAGCACCTGTCTTTAGACTGACTTGGAAGCAGTTCTGGGTTTTGTTCTTTTTTTTTTTTTTTGCTTATCTTTTTATTTTTTTTTAATTTTTTTTTATTAGTGAAACACCATGAGGTACAGTTGTAGATTTACAATTTTTTGTGCTTGGGTTTGATTATACAATGACCAGATACCCATCCCTCCACCAGTGCCCATTTTCCACCACCATGGATAATATCCCCCCCACCCCCATCTCCCCATCCCCCCCTGCCTCTGTGGCAGGGCAATCCCCTGTGTTCTCTCTCTCCTTTTGGGTGTTGTGGTCTGCAAAAGAGGCATTGAGTGGCAAACATGTTCAGTCCATAGTCCACTTTCGACGGTTTTGTTCTTTTGTTTGGGGCCCCACTCGATGGTGCTCAGGACTTACTCCTGGTTCTGCACTCAGGGATCACTGCTGGTGAGCTTGGGGGAACAATAGAATATTTCAGGGATCTAACTGGGCCAACATCACACAAGGCAAGAGTCCTTCCCTCTGTACTACAGCTCTGACTCCCACTGGAAGTGGCCGAGGGGGCAGCGCCTGTGATCCAGAGAACCTGGTAGTCCCCAGCACCGAGGCAGACACCTGCACAGAGAAGGAGTTTTCAGTGTCTGGGGTCCCTGGAGAGGTGCCCTTCTACACAGACAAAGCCGGGAGGTGATGGCATTGGCCAGAGAGGAGAGCATGGCGGTTTCCAGGGGACACAGCACCCTGCACGGTCAGCTCCTGCTCTTCCCTGAGGGAGAATCACAACTTGTCCATGACTCCCCAGGCTGTTGGCTCCGCTTCCAGCCACTATCATTTCTCCACACCTTCTTCCATTAGAGACCAGAAAACAAAACTACTCAGTGAGTTCAGGCTCTCCAGTTCCTTGAGAGTAAGAGTGATATAGACCTGGACACTGGTACATAGGCTGTCCCCAGAGATTGTATCTAGAAAGTCCCTGGGTGTAAAAGGAATATTAAGTCCCAAGGGAGGGCAGATGTTTTCAATTTGGGCCCCTGGCCCTTCCCCTGGAATGTTGCTGTGAAGTACAGAGGGACAGCAGCCTTTTTAGTTGCATGAGTCAGTGAATAGAAAAGAAACACTCTCAGTGATTCGAAACAGATATATTCCTGTCTGCTACTACATCTAAAGAAGGATTGTGTCTATCAGAGGCACAGAGGCAGATGTGAGCAGCACCCATAGCTGTTGCTCAGGAGAGGCAAGTTTTTTAGTCCAAGCATATTCTGATTCCAGAACTTATAGGTAGCACAGCTAAGTTTATCCAGGGTTCTCTGTTCCAGAGACATGTTCTCTAAACAGCCCACATATGGTTGCAGATTTCCTTCCTTCCTTCCTTCCTTCCTTCCTTCCTTCCTTCCTTCCTTCCTTCCTTCTTTCCTCCCTCCCTCCCTCCCTCCCTCCCTCCTACCCTCCATTCCTTCCTCCATTCCTCCCTTTCTCTTTTCTCTTTCTCTCTTTTCTGTCTTTCCCTTCCTCCCACCTTCCCTTCCTTTCTTTCTTGTCCGCATCCAGTGATGCTCAGGGGTTACTCCTGGCTCTGCACTCAGAAATTACTTCTGACAGGACTCAGAGGACCATATGGGATGCTGGAAATCAAACCTGGATTTACCATGTGCAAGGCAAGCACCTTACCTCTCAGCCCTCAGTGGCTGCTGGTTTTCTAATGAAGATCTGGCTTAAGGGAGAAGGGACCAATCATGGGCCAAGACTGGCCTCCGTTACACTCAGGACTGATTCTTAGAAACTGTGCATCAGCCATTCTTAGAGATGCAATATCATGTGTCCCCAGATCAGAGTTTCAAAGCCTTGGACTTCCCTTGGGAGCTTTGGACCTGTAGCTGATGCATGGTCAGTGTGGAATGAATGAGGGAATGAACTTCACCTTCAGAAGAGCTGGTCCTGGGGTGCAAGATTGTCCTGTGGTTCTCTCAGAGCCCAGCATGGGCCTGGTACAGGGAGGGACAGGCAGGCTTAGCCGGGGAGGAGATGGCCACGGGCCAGAGTCCAGTGTTCCTCTTTGGCTCCTAGGCACCTGGTCTGCTCCCGGGTGTGTGGGAGGCCCAGAGCTGAAGAGCCGTGTTGCTCCTGTACCCACTTTGGCAGACTGTGAGGCTGTGATCAGGGCTGCAGTGGGCCTCTGACTATCTTTCTTCCCTTTACTTGGGGAGAGTCTCCAGGTTTAGTGTGGCAACTGTCATCCAGGGGTTGCTCTCTATGGGTTCTTATCTGATCCACTAAGGGCCCAGGTTTAGTCAGGGCCAGATTTAGTACTTCTTAAGGGTAAGGCTGAAATGCAGATCCATGCATGCTGGGGCCAGAGGGTTAACTGCGAAGTTCTGTGTCATGTTCTTGCTCAGCTATTGGATGTGGAAGCTTGAGTCAGACTTTGGAAGAATTTGAGGGTCACCAGAGAGAAACTCTGAGGGGACCCTCTGTCCCAGCTCTCCCCTTTCCTTGCCACCTCCTGGCTGCACTCACTAGAGGGCCAGTGGGCATTTGTTTGTGATTCCCAGAAGGGTCTCACGTGCTAAGGTGGTTGCATCAACTTCCTGTGTGCAGAACCCTGACCTCTCACTGACTGGCCATTCTTCCTCCTTTGGGGCACTCAGGAGACTTAGGAGGATGAAAAAAAAAGCACTCTGAGAATTATTGACAATAGTCAAGACCTGGGAAGCAACCCAAGTGTCAGAGGACGGATGAGTGGGGAAAGATGTTGTGGTGTATGCACACACAATGGAATAGTTTTTTAGCTCTAAGAAGATGTGAAACCTTGGAATTTGCTACCACTTAGAAATGGAGCGAGTTATGCTAAGTCAAATAAGTGAGAAGGAGAAAGACAAATACTGATGATCTCACTTACACATGAGATATGATTAAAAAAACAAAGCAGGGGAACAGACAACATCCAAAGAAAACAAACCCTTAGATCATGACCAAAAAATACTCCTTGGTATTACCAAGGGGGTAGGGAGTGAGCCGACAGGGTCCGATGGAACATGCCAGAGGGGTGTTGGCACTTGGCGGCAGGCGTGGCATCGGAACATTGTACCCTAAAACATAAACATTTGCACTCTTGTAAATCCCTAAAATATAAACATTTACAGTCTTGTAAACCAATGTTACTTCAATAAAAAATAAACTTAATAAAGGCTTGCTGACTATATGAATAAAGGGAATTAGGTCAGTATCTCAAGGGCAACAGTCTGGTGGAAACATTTCAATTCATTTAATCTTATTATTTTTAATGTTTTTATTGATTGTAGAGATTGCAAAGAAATTTAGGACATTTGTGCTACCAATAAGTAATTCATTAATTCATCTGTCCTCTCATCTATCAATATACTCCTCTGTCTGTCCATGTATCTACCCATACATTCATCCTTCCATCCATTCATCCATCTTTTCATCATCCATCCATCCTTACACTCCTCCATCATCCATCTTTCCATCATCTATTCATTCATCCTTACATCCACCCATCCATCTATCTATCCATTTATCCACCCATCCATCCACTTTTTGTGGTCTACTTATTCTGCAGCTTTGTTGAACTACAGGGGATAAAGGAAACATTGAGACTGTCTTCAAGGAACTCAGCCAACAGATGGAATCATAACACCAAAGAGATGATAGCTATAAAAGAAAGGAGACCAACCATGGGATGAGAGGAAGCAACCCAGCCCAGCCTGGAAACACACAAGATTTCCCGCTGAGTCTCTAAAGATGAGTCGGTGATTATCTGCAATGAAAAAGAGAAGCGAGTCCCAGAGAGAAGCAAACCAAGGTGTGTGGGGAGAACAGAAGTGTCCTCTGGGGAGCGAGGGCAAGAGGGAAGAGAAACGGGGTGCTGGGAAGAAAAGAGAACTCAGATCACCTCATTCGTAAAGCCTGGCAAGCCACAAAAAAGGACTTTGAACAAAGGATTAAACAGATGTAAGTTACCTTCTGGGAACTATCTCTTGGTAGAGGTGGACGAGTTTGGGAGACTTGTGGTTTCTGGAGAAAAACCAAGTCACCAAGAGGAGGGTGATATTGGGATTATGGGAAACAGCAGCAGCGATTTCAAATTCTCACAGAAACCACTTGAGGAGAGCCTGGAGGGAGGGAGAGACTTGCTGGGTGGGGATGGGGGCAAGCGCTGCTGAGCTGATCTGTGGCTCTTTCGGGCACTGCCTGCAACTACACAGCTCTATCAGGGTGAATTGGTGGCTCACATCTTTGGCCAAAAGGTTGGGAAACAGTGCTAGTTGGTGCAGCAAATCAAGGTGCCCACTGACCTCTGGTAGAGCAGGCCTGAGAGCCCCTGGTCTCTCTCTCTCTTTGACCTCTGTCAGCGGTCTTATCAGCCATGGGCACAGAGGGGATCCCACAGCTCTTCTGGGACCCACCGCACCGAGAAACGCCTGCGGGCTGTGTTCCATTTGCTCAGGGGAATGGGCCACGGCAGAAACTGAGGGGAAACCGAGGGCAGAGGGACAGCAGAGGTTCACAGTGACAGACAAGTGTGAGGGTTGGGTCCGGGGGCTGCTCCCCCCGCTTCTGGGGAGAGGGAACATGCTGTACGTGCATGACCTCCACCAGGAAACCTGAAGCTTGTTGATCTTGAGTGTCTGCCGGAATCTTGGCCCTGGTTCTGGGCTCGCTCCCCAGCGCACATTATGCAGACGGTGAAGGCATATTTGGGGCCAGTGAGGGAGGGAGGGAGGTCAGGGTGCACACAGGACCCTCCTGGTTGGATATGGGGCCATCTAGTAGAGTCATGGCCAGCCTGCTGTGCATACTTGAGGACTGGGAACTGGGAACTCCCCAAGGGTGTTCCTGAGCCAGCCTGGCTGTGCATACGGGTCATATCGAGAGCTGTCTTTGCCGGTTTTTATGTTATTGAGCATCTGCTGGGTCTAGTGTTGTTTCATGGCACCATTGGGGCAGCTGAGTGCTTTCAGCTTCCTTTTACTGAGGAAGGAAGCTGGAAGGGTCAGTGAGGTAGCCAAAGGTAGCCAGCACCAGCGAAAGAGCACAGGAAGCAAGGAAGGGGGGAGGATGGGGGATGGATGGGAGGTGGGTATGGAGAGGGGAATCCACATCTCTGCATTCTTTTTTTGCCCCTTAAGAAAATATCCTTCCCCAAACCCACTCTCTTAGCCCACTTTAGCTCAAACAAAGCCCATGGTTATGAAGCCTCCCTTTGAGATCTTTATATTTATTAATGATTATGACTTGGTTTGGGGCCTCACCCGGCAGTGTTCAGGGCTTACTTCTGACTCTAAGCTCAGGGATCTCTCCTGGTGGTGGATCAGGGGACTATGTGGGGTGTCGGCGATCAAGTCTGGGTCAGTCACCCGCAAGGCAAGAATCTTACCCTGTGCTATCTCTCCAGCCCTCAGATCTTTTGATTATTTTCATTTTGGGGCCACACCCGGTGATGATCAGGGATTACTCCTGGCAGTTCTCAAGGATGCCAGGTATATGAGATGCCAGAGATTAAACCTGGGTCAGTTGCATCCAATGCAAGACCTGTACTATCTCTTCTCACCCCCACCACACCCCACAGGGAGATGGAACAAAGGACAGGTGCAAGAAGGAGGGACAGAGATGGCTGTGATTGATGGCAGACCCTATAAGGCTGCCCAAACTCATAAGAAGGGGGGGCATGGGAGAGAGTGATCCCTGTGCTCTTGCAGCCATCCCGAAACCCTTTCAGGCTGTAGCTGCTGGGAAGTAGGTTCCCAAAGGGCAAGAACGCTGAGTTGGGCACAGAGCAGCAGAGGCAGCTAGAGGGGGCTGCTGAGACCCAGAAGGTCTGAGTTTATGCTGAGTGGTTGACACATCCAATGTACTTCTCCTAGCGTTGGGGGAGACTGAGGCTTAGAGAGGAGTGCGGGTGGGGGAAGCATGCCTTGGTGATTGAATGGAACCCAAGGATGCCCTCAAGGTCACCGTTCACCTAGCTCCCAGACCACTGAGGGGACTGTCAGGAGTGGGGGTGGGGGGTTATGATGGAGGGAGGGGGAGAATGAGAACATGTTCATACATGCATGCATGTATGTGTGTGTGTGAGCATGCAAGTGTGTGTGTATGTGCGCGTGTGTTAAAGACGAAAGAGAGAGAGAGAGAGAGAGAGAGAGAGAGAGTAAACAAGCTTATACATGCATGCATTTGGAATGACAAGTTGCTGGCCAAGAAACAGAGCATGGAACCAGTCTTCTCTAGAAAGTTCTCAGTGTGCTTGTTCCAGGACAAAGAAGGATGGGAGGTCCAGACCCGTGTCCCAGCCCACAGGGGAAAGCAGGCCAGGCCCAGTCCAGATGGGTCAGTCATACAGCCGCTCCATAAAGAAAGGGGTCTGCTGGGACAGCCCAGTGTGGGAAACTGTTCCCACCAGCTCCTTCAGGAGCACGGGCATTTGGGCAACACAAAAAAACGAGGAACTGCTCTGCGGCTTCCAAATAAAACCCACCCCAAAGTCCTGGACCAAGACTCTGTCCAGGCCAGCCTGCAGCAGCTGCCAGAGTAATCAATACCCATTGTTCTTGCCGAGCAGTGTGCCTGCACTCCTGGCTAGGTGTGGGCTCACAGCCTGTGGACAGACAGGCTTAATGGGATCTGATCCCCAAAGGGCTCCACCCCCCAGCACCCCCGCCCCATGTCACAACTCAGCAGGGTGACTGGGACGGATCTGGGCAGAGCCCAGAGCTAGCTCTGGTCCTTGAAACCTGGCTGACCTTGAAACCTGGCTGCTCCACTCCTCAGGGGGCACCACCGTGTCCGAGGGTGGGCAGGGCGGGCACAACCTCCTGGGGAGAGCACCAGCAGCCTCACAGTGCTTCTGTGGTTGCTTCAGCCCGGAAGAGCCGCAGTGCCAGGCCAGGAAGTGTGGGCAACCCCAGGGGCCCCGGTACCCGGCATGTCCTCTGTCCCAGCTCTAGTTTCCTCCTCTGCAATGCAGCTGGGCAGGTGTAGGGGTTGCGTTCTCTGCTCTGTTCTGTTGAAGGAGCGATCCAGACTCTGGGGGTAATAGCGCTGAGGGGGTGGGGGAATCAGGCCAAGCATCACAGTCAGAGCAGATGCCACCTTCTTTGGATTGAGTGGTGGGGCAGGGCGGGGGGTACAACTGGCGATGCTCAGGGTTACTCCTGGCTCTGCGCTCAGGCATCACTCCTGGTGGTGCTAGGGGATCCTATGGCACACCAGGGATCAACCCCGAGTCGGCTGCATGCAAGGCAAGTGCCCTACCGGTTGGCTATCGTTCCGGTGCCAACCCCAACTTCTTTCTCTACCTCATGTCTGACATGGATCCCACCTGCTGCAGGCAGCTCTCTCTCTTCCAGTCTTCATCACGGGCCACTCCTCCAGAATGGGAGATCCCAGGACAATGATTCCGCTTTCTTTTTTTCTCCTTCATTTAGTTTTTTCTTTCTTTTTTATTTTTTTATTTTCTTTTTGGATCTCACCCGGCGATGCACAGGAATTACTCCTGGCGGTACTCAGGGGACCATATGGGATGCTGGGAATCGAACCCGAGTTGGCTGTGTGCAAGGCAAACTCCCTAGCCACAGTGCAATGGCTCCAGTCCCTTCATTTAGCTCTTAAGCACTTCTGGGGTATTTTCTGAGGGGGTGTGGAAGGGGGTGCCCAGCATATCTATCAACTTCTTCCTTGAGTGTGTGATTGGTAGATGTGCCACTCACCCCAGGAGGGGACAAAGATTCCTGTGTCAGCTCCTGGAAGATGGAGGAGCCAGGCTTGGCCAGAAGGACACACTGGTTTCAGCAGAGGTGACAGCATTTGAAGGGAGAGAGGAGCACCCTACTGCTGTCCTCTGCGTCATTGGTCTGGTGGCCCTGGGGGTGGGGATTACCCAGACCTTTGTTCCCTACTCCCCTCACCTCCTTCCCTTCCCCGAGCTCCTTCTTCCTTTCCAGCAGTCCCGAGCTCCTTGGCAGCCGGAGCTGGGTGTCTTGTTGTTTGTACTCAATACGCGTTTGTCTTTGCATGACACCAACTGTTCCAGGTGAGCAAATAATCTCCCCACGGGACTGCTCCCCACAAACTGACAAGAAGGCTATTTTACTCCGGTGTCACCCCCAGGTCATGGGGTTGGCTGTGTGTGGGGCTGGGGCCAGGGGGCTGGTGGTCACGACTGTCAAACAGACCTGAGGTAAACTCTAGCCCCTCCCCGCCACTGAGGAAACAGGCACTGAGCAGTTATTGCATGGCCATGAGCCTTGGTGTTCGCATCTATTAAATGGACATAAAGACCCCAAAACCTGTCACATTCCTAATATGCAAATAATGAACTAGAAGAGAAAGAAATAGGTTTTATTTTTTTTCATGAGGTTCAGTGATTTCAGTAGAATATATCTTGATACTGGCCTTCTTGTTTACTGTCCCAACACTTACGGTATATGTACCGTACAAGCATTCACTATATTGTCATACTTTTTTTTAATTACAGGAAATCTTTTATAAATTATACAGTTTTGTTTTTGTTCTTTTCCAATGGCTCAATATTCCCTTGAGAAGTCCTTTATTATGAATATGTGAGTCTCTGCTTGTCTAATACCTGGCGATGCTCAGGGCTTACTCCTGCCTGTGCTTTTAGGAATTTTTCCTGAGGTTCTCAGGGGACTATATGGGATGCCAGAGATCGAACCCAGGTCAGGTGCATGCAAGGCAAATGGTCTACCCATTGTACTATCACTCTGGCCCCTAATACCATTTTTCTTTTAATCCCTTTCTCTCTTTTAAATTGGTTTGAAATAAGTCTTACCTTTCGCCTGTTTATCTGAAGGCATTTTTTGTGTTTGTTAATTATTGTGTTTCTTCTGTGGCACTCGTCTGCCTTGCACGCAGCCAACATGGCCGACCCGAGTTCGATTCCTCCGCCCCTCTCGGAGAGCCCGGCAAGCTACCGAGAGTATTCGATATGCCAGACACAGTAACAACAAAGTCTCCAATGGAGACGTTACTGGGCCCGCTCGAGCAAATCGACGATCAACGGGAGGGCCTTTACTTTTACTTTACTTTTCTAATTATAATCTGACTTCTGCCACTTCTCTTTTCAAATATTTCTGTTTTCCTTATTAACTTCATATATCTTTCCAACGCTAATTTATTTCTAGAATTTTTAGTTATTTTAATAATACATTTGGCTTATTTCTAACATTTGATTATAATTTATATCTCTATCATACATTTTTCTGGTATTTACTTGTTGTGGTATTTATTTTCTGCTATTTACATTGTATTATACCTATTCTATAACTATCATAATGCTTTTATTTTCTCAGAATAATGAGTTTCTGATAGAATTTGGCTACTTCTTTGCTATTCACATTTTATCTGCAACACATTTTTTTGGTCTTAAATGTGGAAAGGTGTGCTAGAAAATCTTTTTAAATGTTACCTTCTTGATCCCCCTCGATGCTTTTTTCCCATAAGGTGATTTGAAAACCTGGAGTTGCCTCTGTCCCTCCTCTGCCTTCCTCTGGAACTTCTCTTCCCTTGCAGTCATTATTCTTGTCCTGTTCAATTTGCCCCCCTTTTTTATTTTATTGAATCACTATGAGATAGTTACAAAGCTTTCATGTTTCAGATTCAGCCATACAATGATTGACTACCCATCCCTCCACCAGTGCACATTTTCCACCACCAATGTCCCCAGTATCCCCCCTCCCCCATCCCAGTCCTCCCCCTGCCTCTATGGCAGACAATTTTCCCAGTACTCTCTCTCTCTCTACTTTGGGGCATTATGTTTTGCTCGAATTTTCCCACCACCATTCAAGCCTACCTTCTAGGGAGAGACACTAGATAATTTATTTTCCATTGCTCATTTTGAATATCATGAAAACTCACTTCTGGAATTCTAGATTGTAAATGATTGGGTTCCAGAGACATCTCTGTATGGCACTGATCCATTTTGGGGTTCAATTGTGAGTCTCTGGACCAGGGCTGATGGTGTGCTAAGATGGCGCCTGGAGGCAGATTGTGACAACCAGGCTGCTGAGCAGGTGGGGATTTGGGGGAGGGACAACCCAGGTCCTCTGCCACCTTGTGGCCTGGAGATTTAGTCCTGGGACCTGCATACCTGGGCCTTGCTTGTGGAAGCTCTTGGTCACTGGGATTCCATCTGGAGTAGGTGGTCCTGTTCAATTTTAATTTCATTCCTATTTGTATCTTCTCAATGAGAATCTTTGATTGTAAAATACTTTCTTTGTTAAAATTCATATTTATAGGGCCCAGATCAAACCAGCACTATCAACTCTACCACATCACAGTTCCATCACATTCAGCTACATAAGGGACCCTTCAAAACCTTCCCAGCTTTGATTGATCTTCTAGATTGACCCAGTGTGTCCGCTGGTCGGTTCCCACTACGAATGCAGGCTCTTTGTCCTTATGGTCACCAGAAGACCAACTGTCTCCCAAATGCCTTCTTCAGCATGTGTTGATGCTGTGCAATTTGTAGTTGTTCTCATCCAGTCCTATTAGGTGATTCTTGGTAAGCCTTTATCACCTAGTTTTGTTATAGATGTTGTCTATGAATATTTGGTTTTGCCGATCTAAATGAGGCACCACCCAGATGCAGAAACTGAGGCACAATTCAGAGAAGGGTGGATTCCCTCAGAAAAGGATAGGTTACAGGGAAAGCTAAAGGTTCTGATAAGAATGTGAAAGGACCATCAAGAGTCCAAGGCCTGGGCTGGGGTGCTAGAACGGTGGGTAGGGTGCTTGCTTGCATACAGTCAACTCTAGTTTGATTCCTGCTGTCCCAAATGCTCCCCTGAACACTGCAAGGAGTGATTCTTGAGTGCTGAGCCAGGAGTAAGTCCTGAGTGTGATCCCTCCAACCTACCCCCCCCCCCCAAAGAAAGAGTCCAAGACTTTACCTGTGACAACACCAAGTTAACATTTATGCAGACAACTCGAGGTCAAGGCTATTTGGAGTTATTGTAATTGTATATCACCTTCTGTCAAAAGTATTCTCTGCTTTTTCCTCTCTGGACTATTCTCTCTTGAATTCTCACTATTCTCTCTTGAACACTGACCCTTCTCCTGTTTCTCTTTCCTTACATTTCTTTAAATTTCCTTCAATAAGGACTATTTGCTTCAATTTTGCCAATTTGTTCTACTTATATGGGACAATTGGAAAGAGTTCATTTTCCAAGAATTCTATTTCCTTCCTTCCTTCCTTCCTTCCTTCCTTCCTTCCTTCCTTCCATCCTTCCTTCTTTTCTTCCTTCGTTTCTGTAGACATAAGAGACTCAGTGGTAGTCTCTTCCTTCCTATTTTATTTTTGTGTTTGAGCCACACCCATATATGCTCAGGGCTTATCCCTGGTTATGAACTCACGGATTATTCCTGGCGGGGCTTGGGCCATCATGTGGGATGCCAGGGATCAAACCTGCATTGACCATGTGCAAGGCAAGTGCTCTGCACACTGTACTGTTGTTCCAGCCCTAATTCCATTCTGTGGGCTTGGAGGGTGGGAGTGTTGCATCATTCAGCTAAGATTTCTTTCTATGATAATCAGTAAAAACATGGATTGATAACAGAATATAGATGGAAAGAGCAAAGGGTATGGGTGTGGTCCCCAAATAAAGTGATGAGAAGAATGTGATTTCAGTTAATATCTGGGGATGGTGCAAGACTCTAAGGGAAAAAATGAGTGCAGCACTTGCGTACCCCTGCCAAGGTAGACCCATGAGGATCTCCTTTCTCATCTTCCCGTGCTTGAAAGAGAAGAGTGAGAGATTTATTTTTTTTTCTTTTTAAATTGAATCACCATGAGATAGTTACAAAGCTTTTATGATCCAGCTTCAGTCATACATGTTCCAACACCCATCCCGTCACCAGTGTACACTTCCCAGCATCAATATTCCCTGTATCCTTCCTGCTACCACCCCCTCCCCCATACACACACACACAGTCCCAAGCCTGCCTCTATGGCAGGCACTTTTCTTCTCTCTCTCTCTCTCTCTCTCTCTCTCTCTCTCTCTCTCTCTCTCTCATTTTGGGCATTATGGTTTACAATACAGATACTGAGAGGCCATCATGTTTGGTCTTTTGCCCCTTTCAGCGCACATCTCTCATCCAGAGCGATCTTTTCCAAACATCATTGTCATAACAGTACCTTCTCTATCCCAACGTCTTCTCCACCAGACCTTGAGGTAGACTTCTGACTGTGGACCATTCATCCTGACCCTCGTTTCTACTGTCCTTGGGTGTTAGTCTCATACTATGTTTTCTTTTTTTGTATCCCACAAATAAGCCAGTCATTCTATGTCTGTCCTTCTGCTTCTGACTTATTTTGCTTATCATGATACTCTCCATGTCCATCCATTTATAAGTGAGTTTTATGACTTCCTTTTTTCTAACAGCTATATAGTATTCCATTATGTATATGTACCATATCTTAACAAAAGAGAGATTTCTGGGTTCCACCTTTATGCCAGCTCTGAGATAGCATCAGACATAATGAAGAAGTAGAAAAGCTCATGTGCACTCATGAATGAGAATAACAGACTTGGAAGATCCAAGCACAAAAGACCTCTCTAATCTCTCTGATGATTTAACAGTCACAGTGATTAGACTGTCCACTGATTTGAAGAAAACACTAGAGAACAGTTTCAACAAGGAAAGAAGACACATGAGAAAGCTTCAATAGGAAAGAGTATAGCAGGAGAACTTTAAAAAACACAATGGAGCGGTCAAAGAGCTGGTACAGTGGGGTGGACACTTGCTCTGCATGCACCTGACAAGGGTTCGATCCCTGGCAGCTCCACAATTGGTTCCAGAGTAGAGAGCCAGGAGTAACCCCTGAGCATAGGTGTGTGTGGCCCTAAAACAAAGCACAACAGAGGAGATAAACAGAATGACAAAAGCAGAGAAATGAATCTGGATGCAGAAAAGCATCCAAAGGCGGAAAAAAAGAATAAAAAATGAAGAGAGTATCAAGGAATCATGGGGCAGTTTGAAAACTTTTGTATGAAGACACTGGTATGGCTGGGGCAAAGCATGGCTGGAGGGATGATCCCAAAACTGGAAAGTCAGCCCGCAAGCAAGAGTATGTTGTGTGCTCCTTGACCCTTCCTGCAGTCTCCCAACAGTGCCTCCTACTGGCTGACCCTGCTGCCTCTCAGTAGCTGGAAGACCCTCATCTAGGGTCAGCTGGCAAGGCAGAAACTTGGCAGTGCCCCAGGCCCCAGTCTCACAAGACAGAGGACTGATGGTGGAGGTTCAGAGACCAAATTTGGACGCCTCCAGGGCTGGCTAGCCTCACACAGGTAAGCCCACCATCTAGCCTCTTGTGGGCTGGTTGCTCAGAGGACCAATTTGCTCATTTCTAAGACTGCATTGGAGCCCACCTCAACTCCCGCCACTTCCCTCCCCCAACAGTTGCTCTTGCCTGCATGGATAGCACAGGCAGACCTGGAGACAGGGAGCTCAGGCCTACTCCCAGGGGCTCTCTCCATGCCCCCCACCTCCAGGATTTCTCCTGACACATCCTCTGGTTTGGCCTGGGCCTCCTGTCCTGACAGGCTCAGTCTGTTGTAAGTAACTGCCAAGCAGAGACCAATTCTGTGTCCCCCACCCCCTCGTCCCCCCATCGTTCCTCAGAGGCCTTGGGCTCTGCAGCTGGGACCAGATTCCACGCCAATTCCCAGAAAACAGGTCTGGAAGGGGGTCTGGGCATGCAGGACCCAGATTCTGAGGGAAGGGACACCTGTCTTCTGGGACATGGAGTCAGGCTTGGGATGGGCTTGCGGAGTCTTGAACCCATAGCTGTTCATCAGCCAGCCACACACCCCCACCCCACCCCCAAAGATTTGTTAAGTGCAGACCATGTGCCAGTTGCAGTGTTAGCTCCTGGAACTGCTTGTTGTGAAGGAAACACCTTGTTAGAACTCAAGCTCAGAATGCAGAGTCCAGCCGAGTAAGGGAATGCGATGGGGAAATTCCCATTCCTCCAGTCCAGGGATGTGAACGATAACGTGCATTGTCCATAATTCACGTTCACTTTTACCTGGGGACTTCACTTCACTGGGAGATGACGCTCAGTTCATTTGGAGCTCTCTTTCTTTTTTCTTTCTTTCTTCTCTGTAAAACCAAGTTCCTGAAAGATAACAATACAGTCTCTTCCTCCCGCACCTGCCTGTCTTCACCGGGGCCCCTTGGAGCAGGGCGGGTTGAGTTTCCCTCCCCACCCTGAGCAGAGCCCCAGCAGCTGGAGACCTCTGGAACCCAGCCCCAGCTATGCTCAAGACCACTCTACACATGCTCATATGAGCCTCACGCATGAAGGAAGCGGCAGAGGAACCCAGGTATGCAGAACCCGGGGCTGAGATCAACAAGGCTCCTTGGATTGGGACTGGGTCTCCTCCACCCAGATCCCCCATCTTCCAAAAGCTAGACAGTTACACCCACCAACTTCACTTTTTTCATTTCATTTCATCATCCTGTTATTCGTCGATTGCCTCGAGCAGGCCCCAGTAACGTCTCTTTCATCCTAGCCCGAGATTATATTCAAGACTCTTTAGGAGAATGAGACCCGTCATTGTTACTGGTATTTGGCATATTAGGTACGCCACGGGGAGTTTGCCAGACTCTGCCCTGTGGGCAGGCTACATTCGATAGCCTGCAAGTTTGTCCAAAGTAGGAATGAGATAATAAGATGTCATAAAAAAGATGCACTGGCGCCGTGTAATTCCATCAACGGCCAAGATCCAGAGATTATAAAACCAAGCATTCGTGGCCGTGCAACCTCTTATTGTCTAGTTCTCGCTCTCAGAGAATCCGGCAGGCTACCAAGAGTATACTGCCTGCACAGCAGAGTCTGGCAAGCTCCCCGTGGCATATTCGATATGCCAAAACCCAGTAATCTGTCCAGAGCCCACCCCCCTGGCACTGTGCTCACCCCAGCTCCCCCAGGAAGCAGAGCTCTGGGTCCTCCCAGACACCTTCCCAGGGCTCATTTCTCACAGGCCTTCAGTAACTGTCCCAGCAGTAAGTGTCACCTCACCCCTAACTACCCCTCTGTGGGACCCACGAAGGGAAGGAAGGGGGCACTTTGAGGAGAGAGGGAAGGTTCGGTGCGGAGGGCCCAGGAGGGTGTCTCTGAGGAGGTGGCATTTAAGCTGAGAACATGTAAGAAAGCCCAGGAAAAGAACTGGAAGGACTGAGTGGGTGGTCGATAGAAGAGCCACTGTGAGGGTGTTGAGGTAGGAATGAGCAGGGTGGCCCGAGGGCCCTGAACAACCTCCCTTTGGGGGAGTTCTCTGGGTTCCATCAGGGTGTCCTAGGCATCAGTCTGACCCCGGAGATGGCCCAGCCCCCAGGGAGCAGCCTGTGCTCCGGCCAGTCTGGGGTTACTCAGACCATCATAATACCGGAAATGTAGGGTCGGTCACAGCTCACACACCCCACATCCCATGCTGGAATGCCACCTGGTGAGGTGGGCTTGGGCTGATGCTCACCATTCCCTCTTCTTGTCCCCCCCCAACACACACCTGCCCCTTGACCTTTATCTCTCCCATGTCCATCCCTGTTCATCATGAGACAATTATACATGAGGGAAGCATGCCCAGGGGCTTCATTTCCCAACCTCTACTTACCTCCTCCTCCTCCTCCTCCTCCTCCTCCTCCTCCTCCTCCTCCTCCTCCTCTTCCTTCTCTCTTAATGACAGGACAGTGGGGAGTGTGAACACCAGGACACAGACAGCAAGAGCTGAGCGAAGGAAGGCAGGGACAGATACCAGCTCCGAGGCCGGCTGGAGCAGGCAGAGATCCATCACGGGACATGTTTCTCTTCGCTCCTTCCCAAGGCCTGCTAAATAGGTCTTATTTTTACCTCCATTCTGCAGAGCCAGAGTTTCGCAGAGGTAAAATGGGTTCACCCGGCACAGCACAGGGAGGACGCAGAGAGATCCCTGCCCTCTTTCCTCACAGCCTTGCTGCATGTCCTGGTGCCTCGGGGGCCCTGGATCAGGGAAGGGCATGGTGCCAAGGCTTCGTGTTCTTCCTGAACAATCTTTGGATGGTCACCAGGGTCTGGGTTTAATTCACCTTTGACCATTCACCTCCTGGAGCAGGGTCATGACTCTTGGCAGGGAAACCCTGAGTAGCAAGGGTGGTTGCATCCTGACAGCCCCTGGGAGCTCAGCCCAGCCTGGTGGGCTGAGGGAACTGGAAGAATAGGCTCTTGGCGCGGGCCCCCGAACCACCAGAAGGTGGAAAGGAGTCAAGTCTGTGGTTTTCCTGATGCATGAACAGGCAGGGCAGAGGGAGCAGCTGAGCCAGTTGTGGCGGGCTCCTAGGGGAACATGGGATGCACGTTGGCAGAGTCTGCCTAACCCTTCGGGGATGGGTGGCTGCTCCCTTCCTTATGCCCCTGTGCTCCTACCGCATGCACCCCTCCCCCCCATCAGTTCGGCATTCTGCAGACACAATGGAAGCAAGCTGGCCAGTGAGCCCCGAGGCTCAGCCTCACTCACATTTCCAGCCCAGAAGCTTTCAGTCTTGTTGAGCAGGTGGCGCCTCCCTTCCCATCACAAAATGTTAAGAATCGTGGTAGCAACTGGACCTGAATTGATAGAATATATTCTATCTTTGTTTTGGTTTGGGGGCCACACCCAGCAGTGCTCAGGGCGTACTCCTGGCTCTGTGCTTAGAGATCACTCCTGGCTGGGCTCGCCGGAGACCATATAAGGTGCTGGGGATCGAACCCTGGGTTGACTGTGTGTGAGGCAAGCATCTTACCCCACTGTACTCTTTCCAATTCCCTTAATAGAAAATGTTATAGAGTGAAATAAAACATAGCCGATGGATTATTCATTCATTTTTGTTTTAGTTTTGGGACTACATCCAGCAGTGTTCACTTCTGGCTTGCTTCTGGTTCTGTGCTAAGGAATCATCCCTGGCAGTGTTATGCCCCGGGAAGGGAGTTTCACTGTCACATTGACCAGACCAGACACAAGGCTGCAAATGCAAGGCCCCTTTATTGCTAGCTTGAGCTAGTGTCCAAGTCTCATCCAACACAGTGGAGTCTTAATAAGGACCCCAACTCCGAATTCTAAGCAGTTTATATGGGGTTTGGTTACCTAACAGCATTTTTTTCTAGGAACTGGCAGTGTTTCCAATTCCTGTCCTTGTTCAGTCTTGTGACTTTAGGGACCAGCGTTATGTTTCCAGTTCTTGGATCCTGTCTGGTCCCATGGCTCTACACCCTAGGCCCTCTCTGCCTGGCTGGGCGTCACTGCCCATGCCTCCTACTCTGATAGGCTGTTGCCACAGGGTGGTTTATCTGCCCAGGGTAATATTGTTTTCTGAGAAGTCAGGACCTTCTGATAGGGGAAACTGGAACTTAGGCCTGCTGAGTTTCGGTCTTAAAGTGGAGCTTGTCATGGCTCCACTTCAGCCTCACAGCAGTGCTTGTGGGGAACCATATAGAATACCAGGAATCGAACCCACATTGACCATGAGCTCTGCAAGCACTCTACCCTCTGCCTTATAACTCCAGCCCAGTATTTCTTTTTCCCCCAAAGAAGAACATCAGGAGTTGAGGGGACAAATTTAAGTAGTCTAACATAACTCACTGAAGTTCCTGTACAAAAGGGAAAAAAAATAGAATGGAAAAAGGAATGAAGCCAGTAATGGAAGAGGTTGTCCAAGTTGACCTTATTTGTTTCAAATAAAGATCTTTCTTAGAGCAAATTGGGATTCATAGGTCACGTGCCCTCTGAGTGCCCTTTACACAGAGGAGCAGGGGTGGGGAGGTGGGGTGCGGAGGGGCGCTTATGAGGTAGTCCCTATGGGATATCCACTTAGACTGCCCCACCCCACATACCAGGAATATGAGATCTGAAAATTCTAGTGGCATCCTTCCCTGAGCACCTACATGGCCGTGGGCAAGTCCACCAACTGGTGTGTGCTGTAGTTCCTCATTCCTGCTTAATCACCGGCTCATGCAGAGGGAACCACGGGCCAGGGAACAACAAGTCGGAAGACACAAGCCTATACCTTCCGAAGCCATTCCTTGCCCGCAGCCCACCCGGCAGCAAATCAAAGGCACGTCCTGCCTGACCCCCTCTCCTGAATCCTGCAGACTCACAGGGAGAAGAGCAGAGTCAGCCTCACAGAAGCCTGACAGCCAGGGTGCTTGGTCCCCAATCTTTCCAGGAGGACTTTATCTGGGGAGAAAGTCAGGCCTGGACTCAGCTATCTTCCTGAAATGAGGGGCTGTTTGGTTTTATCTTCTACCTTCTGAAGGCGGTGGCCGGCCCTTAGATAAGAGAGGTATGTAATCCAGAGCCACAGGAAGCTGACTGGAGGTAGAGGACCAAACAGGAGACCCCGATGCCGGCCCCCCTCATTTATTTCTCCATTCCTTTCATCAACGGTTATCTAGTAAATCTTTTATGGTGCTGCTTCTGGGCTGTTGCATGTGCTAGGCATGGAAATGGCGAGGAGTTGAGCAGTACTGTTCCAGGGTTCTCTATCTGACTGGAGACCCAGATATGTCCATAGCTTATACAGCACAATATGTATTGTGATGGAGGCCGGCTGAGGAACTATGGAGGCAGAGGAGGGAAGCACCCTTGGAGCGTTAGGTCTGATAGGGCTTCCTTTGCTTGTTCCTTATACCGCATCCAACTGTGCTCAGGGTCACTCCCAGCTATGTGTTCGTGGGGCAACGGTGGGAGGGGGTGTCACTCCAGTGGTGCTCAGAGAGCATATGATGCTGGGCTTCTTCCATGCAGAGCATGTGCTGCAGTTCTCAAGCCGTCTCCAGCCCCTGAGACAGCTTCTTGGTGAAAGTGACAGTGGAGTCTGCCGTGAAGATTGAAGGACTGGGGCTTTCCTCATAAACAAGGGCCTCCTTTAGGGGAAGACATAAGACCTTGTTGCCCATGACAAATTCCACTGAAACTAAGGGCCCAAGGCTAGAGAAGACAGATACCACAATCCTTGAGCATTTACCCACAGTTTCTTGGAATTTACTTCTTCAGAAGTGCAGTGGGAGGACATAAGTAAGGGTAGAGTGATTTTTAAAACATCAAAATTGTATGTTCCTGGAAACTCCAAAAGGAGTTCCTATTTGGCTTTTTAAAATTTTTTAATTTATTTATTTACTTATTTTTTGCTATATGACACAGGGTCATCAGCTGGACATTTTTCACTAATTGCACTTATTGTGAAATTCTTCTGGTGAAGAAAAATTTATGGCACTTTTGTTCATAGCTCAGATGAAGAAACAGTAACCAGACTTATCAAATCACCTAAAAAATCAGATAAAATATTTGAAACAATGGTTTTAAAGATATCAGACATAGGGCATGAAAGATCAGTGATTTCTGATAAATGGGAGACAATGGAAGTAATCTCCACACTGGTACCTATTACTCTGAAGAGAGTTTCCAGTCCACGATACAGTGACCTCTGGAAGACTCTGTGGGTTGAGGTGGAACTGAGAATGCAGAGAGACTGAGGCATATCAAGTTCACAGGGCAGAGGAGAGAGCTGCACAGAATCATAGACAGAGGGTCTGCCTGAGCTTTCATAAAGCGCTAGACTCTCATGAGGGAACGACACCAGTCAGAAAAGAGTGAGGGACTTCCCTAAGGGAACATATACAGGGTCTGGAATAAGCAGGTCCCATCATGCTGGGTACAGTACTCAGAAGGTACCTGCCCTGTTAGTAAAGAAGAGTTTAAAAACTTGTAAAAATCATGAGTGAAAACTTGGTTTTTTGGTTTGTTTTTCACTTCTTTTGGGCCATAGCCAGCAGTGCTCAAGGGTTACTTTAAAAAGTATATATTCCCTTAGGGAAGTCCCTCACTCTTTTCTGACTGGTGTCGTTTCCTCATTTATTTATAGTTGGTAGGGTGCTTATCTGGCTTGCAACTGACCCAGGTTCAATCTCTGGCATCCCAAAAGGTCTCCCATGCACCACCAGGAGTAATTTGCTGAATTACTCCTGGTGGTGCATGGTGGTGCATAAAAGTAATTTGCTGAATTACTCCTGGTGGTGCATGGGAGACCTTTTGGGATAAGCACCCTACCAACTATACTATTGTTCCAGCTCCTGAAAACAAGACTTGAAAGGATCAATCTGTTTTCAGGTACTGAAGTTATACCTCACAACAAATCACAAAAATAGTTTCAGGAATATGAACACATCAATACCCAATAAAACAAAATTAATAGTATCTAGCACCTCATCAAAGATCAGTAGACATTTAAAGGAGTAGGAAAACGCAACCCATAATCAAGAGAAAGCTCAGTCAACTGAAATCAACCTAAAAATGACACAAAAGCTAGAATCAGCATAGAAGGATGTTCATTATGCTCAAGATGTTAGCAATATTAAAGATATGAATAGACTTGAACCTAGGTGCTACCAGAGAATGCCATCAGCAGACTGCAATGAGAAGGGTTGGGTGAATATTCATATGGAATCTGGATGGATCTGATCATAAGAAGAGAGGGACGAGCAGGGGATTTCATATCCAGACTGGCCCTTCCTACTCAAGGCAACAACTGAAGGAAAAGCCCTAGAGGTTGACCCCCTCCCCCATTTACCCAAGGTCCTGTAAAATAAAGCAGAATTTCAAACCAAGAGCTACATTGCTTCTTGGTGGAAGAAGAGAACAAATGCCAAAAATGGTCAAAGTCACTGACAAAATGAATAAGAACTAAATCTTTTGATGTTTCATCAGAGTGTGGTAGAAATGGGAGTCTAACAGACCATGTACTAAAAGGACTATTATAAAGAAAATCAATGAAATACATCAAATGCACATAAGCACCATAAAACAAAACACTGTCCTCCCATTGTTCATCAATTTTGCTCAAGCAGGCCCAGTAACGTCTCCAATTTGAGACTTCTTCTTGTCACTGTGTTTGGCATATCGAATACATCATGGGTAGCTTGCCAGGCTTTGCCGTGTGGGCGAGATACTCTCGGTAGCTTGCCAGGCTCTCCGAGAGGGGCGGAGGAATCGAACCCAGCTTGGCCGGGCTGGCTGCACACAAGGCAAATGCCCTACCACTGTGCTATCACTCCAGCCCACATAAGCACCATATAAAATACTAATGAGACAGTACAGCGAATGCAAGAGCAGAGGGACTTCCTAGCCATAAAATAATTGAAAAATAGCAGGGACTAAAGTTATTAATAAAAATTCCATGGCTGGAGAGATAGTACAGCAGCTAAGACTCTTGCTTGGTGCACAGCTGACCTGCCTCAATCTGTGGCACCGTGTATAGTCCCACCAAGTACCATCAGAGTGATTCCTGAGCACAGAGCCAGGAGTAATCCCTGAGCATAGCAGGGTGTGCCGCCCAAATCATAAATAAATAACTTACAGAGACAGAGAGTGTGCAAAACAATGAATCAAATAAAAAACCTCACACCTAATAGGCTCACCCTTGCAGATAGAAGAATAAGTGAGGGGCTGGGGAAGATTGATTCAGGAGTCAGAGACACATGTAAGAATGTGAAAGAACCCGAGTTCTAGATCAGTACCGTGTGGCTCCCCAAACTACATCAGGTGTGGCCCTGTTGGCCCCCAGCATCCTTTGTCCTGAGCAGTACCACAGGACAGCAGCATTGCACAGCAGTTTTGCCCAACCTGACTGACTATGCTGCAGTGCAACTGACCCCAAGTCCCCTAAACTTTGTCTGGGACATTTCCCCTCCCTCAAAATAAAAAATTAAGTGAAACTGAAGACAAAATTCTAGAAATTACTCAAATAGAAGAGGAGAGGGTGGGGGGAGATTCAAGGTAAAAATGAAGATACCCTTCAAGAACTATCAGACTCCATGAGAGAGGAAATAGTAGAATAATGGGAATATCAGAAAATAGAGAAGGAGGGAAAAATAGAATACCCCGTCTAAAAACTAGCTTCTTAATCTGTGGGTTGTGACCCCATGTGGAGTCACATAACTGAATGTGGCATTCATGATAAATTTGACAACAGTAAAATGTTTCCAAACATGCAAGACCACAACTTTTTTCGAAGGGGGAGGGGCATACCCAGTGATGATCAAAGCTTATTCCTGATTCTGCGCTCGGAGATCACTCCTGGAGTGCTCAGGGGGCCAAATCTGGAACAGAGCACGGGGAATCGAATCTGGGTCTGCTGGGTGCAATGCAAATTCCCTGCCTGCTGCACTATTTCTCCAGCCCGTGAAACAACCAGAACCGAATTCAAAACTACCTCCACGATGAATCCAAGGTGGCAGATTGATAAAATTTATGAAAGACTTGTTATGACTAACAAGCTTAAGTAAGATTGTAAGACCGATATGCACAAATCTACTATTTTTCTGATCATCCTGAAACGAACAGCAACTGGAAAAAGATGCAGAGCCTGATGTACCAGTAACACAGTGAGGACATGTGCAGCCCCACTCACCACAGCACCATTCACAACAGCGAAAGGAGGTAAGGGGAGGGAGTAACAGCCTAATTAGTGAAAAAGATGAACCAAGTCTGTAGACTGGACTACAAAATATTTTCAAGAGCAATTCAAAAAACTACATACAGCTATACAAGTTGCATTTGGGTTGGAAAACTCAAGATGCCGATTATCCCCCAAATTGATCTATGGTGTCAATAGACTCTTAGTTTAAGCACTGACAAGTGCTTTAAAAAAATCAAGAAAGTTATCCTAAAATCCACATATAAATTCAAAGGCTCCAGAACAGCAAATTTTTTGAAACTTAAAGATAAAGTTGGAGTACAAATCTTACTAGATTTTATTTATTTATTTATTTTTATTAGTGAAGCACCATGAGGTACAGTTGTAGACTTACAAATTACTGTGCTTGGGTTTCAGTTATACAATGATTGAGTACCCATCCCTCCACCAGTGCCCATTTCCCCACCTCCAATGCTCCCAGCATCCCTCCCACCCCCCTCCCCCCTATCCCACCCCACCCCTGTGGCAGGGCATTCCCTTTTGTTCTCTCTCTCCTTTTGGGTGCTGTGGTTTGCAAAAGAAGCATTGAGTGGCATTCATGTTCGGTCAATAGTCTACTTTTATCATGCATCTCCCATGCTGGGAGGATCCTCCCAACACCCTTTACCCCTTTACTTGATGCTCCCCTCTATCTGAGCTGCCTTCTCCCTCAGCATGTGCGGCTGGCCTCCAAGCCACAGAATGAACCTCCTGGTACTTGTCTCGGCTATTCTTGGGTGTTAGTCTCCCATTTTGTTACTTTATATTCCCCAGATGAATGGAATCTTTCTGTCTGTCCCTCTCTTTCTGACACATTTCACATAGCATGATACTTTCCATATAGTACCACTTGTATGTAAATTTCATGACTTCATCTTTTCTAACAGCTGCATAGTACTCCATTGTGTAGAATTACCAAAGTTTCTTTAACCAGTCATCTGTTCTCAGGCAGCCGGGTTTTTTCCTGATTTTGGCTATTGTGAATAGTGCAGCAGTGAACATAGAAGTGCAGATGTCATTTTGACTGTACTTTTTTGCCTCTCCGGGATGTATTCCCAGGAGTGGTATTGCTGGGTCAAATAGGAGCTCAATTTCTAATTTTTTGAGAATTGTCTATACTGTTTTCCAAAAGGGTTGAACCAGTCGGCATTCCCACCAGCAGTGAAGGAGAATCCCTTTCTCGCCACATCCACGCCAACACCAGGTGCTTTTGTTCTTTTAGATGTGGGCCAGTCTCTGTGGTGTGAGATGATATCTAATTGTTGTTTTGATCTGCATCTCCCTGATGATTAGTGATATAGAGCATTTTCTCATATGCCTTTTAGCCATTCAGATTTCTTCTTTGGGAAAGTTTCTGTTCATTTCATCACCCCATTTTTTGTTTTCTTCTTATAGAGTTCAACCAGTGCTTTGTATATCCTTGATATCAATCCTTTATCAGATGGGTATTGGATAAATATCCTTTCCAACTCTGTAGATTGTCTTTGTATTTTTGTTATTGCATCTTTTGAGGTGAAGAAGCTTCTTAATTTAAGATAGTCCCATTTGTTTATCTCTGTTTCTACTTGGTTGGTCAGTGGAGTGTCGTCTTTGAAGATACCATTAGCTTCAATATCGTGGAGGGTTTTGCCGACCTTGTCTTCAGTGTACCTTATGGATGTTAGCCTGATGTTGAGATCTGTAATCCATTATGATCTGACTTTTGTGCATGGTGTAAGTCGAGGTTTAAGACCATTTTTTTTGCATGTGGTTGTCCAGTTATGCCAGTACCATTTGTTGAAGAGGATTTCCTTACTCCGCTTCACATTTCTTGCTCCCTTATCAAAGATTAGATGCTCATACATTTGGGGTTGTGTGTACGAATATTCACCCTGTTCCATTGATCTGAAGCCCTACCTTTGTTCCAGTACCATGCTGTTTTAATTATTGCTGCTTTGTAGTAGAGTTTGAAGTTGGGAGGGTGATGCCTTTTCCCAAGAATTGCTTTAGCAATTCGTGGGTGTTTGTTGTTCTATATGAGTTTTAGGAGTGCTTAATCTATTTCTTTGAAGAATCTCCCAAGATTGAACCAGGAAGACTTGGGATATCTGAATTACCCATTCATATCAAGGAAATTGAAGCAGTAATCAAAAGTCTTCCCAAAAACAAGAGGCCAGGACCAGACGGATTCACTAGTGAATTCTTCCAAACATTTAAAGAAGACCTTTTGCCAGTTCTCCTCAAGCTTCTCCAGGAAATTGAAAACACATGAACTCTCCCAAATAGCTTCTATGAGGCACATATCTCCCTAACATCAAAAGCAAACAAAGACACCACCAACAAATGAATCTATAGGCCAATATCCCTGATGAACATGGATGCGAAGATCCTCAACAAAATATTAGCAAATAGAATCCAACAAGTAATCAAAAAGATCATAAACCACGACCAAGTGGGATTCATCCTGGGGATGCAAGGATGGTTTAACATTCGGAAATCAATCAACATAACCATCATATCAACAAAAGTAAAGATAAAACCATATGATCATATCAATAGACGCAGAGAAAGATTTTGACAAGATCCAGCACCCGTTTATGATGAAAACTCTGACCAAAATGGGTTTTGAAGGAACTTTCCTCAAGATAGTCAAAGCCATCTACGACAAACCCATAGCAAGCATTATCCTCAATGGGGAAAAGCTAAGGGCCTTTCCTCTAAGATCAGGGACAAGACAAGGATGCCTACTATCATTACTTCTGTTTAACATAGTGCTGGAAGTACTTGCAATAGCGATTAGGCAAGAAAAAGACATTAAAGGCATCCACATAGGAAAGGAAGAAATCAAGCTCTCACTATTCGCAAATGATATGATACTATATCTCGAGAATCCTAAATCCTCTACCAAGAAACTCCTAGACTTGTACAGTAAAGTCGCAGGCTATAAAATCAATGCCCCAAAATCCGTAGCCTTCCTATATGCAAATAATGAGAGAGAGAAAAGTGACATGAAAAAAAAATCCCGTTCACAATTGTGCCCCAGAAAATCAAATACCTCTGAATCAACCTAACTAAAGAGGTAAAGGACCTGTATAATAAAAACTACAAAACGCTGCTCCATGAAAAGAGGACACAAGGAAATGGAAGCATTCCCTGCTCATGGATAGGAAGAACTAACATCGTCAAAATGGCAATACTCCAAAATCTTACTAGATTTTAAAACTTGTCAAATTATTGTAATCAAGACTAGAAATCAGCAATTCTTTTTTATTTTTTCAATTTTTAATTTCATTAAGTCCTCGTGAGATAGAGCATCACAAAGCTGTTCATGATTGGGTTTTCGTCATACAACGTTCCAACAGTCATCTCTCTACCAGTGTAATTGTCTAGCACCAATGTCACCCAGTTTCTCTCTTACCCCATAAACCCGCTCCCCCCACCTGCCTCTGTGGCAGGCACCTCTGCTCTCTCTCTCTCTCTCACACACACACACACACACACACACACGCACTCTCACTTTCTCTCTCTTTTTTCTCTCTCATTTTAGGTATTATCGTCATCAACAATTCTTTTAAATGATCCAACCATAAATATCTAAGGCTTAAGCACCATGTGGTCCCTATCTCAACCTCTCAGTTTTGCTTCTATAAGGTTCAAGCTGGCATAGACAGTGTAGAAATGAGAAGGGTCTCTGCATGGTATTGGTGTGTGAGCTACATTATCTTTAAGACTTACTCCATATTCAATTGTTTTTTTCTCATTAATATTAACTTTAAAACTTTTTAATAGTTTTTGTGAGGGAGGTCTGGGTTACACCCAGCAATGCTCAGGTCTTACTCCTGGCTCGGCACTCAGGGGTCACACCTGGCAGGCTTGGGGGACCATATGGGGTGCTGGGGATCAACTTGGGGTCAGCCATAGATAAGGCAAGCACTCTAGCCACTTTACTATCACCTCCACTTAATTTTTATGTTTTTTTTAATTGCTTTGTTGAGGGTTTCCCAAGTTGTGTTCCAGGGGGCTGTAGGCCACTTGGTGTGCAGGAACTTTGGCCAACCATGATGGGCAGCTCAGTGCTAAGATCTGAGGTGACGGGGACCATCAGGGCCACAGCTGGTGGGACTCAGAAGCCAAAGGATGCTGGGGATCAAACTGGGATTGGGCACATGCTTTGCTTTGCTAACTCTGGTGCTCTCTGCTCCCTTCCAAGACTCACTTTAAATGGATAAAAGAAGTTTCTATTGTGTTTTGTTTTGTTGTTATTGTTGTTGTTTTGCTTTTTAGGTCACGCCCGGCAATGCACAGGGGTTACTCCTGGCTGTGCACTCAGGAATTACTCCTGGCGGTGCTCGGGGGACCATATGGGATGCTGGGAATCGAACCCAGATTGGCTGCATGTAAGGCAAACGCCCTCCCCGCTGTGCTATCGTTCCAACCCCAAGTTTCTATTGTTTTAATTTTCCTTTTCCAATTCCCCTTGGTGTTGTTGCATGAGGACAGATCACTTAGTTGTGATACAGAGGTCATAGTGCCTGCTGGGTTGCACCCTTCTCATATGTGGGCTGCATCTTCTAGTTTTGGGATACACATGTGCTTGCAAATGGGGAGTCACCCTCTCAGCTGTGGTGCCCACACATGTGTTCCTGGAAGGGTCAAATTCATGCACAGTTTTAGTTGTTGCACTTGCTGGGGGTCACACACTGGGCCACAGTGTATGGAAGATCACTCACTCTGTGGTAGCTTCAGAGAGCCCAACAGCAGAGATGCTGAGGCCTCACTCAAGATATTGGACAGTAGAGGGAGTAGAACTCATGGCCCATGGTTCCTTAAGCAGGAGTTTTTTCTGATGGGAGCAACAGAGCCTTTTCCGTTTATTTTTTCACCTTTTCAAATTATTCCTTTTGTTTTGTTTTGAGGCCACACCTGGCAGTGCTCAGGGCTTACTCCTGGGTCTGCACTCAGACAGAGCTTGGGGGTTCATACCGGGTGCCAGGGATAGATCCTGGGTCAACTGTATGCATTGACAAGCACCCAACCCACTGTACTATATTTCTAACCCTATCAGTGATTCTTTAAATAAAGGGGAAAAGAGGAGTAAGAGAAGGTAGCTGGATATATGACAAAGACTGTAATTAGCTCACAAGCCTGAAGCCTTTACTTCATTGTTTAGTCTTGGGCAGAAGAGTTGCACTGGCTCTGGCTTATTGGGGATGGCGACACCCAGTAGGCAAGGGACCTGCTTTACCCAGTCCATTGGGATAAGCTAATCAATTACAGCTCTTTTTCACAGACGGGACTGGCCTCAGTAAACTTCTCCAGCAGACATTCCAAATCAATGAGAAATGACACAAGAGATTAAATTTACTTGTCATTCTGGGATTTATGGCTATGCTTGAATGATTTAGTCTTATCAAGACCAAGTGGCAATGAATCCAAGTACTAAAAACATCAAACTCAGATTAACTGTTTAGTCTGAAGAGTTGCTCCCAGGAATCTCACAGTTCACCTAAGAAAAGTGAATGGAAAAAGTGATGCTAACGTAATCATAAAGACAAAGGGCTCTTTTGTTTGTATGCTGATCCTAGGAGGAGGGGGACACCTTTAATCCACAATTAGCTAAGAACTATACTCCATTCATGCTTACTCTTAGCTCAAGAAATCCTTTTAACATGCCTCTGTCTCCATGCTTGACTGTGAGCTGTGAGGTTAGAATGTTCCTTTGGCATAGGAAATTTTAAGCATCTTAAGTATGTAATGTGGAAAAATTAAGGACAATATAACTTTGTCAATAAATTGGCTGGTTCCAGGTTTTAGGGAGGGGGCAGGGGAGTCAAGAACTGATTGAGAAATTGAGCTGACTGAAGTTAATAACTGTATGCAACATGTACTTCAAGTACCCCCTCCCAAATTAAAAAAACACATATGTGTGTGTGTAAAAGGACACGCACACACACTATCTAAAATATTTACTCTGGAGACCATTTGTTTATACTGGAGTTCTTTAACTATAATAATAGCTGAAGTGTATCAAATGGAAATTACATACTGGGACCACACATGCCAATTCTAATTTAACTTACAATAACTATAAGTTAGTTCCCATTTCAATTTTATAGAGGAAGTAACAGAGGTTTATTGTTTAGGGACTGTAACCAAAGTCATATTAACTAGTAAGTGACTGAGTAAAGCTTTACAGCCGAGTCATAAGGGGCCAAAGTGAACCCCACCTCCTTCAGACTAAGGCAAGTCTAGACAAGGGATGGGGCGTTGAGCAGGAGCTGAGCCGACCTCAAGGTCCTACCTCTGCAGATTGCCCAACAGGACCAACTGGAGTTCCAAAGGTGAGCTGGAAACATTCTCATCAAAGACAGCACGGCTTCTCACGCCAAACAGTCTGAAGACCGACCTTGACCTATCTCTACCTACTCAGCCAAAGATTTGGCAGAAGAAAGTCTCTTCATTATTTCTTTCAAAAACTTGCTATACTATGAGCCCAGAGAGATAGTAAGGAACTGGCCTTACATGCTGCTGACCCTGGTTTGATCTCTGGCATCTCATATAGTTTCTTGCACTCGCTAGGAGTGATTCCTCATTACAGAGCCAGGAGTAACCTGGCCTAAAAACAAAAACAAAAACAAAATTATTACACTAATAGATCCCTGCCACCTTGAGCAGATTGACGCTGTTCAAATTTGTGGCCTGGAACAAATGGGAGCTGGCCGGTGAAATATTCTTGTAAGAGGCTTCCCAAATAGAGAGGAGGAATCCAGGAGATCCCTACTGGTGATTCTTGACCAAAAAGGCCATGCAAGGGCCTGAGGATGCAGTGCTGCTCAGGACTTACAGTGCTGGGGACTCCCTGGACAGTGCTCAGAGGCCTCTAGGGGTGCACCCAGAAAGGCTCTGGAGACCACACAATACCAAGGATCAAAATGGGATTCAACCACATGCAAGGACTGTACCTTCGTCCCTCTACTATTTCTCTAGCCCCCTGGTCAATGAACCTTTTGGTTTTAGTTAATTATTTATTTGTTTGTCCTTGGGATCCCACTTGGGGAAGTTTGGGATTTATTCCCTGGCCCTGTGTTCAGAGATCATTTCTGCTCAGGGGACTGGGCATGTGGTACTGGGGATTGAGCCTTAGCTGCATGCAAGGCCGGTATCTTACTCCTGTACTATCTCTCCAGCCCAGGCCAATAAATCTTGAGGCAATCAAAACCATGTCCTGGAGTCACTGTGCACCTGGAGCTGGTGGTCATTTTCTCCCAGGAGATTTGGTGACACTGAAAGACTAAAGTGTTTGGTATAAGTACCATTTGTTTCCTTTAAAATGACTATAAAACCCTAATCATTGTTAAGGAAAGGGTTGATCTGGCTTTGATCTCCAGCATCCATTTCAGTTCCCCTGAGCCCACCAGGAGTGAACCCTGAGTTCACTGACAGCAGTAAGCCCTAAGCACCGCAGGTGTGGCTCCAAAACAAAAGCAAATTTAAAAACATACTAAAAATTAATCCTTTCTGCCATTGTCTTCTCCCTAACTTCTCTGAGAATTAATGAGGCAAGGATTGTGTCCAAATGCAGGCAGGGAAGGGGAGTGGAGAGCATTAAGTTACATAGCATGGCTAGGATGTAACATGAAAGATGCTGTCCTACATGTAGAATATTCTAGTTAGCACAGTTAAAAGCCCGGGGCATTAAACATGAAATTACCCTGAGAAGACTTTGACCTAAGAATGTAGAAAGAACAAGGCAGGTTGATGAGGGACTTTGGGATCCAAGGGATGATCATGAGAAGCTCTTGGGACTTAATGTTCCTTTGCCTATCATATCCTGATCTTGGTGATGTCAGAGGCAGGACCCATAATGCCAAGAACAGGTATTAAGCATTGTAACAAAATGTTTAATATCTAAGTAATATTTAGCTATATTAAAAATTTTAATATCTGTTCTCTTTCACAAAGGAGCCAGGAAATTGATAGTTTAATAAGACAGATGACTTTTTGACAGTATTCACTTGATTTCCATGTCCTGCATTCTAGTTTATGAGGTAGAGTTTATGAGCAACCATTTAGGAGCAAAAGTTTTCTCTGCTGAGAAGAAAACTAAGAGAATCCCAGGTTGGTGCATCCGTAGAGCAATCAGCGGAGAGAGTCAAGACTCCCCTCAGAGAGAAGCTCATCATTAACTTCACCCATATCCCCAAAACCTTGACTCAGAAATAGGCCATAAAGCTGGTCGGGGGAAAAAATTCCTCAAAAGTTCATCCACCAGTGAGCACATAAACAAAATGTCCTATATCCATAAGCTGAATATTAGTGAGAAGGAATGAAAATGCATATGTGCTACAATAGAGATTAACCTTGAAACACTATGCTTGTAAAAGAGGCCAGTCCCAAATATCAAGCATCAAACAATTCTATTTACAGTAAATGCACAGAATAGAAAAAAATCTAAGTATCACAGAGGTTGCCTAGGGCTGGGAGTGTGTGGCTAGGCGGTGGGGTGGATCTCTGAAGAGTAGAAAGTTCCAGCCAGGGGAAAGATAAAAGGACTGAAATGCAGGACTTAGGCATGAAAGTCCCTAATGGGATCCTGGTACTGTACAGCCCCCTTCAATGGTTGGGTGTCCCTGAGCACTGCTGGACCTGACCGCTGAGCCATCAGACTGCTCCACTGCTCCTGAACACTGTGGAGAGGTTTTCTTCACATCCACATAAAATAAAAGAATACAAGATTTTCTTCTTTGTTTTTAAGATTGTTCACAACAAGTTACTACATTCAATATTCCAACACCAATCCCACCACCATTACACCTTATCCACCACTATTATTTTGAGTTTTCCCAACCACCATCCAAGCCTACACCACTAGCAGGTCCTAAGTAATTTATTTTGTTTTGCTTGTTACAAATAATCCTCTAAAAATTATCAAAAAAGTTTTCCTTAGAAGAAAGTATGTGAAGTTTGTTGTATCTCACCCTGGAGCTATTGAGCCCTTGCATAAGAGATTACTAACATGCTGTTACAGGTTGAATCTGGTGTGCTAATATTTTTTAAACTGAGATTGATTGCCTTCTACTTTACGTCCTATCCAATGTGTGCTACTCTTGGTACATCAGTGGTATAGAGTATGAGATATCAGGTATCCTTGAATGCAGCTGCATGCTCCAGGAATTCTAAAATTTTATTTTATTTTTGCTTTTTGGGTCACACCCGGCAATGCACAGGGGTTCCTCCTGGCTCTGCACTTAGGAATTACCCCTGGCAGTGCTCAGGGGACCATATGGGATGCTGGGAATCGAACCCGGGTTGGCCACGTGCAAGGCAAACGCCCTACCCGCTGTGCTATTGCTCCAGCCCGTAAAATTTTAAATAAGGTGATACAGCTGGAGTTAGGTTTTTAACTGGATGGTGACTTTGGGGTCTGAGGCACCTCTGCAGCTTGTTGATCTCTTCCGAGATTTATTTGCAAGTCTTTGAATCATGGCCGGTTAAGGAGCTTATATGGTACCAGATATGAGGTTCAGCCTGGCATGGGGTCTGAAGGCATCTCAATGAGTCTCTCAAGATTTCCTCTGATCTGATAAAAATGATTTAAAAATGACTGTGGTGATAAATCCAGATACCTAAGAATTTTCTAAAAGACACTGGAGACTATACTTCAAGTGGGTGGATGGCATGGTGCATGAATTATATCTCAAGGCTGTTAAAATATAAGGCTGGACAGATAGTAGAGTGATAGTAGAGTGATAGTAGAGGCAGGGGCTTGTCTTGCATTTGGCTGATCCAGTTTAAATCCCTGACACCCCATATGGTCCCCTGAGCATTGCCAGGAATCATCCCTGAGCACAGAATCAGGAGTAAGCCCTGATCGTATCCTGTGTGACCCCACTTCCACCCAAGAGAAATATAGCAATCATAGAAAAATGGAGCATACATTTTTAATGTTGTATGCATTTATTTTAATTTTTTTATTGAATCACTGTGAGATAGACCTTTATAAAGCTGTTCATGATTAGATTTCAGTCATACAGTATTCCAACACCCAACACTCCACCAGTGTACATTTCCCAGCACCAGTGTCCCCAGTTTCCCTCCCATTCCCCCCCCACCCCCCACCCCCAGCCTGCCTCTATGGAAGGTGCTTTTATTCTCTCTCTCTCTCTCTCTCTCTCTCTCTCTCTTTCACACACACACACACACACACACACACACCTAGAGCAGACATTTAAAAAATGTGATATTAACGAGTTATTACAAGGGCCATTTCTGTATCACCCCCACTGAAGCTGAGGACTAGAACTTCTTTACACCCCAGAAGCTCCCAGGTATCATCATAAGCTCCTCCCTTTCCAGGTGAAAAGACTTTCCTGCTTTTATAACTTGTTTATTGAAGTTTAATTGGTGCACACAGCTGGTCTGCCCTTGATAAACTGTACCCGCAGAGCTGCCCATGACATCACTACCCCCAATGAGGACAATAAACACACCCTCCACCATCCCCCCAGTTTCCCATAATCTCCTCCCCCTACCCCCACTCCCTGCTCATCTCTATCTCCAGAAAAAACAGATATCTGTTTTGCATGTCCCAGAATTTTATATAAGTTTTTTTTATATACATTTGCAGAGTTTCCTGCCCCCGCGCCTGGCTGTCCTCGCCGGGGCCCCTTGGAGGAGAGCGGGTTGAGTTTCCCTCCCCACCCCGACCAAGGCTCCAGCAGCCGAAGACCTCCAGAACCACCATGCTGAGACCACTCTCCACACGCATGAAGTACCAGCAGAGGAAAAAAGGCATGCAGGTCCTGGGGCTGAGATCTTGGAAAAGCCTGGTCGGATCGGGGCTGAGCATCCTCCACCCAGATCCTCCATCTTCCAGTAGGCAGGGGTCACACCCACCATCTGGCCCCCTGGTGCCGTGTAATCCCATCAACGGCCAAGACCCAGAGACTCTAAAACCCAGCTCCCGGAAGTACACGCAGCCGCATTTGCAGCTTATTATCTCATTCTTATTATCTTATTATCTTATTATCTCATTCTTACTTTGGACAAACTGGCAGGCTACTAAATGTAACCTGCCCACACGGCAGAGTCTGGCAAACTCCCCGTGGTGTACCCAATATGCCAAATACCAGTAACAATGATGGGTCTCATTCTCCTAACCCTGAAAGAGCCTTGAATGTGGCACTTTTTAAAAAAATCTCAGGGCTATGATGAAGGAGGTGTTACTGAGGCCTGCTCGAGGCAATCGATGAACAACAGGATGGTCGTGATCAAGATCGTGGTTGATATACATTTGAGAGTCTCCTGCCCCCGCTCCTGGCTGTCCTCACCAAGGCCCCTTGGAGGGGGGTCAGGTTAAATTTCCCTTCCCGCCCCCAGCAGAGCCCCGGCAGCTGAAGACCTCCAGAACCCAGCCACAGCCATACTCAAAGCTGCTCCACACGCTCGGACGAGCTTCACGCATGAAGAAACCAGCAAGCCTCCTCAGATCGGGACTGTGCCTCCTCCACCCAGATGCACCATCTTCCAGTAGCTAGACAGACAGATACACCCACAAACTGCCCCTGGAGCCACCATGTAATCCCTTCAACGGCCAAGATCCAGAGACTATAAAACCAAGCTCCCGGAAGCTTGGTTTTATTGCCTAGTTCTTTCTCTCAGAGAACCCAGCAGGCTACCGAGAGTAGCCTGCCCACACGGCAGAGTCTGGCAAGTTCCCCATGGCGTATTCAATATGCCAAAACCCAGTAACAATGATGGGTCTCATTCCCCTGACCCTGAAAGAGCCTCCAGTGTGGCACTAACTAAAGTCTCGGGGCTAGGACGAATGGAGACATTGCTTGTGCCTGCTCGAGGAAATCAATGAACAATGGGATGACAGTGATACAGTGATGCAGTGATATATACATTTAAATAATACATGTTATAAATTAGCTCACATATAGAGTTATAAATTATTATCTCTAAATGCACGTATTAGTTCCGATAGCACAGCAGGTAGGGCCTTTGCCTTGCACACGACTGATCCAGGTTCGATTCCTCCGTCTCTCTCAGGGAGCCCAGCAAGCTACTGAGAGTATCCCGCCCACTCAGCAGAGCCTGGCAAGCTCCCTGTGGCGTATTCAATATGCCAAAAACAGTAACAACAAGTCTCACAATGGAGATGTTACTGGTGCCCACTCCAGCAAATTGATGAACAAGGGGAGAACAGTGCTACAACAGAAAGTGCTCTACATGCACAGCCAGACAAGGAATGTTCAAGGTTAGAGTTTACTTGGACTGACAGAGACTTTGTAGTATTGCCCAGTCCCTGATTCCTTCCGACTGCTCTCTGTGGCCCTGTGAGTGACCCAGGCTTGGGACTTGCTCCAGGCGCCCACCTTTCCAGGTGCATCATGTCCGAATGCCCACCTCACTCTCCGGCATCCATTGACATATTCTCTGTCCCAGCCCCTCTATAGCTTTCCTCTTTCATATTGGTGGAGTGGCTTAAGGGCCACACCCTGCTGTGCTCAGGTGCTGTCACTGGCTCTGAGCTCAGACGTGACTCCTGGTAGTGTCATGGGGGGTTCTATTGCTTTTCTTTCCTTCTTTCCTTCCTTCCTTCCTCCCTTCCTTCCTTCCTCCCTTCCTTCCTTCCTCCCTCCCTCCCTCCCTTCCTTCCTTCCTTCCTTCCTTCCTTCCTTCCTTCCCTCCCTCCCTCCCTCCCTCCCTCCCTTCCTTCCTTCCTTCCTTCCTTCCTTCCTTCCTTCCCTCCCTCCTATGCAGACTCTCACATATGCAAAGCAAATCCAAGTCCCTTCTTGTTTTGTTATTGTTCCTGTGAAAATATTTTTTCTTTGTAATTTAATATTTTTTACCATTTTTATTGAGGTACTAGGATTTACAATACTGTTCATTATATTTTGCATGCCTACAGAATTCCAACACCACATCCACCATCTTAGCGCTGCTTCCTTCCACCAGTGTCCAGGGATGCCTCTAGCCACCACACACCTCACCAAAGCTCAATGACTTTGGCCATTTGTTGTTCTCTTAATATGTTTCTTTCTTTCTTTCTTTCTTTTTTTTTTTTTTTGCTTTTTGGGTCACACCCAGCAATGCTCAGGGGTTACTCTTGGCTCATGCATTCAGGAATCACTCCTGGCGGTGCTCGGGGGACCATATGAAATGCTGGGAATCGAACCTGGGTCGGCCATGTTGGCTGCATGCAAGGCAAATGCCTACCCGCTGTGCTATCGCTCCAGCCCCCATTAATATGTTTCTTTATATCCCACATATAGGAGAGATTTTAAAATTTATTTACTGTGAAGTTGGTGACAACTGCATAAATATAGAATATAAATAAAACTAACTTCTAAAGTTCCAAAAAAGGTAAATAAATGATAAGTCGATAAAAATGTTTTGCAAAAACTGTGAAAATTTTTTACAGGTATGTAAATTTAAAAATTAGTAGATGAATAATTAGATGATAATACAGTTAAAAATTTACATGAAATAGATCAATCCTAGAAACATACAATTTAGTAAGAGGAGAACCAAGAAAATTTAAAGGGTAAAATATAAACAGGTCTATTTAAATGTATAAAAGTGTATTTCATCCAAAAAGGGGAATATTGGCTTTATGTTAGAAAATATTATATTATAGATAATGTTTAAGTAGCTGCATTAATAAGTAAAATATTTTTAATAAAAGTTCTATGACTGCAAAAATAACTACTTGAACAGATATGGAACATTCAATGTAAATGAAACATTAGTTCACTACTGAAGAAGTATAAAAGGTGCAGGAGTGATAGTACAGCAGGCAGGGTGTTTTCTTGCCTGCAGCTGACCTGGGTTCAATCTCCAACTTCCTATATGGTCTCCCAAGCACTGTCAGGAGTAATTCCTGAGTGCAGAGCCAGGAGTAACACCTGACTACCAACAGTTGTGACCCTCAAACTAAATATGGATGGATGGATGGATAGATAGATAGATAGATAGATAGAGAGAGAGAGAGACAGACATATCTATTATCTATCATAGCAAGTTAGGACTAAATAGACCTTTCTTAATCTTGCAGAGGGCACCCATAAATGCCACGAGTATATGTTATACTCAGAGTTAAAGTGCTGAGATGTTTGTTTTGTCTTTTAAAGAAACTTCTTTAATGCTTCTTGTAAACTTGGCTTCAAGGCTATGAATTCTCTAAGCTGTTTCCTGTCCCTGAAGCTCTGCATCATTCCTATAAGTCATAATGATAATCTAGTGGGTACAGTACTCTTAGAGAGCTATCCATTTTTGTTATTGTTGTTTGTTTTGTTTTGTTTTTAACTATACCCCACCATTCTCTTCTGAATCTTAGAGACTCGCCTGATAGATCTGCTGTGAATCTTACAGGTTGTCCTTTGTATGCTAGTACCTTTTCCAACCTTGTTTACTTTCAGTATTCTGCCTCTGTCTTTGGATGTTGTCATTCTGATTATAGTGTGTCTGGCTTCCTATAGAATCTATTTTTGCTGGGACTCTTTGGAACTCTTGGATTTTGGTGCCTGTACTTCTCAACTCTGGGAAATTCTTATCCATTAGTTCTTTTTTCTTTTTTTAATTTTATCCTTTTCCTCCTCTCTTTTTTTTTCTGTTGCGTATCTATTATTTCTTTAGTCGTTCTTCAACAATTTTGCCTTGCTGTTATTCAGGGGACTCTGGTGATTCTTACGTTGTTTCTCTTTAATCATCCCATAGTTCTCTGGTGAGCTATTGGCTTCTTTTCCCCACCCATCTTCTGCTGTTTTCTACAGTTTCCTGTATCTCATCTTGGCGCTCTTCGAATTTTTTTTTTTAACTGCTGTTATCCTGCAGCTCAGTCCTTTCACTGGGTGTTTTAAATCGCCTACCATACACTTCATTTCTGATTACAGTTTTATCATTTCTGCTCTCATACTTTCTTGCACTTTGCTGACTCCCTATGTTGTCATTTCTTTAAGCTCCTTAAACACCCTCAACAGGGTGTCACTAAAATCACTCTCTGAAAAGTTTACAGGACCAGTTGGTTCCGGCAGGGCTTTCTGTGTTATTAATTTCACTCGTGGAGCTTGGTGAATTTCTGCTTGTCTTCAGATTGTGTCTGCTGTGATCCCGCTGTGCTGAGAAGGCACCTTTGTGACCCACTTGGGGGTCTCAGAGGGATTAAGCTGGAAGTTGCTCTTGTCCTTCCCTGCCTCTCTTCACCCAGTTACAGGAAGTGTTTAGTGTGAGCAGTGTGAGGTGTGATGAGCAGAGCTGCCATGGTCCAGGAGATGTGGAGCTGGGCAAAGAGAGCAGTGGTCAGGTGGGAAGCTAAATTAAAATATTTCAAATATTTTTATATTCAACGGGTCTCATTCCCTTGACCCTGAAAGAACCTCCAATATGTTGAGAAAGACGAGTAAGGAGAGGCTGCAAAAATCTCAAGGCTGGGACAAATGGAGACGTTACTGGTGCCCTCTCGAGTAAATCAATGAACAATGGTATGACAGTGACAGTGATACAGTGATTTTTATTGAGATAATATTGATTTCTAATACTATGTAGAATAATAGTGGTGAGACATGTGCCTGCTCTCTCTCCCTTATCTATTGCAGTCACCCTGATTTTCTTGCCAACCTCATCTTTCCTCCCGTGCTTTTGCCCTTGTGTTTCCTTCGCCTTCAGTGATTGCCTTCCACTGCGAGCATGCTGGTCTCCCCATGTCATTCTGTTCTCTGATCACTGCATCTATTGCTCCTTAGAACTAGCTTATTTAGCACATTGACTTCTTGTTTTTTTTTTTTTTTTTTTTTTGGCACAGACAGCATCTCTGCAGAAACTTGCACCCGTCGTTGGGTAAGCACTCAACAATGCTTATTGTTTTGAATTGATCCCTCTGAATTGCCAGTGCTTGTGGTCTCATTGGTGACAAATTCTTCTCTGTACCAAGCCATTGTACAACAGGGACTCTCAAGTGTTAGGAGGGGGTTTGCCACAGTCCGGTGAGAGGGAATTTAGCTCATTGCCCGTCTGCTGAAAGCGTAATTTGGCAAACTTCAGCCGTGCTTCCATTATTGTATTTTCCATCTTTGACCACTACCTGGGACTCCAAGCCAGGCTGTTTTCACTTGGGGTGCCCCAGAGCGGGGGCAGGTGAGAGCCTTCCCCGCCCCAAGGGATGCAGCCCCGGCAGCCGACCTCTCCGCTATCCAACCACCACCACACTCCAGGCCACCTTTTGAATGCTCGGGCCGAGCCTCACGCACGAATGAAGTCCCAAAGAACCCAGATAATGCAAAACTTTGTGACCTTGGACTCTGGACTCAATGGGACCCAGACACAGATATCCTCTGCCAGCTTCCCCCAGTCTCCAGTGACCCAGGGGTCACACCCCTACATAAACCACACCCTGGCAGCACCAGATAATCTCCTCATCGTCCACCCTTCAGAACACATGGCTGCTCCTCCCAGACGGTAGTATAAAATGAGGCCCCCAGAACCAAGCCACTGGACTCTGCGCCAGGCTGTTTTCACTCGGGGTGCCCAATAGGGGGACGAGTGAGAGTCCTCCTGCCCCAAAGGACCCAGCCCTGGCAGCCAACCTCTACTACCCAACCACTGCCAGGCTCCAGGCTGCTTTCTGGACACATTATAAGACACTTCCTACCCATTTTTCATAATTATCACACAATATTTGATGAGGTTCAGACAATAGGCAACAGATCATAGAGAGAAATATATAAATATATGCCTCTCAGAGAGCCCGGCAAGCTACCGAGAGTATCCACCCACCCAACCAGAGCCTGGCAAGCTCCCCGTGGCATATTTGATATGCCAAACACAGTAACGACAACAGGTCTCATTTCCCTGACCCTGAAAGAGCCTCCAATCGTTGGGAAAAGATGAGTAAGAAGAGGCTGATAAAATCTCAGGGCTGGGATGAATAGAGACATTACTGGCACCCACTCAAGTAACTCGATGGACAACGGAATGACAGTGACAGTGACAATGACCACTACCTGTCATGCCTCTGTCATTGCCTGCTCCCAGTGCCTCTCGTGTGGTCTCTTAACACTGGACTGAAAGGGGCCACAGTGATGACCACATAACACTCTGTAACTCGGGCTGTAGGTTAGCATGACCCACAGGTCAAGGGCCCTAGCCCAGGTCCAGTGCAAGGTAGGGATTTAAGAAGAGTGAGCACACTTCAGAGAAATTCAGCTAACAGTTGCAGGGAAACTGCCTTCTATGGACACAATGCTCAGTGCTAGAAATTCATTGAGGAAGAAGTTCTAGGTGGCAGGTGCCCAATGCTCTCCTCATTCAGAGAGAATTCCTTCCAATCTGACCACTGAGCCCACAAAAGGCTGAGAATTGCCTGCCACACCTCCAGGACCTGAGTTTATATTTGGAGACTTACTCCCCGCCTCTTTCCTCCACTATGTATTTGGTATCAGGTATATTCTATAAGGTCCTGGGAGCTCAGGGAATAAACGGGGCGTTTTTCCCATCCTCCCCAAGATCTCTTGGAAAAGTCACTGAAAGAAGATCTAGCTAGGAACAGAGCTTGGGCCCTGTGAAAGTGTGTCCACAAACACGGCCCCTTCCCTTCCTGGGTCACATAGAGGGTTAGGTTGGATTAGCTCAAAAGATTTAAGAAGGAGACATCACTTCAGGTGAAACCCCAATGAAAGGCAAATAATTCGATAAGTAGGATTACCTGGAACAAAGCAGGGCTGGGCCCAGAGCTCTGCCACACTGCCTTTCCCTACTTTGTCCAGTCTGGGAACCCCTGGGGACCTTGGGAACTTAGTTTAAAAATCATGAACATTTCTTCTCTGGAGTCAGAACTGGAGCTTGGGATGCCAGCCTGACTTTTTGTGCAAAAGGTGCCCTTGGGCAATTGACCTAACCACTTAAAGAAGAGCAGTTTTCCGTCTATAAAATGAGAGCTAATAATAATACCTACTAACCAGGTTGCTAGGAAAAGCAAATTGAAGAGAAAAAAAGCAAACAAAGTATTCATGTAAAGGGCTTAGTTCAATGCCAATGAGGCGGTAAGTTCTCAGAAGTAAATTATTGTTCCTTCTTTGAGTTTCTGCATTTTCAATCTAAACACTGTAATGGGGAATATTTAGAAAGATCCCAGGCTGGTGCAATTTCACCATAGCCTGTGGGGAGGGCAGTGCAGACGAGGTTAGATTAAGTCAGTCCATCTCTCTCTCTGGGTGCTCTTCTAGTCTGGGACCTATATAGAGGCCCCAGATTAGGTTTGGCTTCCCAATAAAGGACTAAAACCAACATGCCAGGAACTGTTTCCCCTATACTCATATGTCAAGCACTTCAAGATATGTAAGCACTTAAGAACATGTCTTTTTGGCGGGGCGGGGGGGATGTCCTTCTTTGGTAAAGTACATTATAGCCATAGCTCTCCCCCATGTGGTACTGAGCCCTTGATATTCTACTGGCTCTGATCTGGGAGGTGGCGGGGGGACTGAGCACCCATGGGGGATGGGGTGGAGCCCAGAGTTTCTGGAGCTGAGAAGCTGGCAGAGTAAGCTCTGGAATGAGACAGACCCTTTGGAAACAGCAGCCTGAGGGTTCTGAGGAGGGGTGTGACTGGGTCTTGCTCTGCTCCTGTTCTGCCTCTCATCAGGTTTCAGGGTCCCTGGGCCAGGCTGAGATCAACCACTAACTGGGTGTTCATTGAAAGGGTTTGACAGAGGCTCTGAGTGCTAGTGAAAAGATCAGCAGTATATAAGTGGAAGGTCATGAGAGTATCATGCTAAGTGAAATGAGTCAGAAAGAGAAGGACAGACATAGAAGGACTGCACTCATTTGTGGAATATAAAATAACAAAATGAGACTGACACCCAAGGATAGTAGGCACAAGGGCCATGACACCCACGGATAGTAGACACAAGGTCCAGGAATATTGCTTCATAGTTAGAAGCCTGCCTCATGAACTGGGGGAAAAAGTAGCTGGAATAGAGAATGGATCACTAAGAAAATGATGATTGGAGGGATTGTTCGGGATGGGAGATGTGTCGTGAAAGTAGATAATGGACCAAACGTGATAGCCTCTCAGTATCTACATTGCAAACCATAATGCCCAAAAGTAGAGAGAGAGTATGGGGGAAATTGTCTGCCATAGACAGGGAAGGGGTGGGATGGGGGACATTGGTGATGGGAAATGTGCACTGGTGGAGAGATGGGTGTTTGATCATTGTATGAGTCATTTCATAACTCAAATATGAAAGCTTTGTAACTGTATCTCACAGTGGCACTGTGACACTGTGGCACTGTCCTCCCGTTGTTCGATTTGCTCGAGCGGGCATCAGTAATATCTCCATTGTGAGACTTATTGTTACTGTTTTTGGCATATAGAATACAGCACGGGGAGCTTGCCAGGCTCTGCCATGCGGGTGGGATACCCTCGGTAGCTTGCTGGGCTCTCCGAGAGGGATGGAAGAATTGAACTCAGATAGGGCCACATACAAGGCAAACACCCTACCTGCTGTGCTATCGCTCCAGCCCATCTCACGGTGATTCAATAAAAATTTTTTTAAAAATTTTAAAAAGAAAACATCAGCAGCAAGTATCAGGACCAAGAGGGGAAAGTGAATGGAGGCCCACCACAGGGGACAGATGAATCCTCAGCCAGGACACAGAAGGTTGTAGCCTTGGGGTGGGCAGCAGCCTGGCCTTTGGATTCAGATACCGCAGTTCCTCTCTGCAGGGGTTTCCTCTGTCAAGTGGGGAAACCCAGAATTGGTCAGATCTTCAATGTGAGGAAATCATCCTTCTCTTAGTGCTCATGTGGATGTAGTTCATGCTCAGGACAGGGGACGGCTCACATCTTCATGCGCCCTAGGTTTCCTGGGGAGTCAGGAGGCAGCACTATCAGGGTTTGTGGATAAATAGCACTGTAGCACTGTCCTCCCATTGTTCATCGATTTGCTCGAGCGGGCACCAGTAACGTCTCCATTGTGAGACTTGTTGTTACTGTTTTGGGCACATTGAATACGTCATGGGTATTTTTCCAGGCTTTGCTGAGCAGGCGGGATACTCTCAGTAGATGGTTGGGCTCTCCGAGAGGGGCGGAGGAATTGAACTCGGGTCGGCGACATGCAAGGCAAACACTCTACCCACTGTGCTATCACTCCAGCCTTTGCAGATAAGTAGCAAAGCAAACTTAGTTCTCTTCCATGTGGATCTGGGCTCTCGAATACATTTCCATCCCCTTTCTGTAAACTGAGGGAGAGTCTACTTAGAAAAAGTCTCTGATAATCACTTTAGGAAGTCACTGATCTGGTTCCACTTTTATCTGAGAACTTGGTTTTGGACCATACCTTGGCAGTGTTCAGCGTCTATTCCTGACTCTGTGGTTAAGAATAACCCCTGGCGGTGCTTGGGGACCATATGTGGTATTGGGGATTTAAACCAGCTCAGCCACATGCAAGGAAAGCACCTTAACCTCTGTACTATCTCTCCAGCAATATTCAAGATCCTTTGAAGTATTTCTTTCCATCTTTAGGTTATTTACACTGAAAGATATGTCCAATTATTAAATTTTATTTAGTTAGCTTTTTGCAAAACAGGATAGTTTTTTTTAAATTAAAACTCAGAAAGATATAAGGGGAGAGAAAGGGAAAAGTGTGTTCAAGAGAGAACACAGGCTTTTCCAGAGTGGAAACATATGTCCATCTCCTTCACTTTGTTTAATTTCTCCCCCATGGGTAACCTTTTTTCTTTGTTTTGTTTTTGTTTTTGGGTCACACTTAAAGATGCTTAGGGGTTACTCCTAGCCCTGTACTCAGGAATTACTCCTGGCATTGCTTGGGGGACCATATGGGATGCTGGGAATTGAACCCTGGTAGGCCACGTGCAAGGCAAATGACCTACCCACTATACTATCACTCCGGCCCCAGAGTGATACTATACTATACAAGGCAAATGACCTACCCACTATACTATCACTCCGGCCCCGGAGTTTGAAGGTCTTGGACCTTCAAACCACTTACTCTTTGTCCCTTTTCTCTCTGGTCTTAATAATAATAATAATAAAGGCCCTCCCGTTGATCGTCGATTTGCTCGAGCGGGCCCAGTAACGTCTCCATTGGAGATTTTGTTGTTACTGTGTCTGGCATATCAAATACTCTCGGTAGCTTGCCGGGCTCTCCGAGAGGGGCGGAGGAATCGAACTCGGGTCGGCCATGTTGGCCGCTTGTAAGGCGAACGCCCTACCCGCTGTGCTATCACTCCAGCTCGCTCTCTGGTCTTAAATCAAAACAAAAGAAAACTTGCAGTGATTTCTTGGCATAGTTGTTCAGGGCTGTTGATTAACTTGGGGATTCCCGTGAAGAGACAGGAACGGGGCAGCTGAACTCTATTCAAGAGGAAAGGAAACGTATTTCTGAGGAAGAGTGAGCAAGAGGTCAGCTGTGTCTCCTTTCTGCTTGGCTCTGATTAGGGGAGTCAGAGAGCCGGACTGGGCACAGCAGCTCAGAGGCCAAGGCCTACCACATTTTTGTTTGATCGAATTGCTGGGCAAACATGCTGTCCCTTTGTCTCTCGAGGCTCAGTGAGACCAGCTTGCTTGCTTGCTTGCTCTTTTTTTTTTTTTTTTTTTTTTTTTTGGTTTTTTTGGGTCACATACGGCAATGTTCAGCGGTTACTTCTGGATCTGCACTCAGGAATCACTTCTGGAGGTGCTTGGGGGACCATGTGAGATGCCAGGGATCAAATCCACGTAAGCCACGTGCAAGGCAAACACCCTACCCGCTGTACTATCGCTCCGGCCTCTCAGTGACACCAATTTTCACAAGAGAAAATGCTCCTTTCAGAAGCTGAAGAGAACAAGCAACCAGTTTAGACACGGAATAAGAGAAATAAACAACTGGAGGTCACGAGTGGAGAGAGGGAGTTGTGTTATCTACTGAGGGTTTGAGGTTGTTTCAAGGGTTCCTTTGTTAAGTTGGTGGTTGTTTTTGTTTGGTTTTGTTTTTTTAAATTTTTTATTGAATCACCATGAGATGCAGCTACAAAGCTCTCATGTTTGAGATTCAGCCATAAAATGATTGAACACCCATCCTCCACCAGTGCACATTTTCCACCACCAATGTCCCAGTATCCACCCACCCCCTGCCTCTCCATCCCAGTCTTTACCCTGCCTCTATGGCAGACAATTTCCCCAGTACTCTCTCTCTACTTTGGGGTATTCTGCTTTGCCTGAATTTTCCCACTACCATTTAAGCCTGCCTACCAGGGGTAGATGCTAGATCATTTATTTTTCATTTTGTGGTCGCACACTTCTGGGATCCTACTTGTAAATGGTTAGGTTCCAGAGACATCTCTATAGGGCATTAATCCATTTGGGGATTCAAACGGAAATCTCTGGATCAGGGCTCCCGGGGCGCCCAGAGGAAGCTTGTGGGCATGAAAACCAGGCCACACGGAGCAGGCAGAGAGCCGGGGAGGGGCAACCCGGCGCCTCTGTCCCCATGAGGCTTGGAGATTTTAGTTGTGGAGCCTGCATACCTGGGCCTTGCTTGTGGAAGCTCTTGGTCACTGGGATTCCATCTGGAGTAGGTGTTAAGTTGGTGTTCTGAGGGATCTCCAAAGCAGTGTTTGGGAGGTTGGGGTGGGGGTGGGACTCCCCCTGATTCTCAGAAAACCTCATTCAGCCTCACACAATGCATGGGCCTTAATCTGTGCTATCTCTGAGTTCCACATTGGCAAATTTGTTCAGGAACCAATAGCCCAAATATGGAAACAGTGCAAGTGTCCAAGAACAGATGAGTGGATAAAGAAACGATAATATGTATACATAAAGAAATACTACTTGGCTATAAGAAAAAACAAAATCATGTATTTTGTGAGTAGGTGGAGGCATCTGAACAGTATAAAGCTGAGTGAAGTTAGAAGGGGGCAGATACAGAATGACCTCTCTCATATGTGAAATATGAAGAAATATAGTAGGGGATAATCTGGAAAACACAGAGAAGCTTGATGAAGTCTACAATTCTACCTAAGAGTTATATTTTAAGGTGATGTTTGTTTTCTTATTACCATCCAGTTCATCATCTAGACATGCATCTGTGCACACCTGCACCCATCACCAATCTTATTCATCTACCTGTTTGCCTGTCATCTATTAATGATGGCTGTGACTGGGGCAGCTGACTGCCCAGGCTCCTTCTTCCTGCTGGAGGGTGGTCCAGCTGAGACCTTAGAGTGTCCTTAGAGTGTCCTCTGGTCTCTGAACTCCTAATTCCCTTCCCTCCAAGCCCTACCATAGCTGTTTGCACTTTACTTGCTGAGCACAGGAAAGCGTTGAGAGCAGAACCCTTGGTCCAGCATGAATGACCATGTGCAGGTGTCCTAAGCTTCACCATGCTTTGTGTTCACTGTCTTTGAGTTCCAGCTCTCTTGTGACCCTGGTGGCCAGTAGTCCTTGGCTTCAGTAGGACAAGCTAGTCACTGTCCTCCTTTATCATCCCTCTGTACCTCAAGATCATTCACCAGTGCTTTCTACCTAGGAGTTCTGGACCAGAACTGAGTACCCATTACCCCAAACACCCTGGATTGCTAACACAGAAGCCAAGTAACAGCTTCCCTGCAGATTTCAAAGGCACTGGATCCATATTCCTCCCCCCACCTTGGGAAGAGTTTTGTTTAATCTTAAAAACACTAACATACTCCACAAATATTAATTGAATACTATATACAAGGTATTGTTCTTGAAAAGTAGCTGCATAGCATTCCAAGATTCCTGTGTTTAAATATTCATAAGAGAAAGTAGATAATATGCATGTTAAATGAATATGTTCAAAAATATAAACAATATTAAGTAATTAATCCTTAGAAGGGGCTGGAGCGATAGCACAGCGGGTAGGGCATTTGCCTTGCATGCAGCCAACACGGCCAACCCGAGTTTGATTCCTTGGCCCCTCTTGGAGAGCCCAGCAAGCTACCGAGAGTATCTCACCCGCACAGCAAAGCCTGGCAAGCTACCTGTGTATTTGATATGCCAAACACAGTAACAAGTCTCACAATGTTACTGGACCCACTTGAGCAAATTGATGAACAACGGAGGGCAGTGACAGTGACAATCCTTAGAAGACATAAGGTAGATAGTAAACCTTATTGACATGATAGTAATAATTCAGATTCAAAAGGATGATGAATTAGGAATCCAAGTGTATGGAGTAGAAACTTTTTTTAAATTAGTGAATCACCGTGAGGTACAGTTACAAACTTACGAACTTTCATGTTTGCATTACAGTCATACAATGATCATTTACCCATCCCTCCACCAGTGTGCATTCTCCCCAACCAATGTTCCCAACATCCTTCCCACTACCCCCACCCCTCCCCCATGACCCCACCTCGCCTCAGTGGCAAGGCATTCCCTTTTATTCTCTCTCTTTTTGGTGGACCCATATTTTTCATCCCACCCTGTTTTCTCTTCCTCAAGCACCTCCCATCGCCAACTGCAGTTGCTGAGTTTGTCTGCCCAGATGTCCAACAGAAGCTCACATGCAGAGGATCCAACATCTGTCTTCTCAAAAATTTTAGAATTGAGCTTCCATAGGACCCAGTGATTCCACTTCTTGGCATCTGCTCCCAAAGCCCCCAGTGTTTTGGAAAGGTAATTGCATGCTTATATTCATTGCAGTCCCACTCACAGAAGTCAGTATCTGAAAACAACCCAAGTTTCTAAGAACAGATGAGTGGATGAACTGTGGCATAGATGCACATGGAATACCAAGCAGTGATCAGAAAAGATGAAATCATATGACTCATTGCTATGTGGACGAAACTAGAGGGCATCATACTGAGTGAAGTTAGTCACAAGGAAAAGAACAGATACAGAATGTTTTGTTTTTTGTTTTGGGGTGACACCAGGTCATGTTCAAGATCATTTCTGGCAGTGCTCAGGCGACTGTATACAGGGGTGCTGGAGATCGAACCAGGGGTGACTGCATGCCAGGCAAGTGCCTTCCTCCAGCCCCAGAAAGGTAGATACAGAGGATCTCTCTCATTTGAGGAACATGAGAAATCTAGTAAGGTGGCAACAATGGCCAGTGGCAGGCAATGGCCTCTAAGAGTCGTTCTACAGAACGGAGTTTGCTGGGGATGGGTGGGAGGAACAGGAGGACCCCTGAGGATACTAACGGAGGAACACAGCCGCTCTGGCAGTGACTCTGATGTTGGAACACTGAGGGCCTGAAACACCCCAAATCATGTATTATTACAAAATCATGATGCTTAAATAAAAGAAAAAACACCCCCCAACATGCCTTTTTTCATGTGCAACTTTATGTTTTGTTTAATTAAATACGTTAAGCCCATTTATGTAATTACTATAGTATAGTTACTACTACAGCCAAGATACAGACTATTTTCATCACTCCCAAACATCTCCTTAGGACCCTCTGTAGTCAAACCCTTACCCTAACCCCGCCTCCTAATAACCCATCTCATTTATGGTCTTATTTTGCCTTTTCCAGAGTGTCATCATTTACATGTAGGAGTCACCATATCTCCTTTTATTTTGTCTTCTTTCATGTTTCTTCTTTCAGTGTAAAAAAAGATAAAAAGTGAGAATTCGTCCTTACCTTTGCATTAATGAAGGATTTGTTCCTTCTGATTGTGGCATACTACACAAATGGCTTTTTCCATGTTTGGTCACTTATCTGCTGAAAGAGCTGGGATTATTTCCATGATTTGGAGATTCTAAGAGACACATTAGAGACATATTTTGTGCAGGTGTATGGTTAAACTTTGTTTTTATTTCTTTAGGGGAGAATGCCCAAGAATACACGGTCATGTAGAAAACATATGTGTAACTTTTAAAGAAACCACCCAGTTTTCCTTGGTAGCTGTTCTGTGTTGTTTTTGCACCAGTAATGTAAGAGCATCCTCATTTCTCTGAACCCTTGCACTAGCGCGTTTCATTTTTAGCCATTCTAACTAGGTGTATACTGTGCAGTTCTTTTCATCGTACATTGGTAGTTCCCAGTTATTACAGGAAATAATGAAATGTGGATTGCAAACAGGGTCTTGGCGTCAAACCACAGGTTTAAACCTTAACTCGATTACTTATTAACTCTTTAGTTTTCATCTTTCTCATAGGAAAAAAACAAAGGAGTTAAAATGGGGTGGCTGAAAGAATTGATTTTTGATATTTAAAAAAATTTTTTAAACTGAATCACCGTGAGATATGCAGCTGCAAACTTGCTCATGATTGGGTTTCAGTCATACAATATTCTAACACCCATCCCTTTACCAGTGTACCTTTCCCATCACCAATGTCCCCAGTTCCTCCACCTCCCCCCTCACACACTCCCTGCCCCACTTTTTTCTTTCTCTCAAGGAGTTAAGTTTTTTTAATTATTTATTTATTTTGCTTTTTGGGTCACACCTGGCGATGCACAGGGGTCACTCCTGGCTCTGTACCCAGGAGTCACTCCTGGCGGTGCTCAGGGACCATATGGGATGCTGGGAATCGAACCCGGGTGGGCCGCGTGCAAGGCAAATGCCCTACCCACTGTGCTATCTCTCCAGCCCCTCAAGGAGTTAAGTTTTATAATGCGTGGCAAGTGCTTAGTTTCCCCAGTACTAAAACACTATCATTACAGGTCTGTTATTATTACTATTGCTAGGATATTATTTGCCTCACTTCAACACCCTCAACAGGTATTAAAGTGGGTGTTCTCATACCTCTTTTGTAGACGAAGACTCCAACACTTAAATGAAAGTCCACATCTCCCAGACTCCTCAGCAGGTAGATGGAGACACAGACCACGTTCTTCCCAATGAGAGGTTAGCAGCTGGATTATGTGAGACTTCTGGAACCAAGCAAACCCATCTTGCTCTTGCTGTCTGTCGGGAATGTAGACTTGGCTCAGGAGTACCTTTTGAGGTATTAACATGGCAGCTGCCAGAGACAGGAGATGGGTGGGCAATAGAAGTGATGAATAATGCACATAGGGTTTTGTTTTTCAAAGAAAAATAAAAGTTGGGATTTCCGCATCCCAAAAAAAAAATACTGTTTTTCTGCTCAGACTGAAAGCTAATGCAGAAGCCAGAAGATCTGACTTTGGAGACCAGGCCAGAGGAGATGATCCACTTCTCAGAGGCAGGGCTGTGCGCTCTTCTCTGGATTGTCTGCCCCAGTGCGAGCACAGTCAGAGCTAGCACTCACTCAAGCGGCCACTGCAGTGTGTGCTGTTACTGTAAAGCTCCACACCGGGCATGCTCCAATGCTGGGGTTCCACATCCCTACTACATGCGGTGCATCCATCCTCTCTTTTACTTCCTGGGTTCACTCTCCCTTTTAGAGACATTCACACTCTCTCTTGATATGTGTCTCCTTTCTCCCTCCCTTTTTGATATGATTTCTTGATGTAATTTTTTTTCATGAGTATCCCATACCATTCCTTCTTCTCTGGCATCTTGGAAGCAATGGCGACCACATCAGTGGCTCAAGAGAGCTTTGTGGGCTGGATTCAGCCTCTCTTCTATGCAATTAACAATTGCTTTTATTACAAAAGAAATCATTTCTCTTTCTCCCTCCTCCTCCTCCTCCTCCTCCTCCTTTTCCTCTTCCTCCTCCTTCTTCTCTCTTTTTTTCTTTGTTTTGTTTTTGGAACCACATCTGATTACCCTCAGGTCTTACTCCTAGCTCTGCTCAGGAATCACTCCTGGTATGCCTTGGATGGGGGGTGGTGCTGGGCATTAAACCAGGATTGGTTACACGCAAGGCAGGCACCTTGACTCCAGTACTATCTCTCTGGCCCTGAAATAATTTTTTTTTTGCTTTGTGGGTCACACCCATGATGTACATGCACAGGGGTTACTCCTGGCTCTGCACTCAGGAATTACCCTGGGCAGTGCTCAGGGGACCATATGGGATGGGAATCGAACCCGGCTCAGCCACATGCAAGGCAAATGTCCTACCCACTGTGCTATTGCTCCAACCCTGGCCCTGAAATAATTTCTTGACCTAAAAATGAGCCCGTCGTGTTCATCTTGCTTCATCTATTGGCCGCTGGGGGTGAGATGCACCCAGCTGTAGGCTGAGGCAGCCTTCACCTGAGGACTGGGGCATGGGCATCACAATGCAGGGTGCGAGGAATCTACAGCTCTGCACACCCTCAGCGTTAAATGTCACTATAAGCAGTGTCCCTCGCCTGCCTCTCTCTGTCCCGGTGGCCTGCTCTGGTCCTGCTCAACAGGAAGCTGCTAGATGGTGACCTTGTCTCCCAGATCAGTGATGACGGCACCCATAAGGCCTAGTTGCCTTCTTAAAAGCAAAAGACCTGCCTGAGAGCTGGGGAAGGTGAGAGCCGGGTTCAGGGCTCATACCCTTTTCTGCAGGTTGACAAGCATGGAGCCAGGCAGGAGAATTCAAGGATGGCCAGCAGCCAGAGGGCCCCAGTCCAGCATTCTGAGGAAGGTGGAACTGGGATGAAGTCTTGGGAAACGTTTCATGGGACTTAAAAGTGAGAAGATTGGACAGGACATACTAGAGAGAGCACCCCCTGATGAGAGGTCTAAGGGTGCCCTGAACCTGGGCTGGGGTCCCCACAGACAGCCCAGGGTCCTACAGGACCCCCTGAGGTGAGGCACCTTATAGACGAGAGGGTGAGAACAGCATCTGGGCCTCAGCACCCTTTGATCCTGCTGGGCGGAAGCTGTGCTCTTACACCAAGGGTTTCTGCCAGCTAAAAGAGCCATGAAAATAATCCCGAAGCAAATCTCAGCTTCCCGGTTTGTGCCGTGGAAACTGAAAAACATCAGCCAGCCCCGTCTGTCATTGGGTGTCCTGGGGGCAAAAAACAAGTGTCTGTGTGACTTCAACCCTGGCACCCACTGTCCCTGCCCCCTCCCCCACATGCCCAGGACCCAGGGGAACAAAGCGCTGGGGGAAACCTGGGCCACGACTTTCCTGAAGCTGAAAGTCAAGTTGCCAAAACAAACTTCTTTTGTCTCTCTCCATTTTTCCGTGTTTAAATCATAATAATCTGAAAATGAACTCAGGGTGCACAGCTGTCTGCCAGCCAGCAGGCCTGCCCGTGCCCTCAGTGAGTCTGAGTTGGAGGCACAGGCCGTGTCCTGGGGGCCCCACTGAGGGGGTCAGGCCCCCCACCATGGCGTCTTCCACTTTTCTCTCCGGTTTTCTTCTTCGAGGCTCTCCACTTGTGGCTCCTTCTCTTGGGGTCTCTGCTAAGGACTCTCCCCAAGGCATGATCAACTGTGGGGGTGCAGCTCCCTCAGGTGCCCCAGGAGATTGAATCCCCCCATCTAAGGCCCCCGAGGCAGGAAACTTTTTTGGGTTGGGAGCCACAGTCCTTCGATGCTCAGGGCTTACTTCTGGCTTTACACTCAGGGATCACTCCTGGCAGGGCTTGGGGGACCATATGGGGTGCCGGGATTGAACGTGAGTCAGCTGTATGCAAGGTAAAGGCCATGGCTCTTCTGCTATCTCTCTGGCCCATGAACAAGTGGGGTTTGTTTGTTTGTTTGTTTAATGGTTTATTCAAGTCTTTTTTGCTGTTTGGGGTTTTTTTTTTTGGCTTTTTTGGGGTCATACCTGGCAAGCTTAGGGGTTTACTCCTGATTTTGCACTCAGGAATTACTTCTGGCAGGACTCTGGGGACCATATGGGATGCCAGGGATTGAATCGCTCTCCTCCCCCTGTTTGTTTGTTTGTTTGTTTTTTGGTTTGGGGACCACATGGGGCGATGCTCAGAGCTTTTAACATACTCTGTGCTCAGAGATTTTGCAGGGCTTGGGGACCATATATGGTGCCAGAGAGCCAACCCAGATTGGCTTCATACAAGGCAAGTACCACAAGTCCTGTCCTAGGCATGCAGGAAGGAACCGTGACAGCCTAGCCATGAGACCTTCCCCAGCTGCTCCCTGTTCCTGAAGGCAGAAGGCCTGTGGGCCTCTCACTCAGGCACATGCTGACTCTTAGATAGACCCAGTGAACTAGTGGTTCTTCTCCCACTGGGAACTGGGAGAAGCCCAGATGGGCAAATGAGTCAAAGCAGAGAAGTTTGAGTATCCGGCTGCCTCTGGGGGTGGAGGTCCCCAACCACAGCGCAACAGGAGCCCCTGAGCTCTGCCAGCATGAAGCCCCCCTGAGCCTCACCTGGCTGAAAACTGCTGACCTTGTGTGGTTGGAAGCAGCTATGCAGCCCTGCCCTCTGAGGGGCGGATGGTGAGCACAGGGTTGGCGGGGGAGGGGGGGCGGGGGGCGTGTGTGTGGTTGCTGGCTCAGGACAGGAAGACAGAGGCTGCCTGGCGCAAGTGTGACTGTCCTGGTTGTATGAGGCACCTATCCACAGCATCTTGGGACTCAAGCCCACTGTCCCTCTACATGCTCTAATAAAAACAAAGTGGGGAGACCTAGCACTCCAGCTAGTGCTGCCCTCCAGAACTTTGTACAACAATGAAAGCGTCCACACCAGCACTATTCCATAGGGTGGCCCAGATGCAGGGCCCTGGAGATGCAGCCTGCACCACTGAGGAGTTGGATGCACTTTTAGATGGGGACATTCCGAGCACCGTTCAGCCCAACTCAGCCTGGGAGGGCTCAGGCTGGTGGTGCTGGGGTTGGGGCCAGGGACAAGCCAAAAGGGGAATCTCAGAGTCATGTGCGCGCCAGGCACTCTACTATTTGAGCTAGCTCCTCAACCCGGGGCTTGGAGTTCTACTCTGGCCTCCTTTCATTGGATAAAATAGCGAGTGGGCTGGTGAGTGCCCAAATTGACTTGCACAACTCTGTACATGAGCGATGGAGAGGGCCGAGCTTTGGGATGGGGCCGAGAAAGGAGTAAGGGGCAGCTCCAGCGCTTGAGGCAGTGCCTAAGGGAATGTACCCACAGACACACGGATACACATAGATACAGACACACAACACCCACACAAGCTCACAGACACCAGGGCCAGGCAGGAGCCCAGGACCAGCACAGAAGGCTGTGGGAGTGGGCCTGAGCCCCAGGCTGCAGGCAGCCTCGTGCAGACCATCTGTCGACTCCGAGAGATGGGAATGTGGACTTTACAGCGCCGTGAGTCTTCAGAAGGGGCCCAAGACTGCCCCAGCAGGTTGGCTACCAGCAGGGACATCAGAAGTCGAGCAAAGGCATATGGCTCCAGGCGTGTCTGCAAACAGATTCAGCACTGCAACCCCAGACAGACCGCCGGAGGACAGATCCTGGTGGCTCTGAATCACCGTCCCCAACATCTTGAGAAGCATCAGAAATAGAGGCGCATGGACCGGTCAGAGATGTGCATGCAAATAGCATTTTCAAGGGGATCCTTCAGGTGCAGGGGCTGCGGTTCTTCTTGGATTAGGGGTAGGGTGGGGAGGCCTACTTTTATCTAATCAGAGATGACCTTCCTCCCAACTCTCAAAGCAAGTCATAAGAAGTGGGAGAAAAATGCTAATAAACTCCCATTAAAATTCCTCCCCAGGCTCCTTCCTCCTGAAGGCAGACCCCAACTGTGCCCAGAAGCCCTACAGGCCTGAAAGGCTATTGGGGGTGTTGGTGCCAGGTGCCAGGCAGAGGTGGGTGGATGGAGGATTGAGCTTGGGGTAGGAGAAGGGAGAGACTTCTTCCCTCAATATTCACCCTGAAAACTCCTCTCCCTTGGCACCCATGCTGGGCCAGCTATCTCCTGTTCTCTCTCTCTCTCTCTCTCTCTCTCTCTCTCTCTCTCTCTCTCTCTCTCTCCTTTTCTCTCTCTCTCTGCAGAACAAGAATTTTTGACAGAGAGGTGCACTCTGCAAAGGAAGAGACTCAGGTTCAAAACGGCCAGGTAAGGTTGCCAAGCCACAGAGCCGCAGAGTTGGGGTTCATGTCCCGGTCTGCTGACACCCAGCCCTGAAGGTGAGTCACCACTTCAGCCCAACGTTTCTCAGGGTCAGCAACCATGACAGGCTGTTACTCAGACACAAGATTCAAGATGCAGCTTCATAAATTAAAACTTCAAAAAAACACAACACCCCCCAGGCCCCCTGCACCCACCCTCCGCCCAGCATGATGGAACTTTTTCTCCAAATGCAACGGCCCTTCCTCCAGGTTCATCCTCCATGGGCAGGACCACACTGCCTCCTGCCGCCTGGGTCACGCTCCTCTTCCAAGCCAGCTGCCCAGTTTTCTTGGAAATCAATTTCCTCGTCTCTGAGCCTTAATCACACTCCTTGTTCCTGACTAACCAGTACGGTCCAGACCGACCACCCCTGGACAGGAGTTTACTGAATTACATTTTGATGTGGTGATAAGGCTATTTTCTTTATTTTTACTTTTGATGGGGGCGGGAGTTGGGCCACACCCAGTGGTGTGCTGGGCTTACTCCTGGCTCTGCACTCAGGGGCCAATCCTGGCAGCGCTTGCTCGGGGACCATCTGTGGTACCGAGGATCCAACCAGAGTCAGCCTGAATGTCGGTGTTCTCTCTTTACCCCTGTCTCTCTCTCTGGCCAAGAATGCCATTTTATTATTTTTTTTATTATGATATTTTTAATTATTTTTATTTTTCAATTATACAATGATCAAATACCCATTCTTCCACCAGTGCCCATTTCCCACCACCATGGATCCCAATATCCCTCCCACCCCCCATTCCCCCCATCCCATCCTGCCTCTTGTTCTCTCTCTCCTTTTGGGTGTTGTGGTTTGCAAAAGAGGCAATGGGTGGCAATCATGTTTGGTCTATAGTCTACTTTCAGCATGCTTCTCCCATCCTGGGAGGATCCTCCCAACACCCTTTATTTGGTGCTCCCTTCTCTATCTGAGCTCCCTTTTCCCCTAGCATGTGTGGCTGACCTCCAAGCCATGACGCAAAATTCCTGGTACTAATCTTGGCCAAGAATGCCATTTTATTTTATTCTTTTAAGTTGTATTTTATTTATGTACTTATTTTTATGGAAACAGGGAACTTGCCAGGCTCTGCCATGCAGGCGGGATACTCTCAGTAGCTTGCCGGGCTCTCCAAGAGGGACGGAGGAATCGAACCTGGGTTGGCCGCTTGCAAGGCAAATGCTCTATCCGCTGTGCTATCGCTCCAGCCGTGCTTGTTTACGTCTTGTGAAATCTGAACATATGGAATCTGACTATTTTCCCTCTTTGGTTTGCATCAGCATCACATGTGTTGCCCAAGTCAGTGCATCCTTGCAATGTACGGATGTTGCCCTATTTTTAGTTTAAACATAAATGTCCTCTTTTGGCCTTTCTTACTTTCTGTTTTCTTGTTCTCAATCCTTTTAAAGAAAGACCTGGTCTCCAATCCATTAACAATGAGAACAAGATAAAAACAAACAGCATGCCCTGATGAATAGTCCATGTCATTTACCAAATGAGGCTTTATATGTTTTGGGTCATTTCCAAAAGACAATTCCATTTTCAATCTGTAAATCTCAGTACGGGAATCAAGGTGTTGCCCGCTCTGTGGTGAATGTGATGGAACTCACACTTTTAAGAGCCTTACTCAAAACCTGCTCACTGAATTTATCTTTAAATTTAGTGTGCAGAGCTGGGTTTAGCTGTAGGAAGAGTCTACATGGCGGATGTCTGGTCCTCACTCTGGTGTCAGCCTGCTGTGTGACATGGGAGAGACTGCTTTACTTCTCTGAGCTTTTGCACTACTCAAACAGGAATGTAAACATGACTCCGACCTTCCCTGGGATTTCGATAAATGACTGTTGAAGGGCAGGAGTAAGGCATGCAGCTGGTTTGGGTTCAATCAGATGGCCTCCTGAGCCCTGCCCGGAGGGATGCCACAGCACAGAGCCAGAAGTAAGTGCTGAGCACTACTAGCGGTGGACCTGACAGGGAATTGGGCTCCTTCCTCATCTCAAAAATGAATGTAGAGAGAGATTATGGGGAATAATGTCTTCCCTGGAGACAGACGGAGGGTGGGAAAGGGGGGATATACCCGAGATATTGGTGGTTGGGGAATGTGCACAGTGGAGGGGTGGGTGTTTGATCATTGTGTGATTGTAGCTCAAACATGAAAGCTTATAACTATCTCACGGTGAGTCAATAAAATTAAAAAAAAAAAAGAACAGCAGATTGGGCATTTGCCTTGCACGCGGCCAACCCGAGTTCAATTCACAGCATCTCACATGGTCCTCTGAGCACCGCCTGGGGTAATTCCTGAGTGAAGAGCCAGGAGTAACCCCTGTGCATCAGTGGATGTGACCCAAAAAGGGGAAAAAATAAAAAAAAATAAATAAAAATGAACGACTATTTCGGCTGGAGCCATGCAGCTACCAGGGTGGCGCTCTTAGCCATGACTTACCCATCTGTCAGATGGGCCAGGTGCTCTGTTTCTTCAGGGGCTGGGGTGTCCACAGGTCTCAGTCATGGCCAGGTCAGGGGCAGTGCCACACTGGCCCAGCCTAGACAGCTCTTCCTGCCACTGTCTCCTGCCCCAGAGCCCTCCAGGGCTGACTCAGGTGAGGAAACCAGATCCCAGTGCCAGACAAGGTGCCTCACCTTCACCCTGCCCCACTGTGCCTCCGGGCCTGACACCTGGCTCACCCTCCCGTGCTCTCAGCCCTGAGGCACGGCCAAGGCAGCCAGGCAGGACCAGCCCAGTGACACACATGGGCCAGAACGCCCAGGACTGACACCCAGAGTGGGAGAGGAAGCAGACAGACCCAGCGGTGCCCCACCATGGTGGCACACACTTTTGCTCAGCTCCAGGCACCTGCTTCTCTGCCCATCCCCATCCTGCCAGGGCCAGACTCTGCCAGGCTCCATCTGGGATCCTGGACTCAGCATCCGTCCCTGCCCAGTGCTCCCCAGGACTCGGACCCTCGCAGCCCCATGGTGTAGCAAAGGTAGGATATTATGTCAGTTAGGGTGTGTGTGCAGGAAATCTCCCAAATGAATCCCCCTCTGGGGGGGGTCTCAGAAGGGCTGGGGGCCCCACCAATTGATTTTCAGCTCACTGGGTGAGTGGTTCAGACTCAAGGGCTCAAGGATGCAATGTTGCTCGCCTTGTGGTGTTTGGAGTTCACTGGGCCACTCCGATGCTGTCGGGGACCTCCAGGGCAGTTCCAGTGATGCATGGGGTGGTGGGGGGTAGGGGACATGTGATGCCAGGATCAAACCTGGGACAAAGTTAGGCATGCACCCTGACTGCTGCTCTATCTCCCAGCCCTTCCATGTTGATTTTAATATGACTACCTTGCTGATTACATACCTAATACATGCTCATTTTAGAAACTTTGGGACATAAAGAGAAGAAGCAAAGATAATCAGTCCTTGACCAAAGATGAACATGGTTGAATCAACATGCCCCATTTCTCTCACCTGGGTGGGTGTGCACCGCATGACATCTTATTATCTTATTTTTCCTTTGGAGAACCTGGCAGGCTACCAAAAGTATCCTGCCTGCACGGCAGAGTCTGGAAAACTTCCCGTGTTGTACTCAATATGCCAAATACCAGTAACAATGATGGGTCTCATTCTCTTAACCCTGAAAGAGCATTGAATATGGCTCTTTTAAAATCTCAGGGCTAGGAAGAAGGAGACGTTACTGGTGCCTGCTCGAGGAAACCGACAAACAACAGGATGATAGTGATCGTGATTGGGGGTGTATGCACACGCACACACACACACGTGCATGCACACACATACCACGTGTGCACGTGCACACACATGCACATGTACACATGTACATGCACACACATACAGCCTGGATTGCCACACAAATGCAGTTCTGCACCTTGCCATTCACACGATTTTATCATGAGGGGTTTCATCAGTCATGGATGAAATTTCTTCATTTCATTCATTTCATCATCCTGTTAATCGTCGATTGCCTCGAGCAGGCCCCAGTAACGTCTCTTTCATCCTAGCCCTGAGATTATATTCAGGGCTCTTTAGGAGAATGAGACCCATCATTGTTACTGGTATTTGGCATATTTGGTAGGCCACGGGGAGTTTGCCAGACTCTGCCCTGTGGGCAGGCTACATTCGACAGCCTGCAAGTTTGTCCAAAGTAGGAATGAGATAATTCGCGGCCGCGCGGTTCCGGGATCTGGATTTTATAGTCTCTGAGTCTTGGCCGCTGATGGGATTACACGGCGCCAGGGGGCCAGGTGGTGGGTGTGACCCCCGCCTACTGGAATTTGGAGGATCTGGGTGGAAGATGCTCGACTCCAATTCGAGTAGGCTTGGAGGTCTCGGCCCCGGAACCCGCGTGGCTTTGTCCCTCTGCCAGTACCTCCAGGTGTGCGGAGAGTGGTCTCAGCATGGTGGTGGCTGGTCCTGGAGGTCTCCGGCTGCCGTAGCCCTGGCCGGGGCGGGGAGGAAAGCTCAACCCGCTCCCCTCCAAGGGACTCCGGGAAGGAACACCGAAGCGCGGGGGCAGAGACTGCACTGCTCTCGTCCGGGATCTGGATTTTATAGTCTCTGAGTCTTGGCCGTTGATGGGATTACACGGCGCCAGGGGGCCAGGTGGTGGGTGTGACCCCCGCCTACTGGAATTTGGAGGATCTGGGTGGAAGATGCTCGACTCCAATTCGAGTAGGCTTGGAGGTCTCGGCCCCGGAACCCGCGTGGCTTTGTCCCTCTGCCAGTACCTCCAGGTGTGCGGAGAGTTGTCTCAGCATGGTGGTGGCTGGTCCTGGAGGTCTCCGGCTGCCGTAGCCCTGGCCGGGATGGGGAGGAAAGCTCAACCCGCTCCCCTCCAAGGGACTCCGGGAAGGAACACCGAAGCGCGGGGGCAGAGACTGCACTGCTCTCGTCCGGGATCTGGATTTTATAGTCTCTGAGTCTTGGCCGCTGATGGGATTACACGGCGCCAGGGGGCCAGGTGGTGTGTGTGACCCCCGCCTACTGGAATTTGGAGGATCTGGGTGGAAGATGCTCGACTCCAATTCGAGTAGGCTTGGAGGTCTCGGCCCCGGAACCCGCGTGGCTTTGTCCCTCTGCCAGTACCTTCAGGTGTGCGGAGAGTGGTCTCAGCATGGTGGTGGCTGGTCCTGGAGGTCTCCGGCTGCCGTAGCCCTGGCCGGGGCGGGGAGGAAAGCTCAACCCGCTCCCCTCCAAGGGACTCCGGGAAGGAACACCGAAGCGCGGGGGCAGAGACTGCACTGCTCTCGTCCGGGATCTGGATTTTATAGTCTCTGAGTCTTGGCCGCTGATGGGATTACACGGCGCCAGGGGGCCAGGTGGTGGGTGTGACCCCCGCCTACTGGAATTTGGAGGATCTGGGTGGAAGATGCTCGACTCCAATTCGAGTAGGCTTGGAGGTCTCGGCCCCGGAACCCGCGTGGCTTTGTCCCTCTGCCAGTACCTTCAGGTGTGCGGAGAGTGGTCTCAGCATGGTGGTGGCTGGTCCTGGAGGTCTCCGGCTGCCGTAGCCCTGGCCGGGGCGGGGAGGAAAGCTCAACCCGCTCCCCTCCAAGGGACTCCGGGAAGGAACACCGAAGCGCGGGGGCAGACTGCACTGCTCTCGTCCGGGATCTGGATTTTATAGTCTCTGAGTCTTGGCCGCTGATGGGATTACACGGCGCCAGGGGGCCAGGTGGTGGGTGTGACCCCCGCCTACTGGAATTTGGAGGATCTGGGTGGAAGATGCTCGACTCCAATTCGAGTAGGCTTGGAGGTCTCGGCCCCGGAACCCGCGTGGCTTTGTCCCTCTGCCAGTACCTTCAGGTGTGCGGAGAGTGGTCTCAGCATGGTGGTGGCTGGTCCTGGAGGTCTCCGGCTGCCGTAGCCCTGGCCGGGGCGGGGAGGAAAGCTCAACCCGCTCCCCTCCAAGGGACTCCGGGAAGGAACACCGAAGCGCGGGGGCAGAGACTGCACTGCTCTCGTCCGGGATCTGGATTTTATAGTCTCTGAGTCTTGGCCGCTGATGGGATTACACGGCGCCAGGGGGCCAGGTGGTGGGTGTGACCCCCGCCTACTGGAATTTGGAGGATCTGGGTGGAAGATGCTCGACTCCAATTCGAGTAGGCTTGGAGGTCTCGGCCCCGGAACCCGCGTGGCTTTGTCCCTCTGCCAGTACCTCCAGGTGTGCGGAGAGTGGTCTCAGCATGGTGGTGGCTGGTCCTGGAGGTCTCCGGCTGCCGTAGCCCTGGCCGGGGCGGGGAGGAAAGCTCAACCCGCTCCCCTCCAAGGGACTCCGGGAAGGAACACCGAAGCGCGGGGGCAGAGACTGCACTGCTCTCGTCCGGGATCTGGATTTTATAGTCTCTGAGTCTTGGCCGCTGATGGGATTACACGGCGCCAGGGGGCCAGGTGGTGGGTGTGACCCCCGCCTACTGGAATTTGGAGGATCTGGGTGGAAGATGCTCGACTCCAATTCGAGTAGGCTTGGAGGTCTCGGCCCCGGAACCCGCGTGGCTTTGTCCCTCTGCCAGTACCTCCAGGTGTGCGGAGAGTGGTCTCAGCATGGTGGTGGCTGGTCCTGGAGGTCTCCGGCTGCCGTAGCCCTGGCCGGGGCGGGGAGGAAAGCTCAACCCGCTCCCCTCCAAGGGACTCCGGGAAGGAACACCGAAGCGCGGGGGCAGAGACTGCACTGCTCTCGTCCGGGATCTGGATTGTATAGTCTCTGAGTCTTGGCCGCTGATGGGATTACACGGCGCCAGGGGGCCAGGTGGTGGGTGTGACCCCCGCCTACTGGAATTTGGAGGATCTGGGTGGAAGATGCTCGACTCCAATTCGAGTAGGCTTGGAGGTCTCGGCCCCGGAACCCGCGTGGCTTTGTCCCTCTGCCAGTACCTCCAGGTGTGCGGAGAGTGGTCTCAGCATGGTGGTGGCTGGTCCTGGAGGTCTCCGGCTGCCGTAGCCCTGGCCGGGGCGGGGAGGAAAGCTCAACCCGCTCCCCTCCAAGGGACTCCGGGAAGGAACACCGAAGCGCGGGGGCAGAGACTGCACTGCTCTCGTCCGGGATCTGGATTTTATAGTCTCTGAGTCTTGGCCGCTGATGGGATTACACGGCGCCAGGGGGCCAGGTGGTGGGTGTGACCCCCGCCTACTGGAATTTGGAGGATCTGGGTGGAAGATGCTCGACTCCAATTCGAGTAGGCTTGGAGGTCTCGGCCCCGGAACCCGCGTGGCTTTGTCCCTCTGCCAGTACCTCCAGGTGTGCGGAGAGTGGTCTCAGCATGGTGGTGGCTGGTCCTGGAGGTCTCCGGCTGCCGTAGCCCTGGCCGGGGCGGGGAGGAAAGCTCAACCCGCTCCCCTCCAAGGGACTCCGGGAAGGAACACCGAAGCGCGGGGGCAGAGACTGCACTGCTCTCGTCCGGGATCTGGATTTTATAGTCTCTGAGTCTTGGCCGTTGATGGGATTACACGGCGCCAGGGGGCCAGGTGGTGGGTGTGACCCCCGCCTACTGGAATTTGGAGGATCTGGGTGGAAGATGCTCGACTCCAATTCGAGTAGGCTTGGAGGTCTCGGCCCCGGAACCCGCGTGGCTTTGTCCCTCTGCCAGTACCTCCAGGTGTGCGGAGAGTTGTCTCAGCATGGTGGTGGCTGGTCCTGGAGGTCTCCGGCTGCCGTAGCCCTGGCCGGGATGGGGAGGAAAGCTCAACCCGCTCCCCTCCAAGGGACTCCGGGAAGGAACACCGAAGCGCGGGGGCAGAGACTGCACTGCTCTCGTCCGGGATCTGGATTTTATAGTCTCTGAGTCTTGGCCGCTGATGGGATTACACGGCGCCAGGGGGCCAGGTGGTGGGTGTGACCCCCGCCTACTGGAATTTGGAGGATCTGGGTGGAAGATGCTCGACTCCAATTCGAGTAGGCTTGGAGGTCTCGGCCCCGGAACCCGCGTGGCTTTGTCCCTCTGCCAGTACCTTCAGGTGTGCGGAGAGTGGTCTCAGCATGGTGGTGGCTGGTCCTGGAGGTCTCCGGCTGCCGTAGCCCTGGCCGGGGCGGGGAGGAAAGCTCAACCCGCTCCCCTCCAAGGGACTCCGGGAAGGAACACCGAAGCGCGGGGGCAGAGACTGCACTGCTCTCGTCCGGGATCTGGATTTTATAGTCTCTGAGTCTTGGCCGCTGATGGGATTACACGGCGCCAGGGGGCCAGGTGGTGGGTGTGACCCCCGCCTACTGGAATTTGGAGGATCTGGGTGGAAGATGCTCGACTCCAATTCGAGTAGGCTTGGAGGTCTCGGCCCCGGAACCCGCGTGGCTTTGTCCCTCTGCCAGTACCTTCAGGTGTGCGGAGAGTGGTCTCAGCATGGTGGTGGCTGGTCCTGGAGGTCTCCGGCTGCCGTAGCCCTGGCCGGGGCGGGGAGGAAAGCTCAACCCGCTCCCCTCCAAGGGACTCCGGGAAGGAACACCGAAGCGCGGGGGCAGACTGCACTGCTCTCGTCCGGGATCTGGATTTTATAGTCTCTGAGTCTTGGCCGCTGATGGGATTACACGGCGCCAGGGGGCCAGGTGGTGGGTGTGACCCCCGCCTACTGGAATTTGGAGGATCTGGGTGGAAGATGCTCGACTCCAATTCGAGTAGGCTTGGAGGTCTCGGCCCCGGAACCCGCGTGGCTTTGTCCCTCTGCCAGTACCTTCAGGTGTGCGGAGAGTGGTCTCAGCATGGTGGTGGCTGGTCCTGGAGGTCTCCGGCTGCCGTAGCCCTGGCCGGGGCGGGGAGGAAAGCTCAACCCGCTCCCCTCCAAGGGACTCCGGGAAGGAACACCGAAGCGCGGGGGCAGAGACTGCACTGCTCTCGTCCGGGATCTGGATTTTATAGTCTCTGAGTCTTGGCCGCTGATGGGATTACACGGCGCCAGGGGGCCAGGTGGTGGGTGTGACCCCCGCCTACTGGAATTTGGAGGATCTGGGTGGAAGATGCTCGACTCCAATTCGAGTAGGCTTGGAGGTCTCGGCCCCGGAACCCGCGTGGCTTTGTCCCTCTGCCAGTACCTCCAGGTGTGCGGAGAGTGGTCTCAGCATGGTGGTGGCTGGTCCTGGAGGTCTCCGGCTGCCGTAGCCCTGGCCGGGGCGGGGAGGAAAGCTCAACCCGCTCCCCTCCAAGGGACTCCGGGAAGGAACACCGAAGCGCGGGGGCAGAGACTGCACTGCTCTCGTCCGGGATCTGGATTTTATAGTCTCTGAGTCTTGGCCGCTGATGGGATTACACGGCGCCAGGGGGCCAGGTGGTGGGTGTGACCCCCGCCTACTGGAATTTGGAGGATCTGGGTGGAAGATGCTCGACTCCAATTCGAGTAGGCTTGGAGGTCTCGGCCCCGGAACCCGCGTGGCTTTGTCCCTCTGCCAGTACCTCCAGGTGTGCGGAGAGTGGTCTCAGCATGGTGGTGGCTGGTCCTGGAGGTCTCCGGCTGCCGTAGCCCTGGCCGGGGCGGGGAGGAAAGCTCAACCCGCTCCCCTCCAAGGGACTCCGGGAAGGAACACCGAAGCGCGGGGGCAGAGACTGCACTGCTCTCGTCCGGGATCTGGATTGTATAGTCTCTGAGTCTTGGCCGCTGATGGGATTACACGGCGCCAGGGGGCCAGGTGGTGGGTGTGACCCCCGCCTACTGGAATTTGGAGGATCTGGGTGGAAGATGCTCGACTCCAATTCGAGTAGGCTTGGAGGTCTCGGCCCCGGAACCCGCGTGGCTTTGTCCCTCTGCCAGTACCTCCAGGTGTGCGGAGAGTGGTCTCAGCATGGTGGTGGCTGGTCCTGGAGGTCTCCGGCTGCCGTAGCCCTGGCCGGGGCGGGGAGGAAAGCTCAACCCGCTCCCCTCCAAGGGACTCCGGGAAGGAACACCGAAGCGCGGGGGCAGAGACTGCACTGCTCTCGTCCGGGATCTGGATTTTATAGTCTCTGAGTCTTGGCCGCTGATGGGATTACACGGCGCCAGGGGGCCAGGTGGTGGGTGTGACCCCCGCCTACTGGAATTTGGAGGATCTGGGTGGAAGATGCTCGACTCCAATTCGAGTAGGCTTGGAGGTCTCGGCCCCGGAACCCGCGTGGCTTTGTCCCTCTGCCAGTACCTCCAGGTGTGCGGAGAGTGGTCTCAGCATGGTGGTGGCTGGTCCTGGAGGTCTCCGGCTGCCGTAGCCCTGGCCGGGGCGGGGAGGAAAGCTCAACCCGCTCCCCTCCAAGGGACTCCGGGAAGGAACACCGAAGCGCGGGGGCAGAGACTGCACTGCTCTCGTCCGGGATCTGGATTTTATAGTCTCTGAGTCTTGGCCGCTGATGGGATTACACGGCGCCAGGGGGCCAGGTGGTGGGTGTGACCCCCGCCTACTGGAATTTGGAGGATCTGGGTGGAAGATGCTCGACTCCAATTCGAGTAGGCTTGGAGGTCTCGGCCCCGGAACCCGCGTGGCTTTGTCCCTCTGCCAGTACCTTCAGGTGTGCGGAGAGTGGTCTCAGCATGGTGGTGGCTGGTCCTGGAGGTCTCCGGCTGCCGTAGCCCTGGCCGGGGCGGGGAGGAAAGCTCAACCCGCTCCCCTCCAAGGGACTCCGGGAAGGAACACCGAAGCGCGGGGGCAGAGACTGCACTGCTCTCGTCCGGGATCTGGATTTTATAGTCTCTGAGTCTTGGCCGCTGATGGGATTACACGGCGCCAGGGGGCCAGGTGGTGGGTGTGACCCCCGCCTACTGGAATTTGGAGGATCTGGGTGGAAGATGCTCGACTCCAATTCGAGTAGGCTTGGAGGTCTCGGCCCCGGAACCCGCGTGGCTTTGTCCCTCTGCCAGTACCTTCAGGTGTGCGGAGAGTGGTCTCAGCATGGTGGTGGCTGGTCCTGGAGGTCTCCGGCTGCCGTAGCCCTGGCCGGGGCGGGGAGGAAAGCTCAACCCGCTCCCCTCCAAGGGACTCCGGGAAGGAACACCGAAGCGCGGGGGCAGAGACTGCACTGCTCTCGTCCGGGATCTGGATTTTATAGTCTCTGAGTCTTGGCCGCTGATGGGATTACACGGCGCCAGGGGGCCAGGTGGTGGGTGTGACCCCCGCCTACTGGAATTTGGAGGATCTGGGTGGAAGATGCTCGACTCCAATTCGAGTAGGCTTGGAGGTCTCGGCCCCGGAACCCGCGTGGCTTTGTCCCTCTGCCAGTACCTTCAGGTGTGCGGAGAGTGGTCTCAGCATGGTGGTGGCTGGTCCTGGAGGTCTCCGGCTGCCGTAGCCCTGGCCGGGGCGGGGAGGAAAGCTCAACCCGCTCCCCTCCAAGGGACTCTGGGAAGGAACACCGAAGCGCGGGGGCAGAGACTGCACTGCTCTCGTCCGGGATCTGGATTTTATAGTCTCTGAGTCTTGGCCGCTGATGGGATTACACGGCGCCAGGGGGCCAGGTGGTGGGTGTGACCCCCGCCTACTGGAATTTGGAGGATCTGGGTGGAAGATGCTCGACTCCAATTCGAGTAGGCTTGGAGGTCTCGGCCCCGGAACCCGCGTGGCTTTGTCCCTCTGCCAGTACCTTCAGGTGTGCGGAGAGTGGTCTCAGCATGGTGGTGGCTGGTCCTGGAGGTCTCCGGCTGCCGTAGCCCTGGCCGGGGCGGGGAGGAAAGCTCAACCCGCTCCCCTCCAAGGGACTCCGGGAAGGAACACCGAAGCGCGGGGGCAGAGACTGCACTGCTCTCGTCCGGGATCTGGATTTTATAAATGAAATTTCTTATCAAAGGAAATTTCTTATCACAGATCATCCAAATGCACCCAAAGGTCAGGAGAGTGGTAAGGGCCATTGGCATTGGCACTTCTTTACACCGGACTTCGCTGAGCTTGCCTTCTGCCCACCAACTCTTTGGGGTTTTGCGGGAGCATTTTAAATCCAGACGTTCTGTCTTTTTACCCTCAAATACCAGAAGTCAGGATGGGCCTGGCAGAGGATGTCCCAGAGCCCCTGGCCTGCGAACAGACCCAAGGTATTGTCCTTTTCAGGTCCTGATGTCTGCAGAGATGTCTCTAGGTCCCATTTCTCTGTAAAATGGGGACAGGGACATCTGTCCTCTCCCGTGGGCACTTGTGAGGGGATCAGGGAGATGCTAACCCTGAGCTCTGTTCCTAGCACTCGACAGGCACAGAGTTAATCATTTAATCATCAAAGCCACCTAAGAAGATGGTACATATAACCTCAATTCCAAAGGTGAAAACCCAAATTCAGAATATTTAAAGGACTTTTCTCCAAATCACACAGGATTCCAACTTAGATCTGTTTTTCTCCACTGCAGTACTGGTTTGGGTGGGAGGTTTCTCCAAACCAGCTACTTTTCAATTTCTCCAGTAAAAGTGAACCTTTAGGGTACCAGCTTAGGAATGGGGGTTAGGGGGGCAGTGTTGATATCCCCAAAACTAGGGACAGACCCTCAACTCATGGCCAGGGCTGCAGGGGTCCTCCTGGGTTTAACTATGCAGAGACCTTCACAATGAACCTTGGGTAGAGATGCCAGCAGGTCTAAGGGGTCAGCAAGTGTGGGGAGGCCTAGGTATCTGGCCAGCAGGCAACCAAAAAGAACATCGGATACTAGCAGTGACCACAGGCTGGCAGAGAGCTAGCAGGGAGGTAGACACTCATTTCGCCATTCTCCCACCCACACTCCCGTGGGAACCTCATGGACCAGGCCCACTGTGGCCTCAGACAGCATTGGCTGGGTCTGCCTCCTGCAGTAAAGGGCTAAGGAGATGCTCAAGCTGGTACCCAGGGAGCAAGCAGAAAACAGCTGCCCGGGAGCGATCTGAAGAGCAAAGCCAGAAATCAGAACTGGGCAGCTAGGGAGAGGGGGGATGAGGGCCAATGTCACAGCAGATCGGATTCACTGCAGGTGACCGTGGACAGCGAGAAAGTGTGGCATGATGACCCTATGTGCTGCGGCCCATTGTTTATTTAGTTAGTTTTGCTTATGAGGCCATTCCTGGCAGTGCTCAGGGGTCACTCCTGGAGGTCCTTAGGGCATCATGTAAGGCGCTGGGGATCAAACCTGGGTGGGCCACATGCCAGACAAGTGCTCCACCTGCTGGACTGTCAATCCAGGCCCTACTGTTCTTTTCTTTTATGATGCACATACGGACATCCCAGTAGGTGTTTTATGGAATCAATAGAACAATCTATTGGTGCCTATCCCAGCTTCTGACACTGTGATATGGGGGTCACGTTACTGAATGTGGGGGTCATTTTTAGATAATTTTCTTTCTGATCTATTATCAGTAAATGTTTGATTGGTAGGCTTGTTTGATAAATCAACATCCCCGAGGTTGTGTAAATAGTTCTCGGGTGAAAAGGATTGTGAGTGGAAAATGATTAATAAGTCCTGGCCCAACGCAACTGAAAGCTCTTCTCAGAGTTCCAGAGGCCAGAATCCCAAATCAGGGAGCTGGCAGGACTGATTCCTTCTGGGAGTGCTGAGGGGAATCCCACCCCTCTTCCCTAAACCCCAGGTAGGCTCCCCACCTATCTCTCAGCCTGTCCTCTCGTGGCCCTCCCCCCGTCACTCCTCCTGTATCTTGGCGTCACACCTCCCTCTAAAGGAGAGAACCCCCCTAAACTCAGACATCTCTTGGGGCCTCTTTTTTTTTTTGCTTTTGCTTTTTGGGTCACACCCGGCAATGCACAGGGGTCACTCCTGGCTCTGCACTCAGGAATTAGCCCTGGCGGTGCTCAGGGGACCATATGGGATGCTGGGAATTGAACCTGGGTCGGCCGCATGCAAGGCAAACGCCCTAACCGCTGTGCTATGACTACAGACCCTGTGAGGCCTCTTTTTTTTTTTTTGGAGGGGGGTTCATACCTGGCTATGCACAGGCGTTACTCCTGGCTCTGCACTCAGGAATTACTCCTGGCAGTGCTCAGGGGACCACATGGGATGCTGGGAATTAAACCCAGGTCGGCCGCATGCAAGGCAAATGCCCTACCCGCTGTGCTATGACTCCAGACCCTCTCAGGGTCTCTTACCTTCATCCCTTCTGCATAGGCCTATTTCCAGACAAGGTGGCTTTCTCAGGTCTTGGGAGATCAGAGCTTGGACCTGTCACTTAGGGCCCATGGCACTCTTCAACTCTTCTGTTCCCTACCCAACACCCTTGGGTTGGAATAGTGGCATCCCCCAGAGAAGTGGGAGGAAGACTCAGAAGAGCACTTGGATCCAGCACAGGGGGCAGTGGCTAGTGGGAGGGAAGTGGGCTCTCAGAGGCTGGCCTCCAAGAGTTCCCCAACAACCTGGGGCAAGGGAGGAGAGAATAGGGTGGGAAGTGCACAGGGCCTCCTGGATGTGGAGCACGTTTGTGGGGGCGGCAGGCAGGGTCCAGGGGCAGCTTTCCAGGAACTGACATCTCGTGACGAGGTGCAGGCAGACCTGAACCGTCTAGGGAACAACCTGCAGCTAATACAGACGTGGGAGTATCTGCCCTACATGGTTGGCCAATTTGGAGCTGCCCATTTGAGTGGACACCTGTGTCCCCTCTTCAGTCATTCTCTTAAAGTTTCTTTGGGAATGAAGGGAAGGGGAGAGGCCCATGGCCCTGCAGATCTGCCTCACAAGGGAAAGGTAGTGAGAGTTTGGCCCCTGGTGGCAACACATGTGCCCAGCTTGACCCTGGCGGCATTGCTGGTTGACCCCCACAGCTCTGCAGTTCCCAGAGTGGCGGACTTCTGGAGCCAGGTGTGTGAGAAGCACTGCAGGGCCGGGGCAGGGGACTTCATGGTGGAGGTCTACCGTGTCTGTGTGAGCTCTGGGACCCCCAGCATCACCCAAAAGCAGTAATGAAATTGGAGATAAAGTTTGTAGAGGCTCTGCAATGGAGCAGGGATTCGGGCAGAGGGCATCTGTCCATTTGCACAGACATACATCTATGGCTGGGTTGGGTCCTGCTTAGGTTATCACAACTGGCTTCTCTCATAATAATATGGTAGCAGCTGGAGAGATAGTGCCACAGGTAAGGCTCCTGCCTTGCATGCAGTTCACCTGGCTTCGATCTCCTGAGCACTGAGCTAGAAATGAGTCTTGAGCACAGATAAGTGTGGCTCAAACATCAAAAGGAAAAACAATACAGTATTCTCTTGCCGTATCTTAAGCCAGCTTGGACACAGACTACTTTTTCAGGATACTCTATACAACGCAGAGTAGTTGGCCGACCCGGGATCGATTCCTCTGTCCCTCTAGGAGAGCCCGGCAAGTTACCGAGAGTATCCCGCACACTCGGCAGAGCCTTGGCAAGCTTCCTGTGATGTATTCGATATGCCAAACATAGTAACAATAAGTCTCACCATGGAGACGTTAGTGGCCCGCTCGAGCAAATCGATGAACAACGGGAGGACAGTGCGACAGTGCGACAGTGCCACTCTTTACACATAGTAATCAATCCTTTCCCTTGTTTACAGATATTTAAGTTATTTCTAATTGTCCACCCAAAGCTATACTACATATACCTCATGAATGACTTTTTTTTAAAACTTTCTAGGAGATTATTTTTATCTATTGAGGATGTTGGAGTGAATGTGCCCTGTCAAAGGAGATTTGCATTTTATATGTGGATAAACACCAATAAATTGCTCTATTGAAAGACTAAACCCATTACCACTCCCCTCTCATTGTGAGGGAGCCCAGTTCCCCACGCCCTGTCAACACCGCACGGTGCCAGGACTTTTCCTTTTGCCAGTTAAGCCCCGGTGCTGTGTGATTTTCATGCTCCCATCACCATTTTGCCAGGGCCACTGGCCACTCATATTGACTCAGCTGTGGGTTGTCTTTTTCGCTCCTTGCCCAACCTTTTCTCAGGTTAATGAGCCTTGACTTATTTATGTGTACATGGATTTTGCCTCTTTTATATAAAAAAAGGGTAAATGGAGGTGATTTTTAAGAACTCAAAAGAAAAAGGAGGAAAGGGAAAGGAAAGCTGCCTTCCACCCTTGCTCCCTGAATAATGTCTGCTCTGGGCACACGAGGTGCAGGACTCTAGGGGTCCTGGAATTGTGTGAATTGCATTTTTTGGTCATTGTTGTTGTTGTTTGGTTTTAATGGCCCATTCTGACTCTGTACTCAGGGATCAATCCTGAGAGGTTCAGGGGCCCATACGTGGTACCAGGGAGAGAACCCAAGTTGACTGTGTGCAAGTCAGGTTTACTACCTCTCTGGCCCTGTGAGTTTTATCATTTTAATTCAGGTTTTGGGGCTATACCCAGCAGTGCTCAGGGCTTTCTGTCCTGACTCTATACTCAGGGATCACTCCTTACAGTACTAGAGTAATCAAATGCAGTGCCAGGATTTGAATCTGGGCCGGCCATGTTCAAGGCACATAATGCTTTAACCCCTGTACCAATTTCTCAGGCCTTTAAAAACATTTGTGGGGCTGGAGCAATAGCACAGTGGGTAGGGCGTTTGCCTTGCATGCGGCCAACCTGGGTTCGATTCCCAGCATCCCACATGGTCCCCGAGCACCGCCAGGAGTAATTCCTGAGTACAGAGCCAGGAGTAATCCCTGAGCATCACTGGGTGTGACTCAAAAAGCAAAAAAAAAAGTTTTTAAAAAATCAACTTCAATTAGTTTGAAAAAGATGGTTCAGGCAGAGACCCATTAGTCACCCGGTGAGCACAGATGCAGTGGGAAGTTGGCAGGCGGGGGAGGGGGGGCGGCGGTCTTTCCCACAGCAAGACATTCTTAGATGCCAGGCACTGTCTGCCTGGAGATGGGGCAGGCTCCAGGCAGAAACACCACATCTCCCAGACTCCCATTCCATCAGATGCAGTTGCCTGTGCTTCTGACCGACCTGTACAAATCAGTACTTCTCCATCTGCCTTTTAAGATGTCAAGTGCCCACCACAAGCTTAGATTATCATCAGTGTTTCTGACGAATCAACTGTCAGAGGTTCTCCCAATGGTCTTTCCAACATGGAAGTTCCTAAAGTTCTTTTGAAGGCTTTTTGAAAATTGATTGAGGTACTGTGATTTACAATAGTGATAATGAGGATTGCCTATGAACAAATCCCATCACTACATCCCTCACCAGTGTACCCCCTTTCCTCCCCTAATGACCCCAATGCTTCCCTGATGGGTGTGACCCCTTATGGAATGACATGACTGAATGTTGGGGTTGTGAAACATAAATAAAATGTGTTTTGTAACAATTCTTTTGTTTGTTTTGTTTTTGTGCCAGGTCTGGTTGTGTTCTAGTTCTGCGCTCAGGCATCACTCCTGGTAGAGATCAGGAAACTACTTGAGATGCCAAGGACTAAACCTGAGTGACTGTGTGCAAGGCAGGTGTCCTGCTCACTGCACTGTCTCTCCGGCTCCTAGAAAATCATCCCAAGGCTCTAAAGACAGGCATGGGCAGACAGTAAATACTAACGATGTCATTTAAATGAGATAAAGAACCAGAAAAACTAGCAGCTGGTGGTAAAACAATTTGGCTCTAAAAATACACTAACTGTGTCAGCAGAGAATGGGCAACTTAAGGATAAGACCTTGCCCCTGGCCACTCTCTTCACCAGCTTTTGAGTTCAGAAGTCTCTATCTCCTTCGGAATCTCCCAGGTCACATGACAATAGAAGGTGCTTGCACAATCCTTCCCTTTTCTATCACTCTACTCTGAAACTCAAAGTCTGCAGTGGAAGTTCCCCTGCATCAGGGGCCTCCATCCACCCCTGGGCTAAGTTTGAATTACCCAGTAGTGAGGAATGCAAAGGCTTACAGGGTCACCCTCAGAGCTGGGGAGCAGCTCCCTGCCCCGCCAGCACCCCCACCACCACCTCCAGCTGAGGACCTGCAGCTTAGTGAGGTTTGCTTCAGCAGGCCATTTGCTGGACAGTTCCCAGGGAACTGGTTTCTTAGCTTCAGAAATGGGGAGTGAGGCCCCCATCTGGGGAACTGGCCTCTTTCGAAGGAACTTCCTTCCTCCCGCTAGACTCTATGTCTAGAATCCCAGCATCACCAGAAGCTCCAGGCTGCGGAATCCAAAAATGAGTGCGGAGTTCAACCTTCCCAGACTGGAATGCATCTGTTTTGGGGGGTCACTAGAGTCAGCTCTGAGCCTCGGGACATCCAAGGATAGTGGACAATATCCTGGTCAGCAGGTGGGAAATAATCACACACCAGGAATGAGGAGAGCAGTGCGGTGTGGCTCCCGGTTTCATCACATCCCTGCACAGTCTCCAGCCAGCCCTCACCATCCTTTAAGCAACACACTCCACTCTTGCACAGGGGTGAATCAATGGACATCCTAGCACATGCCCCCTCTCTCTCATTCCTTCTCCTCTGGAGATGTAATAACAAGCAGTTGCAAGAGCCACGCACCTGGATTTGAATCCCACTAGCTGACCTTGGAATAGCTAATATGCCTGTATAAGCCTCAGTTTCTACATTTGTAAATGGAAGTACAGCAGTGTGTTATTACATAGGTGGATAGATATAGATATTTGTATTTGCAATGTTTGGGATCAAACTCATGACACGACACAGGCAAGGCTAGTGCTCTACCACAGAGCTCCATTCCTGCCCACGCCCCAAGCTGTGTCTCTTTTAAGGTTGCTGTGACAACCAAAGGAGATCTTGCACATACATGCATTTGGGTAATACCCAGCTCAATATATTCTGTCTCTTATTATTTTTGTTATTTATTTTACTCATTAGTCCATCTCTTTGTCCCACCTCAGTGTTGAAGCAAACAGAACGGCTTAAATTATGCTTCTGGTAACCTATATTCGTAGAATGATCTATTTCTTAGGTTACACATTAATTCAAAGCTTCATTAAGTAGCTCAATGCCTTGGGCAGTCGATTACTTATAAATAGTATAATATTTAGTGGCTCCTTCATTTTGCAGTCAGACATCGTTAATGGTCCATGACTAGAATCAGGATGGCATTTAAACACATCCACACACGCACCAGCCTGCCACCACTCACATACAACACCACACACACACGACAAAGAAAGATACACCCACTGAGGCTGCTGCGAGCTGGTCTCATCTCACAGTTAGTTTTTAATTAATCGACATTTCAATTGAGTCACTATGATATACGCAGTCACAAGGCTGTTCATGGTTGGGCTTCAGTCAGATAATGCTCCAATAACCCTCCCTTCACCAGTGCGCATTTACCAACACTGATGCCCCCTTTCCCCACCCCTCCATCTTATAGTTATGACTTTTGCAAAAAGAAGACAGCAAGGAAAGACGCCAGTGTTTCGGATTTTTTGCTGCTTATACCTGATTACTGCCAAAGTCTAGTCTTCTGGACTCCCTTTGCAAGCACTTTGAACCCACATGGACAATTGACTGACTCACTCACCTGGTAAAGAAATAAATAAATTTCCCACATCTAGTTTGATCACTTGGGAATTGAGGTAGAAAGAAGATTGCAGGCATGCAGTCATTTAGAAGAGCCAACAAGGAAGAATTTCACCTATGTGTCTGTGTGTGGCTTGCAGTGGACAGGCAACCTGGGGCAGGGGTTGGGGGATAATTAGCAGTCAGAGTCAAAGAGGTTATTAGCCTTGAACAAATCCAGAGCTTTCCAATAGTATTGGGTGATGGGGGCGATGACCTGAGTGGTGGACACATCTCAACATGTGAGAGGCTCTGACTTGAATTTCTGGCGCCTAATGCCCCCAGATACTCTGGGTGTGGTCCCTTTTTTCAAAAATTGAGATGCCAGATTGTACCCTGACCAACCATACCTTTCTTCCTACTGAAGGCAGAGGACTCTGTTGTCCAAAGGTTTCCTGAGGTCCTCAGAGGGCGGGTGCTTCTGGCCCTGTGCAGACCTTGCCCTGCATCCCCAAGCTCTACTCTGTACACCCTTCTCATTCAGCCCTGCCCCTCAACCATCTACTTTGGGGGCAGTGGGCTCCCACCAGAGGTCTCACAGGGCTGCTCCACTGATAAACCAACCCCTTGCCTCAAGGGTGGGGGGTGAGTTGCATGTTGGAGAGGCCTCTTACTTTAGATTCTGTGGCATGGCCCAAGGAATGCCCAGAGGTCCTGGTTGTCTGAGGTCTGAATTTCTGAAGCTGGAACAACTGAATTGGGGTGGTGCCTCCCTGATGTGCGATCCCTATTGCATTGGATGTAGTCCATGAATAATTTTTTTTGGTGGACCCCACCCAATGGTACTCAGGGTTTACTCCTGATTCTGTGTTCAGGGATCACACCTGGAGGTGCTCAGGGAACCAGATGTGGTGCTGGAGGTTAAACCCAGGTTTGCCACATGCAAAGCAAGTGCCTTACCCATTGTCCTATCTCTCTGCCCCCAGTCCGCAGGTAATTCTTTTTTTTTTCTTGTTTTTGTTTTTTGGGTCACATCCGGAGATATATAGGGGTTACTCCTGGCTCTGCACTCAGGAATTATTCCTGGAAGTGCTCAGGGGACCATATGGGATGCTAGAAATTGAACTTGGGTCAGCCTCGTGCAAGGCAAACGCCCTAAGCACTGTGTTATCATTCCAGCCCCAGTAATTCTGATCAGACTTTTCTCTATTTTTCAGTGAATTCTCAAATCACTGAATTTTAAAGCAGGCAGAAACCTTTAAGATAAAACTTTAAGGCCAAACTTGATGCCCTGGAAAGCCAAAATGTAGAAAGAAAGTGAGAGCCGTTTGCAAGCCTCCAGCGTGCTTGGGTCTGGGGTGACTCTGTGCCTTCCTATAGGGCTTGCAAGAACATTCTGAAATGGTTTGAAGCCTTGCTCTGAGCCACTGAGGGAAAGGTTAGAGAAATTAGAGACAACAGAAGAAAGAAGAGAAAAGAAAAAGAAAATGAAGGCCCAGGCAGACACAGTGTGGGGCAGGGCTGAGACTGGCCTCTCCTCTCAGCTCCTCACCCCTGCCAGTCCCTGGAGCCTCTTCCTTCCCCAGAGCACTCCTGTCGGTCACTGTCAGGACACATCCCAGCTGCGTGGCCAGAAGCACTGAGCTCAGAAATGCCGGGACAGACCAAAATCCCAGTAAGCAGAATGTTGGCGTTGCATTAGCATATCCTTGAAAAGCATCTGTCCTGCATTTTGCTGGGTCAGTTATGATTGCTGTCACTATGGGGGTCTATGCCAGTGCTCTCGCCCAGAAAAGCAGGGGGCGGAGTAAGAATGCTGCAGGGGCTCGGCTGCACCCAGAGGCTGTGATCCAGTATATTGCTTTACGACTCGCAGAAGTGGAGGATGCTGGGAAGGGGAGGGATGAGCACGAGAGAAGGAGCATGTCTGAGCTATGATGTGTCAGAAAATCCATGCTTCCAATCAGCTCCGAGACTAAGCACAGAGCTTATTGCCTTTCATATACATATATATATACATATATATTATGGTGCAAGGATTACTAGGTAAACTCTAGTGCCACCATATAAGCTCTTCTACTGGCATCAATTCACACATATGTGCTACATCCCAGCTTGAAGCATGGAGTTTTGTTTTTTTCAAGCATGGGGTGGGGGGAAAGGCATACCGGGAAGTACTAGGGGACCATACTGTACCTGGGAATCAAACCCAGGGCTCCCACATGCTCCAGCCTGAGTCACCTCCCTGGCTTAAGCATAAACATTTAAGGTCTTCACCTCCCTAGCTCTGCTGGGACCAGAGAAACATCTCTTGCACTCTCCAGACCTCTCCATGGGACCTGCCTCCTTTGCATATGACTGGGGAGGTAACCTGGATAAGTTTCTGTTTTTCTTTTCATTTATTTATTTATTTGCTTTTTGGGTCACACCCAGTGATGCACAGGGGTTACTCCTGGCTTTACACTGAGGAATTACTTCTGGCAGTGCTCAGGGGACCAATGGGATGCTGGGACTCGAACCCGGGTCAGCAACGTGCAAAGCAAATGCCCTACCCATTGTACTATCACTCTGGACCCGGGACACGTTTCTAAGGTCTCAAACACCCAAGGTGAGTGGCAGCTCAGGGCTCTGCAGACACACACACACACACACACACACACACACACACACACACACACAAACACCATACCTCTAAACTCACACCCCACACAAATGTGCCCACTTGACACCTAATGAGCATTGGCAGCAGCTCATCACAGCCTGTGTCCGGGCCCTTGTCCTCACTGGCTGTGGCTTGACTCTTTGGTAAGGACACTGTGTTTACTGAGCACCTGCTATGTGCATTAGCAGACAGGAGCCTTCAAGCTCACCAATCTGGTGACTGTCTCCCAAGGTGCAGATTTATGCATCCTCTGACCAATGAGAGGTCCAAGACTTGGAGAAGGGGGTCGCGGGGTGAGGCCAGCAGAGCGGGAAGGACAGTCTGGCTAGGAGAACGTCAACCACAGCTGTCCATCAGGGAGTCTCACAGTGCAAGAACAGGAGCCATGACTGGACAGTCTCAGAAGGGTCGCTGTCCACCCATAATTTGTAATTGCTGTGTGTAACCAGTGCCCCTCTATTATGAGCAGTTCTGCTTGGCTGTGGGTCTATTTTTCTTCCTTGCTAGGAGATTATGTTCTTTGAGTTACTTGTTACCTATTCTAGTGCAGACGCAGCTCATCACTCCCCAGGGATACTCACGATTCTCCGTGTATGTTAAACTCCGCTGTGTTCAACTCCTCCTTTGTGCTTCCCGCGGCATTGTTTCCCATCCTATCCCTGTCCTCCACTTGTTAGCAGTTCCTCTCTCCCTACATTAGTGCAGTTTAATTTTAAATAAAGTTTGTTGTCTGCGAGAGAGAGAGAGAGAGAGAGAGAGAGAGAGAGAGAGAGAACTAGGGTCACGGAATGGGTCTGGGAACAAACAAAGGAGGGACGAGAGAAAGGGAGAATGTGCAGGTGTGGACATGGGGCAGTGTGTGCTCCAGACCTAGGATGGTGGTGAGAGAAGCAGCCGCTGGCAGGGAAACGGAAAATTTCCATGGCTTGGGAGGTGTCCTGGGCTTGGACCAGACTGGAGCAACGTGGGGCATAGAGTCAACCTTTCTGAGCTGTGTTTACTCATCTGTGAAATACAACTGTGGATGCTGTGGAAAGCAACACCCATATAGGGGAAGGTGACAGCACACCGTTAGATCTCTATAAATCCTTGTTCGAAATTTCTGGTCACAGGGAAGAGGCCCAGCCATCCTACTTCTCACTGCTGGGAAAGGTTAGGTCGAGCCCGGCCAGGATGCCCAGCAGCAGAGGCCCCAGACCAACCTTCCAGGAGCTTCTATGCCCCACAAATGGTTCATTTGCATGCCAGTCAGAAATTGCTTGGCTTCGGAGCGGAATGTTCTGGCCCTAGCGATTAGATATTTATTTAGTTAGCGAGGTTTCACCCTGAAAGCGTTCAGAGGCTATTCCTGGCTCTGTGCTCAGGGTTGACCCCTGGAGGTGCAGTGCCAAAGATCCAACTGGGTCCCCAGCATGTAAGCGCCTTAACTTCTGTAAACAGGAGCCGCTGCAGAGAGCAGAACCCTAGCCAGCTGACTCGCGTTGGACTCTGTGATTGGAGAGAGAGGCACCCCTAACAGCAGGCCACACACCCAGCTCCTGGAATGCATATTTCTGCAATCCAGACAGCTGCTAGGAATTGCACAGAGTAAATGTGAAGACAGGTGAAGGGAGATTGAGGGGTGACTCCAAGGAGAGGGAAGGACCCCTGGTCTAGGAGAGCAGCAGGTGCGTCTAAACCTTTATTTTTAAAAATTATTTTACTTTTTTACTGGAAAAAAAATTACAGACAACCGCTGGACTAGAGCCATTACTGACTGGATTCCACGGGACATCAAAAGATCGCGTGGACGCCCACCTACAAGATGGTCAGACTTCTTCATCAAGAGCCTGAATGATCGGTTTGAGGCTCTGCATGTTCCTAGAACGAACAGATGCCATTGGGCTACGCTAGCACGCAACAGGGATGAATGGAGACGTTACTGGCGCCCGCTCGAGTAAATCGATGAATAACGTGGGATCAAGTGATCAAGTGATTTTTACTTTTTTAAAGTTGTTCACAATCATTTATTACATCCAATATTCCAGCACCCACCCTGACACCATTACACCATCCCATCGTCATTATTTTGAATTTTCCCACCCCCCACCCAAATCTGCCCCCAAAGCAAGTTCTAATTAGAGAAAGTCATTTTGTATTGCTTATTATGAATAATCCGCTAAAAATTATCCAAAGAAGTTTCCTTAGAGAAAAGTGTGTGAAGATTGTTATATCTTACAAATCTTCATAGGTCGCTTCTGCTTTACACCCCACCAGATGTGGTGTGTTACATTTGGCACTTCAGTGGGATAGAGTATGAGATGTTGCTGCAGGAATTCTAAAATTTCTTTGAGTTTTCTTGGAGTTTATTGAGTTTCTTTTTTCTTTTTTGTCTGTTGATTGTCGATATTTTATTTATTTTCTTTTTTAAAAAGTTTTAAAATTTTTTAATGAATCACCATGATGTGCAGTTACAGACTTACAAACTTTCATGATTACATTTCGATCATAAAATGATCGCGTACCCATCCCTTCACCAATGCACATTTTCCACCACCAATGTTCCCAGTATTCCTTCCACCACCCTCACCCGCACTCCATCCCCCCTACCTGCCTCCTCTCTCTCTCTCTCTCTCTCTCTCTCTCTCTCTCTCTCTCTCTCTCTCTCTCTCTCTCTCTCTCTCTCTCCTTTTGGGTGTTATGGTTTGCAATGCAGGTAGTAAATGGCCAACATGTTTGGGCTGTCATCTACTTTCAGCGCGCGTCTCCCATCCCGAGCGAGCCCTCCAAGCATCATTCACTTAGTGGGAATTCTAAAATTTTAAATGGGTTGAAGCCCAGGGAGCGCACCCTGTGGCAGGCTCCTTCCATCCATGGCCAGCAGAGGGCGCGCGGAGCCGCGTCCGCCGTTCCCAGGTGCGCGCGCTCACGTTCCTTGGCTCAGATGCGGGAGTTTCTGGGCGCCTGGGTGCGGCGGGCTCAGACCTGCCGCCCTGCACACACCTCCTCCGGAAACCAGGGCTAAATGTTCTTCCTAAGCCCATTCCGCCCAGGAATGATTCAGGAAGCACCGGGACGGGCCTGACCCCGTGGGATTCTATCATGAGGACAAAGGGCTCCGGGTACTGCGACACTTGGCTGGACGTCCGCTGGGAAAGTGGCCCCTGCCAGGTCACGGGCAAAGCAGGCTCTTCCCCAGGACGCTGCTCCGATCAGGAGACACCTGCTTCGGGCGTGGTTGGCACGTCGGTCACCTGCCCTGTCTAGTGGCACCTTCCCCACCTTGAACTTGCCCAGGGGTCCCTCTGCTCGTGTCCCCCCAACCCCTCCCCCCCAGCCCACCCTGTAAGAAAAGGGTAAAATCAGGCTGGGGACATGGCTCAGGTGGTAGAGCATATGCCCAGCATCTGCAAAGCCCTGGGTTCAATCCCTGCCTCTGCATGGCCCCCAAACACGGCCAGGTATAGCCCTGTCGTCCCCACCACCAGGGACCCCTGGTATCCCTGGATCCATCAGGACCCCAGGCCAGGATGGGTGTCATACCCCTGCCCCCAACACACCAGGACCATTGGGTGTTAATTGCTATGAAACGGGGAAATTAAAGGGAAAGGTACCTTCCCTGGTTATGCCCCACCTGCTCTGCTCCCCACCATGGGAAGAGCCTTAGTGATGGCACTGATGCCTCCCCTCCCCACTCATCCTCTTTCCTGGGCTCTCTCTTAGGTTTCTTCCTCCTGGGGGCCCAGAGAGCTTGGGTACCCCCAGCTATACTTCTTAACCCTTGAGGTAGTGGAAGGAAGCCGGCTTCCCTGGCAGTGAGAATCACCTGGGATCTTGCCAAGCACCCCAATTCCCTTCCCGGGTCTTTTCCTGGAAGTTCCTGGAAGGTGGGCTTGCCCTCCCGGGATAGGAAGGCTTTTTGTTTGCTTGGTGGTTTGGTGTGGAGTGGGGACCACACCCACTTGTGCTCAGGGCTTGCTCCTGGCTCTGTGCTCAGGAATTATCCCTGATGGTGCTTAGGGGACCTTATTTGGTGCCAAGGATTAAACCCAGCGTGCAAGGCAAGAAAGAAAAAAAAATAACAGACATCCAGAGATCCCCTCAAGAAGATGTGTTTGAGGTGCATGGCTTCAGGCTAGAGGGCTGCACTGATTCATCCAGTCAAGGCAGCTGAATGGTCAGCTCAGAGTCAGGCAAAGAGGATGAACCAGCCCCAGAGAGAATGCAGAGCCCCACCTTGCCCCCGTGCACAGACCTGAGCGTGGAGGTCGGCAGCCTCAGCTTCCTTGGAGCGTTTCCAGTTCACGCTTCCCCGGCCCCACCTCCACCAGCTTCCCCACTTCTAGAGCGTGCAGTCCCCCGAAGGTCATAAAACATACTGACCCCAGTGGAGGTGACACAGAGCAGGGCAGGGGTGGTCTTGGGCGCTCCCGCGGCAGGGACGTGAGGGAACTGACCGAGAATGTCCACAGTATAGCTCATTGATAGATTGTAAGCACATAGCCTGAAGTATAAGACATGTTAAGAACAATCAAGGAAAACAGCTTGTGTAATCCCTTAAAATTTTTCATCCGCGGAACGACTCTGCCCCCAAGGCACACAGGAGCCACATCATGCCCCTCCACCAACAGACTTCTCAGAATAATATGGGTTTTGTGCCCACATCTAACTGTGGGTCCTGGGATAAAATGAGCACAGAGGTCTCTCTTGAAAGGATCCCTTGAACCCACAAGGCTCATTTCCCACCCTGCACTGCCACCTGCTGGTCTGCAGCGGTATGGCAGGTAGGTAGTGGACTCGCCAGGCGTTTGTTAACGTTCACTCCCCACCTTGACTTCTACTGTCTTCCCAGCACTGGGCCAGCACCCTAATCCTCCTTCCTCACCAATTTGTGCTGTGTGAAGACCGCCATCAAACCATCTCAAGGACCGGAGCGATAATACAGGGGGTAGGGAGCTTGCCTTGGACAAGGCTGACCCAGGTACAATCCCCAGCACCATTTATGGTCCGCCCTGAGCCCCTCCGGGAAGGATCCCTGAGCAGAATCAGGAGTCAGCCCTGCATACTGCCAAGTGTGGCCCCCCAAATAAACAATGTTTATGGTGTATTGATACAATTGTGTGATATGTATATCTTGACCACCATGCTGAGACCACTCTCCGCACACATGAAGGTACTGGCAGAGGAACAAAGGCATGCGGGTCCCGGGACTGAGATCTCCAAGCCTACTCGGATCGGGGCTGAGCATCCTCCATCCAGATCCTCCAAACTCCAGTAGGCGGGGGTCACACCCACCAACTGGCCCCCTGGCGCCATGGTGTAATCCCATCAAAGGCCAAGACTCAGAGACTATAAAACCCAGCTCCCAGAAGCACGTGGCCGCATTAACGGCCGCGTGACATCTTATTATCTCATTCCTACTTTGGACAAACTGGTAGGCTACGGAATGTAACCTGCCCACATGGCAGAGTCTGGCGAACTCCCCGTGACGTACCCAATATGCCAAATACCAGCAACGATGATGGGTCTCATTCTCCTAACTCTGAAAGAGACTTGAATATGGCACTTTTTAAAAAAATCTCAGGGCTAGGACGAAGGAGACGTTACTGGGGCCTGCTCGAGGCAATCGACGAATAACAGGATGGTCGTGATCGTGAATGTATATCTTGAATCATTCATATGCCTGGGAGAAATTTTATTTGGTCATGGTGTATGCCCACATGGGATTTTTAAAAGGAATTATTTAAAGAATTGTTAAAAGAATAATTAAAGAATTAATAAAAGAATTATGAAAAGAATAACGTATTATTAAAAGAAACCATGACCAAATTTCATGTGATCATGGTTTCTTTTGGGCTGAAGCGATAGCACAGCGGTAGGGTATTTGCCTTGCACACAGCCGGCTAGCCAACCGGTCGAACCGCATTTGATTCCTCCGCGATTCCTCTGCCCCTCTCAGAGAGCCCGGCAAACTACTGAGAGTATCTCACTGGCATGACAAAACCTGGCAAGCTACCCATGACGTATTCGATATGCCAAACACAGTAACAACGAGTCTCACAATGGAGACGTTACTGGGCCCCCTCGAGCAAATTGATGAACAATGGGAGGACAGTGCTTAAGACTTCTCCATGGTTTCTTTTAAAGCATTGCTGGAATTGATTCATCAGTTAGTTAATGGTCAATAAGATAGATAATTGCTAATAGAATAATAGCTGATAAAGTCATGAAGATGGTTTTATGTCGTGTACTTTTCACCAGAATAAAACACATTGAGGAAAAAGATGACATTCAACGGGTCTGAAAAGTGCAAAGGAGGCTGTTAGCATTCCATTCAGAGACAAATTGTGGACAACTTGGATTCTACCTGGAATGGATTGGATCAGGGCCCCTGGAAACACAGCCAGAGCAAACGCTGCACATTAACTGGCACCAGCTCACCACCAGCAGGTGATGATCAACCCGAGTTCCCACATTTCTTTCTTTCTTTTTTAAAATGTAGGGGTACTGCTATTTATTCAGGCACTGATTATGCTGATTGAAGCGGAGATGAACTCCACATTACATTAAAAAATATTTTTTATCGAATATCTGTGAGAGATGTCGAAGCGATAGCACAGCGGGTAAGGCGTTCGCCTTACACGCGGCCAACATGGCCGACCCGAGTTCGATTCCTCCACCCCTCTCGGAGAGCCCGGCAAGCTACCGAGAGTATTCGATATGCCAGACACAGTGACAACAAAGTCTCCAATGGAGACGTTACTGGGCCCGCTCGAGCAAATCGACGATCAATGGGAGGGCCTTTACCTTTACCTTACCTTTATGATTGAATGAGTTGGTCACAATCTTATCCATATTAAAACCACACTGCTTTACGGGTAGGGCGTCTGCCTTGCATGCAGCCAACATGGCCGACCCGAGTTCGATTCCTCCACCCCTCTCGGAGAGCCCGGCAAGCTACCGGGAGTATGTCGCCCGCACGGCAGAGCCTGGCAAGCCACCCGTGATGTATTCGATATGCCAGACACAGTAACAACAAAGTCTCCAATGGAGACGTTACTGAGCCTGCTTGAGCAAATCGATGATCAACAGGAGGGCCTTTACTTTATCTGTGAGAGAGACCTTTACTAAACTTCTCATAATTAGGTTTCAGTCATAGAACACCCATCCCTCCACCAGTGTACATTTCCCACCACCCCCGACCCCTCACCCCCACCCCAGAATCCCTCTACAAGAGGAACTTTCCTTCTTGCGCTCTTTCTCTCTCTCTTTCTCTCTCTCTCACTCTCTCTCTCCTTTTCCTTTTGTGCATTATGGTTTACAATACCAGTACTAAGAGGTCATCGTATTTGTTTAGGACATTCAGTATTTTTATTGGTGCAGTAAAGCTGGAGTAGCTTTTTAACTGGATGGCAGCTTTGAGGTGTGAACATGACTGCAAGACTTCTGGAAGTACAGGGAGGTCAGAGGAGGTAGCCCATCCTGATCCCGAGAAAGCCTGGAGATTTCAGTCTCAAAACCTGCATGCCCCAATTTTCAACAGATTATATCTCAGTGAGGTCCAGCCAGGGGTATGGTGACAATGTTGGACTGTGGAAGCAAGTAACTGCCACGGGCTCTGCTTGGGCAGGCATCAAGCTGTCTTGCCCCCTCCAATTTACCCTGGTCTGTTCAGTCTTTCGAGATTAACTGCGACTTTTGATCTCTTTTGAGATTTATTAATGGGTCTCTGAAGCAAGGTCAATAAATGAGTCTTTATAGCTGAGCTGGAGGTGTTTTGTGGGTGTGGCTCCCACATACATAACTTTTGGCTGTTTAATTTCTCGGCAAACTTGGTCCGAGTTGTTGGGGTCTGGCCAGCCAGAGGCACAGTGGTAATTTTGGGGTATCAGGAAGCCTGTAGGCACCATCAGGTTTGCTGATGCACTCGCCCCACGGATACAGGTTGACCTGTACAGGCCGCACCACACCCCCAGCTCCTACATTTCTGAAGGTGGTTGGCCAGATACCTGTGGTATTGTTGGAGAGGGAGAGGCTGGCCGGAGCTCCAGCATCAGCCTGATACTCTGAAAATCGCAGAGCAAGTGGAGGGAGGGACAGGCCTTTGGGGACACTCGTGTCTCCAGGACTTCAGTGAACCACTTCCCACCCGCTTCCCAGTGGCCCGGAGCTGCCTGCAACTGGGCTCTTTGACATCACTGAGCATGAAAGAAGCCCTGGCAAGGCAGACTGAACCCCCATCTCCACCTCTTGCTGACTCAGCACAAGCTACAGGATGACAGAGTCCCAGGGCCTCGTGTCCAGCAGAGGATACTCTGCGGCTACAAGGACTGAGATCCAAGCGGTGGCAGGACAGGGCTCAGGAGAACTGCAAGTCCTGGGGGAAGCAGTGAGCCCCTTCAGAGAAGACACAGGCGGCTCAAGGCAAAGCCTGCAGCCAGATGTAAATCCCAGCAGCCTCAGAGGACGTGGTGGGGCACGCACAGACAATCCTTGGGTGTTGGGCCTCAGTCAGTGCCAGGACTGTGGAGACTCTCTGGTCTCTGCCACTCCAAAGGGTCAGACTCATGTGGTGGCTTGGAATGGGGTGTGTGCAGGGCTTGACAGGCCTCACGCAAATCACACATGGCTCTGGGCTTTATGCCTCAAGCCCCACCCACCCTCCCCTCATCGCTGTGGAACACACCCTCCCACCCACCAAGCCCTTTCACCCTGCGAAAGAGGCTGGTGAGACCCTGGGTTCCCTGGGCTGAGGGGTTCCCCTTCCCTTCCACCCCAACCTCACCCACCCCCGCCCCAGGACAGCACGTGCCAAGAGTAGAGGCACCTGGGAGAGGCTTGGGGCAGAGTTTCAGCTTTTACTTCCTCCTAGGGGCGTACAGATGTCTGGGGGTGTTGGGAACAGCAGGGTCACTCCCAGCGGTGCTTTACACTCAGTGCTGGGGATGCAATGTGTACAGGAAGCAACTTCACCCTTGGACCACCTCTACAGCCTCATCTTTAGTTGTTCTTCATTGGGTCATGCCCAGCCGTGCTCAGGGAACCCAGAACAACCTGGGAACAACCCAGCCTGCCAAGCCAGGAATGGAGCCAGGCGTGCATCCCACCTCTTCTTTTTGTTGTTGTTGTTGCTGTTGCCACACTCGATGATGCTCAGACAATGCCACTCTCAGCTCTGCACCCAGAAATTACTCCTGGCAGTGCTCAGGGGAGCCTATGATACTGGGAATCATTTAACCCAGGTTGGCCATTGCAAGGCAAACGCCCTACCCACTGCACTATTACTCCAGTCTTTCTACCGCTTGAGCTGATACAAACCTGGGATATTACATCTTTATGTAAAAAAAGAGCATGTTTGGGGCTGGAGCAATAGCAGAGGGGGTAGAGTGTTTGCCTTGCACATGGCCGTACCGGGTTCGATTCCCAGCATCCCATATGGTCCCCTGAGCACCGCCAGGAGTAATTCCTGAGTGCAGAGCCAGGAGTAGCCTCTGTGCATCGCCAGGTGTGACCCCAAAAATAAAACAAACAAAAAAGAAAACAGAGAGCCCCCCTGAAAGTGACCCAACTGCATGCATATCTGCACTCAGTCTGAGGGGTGAGCCTGGGTGTCAGAGAAGGGAAGGAGGGAATGAAGGGGGAGAGGGAGGGGAGGAAGAAAGGGAAGAGGAGGAGAGGAAAGGTGGGGAGAGAAGGAGGGAAGGGAAGGAGAGAAGGAAGGAGGGAAGGAAAGGGGAAGGGAGGGGAGGAAAAAGGGAAGAGGAGGAGAAGGAAGAAGGGAAGTGAAGGAGGGAAGGGAAGGAGGGAGGGAAGAGGGGAGAGGAGCAGGAAAAGAGGAGTGGGCCATAGTTCAGCACTAGGATCCCCCCACCAAAGGTTTCTCCCGCTTAACCATGATATCTTCGGGGTTAGGGGTCCAGGCTGAACGCTGTTTGGGAGTTGGATGGCTTCAGGGGACTTGTTTTTCAGTTGAGAAAAGCACTCAGCGAGCTAATCCACCGAACACCGTAATTACCCCGTCATTGTCATCGTCATGATTAATAGCGAAAGCATTAATTAATTTTAATTATAGGTTCAATGAAGAAACATATTGATAATGTCCCACACAAGCATGAATATCCTTTTTCATGAATACTATTAATTCTTTGGGAGACCTGAATTCAGGTCTCCCAAAGAAGAATAGAAAGAGCTATGCTTGGAATATCACGTTTCACTCAAATGAGAGAAAGAATCCGGAGTTCTGACATCCGTCGACGATCAAGGATCAGGGACGCTGTCTCATTTGCCAAGGTGTCGAAAATCAGATGGGCTGGTCACGTAATGAGATTTAAAGACGACCGTTGGACCAGAGCTGTTACTGACTGGATTCCACGGGATGTCAAAAGATCACGTGGCCGCCCACCTACCAGATGGTCAGATTTCTTCGTCAAGATCATGAACCATCGGTCTGAGGCCCTTCATGTTCCCGGAGCGAACAGATGCCATTGGGCTACACTAGCACGCGACAGGGACAAATGGAGACGTTACTGGCGCCCGCTCGAGCAAATCGACGACTAACGGGAAGTTAAGTGATTAAGTGACTATTAATTATCAATAGCATTGCTGGAGCCGCTAACGAGCTCTCGGCCACCTCTGCGGCTACCTGCACTCATGAAAGTGTCCACCTGGAAACCAGGACGCTATCCGAGGAAGCAGTGTGTCATGTCCGGGGCCACAACCCGCAGACTCTGCCCCCCAGAATCCCTGTCCCCCATCCTCAGCGACACCCCCCCCCCATTTCCTGAGTCCAGAGATCCCCTCCCCCCCCCCCCCCAGGCATGGCCCCTTCTTAAAGTGTTTGCTCCGGAACAGCCTCCCCGGGAGCCGACAGTTCCCCCGCTGCTCCTGCAGTCCCAGCCTGGTGATCTCTCTGCCCGCCCTGCCCGGCGCTTGAGGATGCTGCTGCCTGGGTCCTGGGAGTGCCCGGAGACGGCAGGACCCGCTGGAAAGGCTGCCCACCTCCTGCCTGTAATGTGGAGGAATGCCCGGTAGGTGGCAACTTTGAGCCGCGTTCGGCTGCCAACGCCACCTTTGCGTTTCTGCAACCCCGACCTGCAGACCTCCGGTCTCAGCTGTCCTAAAGTCCCAAGACTATCCCCTAAACAGGAAGCCTCCCCAACTTTCAGACACCCCAGGGTCCCATCTCCCAGGATCCCTGTCTCCCCAGGGCCCAGCATCACGTTTTAGACACTAGATCCCAAATCTTTTGACACCATTCCAGGAGCTTTATCCCCTCATTTTCAGACTAAGGCTTCGGAACGTTCTATTTCCCCTCAACCTCCATACACCCCGCAGACCCCTCTAATTCCCCTTAGACCCCCCACAAGTATGCACCCGCCTACAAACTGGCCCTCACCTTGAGAACATCTGGACTCTTGGAGCCTTGGTCTCTCTCTCTCTCTCTCTCTCTCTCTCTCCCCATCTCTGTTTTTGGACCACACCCCGAGATGCTCAGGGTTTACTCCTGGCGGTGCACAGGGGCCTATTCAGGATGCCCGGGATCAAACTCAGTCTGCTGCATAGGAGGCAAATGCCTTACCCACTGCGCTATGGTTCTGGCTCCAAACCCAGCTTTCTGAGAATGGTCAATCCTGATCCCTCAGTCTCTAGAGGCCCCTGGTATCCAGTCCTCAACACCCTTGCAAGCCGCTATATATCTGGTCTGTAGCCTGTCCAGCTCTTCCAGACATGCCATGTTCCTCTGCGGAGACCCAGGTCTCCTGAATGCCCCCCCCCCCACACCCACATACACACTCCGCTCCCACCAAGAGACTCCGCAGGAGCCTGATGTGGGTGCAGTGGTCACTGCCCCCTGACCCAGAAGCAGCCTTTCCCTGCACTTGTGAGTGAGAACACAGGCTCACGTCTGGCCCTGCTGGTAGGCTCCCTCTTGGCAAAGAGGAGGGAAACCAAGGCTGAGGAAGCCACAAGGGGGGCTCTGGGCCCTGCACCTGAGAGGCTGGAAGCCAGGTCAGACTCCAGCACCACACAGAGAAACCCCCCACGGCCAGTGGCCTCGCTGTGGTTCTGAGCCTCACACAGCCTCAGCGCCAACGTCCAGGCCCCAGCCCAGGTTGACCCCCTCCGAAGGCCCACGTGGGCCCGTTCTATCTTCCCAGGATGGAATAATCACAACAGCTCCCAACTTCGCCCCATCTGCAAATTTAATTAACAAGCTGTTTATCTTCCTGGCCAAGCGATTAATAAAGGTGTCAGGCAGAACATGGCCCAACACAGCTCCCCGCAACGACTGGGGGCGCCCCTCCTCCTGCCTCGGGGCCGGGCCATTCATCAGAAGCCCGGGCTGCAGGTGCCTGCAAGGACGGGTGTAGAGGAGAAGAGACCTCTGTGAAGGGTCCTCCTGTGGAGAGAGACAACACGGGGGCACCCAGGAGTCACCACTTGGGGAGGGACCCCACTCGGCTGCTCAGCCCACGGGAGCCGGAACCCCCATCTGCACCAGTACCTAGAGACCATCCCCCCAGAATGGAAGGTAGTTGGGGCCGGGAGGCAAGCTGAAGGCTGAGGTCACCTTTGCCCATCAGACAGACACAGAGAATCAAGTGAACTGGGTTGTGCCTGGCTTCCTCTTTGCACAGGGAGCTTTTAGCTGATCTGCTGGGGTCTCCCTGCTCCTCAGCGGGGAATTGAGAGTCACGACCCGCTTTTCCAGGGACTGTCCTGCCAGTCCGAGATGAAGCTCACAACCTCTTAAGCCCTGACAAGAGCTGTTGTTCTGTTTTGGGTTCTTTATTGTTTTCGGTTCTTGGACCACGCCCAGTGAGGGGTGCTCCCAGCGATGCTCACGCAGTGGTGGGGATTAAACGGGGGGGGGGGGGGGCTGGCTGGCCCCTTCACCCCTGAATTATCTCTTGGTCCCAGTGTTCTGCTTTTCCTTGGCGGCTGCTCAGTGGTGGGGAGTCTTCGGTGCTTTGTGGTCAAAGCTGCAAAGCCCAGGAGCTCTGAAATCTGACACTGAGGGCATCATTACCTGGATGTGTCCAGGTAGAATCAGACTCGCCCACCACCTGCTTCCTACCAGCAAGGAAACTGAGGTCTTCAGAGGTGAACCTGGGAGATTGCTCTCAAGGGTTCAAACACTTGCCTTGCATGCAGACAAACCTGATTTGCATCCCCCATCCTTGCACCTGCAAGACATAGTGTTCCAAAAGCCTCACCAGGAGTCATTCCTGGACAGAGGCAGGAGTAAGTTCTGAGTACTACTTGGGTGCACCTCCTCCCCTCAAAAAAGAGGTAAATGTGACCTCTATAAAGTAGGAGCACGGCCAGGAAAGACATCATAGAATGAAACTGTACCCCTGAGCCTCACAATAATACTCTACCTGCACCCTGATGCCCACTTGGGAATAACCCTTCAACCCCAGTTCCTTATCCAGATGCAGAAATTAATATTCTGGAAGCGGCCAGGAGTGCAAAACCTTGGGAGACACAGATGTGTATGCAGATAGAAGTACACACACACACACACACACACACTCAGAGTGACAGAGCAAGTCATCACAGTCCCACCCTCTGTGCTGGGGTACTCCCTCTCAGCTTCACGTTCTCTTCAGCCCTCAATAACTTCCTCTTTCGCCCAACTCTCTGCCAACAGCTTTGTAATTGATTTGAGAGAGAAAAGAGCAAATGATGGGTACGCGAGGGCGGGTTTCCTGCCGTGGCCAGCCCCTCTGCCTCCCTTGCTGGTAGAACAGACACACAGCCAGGCAGCCCCTTCTCTCTGTGCCCCAGCACGAGAACCTGCTGCTCCTTCTGTTGGCTTGTCTGGTTCTTCCCCCTGTCTGAACTAGGAACAGCTTTGTGTTTGCTGGTTTGGTTTTTTGGCCTCACACCCTGTGAAGCTCAGGGGTTACTCCTGGCTCTGTCTCAGGAAACACACCTGGCAGTGCCTCGGGGGGCCCTATAGGATGCTGGGGATTGAGGCAAAGTTGGCCCCGTGCAAGGCAGGCACCCTACCTGCTGTGCCATTACTCCAGTCCCCCACCCAGCAGTTTTGTATTTTTACTTTTTTATTCTTGGAGAGGTTTCAAAAACCTTTGTAAATCAATTTTATTTCAGTGAGTAAGTTTTTTTAAAATTTTTATTAGTGAAACGCCATGAAGTACAGTTGTAGACTTACAAATTTTTGTGCTTGGGTTTCAGTTATACAATGATCAAGTACCCATCCCTCCACCAGTGCCCGTTCTCCACCACCACAGATCCCAGTATCCCTCCCACCCCCCATCCCCCCATCCCACCCTGCCTCTGTGGCAGGGCACTCCCTTTTGTTCTCTCTCTCCTTTTGGGTGCTGTGGTTTGCAGAAGAGGCATTGAGTGGCAATCAAGGAGCAGTTTTAAAGGTTCAATCCAAACACTTCTCACTCTTTTCCTCAGAAGGGCTCGCCCAGCCCACGACTCTCCATGGAGGTCAGCCCCCAACTGCTCCTAAATGTTTGTCCCCAGTCCTGGCAGACTGAGAAACGTGTAGCCTCTTGTGGCTTCTCCTTCGGGTGGGGGCAAGAGCATGTGGGCGATGCATCGCGCAGGTGGGTGGGTGGGTGGGACTCTGCAAGAGGTCAGCCACCACGGGGTGACCAACCCAGTCAGCATCTCTGGACTTTGCTCTTCCTCTCTCCAGCAATCTTCCCGCTCCTCACACCAACTGCAACGGGGCTCTGCCCAGGGCAGTCAAGGGCTCACCCGGGGCCCCTGGGCAGGGGATTGCTGCCCACCTGTGAGCGGCATATTATTTTTGCTTTTTTGTTCGTTCGTTTTTGCATTTGTGCCATGCCCAGCGATTTTCAGGGTGACCCCGGTCTCGGTGCTCAGGGGTCACTCCTGGTGGGGCTCAAGGGACCCTTTGAGATGCCTGGGATGGGTCGCCCGTATGCAAGGCAAACACCCAAGGTGCTGCTGTGCTATCGCTGCGGTCTGCCCGTGAACAGCGTTTCTTGCGGGAAGCCTTCAGCTGCGAGCTTCGCCAGCTTGGGATCCGGGCTCACTCTTTTCTTGAGCTCGCAGTACCACACCCCTGCCCTGCTGTCTCCCTCCTCCTGGCTCCTGCGACCTGCTCGCCGTGCTCCCGCGTCCTCTGCTGGACGCGCGGGTCCATGACCGATCTCGCAGCACCATACCGAGGTTTCTCGGCCTAGACCTTTAGCTCCAGCGCTCTCTGCTGGCCGTGCAGGTTCTGGGGGGTTCTATCCACCAGGTTCTCCCTTGAGCATCCTTCAAGACCCCTTTCACCCTACGGTCTCCTCAGAATCTGCCTCCCATAAGGTAACCTGAGGCTCAGTTTGATGAAGAATTGCGTGGAATCTGGGGATGCCCGTGAAGTGACCAAGCCAGGGAGAAAATTGGAGTAGTTGAAGGAGGTCTCTTTATCTGTTTAATTCAATTTTTGTTTGGTTTTGGACCTGCACAGTGGGTAGGGCGCTTGCCTTGCACACAACTGACCCAGGCCGACCCCAGTTCGATTCGTCTGCCCCTCTCAGAGAGCCCGGCAAGCTACCGAAAGTATCGCCCCAGCACGGCAAAGCCTGGCAAGCTAACCGTGACATATTCGATATGCCAAACACAGTAACAAGTTTCACAATGGAGACGTTACTGGTTCCTGCTCGAACAAATCGATGAACAACGGGAGGACAGTGCTACAGTGCTACAGTGGTTTTGGACCACACCCAATGATGCTCAGGACTCACTCCTGGCTTTACACTCAGGAATTACTCCTGGTGATGCTCTGGGGATCATATCGGATGATGCCAGGGATCGAACTCCAGTCAGCAAGGTGCTAGGCAAATGCCCTACCCCACTGTACTAGCATTCCAGACCCAAAGAAGAGTCTAAGACATTAATTTGGGGATGGAGGAGGGACCCATTCAGCGAGGTCCAGGGAAGAAAGAGAGCAGACTTGGAGCATCTGGGACTTAGGAATGTTGAGAAACAATTTTTGAGGTGGAGGGTGGCACACCCAGCAGTGCTGAGTGAGGGATCACTCCCGATGGGGCTGGCCAGGGCTGGGGGTAGGTGGGTGGAGATCCTTACCAAGTCCCCCCAAGAGGCAGAGCGGGCCACCCGCAGTTGGCCGTTTGGAAAAAGCAGCCGGGGTGCAGGCAGGGTGGGTGCCGCCCCCCACGGCGGGTGCGCCTGGAGTCCTCCTTCTGCAGGTGCAAGGGAGGGATGTCCTAGCCCAAGTCACCTCCCGGCTTCCTTAGCGATCCCTTTGCGCCGGAGGCCTTCGCTGCCGGACCCGGGACCTGGGACCAGAACTGGCAGCCCGTGGACCTGTGGGTCGTCAGCCCTGTTCCGCACTGTGATTGACCGAATGTCGGTGGTCAATGCGAACACGCCTGGGACCGTGCCAGGCGGCTGGTAGATCTCGGAGACTCCCCCTGCATCGGGAATCCGGAGGGTGAGGAGGAGCGGGGGAGCAGGCTGGGACAGCAGGACAGGTCCCGTCCATGCGAGCGGGGCGGGGGGAGCGCGTGGAGGACCCCGGGAGGCGGGGATGCGGCTTGGTGCGGGTGGGGGGAGGAGGTGACCGAGAAGCCGGGGAAGACTCAGAGCTGTCTGTCTGTCCCGGGGCTCTGGATCCTGCCCCAGGGTTTAGCCCTGCAGCAGACCCGCACCAGGCGGAGAAGGCGGGGGGAGGGGCCGAGGCGGGATGCACCAGGTGAGAACCCGGGGCGGGTGTGCGGGTGCTCCTGCTGGCGCGGGGTTCTGCAAACACATGGCCTGTGTGAGTCTTCGCTTCCGTTTTTGGGTTTTTTTTTTAATTGCAGAGGACGGGGAGAAAGCCAGACCGCGGCGCCTCTCTCTTTGGCCGCCGGGCGCTATCGGCTTCGGTTAAGCGGCGGCCGCGCGAGACGGGCGGGGAGGAGGAGGGAGGCCGGGCCGGCCCGGGGCGGCGGCGGGAGGGGCGAGGGGCTCATCTGCATTTCAAACGGCCCGTTTGTTTTATCTCCCCATTAGCATACTTCCCCCGCGCGGAAACGCAGTCCATTAAGGAGCCCGCGCTCGGGGCCCGCGCCTCCTTTAAATATTTTTAAAGTGCATGATTAATACACTTGCCCGGCGCTGCCTGGGACTGCGCTGGGGGTCAGGGGGCAGGTAAATGAAAGAAGATGGGTGCAGCCCGTGCCGACTGGCTGATTAATCACGGCCCCCTTTCTTATAAATCACGCCGCTGGCAGCAGCGCGCGCTGGCGGGGTGGAGCCGCGGGGGGATGGGGTGGGCTGGGGTGGGGTGGGGTAGGGTGTGTGTGTGGGGGGGGGGATGAGTCGATAGTCCCGCCCCCGCCATGCACCCACCCACCCGGGTTCCAATGGGCCGTGAGCGCTGCAAAGACGGGGAGTCTCAGCTTCTTGGCGGAGCCAAGCAGAAGTCCGTGCATTTTTGGAAGCAGCCCACCCCGGAAGGGAGGTGGCGGTGGTGCAGTGTTTAGTGAAGCTGCAACTGCCAGCTAAGCCCGTTTTGCAGGTAGGAATGGGCACAGGTCTCTTCGTCTGCTCCTCGCCTTAACTCCCTTCACTGCCCAGAAATGAAAAAGCCTTGGAGCTGGCTGGGGCTGTCTGCAGCCCTCGCCCGCCAGCCTCCCCTCCAGGCTTCCAGAGCTAGCTAGGAGCCAAGCCACAGGCTCCCCCTGGTCTCCGGAGGGGGGCCTGCCTGCACTTCCCCAAGGGCTGAGTCTAAAAGGGTGGGCTGGCCTCTTGGCTTTCCCAGTGTGGGTGTAGCGGGGACCTGTGTTCGTCGCTTCAGTTCAGCCCAACTGCAGAGCTGGGGTTAGAGCCGGAGCTTCCATGCCAGCTAAGCGAGACAGGGACTTAGAAGGGAACAGCACCCCCTCCCCATTTAGCGGAGGCCCCCCTGGGTGCTGCTGACCTCCAAGGGGTGAGTTTGGTTCTGAGTCCCTCCAGGCTTCCAGACCCCCAGGAAAGGTGTGTGCTCAAGCCCCAAGGAGGAGGCGCTGGGTCTCCCGTGGGTCACCCCAGCACTGATGGCTCAGAGGCTGGGAAAGACCCACGTGGTGGTAGGTCCTTCCTCCCCAAACTGTCCTTGCGCAAGTCCTCTCTCTGTCCCTGCATGTGCATCCCTGTTGGCTTGCTGCAAGCTCAGGCTGCACACCCTGGAGACAGACATTCTTGAAAGAAAAGAAAGATCAAGAGGCTGGGGGGGGGGAGCTGACACTTAAAAGAAGGCTACTTTGGCTGACACATTATGAGTGAGGGGGTCCCAGGAAAGGCGGCCCCAGGGAGGTGGTCCAGGCAAGTTCACAGAAGGAGCCTGTGGTGTGGGGCATAAGGCTGCGCATTGTGCTCCCTGCTCCACTTGAAAGCTAGTGCCGCCGAACTGGTTTTCCTCCCCTGTTGGCAGAGCCCAGGGGCAATGGGCACAGAGCACTGCTTTAGAGCGCCCTCTGCTGCCAGTCTAGAAGGTAACAGCACTGCCTAGAGCACCCTCTGCTGTCAGCCTGCAGGGTAAAGGGTGTGCAGCACTGCCTCGTTCTCTGCGTACAAAGGTCTGCAAAGGGGCAGCGCAGGCAGACAGATGAGAATGGCCACAAGGACCCAGGTCAGAGGTGGGTCTGGGTCCATCCTACGGGGAGTCTTGTTGGAAAGGCTGATACCTCAGTGAAGGGAGGTGATGCCTCAGATGAAGGGATTAGAGTACGGGGGGGGGGGGGGGAGATCAGCCAGAAGCGCAGGTCTGGTCACTGTGAGGACACCCAGGCAAGGTCATACGCGGGATGTGATACAGGCATCACCAGGAGACAGATGAGAGTGACAAGTGCAGAGACTGAGCCAAGGTACTTCAACACTTAGGGGTGAAGGAGATCTGAAGGGCAGGCAGGGAAGTGTCCAGGCCCATCCCCTCTCTGAAAGATTATCCTGGGAGAGGGAGGGCAGGTGGCCACCAAGGCATAGAACACACCCAGCTGGAGACAACCAGGAGACCGGAAGTGGGCATACCCCAGGGAGGCGCTGTCTCGGACTCTCTTATACCTGTGCCAGCTGCTCAGCCCCTGAGAGGCTCAGACTCCAGCTTCAGGGAGCAAAGGTGAGCTCTCAGACCCGTCCCTCCATCCCAGGATCTCAGCATTTCCTCCAGGTGGGGAGCAGGGAGTAAGAAGCGAGATGGCGGCTTAGCGAGGAAAGCAGAGATTACTGGCAGGGACAGGGGGTGGCTTGGCACCAAGGATGGAGGTAAGGGAGAGAACTGTTAAGCCACAGGAGGAGGAAGGGAGCTGGGTGGCTTCTGGGCAATGGAGTAGGCACAAGGAGGGAAGTTGAGGTGAGGACAGGGGGCAAATGGAGGGGAAGGGGCCCAGCGTCCCCCTCCTTGCAAACCTCCCTGCTGGATGTTCAACCCGTGAATCTCCACCTCATTGGCTACGTTATCAGGTAGCACTATCAGGCGTCGGAGAAAGGCCTGCGGGGTCAGGCTGAGGGGGATGTGGACCCGGGTGCTTTGGGATGGAAACCTGGGTGTCTCTCTGCGTGCTCAGTGCTCAGCCAGCGTCAGGACAGCACTCAGCTGCCTTGGTTTCCCCTTCCGCACATTCTTCACCAAACATTTGCCCCACCACCCCTCTCCCCACCCCCAAAGGAAAATAAAGCAACTCTGATGTCTCTTTCCTCTGCTCCCACTGAATCTTCCAGGATAAGCCCCAATTCCCATTTTCTGCAACCTGTGGGGCTCCTGGATGAATCCTGGGTGAAAGAACACTCAACACGCTTGTTCTACACTTGCTTTAGTAATGGTTGCAGTGCTTGGGCCCCATGGAGCCCAAAGTTCAATGCCACTGACCGCTCTTTAGTCTCTCCTGTTTCTTGCTCCCTGTCTACATGGATCACTGGGGTTTGTTGCAGGGCTGATGACGCCGCAGGGCAAAGGGAGGCACCAGGACCAGCAGCAACCGGAGAGCCATCCCAGACCCATGTCTCAGAGGGTCAGGAGCCCCCAAGGAGAGACGTGTGCAGGTTGGAGGGGCGTCTGGCTGAGAGGCCTAACTAATGTGAAGTGCCCCTCTGGCCAAAGCCCTCAGAATCAGCCTGGCTTCATGGTTCTGCCGTAAGAACGCCCATACTTGGGATCCCCATAAAGAAGGTTTGGGCATGAGACCCCACACGGCAGAGCAGGGCAGGGGGGCCATGGGAAGCTGGAGCCCAGTGCTGCAGAAAGTCCCATGGTCAACCCTGGTTCCTCCCTCCTTCCCTCCCATCCTCTCTCCCTCCCTCCCTCCCTCCCTTCCTTCCTTCCTTCCTTCCTTCCTTCCTTCCTTTTTTTCCTCTTACACCTGGTGACACCCAGAACTTAGTCCCCAATCTGTGCTCAGGGATCACTCCTGGCAGTGCTTGGGGGACCATATGCAGGGTCAGGGATCAAACCACAGTCAGTCACCTGCAAAGCAAGTACCTAAATCATTGTACTGTCTCTTCAGCCAAGGATTTTTTTTTCTTTAATCATTTTTTTTAAATTTTAGGCACCATGATTTATAGCACTGTTAAATGCTGGGGCATCATGCATACAATGAATGAATGTTTCAACAACACCTCCACCAGAGCCCCCCAACCTACCAGCACTCACCCCCACCACCATCCTCACAATGCCAGCCCAGGATTTTCAAGTGAAGATAGTTTTATTTTACAGAGACTTGTGTTCGTCTTCTGGACAATTCTATGCTCCCTCCAGAGAGGGTGTCCCCGGCTGGGGTGGCACCTTGTTTGGATTTAGGCTCAGGGCTCAGTTGCATGATGAAGAGAGAATAAACCAGCCAGGCTGTACACCGCGGGAGCTGGGCCCAAGTGGGTTCCCTTGCATTGCACGTGGGACATCCAAGGAGAGTCCCAGAGGCCAAGATCAAATTCCTCCTGCTCGGGTTGAAAAGAAAATGACCCTAAGAGCGGCACTGTCCGCCTTCCTCATTATCAGGGTGGAAATTCCAGCCCGCCTCTCCGTGTCAAGGCCCCGATAATCAGAATAAATTGTAGCATCTCAGAACCCAACGCCCAGAGGCGGCTGGGGTCCATTAACGAGCACCTCAGCCAGCAGCAACGTGCTGCCTCCAAATCAAAGTGTGGCCTGAACCCTCCCCCTGCAGCCCCCCGGGGGTGCCCGGTTTATTTCCGATCGGAACCGAAGCCAACCTCATTAGTCTCATCCAAATGTGTTCCCCTAATGATGCTCCAGCAGAGAGAGGGGGGCCCACACGTGGCCTTATGGTCCGGGCAGCCGCGCTCCTAATAAAGAGTAATAATAATAATTACCAACAGCCTGTTCGGCTAGTGCCTCGAGGCGCCTGCCCAGCCCTGCTCCAGCCTGTCCACCCTGGCTCAGGACCAGGGGCGCGGGGCCCGTGCAGCGCCGACCCAGATTGATCCGGAGCGCGCTGTTCTGGCAAACGGCCCGTGGCTGCTCCCCTCCCAGCTCCCCTGACCCGCTAACGACCATCTGCTGCCGGTCCTGGGAGTTCAAGGACGCGGGAGGTGGCTTGAACAACCGGCCGGCTCCTCCAGCGCTGCTCTCCCCTCCGCTCCGCCTTCACCCCATCCCGGGCTCCTGGTCCCCAAGACTCAGATCTGAGCATCCTTCCCTGGGGGTGCAGGACCAGCCCCTCTGGGGTACCAGGGCAGGGAACGTGGAGCGCTCTCTCTCTCTCTCTCTCTCTCTCTCTCTCTCTCTCTCTCTCTCTCTCTCTCTCTCTCTCTCTCTCTCTTGCAATCTCAGGTTTGCTGGGTGAATCCGCGGGGGAGGACGCCCGGGGAAGGAATGTCGGGAATAAACGGGGCGTGGACAAGTTCCTGCCTTCCCACCACCTCACATCTCCTCCGCTTGGCGCCTCCCATCAGCAGGCACCAGCCAGGTCCGACCCAGGCACAGTTTTTCTGCCAAAGGGCTGAGCACTGGCCCAGGGTGGCCATAGTCCAGGGTCAGTCACGTGGCAGCCACAGTCTGGGCTCCGGGGAGCACCGAGTGGGTGAGGGGCAGAGACTCCGTGGGTGCGTGATCTTCCAAACCCATCTGTGGGTTTGTGGGCTGGTGCCAAGTGGAGGGATGGGGTCAGAGCTCCCCACAGTTGGCAGGGAGCTTCCCCTGCACCTCCCCCCCCCTTTTTGTGGCACAAGAGGCCCAGGCCGGTGTGGTGGGGGTGGGGGTGGGGTGTTGGGTCTGGGTGCAGACCCCAGAACGCTGTGTTGGAAAGCCGGTCTGGGTGGTTGGGTTGGAGGGGCATCAGGAGCGTCCCCCCTGCCAGATAGGCAGTGTGCCGGGCTCTCCGGAATGCCAGGGCTCGCCCACCTGGCTCCTGAATGCTGAGGATGTTTGCCTGGTGGGTGCTAGTGTCTTCCTGAATGCCAAGGATGTTTTCTCTGTGGGTGCTGGTTTCTCGTCGTTCTGAGGGCGGGAGAAATGTACTGGCAGCCCCATGGAGCAAAACCTCCAGAACAGAAAGCACTCACCCTCATTCCACAATGGAGTACCTGTCCTCCCAGGTGAGGGAAAGAAGGTTCTGCGACTAGTGATGCGGATCTGTTTGAGCACTAGCCTGGGCGGGACACCAGAGGCAGAGTAAAGCAGCACAGCTTCCTGAGCAAGGGAAAGAGAGCTACACCCTGGGCGACACAGCACGGAGAGGGTAGGGGGTGGCCTGAGTATATGGCCCTGTGGCAGTCCCCAGCACTACTGGAATCTCCAGCATAGCCTGGGGTGGCTCTGGTGGTCCTGAACTCCTTGCCTCGCAGCAGTAATAAAAAATATATTTTTTCATAATAATTGCACACACAAACACACACACATTTCAGCATACATACAAGGAAAGGGAAGTGTCAGTTATAGGAAAGTTCCCTTTGGGCCTGGCCTGGACTCGTGTCAGGAAAAGGGATTGGGTCCTGACGTTCCAGCTCAAGGCTGTGTAGGTTACTTGGGTTGGGGGCCTTGAGTAGGGGGTGTGGTTGCAGGAAGAGGAGGGACCAGCTCAGCTGTGACCCTTTCCTGGGAGAGACGGGTAGGGCTGGGCAAGGGTATAGTGTCTGGGAAGCCTCTGGGGCAGAGCCTGACAGCCAGCAGAACTCTGCTGATCATTAGTATTATTATTGGACACAACCAGGGGTGTGCAGGGCTTCCTCCGGGTTTTGTGCTCAGGGATCACTCCTGGCTGGACTCAGGGGACCCTGTGGGGTTCCAGGGATTGAGCCTGGTCTGTCTGCAATTACCCTATGTGCTGCTATATTATCTCTCCAGCCCAAGTAAATGAACAGCTATTTTTAAAAATTATTATTTATTAAATGGAACAATTAAAAAAATTATTGACAGTTGAGTTTTAGACACACGATGTCCTAACAATCAATCCCACCTCTGGTGTCAACTTCCCTCCGCTAGCGTAAAACATGAAGTTTTTTGTTTGTTCGTGTTTTGGTCTGTACCCATTGATGCTCAGGGGTTACTCCTGACTCTGCACTCAGGAAGTATTCCTGGTGGTGCCAGAGAGACCATATAGGATGTCAGGGATCGAACCCAGGTTGGTCACATGCCAGGAAAGAAGTGCCTTAGCCTCTGTACTATCTCTCCAGCCCTCAAAATGAACAGTTTTAGAATTGTACACTTCCATGCTCATTCTGTGAACATCCACTTGTCTGGAGTTCCAAAATGGCTTTTCTCACTTGCAAAAGGACCTATCCCTTAGGATAGTTTAGCCCCAGTTTCTCCATCCCCGTGAAGCAATTTTCTGCCTTCGTGGATTGGCTGGCCCCAGACATTTATCTACATGGGAACCTACAGTGCAAGGCTGTGCAGGGCTGTGAGGGGCGGGCTTCTCCCCCGAAGCAGCCCATGTCCACCTGGGTGGAGCGTGAGCATGCTATGGGCTGGGGCATTACTCCGCTGTATGGCTGAGCCACTTCAAGCTCTGCAGCAGGGTTTATGTGTGTGTGTGTGTGTGTGTGTGTGTGTGTGTGTGTGTGTGTGTGTGTGTGTGTTTGGTTCACTTTATTTTATAATTTTGAATCACTGTGAGATATACAGTTACAAAGCTGTTCATGGTAGGGTTTCAGTTATATAGTGTTCCAACACCCATCCCTCCAGAAGTGTACATTTCCCACCACTAATGTCCCAAGATTCCCTCCTATCACCCTCCCCAATCCTGCCTCTATGGCAGGCACTCTGCCTCTGTCTCTGTTTCTCTCTGTCTCTCTGTCTCTGTCTCTCTGTCTCTGTCTCTGCCTCTCTGTCTCTGTCTGTCTGTCTCTCTCTCTCCTTTTGGGTATTATGGTTTGCAATACAGGTACCGAGAGGTGATCATGTTTGTTCCTTTACCTATTTTTCGTTTGCTTTAGTTTTAGGGCACACCTACTCCCAGCTCTGTGCTTGGGGCTCCCTCTCTATGCTCAGGGACCATACAGTGCTGGGGATTAAACCATGGACACTAGTCCTTTGAGCTCTCCCCCTACCCCAATCTGTGCCTTTTTCTTTTTTGCTTTTGAAATGACGCCACCCCCAGTGCTGCAGTATAAAGACCAGGGCCAGTGCTGGGCCATCAGGGGGCCAGGTGGTGACAGGAAACAATTCAGGGTCCCGTGCATACTTTGGCCTGAGTTTTACCACACAGGCATCATCATGGCTCCGTCAAGGCAAGGCCCCTGCTGGGGCTCCTGTCACCTTCTTCATCCCACAGAATCAGCACCCACAGAGTCCACTCAAGGTGCTGCTAGTTAGAGAGCCCAAATCAGCATCAGCATTCCTAGGGAAAACATTTGCAGAGGGTTAGGATTGGTTTTAAGTGTAGCTTAAAAGCAATGCTTTGGAACTGTTCTCCCTGGTCAGACTCGCTCTGTGCCCCCAAGCCGGGGGTGGGGTGGGGGTGGCAGCAGGGAGATGCCAGTTCTGTTGCTAACTAGCCCCAGGAGCCCTCCCCACCTCTCTCTCTCTCTCTCTCTCTCTCTCTCGCTCTCTTTCTCTCTCTAACCCTCAGTCTTGCCATTGAGCTCTGTGTCAGGACTAACGAATGAAGACTTGGAAAAAGATTGCATGGGGAAAAAATGCCGTTGTTAGACCCCTAGGAATTGGCCACTTCTGCAGCTTGACCAGAGTTGAACATGCACAAGACAAGTATGTGGGGAAGGAGCCTTTATTCCGACTTCACTCAGGCTGGGGAAGGATGCAGGCAGGGCAGTAATACCGGCCAGCTAACTTGGCCGAAAGATCCCCTTGACTTTCATGGAGAACACAATTCAGACATATCGTTCCTTGATCTTTGGGCTCTTTAGCCCTCTCAGTGGGGTCACTGGACCTTCCAAGAAATGTCTGAGTCTGGGTAGGACCCAGCCAAGACCCTCGTGAGACCCCATTCTCCGTGTGTCACATTGGTTTAGGATTGGGAAAGGGGTTTGAGCTTTATCCATCCTTGTCCCCACTTCACCTACAGGAAGACTGAGGTGTGTGTGGGGGGGCAAGTGCACTCGCCTCTGACTGCCCTGGGTAGTGACAGGGACATGGCACCCAGTCCCTCCGCTCTGGCCTCCCAAGGCCCAAATAGCCTCACAAGTAGAACAGATTAACACTCCAGTTCTCTGGGTGTCTGAGAAGCTGGGTGGGCACATCAGGGACAGCGCTGGGAGCCAGGGGTCCGCTCAGCACTTCACTTGTCAAGCACCACTGCACTGCATGCAAATCCCTTCTTTGTCACACACTGACTGTGTGACCTTGGACAAGTCTCCTACCCTTTTTGAGCCTTTACTCCGTGGCCTGCAAAGAATAGAAGTTTCAGGCAGAAGAGATCGTACAGCCATGAAGGCACTTGCCTTGCCTGAAGTCATCCCTGGTTCTAGCCCCACTACACCACAGGGGTCCCCTGAGCACTCCTGGGAGTGATCCCTGAGTGCTGAGCCAGGAGTCAGCCCTGAGCACTGCCGGATGTGCCCCAACCTTCTTTCCCCCCAAAGAGAAATACCCCTCGCCAATAGATAGATATCATACCTTCGTTGCAGAAGGCTGGCCATGCTGGACCAGCCCCCTCCCACCTTCTTCCTGACCCACTTCCTGGACTGACATTAGTCAGGAATCTCACCCCAGAGGAGGGTCTGGTCATACAGGGAGATAAATGTCTGGTCCAGGCTGGAGGGGACAGCACACCCCCAACTCAACACCCCCCCCCCCCCCGCCACACACACATTGCTGTCAGCGGGAAGGCCCCTCAGACCCTCAGCATGGGTGAAGGACGGACGTAGATCCAAAGGGGACATTGTCCTGCTCCCTGTCCTTAGAACCCCGAGGAAACCGGGGACAGCACGGAGTGTGGACATTAATGCAATCGAAGGGTAATTCAATCACTTTATAGAAGTTGATCTGTCCTTTTTATTACAATTACTGTCGGCTGGGGTGTTTCGTTCCATCACGGAAAATAAACATCATTTATCATACTTGTAAAGATTAGCCCCCGACAGCTACAGCTCTTGCTTTGCATAAATGTGTATTAATGTCGGCCCTGCCCGCAGGGTGGGGAGAAGTCTATATTTCACAAGACTGATTAGGCCCTGTCACCGCTGCTTTAAGTAATGTCTTATCATGACTGATATGCCCCGACTGCAAATCAGCGGCTGGGGGAGAGTGGGCGCTGCTCCAGGCAATTGATGGTGACACGGGCATGAGGAACGGGCCTGGGAAGGTGGGCAATCTGTTTCCTCCGGGCCCCAGCCCCGCCCTGATGCTGGGGGCCGCCCTCAGCCTGAGCTCCTTGCTAAAGAAGCAAAGCAAGTGTCAGGACTGACTGCTCCAGGCTCAGGGGCCAGTGTTCACCCCCCAGAGCTGCCTGTCCGGCCCCCAGTGTCCTCGGGGAAGTCAACCCTCCAAGGTGCTCTTGCCTCACTTTGAGGGACACTAGACATTTCATGTCCTTTTCTATCAGGGTCACCTTTACATTCCCCAAAGTCTCTCCTTTTGGCCCTCCTGTCCAAGCCGAGGTCTTGGCTGCCCTGGACACCTCTTTAGGTACCCCAGCCTTGGCTTCTGGGCTGAGCCTGGTGTCCAGGACCTCCCAGGCTAGCACCCCCCAGAGGCACAAACCTCATTCCTGCCCCCTTTCCCACCCACCTTCCCAAGGTGGCCAGTGCAATCCCTCCCCATGGAACTATGGTGGCAAGATTTCAGAAAGTCACTCTCGCCTATAGGATAGTGGCCATGCTCCTGGGGTCAGGCCCTCAGCCTCTCAGGGCCCGGCCTCTGCCTCAGTCTCTCTCTCTCTCTCTCTCTCTCTCTCTCTCTCTCTCTCTCTCTCTCTCTCCTTCTTCTTAGGTCACACCCAGCAATGCACAGGGGTCACTACTGGCTCTGCACTCAGGAACTACCCCTGGTGGTGCTCAGGGGACCATATGGGATGCTGGGAATCGAACCCGGGTCAGCCGTGTGCAAGGCAAACGCCCTACCCACTGTGCTATTGCTCCAGTCCCCTGCCTCAGTCTCTTCTCCTCCACCAGTCCCACTCAGTGGGCTCAGACCCACCTGCTGTCCTGCACCTGCCTTGTCTCCTCTGCCCTGTATCTGCCCCCAGCTCCTTTCTCCAGCAGAGGCAGCCCCGGGAGCCCAGCCGTTCAAAGCCCCCTCCCAGGATGACATCACAGAGCGGGAAGGGATAGGGCCACGGAGGAGGGACAGGAAGGAGGACCAACTTCACACTCACTCCACAAGCCGGAAGTGACGTGTAGAGGGAGCCACGGCATCGCTACAGGTTCTGCCGTCCTGGTCCGCCTTGGCACCTGTATTTCCAGAAGACCTATGAGCGGAAGAAACCTAGCCCTAGTTTCACATGCCTCTGTTAATGAAAAAATCACAGTGAGTATAATGTAAGACTCTAGAGTTGCCTTTTTAAAAACTGTTTGTTTTAATTTAAAAATTTTTAATTTTTTAAATTGTTTTAATTGTTAACATTTTAATTGTTGAAATAAAGGTAAAGGTAAAGGCCCTCCCGTTGATCGTCGATTTGCTCGAGCGGGCCCAGTAACGTCTCCATTGGAGACTTTGTTGTTACTGTGTCTGGCATATCGAATACTCTCGGTAGCTTGCCGGGCTCTCCGAGAGGGGCGGAGGAATCGAACTCGGGTCGGCCATGTTGGCCGCTTGTAAGGCGAACGCCCTACCCGCTGTGCTATCGCTCCAGCCCATTGTTGAAATGGTTTTTTTTTTTTTTTTTTTTTGCTTTTTGGGTCACACCTGGCGGTGCTCAGGGGTTATTCCTGGCTCTGCACTCAGGAATTACTCCTGGCAGTGCACAGGGGACCATATGGGATGCTGGGAATCGAACCCAGGTCAGCCGTGTGCAAGGCAAACGCCCTACCCGCTATGCTATCACTCCAGCCCCTGTTAAAATGGTTTTAATTGTTAAAATAAATTGTTTGGGAGCTATTGATTTTTTGGGGGTCATACCTGGTGCTACTTGGAGACTACTCCTGAACAGTGCTCTAGGGTGACTCCCAGGGGTACTTGGGGAGCCATGCAGTGCTGAGGATGGAGCCTCTCGCTTGGAAGCAGGTACTCCAGAGTTTTGGGCGTTGGGCTCCAAAGTGGCTTATTTATTTATTTATTGGTTTGTTTGTTTTTATTTGTTTATTTATTTTGTTTAAAGCCTGTCTGTTATTAGCGAAAGGGCTTGGTCTGAACAGTCTCTATGGCCCCAGTCCTGGGTACAGAGTAGGCACCGGCTAAATGTCTGTGAAATGAAGGGATGGACTCACCAAGATGACAATGTGGACAATGAGTGTTGGAACTCTTGCCAGCACTGAGTATAGAGCTGGTGGATGAGGCCAAGTGAGAGAACTGTGCACATCAGTGGGCATCTGGACAGATGAGTAATGGCGGGCACTCGGAGCCTGCCTAGAGGCAGGTGGGGGCAGGTCTTGGGTAGGCAATTCTGCCCCAAAATATCTTTGGAAACGTGGCCTGCTATAGGCTCCATCTGGACCTAGAAGCTTGAGAGTCTGTGGCTGCCTTGGTCTCCTGCCCGTGAGGTCCTGTCCATCCCTCCACGCCCTCCTGCCCCACCTCCTGGGCTTCCTGCTGCACCTCTCAGGAAGGGCCAGGGAGCTTCTAGATCAGATTGCATCTAGATCTCTCTAGAATGCCACTTTTAGACAAGTCACTCGTTGAAGGTCTAAAAGTGGCCTGTCTACAGTGCTTCCTCTTCTGGGATAGGAAGAAAGCTTTCTTGAGAGTCACATTGCTTATAGTTTCTCCAATTAAAAATCTGTGTTTCAGGGGCTGGAGCAATAGTCCAGCAGGTAGGGCATTTTCCTTACATGAGGCTGACCCAGATTTTCAATCCCCGGCATCCCATATGGTCCCCTAAGCAATGCCAGGAGTAATTTCTGAGTGCAGAGCCAGGAGGAACCCCTGAGAATTGCTGGGTGTGACCCAAAAAGAAAAAAAAATCTATGTTTCAGGAGCAGAATGATACAGGGATGGTGCTTGCCTTGTATGAAGTCAACCCCAGTTTGATCTCTGGTACTGCCTATGGTCCCTCAAGGACCATCAGGAGTGACCCATGAACTCAGAGCCAGAATAAGCCCTAAACACCATCAGGAGTGACTCAACTACCTCCCTGGCCCATGAATTAAAATAAAATGGAAGTTTCAATGCAACATTTTTAACACATATGTATGCATGTACCACAGATATGTACCACCAACCCACCAGCAATGTTGCAATAGTTCATCACCTCCAAAGAAGCCCTGTCCCCTTTAGCTGTTATTCCCCTAACCCCCCAAGTGCCCTGCTCCCCACCCTCTCACAACCTCTCTCTCTCTAGCTTCCCTTTTCATGGATGTTGAAGTGAGTGGGATGAACAGCATGTGGCCCTTCGCGGCATATTTCGTTTAGCCTAATATGTCAAGATCCGTACCCACTGCGGAGTGTATCAAGGCTTCAATCTCTTTACAGCCGAAGACTGTTCCATTCTGTGGCTAGAGTTAATGGACAGTTGAGCAGATTCCTCCTTTTTGGAGACCGTGGTTAAAGTTGTGTGTACTTTCATGTGTGTGTGTTTTGTATGGCTGTGTGTTTCCCATGTTCTTGGATGCAGAGCTGGGAGTGGGGTGCTAAGCCCCACAAAGGGAGAGAGGGATCTTTGGGGGACAAAAATCTCTACATTCTTTTTTTCCTTTTTGGGTCACACTGGGCAATGTTCAGGGGCTACTCCTGGCTCAGCACCCAGGAATTATTCCTGGCGGTGCTCAGGGGACCATATGGGATGCCAGAGGTCAAACCTGGGTTGGCTGTGTGCAAGGCAAATGCCCTACCCTCTGTATTATAGCTCTGGCCCCATTCTCTGCATTCTTTAGCCAGCCTAAAGATGGGTCCCTGCACAGAAATGGCCTGAGGGCAGCTTCCTGAAGGGTTCAGGGAGCAGGTAGCTTAGGAGTGAGGTGTGTAGCACTGTACTTATACAGCTGTGATGCTCACTTTAGCGGACGCCATTTTGGAAGCTTCTAGATCTCTCTAGAATGCCATGTTTAGACCTTTATCGAATGACTGTTGGCTCAGCCAGTTTCTCCTCTTGTGTTTAGGAGGGTCCTCTGGAATTTGGACTGGGAGTGGAGTCTATTTTTTGAGGCTGAAACATTTCTTTGAGTCACTGTTTTCAATTTTGGGCCACACCTGGCAGCACTCAGGGGCCACTCATGGTGGTGGTGTAAGGGGGACATGCAGGGTGGGGACCAAAGGCAGGTCTCCTACGTGCAGAGCACATGCTCCTGTCCTTTACACCTGAGAGCCCTCGCCATATCTACCCGAGCTCTCCCTCTCCCTCTGTTACCTCTCTCCATGGTAGACACCAAGAGACAGGAGCTATCTATAAACTTGAATTCCCAAATGACATGTCCAGAGCAAGGGCCCAGGATCAGCGTGCAGGAAGAAGTTTACCTTGGTATTTGTTTATTGGCTTTGGTGTCACACCCAGACTTACTCTTGATTCTGTGTTCAGGGGACCAATAGGGGGTGCTGTGGATCAACCCCAGGTCATCTGTGTGCAAGACAAGTTCTTGATCTACTAATTCTCCAACTCTATAGACACTGATATTTGAAACCATGGAGACTGGGGGATTGCGTCTGGAGCATGATCTTCTCAGTCCTGATTGGAAGTCCAAAGGCTGTGACCTCCTTCTGTCTGTGCCTTTCTTGCCGGCAGCTGGCATAGAGCAGATACATCCACAGGTGTGCAGAGGCCCCATCTCTCTGTCTAGTGCTTGCCTGGGAGGACCTTGTCTACACATCTGGGCCCTATGGAAAGAACTCTTTACTTTGGGGAGGGGAATTTGGGGCCACACCTGAGAGTGCTCAGGACTTACTCCTAGATCTGTGCTCAGGGATCACTCCTGCAGGGCTCAGGGTTCATATTTGGTGCTGGGGATTGGGTAGTGTTCAAGGCAAGTGCCCTACCTGCTATCCTATCTCTTTGGCTCATGGCCAAGAGCATTTCTTACCTGGGTATTTGTTGTTTGTTTGCTTTTGGGTCATACCTGTGATGCTCAGGGGTTACTCCTGGCTCTGCACTCAGGAATTTCCCGTGCTCAAAGGACCAAACCCGGGTTGGTTGCATGCAAATGCAAACTAGGTGTATGCAAATGCAAATGCTCTACCTGCTATATTATCACCTTGGCCCCCTACCTGGCCTTGATACCTGCCCTGAGCTATGTCCCCCTTGTCCCAGTGAACATCCTGGAATCCCTTGACTGCTCTTTATAAAGACCCCAGGCTCAGTGCTCTGTTCCGTGACCCTGTAGCACTGTAGCACTGTCCTCCCAATGTCCATCGATTTGCTTGAGTGGGCACCAGTAACGTCTCCATTGTGAGACTTGTTGTTACTGTTTTTGGCATATCAAATATGCCATGGGGAGCTTGCCAGGCTCTGCCGTGCGGGTGGGATACGCTCAGTAACTTGCCGAGCTCTCCGAGAGGGACGGAGGAATTGAACCCAGGGCAGCTGTGTGCAAGGCAAACGCCCTACCCACTGTGCTATTGCTCCAGCCACCGTGACCCTAGGGATCAGAATCCACCTGAACACTAGTGTTCTTATCTGTAAACTATGCCCTCTTTCCCAGGAGCTTGGGTATGATGGTGCATATCTGGGTTTGTTTGATTTGGCAGCTCTGTCTCATCCTCACCCCCTCCTATCCTGTAAGCCTCTGGAGAGTAGGGGCCCAGTTTCTTCTTTTCTGCACCCACCTTCTCCCCTGGGGCCAGGACAAAGCCTGTGTGCATGTCACAGGTGCCTCACAAATGCTTTATGAATGAATGAACACCATCGATTCGGTAATAATAAACCTTATATGATATGGATACATATTTCATGTGATGCATAAATGTAATCATGTATTATTTATTGGCCATCTACTTTCTGACAAGCACTGTATTAGGCACTTAATTTGAAAAAATAACAATGCTGATATTGTCTTTTGCATACTCCAAGAATAAATGTTCCTCCGTGCGCCCAGAAACACACCTTCCATCATCCATAGTGCTACCTGGGTTCCGGCACTGGCTAACATCTGGGTGATATCTGTTAAGACAGATGTGACATATTACATAGAGATGCAGAAGGAGCGAGATTGAAAGGGGATCCATCCACTCCAGAATGGATGTTTGGGTGACTTTTTAAGCAGACGGTTATCTTTTTTAACTAGGCCTTAAAAATCATTTCACATACATTTTTCATGCAAGGAAACTGAGGCTCAGAGAGGCCACTGCACATTCCTAATGTCACTCAGTGAGCCTAGTGGCAACATGGGATTTTTTTTAAATTTTAATTTGGCAGTGTCAGGAACTAAACTTTGACCCTCACTTGCAAGGCAAATGTTCTACCACTAAACCACGTTCTTAGTTGGCAACATGGAATTTTGACACAGATGCATGCAACTCCTCAGATTCTCTTTTTGTTGTTTAGTTTGCTTTTTGGTGTGGGAGGCACATGGAATTGAACTTGGGTCAGCTGTGTGCAAGGCAGGTTTCTTACCAACTATACTATCTCTCCAGTGCAACTCCTTCCCCCCGCCTCCCCCCCCCACCTGCCCCTTCTAAAATTACTCTCTGCTCTCTTTTTACAGGAGTCATGCCTGGAAGCGCTCAGGGCTTACTTCTGACTCTGCACTCAGGGATCATTCCTGGTGGACCATATGAGGTACCATATGGGGTACCCTGGTATGATACCTCCAGCCCTACCCACTGTACTGTATCTCCAGCCCCTTTAGGGCTCTCTCCGCCCCACTCACTATCCTCACAGATGTTTTCCACTGAGTCTGAATGCATCAGAAAAGCTATAGCATTCCCGCCACACATTTTGCTTTTACTTATCTGTGTGTGTGTGTGTGTGTGTGTGTGTGTGTGTGTGTGTAGAACTCCGCAGTACTCTTGGGGACCATCAGAACTCTCCTCACAGTACTTTGGAGACCACACATGGTGCTGGGGACCAAACCCACCCTAAGCACGCCAGCCCACATTCTCCAGCCCTTTGAGGCTGGGCCTGTATCTATCAAACATTTTCGAAGTTAACACATCTGTCTTTATGGCATGCATTCATCTGTGCTAAGGCGCTTGTGTTCGTTTAGCCTGGGCTCTTAACCCAGATCCAAGGGACTTCTACGGACACAGGAGTTGGTGGGTGACCACCCCCCTGAGAAGTGGTTTTGCAAAGTTTTTCTGTGTGCTTCTGAATGTCACCTTTTTTTTTTTTATGCAGGAGGAGTGATCGTTTTCACGAGGACCTTAAATCCCACACAAGCCTGGAGGAGGTGCTGAAGGACGGGATGCACATGTCCACACTGACTGTGCTGCATCAGCAGTGTCACACTCATGTATTTTCGCTGACCCAGGATCCCCAGCTAAGGCCCACCCCCTTCCGCCCCCGGTTCCCCCCTGGCTCCCAACCCACAGCTGTACTTCTATTCTAGGAGTTCTAGGCAGGACTGAGGAGCTCAGCGGGGACAAATCTAGTCCATAGAAGTCCCAGACTTTAGAGTGGCTGCTAGTCCAACAGATCCTGGAAGGGGGCATGGCAAGAAGGCGGAGACACAGGAGAGACACTGCCCTGAAAGGGGGTACCTCCAGATATGGTAAGGCATATGTCTTGCATATGTAAGACCCTGGGTTTGATCCCTGCACCATGTGACCCCCCCCCCAAACACCACTGGATATAATCTTGGTCACAGCTGAGAACCTCTGAGAGTGGCCTGGGACCCCAAGCACTGCTGGGGGTGCCGGTGGTTATTTTTGTTTTATTCTCACATATAAAATTAGTCACGGTCACGGTTCTCCCGTTGTTCATCAATTTGCTCGGGCGGGCCCAATAATGTCTCCATCGTGAGACTTGTTGTTACTGTGTTTTAGCGTATTGAATACATCACGGGTAGCTTGCCAGGCTCTGCCGTGCGGGCGAGATACTCTCGGTAGCTTGCCGGGCTCTCCGAGAGGGGCGGAGGAATTGAACTCGGGTCAGCCATGTTGGCTGCATGCAAGGCAAACGCCCTACTGCTGTGCTATGGCTCCAGCTCAGTAATTTTAAATGGTGTAATTAGAATCAGAATGCAACTGAAATATGGCTCATGATTTAAAAACCAGGGTCTTGAGAGCTGGTAAGTATATGGATGAGGTGATTGCCTTGCATGTGGCCAACCCAGGTTTGATTACAAACATCCCATGTGGTTTGATTCCAAGCACTGCCTAAGGTCCCCTAAGCACCACCAGGAGTGACCCCTGAGCAAAGAACCAGGAGTATGCCCTGAGAAATGCTGAGTGTGAACCCAAAACACAAACAACAGCAACAAAAACAAAAGGACCAGGTGTCTACAGTGTAAATCACCAGTGACAATAGGCCATGATTTTCTCGTTGGTCTCTTCACTTGAACACCACTATTCAAACTTCTTCCAAAGGGATTCACAAATGAGGTTCTGCGTGGGCCAGGGAGATAATTTGGAGTGGGGGTGGAGTCAAGGCACTTGCTTTGCAAGTGGTTTATTCTAATTGGATCTTTAACACGAAACATGGTCCCCTGAGCCCTGCCATGAGTGATGCCTGAGTGCAGAGCCAGGAGTAAACCCTAAGCACTGCTAGGTGTGGCTCAAAAAGAAAATTTAAAAACATGGTGGTTGTCTCTGTCACTGTTCTCCCATTGTTCATCGATTTACTTGAGTGGGCCCAGTAACATTGTGAGACTTGTTACTGTGTTTAGCATATTGAATACTTCACAGGTAGCTTGCCAGGCTTTGCCATGCGGGCATCGAGACATAATCTGCTGGAAATTCTGGCATGTGGGTTTTGTGGACTGAAATCAGACTTTCTTGGGTTGGGGTGGGCTACCTCTCCGTACCTCCCTGTACTTCCGAAAGTTCTAGCAGTTACCCAAAACTCCCACCCAATTGAAAAGCTACTCCAGCCTGATAAAAATACCGAATGCCCAAAACAAACACCATGACCTCTTAGCACCTGTATTGCAAACCAAAATGCACAAAAGGAAAAGGAGAGAGAGCAAGAAGGAAAGTGCCTCCTATAGAGAGAGACTAGGGGTGGGGGAGTGGGGTGTTGGGGGATGGTGGGAGAGAAACTGGGGACAGTGGTGGTGGGAAGTGTGCACTGGTGGAGGGATGGGTACTGCATCATTGTATGACTGAAACCCAATTTTGAACAGCTTTATAATGGTCTATCTCACTCATATTCAATTAAAGAAATTTTTAAAAAGTAATGTGGAGTTCATGCCTAATTGAATCAGCTTAATCAATGGCTAGATAAATAGCAGAATGCCTACATTTAAAAAAAAAGAAAAATAAATAAAAATACGGTGGTGGGAAGACGGGAGGAAGGATCCCTGAGGGATGGGGAAGCTTGAGCCACTGGGTGACAGAGCGGCTGATGCTTCCTTCTTACTGCAACCCTGGGTCTGAATGATTGTTTGGAGCATAGGTGGTGCCATATCCATTTACCTGAGCCATGGTGATAAAGGATCATGTACACTCAACAGCCTTTCTTTTTTTTTGGGGGGGGGCACACCTGGCAATGCACAGGGGTTACTCCTGGCTCTGCACTCAAGAATTACCCCTGGTGGCGCTCAGGGGACCATATAGGATGCTGGAAATCGAACCTGGGTCGGCTGAGTACAAGGCAAATGCCCTACCCGCTGTGCTATTGCTCCAGCCCCACTCAATGGCTTTAAACAGGAATTTATTGTCTCACAATCCTGGAGGCTTGAGTCAAGGTGACTTGCTCAGAAACCAGGGAATCCTCTCTCGCCTCTTGCTCACTTCTGGTGTTTGCCAGGATCTTGGATTTCCTTGACATGCAGCTGCATCACCACCCACACTGTCTTTGTCTTCCAGGCCGTTCTCCGTGTGTGTGTGTGTGTGTGTGTGTGTGTGTGTGTGTGTGTGTGTCTTTACATGACCTTCTCCTTGCAAAGAAAACAGCCATCTTGGATTATGGCCCTATTTGAAAGCTGGGGGACCTCAACGAACGACATCCACAACCCACTATTTCCAAATAAGGTCATATTCTGAGGTGATGGGGGTTCAGACTTCAACCTGCTTTTGTAAGGGAGACTATATATCTTGGGGGGGGGCACCGCAGTACCCAATAACATATTTGGTGAACGAGAGACAAAAGGGCAGAGGTTCTTGGCAATCTGTGCTAGGAGATTGCCAAGGAGATTAAAAGGAACTCATTGGGACATGATTTTCAAATAATTGCAGTTCCTTGGGAAGAATCTGCAATTTACTGTGCTGGAATTATTGAGTCATGGATGGGGAATAAAGCACATCAGAATCAAAGGGGCAGAGCTCCACAAGTGTGAGCAAAGGAGCTGGTATGGACAGGGCCAGGATGTCATAGGAGGCAATGCGGAGACAGCCTGGCTCTCACAGTTTAGGTGTTTTTCCATCTTAGTGGAGAAGGGGAACCGTCATTTTTTCCCCCTTGGTTTTATGCAACTGGCAGCATGCCTGTTTGACAGATCAATCATATTTTAGATGTGACGTTCGATCTTATAACTTCACAGCTTTGGACGCCATCTTAATTTAAAAAAAGATAACTGTTGCCCCAGCCAGTTTGAAGTTGTCGAGGAATTTTGAATCTTTTATTCTGGGGTTGCAGAATTTTGAAGAGTTGGGGTTATACTACACTCATAAAATGAAAATGTGGGTTGGTTCTGGCTTTGCAGAGAATGGTTACTGAGAGCAGGAACGACTACTTCTAATATAAATCAGTTGATCCATCGGCAACAAATAATTTTTTTTAATATATATATTTTTTTATTAGTGAAACACCATGAGGTACATTTGTAGACTTACAAATTTTTGTGCTTGGGTTTCAGTTATACAATGATCAAGTACCCATCCCTCCACCAGTGTCCAATCTCCACCCCCACCAGTCCCAGTATCCCTCCCCCCCCACCATTCCCCATTCCGCCATCCCACTTTGCCTCTGTGGCAGGGCACTCCCTTTTGTTCTCTCTCTCCTTTTAGGTGCTGTGGTTAGCAGCAAATAATTTAGAGATACCAAAATGGCTACCATGATTTAGAATTCATCTATTCTGCCTTTTGTTTGTTTCTTTTCCTTATCAAAGTAGAGTTGAAGGCAAGAGACCCAAACCATGTTATTTTTTGTTTGTTTGAATTTTAGGCCATATCTGGCAATGCTTAGAGCTTACTCCTGACCCTAAACTCAAATATTAGTCATGGCAGTGCTCAGAGAACCATATGGAGTGCCCAAATTTGAACCCGGGATGATTGCATGCAAGGCAAGCACCTTAATCAATAGTACTATGTCTCTGGAACCATGCTAGGTATTTTGAAGGGAAGGGAATTTAATACAAGGGAATTAAAGAGTTACAAAGTTATTTGAAGGAGGACAGGGACAAGTTTCATCCTGGGTCTTCTGGGTGCCCCAAATCACTACCAGAACACCATGGAATAGGAAGTGAATACACCAATGCAAGGACAAAGAAATTTGGGGACTACGCTGCTCCTGCTTCTGGTCACAAGACAACTGCCACATGCCCAGGTGTTGGTGGCTGACATAGCACTGCTGGTCCAGCTGCTGCTATGGCCAGATGTTCTGCTATGCTGCCGGTTGGTGCCTGGTTTTCTCTTTCACTGAAAGGGAATAGCTCCTTTCTTTAGGAAGACAATCTGCATCTCCCTCCATCTTCAAAGCATCTGCTTAGAAGGGGCTATTTTAAATCTAAGTTGCTAACTGCAAGGGAGTCTGGGAAGTGCATATTATATTTTCAAACCTTTGCAAGAGGGGAAAGGACTCTAGAGGGAGTGAGAAGGATGCTCAAGTCCGAATATCACAGCCATTGGAATTTCTTTCCTAGGGGCCAGCAATGCTCATATTTAAAAAGAGAGGAGGTAGACAATGCAAATATTTCAAGAAAAGAGGAAGAAGTACTAAAGTTTCCTTACTTTCAGATGAAAATGGAAGGAGGAACTCTTTGTCTGAGCTGGGAGGGTTTTAAAGGCGTTAAAGGGAAAGAGGAATGTCTCAGGGCTGAGATGTCCCAGGAAGCCTTTGCCCTCAGTGCTGTTGAGTAAAGAACCTGGGGCCAGTGGGCCTATGGAGCACTTGAAATGTGTCCAGTATGACTGGGTACTGCCCTTTTGAATTTGTTGTTGTTGTTGTTGTCCTCCTCCTCCTCCTCCTCCTCCTCCTCCTCCTCCTCCTCCTCCTTCTTCTTTTTGTGGGGGGCACACCTGGTGATGCTCAGGGCTTACTCCTGACTGCACTCAGAAACTACTCCAGGCACCATATGGGATACCTGGGATTGAACCTGTGTTGGCTGTGTGCAAGGCAAGCACCCTGCCTGTTGTAACAATCTCTACAGTCCTTTGGTACTGAGTTTTGGTACCTCATTAGTGTACATAGCCACATCGGGGGTAGTGGCATCCATATTGGCCAAGATAATCTTCAAGGTATCTAGAAAGATCAGACTCAGAAAACCTATCTTCTTAGCTCTGCAGAAGGTTGGATCTGGTGGGGAATATGGCAGCTGGATAGGCACATCAGTAGAAATAGCAAGAGGGCAGGCAGGGGGAAACTTTCTTGAGGTCTCTCTCTCTGGAGTGGTCCATATGTAAGACCTGAAGGAGAGAGCAGAGACTAAAGTGTTTCCTAGGCAGAAAAGTAGAAGCCAAAGTGTGTCACCTAGGTTTAAAAGTCAGAAAGATAGGACAGTGGGTACTTGTCTTGCATGAAGTCATCCTATCCCAGCACCACCTGGTCCCCTGAGCACTCTCAAGAGAGCCAGTACTGCCAGGCATGGATTCCCCCACAAAATAAAAGAAAACAAAACAAAAGAACAATAGAAAAAAAACCCAAGTGAGTAAGTCTTCAGACTAAATAATACATGGCTGCCTAGAAGGTGGGCTGCCGGGGAGTAGGATCAGAAAAAGAAATGGTGTTGAGTGACCTTTTGGGAGCTGTGTCTTTTGGCAAACCGCAGTCAGGCTTGTATAAAGTCAAGAGCAAGAAGGAACAAAGGATTCTGGTGATCCAACTGTCCTGCAAGTATTTCCACTAGAAACCCAAAGTATTAATTTCCTATTGCTGTTACAAAAAATTCCCACAAGCTAGACAGCTTAAACAACTCAAATGTATGACCTCACAGTTCTGTAGGTTCCAAGTACAAGATGGATTTCACTGGGTCAGAGGTGGGAAGGGCTGGGTTCCTACTAAAGGCCTGGAGGAGGTTTCCTCATCTCTCCCAGTTCCCAACCGCCACTGACATTCCTCAGTTGGTGGTCCCCTCCAATCTCCCAGCCCATCCCTACTACACCCTTTGCTCCTGTCAGCAGTTCTCCCTCACAGATGAACCTCCTACTTCCTCCTATATCTTCCTCCCATATCAGGCCCAAGTGATTACAACAGGCCTGCCCAAATGATCCATAAGGATCTTGTTGCTTGGAAATCCTTAACTTAATCATGTCCAACAAAATTCCTTAGTTCTAACTCAACAGATTCATGGGTTTCATAGAACAGTATGTTGGGTGGGGCATTATTCAGTCCCCACGTTCTCAATTCTCATTCCAGATCATTCACTCCCCACATTCCATTCCAGTGCTACTTCTGGGCTTCCTTTTCCCCTTCCTCTTCCTTTCCCTCATGCAGTATGCATATATTGCTCAGAGAAGGAGAGTGAAGAATATGGAATCATTTCTTGCTTTATACATTTCAGGAGGGGTTTAGCGAGAGATCAGAGGGAAACTAAAATGTGGAATTCCACTAAAGAACAGCTCTCTCTGAAGCTGAGGAGGCAGGATCCCCAGAAATCCCGAGGAAGGGCTTCCACCCTACAAGTTTTGGCTAAGGAACAGTGCATGTGAGACTACCGCATGGATTTGGAAGGTCAAGAGCAGAATAATTTTGGGTTGGAGTGATACTACAGTGGGTAGGGCGTTTACCTTGCACGTGGCCAACCCAGGTTAGATTCCTGGAACCCCATATGCTCCCTCCCCTATTTCCACCTTGAGCCAGCCAGGAGTGATCCCTTAGTAAGCCCTGAGCACCACCAAGTGTAGCCCCAAATGTAAACAGAACAAAAAGAGCAGAATAATTTGGTGTCTGTGTCAGTCACTAGATATTGTTGCAGTTACAAACAACCTCGCAGTTTCTTCACTCAACAAATGAAGGTTCATTTCTCACTGTCAAGCCACATGTATTTAGGGAGGCAGCTCCCTGTTCCTCACTCTAGGCTCCAGGTCCACAGAACCACCAGCATCTGAAGCATCACTTTTAATTTTTCTCCACAGCAGAGAAGAGAAGCTCCACAGTAGGAAGCTTCAACCTGGATCCTTAAACTTCTACTAGGTGGGGCCACTTGTCATTTCTCTTTTTTCATTGCTTCACATGGGAGAAAAACACAGCCCTATCCTGTGCCTGGAAGGAGATCATGGAACATTTGTTGATTGGAGCTAATAACCACTAGCGCTGTCATTTCCAGACAGAGATCCAGGAATGTTACAAGACTCCAGGAAAGGAACTTTTTAAAGGGGGTTGCCTGGACCAATTGTTGGCATGAATGCTCAAAGGTTCAAGGACCTGCCACCTTTCCCAGTGGCAGAGAGGAGCAGGGGGGTTTCCAAGAGCTGGGAAGGTAGCAAACCAACTGGGCAGACTCAAGACATCCTTCCAATGCCAGAGGGGACACTAGTGACACTGTATTCCTCAGGAAAGAGATTCTGAATGCACTAAGTTTCAATTCATACCACTAGGGAGTAAGGGTCGGACTTCCAAGCCTGCTAGGGTCAGCTGAAAGCCACACTCAAGTTCATTTCCAGCATAGTGCATTTCCTTTATACCACAGCTCACTGGAAACTGGCAGGCTTTCTGGAACATTCAGGTGACATATCTTAGGTCTATAGGCTTTTGTGACATGCTGGCCATTCCTATAGGGGACAATCACTGGGCCATTTCTTTCTGCAACTTTAAAAACTATCCTTAGTATCTTCCATATAGCCCAGCAATTCCACTTCTAGGAATCTACCACAAGGGCCGAAAAACTCTACCCTGAAAATACTTTTGCACTCCTATGCTCATTGTAGCACTATTCACAAAAGCCAAGATCTAGGAACAACTCGTGTCCAAGAACAGAAGACTGGATAAAGGAAATATGGTGTAAAGACAGAATGGAATAATATAGGCTATAAGAAAAGACAAAATCATGCAATTTGCTGCTACATGGATGGATTTGGGGAGTATCACACTGTAGGAAGTCAGCCAGAAGGAAAGGCACAGATACAGAATGATCTCTCTTATATGTGGGATATAAAGAAATATGGTAAGGGAACAACAAAAGTCCGAGCAACAGAACCTGAGAACTGGTCCCCAGAACTGAGCTTACTCTAGTGTTGGGGGGGTGAGAGGGTGTGTGGCGAGACAGTGGTGGGGGCAGTGGGCACTCAGGGGAAGGATGTGGTATTGAAGCATTGTTTGGACGAAAACCTGTTATGGAAATCATGGCGCCTAAACAAACAACTATCCTGAATGATGACAAATTTTAGCTATCACTTAAGTGACTTAAAATGAAAACAAAATGTTTGACAAAAATGCAAACATATTTTTACATAATACTGACATGGAAGAAAAGTGTTGTCTTCCTACTTCATCTTGACTGACCTTGGGGCACCAGAAAGGGAGGTGTGACAAAGGGTGGTGGAACTTCTAGAATGTGCTGGAGACTGTGCTGAGCACAGGAAACCTTCCATTGTGTGAGAGACTGAGGAACGGGAAGCCAAGAGGTCCAGGAACTGAATACTTGTCACTAAGCTGCTGGGCCAAAGCCAAGACTCCACCCAGCTGTCTCTGCCGTAGCCAACCCAACCACCCCCCCCCCCCCCACTCCACCTCCCTGCTTCCACTCCAAAGAGCTTCCCGCTGAAGGCTTCCCAGAGCCAGGAGTGTCAAGAAATGGCCTTGGTATTGTCGCAGAGACGTCAGAAAACTCATGGGCAAAAATTGAAGAATGAGAGTCCAAGGGACCCAATCTCGAGCTTGCTTAGCCCTTGCTAGGGAGAGAAATTTCTGAAGCTGAGAAGCTACCTCCACAGTGACATCCCAGTGGCAAAAGCTGGACCAGGGTGGACTGTGGGCTCAACACAGTTGTTCTCAGGCTACCATGTACAGGCCAGAGAGATAGTATGGGAGATAAGGTACTTGCTTACCTTGCACGTGGTTAATCCCCGATCAAATCCCCAGCACCACGTATGGCCCCCAGAGCCCTTTCAGGAGTGATCCCTGAGCACAGTGTGAAGGGTAAGCCCTGAGCACTGCTGGGGGTAGCCCCCACCTGCCCCCCAAAATAATAAATTCTCTTCTAAGGGATCCTGAGTCCTGCCTCCACCCGCACGGAACAATGACAGATGCTGGAGGGCAAGCCCTGCTCCCTACTTCAAAGGGCTCCTAATGGCCTTATTCTTCTCCTGCAAGAAAGGGAGGCTAGCCTGTACCCATGACTGCCTGGGACCCCTACTCCTACCCCTCTCAGTTGTGGAAAGGAAATGTCAGATCCGGGGGCTGGGTGGCGTGGGGAGTGGGGTTGATGGAGAAACTGCTCCCCTCGTCCCACCCCATACGTGGGCAGTCAGACCTGGGGAATCATCTCGGCCTTTACTTGTGGGGTCAGAAGAGTGAGCCCCAAGCCCAGCCTCAGCCCCCACCCAGACGAGCAGATGACCCAGGCGCTCTGAGACTGAGGGTCGTCACAAACTTTTGAATCGTGACCTCCTAACAGCGCTGTTATGTGGTTGACCAGATATCACTAGTTTTATTCAATTGCCCGTTGTTCAAAGGTTGATTTCCAGATCCGTGGAGGCAGCATGGGGGTAAAGAAAAGACTTTCTGGGTGACGTTTTCCTCTGAAGTGTAACCGAATATTTATGGGGTGGGAATATTTCCTGGACAGCAGCCAGGCTGCAAAAGAGATGCCACAAATAACAAGAGGGGGGCCCCCGTGGATAGTTCTTTGGCAAACTGCCCGCCTTGCCTGAGTGAGGCTGCAGCTGAACCCCCGGACCGCCCCTATGCACCAAGGGGGGATTCTGGTGTCAGGACTGGGGATCCCCAGCACCATAAGTGCAGGGTGTCCTGTGAGCCTGGCCACTGAACATGCATGCGAGCAATGAGTGAGCATTGGGCACGTGCGAGCACATTAGTCACAAAAATGGAAGGGAAGGGGAATTTAAAAGGAGAGGGGGCATTCCCCTAAGTAGTTTCAGCCCATCCACAGTGGCCTGGGTACATGTGGTCCTGTCCCATCCTGTATATGGGTGCCCCCAATAACAGACATGAGAGAGAGAAGCTTCTCTGCTCCTGCAGGGTCAGGCTGGGACCCCAGCTCAGGGGTCTCGATAGGGCCTTCCATGAGAGCAGGGAGGGGAGAAGGTGACTGCCTCTATTCACAGGAGAGAAGGAAATGAAAAGGGGGTTTCTGGGAGACAGTGCCACAGACTGTTCTGATTCCTGAACATTCCAACCACAAGAGCAGCTGTTTCCTTCAGACCAGACGTGGGGGCCCCTTCACCTTCGGCTGCCCCAGCCTCCTCTTCTGCTCTGGCCTGTGTAGAAATGGTGTTTGCGAGTCAGGGGACTCTGTTTTCTCTTGCTCTGGTCACCTTCTGGGCCACAGTCATGCCCAGGGAGGACTTGCCTTGCTGAGGAGGGTCAGATACTACTAGACTCTGCCTGAGACAGGGGTGTCACTTCCTCCATCTGGGTGCTCGCTTGTGCTTTCCCAGTGACTTCTCTGACTACTGGGCTACAGTGCTTTTAATCTTCAATATCTTGGCTTTTTATTTTCTTGGTTTGGTTTTGATTTTGGTTTGGTTTTGGGATCACACCTGGCAGTGCTCAGGGCTTATTTCTAGTTCTGTGCTCAGGGATCACTCCTGACAATGCTCAGGGAACCATATGCGGCACCAGGGACAGAACTGAAATTGGCCACATACAAGTAATGCCTCTTCTATCTCTCTGGTCCTAAAGCTCTGATGTCTGGCTTTGGGGGCTCTACAAGTCTGTCCTAGAACTCCTAGGCCATGAAGCGGAACCCTCCTTTCCTGGCTCCTTTTTTAGTGCCAATACTTCCTGTCATCCGACCATGCCTCTTCCCTTTTCGGCTCCTTCTTCTCCCTCTCACTCAGACTTTCCCCGGGAAAGAAAATTCCAGTCTGATTTTGCGGGGTCATTGTGCACCTTGCAAGCTGGTTGTTTTCATAGACTCCTCATCCCAGTGCCATGGCAAAGATACTCGTCAACTAAATACATCATGGGCATTCCCCAAAATAACAGAGGTCTTTTTGTATAATCATAGTAGCGTCAAAATTAGAAAATTAATGAGTAGAATATTATTATCTAATCTGTGTATTTCACTTAGACTTCAGCAATACCCCCGTGGCACCGCCCACCACCACTACCCCGCACAGAGGTCTATTAAAGGAGATTGAAATCTATTTTCCTGAATTCTGTCTCTTAGGTCTACTTTTATTTATTTTGGTTTTTGTGCCACACCTGGTGGTACTCAGGGCTTACTCCTGACTCTGTGCTAAAGGCTAAGTCTATATGAGCTTGTACTGCATATAGTCCTCAAGCACTGACTGCCAGGAGTGATCCCTGAGCACAAAAGAAAGAAAGAAAGAAAGAAAGAAAGAAAGAAAGAAAGAAAGAAAGAAAGGAAGGAAGAAGGAAAAATTGCATATAGGATATTCACTTGATAATTTGATTAAGATAGTTTGCTCCAGCTCTGTCCATAATATAGTTAATGTTAATCCTTATAAAATACAATACAGTGCATTTACCTTGTAATGAATGCAAATTACAAAACCAAAACAAATCCTCCCATCCTGTGTTTCAAAGGAAACTAAATTTGGGTTAGAGTATCATCTCTTAAGATGCATTCACACCTATTTTTCCCGAGAAATTTTCCAAAGATGTATGTATGTATGTATGTATGTATGTATGTATGTATGTATCTATCTATCTATCTATCTATCTACATGTCTATCTATGTCATCTCACACAAGTTTAAAAATGACTTAGCCATTTGGCCTAAAACATTAAAATCCCAATATTGCCTACTGCTTTTCATTACCTTGTTTTCAGTTGTGACTGGTGAGAGTGAAATTTGAGGGCTTTAATATCTCTTCTGTGAACATCTCATTCCTAATCCCACTGCATTTTACAATCGGTCCCGTTGTCTTATCCTGACTGTATCTTGGATAAATCTATGTATAGTGTGAGGGACCAAGGGGTAAAGGACAGAAGAGGGAAGCAATGTTTGGAGACCTTTGAGAAGCTGAGAGTAGTGGGCATGCTGGGGCAAGTGGAACTGTCGGGGAAGGGCCAGGAGCACTCATGCGACCTGCAGGAAGCAATGAATTCTATGCTTGGCTGACCAGTATATCTAGAAAGACCACTTGTATCTCGAGAAGGTGGTCTGGCTGGCAAAACACTCTCTGGTTTAGACAGCAAGGCAGGAGGCCAGCAGCAGCTTTTCAAAGTCCCTTTCTTTTGAGGGTAGTTGGAGAGGGCAGAAATCAAAGTTCTGTAGAACTCCGGACAACTGGCCTTGGGAGAAGGGGCTGGACTCAAGCCCTAATGGGCGTCTTTCATTATCATTATCCCCATTAGTGCTTTATTGTATTAGTTATAGCTAATTTACATTTTACTGAAGCATTGAAAACAGATTGCAGATGTTTGGAAACAGATGTTATCCTAACGTTAAGGCAAAAACCATGAATATTTATGATAATTATTGCCCAGATCGAATTACGGCGCTTAAGCAGGGAGGCATGTTCTAACAACTTTAGCAGAGAACCTGGCGTGGGAAGACAGAAAAGTATTGATGAACTTTTGGGCACACTTCAATTTTCCTTCACGTGGGATACATTTTTTTTCCTGCCTTCCCGTGGACCTGGGAACAGAGATCGGTTGTTATGGAACCAATTTAGGGATTTTTCCTGCTGCTCGTATTAATTGGTCAAGTCAGGATTTTCCATCTGGCTTTTTCCAGCCTCTCCTTGGAGAAGGGCCTGCCAAGCCCTCTCCCACCAAAGAGCAGCAGTACCTTCCCAGGCAACAGCAGGGAGGATGACGGACCTCGGGGCCCTGTCCCCACCCACCAGCCACCAGGGGCCTGTTGGCACCGCAATGGGGAGACAGGTTTCAGTTGTCTCCACAGGAGGTGACGGAAGCCCAGGACTGGTTTGTTCCTGCTTTTTTCCTTCTGCTTACACTGGCAGAGAAAAAGGGGGAGAGAAATAGTTTTTCCTTTGCAGTTTTCAAGACACTTCTCTAGTTTAGGGATCTCTTTGAGGGGAACTCACGAGGAGAACTTGGCTATTGAAGGACCAGTGCTATTCTACCAGTGACACCCAGCCCAGACTGTGTGCCATCTCAAGCACTTCATTCATCCTCCCTGGATCTTCTCAGCAGCAACTTCAGTGGCTTCTCCTGGGAGCATGTCCTCCACCAGCACCATGCCCTTCTGGGCTCACTTCTGGGGACGTTCCACCAAAGACGCCTGGGGTCCTTTGGTGCTGTCCTCACAAACAGCAATGAAGAGAGGAGGTGACCAAGGAGCCAGTGAAGACATTAGCCAAGGAAGGAAGGAGGGGAGAGGGGGTTTCTGTTGACCTGATGATTCTGAGAACCAGCTAGATAATGGAGTCAGGAGCGCGGCAGTAACCCTAGAACAAGATGGATCCATCGGCTTTTGAAGCAGGAATTGTGTTTATATATCACGGGACTTTTATTACAAGCACTTACTCAGTTGTGGAGGCTGGCTAAGCTGCTCAAAGACTCAGATAGACAGGCAGTCAGGGTGGAGAAGGGTAGGCTGGAGTGGCCCCAGCAGCCATCGAAAGAGAGGAGCAGGGGAAAGAAGAGAAATTACAGACCCCACCCCACTGTGGTTTAGAGGGGTCTCTGGCTCAGAGGACAGCTAAGTCTTCTGGAAGGAGTCTTAACTGATTAGGTCAGGCCTCTCCAGGAAAAGCTCCCCCTTGATTAATTTAACATCTACTGTCTTGAGACTTAAATTGCATCTGCAGAATTCTTTCCTAGATTAGTATGTGAAAGAACAACTGGGAACAGGAGTATGTATGCTCCCATATTTAGAGACATTATTTTTGTGATTCAATGTAAAGGAAGGATGCTAGCGTTTGGGGACTGTAATCTATCCTAGCCATGCTAACAAGGCACAGAGCATGTTTAGAGCAGCCAGTTTTCAGACGCCACCTGGCACAGTACCTGTCTCTTCTTGCTGCTACCGTAGCTCATTTGCCATGTGCCTAGTGACCTAACTTTATGTCCCATAAAACAGCCCCCAGAACAGTGACACTTTGCTCCCAGTGGTGATGCCTGTTTTGCAAAATGTGACAGTTAAGACCAAGCCAGGGATGGTCAGGTTGGGCCAGAATTCAAGTGGGAAGGAAGATCCCATTCATTCTAGCACCTTCCTCTCTGGACTAGGTTCTGCATCAGGGCAAGGAGTTTATGATTCTTTTATTTTTTTTTAATTTTTTTTTAAATTTGAGGCACTATGATTTAAATACTTTTTTTGAGGGGGGCACACTCAGCGATACTCAGGGATTACTCCTGGCTCTTCACTCAGGAATTACTCCTGGCAGCGCTTGGGGGGCCATATGGGATGCCAGGGATCGAACCCGGGTCGGTCGCGTGCAAGACACATGCCCTACACGCTGTACTATCGCTCCGGATCCAAGGAGTTTATGATTCTTAAGGACAAGAGAGATTCTCGGAATTTCTATACTTAAACCACCATACCACGTGCCGGAAGTGACCATTGTGATGGTATCAGCATTGCATGCAGTGCTGAATGCTGGAAGAAAATGGAGCAAAGCCCTTAACATTTTGTTTGTTTGTTTGTTTGTTTGTTTTTGTGTTTTGCCTTTTGGGTCACACTCAGCAATGCTTAGACGTTACTCCTGGGTTTGCACTCAGGAATTACTCCTGGCAGTGCTTGGGGGACCATATGAGATGCCAGGAATCCAACCGGGTCGGCCACCGTGCAAGTCAAATGCCCTACCCACTGTACTATTGCTCTGGCCCCACCCTTAGCATTCTGAAGGAGGTATATTTCCTACCTACTGAAAATGGCCATCCCAATGTGAAGAAGGATAGCAAAAGGTGCATTTAGGAATGAGGAGGTATAGCTTCCACAAAACAAAGCATGAAGATGGTGGTGGCCCTGGATGACAGCAGAAGGAATACCTAAAAGTTGAGTCCAGGTGAAAAACACCAGTGGAGTTGGGCTTAAAATTTGAAAAGCAATGTATTTATAGGCATATGACAGGCTTATGGAGCATTTGGGAAAAAGAAAACAGCAATAACCCATGGAAAATTTAGCCAATGGAAAAAAATTTTAGTGAAGTAAAATAGTTTTATTTAAAGATATTCACTGAGAAATGAGAAATGTGAGGGGGGAGAGAGAGAGAGAGAGAGAGAGAGAGAGAGAGAGAGAGAGAGAGAGAGAGAGAGAAAGCACATTCACTTCTCCAGACTGGAAAGAGCAAACGATGGCTTTTGGGAGAATTACATGCAATTTCTCCAAATTGTCTTGGCCTGGAGTTCTCTGCATACATAAATGTTAATCTGGATGTTGTCATGGGGAAAAAGCCTTCTTATCACCATCTTTAGAGTCTTTTATAGCTTCTACTTGAGAAAAAAACATGTATTATTAAAAGAATTGAAAATGTTCAAGAAAAGAAATCTAATCATTGCTCATCAGCAAACAATATTTATATGATTGTATGGATGCAAAATAAATATGATTGACTTATTAGGAATCATAATGTAATTATAGTAAGAATATGGGCAGATGATTTGCAATGTAGGTGGAAGACAACTAAAATCTTTACTCTCCTGATAGAAAATCAACAAGTTATCCAGGTCCAGAAATTAGACAGGAGCATTTATTATTAACAACAAGGCAGTTAGTGCCTGGAGAAATAGCTAAGAATAAATTATTGGGCCAGAGAGCTGACTTAACAGGCCAAAGCACATGCTTTGCTTCCCGGGATCTAGGTTCAATCATTGGCACCTTATAGTCCCTCCAAGCACCTTCAAAAGGAAGCCCAATGGAGTCTCCCCTGGACACCACCAGGTGTGGCTCCAACACCAAAAGAAAAAAAAAACGAAACCCCGAAACCAGAAGCTACTGTCTTGAGAGAGTGTGTTGGGGGGAAGGTGGGGGTGCATTTGAACAGGCTCCTATTATAAACCTATTAATGACAGCTGAGCAAAAAACTGTGTGTGTGTATTAAAGATAATGAATAAATCTTTTTTGCTGTTTTTTTTTTTGCTATACCTGGTGGTGCTCAGGACTTACTCTTGGCTCTGCTCAGGGATCACTCCTAGTGGGGTCTAGAGGTCCCTTTGCAGTGCCAGGGATTTAACTAGAGTCAGATACATGTAAGATAAACTCCTTAACCCCTTTTCTATTTCTAAAGTCCCCCAGATTAAGTTTTGTTTTTTTTTTTTTTTTGCTTTTTGGGTCACACCCAGCCGATGCTCAGGGGTTACTCCTGGTTTTGCACTCAGGAATCACTCCTGGTGGTGCTTCGGGGACCATATGGGATGCTGGGAATCGAACCCAGGTCAGCCGCGTGCAAGGCAAATGCCCTACCCGCTGTGCTATTGCTCCAGCCCCCCAAATTAAGTTTTTAAGCTATAAGGTTAGTTAAAAGTTTAAATGGTGACAAGGGATACATTATGAACATCATAAAGTTGGAAGGTCTATTGTGACAACTTCAGATCATATCAAGCTGCTGACCACTCCCACACCATAGGCCCCTGCCTGGAGCCTTCTGGAGCCTTTGGTGCGCTCTAGGGAGAGAGAGGACAGTTCACCAAGGCTCCACGGTGAAGAAGCCTTTGCTAGCCAAGAAAAACTTTTTGATGTTTTGATTGTTTCAGGCCAACAGTCTCTCTGAAAGAAAGAGCTTTTCAACAGATAAATAAAGGCTTTGGTGGATGATCCCTTCCGAACACTGAAAATAATGACCCTTGGTTAAACAGTGCTGCCAGGGCCTTGGCTGTGTGAGAAGAGCTGATAGCAGAGGGCTATGTAAACAGCAGCAGCATCTGGTCAAGCTGCTGTCTGGCTTTCCCCTTGCTTGAGAAAGCCAGAAGTTTTATTTACAGATTAGCATGGCCGTGGGGTTGCATTCAGGAATCTCACATCACACAGGTACCAAATAGCCAAGCAAATACAAAGTTGTCCTCAGTATTTGCTTTCACACTGTAGACACAAGGCGCGCTGCTGTGTTTCCATAGCCAGTAAAGACTGAGCGTTGATAGCTAGGCAAACAGACTTTCTTGTGAGAGGCTATTTGTCCAAGCATTTACCAAGCAGGCCCCTCTATGCTCATAGTCAGGGGCTCTCTGAAATGTCACTCGAATGTGAGTCTCTATAAACCAGTATGGGAGCTCTACAAACATGGTCGTTTGTGCATTTCTGTGGCTATAGTTCATCTTCATTATTTGTGATTTACATATTTGTGAATTGAATAAGCAGCTAAAATTTATCTGCAAACAGTGCCCTCCTCCCCTGATCAATCCTCATAGTACTTTGGTGGTCATTTGGAGACATGCGAAGCGTGGAAAAAATAGGAACCCTTTAGGAGAACACCTGGGAGTTCTCCTGCTTTCAACTCTTGCACTGTGGACCCATGTCCTCTTCATGGCCTATTTAAGGCTGTTTTTTTCTCCATACTTTTTTGTTTGTTTCGTTGGTGGTGGTGGTGGTGATTTAACTGCCTAGTGTTCCTATGTTCAAGAAGGTTGATTTCTTATGAGAAAATAGATGTACTAGATAAGTTGCATTTAGTCATGAATTATTTGTACCACAGGCCATGAACTGAATGCTAATGAATTCACATATATATTAAGGAAGATGTATTTAAGCAGAAACATTCATAAAGCAAGGTTATGTATTGATTGATGGCCAAAAGTGTTCTGACCAGAGGCTCACAGACACCTAATCCTGTATTTCTCATCAGAGCAAAGGTTCATAGTTCAATAGTTAATGTTTGCTCAATAGTAGAGAATATAATTAGCTTGAACAATAAGAACTGATTCTGGTCAGGTGTTTTTAGTGGTAAACATTGTGTCTGCCTTCTTGACTCATCCCCCATGTGGACAACCAGCCCTAGAGTCTGGATGAACCAGGACTTAGCCACTTCCCATGACCCCTCACCCCCCAAACTCTTTTTCAATCCAGGGTTGTGTCCTGATTGGTCTGAGCAGATTCTTGCTTCCCTAGTCCTCTTGATCCCATGATTCGGTTCAAGAACAAGACTTACTGGAGTAAAGTTTATCTTAAACTAGATTCTCACACGAAGGTGGTCAAATCCAGGATGTTCAACTAAATTTGAACTAAAAATGATTTATTGCTGCACAAAAATTTAACTGGGTTTCATTTTACATGTGGTTAATCACAGCTATTATTATTTTTTAAAATTTTTTTAAAGTTGGTTTTTTTTTTCTTTTTTGGGTCACACCCGGCAATGCACAGGAGTTACTCCTGGTTCATGCACTCAGGAATCACTCCTGATGGTGCTCGGGGGACCATATGGGATGCTGGGAATCAAACCTGGACCAGCCATTTGCAAAGCAAATGCCCTACCTGCTGTGCTATTGCTCCAGACCCTATTATTATTATTATTATTATATTTTGGTTTTCAGGTCACACCTTAGAGCTTACTCCTGGCTCTGTGCACAAGATCACATCTGGCAATGCTTACGTGTTCATATGTGGTGCTGGAGATTGTCTTACCTGCTGCACTTTCTCTCCGGCCCAGTTGCTAATATTATTATTATTAACTGTGTTTTCTCTTCATCTGCAGAGGTGGTTCAAGGACCTCTTTAAAGAAGTGTTCTGGGGCTAGATTGATAGCACAGCGGGTAGGGCATTTGCCTTGCATGAGACCGACCCAAGTTCAATTCCCAGCATCCCATATGGTTCCCTGAACACCGCCAGGTGGTAATTCCTGAGTGCAGAGCCAGGAGTAACCCCTGTGCATTACCAGGTGTGGCCCAAAAAGAAAAAGAAAAGAAGTGTTCCTAGGCGAGAATAATTAGGGGCTCAAGACAGGATATGATTTCAGGTAAGGTCCTACAGGAAGCTTCCACAGAGGAGCTCAGAAACATAACATAGAAGTCACCAGAAGTAAGGATGCTGCACTTTTTTTTTTGTTTTGTTTTTTTACTCAACCTACATGCTCCTAGGAAGCAATTCACCATCTTTTTTCTTTTAATTTTTATTAGTGAAACACCATGAGGTACAGTTGTATGTAGATTTACAAATTTTTGTGCTTGGGTTTCAATTATACAATGATCAAGTGCCCATCCCTCCACCAGTGCCCATTTTCTACCACCACAGATCCCAGTGTCCCTCCCAACCCCCATCCCCCCATCCCACCCTGCCTCTGTGGCAGGGCATTCCCTTTTGTTCTCTCTCTCCTTTTGGGTGTTGTGGTTTGCAAAAGAGGCATTGAGTGGCAATCATGTTTGGTCTATAGTCTACTTTCAGCATGCTTCTCCCATTCTGGGAGGATCCTCCCAACACCCTTTATTTGGTGCTCCCTTCTCTATCTGAACTGCCATTTCCCCTAGCATGTGTGGCTGGCCTCCAAGCAATGGAGTAAACCTCCTGGTACTTATCTTGGCTATTCTTGGGTGTTAGTCTCCTATTTTGTTACTTTATGTTCCCCAGATGAATGCAATCTTTCTATGTCTGCCCCTCTCTTTCTGACTCATTTTTATTTATTTATTTATTTTTAATTTTTTTTTATTAGTGAAACACCATGAGGTACAGTTGTAAAGGCCCTCCCGTTGATCGTCGATTTGCTCGAGCGGGCCCAGTAACGTCTCCATTGGAGACTTTGTTGTTACTGTGTCTGGCATATCGAATACTCTCAGTAGCTTGCCAGGCTCTCCGAGAGGGGCGGAGGAATCGAACTCGGGTCGGCCATGTTGGTCGCTTGTAAGGCGAACGCCCTACCCGCTGTGCTATCGCTCCAGCGTAGATTTACAATTTTTTGTGCTTGGGTTTGATTATACAATGATCAGATACCCATCCCTCCACCAGTGCCCATTTTCCACCACCATCTTTCTGACTCATTTTGCTTAGCATGATACTTTCCATGTAGTACAACTTGTATGTAAATTTCATGACTTCATCTTTTCTAACAGCTACAAGTACTCCATTGTGTAGATGTACTAAAGTTTCTTTAACCAGTCATCTGTTTTCGGGCACTCAGGTTTTTTCCAGATTCTGGCTATTGTAAAGAGTGCTGCAATGAACAAACAAGTGCAGATGTCACTTCGACTATACTTTTTGCCTCTCTGGGATATATTCCCAGGAGTGGTATTGCTGGGTCAAATGGGAGCTCAATTTCTAATTTTTTGAGAATCGTCCATACTGTTTTCCAAAAGGGCTGAACCAGTCGGCATTCCCACCAGCAGTGAAGGAGGGTCCCTTTCTCACCACATCCGTGCCAGCACTGGTTGCTTTTCTTCTTTTGGATGTGGACCAGTTTCTGTGGTGTGAGGTGATATCTCATTGTGGTTTTAATCTGCATCTCCCTGATGATTAATGACGTGGAGCATTTTCTCGTGTGCCTTTTTGCCATTCGGATTTCTTCTTTGAGAAAGTTTCTGTTCATTTCATCGCCCCATTTTTTGATGGGGTTGGATGTTTTCTTCTTGTGGAGTTCAACCAGTACTTTATATATTCTTGATATCAGCCCTTTGTCAGAAGTGTATTGGGCGAATATCCCTTCCCATTCTGTAGACTGTCTTTGTATTTTGGTCATTGTTTCTTTTGAGGGATGCTGCACATTCTAAACTAGAAGCAAAGGACCGTCTCTGAATGCCTGCAGTGATATTATCCACTGGTGTTTGGAAAGGGCCACTTTAATAACTTTCATGACAGTACGTGGCATGGTGGGTTACACAGTTTAACACAAATTGCAGCACTGGAGTCAATGTGTTATTAAGTGACATGTCCATGATGGCTTTTTCTCATCAATTCAACATAAACCACACAGAGCACGAAGACGGAGGTCCCGTTGCCTGCTGCACCTCCAATTCTATGCAGTGGCATGGGGCACTGGTGGTCAGAGGCTCACAAACACAACACAAAGTGAAGGGTTCAGGTAGGATGTCTGGGAAGCCCTGCACATAGTTGGCAAAGAAACCTGAATGCCAAACAAGACTCTATATCCGTATGTAAGTGAGATCTGTCACATCTGGAACAGCAGGTACCTGGAATGTGAGCACGTGATCCCCCCATTCCTATCCACCCAGAACCTCCAAATGCGGTAGGAAATTGGCTGTCATTGGCTGTTAGTAGGTCACACTAGGTGAGTGAGGGCTTACACCCACTATTGCTCAGGACTTCGAGGCAAGATCAGACACAGGGAATGTGCAGGAACACTGGGCAGAAGGCAGCCAGGCCTACAAGGACCTCGGCAGCTGTGAGTGACAGAGGATTTGACTCAGAATGAAGCAGGAGCATGGCCCGACTGACGTCTTCACTGCACACATCTCACCTCCACAGTGGGTAAGAGAATGACTCTCTCATTTTGAAGTCAACCATGTCTATGACCATTTGTCACCGCTGCCCTCTGCAGTGAATGGAGCGTCCCAATCCATTACAGCCTAACAGTCTCAAGGATCTGATGGACGCTTTCCAAGTACCATTACTGGAGAAAGTGCCAAACGCAAAGGGCATGTGCCAACCCCTTCATGACAAATTCTGTGTGTCTGAAGCATTAGTCCACCCACAGAGGTGTGGGGCACTTCCTGGAAAATGTAAAGTGGGGAAGGGTCAACAGAACTCTCATTCCATCCTCTGTGAACCCCTTGTAGTCCATTGGTTCTTGGAATTTGGAAACTGCCTTTGAGAGAGATGATGTATTTAATCACGTATAGCAGGTAATAATATAGCACTCACATATACAAATATTTAATGATGCACAATGAAACCAATTTTACTGTAGGTTTTAAGATCCTATGGCATATTTCTGATAACAAAGTATCACCAAATTTCTGTAGAGGTTTCCATACTTATTTAGTCAACTGTTCCCTTTCAGAAAGTAAACCACTCACCTCCCTGCTGGGTCCTGCAAGATAGATTTCTATCGTGATGGGGTGGGGGTGAGGTTCAATGAAGAGATCCAAGAATGTGATGTGGTGAGGGCCCAGCAGTGATGAAGACCGCCAGGGCCACTCCTGGCCATATCCAGTGATATTGGAGTGGGGGGACAGTGGCGTGGGGGGCGGGGAGCTTATAGTACTAGAGATCAAATAAGGGTCATGCACCTCAACCTTTAACATTCTCCCCAGCCTCGAAAATCTACCTTTAACAGTCAGTAAGTGTCCAGCAATTGCAGCTAAGTGTCCTTCATTGTCCAGCACTCCCTGGAGGTAGTATCACCCACTCTGGGAAGGAGACTTATAAATAAAGACCCCAAGGACTTCTAATATTTGTTTGTGTACTTATTCATTCATTTTTTTACCCACTTATTCCAATCTAGGGTCCCTATTTTGCAGAAGTGGGTGGTGAGGAAGGAGGTCAGGGCCAGAACCAGTGACCCTGGGGTCCTTCCTGGGTCCTGGATTCTACCACGTTGTCACTTCCTTAACTCAGAAGCAGCATTTATTCAGAGCCTTTATTCAGCATTATTCAAAGCCACCGTGGTGGGCAGAGCCCTCTGTGAACATGGAATTTTATTTGATTTAAAATTTTAATTTAATCTTTAAACGTTGGGCTGGAGAGATAGAACAGCGGGTAGGGCATTTTGCTTGCACAAGGCCAATCCGGCTGACCCGAGTTTGGTTCCTCCGCCCCTCTTGGAGAGCCCAGCAAGCTACCGAGAGTATCTCACCCACACGGCAAAGCCTGGCAAGCTCCCCATGACGTATTCGATATGCCAAACACAGTAACAACAAGTCTCACAATGGAGACGTTACTGGGCCCACTCGAGCAAATCAATGAACAAGGGTAAAACAGTGCTACAGTGCTTTAAACGTTATTTTAGGCACCATGATTTACAATACTCTTAATGACAGGGTTTTATGCATAAAACATTCCTGCACCACACCCTCCACCAGAGTGTCCGCTTCCGTCCACCACTGTCCCACTGTCTCCACCCTGTCATGAGCAGAGCAGGGAATTTTTAACGACCTTTCAAGGTAACAGCCACAAAGCACTTCAGCAGGGAACTAAGCCCACATAGTTCTGTCCTGATGGACTGTGTACCTGTTTTCTCTGAACCATCCCAGGAGACAGGAGAATGAGACTGGCGCCGATCAATTGTTGGCTGAGCTGTTCTCTGCTGGCAATGTGTACAGGAGAGAAATCCCCAGCGTTCCATCCCAAGGACTTGCATTTCCTCCTCCTTCTGTAGGCCCCAGAATTCTGAAATATTTATATGATGCCAAGGAAACGAAACTTGTGGGGAGAAAAGGCCAAGAAAGTGGGATTGAAGATGTTAGAAAAATATACCCAAGTTATCCATCATTTGCACGAGGCAAGTTGAGGCTTTCTCTGAGCTGATTCAGGCACATAATTCTCTCTGAAGTTTACAAAACACAACGAAAATATTCTAACAATTGAGTTTCTGAAAGGGTTCCTTTTAGAGTAAAAAGGTTATGTAATGAGGACTAGAATGTTAAGATAGGCAATAAGGGTTGGGATTTCAGTTTGACTCTGTTGCCTCTTCACTATATGAACTTGGGTAGGTTAATTCTTCTCCCTGAATTGGGGTTGTCTTTGTAAAATTGGAGGATAGTTTAGTTATTAGGCTCATCTTCTTTAAGAAGAGGTGGTCTGGAGGTAACTAAGACAAGGTTCATGGGCCTGGGACTCACCTGGGGTGTAGAGGAGAGGTATTTGCATACAACTGTAGACCACTAGAGCCAACACTTCTGTAAGCACAGGACCCAAAGAACAACAATTAAACTTTGAAAACATGTCTGTGGTCTGCATTAGGGGATGTTGCTACTGGAGCTCAGAAAGGCGATGAAGTCTCCAAGCAGATAAGTGTTGGTTCTTGGGCCCTAGTCTGGGAGCAGCAATCATTATGAGCTTTGCACCAGATCCTGAGTTCATGGGAGCACAAATGTGGCCCTCAGTCTGAGCTTGGTGCAGTGCAGTTGCTTATCCCAGTCTCTGGGCTTTGCAAAAGGGATTTCAGCAACTGCGTAGCTGAGCTGGGTTCATCAAGGACCGGAACCAGAGAACAGTTGGTACAAAGTGGTTTTGGGAAACATTCCTTTTCTCTCTTTCCTCTTCCTGACTCCTCAAGGTGTGAATGGACTGTCTTTCTCTGGGGACTGGCTTTCCCCAGCAGGCACCCGTTAACCTTGGCTAAAATGCTATTCAAATCCCTCAGCATCATGCACAGAGACTAACCATTTCGGGTCTCTGGGCCCATCTGATTGGTCACATTTGCCCTGACTCCACCTTTCTTTCTTTCTTTCTTTCTTTCTTTCTTTCTTTCTTTCTTTCTTTCTTTCTTTCTTTCTTTCTTTCCTTCCTTCTTTTCTGTCTCTCTCTCTCTCTTTTGTTCTTTCTTTCTCTTTCTTTCTTCCTTTCTCCTTCCTTCCTTCCTTCCTTCCTTCCTTCCTTCCTTCCTTCCTCCCTTCTTTCTCTCTTTCTTTTATTTTGTTCTTTCTAATTGAATCATTGTGAGATAGACCCTTACGAAATTGTTCATGATTATGTTTCAGTCATATAGTGTTCCAACATCCATCCCTCTACCAGTGTACATTTCCCAGCACCAGTGTCCCAAATTTTTCTCTCCCTCCTGTCACCCCCATACCCCACACCCAGCCTGCCTCTATGGCAGTCACTTTTCTTCTTCTTCTTCTTCTTCTTCTTCTTCTTCTTCTTCTTCTTCTTCTTCTTCTTCTTCTTCTTCTTCTTCTCCTTCTCCTTCTCCTTCTCCTTCTCCTTTCTGTCTCTCTCTGTCTCTGTCTCTCTGTCTCTCCTTTTGGGCATTCTGGTTTGCAATACAGTTACTGAAAGGTTGTCATGTATAACCCTTTACCTACTTTTAACACACAGCAATTGATCCTGACTCCACTCTTAGTCAAGATTGTTTTGGCTCCAGCAAGGGGAGTAGGGGAATGGGCAGGCAGGGAGTTAGAGGGCCTCACATTCCCCACCTGCTCAGTAAGGCAGTTGGGTGAATCTTGCACAAGGACGCTCAGCAGGAATTAGTGGATTGGGACAAGTGCCAGTGTCCACTCCCACCCATGCAACACCAGGACGATGCCCCTGCTTCATGCTTTTGCTGCTTTTCTGGGGACATTAACTCTGCTAGCAAACGGTATTGCAGTCTCTAGGTGAGCAAGTTCACTCCTCCGCAGTTCTTTGCAATGACACTTCCCTCTTCATTGAAGGGTGAAGCCCTTTCCAGGTCAAAAGTGGTTCATATGCAAATCATCTTCTGCCAAATGGCAGAGTGTCCCCCTCCAAGGGCTTCCCGAAAGGACAGTTGCAGGGGGTTGAATGGCAGGTTAATTCTGATCCACAAATTAATTTTGTCTCTTTGTATATCAAGGGTGTGCAAGACTTATTTAATTTGAAATAAATGTAATTATAGAAATGAATGAGCTATCAAAATTTTAAACATATGATCCATCAATATTGGCATGATGTGAGTGGCTGGTTATTATAAATAAAATGGGTCTTTGGCAATATGGAATTCAATTTCCCCCACGGAGTGTCTCATTACATCTTGACATCTGGGTTAATGCTAAATTACAATCCTTAATTTCTAAATCGGAGTGTAATTTCTAAATAGGAGGTTAACATAAATAACCTCTCCAGCTGTGGGGTGTCTGGGGCCCCTGAGAAGAGAAACTTCAAGGCAGAACAGTCTGTGGTTATGTGAAATTATCTGTCCCTCCAAATTTTCTCCCACCAGTCAAGTGTTGGACAAGGGGCAAGGCAGGATAGAACCAGGGTGTCAGGACCTTCTGGCCATTGAATGTCTGTGTGGCTCTATCTGTTTGGCATGGCTGCCGAAGGGAGGGACGAAGGGATGATGCCACACACACAGACCAGCCCTGGTACCCCGGGGAGACACCAGCCTGTCATCCCCAGGGAGACCAGGTCCTAGAGCTCCGTGGCCACACAGAGGTGAGGACAATACTTCCATCCTGCCCACTGGTCATCATTGTAGGAGGCTTCATCCAGAGCAGAGAGAAGCCAACTCTGTGGGAAAAGAGTGTGAGAAATTAGAGAAAGCTAAAATTACTTTGACAACTCAGAAGAAAAGGACTCCTGAAAATTGGTCATGGCAAGAATCACGATGAAATCTCACCAAAATGATTATGCTGTCACGAACGTGCATCAGGAAGATACAAAGGGACATAGGAACCCTATATATACACACACATATAGACACACATATAGACACACACACACACACACACTCCAATAAAAGCAGGGAACCTGGAGGCAGGAAAAGACTGGACAAAGGTCGTTGAAGGTTATGGAGATAGGATGGAAGAGGGAGGCAAGGATGGAAGGAACTGGCATTTCTCAGTGTGGGACACCACCCCAGCAAAGCGCAAGTATTCAGGGGGAAGGTTGTTGCCTCAGGTGCAATGGGGCAGGGCACTTTCTGTTTGCTTAAAGAATGAAGGAAGATGGGGCTGGAGTAATAGCACAGCGTGTAGGGCATTTGACTTGCACGCGGCTGACCCGAGTTTGATTCCCAGCATCCCATATGGTCCCCTGAGCACCTCCAGGGGTAATTCCTGAGTGTAGAGCCAGGAGTAACCCCTGTGCATTGCCTGGTGTGACCCAAAAAGCAAAATAATAAATAAATAAATAAATCTGGGGGGAAAAAGAATGAAGGAAGATGTCCAAGGTTATGCTGAGAGATTTTCTTTCCTTTTTTTTTTTTTAAAGAGAGTTAGATGGGTTAGAGCATCAGCATTCCAGAGATCTCCAGGCTCCAGGCACTGAACAGTGTGGACCCTGGACAGTGCTGCTGGTACTGCTGGTACAGCTCATCCTTGCTGCTCTGTGGAGCCTGGCCTGGATGCTGCCACTAAGCTACCTCTGATACCTTCTCCACCCATCCTTGGACTAGAGTCCACTAACACCTCATTTCAATCCAGTCCCAGCTGTAAACTTTATTTGATGAACATGAGCTTTTGTGGAGTGGCCAGTACCTAAATTGGGGAAACATCTCATACAAGTAAGAATCTCAGTGGTGACAATTTTTTCATGTCAGAGTGCAAAAACACTTGCTGTCATTTATATCATCTCTTCTTCTCCAGACAGAAGCTACCAAAAAGTTATAATCAAAGATTTCTTCATCTTATTGATAAGGTCACTTAGAAGCCAAAATGCCTGTTAATGTCAACTCTGGTGTGGGAGATCAAATCTATTGCTACAAGATAATTTGTCTGATTGCCAAGGTTGAGGGTCAAGGAAATGGAAACAAGATAGTTATAGTTAACATGGTTGATGTTGTAAAGGTGCCTAATCAGCCTCCAACATTTCCCACCAAATATTTTACCTGGGAGATGGGAACACAGACCAGATTGATGTTAAGAATGGTCATTCCGTTGTCAATAGATTTCATGAGGTGAATATGTTGAATGAATTTATTTTAAGAATGTGTTCTCGATCTTGAGTGTGAGAATCCTTAAATAGATCAGCAAGTCAAAGAAACAAACAATTCATATTTCTGGTAAAGCCTGTGGCTATTGAGGCATTCTTGCAGCATAAACTCTGCATGCTTGTTTTCAAAAAACCATCTGAGAATAGTGACAATTGGCATAGGAAGGAAATAAAGAAAAGGAAAAGGGAAAGGCTAAAGACTAAGAAAATTTTTCTAAGTCCTGCAGTGAGACACCTTTGCTGCCATCACTTAAATGCTATGGAAGAAGAGGAGGAGAAGGATTGGGGGGAGGGGAATACTACCAAGGACGCATAAACATGCAGAACGGATGAAATCTGTGATCATGCAAAAGTTCTGACAGTGATGATCTGAAAAGGACTGTTGAAAAAGTGGGTCAATATCCTGTTGGATTTTGTTAAGAAAACGAAGAAGAAAATATTATTGACTTCACTGACAAATACCCATTGTTGAGGAGAAAGACTGGATGTAAAATCTCGGACCTTTTGGCTTGACTGGCATTCTTAATGAAAAGATCAAAGGACAAGTAAAAAAATACAGGCACTGTTTCTTACAATTTTGCCATAGGAACAAAAATGCTCAACAGTATCTTCATGGGTTGAAGTATGTGAGAGTGATGCATCAAGCTAACCTCCACATGATGCCACTTATCTTTTTTTAAATTTTATAAAGTTGTTCACAATATTTGATTACATTTAATATTCAAACACCAATCCCACCATCATTACACCTTTTCACCACCATATTTTGGATGTTTCTACCCCAAACCCCAAACCCTGCCCCCAGAGCAGAACCGAAAAAATTCATTTTATATTACTTGTTATGAATAATTCACTAAAAATGATCCAAGAAAGGTTTCTTAGAGGAAGATATGTGAAGATCGTTGTATTTCACTCAGGAGCCCTTAAGCCCTTCTATAAGAGATTAGTAACTTGTTGCTAAAGATTCGGCCTTGTGTGCTTTTATACATATATATCTGTATAAATATATATCTTTATAAATATATTTCCCCTAAGATTGGTTGCCTTCTACTTTAAATACCACCAAATGTGGTGTGCTACACTTGGTATATTAGTGGTGTTAAGTATGAGATGTATGAATCCAGGAATATATTCACTCATGGGTGAGGCTGGTTCAAGCTTGTGGAGAGCAACCATGAGCATGGTGATGCCACTTATCTTGTAGGAGATGCATGATGCTGATATTTTGGAAGATGATATCATCGTCAGCATGTCTAAAAAAGGTCTCAAAAATATGTCTCGAAAGACCTTGCCAAAGAGATTTGAATCAAGGCACAATCATTAATAAAATGGTTGGAAGAAGTGGAAGACGTAACATCTGGTGATGAGGAAGAATGGTGGCGATAAGAATACTGAGGTAACATTCTTATCTGTGTACCAAAAGTCGAAGCTGTGAAGTCTGACAAGGAGGATGAAAACATTGATACTGATGTCATTTAAAGGGGTTGGTGTAGCCCAGCTTAATAGTATAATGATGAATATTGTTGTGCATCATTAGCCAGATGTGCAACATGTATGTTAACTTAACATCATAAATAATTTTTTAAAAAGTAACAACATCATGATACATTTTCTCTAAAACGGTGTTGCTGTGAGTAGTTTGTATTCAATCCAGTGAGATCTAAAGACTCCATATACATCGGTGAGAAGATGTTGTTTGCTTATTTATAACTTGTTTCTTTTGGAAAAATTAGTGGTTTGCAGAATTGGATCACATTTATACAGTCACAAAAATAAAGATTTGATTTTGGTCATCAAAAGAAAAAAGAGCAGTCAGTAGGCCAAATGAATTTGGGAATCTCTAGAGAGAACAAACAAACACTCATGACATGGTACTCACCAGAGATTAAGGAGCATAAGGCATGCGGCACCTGGAGCTAATGGCATAAAGGGGTAACATAGAAAAGGTCTCTCAGATGCTAAAAGAAATATAGAGGCAAATGCAAAAAAATGAACATGCTACATATTGAGGGCAGATAACAGATGCAATTGCATTATGAACTAGAACAGCAGGGAAGAGCTTCTGGGAGTCCCTTCCCTATCTAAGACCTTCCCTGCCCACTGCTTTCTCCACCCCTCATTTTGTTTATGATGATCTAGATCTCTGAAGTCTGCAGCTCTTGTTTATTGATTTCACTTGTCTGTTTCTCTTCCTAATCTGTAAAAATCCCAGAAATTTTATCTACTTCACTTCTGTATTCCCAGTGACTGTAACACAGGTCCTCGGGTCATTTTTTAAAAGCTTAAGTGTATAAGTAGCAGTCAAATGTTTCTCCCCATGTGTTTGATTGCTACTTATGCACTGTATGTGGATTTAAAAGGATCATTCAAAAGAAAAAAAATAATATTTCTACTCATACATTACAAAAAACTTTTGGAATTACATTATGCAAAAACAAATGAATAAACCCTTAAGTCACTGAGCAGAAAAATGAAAGCGTTCTTCTCCAGGAACAAGAATCAGGCAAGCCTCAGAGCTCCCTTCTGTTGCTCCAGGGGCCAGAGGATAATGAAGCCAGTCATGAGTGAGTGATTTTGAAGGTTGCCAGAGTGAGACTTTCTATACAGATCACCTGGCTGGGCTGAAGATAACAGAAAGATGGCTTCTAATAAATATGCAAGGGAAAGACTGCCACTGCATGTCCTCTGGAGATCATCAGGGAGATTATTAGTCAACTAGTCCACTCCAAAGCAACAAATCAAAGAACTCAAGAAGGAAAAAGTCGTTTTATCTATCAAACTGCAGAAGGCTGGTCAGCTCGGCCAAGACCCACTCTCTGCCCAGGAATACCTCTGTGGCTTCATGAAAGAGACAGGGGCATGCTATGGTCCCCCAACAAAACCCCCCAAAAAGAACAAGAAATAAAAGCTGAGGCAGAGCTGGTGCCTCCATCACTCTAGATCCTCAGTGAAATATGTGTAAATGAATGAAAACTTATTTATTTATTTATTTTAAAATTTTTATTAGTGAAACAACATGAGGTACAGTCGTAGATTTACAATTTTTTGTGCTTGGGTTTCAATTATACAATGATCAAACACCCATCCCTCCACCACTGCCCATTTTCCACCACTATGGGTCCCAGTATCCCTCCCATCCACCATCCCACCCTGCCTCTGTGGCAGGGCATTCCCTTTTGTTCTCTCTCTCCTTTTGGGTGTTATGGTTTGCAAGAGAGGCATTGAGTGGCAATCATGTTTGGTCTATTATTAGACCAAACATGAAAACTTTTTAAAAAAATTTTTATTAGTGAGACATCATGAGGTACAGTTGTAGACTTACAAATTACTGTGCTTGGGTTTCAGTTATACAGTGATCAAATACCCATCCCTCCACCAGTGCCCATTTCCCACCACCACGGATCCCAGTATCCCTCCCACCCCCCATCTCCAACACCCCACCCTGCCTCTGTGGCAGGGCATTCCCTTTTGTTCTCTCTCTTTCTCTTATTGGGTGTTGTGATTTGCAAAAGAGGCAATGGGCGACAATCATGTTCAGTCCATAGTCTACTTTCAGCATGCTTCTCCCATCCTGGGAGGATCCTCCCAACACCATTTATTTGGTGCTCCCTTCTCTATCTGAGCTCCCTTTTCCCCTAGCATGTGTGGCTGGCCTCCAAGCCATGGAGTAAAATTCCTGGTACTAATCTCGGCCGTTCTTGGGTGTTAGTCTCCTATTTTGTTACTTTATGTTCCCCAGATGAATGCAGTCTTTCTAAAAACATGAAAACTTATCTAAAGGAGGTGGGGAAGCTGAGAGAGCTCTCACGCGTGAGCCATCCACACATGCTAGCGTTCAACCGGAAGGTGCTTCATCTTCCACCTGAAGTGCTGCTCCTCCACCGCCCTTCCTAGCCCCAAGATGCCACACTCTCTCATTGTCTTTTGTTGTTCTTTCTGAATTATGCTCATTTTGCTGGGGGACATAATCAGCTGCCTATTTGTTTGAGGTCAAACAAACTATAAGGCATGCAATTTAGTTATGAGGATGAGAATAATCATCCTGGAGGAGAGAATGACTCTATGACTCATTGTAAAATAACCCCCTGAAAACTCCCTTCCTGGGTGCAGGGTTTAAGAGCAGCCTGCAGAACCAGGCCTCTTAGCCTGAATGGAGGGACGGAGTTCTGGTCCCCTCTGTGCTTGGGGCTGAGGAAGGGAGCAGTCAGCTTGTAGGCAGCCCCTTCCCCCATAAACCCTCCTCTGAGTAGGGTCCTTTCCGCCCTCCCCCTCCCCAGCTGGAATCTCAAAACTAGCCCTGCAGGGTGGGCCTTGAATCAGCCCTAGAGCCCCCCTCCCACCCACCGAGCCTTCCCACCCCATGGCAACACTGAGTTGAAGGTTTGTGCTCATTCCTTGGGAGGTTTAATCTGTTTTATTGAATTTTCAGATACTGAAATCAATATCCATAATCATGCCCAGCAGAAGTAAAATCCCACTGCAGGTATTTTACCAGAGTTGATATTTATGCCTCCGGGGTTTCCCTTGACGGCTTCAACGAGCTTATTAAGTCTTAGCAGAAGGCAGTATATCTCCCGCAGTCAGCCAGCGAGGCCAGGGCATCACCAGCTGCCTCTGTCTTCCGGGGACCCTGTCAGGACTGTGATCTGGGCTTGGGTCACAGAAGCCTCTTCCAGTAGACCTTCATATCAGTACTTGGGCTTCCCTCTTCACAGTGAACCACCACAGGTAGCTTCCAGGAAGGTGGTCATGCATTTGATTATTTGAGGACTTTCTGTTTGTCTATTTTGGGGCCACACCTGGTGGAACTCAGGGCTTACTCCTGGTTCTGTGCTCAGGGATCACTCCTGACGGCCTTTGGGGAACTCTGTGCAGTGCTAGTGACAGAATCGGGGTCATCTTTGAAGAGGCACAGCATGCAAGGCTAGTGCCTTCCCTCCCCCCCTTCTCCTCTCCTCCCCTCCCCTCCCCTCTCCTCTCCTCCTTTCCTCTTCCCTTCCCTTCCCTTCCCTTCCCTTCCCTTCCCTTCCCTTCCCTTCCCTTCCCTTCCCTTCCCTTCCCTTCCTCCCCTCCCCTTCCCCTCCTTTCTCGTTTTGGGGCCACACATGGTGGTGTTCAGGGATTACTTCTGGCTCTGTGCTCACAGATAACTCTGGGACCATATGGGGTGCTGGGAATTAAACCCTGGTTGGCCCCATTCAAGGCGATAGTCAAAGCTGCTCTACTCCCTCTCCAGCCCCTTGCATCATCCTTTATGCTCTCCCACTCCCCTAGTTTCCCCTCTGTTTGGTGTTGCAAGGACTGGGGCTCCCACACAGTCTGGCTTGTGCTGCTCACACAGTTTAGTTTCAGGCCTCTCTGGGGGTTGAACTCATGGTGGTGCTCACACCCTGGGCCACAGTGCTTGCCGGGTCACCATCCTCTAGCTGCAGTGCTCTCACACCTCCTGGTTGTAGTGCTCTCAGGGGCTGCTGTGAGGCTCACATCCGGGCTCGCCAGTGTCACACTCTTGGCTGCTGTGCTGGCACTGCATTGCTGCCCAGGCTCTCTGGAGGCGCGGGAGGTGCACCTTCTGTCATGTGCTCAACACACCTGGCTGTAGTGTGGCAATCACACATGGCATCACAGATGGCAGAGCTACTGGACACAAAGAGCAGGGCTACCAGGATCAGGATCACACTCAGTGCATGAGACCCTACTCACAGCCACCAAGCCATTCTCTCCCCCTCCCCATAATCTCTTAAGAAGCTCCTTAGAGCAACTCAGTACTGGGCAAGCAAGGACCCTCGTGGAACCCAGGAGCCTCACAGCACCCACATTACAATACCAGTCAAGTGGATTGCAGGAAATGGGGATGTTTGAACTGGGTCTTAAATAAACAGGGAAGAGGTCTAGAGAGATGGTACCAGGGTTAAGATGCTTACCTTGTACACATCTGACCCTGACTTGGCCCTCCTGCACTGCATGTGATTCCCTGAGTCCCACCAAGAGTGATCCCTGAGCACAGAGCCAGGAGTAAGCCCTGAGCCTGTTAGGTGTGGCTCTAAAAGCCAAACCTAATGAAACTACCAGGAAAGGGACTTCATGAGGTTGAGAACTCAGGGTTCTGAGAATGACTTGGAGTTTCTAGGCTAGGAAGGGATTCTTCTTCATTTCCTCTTTTGTGAGTGGCCCTCGTGGTCCCTGAGCACTGTCAGGCCTGAGCACTGAATTGCCAGGTCCACACTACCAGGCAGAGCACCACTAGGGATGGCCCCTGTGAAGACAAATCACAACCAAACCAGTGTGTGGCATTATACCCCTTGGTGGTAGATGCTCAGACATGAAGTAAGGCCTCCTCAGGACCAAGATAGGAAGATGGAGGGATCCACTCTCTGGGCCCAAGTGGTTGGGGGGTGGTCTATGGAAAACATCACGATCACGATCATCCTGTTGTTCGCTGATTGCCTCAAGCAGGCACCAGTAACGTCTCCTTCTTCCTAGCCCTGAGATTTTAAAAGAGCCATATCCAGTGCTCTTTCAGGGACAGGAGAATGAGACCTATCATTGTTACTGGTATTTGGCATATTGAGTACGACACGGGAAGTTTGCCAGATTCTGCCATGTGGGCAGGATACTTTTGGTAGCCTGCTGGGTTCTCCAAAGAAAAAAATGAGATAAGATGTTGTGCGGCCGCATTTGCGGCCGTGCACTTCTGGGAGCTGGGTTTTATAGTCTCTGCGTCTTGGCCATTGATGGGACCAACCTGGTGCTGGCAGCAGCTGGTGGGTGTGAAGCCTACCTACTGGAAGATGGGGGATCTGGGTGGAGAAGGCCCAGTCTCAATCCGAGCAGGCTTGGAGATCTCAGCTCTGGGACCCGCATACCTGGGTTCCTCTGCCAATTCCTTCATGCATGAGGCTTGTCTGGACATGTGAAGAGTGGTCTCAGTGTGGCTGTGGCTGGTTCTGGAGGTCTTCAGCTGCTGGAGCTCTGCTCGGGGGGTGGGGGGGAGGGAAACTCAACCTGCCTCCCTCCAAGGGGCCCTGGTGAGGACAGCTAGGTGCGGGGGCAGGAGACTCTCCTAGTCTCTATATGGAAAATATAGAAATAATAATTGGACAATCTTCAAGTGGTTCTGCTTTTTTTGGCCACTCTAGACCAGCAATTTAATATCAGATCAGAGGTAAACTTTTCCTTTTCAAAAATAGTTTTAAGCACTGCTGTATAGGAGTTTAATAGGATTCTAGTGAGCACACACTTGTTACTTATCCTTTCGTAAACATTGGCTCATACGTAGAAGTTGATTTGCGAACGCCCCATTAGGCAAGCAGCCCCTGGCACACACAGAGTCAGCCTCATGCGTTGGAGGAGTAAGTCAACATGGTTTGGAATCATTCGAGTGCAGCCTGTGTTTCCAGCTGCTGATGGAATAAACTGCTCAGGCGAGTGCTTGTAAAGGCAGACTCTCAGGATTGAAGGTGCTAATTAGGAATCAGACTTGGAAACGGGGGAGCAGTGCACACTGGGAGTGGAATGTTTTCATTCAGCCAAGTGCAGGTTTCAGTTCATACGTAAAATATTTGGCAGATACAGCCGAAGAGAAGGGCCACATGGAGGGCGGTTTCCACAGCTCCTGGAGAAAAAAAAAAGGTTCCAAAAAGAGCCGAGATCATCGGGAAGTCCTAGATGGGGTAGGTACCGCATCCCGCCTCCCCCAGATGGAACCCCGGTGACCAGAAACCTCTACAAGCACAGCTCGAGTATGCGGGAACTAGGACTTTTCCTCAAAACCGCGCGGCTGCTTATGCGGCCGCACGACATCTCTCTATATACAAAGTGATCAATGGGAAGTAAACCACCCAACATTTCTCCCTGAAAATCAGAGTTAAGTTTGGAGCACAGCCACAGCCCCAGAAACACAAGGACTTAATGCAGAACCCAGCAGCTTGGAGCAGAAAAGTGAAAGGACTATGCGTTAATCCAGGCCATCATGTCTGCCCGGAGGGGAAAGGGTGTTGCTCCCTTCCGCCCTCCTCCCTCTGGAAAGAAAGATGGCGGCCACATGGGAGCCTTGTGGACAGCAGGTATGAGCCTGGGGTGTGGGGGCGACTAAAACCTCATGGGAAGGGGGGTGTTCCGGTCCGTCCTTCACGCCCTACCGAGGTCACCAGTTGCCCCCCCGCGAGCGGCTCTCCAGCACGGCCACAGCCCCAGAAGCACAAGGACTTAATGCAGAACCCGGCAGCTTGGAGCAGAAAAGTGAATGGACTATGCGTTAATCCAGGCCATCAGGTCTGTCCAGAGGGGAAAGTGTGTTGCCCCAGTCGCCTTCTCCTCTCTGGAAAGAAAGGTGGCGGCCGCATGGGAGCCTTGTGGACAGCAGGTATGAGCCGGGGGACTGGGGGCGGCTAAAACCTCATGGGAAGGGGGGCGTTTCGGTCCGCCCTTCACGCCCTACCGAGGCCACCAGTTGCCCCCCACTAGCGGCTCTCCAGCACGGCCACGTCTCCAGAGCACAGAAACCAATTTCTTAACTATCTGACTTTCAGTAGAAATACTTCCAGGGTCAATAAGTAAAATAGCAGAAATCCAAAACCAACATTTAATTCTTGAACCCAGCTGTATAAAGCAAATCACTTCACAATGCTTTTTCAGCATGTCTGATTTGGGGGGGGGGGTAAACTCTAAATAATAGTGGCGAATCTTTTATTGAAACAATAAATCAAAGCAGATAGAGTGTTAACTAGAATTCATCTGCCTCACAGGGACTGGGAGGGGCGGGGGGTGGGGTTTTATTGGGGCTCTTCATGGTAAAAAATAAGTATTGGTAAAGGGAAATGTGTTTGATATTTGCATGACTGAGACCTAAACCTGAAAGCTTTGTAACCTTTCCCACAGTGATTCAATAAATAAATAAATTAAAAAAATATTTGGCAGAATTTGAATTGCATCTTTAAAATCTAAATGTGTATTTTTTCAACATTTCTTGGTTATTTTAGAACAAAATAATAAATCAAGAAAATAAAACATTACATCACCGCATGACTCAGTAATTGCGTAAACTGTACCCTTTGCAGATGGTTCTGTTTTATTAAATCACTTACCAGTTACAAGACATAAATTGCGTTTTATTTACATAATATTTTATTTATACAGTGTCATTTACACAAAATATTTTTACGCCAGCCCCAGTCTGCTTTTTTTGGGGTGGGGTGTTGGGCCCAAACTCAGCAATATCAGGACTTACTTCTGACTCTGAGTTCAGGAATCATTTCTGGTGGGACTCGGGGAACCATACGGAATGCTGGGGATCAAACTCTAGTTTGCGGAACGCAAGGGGAGCATCTTACAAGTGTCTCTTGTCCTCCATTCTAAAACCAAAGCAGCAACGTTCAACCTACTAGGTAGACATCAAAAGCATTGAAGACACAATTCAGATTTTCCCTTTGATTCTATAATATTTGAGTTTTTTTCTTTAAAATATTTTCTTAATTTTATTTTCCTGAAGGGATATGTGAATGTGTATTTGTGTGAAGTTCGGAAGAACAATTTTCTGATCAGTTTTCCTTTTGGGGTAGCTAATCTCTCCTGTTACCCTTTGGTTGTTTGTACAGAGGAGGGTTAAACTGTATCAGCTGTGCCTGCACATCATCTAGAGCCAGAACGACATGACTGGCACTTTTGCTTGGCTCGCTGTGTGGCCTCGGGCAAACCAAGGGGCTTTCCGTGCCTCAGTGACCCTGCCTGGAAACGGAGACTAGCCCCCTAAGAATGGGCAGTGAGCATTCAATTCCAAGCTGGTTGGCGTGTGAGATGAACAGGAACATAGGCTAGTAGGGATGTGGAGATGTAAGACAGGCCTCATTTCTTCACCCTCTGCCCAGGTGACTGGGTAAATATTGGTCCCTTCTGGTCCTCAGTTTTCTCAGCTGTAAGAGATGGTAATATCACACTCTGAAGTCTGTGGCCAGGCTTAAATGGAATAACACACTGAGAGGTTGGGCCCAGGGCCCATGGCAGGTGCGCTGTCGAGAGAAGTTTGTTCCTATGAAAACACACCATCTGGCAAGAGAAGTCACTTTTGAGGTAGTTAGGAGCCTCTGGGGAAGATGAGGAATACCTGAAAGGGGGTGCCTAGGAAGCACAAAAGGAATAGAGCAATTAGTTTTTTTAAAACATTTAATGAACTTTTTGGTGTCTAACCTTTTTTTGTCATCTATTTTTTTGGGGGGGGGTATTTTTTGATACTAGTGTAACCACCCAGATCTCATTTGGTCATCATTTGCCTGGGATAATTTTTGTACCCTTCCATTTTCCACTCAATTGTATTTTTGTATCTAAAGTGAGTTTCTTGTACTCAGCACATAGCTGAATCCTATTTTTATCCACTTTTCCCATTTGTACTTTTTCATTGGAGTGTTTGATCCATTTCTATTTTGTTGTTGTTGTTGTTGTTGTTGTTGTGTTGTTGTTGTTTTTGGGTCACACCCAGTGATGCTTTGGAGATATTCCTGACTCTACACTCAGGAATTACTCTTGGCAGTGCATGCAGGAACATATGAAATGCCAGGGATAGAACCTAGGCTGCCGACATGCAAGGTAAGCACACTACCCACTGTATTATGGCTCCAGCCCCATCCATTTGTATTTTAAGTGGTTATTAACCATATTCAAAATTGAAAGTAGTGAAACAGTGCTAACTTAACTGAAACATATTTAGCGAGTGTAGGCATTATTTGAAGTAACCACCTCTAAGGGAGGACTTACTCCTGCCCCTTTGCCCTTTGTTTTCCATGTATCTTATAGCCTTTTTTTGGTTCCTCAATTCTTCCATTACTATCTTCTTTAGTTATTTATTGATTTTCTCTCCTAATATATGGTTTCAGCAGATTAGGAATTCATTCTAATTAATACCAACTTAGTTTCAATAGTATATACATACTGTGATCCTTTATAACTCTAATTTATATTTATACATTGCATACATGTTAACACAGATTTATAATTGTTTCATGCATTTATCTTTTGGAGTGGGGAGATTTGGGCCATACCCAGTGATACTCAGTGATACTCTGTGTCGACTCCTGGATCTGTGCTCAGGAGTGAGCATTGGTGGTGATTGGGGGACCATTATGTGGCACTAAGCATCAAACCAGGGTCCACTGCTTTGGAAGGAATTGTACTATCTCTCCCAATCTTTATGCATTTGCTTTTTAAATAGAAGTTAAAACTCACAATTGCAGCATGCATGATTTATATATTTATATACTATAATTGTGCCTAAGACAAATACACATATACATGGAAACACTATATGGAGAGCTTCTCAGGTTTGTAGATTCATGCCTTTTATAAGGTTTGGGAGGCCTGGGGACATTACCTATTCAAATACTCTTTCTTCTTAACTCTTTTTCCTGTCCTTTGGAGAAACGTTTGAATACATGTGTTAGTAAGGCCATGCAAGCCTTTTAATCTCTGTTCATTTCTGTTTATCATTTTTCCTCTCTACACCTCAAAATGGGTCATTTTAATCTCCCAAATAACCTATCTTTAAATTCACTTATTCTTTTTTTTTATTTCTGAATTTGAACCCCTCTTATGAATCTTTCATTTTAACTATTGCAATTTATGGTTCCTGAATTCCTATTAGCTCTAGTTATTATTTACATATCTTTATTTTTTTCTTTAGTGAGCTCTTATTAATATTTTCTTTCTTTCTGTATTCATGTTTTACTTTAGCTCTTTGAACATATTTAAGATAATTGATTAAAAAATTTTGCCCATGGGGGTATGGTGCCGCCAGCAGGTCAATCTGTACCTGTGAGACGAGTGCATCAGCAGCCTGATGGTGCCTTCAGACTTCCAGATACCCCAAAATTACTGCTGTGCCTTTGGCCAGACCCCAAAAACTTGGGACAAAGTTTACCAAGAAAGCAAACGGCCAAAAGTTAGGTATGTGGGAAACACACCCACAAACCACCTCCGGCTCAGCTATATAATTGGAGGCATGGCCTCTCTGGTTCCTGATTGAACTGCTTAATGGCTATGATCCCAAAGACTCAGAAACAAATCACGAAAGCCAGCGGCTTTTGGCAGAAATGCGTCCAGTCCCTGCAGTAGGTTACCGGTGCTGGGCCAACCCAGGTGGGGATAGGTCTCATGCCTTGGCCTGTTCCCCCTGGCAGCGCAGTGGCCGCCATTCTTCAGGGGTCAGTCAGGTTTGGGCCCCCAGTGACGAGACACGCAGGGCCTCACGGGAAGGGGGTGGAGCCGGGCCTGTCCTCCCCACCCCAACAAGACCCCAAGTCATCACCCACGAACATCACCCACCCTCTCTGGCTCCTGATCAGGTTGCTTAACGGCCTTGATCCCAGAGACTCAGAAACAAATCTCGAAACCCAGTGGCTTTTGGCAGAAATGCGTCCGAACCACACAGTAGATTACTGTCGCCAGGCCACTTTAAGGGGGAAAGGGTGCTGTCCCTTCGCCTGCGTCCCCCTGGCGGCTCTGTGGCCGTCATCCTCCAGAGGTCATTGGACAGTCAGGTCTGGGCCTGCAGTGATGAAACTTATTGGACCTCACAGGATGGGGGTGGAGCCAGTCCTGGTCTCCCTGTCCCAACGAGACCCCAAGTCATCGCACACGAACGGCCTCTCTGGCTCCTGATCAAGCTGCTCAACGGCCATGATCCCAGAGACTCAGGAGCAAATCTTGAAACCCAGTGGATTTTGGCAGAAATCCCTCCAGATTTAAGTGTTAAAATTTCGGAATTTCAAAATTACATGGCCCTACTGCAGCCACGCAACATCATATGTTGTTCATAATCAGCAATAGAACACAAATTGTCTACTGTTGCCTTTTCAGCAGATGTGAGTATTGGGGTAAAATCTCAAATAATAATGGTGGGTCTGTTGTCAAAATATTGAATGTGATCAAAGTGGAAGAGTATTGTGGAAATCATCTGCCCCACAGGTAGGGGGAGGGTGTGGGATGGGGGTATACTGGGGTTTTTGGTGGTGGAGAATGGGCACTGGTGAAGGTACGGGTGTTTCATTGTATGACCGAGACTTAGACCTGAAAGCTTTGTAACTGCTCTCACGGTGATTCAATCAATAAAATGATAAAAAATGAAAAAAAAAAAAGTAAGGTGGAGTTCATGCACAATTCAATCAGCTAATCAGTGGCTGAATAAATAGCAGTACTCCTACATAAAAAAAATTGTTTTTTTGCCCAGTAAGTTCAATACCTGGGCTTTTGATGGACAGTTTCAAGTCCTTTCATTTGGAGTTTTTAAGTACTTCTTGTGATTTTGTTGTCGTTGTTGGAAACTGGACATTTGTTGGCAGCTCTGACAGATTCTTCCTTCCTCCTGAGGACTTCTTGCTGTTGACGCCATTGTTATATGCTTATTATGTGACTTTTCTAAGTTATTTTTATAGTGCCTATTCTTTGTCTTGTGTGACCACTAAAGTTTGGTTTCTATTAACTTCGTGGTCAAGTAATGTTTTGATAGATTTTTTTTTTAATGTCTGCGATTTAAAAAAATGGAGAAAAATAGCTGTTCTCCCAGTCTTGGAAGATTGGCTGTGAGCTGGGAGTTCTTGCTCAACACTTAGCAAAACCGTTTACCAATCTGTCTTAGATGCCACTTTCTGCCTATGTGGAGCCTAAAGGGGGATTGGAAGTGAAAAATTTAGGGCACGCCCCATTCATTCATGTGATCTTCTTGGGACTCTGCAATATGTGGGAGCTTTTAAGTCATGATTTCTCATAGTTCTCCTTTATCAACCACTTCCTTCCTAGGATTTGTGGTCTGACTATTGTTTATCCCAGCTGTTGTCCCTTGCCCCATGTTTCCGTTTAATACTTACTCTTATACATGTTTTTGGCAAACATAACCCAGGAAGCCACCTCAGCCCTATAAAGACTCTTGGAGTTGGGCAGAACAAAGACAAACTCCTGACCCAACTTGAAGACAGATAGGGGCAGAAATTCAGCCTTACTCTGTCCTTAAAAAATTTTTTTTTAAAAATTCAGGCCTTCAACAGATTGTAGGCCTGAATTAAAAGTTGTAGGCCATCATCTGGAAAAAATAATGTACTTGACCCATTTGTCGAGTTTTTATCTCATCCAGAGGCACCACCAAAGACATTTCAGAATATTTCTTGTTTTCCTCTACTGGTAATGAGTTGTGCCATTTACTGAGATCAGAAGGACTAGAGGAGAAGAAAGTTTGAGGATCAAGAAGTAAATTGGAGGTTCCTGTGAGAACAGGGAATGTCAAACAGAGTGTTGAATAGCAGTCTACAGTTGTGTTGAAGAGATAATACAGCAGGTAAGGTGCTTGCCCTGCATGTAGCTGCCTCTGATTCAATCCCTGCACATACGGTCCCCTGAGCACTTCCAGGAGTGATCCTGACTCACTGAGTTGGGAGTAGGCCCTAAATACTGATGGATATGAGACCAATCCCCCACCCCCAAATACTAAGGGATAGCAGGATTTCTGTCCCTTGCTTTATTTTTATTTATTTATTTATTTTGGGTTGATTCTGGGCCACATGCTCAGGGGTTACTCTTGGCTCTTCACTCAGAGATCACTCCTGGCAGTATCCAGAGATGCCGGGGATTGAACCCTGTCAGCAGTGCACAAGGCAAATGCTCTACCTGCTGTACTATTTCTCCAGCCCCTCTGTCACTTGCCTTAAACCCGACTACCTCAGTAATGAGTCAGCAAAACAAAGTCTAGAATTAATGGATGAGGTATGTATCTATGAGTTGATGACACATAGGTGATATTTAAAGCATTGAAAGGGTATAAATGAATCTCTTGACTAAAACTGGGGGTTGAATACTGAGCCTGGGAACCTCCACCACTAAAAGCCCAGTAGGATGAGGATAGCAGCAAGAGAAATGGTCCTTCCTTCCTTCCTTCCTTCCTTCCTTCCTTCCTTCCTTCCTTCCTTCCTTCCTTCCCACTATTAAGAATGTGATTCCCTGAGAGCACTGCTACTGAGACAGGATTGCAACGAAATGTGCGCCTAGTAGGACGTGTCAGAACAAAGTTTATAGTATTTAACTCTCCCTCCCTCCCTCCCTCTCTCCCTCCCTCCCTCCCTCCCTCCCTCCCTTCCTTCCTTCCTTCCTTCCTTCTTTCCTTCCTTCCTTCCTTCCTCATACCTGACTGTGCTCAGAGTTTACTCCTGTTTCTGCACTCAGGAGTCACATCTGGAAGGGCTCTGTGGATGGAACCTGGGTCAGCCATGTGCAAGGCAAGTGCCATACTCACTGTACAATTTCATCAGCCTTCTTTTTTGGGTCTTATTTATAAAGACCTCTCCCAGCAGTACTAGGGCCTGGCATACTCGGGGACCACCAGAGCCATACCCAGTGATACTGGGGTGGAAAACAGTGGTCTTAGGCATCAAACAACTAAGGACTTTATACATGCTAGTCTTGTGCTTGCCATTTGAGCCATATCCCTGGCTCTACCCCTGATTTTAAACGCTGTCTGAGATGGCAGTCAATCAGTTGCAAATCAATGTAATCAGATAGCCATGAATCAGGATTCACTGCTTTGGTCCATTGGTCAGAGTCTGATCTTATTTGCTGCCTCCTGGATCAGGTTCTATGCACACCAAGACAGAGCGCCTGCCTGAAAGTGTCCCACTGTCCAATAGTCAACTGGTGCTTCTCACTGTCTCATGGTGGACTGGTGGTCTCGCTCTTCAGTGGAAAACTGGTGCTTCTCGCTAAGAGTGAACTGATGCCTCTCACTGTTCATTGGTGACTGGTGCTTGGCAGGCCACATAGTGCCTCTCTGGGGGATTCAAGCATTCATTTGATGCCTATTAATTGATCCCCTGCTGCAGTGTCAGGTTCCATGAAAAGAACCAAGAATGCAAAACGCAGATGAGACAGGTCTCTATTCCAAGGAGCTAATAGTCTAGTGAAAAGATGGGCCTAAGGCAGCTGCTTCAGCAGAATCTGGCCAATTCTCTAATGGGACACTTGACCGTGCCCTGCTAAAAGTCAGACCCATCTAGGGAGAGAGGAATCCAGGTTGCTTTGGCAGAAACTGACCCCCCTCTGATCACTTACCTCATTCCCCTAAACCTGTTGGCACTGTGTGATGCAAAGACCTTATTTTCATTTTTATAGCCCACATGTTTAACAGAGCTGTTTCTGTTTTCCAATACTTGGTAAGTCAGGTGGACAAAGTTGAGCACGCGTGCGCGCGCGCGCGCACACACACACACACAGACACACACACACAGAGTTTTCTGGTTTCCAAATTTCTTAAGTGTTAGGTCATTTTCCTCCCTGGCCAAATGGCTGTCTGCCGAGCCCATAAATTGTCTTGCCCTTAATATAAAACACAGCCCTTATTGACAGCAGGGCGCTCACAGCCCTGGCGCTGCCAGCTCATAAAGCCGGCCGGGTGTCGCGCCCACTGAGCGTGGGCAGTAAAGGCCCCCGGGGAGTCACTGCGTGCGGCAGCCGCTCTGCAGGACCGTGCAGCGGTCTAATGGCCCCCCTGCCCACACCTTGTAAAGCCTTATAGTCGGGAGCAATGCCTCCCTCGTCCGGAGGCCATTATTTTCAGAGAGAAGGCCCTGCCTGAAAGAACCACAGTCCCCGGGTCTCTGTTCGCAATCCCAGACACCCCAGTAAGTGGAAAAGTGACCCCTGAGGTTCCCTGGAGTCGTCACAGTGGGGGATGGGGGTTGCTGCTCCTGCCTCCACTTTCTACAGCCCCAGTCCTGTCCACATGGGGCGGGGGTGGGGGAAGGGGACCAGGCTAAGCCCTCCCCGACTGTCCCAGGTTCCAGTCAATACAGACCTTTCGGGACAGGAATCTGGGTAATGAGGGGGTTTCCTCACAGGATCCTTAGGAACAAATACTCCCCAGTTATTCCCAACTATCTCCTTCTTGAGCGGGTGACCCCCATCTCTCAGTACACCTGCTCTCCCGTTGTGCCAAGCGAAGGAGAATTACCTTTCCAATCCAGGACCACAATGCTAACCCCATCTCATGGTCATCCACCTGTCTCCTCTCTCCCTCTACACCCACCGGGGCACTGCCCCCTTGATGTCTGTGCCACCCTCCCTCCCCCAACCCCTCCCCCATTGTCACCTCCAAGCACTATGGCATCTGCCTTTTCCCAGACCCCTAGAATGTAGGGGCCTTTTCCTCTCAATGGCTGTCCCTGGGCAGCTCTTGAAAAGAGTCGAGCCTTTTCCATTTTTGAAACAAAGATCCCCAGCAAACACTCTCCAGCTCCTGTTCTCCCAGTTACTACGTCTTGGCTGCCAGGTTGCTTGAATGAGGGGTCTTGCCGCCTTCCTGCTTCCACTCCTGCTCGCCTTGCTCGACTCAGCCCTCCTTCTGTGCCCTTCACACCACCAACCCCGCCTGCACTCACTGTTCCCTACACAGAGAGCTTGAGACTCCTGGGTGGGTGGAGGGAAGGGGGATGCATCCAGTCAAAAGATGGGAGTGGATTTCAAACAAATTTAACAAGTCGCCAGGAAACAAAGGCTGAAGGAGGTGATATGGAAGTCATGGGGAAGACACTTTCATGAAATGGAACCTGTCTGTGCAAGGGACCTGAGGCTGAGTGAGGAGCCTAGGGAACACAGAGTAGAGGCCTGGGTTGAGACAGTGAGTACTGAGTCCACAGGCCATGGAGAGGGCACAGGGTATGAGCTAAGTGGAAAAGCCACAGGGACAGATCAGAGCTCTGAACTCCTTCCCTCCCTCCTTCCCTCTTTCTCCGTCCCTCCCTTTCTCTCTCCTTTCCTTCTGTCCCTCCCTTCTCTCTCCTTTCCTTCATTTCCTTCCTTCCTTCCTTCCTTCCTTGCTTCCTTTCTTGCTTTCTTCCTTCTTCATTTCCTGCCTTCTTCCCTCCCGTTTTTGTCTCTGAATGTGGTTGAAGACTGTGATTTCTCCAATGAATCATCTTTGCACTTTTGATGAAAATCAATGGCCCTTATTTGTGTGACTCTACTTTCCAACTCTCTATTTCAGGAATTGGCAGAGGTTTTCTATAAAAGGTGAAATAGTTAATATTTTGGATCTTTGAGCCACAGAGCCACAGAGTCTCTGTTTCATAGTCTTCCTTTGAAGAATAACCCTTTAAAAATGTTAACCCTATTCTTATCTCATGGGTCATACAAAAGTAGACCACAGGCCAGATTTGGTCTTTGGGTCTTCGGTGCCCACCAGTTCCTCCCCGACACCCCCCTCCCCCTGCCCTGAACCCTGGGTCTTTTCATTGATCTGTGTCTTCCCAGTTAACAAACCATCCTGTCTCAACAATGGCAGCTTTATAGGAACTCCTAAATCTGCTAGGCTGAGTGCTCCAACTTTATTCTTCTCTTAATTGGTGCTTTTAGACTGTTTTTACTTTACGTAATTATTGATAAGTTTGGACTTTACATCCTAATCTTTGTTTTCTCCTTTTTATTTTCCTTCTCCTGCCTCCCAATGGGTTATTTGAACATCATTTTAGAGTCTTATTTCCATTTCTTCCATTTCTCCATGAGGTTTTGGCCAACATCCCTGGGCACAGTCTGTTTGCTGACTGCATTAGCTGACCTTTCTGCAGTCACTCAGCTCAGCACTTTGTCCTATCAACTGAATGTTTTTTTCCTCCTTAGAAAATCATAGCACAGAGGGTAAGGTGTTTGCCTTGCATGCGGCTGGCATGGCTGATCCAGGTTCGATTCCTCCTCCCCTCTCGGAGAGCCCAGCAAGCTACCGAGAGTATCTCGCCCACATGGCAAAGCCGGGCAAGCTCCCCGTGATGTATTCTATATGCCAAACACTGTAACAAGTCTCAGAATTTGTTGTGAGACGTTACTGGTGCCCACTCAAGCAAATCGATGAACAATGGGAGGACAGTGCTACAGAAACCAATCAACTTCCTGGAGGGCACCCCCCCACCCCCCCGCATCCCTCTTCCCCCCCTCCCCGCTAATATCTCCCCCAAGTTCTGCTTGTACTGTGACAGCTACCTACATTGAGAGTCTCTCAGAGAGGACCCACTCTCTCCTCTTCCGTGTCAAACAAAATAATTTTAAAGGGCCTGGGAGGGAATAGCCATCTACCATATTTTCCTGACAATGCTTTTCCATCACTGCTCACACACCAACCTTCCTTCTGGTAATATTTCCCTTCTCCCTTTAGAGCAGACTTGCTGCAACAAACTCACTTTGCTTTCCTTTATCTGAACCTATCCATTTTTCCAAGTGTATCCGTCTTACTCAAAGAATGCATTTAGAGCTTGGATTGGTGATTCTTTCCTTGCAGCACTTTTAAAATATTCTACTGGCCTCTTGCCTCCATAGTTTTTTCTTTTCTTTTGCCTGTGGACCACAGCCTGCGGTGCTCAGTGTTTACTCCTGGCTCTGAATTCCTAGCAGGCTGGGGGGACCATATGGGATGCTAGGGATCAAACCCGTGTTGTCTGTGTGCAAGGCAAGTACCCTACCCGCTGCACTATCCCTGAAACACTCCATAGTCTCTGATAAGAAACCTCTAAGCCCTTCTCACAACCTCCTGTTCATCTTCAAAACCTGGCTTCAGGCCCAAGTGATGGACAGCAGGCAGGCCACTGGCAAGCAGCCAACCCAGGTTCAATCCCTGATACTGCATATGTTCCCTCAGGCCCCACTAGGAGTGATCTTTGAGTGCAGAGCCGGGAGTCAGCCCTGAGCACCTCAGGGTATGCCCCCCCCTCCAAACAAACAAATAAAAACAAACAAGAAAACAAACTGGACTAGGTTTTCTTTCTTAATCAAACTGTTATGGTTTGTTGTTGCTGTTTTGTGGCTACACCATAAAGTGTTCAGGGGCTACTCCGAGTTCCGAGGTTGAGGTCACTCCCACTAGTGCTTAGGTGCTCCCAACTAGACCATGTAGTACTGGGAATGGAATCTTGCAGGCGAAGCATGTGCTCAGCACCTGAGAGATCTCCGGCCCTGTGCGGATCTTGTGTGTGTCATCTTCCCCCAAAGCAGTTCCCTCCTTCCGACCCATAGTGTCACTGGGCATCAAGATGCTGCAGTGATTTAACCTGATGTTGGACTCTTTTATTTTTGTTATTTTTCAAGAGAAAGGGGGAGGGCATGGAGGGAGGGGGAGGGAGAGAGAGAGAAAGGGAAATGGAGAGAGAGAGAGGGAGGGAGGGAGAGAGAGAGAGAGAGAGAGAGAGAGAGAGAGAGAGAGAGAGAGAGAGAGAGAGAGACAGAGGCAGGGGAAGGGGAAGGGGAAGGGGAAGGAGGAGATTAAGAAAAAGCTGAAAGAAGATCACCTTTTGGGATCCTCAGAATAGCCCTGAGTTCAATGCTTGTTTCTGCAGTTACAATAATTGGAAATGTGGTTCCCATATGTGGAAGAGAGGCAATGTGCAACCATATATTGGGTCCTCCATGCCTATCAAGTTACAGGAAATAGTCAAATTCAAGAAAAAAAAATTGAGGGTTTATAACGTTGCCATGAACACCTTCTTTCATTTATATTTGAAGAGCTTGGATAACATCAGCATCTTTTCAGTGGATGCCAATTCTTGCACCCAAAGAAAACATGCCTCATTGGCAAATGTTCTGGAATGAAGGCAGGCTGCTGGTGTGCTTTGGGAGTTTGAAGGACCCATCAGACATTCAGCTCACAGGGACAAAGGGGCGGTGGTTTCTACCATGAAACCACACATCAAGACCTTGGGTCTCTGCTCAGTTGCCAGCCTTACCAGGTCACTCACTGCCTTTCTCTTCTGCTCCCCATTCTTTCCGCCCAGCTCCAGTAAACACACAAACCCAATATATCTTAACAATATTCTTAGAGTTTCTACAACTCAGAGTTCTCCCCATGCATCTATGGACGTGGCCTCATATTCAAATACATTCTGAAAGGGCCACTCTCAAGATCTCATTTCTCCTCATCTCAAAGGTTGACTCACTTCCCCTCCTCCATGAAGAAGTCTAGTATCACTTGATCGGGGCACAAACTCAGCAGCATTGAGGAAAACCACCCTGGGGTCCTCAGGTGCTGTGTGGGAGGGTACTGGAAACTCCTAGAGGAGCAGGTGCAGAGAGAAGGCAGGAACTGCATGGTCCAAAGGGGCAGTGGTCAGTGTCAGTGAGCGTCAAAGAGCCAGCTCACGCTGCTACTCCAGAAACCAGGGTTCAAATTCTTTCATGACTTGCTCACAACACATTGGGCCCTGAATTCATTTGGCTGAACTAGTTGTCCTGTTTTGGGATTCATACTGTTGACAGGGGTCCGTGATGCTCTTGACTAGGTGCAGGGGTAGCCTGGAGAGGGAGGGGAGGTCTATGTGGCGTGTGTGGGTTCTGCGTCTCCTGCTCCCAATTTTAGCTAGGCAAAGCTAACTTTCAGTGGCGTCCCTCAGTTTAGATGACCAATTCATATGAAGAAAAGGTTCTGTGACTTTAATGTGAGAGACTTTAGGACCTGACTGAGGCCTCCATGGCCCTGACACCCTGGGCTCATGGATCTCTACAAGATGCATTTGGGAACCCACAGACTCGGAAAGACATCTACCTGTATCAGGCTGTTGACATCTTATCACACTGAAATATGTTATCGGGAATGCTGGCAAATGTTTAGCAACCAGTTCTCTGGAGGCTGAATATGCAAGTAGTACTTGCATATTTCCAAGCTACAACACTGCAGCCAGTTTTATATAATCATCGGGACACAGGACTGGGAAGAGAGATATACAGTAGGCGGCTCGCTTTATAAAGGGGCCCGCTTTGGTACAGAACTGGCCACAGGGTAGCCGTTTATGATCCCATTGTCTCCCCCTTGGTGGTTCAGAATTGACTGAGATACACACTCAGGAGACAGATGGGGGTTCCAGCATTATTCCTTTATTTTTGCTTTTTTGGGTCACACCTGGCGATGCACAGGGGTTACTCCTGGCTCTGCACTCAGGAGTTACTCCTGGCAGTGCTCAGGGGACCATATGGGATGCTGGGAATCAAACCCGGGTCAGCCGCGTGCAAGGCAAACACCCTACCCGCTGTGCTATCTCTCCAGCACCTCCAGCATTATTCTTACTGAAAAGTTGGACCAGAGGGCATGGTAGGTGAGGGTTGGGCTACCATTCTGGTTTCTGCCTGCTCTAATTGTACAGGAGAAGCACATTTCCTTCTTCTAGTGATTTGTGGTTCAGTTCAAAGATTGGCTTCCTGTCTCAAGGCTAGTACCAGTGAGTCTCCTGTGCTTTTTCTGGTTGTTACGTACTTGTGCCTTCACTGTGAACTGTCCCAGGGGTGTTCTGTTGGGGGTAGGGGGGTGGAGGAGACACAGGGGTAGACCCTCAGCTACCTCCTCAGGCCACTTGTAAACACCACGGCAAAATAAACACTTCTAGGATGCTTCTGGGCTTCGCGGGTTTATTCGAAAGCACTCGTGGACCATCCTTGACTTAATCAGAAACTGCCACTTGAAATGAGTGGCTTCCATAGTAAAGTCCTAGAGATTTAGTATAGGGGTGGAAACTGGGCCTTGAGGAAATTTAGAGGAGGCTGGGGAAAAAAATGGCAGGAAAAATGGTGACCTGAGCTATGAGATGAATAAATCTTTGGTAAGATTGATTATTGCCTATGGTAATTTGGGAGTGGGGAAATGCACCTATGAATCTATGGAATTGGGCAGGCGGGTTTCCAGGTAGAATATTGTAAACTTGAGCTTCTTGGAGCTGTCAGTGATAAGGTTTACTAGTAAGAGCTGAAGTCAGAGATAACCTAGCCCTACTGGCCCTCTAAGTCAGCTCTGCAATAAGAAAGATATTGGGCCTTCCATCCAGGCAGTTTAAAGCAGAATTTAGAGGGCCAGGAGAGACCTCAAAGGGCTGTAGCTCATGATTCCAGTGCTGGAATTCCAGTATGAGCCCGGGCCCATCGTGGTCCCCTGAGAGCTAGTGGGAGAGATACTCAAGCACCGAACCAGAAATAGCCACCAAGTAACCACCGGCTGTGACCTACCAAACACAATAACAACAACAAAACCCAAGAATTTAGCAAATGAAAATAGGACTAGTTTTTGATAATTCCACTTACCATTTTGTTCATCGATTGCTCGAGTGGGCCCAGTAACGTCTCCATTGTGAGACTGTGTTTGGCATATTGAATACTCTCGGTAGCTTGCCAGGCTCTCCAAGAGGGGTGGAGGAATCGAACATGGCTCGGCCGGTCTGGCTGCGTGCAAGGCAAACGCCCTACCGCTGTGCTATTTTGTTATAGTAATATAAAAATATAGTTATTATGGGCAGAGCGATAGCACAGTGGGTAGGGCGTTTGCCTTGCATGCGGCCAACCCAGGTTCGATTCCTCCGTCCCTCTCAGAGAGCCTGGCAAGCTACTGAGAGTATCCCACCCACATGGCAAAGCCTGGCAAGCTCCCCGTGGTGTATTCGATATGCCAAAAACAGTAACAACAAATCTCACAATGGAGACGTTACTGGTACCCGCTTGAGCAAATCGATGAACGGGAGGACAGTGCTACAGTGCTATTGTTATTAAGCAATATAAAATAAATTATTTTGTGTCTGCCAAGGTAACAGGTTTGTGGTGGTGGGGGGGGGGGTGTGAGTGGGAAACTGGGGACAATAGGGGAGGGAAGTTCACACTGATGGTAGAATTGGTGTTGGAACATTGAATGGCAAAAAAATTAAAACACCTGTATTATGAACAACTTTATAAACCACAATGTTCCAATAAAGTTAAAAAAAAAAAGAAATTGTATCAGCTTCCTCTAGCCACTAAAAGATTTTTACACTGAGATTGGCTGGAGGGGCAGAGACCAGCAGTTCAGGGCCTGCTCTGCTCAGAGGAAGAGATGGAAGAGCCAGGAGGCAGGAAGAACGCTGAGAGGGAAGCCCAAGCTGTAGGGAGCCAGGCCTGGGAGCACTGCTCCAGGAGCATTCCACCCAGAGGAGGGGCAACTGGCAGCATATGCCCCTCAGAACCGGAGAGGGAGTGGGAGTTGGGCGACTCTAGCTCTGTCCCCCACTCTGATGTCGGGAATGTGGGTGCGGTCATTCCAGGCAGTGCTTGGACAAGAGGTGCAGGGCTGACAGTTCTGTGCTCAGGCCTGGCAGTGCTGGGGTCACACTGGGTGGTACTCAGGGGCCAGGCAAGGTCGTGCTCACACCACGCATGTGTTCCACCACACTCATGTGCTCTACCACTTGAGTTATCTCCGTGGGCCCCTGGAGACTTTTTATTTTTTTTTAATTCTGGGTCAAGAAGAGGCACAAATAGATAGTCGTACACAATGACAAGCTCTTGGATTATGAAATTGGTTACCAAGTAGTGGAGGGAGAGGGAAGGGAGAACGGAGATGGGATGAGAGACAATAGAGGAGAAGTATTTCAGTGGTGATGGGGTGCAACAACTTTGCACATTTGTTCTCATAAATGAGAACACTGCTGTTACCATCTTGCCTAGAGTCTAATCATCAAAAAAGTAAAACATGTAGACTACAAGATCCTCAATGATGATTCCAATGCCTGGGCAGGTTTTGTGGGTCTTGGATAAATGTATTCTGCATGTGAGAAGGATGTAAATCATGATCTCTGTGTATTATGGTGGAAAAATATTCTTTCTTGCTTTCCTTCCGTTTAAAAATTAAAATGGAGAAAAGAAAGAGTGAAAGAGAGAGGAAGGAAGGAAGGAAGGAAGGAAGGATGGAAGGAAGGAAGGAAGGAAGAAGGGAAGGGAGAGAAAGAAGAAAAAGAAAGAATGAAAGAAAGAAAAGGAAGGAAGGAAGGAAGAAAAAGAAAGAAAGAAAGAAAGAAAGAAAGAAAGAAGGAAAGAAAGAAAGAAAGAAAGAAAGAAAAGAAAGAAAGAAAGAAAGAAAGAAAGAAAGAAAGAAAGAAAAAAGGAAGTGAAATTATGGTGTGAAGCTTTTGAGCAGAAATGTTGCCTTTAGACCTTCATTCTTCCAGCTTGTTCTCTGTTGCTCTGCCCTGGCCTCAGGAGGCAGTGCCCAAGCCAGCATCCTGGTCCTAGGACAAATGTGAAGGTCAGTGGAGCTTTCCTGGCTGCTGTGAGCTGAGCTGTGCATATGACTTGGCCTCCAAGATGCCCTGCTACCTGGTCAGCCCTAATTAGCCCCTTCAACTGACCCAGAGCCATGAGCTAGTGCTACGGGGTGGACCATGGCCTGTGGCTGTGAGTAGCCAGAGAGTCGAAGGCCATACGGACTTTGGAGTCTTGTGACTGGTCCAATCTCAGGAGCACCAAACAACTTTTGGCCTCTTCTCACCCCCAAAGCAGGCAGAGCAGCTTCCAGAGACTTCCTGTATGGTGAAACAGAGGAGGTGTGAGCCTGAGGTGGGCTTTGAAAGAGACTGAGAAGGGACGAGCCAAAAACGTTAACAGCTAGTGCAGGTGGCCGGGGACATCCCCAAGGGCAGACTGAGACACGAGGATGACTTGCCACTCTTTCCACCTGAAATATGAGCCAGAAGTCACAAAGCCTCGGTCTTACCATGAAGAAGGTTGGGTGCCCAGCAGACAGGGAGCCACTTTGTGCAAATGTTTAGGAGTGGGGGTGCCTTCCCCTGCGGTTTTTACCAGAGCACCCTGATCTGGCACCCAGTGACATCTATGTGGCTTTGGCTTCCACACCTTGTGAGCTGAATGCCAAGAATTTCCTCTGGGAGGGGCATAGGAAGATGAGGGTGTCAGATGGGGGTCCAATGTCACAGAAGCGCCTTCTCCTCACTTCAGTTCCCCCCCCCTCTTCTCCCCATTTGCTAACCCTACAATCCAGAACTGATGCTAAAGGAGGTCATGGATGCCCTGAAATTCATTGTGTGTGTGGGTCTGATGGCCCTTTTTGTGTAAGGGCTTTGGCTGATGCTCAGGCTGAAACCCCCTGCTTGGGGTTGCACCCTTTACCAGAGGTTACTGTGGATGCCACCACCCAGAGCCCCTCCCCCTGCCTGTTTTCCTGACCTGGATCACAGTCCAGGTTCTATTTGTCTCCGTCCCCTGGTTCCCTGACCCGCCCCCCACCCCAGTGTACTCATCCTGGTCAAAGGGAATCCTGAATTGAGGAGAATCTAGTTCCACCCGCAGACCCGTTTGTACAGGCTTCAGCAAACAGTGAGGATGCTCAGAGCAGCGACTGGAAGAACAGCAGCTGTTCCTGCTTGTCAAACCCCGTCGCCCCACCCTGACGCAGCCAGTAAAAGGCCCGGCATTAAACATTTCTCGCTGAAGGCGGGATCATCAATTTTGACACCGTTGAGTGAAAATACAGCCTAATTTCTGCTCAAATGCACCAAATTTACTGCCCGGGTTCTCATTAACTACTGTCAAGCAAGAAGCAAATAGACAAAATAAATTATGAAAAAATTACTTTTTTTTTAAATGTACAAAAAGACTTATTTACAAGTTGAGCATGACATCTCAATTCATAGCATGTAGAAAAAAGCTAAAAATGTTTTGGAGATATAAATTTGGCTGGATGATTCACCTACAGTATTTTCAGGGCTGATGGCTCTGTACAGACTATATATACAAATGGGGGAAGGCAAGCGAGTGCTCGGTTTAGGGGGGCGGCAGAGGCGGGGGTGGGGTGGGGGACACACCATCGTAGAGCACAGAGCCTTGGGAAAGGTGTGCAGGGCATGTGATCTGGTTTGGGCCTTGACTTTGGAGCCCAACAAAGCTCTGGGATGAAGAGGGATTAGGTCAGGTACTGCCCGGTCCTGGCCAATGCCAGGAAGTGACGGTCAGAAGAATCAAGCTGATAGGGGCACAGTTGGCTTTGGCAAGGCTTCCACAAATTCAACATGGAAAGATTCGGCGTGTGTGTGTGTGAGTGTGTGTGTATGTGTGTGTGTGCATACGTGTGTGATGAGAGGGTGCTTTCAGGCATCCATATTCTTCCAATGCCAGCTCCGAATTCCATTTCCGGGCAGGGAGAGCTTGGTCACACTGAACAGGACGATTCAGTGACAGTCCTTCAGAGTCCCAAGATTCACCCCTTCACTTTCCCAGCCCCATGCACACCCTAGTTCTAGGAATCAAAGGGGCAGAGGGGAACCCTGGGCTGCCGGGGAGCAGAGAGCATGACCTCCAGGGGCTACTGCTGTCAGCTGAGGGCGTTGGTGGTGGGGGGGCGGTAAGGTGGGCGGAGAGTGCACTGAGGAAACAAGAATGGGTAAACATGCGACTTCCTCTTCCTACAGGGAGACCTCCAGGGCTGCCTGAGGTGGGGCCCTGGGGAATCCTCTCTTTCCCAAGCCTCCTCACCTCCATCCATCTTCAGCCCATGGCAACTCCAGCAGCCCGAGGTATTTAGAAATAAGTGTTCTTTTCTGGGAGGACTACATTCTACATGCACAAACACTGTAAACATGGTCTGCAGAGGGCAGGAGGTCTCGGGGCTTGCCCGTATGTAGCATGCTGCCTTTTTTTTTCTCCTTCCCTTTTTCAGGCAACGCTGCCACCTCAATTCATTCCTATGCAGGTGGCTAGTCTGCAAACACAGCTGTGTGGGGGTAGAGATGCCAGCTCTACCAAACCCTGGAATCAAGGTGTGTTCCTGAATCATGACCCAGGCAAAACACATACATTTTTCCCTTTGTAGCAAGGGACATCCACAGCCTCAAGAATAAATGACGTGTCATAGAATTCGGGTGGGCCAGGGAGTGCCTTTTCCTCGTGCGAACTAGAGGCTTATCTTCCTGGATGGGAATATTCAGTATGGCTTTCAGATTCCAACCCCAATGTGGTTTCCTCTACCCTCTTTCCTCCTGGACTTGAAAAGCCCGTGGCCATGGTAATCCGTCATTAGGCAAATGACAGAGTCGAAGAAGCCAGAACCGAGTGGTCCCATAAACACCAAAGGCTGGGTCTCACCATGTAAACGAGTTTTTGTTTTTTGTTTTCATTCCTGCCCTTGCCTCTCTTGAACTTCTTTCAATGTTCAACATAAAAATAAAAATTAAAAAAAAAACCAAAGAGACAACTGGACAGGCTGCACATAAAGCTTCTCTGAACACATCTGTGCTCTGAACCAGTCGTTAGCAAAACTCCCTTAGACGCAGTGAATACTCATGTGGGGAAAATGGCGTTGGGCAATGCCGCTTTCCCCAGGGTCCACTGTGTGCAGGGCGGCGGCTTAAGTCATCAGATTCAAGAACTTGCTCTCCTCGGCCAGGCTGGTGAGCATGGAGCTCATGTCCCCGACGGCCATGTTGCTGATGCCCGTGGGGATGGACGGCAGGGTCAGGGAGTTCCGAGGGGTGGTGAGACGGGACGAGTTCTGGGAGAGGCTGTGGACGAGGCTGGGGCTCAGGGCGCCCGAGAGCAAGCTGGAGTGGTCTCCATCGTCCATGATGGCATCAAAATCGATCTGAGGGGCCTCCAGGAGCTGGGAGTCGACAGTGCTGGACACCTGGTTGACCCCAGGTGAAGGCAAGGGCTGGGGCTGGACACTGTCTGGGCAGGCCTGAGGTGGCTGGGGCCGCATGACCTGGCAGCCGGCCTGGTTCTCCAGGCTCCCATTCTGTTCATACATATGGATCTGGCCATAGTAATAGAGCATGCTGTGGTCCTGGGCCCCGCTTGTGTCCTGCTGGGGTAGCTGAGCGGGCAGGGATGCCATGGGGCCCACTGTTCCCTTGGGAACAGACTCTGCCAACTCCTGGTTTGCTGACACAGCTGCCATGCCATGGCCAGTGGCCCTGGCATAGGCCAACTGCTGCCCAGCACGCATCCCACGGTGTCGGCCAGCTGGGCTGGGCTCTGGGGGTGGCCGGGGTTGCACCAAGCCAAAGCCTGGTCCAGCCTGCCCTAGGGCGACCTGGTGGGACTCCATGAAGCCAGGCTGCTGAGCGGGCAGAAGGCTGGGGCTGGGGTGGTAACTCTCCTGGTTCATGGGGCCTGCCAGGTGATGGCTCTGCTGGGGGTAGCTCTGGGCTGGGTGAGTTGGGGGTAGCCCAGCCAGCGTGGAGTTGGGGACCCCAAGTTCCCGACAGCTGCTGCCCATCATGGTGGGATCCGGAGCAACTTCCATTTGCTGGGGGAGCCCTAGGGGGCCTGACTTGCCTGCCATATTGCTGCAGGAAGCTGGGAACTGGTTCAAGGCCCCGGCCACTGTACTGGGGCTCAGCTGGGGGTGAGCTTGACCCCCATAGGTGGTGTGGGGGCTCACAGTGGAGGTCAGGTTGGGACACTGATTAGGAGCCCCTGCCTGCCGCAGGGGCTGCAAATAATTGCCCCTGGTCGGGGTGCCGCTACAGGGCGCCAGGTGGGGCTGTGTGCTGTTCAGAGCTCCGGAGTGGGCGCCGTAGCCTGGGTACTGGCCCAGAGCCGCCTTGTGCGGCACCACGGCCAGGTTGCCCTGCGAAAAGGGTGGGGGCTTCGCCTGGCTGGGCATGGTGTCCATGGTGCCGGAGCTCACCTCATTCCATTGCACGGGCATGTTGCTTTTGTTCAGGCCGGAGGGGGTCCCGTAGCCCAGCTGCTGGCAGCCTCCTGCCATTCCCGGGGCCGAGGGCCCCATGTTGGAGTCTGCAGCCACCATCCTGCGCTGGCCATGCAAGCCCGGGCTGGGCATTTTGGGGTTCTCCGAGTAGCAGGTGCTTTCGGGGGCATAGAGGGGCGCGGCGCTCTCCTCCAGGGCGGCGCCGGCGGCCTGGGTCCTGATGTACTGCACCACGTCGTCGGGCAGCACCAGGTCATCGTCCGGCAGCAGGAGGTTGACCTCGGGGCCCGCGCCGTCCACCCCCGCGGCCATGGCCTCCATCACCACGTTCTCGCTGATGCTGGGAGGCCGCGGCGAGTAGGCGCCCCGTGCCAGGACACTGCCGCCGCCGCCGCCGTCGTGGCCGTGCAGGCGGAGAGCCCGGCGGTCAGCGGCGCAGGGCGGCAGCGCGGAGGACGAGGAGGAGGAGGAAGAGGAGGCGGCGGCGGCGACGGCCGAGGGGCTCACGTTGTGGGCGCTGTGGAAGCGCTGCACGCGCGGGGGTGCCAGGGCATCGGGCCGCCGCACCGGGTCGCTGGCCCTGCGCGCACCGCCGCCGCCGGGCACCTGGTGGGGAAAGGCGGGCGCCGGGCCCGCGTGCCCATAGGCCGGCCCGTCGCTGCCCCGTCGTGGCCCCAGCGGGCGCGGGCAGGCAGCGGCGGCAGCGGGCAGCGCGCGCTCGGGCGCGTCCAGCAGCGCCAGGCGCGTCCGCAGGCTCATGCGCTCCAGGCCGGGCAGCGGGGTGGGCGGCGGGCCGCCCGTGGCCGCCGCGTACTTGGCCCGCAGGCTGTACTGCTGCGCCGGTGTGAGATGCAGCAGCCCCGAGCCGCTGCACTGGCTGGCCTCGCTCGAGCGCCGCGACGCGTCGGTGGAGATGGGGTCGTACGAGTCGGCCGAGCTGGCGTTGTGCGCGCGCCCGGCGCCCAGCGGCGACGCTTCGCTGGAACGGCGGCTGCTGGAGCAGTACGGGGAGATGCCCGAGGAGCGGCGGCTCACCGTGTAGGCCGAGCTGACGGTGCTGGTGGAGCTGTCGCGGCGCTCCTGCAGCTGGCTCAGCACGGTCACCTCGCCCGCCGACAGCTCGGCCAGCCGCGCGCTGGGCAGCAGCCCCGCCGGCCCGCCGCCCCCGCCGAAGTTATCCAGGACGGAGCCTGCGGGGCAGGGGAGAAAAGGAGAGGTGTCAGTGCCAGTGGAGGGAGCATGGGGGTGCCAGGATGCTGCCTGCTCGGTGCACGCCTACCACGGGGAGGCCGAGGGTCCCCCAAGAGGGCCTGACCCAGAGGAATTTTGCAATAAAACTTTGGAGTGAATTTTATTCACTCAATTTTGGAATGAAAGGCGTGGAAGAGAGGCCGATTTCACCAGGGTACCTCAGACAGGTGGGAGGCGTCATCCATCCACCTGCCACCTAAGAACCCCTGCAGCCGCCAACGTGCAGAACACAGTGAGAAGTAAGTCGACGGGTTTAGTGATGACGGACTCCAGGCCTCAAAGGATAGGGGATGGGCCGGTCCTTCTCATCCACCCGGCCCCCTCCCTATGGGACCCTGAAGGTCATGCCCAGGGACTGCCTCCAGCGATTTAAGCTTTTTAATGGCCGTGATCCAGAGACACACAAAAGAATCTTGGAACTGAACAGTTTGCTGCAGAGATTTCTCCAGACTCTAATAATTATCTAAAATTTTAGAATTCCAGGAGCACGTGGCATCTCGTGCTATTCATAACAGGCAATACAAAATAAATTATCTAGCATCTGCCTTTTCAGCAGGATTGAGTGGTGGCGGGAAAATTCAAAATAATGGTGGTGGGAAGGTGTACTGGTGGTGGGACTGGGGTTGAAATATTGAATGGAATCCATTATTGTGAACCACTTTATGGAAAGAAATTAAACACATAAAAATACAAAAAAAAAGGTATGGAAGAAGAAACCAAGGAGCTTGACAAATAATGTAGGAGTCTGGGGCACCCACCCAGTGCGGCAGTGGCCATGTCTGGATGTCCATGTCTGGGTGTCCGTTCCCCACCCAGCTCATAGACAAAATGTCCCTCTCCCTAGCTGGGTGATGCAGAGATGCTGAGGAGGACCTGGCTCACAGCCTTCCTGCTTTCTGTCAGTCAGTGTGCCCCTGGATGGAATTGACTAAGCTGTCCTGACTGATCTCTCACGCCCTTTAGTGCTGACCCAGGTCGAAGGCTCTTCATACCCCTCTAAGTATCAACCATGGTGTCTTCCCCATCCCTACCAATAAGGTGGGGTGACTTTGTAGGTGACCTTTGCTGTTTTCTAGTCTAGACCATCTCTGCAGGAAGTTGAGGGTTGAAGGTTCTGGGGCCGAGTGTTCCTCTAAGGCTGGGGCACAGACCCTCCTCCAGGAGAGGTGGCTGGTGCGGCTCAGTACTAACCATGCTGGGACCTCAGGTCCTGTGTGGGAGGCAGCCTGGGGGCGGAGGGCACAGCTGTGTGTCTGGTGTCCAGCACTGAACTGGCCCTGGGTGAATGCCTGATTCAAGATTCCCAAGCCTGGTCAGCACTTCTGGAAAAGGACCACACGGCTGCTTGCTCTATGAAGTTCCCTGTGCGCTTCACCTGCTAAAAAGCTTTCTCCAGATGGGGGGTGGGAGGGATACTGGGACCCGTGGTGGTGGAAAATGGGCACTGGTGGAGGGACGGGTGTTTTATCATTGTACAATTGAAACCCAAGCACAAAATTTGTAAATCTACAACTGTACCTCATGGTGTTTCACTAACAAAATTTAAAAAAAACAAAAATGTAAATGATGGAGAATGGGCACTGGTGGAGGGATGGGTACTGGATCATTGTATAACTGAAACCCAAGCACAGAAATCTGTAAGTCTACAACTGTACCTCATGGTGTTTCACTAATAAAAATTAAAAAAATAAATAAATAAACTCTTTCTCCATCCTCCATAACCCTGTCCACCTGGAGCTCTGTCCCTGGTCCCCTGGACAGTCAGGTGCCTCCTGACTGCACTGATTGCTGCTCATTCCGAGGCAGCGTTCCTACTGCTGTCCTGGAAAGTGTCTGACTAATGACTGAAGGACCTACAGGGAAGTCTGAGGTGAGCAGATCCTGCCTGTCTTTGAAGGTGATGGAGATGCACCTTGTAGGCATTGAAAGAGCAAAGGGCTTTGAAGCCACACAGGCATGGGTTAAGTCCAGGCTCTGCGCTGATCCCAGTCAGGCCCGTGGCAGAGTGAAACGGGCTAGGTAGAGGGAAATCTGACATCCTGGGCATCTGATGAGAGGGCGCCTGGCACATGGGGTTGGGGCTATGCGAGGCTATGCTAGACAGGTTGTCTCTCTGTCTCCCTGACCTTCCCCAGAGCTCGCACTTACCACTGCCCGGGAGGGGCGGCAGCTTGGTGCTCCGGGCGTGTGGGGCCGGCCCGGTCCATGAGCAGGAATCCTTGAGCGATTTGAGCTTCTCCTTCTTGAGCTGCTCGAAGCGGTGCATGGCCGTCATGTGTTTGCGCAGCTGCAGGCCGCCCACGGCGGAGGCGGCATCAGTCCCTGGCGGGGTGTCATCCAGAGCACTCAGGTCTCCCAGGCTCCCGGGCCCCGTCCCCGGCATCTCCACGCCGCTGTCGTTGTTGGGGGCACCGCCCAGCGGAGAGGGTTCACTGCTGCAGGATGACTGCGCCCCGGGGCTGGACTGACACAGCTGTGCGGGAGCAGGCGACAGGGAGGATATTCAAAAGGTGCAGGCACCCGCCTGGCCCTGCCCCCAACCCTGCACAACCCAACACGGTACCCCCACCCGCCCAGCACAGGGGGCAAACCCCCATGCTTTGGGAGTACCACTTTTCTGCAGCATGCCTGTCTATCAGCTGGATCTGATCTGCGCCAGGGCGCGGGGTGAGACAGTGTGGACAGGCAGAGGGCCCCGGACACTGTTCACTCCCCTGACTTATGCTTCTAAGCTGTCCTGCCCCATCTGGCGGGAGGAGCAGTTAACACTGCCCAGAAAGCGCAGACATCCCTCCCCAGCCCTGACATGAGGGCCAGGACAAAGAGCACAGGGGCCAGCCAGCCCGCCCTCTGGGTCTGAGCACTCAGAACAACTCAGAAGCTGGGCTCTCTCCTGCCGTGGGAGCCCAGCAAGGCTCAACTCTCCCTCTTTCCCAAGTGGAATTGCCCCACACCTCCACACCGTTCCAGAAGTTTCCTCTGCTCCCACACAAGTTTCTCACAGTGACTCTCACTCCCTGTCCAGGTGGGTCCTCAGGCCCTGCCTGCTGCCCCAGGCAATGTAGGTGCCCGCGTGCGCTCTGGCACCTGGTGGCTTGATGCCTGTGCCTACGCCCCCCCCACCACCACTACCAAGCACCCACCATCTGTGGAGCCAACCCTCCCTCCTGGGTCCACAAGGGAACGAATAGAAAGGCCAGGCCCTCCCCAGCAGTATCCCTGGACAGGAGTCCCGGTGCCCCCTCACTCATGCCACCCCTCCCCCCAGCGGCCTCTCTGCTCACCTCAGTACCGTCTATCCTTAGGGGAGGTACAGTCGGGAGAAAGAGGTGGAGACAAAGAACAGGTGGTTAGAACGAGAGGCGGCAGGTGGCAGAGACGGAACAGAGGAAGGGAAGGAGCCTGGCAATTCTCGGTGTCAGTGGGGGGTGGGAGGCAGATGCCAGGAGTCATACCCTCTCCAGGACGACTGACCCCGCAGGGGCTAGCGGAAGTGACAGGCAGGTATCCCCGGGACCGTGACCCAGACCCATACAGTGGGATGTGGTACAAGCCAGGCTTTAGTGTGGCCAAAGGGGATACAGGGAGGGAAGTGGAACGGGTGAGAGGAGCATCACTGTGTGTGTGTGTGTGTGTGTGTGTGTGTGTGTGTGTGTGTGTGTGGCGGGGGAAGCCCTGAACCATGGCCTACAGCCATAACTGGGCTCTGGGTCCCGGCTGGAGCCCCTGGAGCGTGGCCTTGGGCTCTGCAGCCCAGCTCTGCTTACCCCGGCGCTCTCGGTCTTGATGGCTTTCACGTGTAGGCAGTCCTCCATGGCCTGGCCGCTGCTGCTGGCCTCAGTGCTCTCCTCAGAGCCCCGGCCGCCCGGCTCGGCACTCGCCTCGCTGTCCCCGTTCTCCTTAAGCAGTGGCGTGCGGAGGTGGACGTCATTGCGCTGCTTCTTGGTGACGTGAGCGTCCGGGCCGTGGACCGTCTTCACGTGCTTCCGGAGAGAGCTGGGGTCCGTGTAGCGCTTGGTGCAGCCCGGGATCTTGCAGATGTAGGGTTTCTGCGGGGAGAACCAGGCCAGAGCTGTGAGCACGAAGAGAGACTCCGGCAGAAGCGCTCTTGTTGGACAGAGCCCGGCTGGCCCACGGGAAGGTGCTTAACCCATCTGTGCTCTTTGCAAGGAGAAGAGCATGTCAGCCCCCGTCTTGCTACAGCGCGGCCTCGCCTGCCACCTCTGCAGGCAGGTAAGCTCATGGCTAAGGGAGGGAGTGCTTGCCCTAAGCTGGGGACACAGATCTGAGGTTCTGGAGGGCACGGCCCACATAAGGCCCACTGTGGTCACTCTGCACCTGCCCTGTGACAAGGCGCTGGGGATTTTGATCCTGGTTGCTCATGTATCTCTTTTTCCAGATCTGTGAGAGAAAACATGAGTGCCTCCATCTCTGCAGGGGAAATGCAGGCTCAGAGATGGCCAAGCAGCTGGCTCCAAGTTTCCCAGGACTGGATTGAAAACTCAGGCTCAACCTCTCTCTCTCTCTCTCTCTCTCTCTCTCTCTCAACACACACACACACACACACACACACAAACACACACACGTACCCTGTCCACACATGCCCCTATACACTCAAATGCGCACACATGGTATACACACATGTCCATACACATCTTACACACATACAGCCATGTGTCTACACATATAAAAACCCATGCACTTGCATACACATTCTTGTAAACACACATACAATACACATACACCCTGCTCCCGTCTACATACCTATACATTTTTGTAAACAAAATATGCAAAACATGTAGACCCTGCATCCACCCATACTCCTATACCTCATACATGATTATGCTCAGATGCACGCAGATACTATACCTGTATGTCCACGTACAGACACATCCCTACACACACAGTCAGGTGCATGCCCACATACATACACACATCCATGCACGGACATACACAATTCTTGTACACACTCACACCCATTCCCACATCTCAATCCAAGGCTGGCTGTCTCCCAGGAATTGGAGAGGTCAGATGCCTTTGAGAATACCTCTAACTTCTTACAAGGATTGAAGCGAAATGCTTCAGTGTGCGGCAAAACGTAACTTAGTTTTTCAAAACATTCTTTTGTTGTCTACCTGCATGACAGGAATTGAGGAGATGTGGCAGACACCACAGGCTCCTCCCTCCATGGCCTCCCTGGACTCATCTGCCTGGCCAGGAGCACTGGTTCTCTGTGGGGAGGCTGCTGGGGGCAACCTAGGGCTATAGCAAGTCCAGACTGCACAGCAGAAGCAGCAGCGCTGGAACCCAGGTGGCGGGGACAGACCTATGTGTGCTGAGCTCCAAAGCGTGGGGCCCTTGGCCCCCAATGCCTACATGCCTACAGTGCTCTCGAGCAGCTGTATCAGGGGCCCCATGCACGCCTCGGCCATGGCTGGTACCTCGTTGGAGTGGGTGCGGTTCTGGTGCTTGGCGCGGTCCGATGCGTTGGAGAAGGCCTTGTTGCAACCCTCGTGCTCGCACACGTATGGCTTTTCCCCAGTGTGGGACCGCAGGTGTGTCTTCAGGTTCTCCAGGCGGGAGTAGGCCTTCGAGCAGCCCTCAAACTGTGGACGGGCAGGTTAGGTCAGTGTGGGCACCTTGGCCCAGCGGAAGAGGCCCAGCTGCTGTCTCCTCCCATGCCCCACATCCCTTCCATTCTGCGTTGACCAGGAGAATGGATGGGAACAAAAACGGTATAACCCTTGGTATGACCCTTCCTTTCAGGTTATACCAACAGCCTGTGGCCATGGGAGAATGGTGGCGGGGGGGATGAGGGGGGAAGCACTAGATCAAAGAGGAAAAGGCAAACCTTTGTTCTGACCAGGGAGAGCCACCCACCCTCCAGGTGAGAGTGGGTAGGTACTTGGTTACATGGGGCTAACCCGGGCTCAATTTCTTGCACCCCATATGGTCCCCTGAGCACTGCCAGGAGAGATCCCAGAGTTCAGAGCCAGGAGTAAGCCCTAAGCTCTGCTGGGTGTGGCTCCAAAACCAAAAAACAATTTTGTTTTGATTTTGGGTCAGACCCAGAGGTGCTCAAGAGATTACTCCTATCTCAGACTCAGGAATTACTCCTAGCGGTGCTTGGAGGACCGTATAGGATGCCGGGGATCCAACCTGGGTTGGCCACATGCAAGGCAAGCGTTCTCCTCACTGTGCTATCACTCCACAAACCACTCCCCCCCCCCCAAAAAAAAAGAAAAACCAATTTTGAGCTGGGGGAGGTCTCCCAAGAGGATCTCAGGAGGTTCAGGGCCCTCATGGAGACTCTGTTACCCAGGCCAGAAGTTCAATGTAAGAGCCCAGGGATGAAGGGCAGGCAGGTGGCAGTGTCAGGAACCACAGAGACCCCCTGAAGGTACTTGGAAGCTTCCAGGGCTGCACCTGGTGATGTTGGGTTGCATTGAGCTTCTGGTTTAAACTGGGGTCCCTTACATGCAAGGAAGGTACCCTGCCTGCACTGTCTCCTTTTGAGAGCTTTGCAGTTCAGCTCTGCATATGTCTTAAATAAAAAACTGAGACTACATCAAGATTCTTTTCCATGCTCTGCACATAAGAACCAGCAGCATACCCGAGAATCTCCCTGCATCATGAAAGGCTCTTTTGAAAATAGTAATTTCAACTGTTTCCCAAGGCTACTACCTCACAGGGACTTTCCCGTGCACTAAAATTTGCCACAGATAAAGCCCAGAGGTCACCCTTGCTTCGTTCTGGCCACTCAGTGAGGCCACCAACTTCTTCCTGGGGTGGAGCTTGGCCCAGGCTGTCTCTCCGGCTTTTACCTTCCCGCACCCTGGCCTGGCTCCCTACCCTGCCATCTTTTAGGTCATCTCCTCTGAGAGCCTGTCTCTGATATTCTTAATCATCCTGTTCTACCCTTCTCTCCCCCCGCACGCTCCCTGACACAGTTTATAATGAGCTTGATCATTTTGTTCTCTGGCCTTCCCACGAGGGTACCAGCTCCCCGAGAGGGCTTATCTGCTAGGTCTCATCAGCGCCGATGTTCCTACTTGACCAAAGAAGCATTTCTGTAGAGGAAGGGAGGAAGGAAGGAAAGAACAGGGAGAAAGGCAGCGAGCAAGGGAGGGAGGACGGTGGGAAGAAGGAAGCAGGGAGGAGTCTCATACCTGTTCCAGATACCATGCCCTTCCCCCCCCCTCCCGCCAGCACCAAGCTAGGAGCACGGCTGGGTGTGACCCAAAAACTGAAAGAAAAAGAAGCTGGAGAGAGGGATCAGGAGTCTAAGGACAGACTTTGCATGTGGGAGGCCCAGATCCACCCTCGGCACTGCATGGTCTCTGAAAACCACCAGAAGCAACACTTGAGCACAGCCAGATGCAGCCCTTAAGCTGCGTTGGGTGTGGTTGCCAGAGCGAACGGAAACCCCAAAACCAAACACAACAAACAAACCCCTATACACTTATAAACTGAAAACCTTTAAGAATGAAGCACAGATATAAGTCTTTGTGAACTTAGGTTTGTTGTGTTTGGGTTGGGGCTGGAGTGATAGCACAGCAAGTAGGGCGTTTGCTTTGCATGCAGCCCACCCAGGTTCGATTCCTCCATCCCTCTTGTCCCTCTCGTCCCTCTCAGAGAGTCCGGCAGAGCTTGGCAAGCTCCCAGTGGCATATTCAATATGCCAAAAACAGTAACAAGTCTCACAATGGTGATGTTACTGGTGCCCGGTCGAGCAAATCGATGAACAACGGGAGGACAGTGCTACAGAACTTGGGGTAGGCGATTAGACACAACACCAGAATCACAAGCAATCAAACACTGGACTTCAAAGTGAAAAACTCTTGTGCTTGAAAGCAAACTTAAGGAAAAGAAAGAAAGTCCACAGAATTGGAAAAAAATATTGTAAGTCACACAAGGATCTAGGAGATCATCTGTGATGCAACAATAGAAGATGATGAAATATTGGGACTTTGGTGGTGGGCAGTGTGGTAACATGTGAAATTCTGCCCTTCAAACATAGTCTTCTTGGTTTGATCCCCAGCACCAAGGTGGTTCTCTGAGCATTGCTGGGAGTGATCCACCAGCTGATAGAGCCAATGGTAGCTACAAAGCATTGCTGGGTGTGACTCCAAAACCCAAAAGAAAAGCAAATAAGCTCATAAATAGTATTACCTCAATAAAAAGAAGAGATTAGGAAAATAGCTCAAAGGGCTGGAGAGGCAGGCCCAAAAACCAAAAGAGAAAAGTAGATAAATAACTCAAGTTAAAACAGGCTAAATATTTGGGTAGACTTTTCCCCAAAGATCTACAGTTGACCAGTCAGCATGTGAGGAGATGCACACAATCTGTCACTCAGGAAACGCAAAGCCAAGCTAATGAGGAGACACCGCTCCAAGCCCACGAGGACGACTGGAATCAAAAGAAAAGAACTGCACAGACTGGCAGGAAGTGGAGGAATCTCAACCCTCATCGAGAGCTGCTGGGAACGTGAAATGGTACAGCTATCTAGACAACAGCTAGGAAGACTCTCAGAAAGTGAAATGTCAAGTTAAACTATTTGACTCTCCCATCTCCCACCCTTGGGGGTCCTGGCTGCCACGCCCACGGACTGAATCCGGGTGTCACTTAAGCGCATTAACGGCCATGATCCGGAGACTCACAAATGAATCTCAGACCTGAGCAGCTCACTGCAGAGATGCCTCTAGACCCTATTTAAAATTTTAGAATTTGAGGAGCTCACGAACACAAAAGTGGCTGTGCAACACCTATGCTATTCATAACAAGCAATACAAAATAAATTATCTAGCATCTGCCTGTGGGGCAGGCTTGAGTGGTGGTGGGAAAATTTGAAATAATGGTGGTTGGAAGGTGTAATGGTAGTGGGATTGGTGTTGAAATATTGAACGTAATCCATTACTGTGAACAACTATATGAAAATAAAATTAAAACAAAGTAAACCATTTGACCCATCAATTCCCCCTCTAAGAGTATAAGAGAGAGTCAAAACCACATTCAGGGCCGGAGCAACAGTATAGCAGGTAGGGCGCTTGCCCTGCATGCAGCTGAACCAGGTTTGATCCTCAGCAACCCCATATAGTCCCCTGAGCCCATCAGGAATGAGCCCTGAGTTTAGAGCCAGGCATCAGCCCTGAGCACTGCTGGGTGTGGTCTCTCCCAAAATATGCTCCCTCCTCCCAACCAGAAAAGAAAAAAACAACCAAAACCCATATTCATACAGAAACTCCTACTCAAATATTTGCATGCTAGGAACCCTTTAATAACCTCAAGGTGAAAACAATGCAAATATACACCTACTAATAGGTGGGTCCAGGATAACCCAGGAATGATTCCTACAATGCTGTGGGCCTTATTCATGAAAAGAAATGTTCACAAGAAGCAGCTGCAGGACACTGGCTGTCATGGACCTTCTTCCCTTCCAAAGACAGCGATGTCAGTGCATGAAAGCAAGACCTCTCCAGTTATGGCCATACATCATGCTTCTTTGGACGAGACTGGAGAAAGGTCCTACCTTTGTTTTCAATTAAAAAAAATTTTTTGTGGGGCTGGAGAGAGAGCACAGTGGGTAGGGCATTTGCCTTGCATGTGGTCCACACGGGTTCAATTTCTAGCATCCCATATGGTCCCCCGAGCACAGCCAGGAGTAATTCCTGAGTGCAGAGCCAGGAGTGACCCCTGGTCATTGCCGGGTGTGACCCAAAAAGCAATAATAATATATATATTTTTGTTTTGTCTCTTTGGATCACAGTCAGGAATGACGCCTGACAGAATCTGGGGGACCATAAGGGATGCTGGGGATCGAGCCAGGTTGAACATGTGTAAGGCAAATGCCCTTCCCGCTATTACCTATCTTCCTTCCTTCCTTCCTTCCTTCCTTCCTTCCTTCCTTCCTCCCTCCCTCCCTCCCTCCCTCCCTCCCTCCCTTCCCTTCCTTCCTTCCCTCCCTCCCTCCTTCCTTCCCTCATTCCTTCCCTCCCTCCCTCCTTCCTTCCTTCCTTCCTTCCTTCCCTCATTCCTTCCCTCCCTCCCTCCTTCCTTCCTTCCTTCCCTCCCTCCTTCCATCTCCTCCCTCCCACCTTCCTTCCTTCCTTCCTTCCTTCCTTCCTCCCTCCCTCCCTCCCTCCCTCCCTTCCTTCCAAGGTGATTGCTCTAATCCATGGTTGCGTCACCTGTCAACTTATCTCTGTACAGGTGAGGTGACAGTCTGCAGGGGCCTATGTAGCCAGCCTACTGCTCTGCTGGGATCACCCAGTTACAAGCAAACTATGGGGGTAGACCTGGGCTCTGAGGATCCCAGTCACAAAGTTACCAACAGGTACATAAACCATGAGAGCATCATTTGGGACGACCTGAGCTGCAGGCAGATAGGATCTGCAGGATGGAAGGCAAGCCTGGAAGGCCCCTCCCGTGGCTAGGACAACACATAGGTTTGACCGGGGTCAGCCATAAGCCATGCCAACCACGTCGCGTGGCCAGTGGACCGGTATTTCCAAGGCTGCTGCGAGGGCGGGTCACGCATGGGCACTCACCGTGCACTTGTGGGGCTTCTCGCCCGTGTGCCGGCGCATGTGCACCACCAGCATGTACTGGGCCTTGAAGGGCTTCTGCTCCCGCGTGCAGGCCTGCCAGCGGCACACGAACTCCTTCTTCTCCCCGTGGATGTGCTCGTTGTTGATATGCTACAGGAACAGAACCAGGAGGGGAAATAGGTTCAGTCGGTCATCCCTGAAAGCCCCATAGATCCATGGAGATGATAGATCCATAGAATGAAGGCCCCATAGATCCACAGATCGCCCCAACTCCTCATCCATCCCTTTCTAAGGACCACACCTGTGATGTACTGAGCTGACCTGTCACCCACAGACCCCACCTGCCACATACACACCCCTATCACCATGTATAAGGCCAGCCCTCACATGCTCAGGAATTATTAGCTGACAGGAAATGAAACTCTACTGCATGCTATTTATCTAGATGGCTTTTTCCAATTAGTCATCCGAATGAGAGATGTTCACTGGTTTTCAGGTGTCCTGCCTGAACCCCCCTTCCCTATCAGGCTCTGGCCTATGGGGCACTCTTGGGTAAGACACATGCTCTCAGGCTGCAAACAGTAGGCACTGATTAACTGCAGCAGGGCAGACACTCCCGGGTTGGGGTGGGGTGCACGATCAGCTTCTCCTGAGGTCGCATCTAGTTCCAGGGACTTGCTAATCAATATAAATGTATCCTGGTCTTTCTTGTCCAGAGGCCCTGGCAATGTGGGGCTGCCTTGTGGCAGGAGGTCTGAAGTGGTAAGTGGACTGCACGGTCCTCTGAGTCAGTGTAGCATACTCTACCTGTGTGCAGACTTTGAGTACTGGGGTGGGGGCAAGCCCAGGCAGGTTGGGTGGGGGGTTACAACCTCCGAGCTCAGCAGTGAGGTCTGTGGGGAACTCCAGAACCTCTACGTCCTTAATCTTTTGGGTTGCGTATCTGAGTGGGGTGTGGAAGGGGTACTAGTCCCACACACACTTTGGGTCTCTGCAGCACCCTTGTGTCCTGGCCCTGGGCTGGTTCTGCTGACCTCCCCATGAAGAATGGGGGGACAGCATACTTGAGTCACAGAGGGGTGTTCCCTCACCCTGGCAGTCCTACCCGCCTTCTCCTCTGTTCTCAGCTCCCTCTACTGCCCCTTTCACTACCTAGAGGCCAGAGGGTCCCAAACTTATCTGTCCCACTGTCCCCTTTGCTGAAACAAGTTGCTCAAAGCCACTCCTGAATCGAGCTTTCTAAAGCAAATCAAAAGAAAGCACAGCAAATCGTACCCGTGTCTATTACTGCCCCCCCTCCCCCTGATTATTCCAGGGTCCATCCTGTTGGGAGGATACAGTATCACCCACTTTGGGAAATAATGACTTAGGAATGTAGCAGCCACCAGACCCCATACATGCAGCTCTTGAATCTTTAACCTGGGGCTGCCCCAACTCACTGGCTGGGTGTGCAGAGTATCTACTGGCTTCAAATCTGAAACAGGGTAGAGGATACGCATCTCAATTTTGTCTTACTCTGACTACATGCTGAAACGATCTTTTACGTCTACAGGGGTAAATGGATCGTATTGCTGAAATTAACCTCGCCTGGTTCATACACCCTGAAATGTGTTCCTGTCCAGGGCATGAGCCTGGCATCTGTGGCTGATGGTCTTTCCTTGCTGTGCTCGTTCTTGACGGCCCTAGATTTTTTTCCATCGTGCCGGAGAGCAAGCAACAGGACCTGCTCTCATGAATACAGATGCCTGCACTGGATCAAGTAAAACCGCCTGTGCTTTGAACTTCCAGGGAAATCTTATCATATTAGCCTCACTTTCCATTTTTAAAGCCATTCGCCTGATAAAAATGCTTCCCGACAATGTCTTTCATTTTTTCCCCTTATTGGTTTACTTAGCCAGAGATTGTTAATAATTGACTGGGGGCTTTAGCTCGCTGGGGTGCCCACTGCTGTCTGTCTTCCTGGAGAGCGGAAAGAAGGCTGGGAGGAGGGTTGGGAACGCACACACAAAACTTCTCTCTGGGACCCTGGGGCGATGGTCCCCATGCTACAAGGCCAGCCCTGGGCTCGGGCGAGAGCCTGCAGCTGAAAGCTTCCTTCCCATGGCTCTGCCTTTATCAGCAGAATCCCCTCTTTACTCGTGTGGCCGATGCCCCATCTCTGAGCACATCCTCGTTGGCACCCTTTCGCCTGGGCGCTCTCCTGGCCCCGGAGGCTGGCTCCTCGCTCCTTTAATCTAATCTTATCTGTCCTGCAACCCACAGATCACCACCCACCCGCCCCATTCCCCCTGTAGGAAGGGACTTGTTTCTGGAAAGACTCATTCAAATGAGTCTGAATTCCAGCAGCAGCTATGAGATAAGACTTGCTTCACAGCGTCTCTGTCAGGTACAGATCAGTTTGCTGGACTGTGCCAGTGGCTCGAGTGAGAGTCTGAGGAGAAACACCCACCCGTGAAAGAAACCCAGAGTGCTGGGAATGATGTCACAGGGGGGCAGGAAATGGTACGGGCTGAGTTTCAGCGCTGCTGTGTGTGCGTCTGATCTAAATCTTCAATTCAAGTGCTTTTCTGATGGAGAAGAGAAGCACTCAGGGCTGGGAGTGGGGAGGGGGAGGAAGAGTACGGAGTGGGGAGGGGAGGAGGGGGAGCTGGAGGAGGATGTGGAGCGGAGGAGGGAGGAAGAAGAGAGGAAGGGGGAGAAGAAGGGAAGGAGGGAGGAGGAAGTTGAGGAGGGGGTACCATGTATGGAAAGTAGTTTTCCTTTTTTCTTTCTTTTGATTTTTGAGCTACTTCTGGTTCTCTGCTGATCCCTGGGGATTGAACTCAGGCTTCCTGCACGCAAAGCAACTGCAGGTCAGCCAGCTGAGCCCTCTCTCTCCGGCCCGGCCCCCAATAAGTGTTTTTTTTTTGGTATTGTGCTCGATCTTCACTTCCACGTGGTTCTAACTTGCCAATTTTCTTCCACACTCAGTGGTATTGAGGGCTTATGCTGGCTCTGAACTCAGGGATCACCCCTGGCAGTGCTCGGGGGGACCTATGGGATGCGGGGATCGAGCCTGGGTCAGCTGCATGCAAGGCAACACTGTCCTGCCTGCTGGACTGTCACTCTGGTCCCTTTATCCCCAGGTGGGGAGGACTTTGCCTCCCTCCACAGGCCAAGACCTGAGGTTCAGAGGAACTCATCTGCTCAGAACAAAACGGCTGGGTTTCAAGTCAGGCGTCTCCCATGCCGAGTTCCTGTTCCTACAGCTCCCACTGCACAGAGCCCCTGGGTGCCACTGTGTGGGTGCTGTGCGGACAGAGGGGCGAGAGGCTCTTCTGGTGAAGTGCCCTTCCGGCTCTCAGGGCCTTTTCTGATCTCTGGACCTATCAGGCCCCGGGATTCTGAGGCAGCTCGTTCCAACGTGGGCGCAAACAGCCATTCATCCCTGTCTTCCCTGCGTCCCTGTGAATGGCCTCCCACATGGAACGACCAACGCCTTTCTTCATGGGAGTGGTTGCTTTCAGGTTTAAAAGTCAAGCTTGTGATTATCTTGTGGGTGCTGGTTGGTTTAGCTAGTCTGTTTCTTCTCTTTGCATCAGCTATGAGAAAACTTGAAAAGAGAAAAAAATTTTTTTCGTCTATGGATTCCAGCTCAGGGCATTTGGTTTGAAATACCAACTTTATTCCTGTGTTAGCTCATTATTCTTTTTCCCACCAGTTTTCTGGTTTACCTTGTCATCTTTATTATTTATTGATTGATTGTGATTTTATACTTATATTTTTTCACTTTTTTCAACTTCATTTTATAAATCTTTTTTTTTTAATTTAATTTTTTTTTGGTAATGGATTCCCACGAGGTGCAGTTACAGACTTAAAAACTTTTGTGGTTACATTTCAGTCATACAATGCTCAGTACCCACCCCTCCACCAGTGCCCATTCTCCAACACCAGTGATCCCAGTGCGCCTCCCCCTCCCGCTCACCCGCCCACCTCATCCCCCCACCCTGCCCCACTTCTGTGACAGGGCATTCCCTTTTGCTCTCTCTCTCATTTTGGGTGTTGTGGTTTACAACAGAGGTACTGAGTGGCCACTGTGTTCAGTCTATAGTCTACTTTCAGAATGCATCTCCCATCCTGAGCAGGCCCGGCAAGCACCCTTTACTTGGTGGTCCCTTATCTATCTGAACTGTCTTTTCCCCCAGTGTGTGAGGCCAGCTTTCAAGCCGTGGAGCAATCCTCTTGGTGCTTAGCTCTACTTTTCTTGGGTGTTAAGTTTCCCATTCTGTTACTTTATATTAGTCTTCTTTAAACACTGGTACGACGGATGTGTTTCTATGGCTCCTTCTGGGTAGAGCCACACATAGGAACACACCTCTCTGGAGCCGCCTCTCCCTGCCTCTCCCTCCCAACACCGAATGTAGCTGGCATCAGACCCTGCGGGGCCCGTCCTGGAGACTCACGTGCACCAGCTGCTCCTGGGTGTCGTACTCCTTGGTGCAGTCCTCCCAGTGGCAGTTGGTCTCATAGATGACCACCTCAGCCTCCTGCTTACAGTCATCCCTGTCCAGGTCTTCCTTAAGGTCAGCCAGCTGCTCCTGGGGTAGGGGTGGGGGGAGAGGGGCAGAGTACACCCACTTGAGTCAGGAGCTGTCACCTGGTCTGGGGAAGTGCAGTTGGGAGCTCCCAGCAATCTGTGCCAAGGACAGTAGTGGACACTGGAGGGGCGACACTTAGCTCTCACCCACAGCCATGGTGGCTCCAACCTCCTTCCTAAGGACAGCGGCTTTTTTTTTCCCTTTTTGGGTCACACCCAGAGATGCACAGGGGTTACTCCTGGCTCATGCACTCAGGAATTATTACTGGCAGTGCTCGGGGACCAAATCTAATGTTGGGAATCAAACTCGGGTCAGCTCATGCAAGCCCTACCTGCTGTACTATTGCTCCAGCCCCAGCCAGCGGCTTGTTACCCACCAGATGTCCCATCACATCTTGGGTCAACTGATACAGCCAGTGATGTATGCTCATTGGCTTGGCTTCTATGCAGGGGGCGTTGAGTGGCTCTGGGGACTTGGGTTAGGCAAAAACTGTGCCTGGGGTATGCCCTAACCCGGAGACTAGAAAAACAAACCAGCACACACCTGGCCTGGCCCTTCAGAACACCCCCCTCTGCCATCCCCTCCCCCACCCCAAACTGTTCTGTGCTCAGTAGATAAGGGGCACCCACAGGTGCCCTGCTGTAGCCTGCCCCGTCCCTGACATGGGCGAGGTATCTGCAGCCTAGTGACAGAGCTGGGAAAGTCAAGGTTCAGGGAGACTCCACCTCACGGCCTTGGGCTCCCCAACATGTGCAGTGAGGATACGGCACTCTGGATCTGGATGAAACCTCAGTGATGCCAGGGTCTCCGGCGTATCTATTTCAAGGTGGCGACCAAAGGGTCTGAGATGAGTTTCCTCTGAATCACCAGGTGGTAAGGTCACTTTTGGGGATGACAAACCTACTCCCCACCCAGGAGGATACTGAATGTGAATGCCAACAGAGATGGCAGGGGCAGGTCTGGGGGGGGGGGGGCAGGCAGGCTGAGAGGGGCTGGGGGGAAGGGAGAGGCACAAATGCACCAGGGTCAGAGGCAGGTCCGAGGAAGGACCACACAGAGGGTGTCAGGAGTTCCCCAATATTCCACAGACTGGCTGGATAGGCTTGGAGCAAAGCCAAGCAAAGAGGCAGATGTTAGACAAACCCTTTCTTTCTTTCTTTCTTTCTTTCTTTCTTTCTTTCTCTCTTTCTTTCTTTCTTTCGGGGGGGGGGGGGCGTCACACTCTGCAATGCTCAGGGGTTACTCCTGGCTCATGCACTCAGGAATTACTCCCAACATTGCTCAGGGGACCATATGGGATGCTGGGAATCGAACCCAGGTCGGTTGCATGCAAGGCAAATGCCTTACCTGCTGTGCTATCACTCTAGTCTGACAAACCCTTTCTGTCTCCAGGTATCTACCCATGGCTAGTATGTTCCACCCTGCAATAAAACCCCTGGGAGAACGCGGATAGTTCAGACTAAGGGCTACCACCTCCCAGCACCCCACCAGCCCCAACCAAGGCTCCCATGTTAGCTTCATGTCCAATATAGAGTCCATCATGCATGTGGAAAACGACCATAGTCTCCCACTGGAGCTCCAAGCCTCCAGTCAAGAGAGCCTCCTGGTCATTTCTCAGAGAAACGTTCACTGAGCATGAGTGCTCTGCAGTAAGTCAGAGGCACTTGCATGGCAAGGCCCCGGAGAATGCTGGGGACTCATTACAAGGGAGAAGCAGAATGTCTGGGACCTAAATCTTTAGCCCTGGGGGGCAGATCTGTGCAGGCTGGTCCTCCAAAACCCATTTCTCTGCTTTCAGAAAAGCTGGAAACAGACTTCTGGTGCTCTCAGCTGCCTGCCTGACTTATTTCAAAGGCAATTTGAAGCAGCTGCCAGAGGCTGGCACAGGGGTGGGCCTGGGCTGGGCATCCTACTGGTCCACGATCTGGGGTGTTTAGGCAGAGTGGGGTCGAGGGTGGGGCTTCATTATGTTCAGGCAAAGCAAAGCCCTTCACCTGGAAAGTGAGTCAGGTCACTGAATCAGGACGCCCAGTGACAGCGTGACAACCTCCTGGTGACAAATGGTCCTTCCACTCATTCCAAGGAGAAGTCAAGCTAGGAAGGGAGGAAGGCCTGGGGCAGCCCCTGCCCTCCCCCAACAGCCCCACCCTCCACAACTGCAGGTGGAGGAGATGGGCTGGGGACACCTCCCACCTGTCCTTGTCATAGCTCTGACATGCGTCTCCCCTGGATCCAGGCCATCCTCATTAATTTCCACTGCCCCCCAGGATGGCCAGCCTTGTGGAAACCATGTATCATGCGAAGAAGGATTTGTCACCGGGCCCTCTGTTTTCCTGACAACAACAGGACCCAGTATTTCATAAAAATGAAGTGCCCGGAGCCTGCCCCGTGGCTTACAGTTTTGATAAAGCACAGCCGGCAGAGGGAGGGGAAAGAGGAGGAAGCCCGGAGCATCCTGATGTCAGAGCTGGTGATTCTGTATTATGGATGAGCTCGGGTTAGCGCGAGAGACTTGGGGATGGAGCCTGGCAGCTGTGCTCACGTGGTGCCTTCCCACTCAGCCTCAGCAACCCGAGGGACTCCCTGCATGCCTGCTGGCCCCCAGTGAGATGTGGCGCTGCAGATATCCAAAGGGCTCTCTCTCTCTCTCTCATTCGCTCTCACTCCTACCATGAACCGTCTTCTCTGTTTCCCATGAGTGGGAAGTCACCAGAAAACAGAACTTCACAGCTCCTGTGCAAAGCCTGGTGATGTGGAGCCCAAATTGGCACTTTGCCCCAAAGTGCTCCTTACCAAAGTGCAGCCCTGGGGCAGAGGCAGCGAGTGGGAGTGAGCTGGACCTGAGGACACTGAGGTGAAGGGGAGTCTGCCCACCCAGGAGGATCAGGAGAGGTTGACTTGGTGGTGACAGGTAAGAGGGGTGTGGAGGGTGTGGAGCTGGGACTAGGGCCATTCAGGGGTGTAAATGAGTATGCTAAAGTGTGTGCCTCCTGAGGGGGCAAGACGACAACAGCCCCTACACTCCTTCATTCACTCCTTTGTTGTTTTTTTTTTTTGGGAGGCAGAGCCAGCAATGCTCAGGGGTTGCTTCTGGTTGCACACTCAGAAATGGCTCCTGGTGGTGCTTCGGGAACCTGTGGGATGCTGGGAATCGAACCTGGCTCAGCAACGTGTAAGGCAAACACCCTACATCCTACATTATCACTCCAGAGGCCACTCATTCAACCAATTTTTTTTTTGCTTTTTGGGTCACACCTGGTGATGCTCAGGGGTTACTCCTGATTTTGCACTCAGGAATTACTCCTGGAGATGCTTGGGGGACATTATAGGATGCTGGGAACAAACCCAGGTCGGCCACGTGCAAGGCAAATGCCCTACTCGCTGTGCTATCACTCCAGCCCCTCAACCACTTCTTGACTCTGCATCTGTCTGATGAGCACATGTATGCTTATGGCCTTGTCCATTCAGCAGCACTCCACTATGCCCTTCTCCAGCCAGGTCACGGCCCCACCTCAGGAAAGCCAGACGAACTGTCGGTGGTGAGGACCAGCTGGCGCTTACCTGCGTCAGAGTCAGCGGGGAAGTTGGCCGCAGGCTGTCCACTTCAGTCTTGACCTTACTGCGCTTGTGTATGACGATGGGGTTGACCGTGCTGCTCACCGCTGACTCGCTGCTCTGCTTGCTCTGGGCAGAGGAAGGGGTGGGGAAGGAATGAGTCCAGGGAGCTGGTGACAGGCAGCAGAGTGGGGACACCTCAGAGTGTCTGGGCTCTAAGCCCCGGAATCTTCCCTGCATGGAGCATCTGGGCCAGGCTCCTGCTGGAAGATTCAGGAGCCGAGGGCCCCCAGCTTGTCCCTTTGTCCAGGGGCTACCATGTGGACAGCCCCAACAGTCTATCCCTGCTAGTACCACCCACCTCCACCTCTTTAGGACCTACTGGGCACCCCAGCTCCTGTCCCGACAGCTTGGGCCTCTCAGGCCCTCAGAGTGTGGGCACCGCTGGGTTTGGGCCATGGCCTCAGTTCATGTCTGAGAAGGGGGGTCCTAAGTGGTAACATGGAGCCTTGAGGGGCAGAGGGTCCTCCCAGAATGCCTTTCTCCCAGTATATGGTCACAACTGGTTAGGGCAGCTGCTTCATGCCAAGGGTCGTCACTGGGGGCGGGAGAGATGCTCAGTGGGCTGAGCACATGCCCTGTGTGTAGGGAAGCCCAGATTCAGTGTCCATCACCACCTGGTCCCTTGAGCATTGCTGCAAGTGATCCCTAAGCACAGAGCTAGGAGTAGCCCAGGAGCACTACCGGGCTTGGTCCCCTGCAAAGAATAATCTTCGTGATTATAACCATCGTGATCCCTTTTTGGGGTCTCCTGGGCTCTTGCACTGGCCCCACCATGGCAGTAGATCCTAAAAGATAGAGGAGCTAGAGGCTGGCTCCTGCCTTGTATGTGGTCCACCTGGGTTCAAGCCCTGGTACCCACCATGGTCCTCCGAGTTCCATCAGGAGCGACCCTTGAGTGCAGAAGCTAGGAGTAAGTTCTGAGCACTGCTGGGCATGGCCTCCAAACTAAAGAACTACAAAACACATAAAAGAGAAGAGCTAAAGAGACTTGCTGCTCCATGAAAGCCAGTCAGGCCCGTAACCAGGCGTGACGCAAAGCCTCTGTGCCCTTTCCATGGTCCACAGTCTCTGTGAGGATTTACCCACCTGCAAAACAGGATTTCATTCATTCCCCAAGCACTAACACTGCTGTATGTCAGTGCTAGGTGAGCCACCTCACTGTATGTGATTTGGAGCCATCTAGCTGTGCTCAGGACTCACTCCTGGCTCTGCACACAGGGATCACTTATATCTGTGCTTGGGGGACCATATGTGGTGCTGGGGAGGGAACTGGGGTCAGACATATATAAGGTGAGTGCCTTAACCCCATGCTAAATCTCCAGTCCTGCACCATATCATTATTTATAAGCACTCTGCCAATGCTGAGTGCTACATGGAGATGCCCATACTGTGTGGGATGCCCAAACCATGCCAGGATGCAGGTTTCCTACCTATCTCTCATGTTGGCTGGACAGGAGCCTGCAGAAAGGAGGTGAGGTGCTTGCCCACGAGGAGTGAGGGGCCAGAGAGGCCTCTCGCCCCAGGCTCGTTCTGTCCAGCATGTGGTCACTGCAGGGAGGGGTCACCCCAACCACGTATCTTTGGTTCCCAGCACTAGAGGAAGGTGACCAGTCCTCCTGGGCTCTAGATGAGGACCCGGTTGCCCAGCCCCTGCTCCTGACTCCCACTGACCTGGCTGGCGTCACCCAGACAGTTGGTGCTGCTGAGTTGGGTGGGCGTGGTGTTGATGGGGGCCAGGGCCATGGGCTGCTGGGCCAGGAACGTGGGCGAGGGCTGGATCAGCGGCGGGGTGTGTCCAAAGGCGGACCCCAGGCTTCTCTGCTGGCTCAGGATCTGCTGGTAGGCCACTGGGTTGATGGGGTGGGGGAAGGTGAAGGCTGGACTGTGAAGAAGAGCAGACAAGGGCACAGGTTGTGGGGCAGAGAAGGTGGACGCGCTATTAGGTGGACACTTCCCATGCAGAATTGGTCCTTCCACAGCTCAGGATAGGCACGTGGCCCTGGCCGACACTATGACTCTCTTTCACTTGCTCTCCTCCCCATTGCCCGCTGCCCCTGATGCGACCTTTGCCTCTGGCCAGGCCCCTCTGCAGCCCCCTCCATCTAGCCCCCACTTCCCTGATGCCTGACATTCACCCCCGACATCAGTGCTCCCTGGTGACAGGACCCTTCATGCACCCCTTACTGTGGGTTCCAGGGCACCCCGTCTAGGAGGGGCACCCAGACAGAGCCTGGCAGCTCAGGCCGTCCTCACTCTCCATCAACGTCTGAGCTCTAGAGAGTCTTTGTGTGGGGCTGCAGCGATAGTACACAGTGGATAGGGCATTTGCCTCGCACGCAGCAAGGCAAGGTTCGATTCCCAGCATCCCATATGGTCCCCTGAGCACCACCAGGTGTAATTCCTGAGTGCAAATTCAGAAGTAACCCCTATGCATCGCCGGGAGTGACTCAAAAAGAAAAAAATTAGTCTTTGTGAATGAGCCACTGTGCTTTGCTCCAGGACACTGAGGGCTCCGTGGGCGTCGCGGAGGGGAATCCCTCCCCATGCCATCTCCTCCGCGGTCTCTCCGGGAGCACCTGGCAGGCAGCAGCAGGGAGGGGGCAGACCGTTACTCTGCACACGAGCTCCAGTAACCCACGGCAGGTGCTGTACCAGGAGAAAAGTCACTCTCCCGCCTATACTCACAGTCTTAGGTCAAGCTCCCAGGCCCAAGCAAGTGTCCAGGAGGCCTCAGCCCTGCCTGACATTCTGGCCGTGGCTTCCTGGAGCCCAGCCTGTCTCACACTCCTGACCGTCAGGAGGAGCAGTAGCAGTAACAGACGCTGACTGTCCTCTATGGCTCCCTCTTGGGGTCATCTGCTGGACAGTTAAAGAGATCTCACCCTTGCTACACGTGTCCTTCTGCGTTCTGTCCTGGGTGGGGGGAGCCCTCCTGACATCTTACCCGCCTCACCCTGCTCAGAAGGAGCAGGGGAAGGAATGAGTCTCAGCCAAGTGGCTGGGATGGCATCCTTGAACCACAGTCCAGGGCTCCAGGGAGCAGGCAAGAACAACTGGTGCCCAGGAGTCTTGGGTGTGTCATGCTGCGGCCACAGTACAGGGCTGTGAGGGACATGTCTGACCTGAGTCAGTGTCACAACTCCTGTGTGTCATCACAGTCCTCAGGTCTGTTGATGGCCAAGCCAAAAGGCTAGAGAAGTCACCTTTTCCTGAATGATGGACTCACTCACTGTCAGTGTCACCGTTCACACCAGAATCTAAGCAAGGTTGAAGCAGTAAGAGTTGGCCACACTCTCCGATGTCAGCTCACTTGGCCGGCAAGGGCCTGGAAGTCCGGAGACACTTCTACACACATCGATCCACACATGCCATCAGCCCCGTCTCTCTACCTCAGCTGCACCCTGGGTTCCAGGTCCTGAGCCTCTGCAGTTGGGCTCACTCACCTGAGGGCGCCTGCTGACAGGTGTCCATAGGAGCCGCTGGCCGCTGAGCTGCTGCGGGAGTTGTTGATATAGGCTACCAGTGAGTTGGGCGAGGTCCGGATCATGCGCTGCAGGTCCAGGCTGGCATCCGAGAGCGGAGAGATGGACAGAGCCCGCTTGCGACTCAGGCGTGGTGTCACCCGTGGGCTGGAGAACCGGGACACTGTCGGGACAAGGAGGGTGGGTCAGCATCACACGTTTCTCGAGGGGGAGGAGGCAGGAGAACTGGCATGTGGTGGACAGGTAGTGCTCGGGAGGGTGGTGGGTGGACCTGATGAGAATGCATGATGGGCTCTGGGCCACGAGATGTAGCCTCTTTTGGTCCTGGTTTGCACATCCATAAAATGGGAACGGGCCACACGTGGCAGGGTGAGCCCACACAAAAAGCCAAGGGCTGTGGTTTATGGAACTCTGAAGGCATGCCAGTGTCCACATCATTGGGTCCGCAGAGACCAGAGATAGAATCATCAAGTACACTGCAGCAAAGTACATGACTCGGGACCTATCACGATACACACTGTCCTGAGTAGCCGGCAACCACAGTTCCTCTGGCCCTGCCACACCCACCCAAGGACAACTGGTACCCAGCTTTGAATGCCCAGGTGAGTGTTGCGGAGTCACGAGGTGGAATGACAAATGCTCATCCTCACCAGGCTTCCCTGGCTCAGGAGCAAGGCTCTGTGACCTGCCTTGTCCAGGACAGGCGTGAGGCAGCCCGTCTTTTTTCAGTTGCTGTGGGTGCTGCTGGGTGGCTCATGCATGCGGAGAAGAGCGGAAGCAGTGGAGTCTTGCAAGGTCATGGCTGCAACTGCAGCTGGGATGGCCTGAACTGCCCCTGTGAAAGGGCTCTGTCCAAGCAGAGGCCCAGGTGGCTGGCCCCAGACTCCTAGCATCTGCCCTCCCTCCCTAACTCCCTCCCTCCCTTCTTCCATCCTCCTTCCTTCTTCCATCCCTCCTTCCTTCCTTCCTTCCTTATCTCCTTCCTTCTTTCCTCCCTATCTCCCTCCTTCCTTCCTCCCTATCTCCATCCTTCCCTCCTTCCTTCCCTCCCTCCCTCCCTCCCTCCCTCCCTCCCTCCTTCCTTCCTTCCTTCCTTCCTTCCTTCCTTCCTTCCTTCCTTCCTTTCCTCCCTCCCTCTCTCCCTCCCTTCCATTACTCCCTCCCTCTCTCCTTCTATGGGCGCTGCCTGTTAAGGATGGTGTGTATTGTGCTGTACCCCTGACTCCTTCTCCAGTATCCCTCTGGGCTATGGTGTATGAGTGTGTGTGTGTGTGTGTGTGTGTGTGTGTGTGTGTGTGTGTGTGTGTGTGTGTGTGTCCATCCTGAGCAACTCTGATGGCCGCTCAACACTCCCTTTGCTACCGAACCTTGCTTCTGGGCACTCTCTTGCCTTCCTTCCTCAGGCACCTTAAACCAGCCCAGAGCCCACAGGTTGCCTCCTTTGGGCAGGCGGCTTGCTCTCCTGGCCATAAGTACAAGTGTCTGAGGTGATTTCTTCAGTTGCATGGAGTTGGGTGGTGGCCCATGAAATCTCTACAACTCCGTCGACAGGATGCTCAGGAGGTGAATATCCACAGTTTTACATTCTGGGCTCCTCCGAGGGGACCCTACTTACACCTTCCTTGGTTCTTGGTGCCCGGAGCTCTGTTTACTATGGGGCTACCAGGAGTGTCTCGTGGTTCAGACTGGAGATGGGGTGGCCTCAGAGTCCTACCGGAGGAGGTTCTGGGGATTCTGCTTCTCTGTGTGGAGGGGCAAGGCCAGTGGCTGGGACTGGGAGCTGCAGGTGCCTGCTGGGTAGGCCGAGCTGAGGTGCATGACTTTGGGGCACGTCCAGGGGACCCAGACTCTTCAAGAGGGTGTCAGGCAGAGATAGCCTGTGCGCCACAGAGCACCTGGCAGTTAGAACGTTCATATGACCCGTCGGTTGCAAACAGAATAGGGGGGTGGGGGTGGGGGATGGACCTACCGCCTCTCAGGGTCATGAGCCAGACAGTCTAGAGAGGGTGGCCGGCCACACAGCCAAGGAATATGCTCTGAAACACACACACACACACACACACACACACACACACACACACGCGCGCGCGCACGCACGCACGCACACGCACACACACGCATCCCCACGTGCTGGGGCGCCTGCCAAGCTTCTGGGTGTTCACCTGGTTCACTCCCTGTCAATCCTCACTTGAAAGCTGGACTCGGCGGAAGATGCCGGAGCGCATCTTCCATGACACCTATTACTTAGGGGCCGAGCAGCAAATGGGGAGACGCCCGGGAGGCGGGGATGATCAAATACTGTCTGTGGGAAGCAGTACATGTCTGCGATGCGCTGCTTTAGAAAGGACTTGCTGTGAACATTTGGATCCCCACCCTCTCGGGCGCCCCTAACAAGAGGAAACAGGCCAAATCTGACAGTGATATTCATCTCTGTTATCCCCACCCCTCGAGGGAAATATGTTTATTAATGTGCCTCTTCCCTTGATAAATTACTAAATAGAAAGAAGAGCCTGCACTCGTTTCCCGTGGTTTCTCCTGTGATTTATGACCGGGGCCCCGCGCAGTCGCTGTGTCTGCTCATCTGTGGACGTGCGGGGCTGGTGTCCGTCAGCTGCCAGGTGAGCAGCCGGCTCTCCCTGGGCGGGGACCCGGGGATGCCCGTGCCATGCGGCCCTGGCATCTGGACCCAGTGCAGCCACTCGTCTCTTCAATCCTGCGTCTGCTCGCTCACTCCTGTACCATGGGACAGCAGGCCAGGTGTGGACCGGCCATCGTGGGCACGGTCAGCAAGGATCTGCCCTCCTGCTGCTCACTGTCCAGAGGCCATGACCATGGTGCCCGAGCCCCAGGCAGGATCACTAGGTCCCACCTCAGGGATACACCTCTGGATGCCGGACACCTCAGGGGGACTGTGGCTCTCCCAAGGGCAACTGGTAGATATGCCCAGGACCCCACCCTGATTCCTAGATCTGATCTGTGTGACTCTGGCAAATGACTGAATGGCTCTGAACCAGTTCCTCCTGGGGACAGTGGGGAGGGCTAGTGACCCACAGTGGATCATCAGGTGCTCTGGGAGGGCGTCCTGCCGAGTGAGCCTGCAGTTCCTTAAGGTCCCAAGGGCCCAGGAACCTGGGAGAAAGGTGACTGGGGCAGTGGGACCAGCCAGGCATGGCTGTGTGCTGGGAGCACAGTCCTCAGCATGATGCCAAGGCCAGCCTTCCTGGGCAGGGCAGAGGGGCACGGAGGAGCATTTACTGGCTGGGTAGCAGTCCCACACAGCTGGGGACTCCTTGCTCATATCTTTCCTGGTCCTGTGGACATGCTTAGAAGCAGGGGTGTGGATGGGGTCTCATTTATGCCAAAGGCCATAGGATATTTATTGCATTAGTCGTTAGCCTTGTCTACAAGGGAAAGGCAGACGGGCCGAGGGCAGCCCTAACCTGACCCAGGGACATACCCCATGATTTTTTTAGCTGGGTCCATGGCCAGCTGTTTCCAATTATGGCTTTAAAAAGAATTCAGTTCACTGGGGCTGGAAAGATAGTACAGTGGATAGAGCATTTGCCTCACATGTGGCTAACCTGGGTTCAATCCCCGGCACCCCATATGGTCCCCTAGTCCCACCAGGAGTGATCCCTGAGCACAGAGCCAGGAGTAAGCTCTAAGCACTGCTTAGTATGGCTTTCCCAAAGAGGGTGGGATGGGAGGGGGGAATAGAATCCAGCTCATGTGACCTCCCCCTTATCTGTCTTACAGGGATGAGTAGCAAAGGCTGAGGCTTTGGGGGGAGCAAAGGTTTAGAATGGAAGGTTCCTTTTCAAGTTCTGCTTAGGGAGAGGGCTCCAGGTTTTTCCTGGGAGGGGGTTTTTCTAACGTCAGGCACTTGGGGTGTCTGTGCGGGTGCCCCAGATGATTCATCAGCCCTTGAGCATGTGCTGGCCCCCAGCACCTCTGGGCTTCCAGACCCTCCTGTGCCTCAGTCTCCCCTCCTCTCTGCAGGCAGTAAGTGTGCCTGGCTCAGGCCCGTGGCAGCCCCTCCACCCGCCCTGCCTGCCTCTCTGTGGTGTGATCAATGTAATTGGTTTCTGAAAACCCCCCTGGACCCGCAGGCAGCATAAAGAACGGGCGTCAGAACGGAAGTGACACCCGAGTCAAATTAGTGTCAATATGACAATAAAATATACAGCTCGGAGGAAATATGAGCTGTAAACAGACAACATTTCAATCGGAAACATTTCAATCTTCCCAATGCGGTGGGAGTGGGAGGGGGCTGGCGGCTGCTGTCTTCCTGCTGGTAAATCACCGATATTCGACAGCGTAACGGGAGAAAATCCCATTTTAGGGCCCCCGTGACAAGCGGTGAATTCCCTGGTCTCTGGAGAACGGCTTGGCAGAAGGATAACCTTGGATTTCCTGCTTGGGTATCTATTACCTCCTAAGGAAGCATCACTTCTCCCTCTTCCTGCCATCACTCAGTCTCCTTGAAGAGGCAATGGGCCTCCAGGGACCACCTCGGCTCTGGCAAGCAACACTCGGGGCTGCCCCGGAAGGCCCTGTGTCCTGTGCTTGGGACCTCGAGCCCGGCAGGACTCAATGCTGGGTGAGCCCCATGGGAGACCTCTGGCTTCTGGCTCTCCTCTACCATCACTGTTTTCCCATGGGGTATGGGTATACACCTCCTAAAGGAGACTAGGCTCGACTGAGACAAAGACGGGATGGACTGCCGAGCTGACCAGCGCTTCCACAACAGGGGCAACACTTACGTTCCATTACCTCTTTCCCTTTCAACATATATCCATTGGGTGGTGGTGGTGGTGGTGGAGGGTTAGGATCATCCTTTGTGGTGCTCAGGGTTTACTCTTGGACCTGTGCTGAGGGATCACTCCTAGAGGTTCCTGAGGGACCATAGGCAGGGGAATGAACCAGTGCTGGCCAGTGCTTTATCAACCAAGTGTGCCATCGTTCTGGTTCAACCTACATCCATTTATGATCTCAAAGGGGTTTAACGAGAGTTACGACCTTGTTAATCAAAGATGAACTACACTTTCTGCTTTTTTTTTTTTTTTTGGTTTTTGTAGGAGCCTAGCAGTGCAGGGGTGGGGGTGGGGTGGCTAGAATGTGTGGCCTGATGACTGGGGTGCCAGGGCTTGTGGCATTCTCCGCCTCCATCAAGCTAGACACATGTTCTGCCTCTTGAGGCCCCTCCCCAGCCTAATGGCTTGGTGTCTCCATTTAAACACTGTGGCAACTTGCAAGGTTGATTCATAGCAAGAGAGAGTCAGGACAGAGTCAGACCCACCAGGTTTGTCACTGATTCCTTTGATGGGATGAGGTGTGTGTGTGTGCATGTATGTGTGTGTGTGTGTTGGTGGTGGTGTGTGGGGGATCCGTGAGCCACATACTTAACCCCTAGAGGCAATACTATGCTTTGCTATGACTGGAGAGATAGTACAGTGGGTGAGGAACTTGCACTGCATATGGCCGAGCCAGGTTCAATCCCTCATCACCATATATGGCTGCCTGAGCACTGCCCAGAGTAATCCCTGAGCACCATTCGGTGTGGTTCCCAAACCAATATAAATATAGTCCAAGTGAATGATGGTGCCGAGACTACTCAACCAAGAAGGGAAAAATGGTGTTGTGGGGGCCTGTCTTCCTAGACAACCCAGGTGCAACTCAACCTGTAAAGCCTCTGGTAAAAGTTCTCTCCCACAGTTCTGCCTCCTCTGTGGGAGCAGGACGGTGCTGATACAGGAGTGAGGAGGGCACCCGAGGACTGGCCTCCCTTGTCCGGCCAAGGAGCTTACTTAGTGGCAGTCAACTAGGGTGTGAGCACCAAGTGGGCAGGATACGGCTGTGTCCTGAGCAGAAAGAACTGGGCCTGGCGCATAGTAGGTGCTTACTAAACATGCACAGAACACAGGAGAGCAAGAGAGGACCAGAGAAGGTTGCAAATCCCAAATGTTGCAGGCACTCGGAAGCTCTGTGCAGCTTCTGTGTGAGGGTCATCGTTACTCGTGCTCCCTCCCTTGAACATGACTCTGCATGTTCAGTAAGCAGCTACTATGTGCCAGGCCCAGTTCTCTGTTCAGAATACAGCCACATCCTGCCCACATAGGCCCTCAGACACTGAGAGGGGCCCCTGGGGTAAGAATACTGGTGGGAAGAGGGATTCACACCTTGGCTGGGTGTTCTGGACCTCCAAGAGGGGGTGGTTCTAACCCTCGACTAAAGTGGACATTGATGGGTCCAAGGAGGGTGGGGACCAGGGGTAGCCTGGAAGCAGGCTAGGCTACGGAATCTGTTAAAGAGACGGGAAAGCAGCCCGTGCACAGGTCTGCAGAGCGGAGCGGAAATGCCTAAAACATGAAAAGCAGAGACTGAGATCTGGATGGATGTGCTTTGCAGAAACCACAGCAGGATCAAGTCACAGCCAACACAGCGGGCTGTGCCCACGACTCCGATTTCCCGGGCATGGTTGCAGATTGGGTACAGTGCACAAGACATCTTGGGCTCCTGAATCCATCAGGTTCAGAAGCGCCCTCCCCCCGCCCCACTCCAGGAAGGAGACAGGCCTGCCCAGGTCCCCGGGCTTCCGTCTGCTTCCGTCTGCATGCCACGTCTGGGTAGGCGTGATGAGTTCATCAGCGGCAGCTGACCTGATCGGGCGCTCTCACGCCCACCTCTGAGCTCACCTCTTTGCTTTGCCCGTCTCAGCGCCCCCAGAAGCTGCCAAATGCCCAGCACCCCTGAGAACAAAGCTGCCTTGTTCCCAGCGCCCCCTTCCAGGCTGGCTGCAAGCTGACGGCTGCTTGCCCTGAGCAGTTTCTTTCCTAATGAGTTCGCATCTTTCTCTCCCAGGTTCCTTTGTGGCTGCCACTCACTTATGCGTCCCTCCGAGCAGGAGACTGGTGGCCATGCTCCTGCCCCCCGCCGAGCTTCCCGGAAGGAGCAGCCTGTTACAGGGAAACACTTCTGGCCGGCAGGTTAGATACATGCAGGAGCCTTCCAGGGGAACCAGCCAGATTTGGGAGGTACCCTGAGACCTGAACCCCAGGACGAGGCGTAGGATGGAGCCAGGTGGGCCTCAGGCATGGCGCTGCAGATAGCCAGAGCTCAGGGAGCTGTGCCTGGAGAGGCAGGGGTGGGGCTTCCTGTGCAAAGAGGAAGTAAGGAGGAGGCTGGAGGGGACGTCTGTTCCAGCCGAATCAACGTCTGGGTTTTATCCTGAAGGTGATGGAGCCACCGTCCCAACTGCAGAATGGCAGATGGGATATATATTATTAACGCAAGACAGCAGCGAAGCCAAGAGCCTGAGCTGAGAGGAAGGAAGGGAGTGTGTGTGTGTGTGTGTGTGTGTGTGTGTGTGGTGGTGGTCTTGGGCTTGGTGGGTCTTGGGGTGACAATGGTGGGGTAGGGGCAAGGACAGGCGTGCCTGCATGCGAGAGACAAAGCCCCACATGGAAGGACTGTAGCACTGTCCTCCCGTTGTTCGTCAATTTGATCGAGCAGGCACCAGTAACGCCTCCATTGTGAGACTTGTTACTGTTTTTGGCATATCACATATGCCACGGGGAGCCTGCCAGGCTCTGCCGTGCGGGCGGGATACTCTCGGCAGCTTGGCAGGCTCTCCAAGAGGGACGAAGGAGTCGAACCCGGTTCGGCTGTGTGCAAGGCAAATGCCTGCCTACCCGCTGTGCTATCCCTCCGCCCACATGAAAGGACAGACTGGAGAAGTGGGAGAGGGTCCTGGTGGACACAGGCAGGGGCCAGCTGTGACTGGGAAGCTCTGAGCCCAGCCCTTGCCCCGGTGCTTTCGCAGTGTGTCTGAGCTATGGGAAGCCAGCAGTTCTGTCTACACAGCGCCTCAACCCCACGACCCCAGCCAGGTGCTGGCTGACCTGGACGTGCCCCTACTCATCAAGGTCGAGGGGGAAGGCAGGTGCCCCCCTCTAGGGTGGTGGGGATGAGGTGCCTGTGGTGATGAGGCAGGGTGTGGAACCTGAGCCAGGCCAGGGTAAGCCGCTCAAGGTGGGGAACCCAGATCTGTTTTGAAGCACGCAGCGTCTGAAGGTGACGGAGGGGTGGAACATGGGGGAAGACGCCTGAAGGTGCAGAGGACAGGCGAGTCCGTGTCTGAGAGTTAGGGGGTCTTCTGTTATCAGGGCAGTATGCTGCTCTGCCCCTTAAAGACCTCCGTGGTCAAGGTTCCCATGCATCTGCCCATCATCCAGCTGGCCGGGACATTCCCTGGGAGGCGTGGGGAGAGCCCCAAGGGATGCCTGGCACTTAGAGGCTATTTCTGCTGGACACCTGAGATTGTCTCTGCTGCCTCTTCTCTTCCACTGGGGGTTAGTCGTGGTGGGGGTCTGGGACACCCCCAGAGGTACTCAGGCGCCGGCTCTATGTTTGGGGGTTGTTCTTGGCGATGCTCAGGGGCTGACTGGGATGGGCCCTGAGTGCCTGCACCCATACACCGTCTCTCTGCTTTTTATCACCTTTGATCAGTGCCACAGGTGGCAGTGCTAAGGCCTTCCAGGAATCCCTTTGGTGGTACTTGGTGCTGGGGGTGAGACTCAGGGCTTCACATGTGCCAGACATCAAACTACTGCTGCCCCAGGCCCTTTGCACTTGCTGTTTCCTCTTGCCAGAATGATCTTTTGGCTTCTTTCAGCCTGGCTCAATTCTCACTTCTTGGCTCCATTGCCATCTTCGTGGTAAGGATTTCTGCATCTCCACATTCTAGCTCACTGGGGTCCTGCAGCCCCCAAACCCTGTTCTGGCCTGGAGAAGTCCCAGCGTGTGCAAAGTCCTGTCTCCTGAGCCCCTCATGCCCCTGCTGCGGGAGTAGATGCGTTGTGTGTGTGTGTGTGTGTGTGTGTGTGTGTGTGTGTGTGTGTAGAGGGCTTGGGGCAGCAGTGTCCACCATGCCCAGTGTGCCCCATCCTGGACTAAACACGGCCCCAGGAGGGCTGGCCCAGGGGTCTGAGTGATGGCATTCCTGTGCCTGGCTCCCATGGTTGGGGTGGGGGGAGGGGCAGGCCCAGAGGACTGAGGCTAGTCCCAAGAGAACTGGTGCTGGGAGACAGGTAGCAATCTCCCCCAATTGAGGAAGAACATTAATTTAGGGGTATCATTAGGTCCCCCCCACGGGGAACAGGAAACACAGGGTGAGTGTGAGGTGAGCTGGGTGGAGAAGTGAGAGCTGGAGGTGTGGGGGAATGGAGGAAGAGTTGGGGGATCAAGCTACTACCATCAGCCTGCCTGGTTCATCTGGAGGGCTTCCTAGAGGAGGGGGTTCTGAAGCAGGCTGCAGGGAAGTGAGGGGCACAGAGGGGACTGGAAGGGCTGAAGGGGTCAAGGTCTACCCCCTTTATTCCCTCCCCCCCGCCACACTGCCTGCACTCACTCCCAACCAGTGGCAAATGGCACAGTCTAGGAGGAACCAGGGTTCCTGGGGGGCAGGTCCCCCTGGCTGTTGGGCACAGATCTGAGAGCCCCTGAGCTGTGCTGGGGTGGCCAGGGTGATTTCTGGCTTTGTAAGGACCTGGCAGCACCACATCCTTGGGCCTGATATTGAATCACTGGCTCAGTTGCTGGGAGGGCAACACTGCTTGAGAGACCCCCAAGAAAAGAGAGCAATAGGAATAACTCAGATCTCCTCACTCTCATGCCTGGCCCCTCCAGGGGCCCCACACCACTCAGAGTGTGAGCCCATCCCACCCAACCCTCCCACCATACTGGCCCATGGGCCACGTCTTTCTTTGGCGTCATACTGCTGCTACCCCAGGCCCTTTGCACTTGCTGTTTCCTCTTGCCAGAATGATACTTCAGCTTTTTTTTCAGCTTGGCTCACTTCTCACTTCTTCGCTCCACTGCCACCTTTGTGGTAAGGATTTCTGCACCTCCACATTCTAGCTCAGCATCCTGCTGCACCTGGGCTCTCAGCCCTAGTCTTGGCCTCATCCCTTGCACTGCATGCTAAATCCGAGGGCAGCTCAGATAGAGAAGGGAGCACCAAATAAAGGGTGTTGGGAGGATCCTCCCAGGATGGGAGAAGCATGCTGAAAGTAGACTACAGACCAAACATGATTGTCACCCATTGCCTCTTTTGCAAACCACAACACCCGATAAGAGAGAGAGAACGAAAGGGAATGCCCTGCCACAGAGGCAGGGTGGGATGGGGGGTGGGGGATGGGAGGAATACTGGGATCCGTGGTGGTGGAGGATGGGCACTGGTGGAGGGATGGGCATTTGATCATTGTATAGCTGAAACCCAAGCACAAAAATTTGTAAATCTACAACTGTACCTCATGGTGTTTCACTAATAAAAATTTTTTAAAAAAATATAAATGATGGCAAATGGGCACTGGTGGAGGGATGGGTACTTGATCATTGTATAACTGAAACCCAAGCACAAAAATTTATAAGTCTACAACTGTACCTCATGGTGTTTCACTAATAAAAAAAAAAAAAAAAGAAATCCCATGCATGCGCTTGGTGGCCTGTGAAGTGTGAAGTGTGAAACACTCCCAGCCTGTGGGAATGGAGTCAGAGGGAAGCGGGGGTGGCGGGATGGAGATGGCCCTGCCTCTGAGGGCCCGTCCTTCCGGAGGGACAGGAGCCCCCATCCCCACCCCCTGCCCACCCACCTCAGCCCAGGGGCCCCAGCCCCACCACTCACCATCCACTGGGTTGAGGTAGTCGTGGAGGTGGGGGGTGCCCGCAGCTCCGCCGCTCTGCATCAGCAGGTCCCCGTATGGCGCAGGATGGCTGGCCATGAGCGTCATCTGGTGGTAATAGTCCGAGGGGTTGGTGCCCGCAGCTGGGAGGCCGAACAGCCCTCTCTCCTTCAGATGCTCGTGGGCCACTGGGAGCACAGGAGGGAGAGAGGAAGAAGCATCAGAGTCTGGCGGGAAAGGCCAGAGACACCCACCTGGACACAGCAGAGGAGATGCTCTTCCCCGGGCGGGGGGTGGGGGGGGCGCTGCTGCCTCCCCCTGGACACTGGACACTGAACAGACCAGGCTGGTCATAAACAGCCTTTCCAGCCCCTGCAAGGTCCCTACGGGAGATCTGGCCCAAAGGCTCTGGGGCAGACTTCAAATGAGCAAGAACGTGCAGACAAGAAGCCAAAAAGGTTGGTCACTGCAGGGAGAGGACAATGCCCACCTGCCGCCACCTACCCGCCTGCTCCCTGTCCCACAGTCCAGTTCCAGAGCAACAGCTCCCCACACCCCAACCTGGCCCAGGCTCAGTGCACCGCAGGTAGGATGAGAGTTCAGGTGAGCCTCCGGGGCCCAGGAGCGCTGGCCTGTTGGAGAAGAGTGTGATTCCTTCTACAGGCGTGCCACACGCATCTCGGAGCTGGCTCCCTTTCCCATCCGCGGAACGTGGCGATGGGAGTGACTGGGAGGAAGCTGGGGCTGACCAGCTGGCAGAAGCAGCTGTCTCAGGGTGACATGCCAGGTCCAGTCACTTGGCACCAGAAGCCTGGGCCAGGGCCAGGGCAGCCTCAGAGGAACTGGTGCAGCCTGTGCAGGGTCCGGGCTGTGCAAATGAGCTAGGCCCCCCTCGGTGGGTGCCAAGCCCAGGCTCCCATCTGGTTGGGGCGGCCTGGGCTCAGGGGACGTGTTGGGAACCATGTCCTTGTTTACAAGGAAATCAGGCCTATGATCAGTGCTCACTGATTCAAAATCCTCCCGACAGGAAGTCCTGTCCCACCACTTAGTTCATCGGTGGCATGTGTGCCCCTCCTGTTTGCTATGCCGGTGGTGTCTCTGCATCGTGAGCTCACTCTTTCTTCTTCCTTATTCCCCAGCAGATCTCTCCCTTACTCCCTCCCTCTTTCTGTCTCTTTCTCTCTGTGTCTCTGTCTCTGTCTCTCTCTCTGCTCTGTCCTAGGCCCCCATAGAGTTTCCGCCTTCACTCTTCTCCACCAACCTCCTTAGCTTGTGTGTAAATTTCCTGGAAGTCTATGAGCATCACTTTGGTGTTGAAAGCTATTAAAAAGCAGCATCTTTTTCTCCTGTAGGTCTGGAGAGCAGAAGCTGGACACGGACATGTCATCATCAGGCCACGCTCTGTACAGAGGTTCTAGGGGAGAATCTCATTCTTGCTTCTTCCGGCTTCTGGTAGGGCAGGGCAATTCTGATTTCCTTGGCTTGCAGCACATCTCTGTGCGTCTTCTTGTCTTGTGTCTCTTAGAAAGACCCTTGGCTTTGGGTATGAAACCCATGCAGCAAATCCAGCACAATCATCACATTCCAGAATTCCCCCACCAGACAAGCTCCTTCTTTAAATGCAGTGACATCCACAGGTTTGGGAAACAGGATGCGTTTGAAGGGCTACCTTCCAGGCTCGCCCTTCTCAGGCCCCGGGGCTGATGTCCTTCACCTTGGTTAGTTTCCCTTAGCAAAGAGCAGGCCAGGCACAGCTCACATGGCCGGAAGGGGGAGCCCAGGGCTTCAGTGTGTCCTTCCGCATCCACTTGGAGGCCAAACTCCAGCCTGGCTGTGCCCCACTACCCCCTGTCCCTTAGCTCTAGGTCACAGCCAACAGCTGGGAGGCCCCTTGCCCCTGAGAGGATGGAGTGATAAGGTGGGCTGAGGCAACCTCACCCAGGGCAAGCGTGAGGTTCTGAGCTACATCACCAGGGCAGAGTTGACCCTCACCCCCAGGCTCTGAGCTCCCCGCAAGGTGCACTGTCTGTCCTGTCCTGTCCTCCTGTTCATCGATTTGCTCGAGCGGGCCCAGTAATGTCTCTATTGTGAGACTTGTTGTTACTGTGTTTGGCATATCGAATACGTCACGGGGAGCTTGCCAGGCTTTGCCGTGCGTGCAAAATACTTTCGGTAGCTTGCCAGGCTCTCTTGCCAGAGGGGCAGAGGAATTGAACCTGGCTCAGCCAGGCCAGCAGCTTGAAACACCCGTGCTATCACTCCAGCTGCAAGGTGCAAAAAAAAAAAAAAAGTCATTGTTTTTTGGTTTGGAAGGCCACATCTGGGGATGCTCGGGGCTTATTCCTGGCTCTGCTCAAAAATCAGTCCTGGCATGGTTAAGGAAATCCTATGTGCTGCTGTCAATCAAACCTGGGTTGTCTGTGTGCAGGGCAAGCACCCTCTGGCCTGTACAATGGCTCTGGCCCCACAGAAGCCGTTGTTGAACATGGTGCAAAGGCACATGAGCTGCTCACTGCCCAGGGACTGGGGAAGCAACAGTGTTAGTTAGCGCGTATCCCCCCCAACCCCCAACCTCCACCCAGGCCCTACTCACCTTCAGCAGGGCTGAGCCCCCTGGCCGCCGAGATGGTGGGGAGCGTGGGGCTGCTGTGCATGGCACGGAGGTAATGCTCCATGTGGGGGCTCACGTACGGGTGGTGGGCACTGAAGGGGGACTCCCCGGGGCCGGCAGGGTGTGGGGAAAGCCGGATCAATGAGATGTCGGAGATGACGGGGCTGCCGCTCAGGGCAGGAGGCCTGCAGAGACAAAGAGGAACATTCTAGAAGGTGTGACCGGCTGAAGAAGTACGTGGAGGTCACCCCTCCGAGAAACAACCTTTACTCCATTTTTGTTTTTGTTTTGGGGCCACACCTGGTGGTGTTCAGGGCTTGCGCTCAGGGGTCATTCCTGGTGGGCTTGGGGGACCGTATGGGATGCTGAGATAGAACCCAGTCTGGGTGCATGCCAAGGAAGCACCCAACCCACTGTCTCTGGTCTCTACTCTTTGTTTTACCAGTCAACAGCCCTGGACCTCTTTCATGGAGAGCAGAGGTAGCCAGAGTGATTTGGCCTGCCACCCCCTTTTCAAAAAAAATAGTTACTGGGCATCCTTCTGGAAATCTACTTCCTCCAAAGCTACTCCCAGACTCATCATCCTTCCAGTACCCTAAGGAAGGGGCAGCAATATCTTTTTTTTTTGAGGAAAAAAAATGCCACCCAGACTGAGTTCTCATCCAAGCAGGCTTTGAGCACAGCTGTCCACCGGCTGGCTGTGCAGTGACGGGATTCTCTCTGCCTGGGACCGGCTCTGCTAAACATGCCACAGAGGGCTGTGCTTATGGGCAGATTGTCATCCCTTCTCTGCCACATGGCAGCGCCAAATCAGTTCTGGTGTAAGGGAAACAATACCAGCATTGGACCCATATGTGCAGAAAACAGAAGAAGAAAATGCCAATTCCCAAATAAAGGGGCAGAGAGTGCCTGTTTCTAACTAAAACCGAGGAAAGGGTAACCAGTGAAGGCCCGAGAGTGGAGACTTGAGGCTTTAAGGGTCCAGTGCCAGATGCGAAGGGTTCAGTGACGAGCTAAGCTCTGGAGGACTGGCCTGGGTACAGGGGTGGGTTTGGGATGGAGGGGTCATTGCTATAATTTTGGAACAGCTAGGACCACCATCTCCCTTTTCCCTGCCTGCCAGTGGGCGTGGTCCTTCTGTGTGAGCTGGGCACCCTGGTCTGTCTGCAGAGGGGTTGGTCACCCACCTCAAACCAAGAAGGCACCTTTGCTGCTTCTTTGAGGTCTCTGAGCAGCTTCGGGGATGTTGTAGAGGTCATGTAAGCCCCAAACTCATACACTAAAGACACATCAGACCTTCATGATGAAGCCACATAGCCATGGGGAAGGATATGGACCAAGACATGCGTTTACATCTCTCAGAAAATAGGAGTTATCTGTGACTGGATGGAAGTGCTGAAATCAACCATCCCAGAGCACAACCCCTGCCTGGATCAGCTCTGACCCACTGAGTGAGCAGCTTAATGGGTCCAAGCCCCAGTTTCCTCATCCATAAAATGGGGCTAAGTGTTTATTTCATAGGGCTGCCATGAGGAAGAAAAGCCCCCCCCCCCCCCCAAAGGGTGTCTGAGTCACAGGCATGGCTCAGAAAATGCCAGTTTGATGCCAGGGAATCAGACTAGGAGAGTGAACCCAAAGTGTGCCTCAGGGATCCTTGCTCATTCTGTGACAGCGTGTGACAGATCTGGGAGGCACAGGCTGCTCCGCAGAGGGAAAAAGCTGCCCCCCAGCGGGTGTAGAACGGAGCTGAGTACCAATGATGCTCAACAGTGCGTGGGAAACACACCTGGACCCCAACAGGTGACAGCCAGATGTCTTCACATCTGGCTTTCCCAAATGCCCCAAACTTGGAGGTGGTTCCCCTTGGCTGAACAGACACATTCCGCATCCTTATTTTCGAGCTTTTGCAGATGTGATGGCAATGGCCGTGCAGACCCGGGGACGGGCCAGGCCACCTGCACGCTGCTGTGTGCTCCCATGCCAATGGCTGCCTTTGGTGCCTTCCTTCACCCTCTCACTTACTGCGCAAAGATCCTCTCTCCCCTGTAAGCTGCAGGAGCGTACCCCCTTGGGAGTGATGCTTCCCAGAGGCCCTTCTCCTGGCACAGGCTCTCGGCTGTGCCCACAGAGCTTCTGGCTTAAGGAGGGGGAGGTCTGAACCCCCATGCCTGCTCACCCCACACATTCCAGGTCTCTCATATCAGTGACGGGCTCAGCCCTGAGCCCAGCAAAGGAGGCTGTCAGGCGAAGTCACAGAGCCACGTCCCCAGGCCGTTCTCAGGCAGCCAGTCCCCCGAGAGAGAGGGCACTGGGCCAGGGCTGTCCTGTCAGAGGCAGGAGAATTTCAATCAGAATGATTTATTCTCTGAGGGAGGGGTGGTGATGGGTCCTGCTGGCCCTGGGCATGTCATGGCAGGGGGATACTCTCACTGTCCACGTAGGACAGGGGTTTTAGGAGAACAAGAATGGGCAGAAGGAGTCAGAAGGAGAGGGACAGACATGGAATGATCACACTTATGGGACTGGAGCTATATTACAGTGGGTAGGGCACCTGCCTTGCACGCACTCGACCCGGATCCCATCCCCACATGGTCCCCCGAGCAACTCTAGGAGTGATTCCTGAGCTCAGAGTTAGAAGCAAACCCTGAACATTGCTGGGTGTAGCCCCCGAACCAATATATAAATAAGAGAGAAGGGCTATATAAAAAATGACCGCACTCTTTTGCAGAAACACACACATACACAAACACACACGGTATAAGAATATACCCCAAAGACAGTAGAAGTGAGAGCTAAAAGGACGGGTCCATGGTAGGAAGACTGCCACAACTGGGTGGGGGAGCGCAGTTAGGATAGAGACGGGACCACTATGACAATGACAGTTGGAAATGTTCATTCTGAACAAGAACTGAGTGCTGAAAGGAGGTAAAGGGGTATACATGATATCTTTTCAGTAACAACAATGCAAACCACAGTGCCTAAAAGGGAAAAAGGAAAAAAGAGAGAAGAGAGGTGTCTGCCATAGAGGCAGGTGGGGGTGGGGGTGGGGGTGGGAGTGGCAGTGGGAGGGAAACTGGGACATTGGCGGGAAGAAACGTACACTGGTGAAAGGATGGGTATCGGAACATTGTATGACTGAAACCCAATCATGAACAACTTTGAAACTGTATCTCATGGTGATTCAATTAAAAATATTTTCTAGAAAACTGTAAGAAAAAATACAAATGGGCAGAGGGATTGCCCAGGGGACAGGGGGAGCTAGCACTGGTGGTAGGATTCCTGGGGAGAGATCTGAGGTGGAAGGTTCTGCAAGGCTGAAAGTGGTCCAGTGTAAAGCAGGGTGGTGAGCTGGCCTGGAGGGCAGATGAGATGCTTCCTGAGATGATCCCTTGGTCCTGCCCCAGCCATGAGGGCCTGATGGGTTCTGAGGGCCTGCAGGGTGGAACCGCCTGAGGGATCCCCATACTAAGGGGCAGCTGAGTCCCTCCTAGCAGGAGACTGGAGGGAAGGGGTGTCATTAGGGGCACAGCCAGGATCAGGTGGCCTCTGTCCATGACCCGTGCCTCCTCCAGGACTGGCCTTGGTGACACTGGGCAGGAAGCTCAGGAGTCACTGCACCATCCCAGGATCAGCCTGGGTCAACAGGGGCGGAATGCACTGGCCAGCATACCACAGGGCTGCCTCACGGGTGCACAGGGCAAGCCCTGGCTTGGCCGCCATGGAGCTCCGCTCCTAGGCTGGGAGCAAGTCCCTGCGGAGCTGGAGTTGAATGCAAGGATCTGCACAGGGGAACTGCATGCTTTCAGGTGAGGCTCGTGCCTGGAAATACGGGGGTGGGGGGAGTAGAACCCTGCTCCTGTGGGCTGCCTGTCCTTTCCCTCTCTTCCTTTCCCTTCTCCGTGACATGTCACTTGGGCTGTGAAGCTTCTGCTGACCTGGCCACCTGTAGCCAGGACAACAGATCCATCAGTCAATAAGGTCACAGATGATGGTCAAGACACCTCCTCCAGGAAGCTGCCTCAGATGTTTCCTCTGCACAGCACCCCTAGGCTGTGTCCTTAGCTGGCACCTCCTCCCACAGGACTGACTAACTGGGGGCCAGACAACACGGGGCAAGGAATGCAGTCCCTTCTTAAATCCCTTCCCACATGCCCATTTATCTGTTAAGAAAGGCGGGCCCATTCTTAAGGTGGAAGGCCCAGCTGCGTGAGCCAAGTTTTGGTGGATGGATGGGAAGGTTTGGGTTACATGCAAAAGTGCTCAGGAGTCACCCTGGCTCTATGCTCCGGGGTCACTCCGGGTGGGGTGCCAAGTTTGAACTGGGGCTGACTCCCATGCAATGCTAGCAGTGCTTTAATCCCAGTGTGAGCTCATTGTTATTCAAAAAGACGTTTGTTTGTTTGTTTGTTTGGGGGTCACATCCAGTGGTGATCAGGGCTTACTCCTGGCTCAGTTCTCAGGGATCACTCCTGGCAAGCTTGGAGACCATACGGGGTGACTGGGATCAAATCCATGCCAACTGTTTGCCAGGCAAGCCCCTTGCCCGCTGTTTTATTTCCCCCGGCCCCAGGGGCTCATTTTAAAGACGATTTCCACCTCCTACGTTGTAGAGACCCACATAAGCACCAAACTCTTTAAAGCATCAACCGACTGGTCTGGGGAAGCCAGCCTCCCGCAAGCTACTTGGTCTGGACACTGACCGTAGGCACTATCTTTTCCCTCTCAGTTCAACTCTGAGCACATCCAAGCCCAATCCTACTAGTTGTTTCTTCCTACATTTGCTCATATCAAAAATTTCTCTCAAGCACTTGCTCTGTGCCAAGAGCCGATGGGGAGCTCAGAGCCCCCGGGAGAGAAGCAGACCCACAAACCAGGCAGGTAGGTAAAGGTGCCGGCAGAGGAACAAATGCCCTTAAAAGTGTGAGGGAAGACTTTGCAGAGGAGGCAACCCTTATGCTGGGTTCTGTAGGATAAGAGGAGTTCAAGAGGAAGTGCATTCAAACCAAGGAAGTAGCATGTACAAAGGCTAGAGTGGAAGGCGTGCGTGCGGAGTGTGAAGGTTATGCCTTGGTTGGTTGGGGGGCAGAGCGCAGACTGCTGAGAGCTGGGTCATCATTGGTCCCAGGTACCTTTTCTTCCTTTTTTTAAAAAAATTTTTTTTTTACTGAATCACTGTGGGATAGACTATTACAAAGTCGTTTATGATCAGATTTCCATCATACAGTGTTCCAACACCCATCCCTCCACCAGTGGACATTTCCCAGCACCAGTGTCCCAGGTTCCCTCCCGCCAGCCCCTACCCCCTGCTTGCCTCTATGGCAGTCACTTCTCTCTCTCTCTCTCTCTCTCTCCCCCTCCCTCTCTCCCCCTCCCTCTCCCCCCCTCCCTCTCTCTCCTTCTGGGCATTGTGGTTTGCAATGTTGATACTAAAAGGTTCTTAAGAATATCCCTTACTCTTACCTTCCGCTTTTTTTCCCTCACATCTTATCCAGCATGATCATTCCCAGCTATTACTGTCATACTGGTCTCTTCTCTTCTCAGTCCCCCACTCACTTTTATGGTTAGTTCCAGGCAATGGCCAGTCCTCCTAACTCCTGTTTGCCCTAGCCATGGTCCCAGGTGGTGCCTTGCTCTGCTGGGGTGGTGGTGGACCACGTGATCTGAGTCCAGTGGAGCAATGCATTCCCTATACCCAGCGTATCATAAATAATGCAAAGATGGCTTGTGCCCCCCAGAGAGGCTTGGGCCAGAAGTGCCGTCTGTGGTTGTGGAGGGAGGCGAAGGCAAGCTCTGAGGGGCTGGGGGCTGTGAGGGGAGAGGCCGGGCACAATGGTGATGCCTTGGACATCAGAGCAGAGCGAGCCAGAACCCGTTTGCTGAGTTAAGCCCCTGACTATGCATCCCGCCTCACCAGAGTTGGGACTCAGGGTCTTTTCAGTCCTGTGAGCCAACCCACGTGTTTGCTTGTTTGCTGAAACCAGTTTGAGCTGGGTGTGCTGGTCTTAGGCAACTGTCCATACCGGTCCAGGCAAGCCTGGACAAACACAGTCTCCCCTGACCCAGACTCATCCTGAAAGGCAGAGGGAGACATCGTTGTCGTTCCCAGGCCCGGTCCAGCCTCCCACCTGCAGGACGACGGAAGGAGAGAGCCCTGGACTCCCGCCCACAACTGCGGAGGCTGTAGGCCGAGCTGTGCCAGCCCTCTCCTGCTTGAGTACCAGCCACAAACAGGGCACTCTGGATGAGAGGGATGCTAATTGCTCCTGACCCTCACGCGTGTGTGTGCACACGTGCATGCATATGTGCACACATGCATATGTTGTGTATGCGCACCTGTCGGGTGTATGTGTGCGGCTGCATGCCTGTGTGCATGTGCATATGTGTTATCATAAATGCACCTTTGTGCACACACATATACATATGTGAGATGCTGTATATGCAGGTACATGTGTATATGTGCATGTGTACAAATGGTATGTGTGTGCACACATCTACGTGGTGCGTGAATATGTATGAGTATACATGTGTGTATGTGGTATAAGTGTATGTATGCGTGCATGTGCGTGTGTCATGGTAATAACTGATGGTGGAGCTTCTGCTCTTCCTCCCAATATCAGCCTGGCCTGCTGGTCCACCTGCATCCTCCTCCCTACGGTAGGGGGCAGAGGGAAGGTCTCCAGGAAGATCCTGGCAGGGCCTTTGCCCTCCCTCCTTCCCTGCTCTGCCCCTCAGCCCCACATAAGGCTTCAGGGCCTGGCACCTGAGCCAGGGAGGTGGCAGGGGAGTGAGGGGGAACAGGAGGAAGGGGGAGTGGCCAGTAAGCCGACCCTGAAGTGGCTCCAGCCACAGGAGAGCCACGGCTGCTGAGGATGCCGACATCTGAACGCCGACTGCACACGGCCACCAGCCACTGCACACAGCCGTCAGCCACGCCACTGCAACACATGTTTGCTCCCCTTCTGCTTTATTTCACCCTTTTCGGGTGCCAGGGATACGCCCAGGGTCTCACTTGCCAGGCACGACATGCTCGCCTGCAAAGCACACGCTTGGCCCTTATTTCTCTTTTAAAGAAAAGGAACCGGAGGCAGCAGCCTTTGAGAGGCAGGGGTGGTGGGAGCTGCACAAGGCAGAGTTAATATGGAAGCTTCGATGCTACAAGCTACCGCATCTCCTCCCACTGAGAGGCAAACCCCCTCCCCAGATGTCTGACCCAGAGAAGCTCGGCTGGGTGGGCCCCGGCAAGACACGCCCTCGGTGGAGCCTTGAGACAACCCTAGGAGAGGCGGTGCAGCTGGGGGGAGCCGAGACTTCGAGCCACACTCATGTGGATCTGGGTCTTGGTTCTTCCACATACACTGGTCCTGGATGTTGGTGCCTTGGCCTGCAGACAGATGGGACAGCAGCATATTCTGGAAGGGCAGCTATGAGATGGGGAAGAGCCTGGCATGGCATGGGTACCTGGAAGGTTCTCAAACTAGTACCCATCAACTCTTTTCCTTTTATTTCACAGACCTGCAGGCGGGGGGGGGGGGGGCGGCTGACCACATCTCCCCACAGTCTCCGCAGGCTGCACCAGGTGTTCAGAGTGAGACGCAACTCTGTGCCACTTAGCCCCATGCTGGCCGGGCCAGAGTGAACGTGCGCAGACACTTGGCAATGGGGTCAAGTTCCCGAGGGTGGGCATGCAGCCTCTGCTGGGCTGGAGGGAGGAGTAAGATGGATGTATGGGATGAGTTGGGAGGGCAAATGACCTTGCATCCAGCCTGCATGCAGGGGCCAGGACAGGAACCGACGTGCTCCTTCAAGCGCCAGGAGGAGAGGAAGGAGCAGCAGGGTCTGGGGCTATCTGGAGAGGCAGAAAAATGCAGAGCTGAAAGGTGCCGACTCACCTGGACTCACTGTGTGTCACAGGAGGTAGGGGAGAGGCCGGAGCCAGGCTGGCTGGCTGTCCTGGGTGAGTCTGGAACCCCAGCACTGGTGCCTTCTAGAGGCGATGGGGGAGACTGGCTCAGGACAGGAAGAAGAAGCCTACCCGCGGTGCATAGGGATGCGGCCACAAGCCAAGCAAAGCTGGCAGCTGGCAGAACCATTACATTAGAGTCAAAGAGCAGGGTCCTGCCCAGGTCAGCCCAGCAGCCCTGATTCTAGTCCCAAGTGTCAGAAATACCAGAGAACCTGCTTCTGACGTTACAGCCCCTGAGTGCAGACACTTGGGGAGGAATTGCTGTGGCAGGTGTGTGCCTTGCAGGGGTCCAAGAGTGGTCCTTGTGTGTTCTCTCTCGGAGGAGCAGGCTGGCAGGGAAGGGGTGGTACAGCATGGCAGTCTCTGGGCTCTGAGGTTCCCTGGGTGCCTTCCAGCAGGCGGCCTGGATTACAGGGTCAGTGGCTCCCTTGAGCCCTGCATGCAGCCCTGACACGCTAGAGTCTCCCACCCCCGGGGATGCTGGTGCATGAGTGCTCGGCCTGCCTTTGGGCTGGGCGCTGGAATGTGCCACCCACTGGGATCACAGGGTGCTGCGGAGTGGGAGGGGGCGGTCAGGGGATCAGACCTGAGCAATGGTGACTCAGCACCACGGCCAAGCATCCACAGGTACTGTTATTGCAGGAACAGTACTGTTATTGCAAGAACACTCGGGTTGGCCAACCCGGGTCTGCTTTCAGTTAAAAAGGGGCTGGTTCCCTGACCTTGGCCTTTCTGCCCCCACCTTCTCCAGACTCTGGAGCTTGGCACAGTAGGGCCTGGTGGACAGGGCCACTGTGTCTGTTTGTGCTAGCCCAGCCCTGCTTAGTGACATCGGCTCCCATTCCCAAGACCCTGCAAACCGCAAACAAGACACCAGCGTTCCCTCCAGCCCACTCCATGCGTGGGGCTAAACCTCCTCACCAAGGCCTTTGGTTTCCTGGGGTTTTGTGGGGGCTGGGTGTGCTCTGACACTGAACAGGGGGTGCCTACTCACCCCCTTTCCCATACTTTCATTCTGAAAGTCCTAGAAATCAAGTCCTTTTCAACAGCAGATGAAGAAGGTTGGGGGAAAGGCAGGCACCATGGATTCTCTAGAGAAAGGCCTCGATGAGCTTCCCTGTTCATTTTCCCAGCAGAGCTGCACTGAGACTGGGCATACCCTACAAAGCCGAGGAAAAGTAACCCGAAACAGGGGCTGGAACCTGAGCACCCTGTTATATGCATTGTGCTCCCCACTTGTCACTATTCCAAGAGAGTGGGTGTCTTGTAGCACTGAGTGGGGAGCTGGGGATCTGAGGAAGACCCAGCTAGGACCACCCACTCAGGAAGTGGGACAGGTGACAGTCAACCTGTGTGTCATCATCCCCAAATGACTCAGAGCCACGTCTACACAATCTCACCAGGCCAGGGTGAGTAGGGGGATGCGACGGGATGAGGTGCCCCAGACCCAGCCGTGAGCTCAGGAAATCCTGGAGCCACCAAACCGCAGATCACATCAGTGTCTTAACCCAAATCATGCCGGGACCGCAAGTCACAGAGGGAGAGAAGACCGGGACAATCAGAGAAGACTTCCTGTAGACAGTGACATCTGAGCTAGGCTTTTATGGGGGAATGGAAGAGAGGTGGTGCATAGTGTAGGCATGAGCAGAGAAGAGTCAAACGAAATCTTATTAGGAAAAGCCGGGGTGGGGGCGGGGGTTCCAGAAGCTGAGGTTGGATGAGAGAGTGGAGTGGGGGAGAAGCATAGACAGGAAGATCCAGAGGAAGCATGAAGGACACTCCCCCCCCCCTTGCAGCAGAAACTCTTCTTCATCCAGATCTGGGCCAAGTGAGAGAGGAGACCAGGCTCTGACAGGGAGAAGACATCTGTAGCACACATAACCAACCCCAGGGCAAATACCCTTCCTGCGTGAATTGCCTCCAAAGCCATAAGAAAAAGCAAGCTCCACAGGACATTGAGTGAAAGAGCCACGCAGGCATTTCCAGGGAGGGGGCCTTGGTGGACCGGAACACAAGGGAAAGGATGCAATCAGCTTCGTCATCCAGGAAACAGAATTAGAATCACATTTTGGCAAAACACTGAATGCTGATGACATCACTCTGGTAACAAAAGATGGGGAAAAAGCTGAGTCCTTAAATCTACAAGTGGAAGCAGGGGCGTGGGGGGAGGGGGAGGGCAACTGCCCAGGCAGCATCTGGGACCCTTGTCTGGTGAACGTCAGTGACATACAACTCCATGCCCAGTCACACGCTCATTCTGACGCATCGCCATCCGCGCCCCCTGAGCAGACCAGAGCCTTCGTGGCAGTGGAGTGCCAATGAGCACAGCCTGGGCACCACCCAAATGCCTGTCAGGACGGGTGGCTGTGAGCACTGAGGGTGAAGGAAGCCTCACACATTCACGAGGGCATCTTGGGAAACAGCATCAGGCGTAGAAGCAGGCTTCAGAGAAACACGCCTGTGAAGATTCCATCCACATCCGGCGCACAAGGCAAAATGAAACAGCGAGGAGTTTGGTGGGAGCGGGAAGTTGGACAAATGGGAGAAGTGATCAGATGCTCAACTCCACCGATAAACTCCAGAGCCTGAAACCGGGGAGCACCAACAGGGACAGGGGAGGGGCACCCAGGAGCACCTCAAGGCCTGGAACACCCCAGTCCTCAGGCCAGGCAGGAGGATGGGTCATTCTGGGCCATGCTTACTCCATCTCTTAGCCGTGTTTCTGTAACTCTTTTGTCTTCAACATTTAATAAGACCTATTTTTTGGTGTTTATTGTTGTTTTATGGCCACACCTGGCAATGCTCAGGGCTTACTCCTGGCTCTGCACTCAGGAATTACTCCTGGTGGTGCTGGGGGGACCAGGTGCTGGGATGCCAGGGATGGAACCTGGGTTGGTCAACTGCAGGGCAAACCCATTGGACAATTGCCCTGGACCCAGATTTAGTTATTTGCTTCCATAAAAGATAGCTGGGTGGAGGTTGAAATCTGTTTAGAATTAGTTGAGTGGTGGGTGGTGTGCGTGGGATTGGCTGAGTGAACGGGGACACGAGGGGTCTTCAGGGACTGGTGTCACCTGCTGGGGCACATTTGCATGTTCGGTGCATAGACTCTCCTCGTCACCTAGGGGTGCTCTGCGCAGCTGTTCCATCCAACAGTTCTCCATGGCTCTCTTGGCCAGCTCTAGCTGGACTCTGCATCCCACACACCTCTGTCCACACAGGTGACCCATTTGGTTCTCATCTTGCTGAATCCAACAGACCGCATACCCCAGCAGACAGAACCGAGCGCCCCTTTCAATGGTCCCTCCGTAGACAGAGCCATAATAAAGTAATCGCTGTTGTTGACAAAGCACAGATTTCTGGGCAAGTCAACACTGATGTTTGAGTAGGGAAATAAGGCCATAAAGTTGCACTGATGAAGGGGCCTGTCCAGGCCGAGCAGGTTAAGAGCTAGCCACCCAGGCCATGGGGGCTATCTCAGTCACCCGCTCCTTACTTAGCATGTTTAAGAAGTTAAGAAGTCAAACTTGAGAACCTGGAAAGCATTACGACCAAGAGAGAAGCATCAAGGAGACTTTGCTTCTAATACAGGGATGGCTTGTGCAGAGTTGGGGCCACTAGGAGGCCTCGGAGTGGATTCTGGTGGGGAGCAAGGCTGGAAACACAGCTGGGTCCCAGGGATCCGAGTCATGGGGTGAGGGACCCCTCTTCAGGTGTCATGAAGTATGTGGGGGTGACCCTGGTGAGAGGAGCTACCTCTGGCTGAGCTGAATCTTCCAGAAAACCACAGAGTCATGGGAACTGGCATTTCACGGGCTAGAAGGGCAGAAAGCAGAGCTGCATTCTGGGGTGACGGGGGATGGATTTCTATGGAAGGGGGGTTCCCGCTGCGCTTCAGGAGGGGTCTGGTTTTCAGGCACGGGGCTGAGGCCTGAGTGGAGGGCAGGTTCCAAGCAGGCCACTGCTCCGTGGTGGGTGAGAAACGCTGAGACTGGCGCCTGGCCTGGCCTGCTGGAGCCGCGTGTGGAATTTCCTTTCCTGGATGGCTGTCAAGGCGAGATGCATGCTCCGGAATAGTTTAGATAAAAGTGTTCTTAGAGGTGGGGTGCTGTGGAGTTTTAGCAAGCTTTTGAAGCCATTGGTTTGAGAGAGAGAGAGAGAGAGAGAGAGAGAGAGAGAGAGAGAGAGAGAGAGAGCGAGAGCGAGAGAGAGCCTTCTGGAAACTGGTATCAGTGTCTGCGGGGCCTGGAACCCCCTCACTGGAACAGGGGCCACCCCAGAGGCATGGGTTGTGGGGTGGGAGTGGGGAGGTCACCTTATTGCTGTTAACCCTTTCCACTCCCGCTTCCCCTTGGTTCTGGGCTTCCCGCCAGCACCCCCGTAATTGCCCGATTTTTTACTTTTGAGTGGAACTCAAGACTTACTCCTGGCTCCGTGCTCAGGGATCACTCCTAGTGGGTAATCGGTGGACTCTATAGGATGCTGGGGATTGAACCCGGTCGGCTGCATACAAGGCAAGCACCTTACCCACTGTACTATTGCTCCAGCCCTGTACAATTTTACCCACTTCCTTGTGATTCCCAGACCCATTTGTCCTGCCAACCTCTCAGGGGTGGGGGTGGACATGCCCTTCCAGTGGGCCACCCCCTTGCCCTGATGCTCCACTCAGCCGACCCATGGAAGCAGACACCCCATTGTGTGTGCACCCTTGGATTCACTTCATCCCACCCTTGGCTGACCACACCGGCGCTCCCTGAAGCCCAGAGCAGGGCAGCTGCTGCAGGGCAGGTTCTGCCAAGATCAAAGTGCAGGCTGCCTTATCAGACACCTCCTCATTAAATCTTTCCCAGCCGACTCCGTTATAAATGAGCCATCTATCCCGCCCTGTACAGCGCGCTCCCAACCCTGGGCATCTAAAGCTCTCCGGGTGGGAGAGTCTTGTGCGGAGAGGACACAGGGTACTGAAGGAGGGCACCTCGGGATTAACTGACCACTCAGGAACAGCCACTGGCGAAAGCACTGTGCCTTGGTTTCCCCACTCTCAAGCGGGCTTGGGGGATGCACTGCCATTTCTCATAGAGGGTGCTGAGGAGGGTTAGATGGCAGGATCCAAGGAGCTGACCCCGAGCCTCTGATCATCCCTCAGCCAGTCCAAGTCCAGTATCCTGTGGCCCTGCCCGATGGGGACTCTGCACATGGCTCCATGTGGACCTACCACTCAGAGGGAGGAAGTCGGAGGAAGGGGCTACCCAGTGAACCGCCTGGTACTGGGGTTCCCTGTGCTTTTCTCTACCTGCCATTGGGCAGCTCTGAAGCTGTGTGTGTTTGTTTGGGGACCACACTCAGTGATGCTCAGGGGCTCAGTGCAGTGCTGGAGACTGAACCCTGGTCCCCTGCATGCAGAGCACACAGCCAGCCCATGGGAGCTGTTTCTTTGACCCAGTGACAGCAAGATTTTTTTTTTCTTTTTGGGTCACATCCACCAATGCTCAGGGGTTACTCCTGGCTCTGCTCTCAGGAATTACTTCTGGCAGTTCTCAGGGGACCATATGGGATGCTGGGAATCAAACCCGGGTGAGCCACATGCAAGGCAAATGGCCTCCCCGCTGTACTATCATTCCAGCTCTGTAACAGCAAGTTTTAAGAAGTACTTTTCTGAAAGGGCAGCCCAGGTCCAAGAGCGGGAAGAAACACCAGACCCCCAAAAGGCATCCCTGCCCCCACCACCAGCCAGTTAGTCCAGCAGCCACACCCTCCCTGCAGAAGTCCCCACTCCCCCCACTTTCCCAAAGCCTCTGTAAAAAAATGTGCACGTTTGCCGAGGGAGGAGCACGCGTTTGCGAAACACAAACAAGAAGCCCTCTGTGAACCGTGAACCCTGCGTGCTCTGCCAAGAATGGAGGAGCAACCCCCCCACATCTTTCTGCACCCCTCCCTCAGGGACGGGCTGAGGACTGCACGGAGGGGGCCAGCACCACGCAGGTGCGGTGCAGCCAGAGCTGCCGTGTTTACCCATCTCGTGGGGAGCCGGGCCGTCTTTCTGGAACACTGACCTTGGAAAAAGCCATCTTGCGGTCGCCACCAGATGGAAAGCTCCTGAGCGGAGCCAGCAGCAGCAGAGAAATGACTTTCTCAAGTGAAACACACCCACACATACACCCACACACCAACACACATGCATGCACATGCACGCACACACACACACACACACACACACACACGCACACTGAGGGGCAGGAGGAGGCCCGCACCCCCTTCCCTGGCTCCTTGAGGCCTGGAGCCAGTGTGGGACACTGCAGAGTCATCAGCCCCAAGCAGGGCCCCTGCCGTTCTCTCCAGATGGTGGAGAAGCACATCCCAGCTATGTCCATCTTCAGTGCTGGGTCAGTGATCTTCAGGGTGGTATGGACAGACCCATCAGGCCAGGCTGGACTTCATGGGAATCAGAGGTGAAGTCTGGAGACAGGAGGGAGATCAGATGTGCTTCTCCTCTCACACACAGACAATGTGTTGTTATTCTGCAGCACCGGGGTGGAAGCTAGGGTCTCACGCTTCAGCAAGCAAGAGCTTGACTGTTTAGCCACATCCCTGGCCAGCCCCTACTCCTGTCGGCCGAGACGCTAAGCTATCTCCTCTCCCCATACCTAACCACCCTTGTATGCTCACCCCTTTCCGCAAGCTGCAGTTAGGAACAGATTGCAGTTAGCTCGGGAGCCCAAGTCTGTGATGAGGGATGATAAGGAATCAGGGGGGTTTGGAGAGACACAGAAGGGTAAGGCATCCGCCTGGCATGGAATCAAACCTGATTCGATCCCTGGCACCACATACTCATTCCCCAAGCACCACCAAGAGTGACCCCTGAGCAGAGCCAGGAGAAAGCACTGAGCACCACCACCTCCCCCAATGGATAAGAAAGCAGGACATTTCAACACCCCAATTTTTGGTTACACTGTCTAAGGGAGGTCGTCCACACGTGAAGCATGCTGTCCGCAACTGAGTCACACACCAGCCCACTTCCCACATATTAGAGTTCTCAGAGAGAAAAGATCCACCCACCCACCTCCTCCTTCCTGGACACTAGGGAGCTGATACGTAGCTCTGGAACACCTTCCCGGGTGTGAAATAAACTGGGGTGGCTGCAGGAGACCCCACACATGGGTGCCTCTAGACAAGCAGATATTCAGCCTTCCCCTTCTCCCGAAAGAGCCCCAACTTCCGGGGCTGGGAATGAGCCTCTATTAAAACACACCCTCTATGGACTGAACATGTTTGCCACTCAATGCCTCTTTTGCAGACCACAACACCCAAAAGGAGAGAGAGAACACAGGGGATTGCCCTGCCACAGAGGCAGCGGGGGATGGAGGGATGGGGGTGGGGGGATATTATCCATGGTGGTAGAAAATGGGCACTGGTGGAGGGATGGGTATCTGATCATTGTATAATCGAAACCCAAGCACAAAAAATTGTAAATCTACAACTGTACCTCATAGTGTTTCACTAATAAAAAAAAATTAAAAAAAAACACACCCTCGTGACAGATACAAAAGGACTGCACTCATTTGTAGAGTATAAAATAACATAACATGAGACTGACACCAGCAGATATAAGGGCCAGGAAGACTGCTCCATAGTTGGAGGCCTGCCTCATGAACCAAGGGGTTGGGGAGAGGGGAAGGAGAAGGCAGCTGGAATAGAGAAGGGATCACTAAGAAAACGATGGTTGGAGGAATCGTTCGGGATGGGAGATGTGTGCTGAAAGTTGATAAAGGACCAAACGTGATAGCCTCTCAGTATCTGCACTGCAAACCATAATGCCCAAAAGTAGAGAGTATGTCTATCCCTCTCCCTCTCTTTCTGACTCATTTCGCTTAACATGATACTTTCCATGTAGTACCACTTGTATGTAAATTTCATGACTTCATCTTTTCTAACCGCTACATAGTACTCCATTGTGTAAATGTACCAAAGTTTCTTTAACCAGTCATCTGTTCTCGGGTGCAAATCACAACACCCAAAAGGAGAGAGAGAACAGAGGGGACTGCCCTGCCATAGAGGCAGGATGGGGGCGTGGGAGGGATACTGGGATCCATGGTGGAGGAAAATGGGCACTAGTGGAGGGATGGGTATTTGATCATTGTACAATTGAAACCCAAGCACAAAATTTGTAAGTCTACAACTGTACCTCATGGTGTCTCACTAATAAAAAATTTAAAAAAACAAACAAAAGTAGAGAGTATGGGGAATATTGTCTGCCATGGAGGCAGGGAGAAGGTTGGAAAGGGGGGTGTACTGGGGATATTGGTGGTGGGGAATGTGCACTGATGGAGGGATGGGTGCTTGATCATTGTGTGATGGTAACTCAAACATGAAACATTGTAATTATATCTCATGGGGATTCAATAAAATAAAATAATCAGCCTACTCTTAGTTTCCCTTTAAGAGCAAATAAATAGTCACTGTCACTGTCACTGTCCTCCTGTTGTTCATCGATTTGCTCGAGCGGGCCCAGTAACGTCTCCATTGTGAGACTTGTTACTGTGTTTGGCATATCGAATACATCACGGGTAGCTTGCCAGGCTTTGCCGTGCAGGCGAGATGCTCTCGGTAGCTTGCTGGGCTCTCCGAGAGGGGCAGAGGAATAGAACCCGGGTCTGCCGGATAGGTCACATGCAAGGCAAATGCTCTACCCGCCATGTTATTGCATAAGTTGGAGCAAGAGTACAGCAATAGTACAACAGGTAGGGCACTTTGTTTGCATGTGGCCAACCTAGGTTTGATCCCTGGCATCCCAAATAAATAGTATGATATATAATAATACTAATTTTAAAAAAAGACACACCCTGTTCCTAGCTCTGCAGTTAGCAGGGAGAACTATTCATGTCTGTGAGCCCTGGGCCGGGGGGAGAAGCACCCCCATAAGCCCCTTTAGGGTGTCCAAGGCAGGTCCCCAACTCTGGATGCTCCCATCCAGAACCTCAGCCTTCCTCGCCCTGACCTGAGTTCAGCCTGGTTCCAGGAGGCCCCCAGGAAGCAGGTTTCCAGCTGGGAACTGTGAAATCCCTCAGGCTCGGAGCCTGGGAGCTCACGATTAGCTGGTTTCCTAGATGGGAGCAGCGTTGTTTTTTCCCACCAGCAGGCACGAAGGTGTGAGACCCCGGATATCCCGCCTTACCCCTGAGAACAGACTCACAGAGGGCCAGGAGCCAGCAGCACCAGGGGAGGCACATAGGAGAACCCCATGTGGCCAGCAAGAGCTCCCCCACTACCCCCCTCCGCCTCCGCCAAAGCCGTGTCCTCATTCCCTGTGTGCACCTGGGGCACCCATGTCCCAGTCATCCACTCCTGTGGAGCTTTCAGAGCACTGTCAGAGAGTCAAGTCCCATGGCCGCTGCTCCAGGTGGCTGTGTGTGTGTGGGGGGGTGTCTCTGTGGAGGGTGCTGCCCTGGGTGTAGACTTGCTGAACTGGCCGTGTGGGGGTGCATCCTGCCTTGCTCCCCTCTGTGTCCACTATGGCTGTCGGACTAGGCTAATCTCCACGGTTCCCATTTGCTCTGCCCATCTTCTCACTCTACCGTTACTGTCCCCCAATCTGACCACTCCCATTTGCTCCTGGGATAAATCCAGATTCTTCCACCAGTATGTGGGGGTGAAAGCTACAAGCCCTCTTCATCTCCAGTGGCACTTCTTCTGCCCCTTTTCCACCTTCTGGGGCATGGCCACAAAAGAGCGTCCTCTCCCAGGCATGGGCCAAGGCCGCCTCTGCATCACAGGTCAGGGAAAGCCCCTTCGGTATTAGGCAAACACTAGCCATGATTCTTCACGGCAGCCACGAATATTTGCAACTTGCTCAACTCGGAAATGAACGCACACCACCCCAGTAGCTTCTCAAAACAGCACAGTGGATGGGGTCAGGCATGAGGAGGTTTTCTGAATGAGAAAGGGAGGTTTATGAATTCAAAGGCTCCCGACTGGTACAACGGTGGCGGATTCAGTGCCACGATTCACACTCCAGTCGAGGCAGCTCTGTCCTGCGGGATCCAGGGTGAGGATGAGGAGGGATGGCAGGTAATTGTGTGAGGAGCCCCGGTCTCACACACACACACACACACACACACACACACACACACACACAGAGAGAGAGAGAGAGAGAGAGAGAGAGAGAGAGAGAGAGAGAGAGAGCGCCCTGGGCAGGGGTCCTGTGTGCTGCGCTGCAGCTCGGCTGACAAGAGATGACACCGCACCTCATTAGCTGCGCAATGTTTGTGTAATTAGACGCGTTTGGCGCCAGCGAGAGGGAGCGGGGCTGCGGCGACGGCGACGGGGCCTTGATGGATCAGGCGCTCCATGAGGACCCCATCCCATTCATCACACAAGCCCGCTCATTTTTCTCGGAGGCTTTGTCCCGGGCCCCACCTAGGGTGCTGGAGGTGGGGAGTGGGCGTGGAGAGTCGGGCTTTCCAGAACTCCACTAGCTCTCAACCCTCCTGGTGCCCCTCCTTCCATGATCCCAGAGCGGACTGGCCATCCTGTGAATAAAGGGGAGCCTCTGGGAATCCAGTCCAGCAGAACATGGGGCCCTGGGAACAGAGTGCCTACAACGGATGTTGACCAGAGGAAGCCGCGTCGGAGCCTTGGCTTCCAGCAGAAGTCTGCATGCCTTCCCAGCAGGGCCGACATGAGCTGTGGGCACACCTTTCTAGTTCCCTATGGGCGCGAGAAACAGTCCATCTGGGGGGCAAGTGGGAGAGGACATAGGCTCCCGTACAGATCTGATCTACTTGCCACCTTTCAAGAAAAAGCACTCATGGGGCTGAAGCAATAGCACAGCAGATAGGCTTTTGCCTTGCACGTGGCTGACCCGGGTTCGATTCCCAGCATCCCATATGGTCCCCTGAGCACTGCCAGGAGTGATTCCTGAAAACAGAACCAGGATTAACCCCTGTGCATTGCTAGGTGTGACAGAAAAGGGAAAAAAAAGAAAAAAGAAAAAAAGAAAAAGCACTCATTATCCCCCTCCACAAATACCTTCTTTAAGTGAGTTTACAGAGAGCATGACACCGGGTCCACTGTCTCCCAGCTGGGTGATTCCAACATGGCCTGTAAGTAGGACAGACTGCAGTATACCCACCATTGACTGCCTTCTGCGGCCCACCACAGGCCGGCAGAGTTGAACACCCCTTATGTCTTCTGCTGGGTACAAACCCCACACTCATCTCTAGGGTTTGATGAGACCCATGAGCAGAATAATCACCCTCAGAGCTGTCCCTATCCTAATCTCTGAGACCTGTGAGCTGCAGTTTCTCTGGGAAATGAGCTCTGCAGATTTTTTTGGTTAATTTTTTTGGCCATATCTGGCAGTGCTCAGGACTTACTCCTGACTCTGTGCTCGGGGATCACTCTTGGCAGGGCTTAGGGGACCATATGGGATGTCAGGAATACAATCTGGGGCAGCTGCATGCAAGTGCCTTAACCGTCTGTCGTATCTCTCCAGCCCATCCGTACATTCATGTGGTGTAAGTGATGAAGGAAAACATACTCTTTGTGGCAGGAACCACTGATGGATGTCAAAGTTAGTGGGTGAAAAATGGGACAAGAAGAGGGATTTTTGTAAAGAATCAAAGGATCGTGTGTGTGTGTGTGTGTGTGAGAGAGAGAGAGAGAGAGAGAGAGAGAGAGGAGAAAGAAGAAGAGGAGGAGGAGGAAGGAGAATAAGGAAGAAGAAGAAAGAATAAGAGGAAGAAGAGGAGAAGGAGGAAGAAGGAAGAAGGAAGAGGAGAAGGAGGAGGGGGAGAAGGAGAGGAGGAGGTTGTGGGGGCACATTGGTGGTTCTGAACCAATGAAGTCATTTGTTCAATGCAAGGGCCCAAGGATGAGGTGCTGCAACACCAAGGTAGTCTCAGCAGGACTGAGGCCTCCAGGGTGGCACCCGGCTATGCATGAGGGACCATGTGGTGTTGAGAGTTCAACCTAGGCAGGACAGCTGCCAGGCATATGCTGTAACAGCTGTACAACTTCCCACCTCTGGGAAAAAGATCTCTTGTTTCTTTGCTTATTTTTTAACCACATAAGGCGATACTCAGGGCTTACTCCTGCACTCAGGAATCACTCTGGCAGTGCTCAGGGGGCCATAAAGAATGCCAGGATCAAACCAAGGCTGCCCATGTGCAAAGCTAGCATCTTACCCGCTGTACTAGAGCTCTGTCCCTGGAAAGAAATATATTTTTTTAAGAAGATAAAAGTTACAGATTTAGTCTTGGGGTGCCCATGGGTGCCCAGAGCTAGAAGCCTCCTGAGGCTGGGATACCATCTGCCTCCCAATGGGGCAGGTTATCTGCATCCAGCCAGTACTCAGCAGTGTCTGATTCAGAGGGGACCCTGGGGAGAGGCCTCTTGACAGGCTGCCAATGCACCAGACTTGTGAGGCACTAAGGAAGCATAAGTGTGAGGTCAGCGCCTGCAGGGTGTGTGTGTGTGTGTGTGTGTGTGTGTGTGTGTGTGTGTATGTGTGTTGTAGTGCAGGGTAAGGAGAATCCCGGGCAGGCCCTTGTGGAGCGTATAGACCCTGGAGCTCCACAGAGGACCTGGCTTCTGAGCTGGGAGGGGCCCAGCCACACAAGGACAGAGGCAGGTGGTGGACTGGAGCCACACAGGACTGCTGGACATGGCTGAGGACTGGGGGCGCCCAAGACAGGTGCAGTCAGCAGCAGAGATGTTGGGAAGCACTTAAAGCCGGCAACACTTTTGGAAGCAGAAAGGATGAGGCAACCCAGCCTGGAGTTACCATGACACCAGCAAGTGACATGGACTATGTATCAGCTCTGAGGCCCTAGCCAAAATGAAGGAGAGAGTAAAGGACAGGGAAACCAGCCAGGTGACACACCCCTCTGATCTGGGGGTCTCGGGGGTGGGTGCAGGATGGAGGCCCTGATGAGTAACTTAGAACCTGTCTTTACTGACAGAGTGACTCCCATTCAGTGTCCAAAGTGGACCCCTGGGAGGGATTCTCTGTAGGCTCTGCTGGGACAACATCTAACTAAGGTTCTTTCGTTTGTTTGTTTTGCATCACACCTGGCGATGCACAAAGGTTACTCCTGGCTCATGCACTCAGGAATTTCTCCAGGAGGTGCTGGGGGGACCATATGGGATGCTGGGAATTGAACCTGGGTGGGCTGGGTGCAAAGTAAACGCCCTACCCGCTATGTTATCACTCCAGCCCCCTAACTAAGGTTTTGTTTAACTTTCATTTCTAATATTAAAAGGACAGAATTCTACGGCTATGGTAGATTAACAAAAACTGAAAGGGCGAGCTAAAATGGGATAGAGCACTCAGAACATTATTTGATAACACACACAGGAAAATGAAAATGTTTTCAATTTCTCTCCTTAGAACTTAGTGCCACAAAAGGTCAAAAATGTTTGGAACCAACACTGTGGTGTCAACAACTCAGGAGTATTTCGGTTTGCATGGAGTCTATCTGCCAGAGGCCTCCATCAGCTGTAAAGGCAGATTAATTTAGCACCCCTGGAGATTAAGGGGGCCCAGGAGTAAGCACTGAGGTAGGACACACAAGGGGAAGGGACCATATAAGTCTTCAACAAACAGCCACATCAAGAAAATGACACTATCATTGAAGATTTCTTTTCACTGTCAAATTGGACCATTTGCGATTTTTGTCGTAAAGGGGGTCCCCAAGACCCAGAAAGAGCTTCAAGTCCATATGGACATAGAGAGACAGCCTGGGCATGGTGAAGGACCACATCCCAGGGGGCAGCTGGGCATTCACAGTCACCCACACGTACACATGGGGTCCAGCGTCCACGTATTCATGGGCGTGCTGCAGAATTCCAGGGCTTGGGAAGAAAAGAGAGAGGCAGGAGAGGTGGCCGCAGGGATGGCACACTGGGCAGTGAGTGGGACTTACCCGGGCATGGCGTGGACCGAGTGGGGCTCGTAATGGTACCTTCCCTCCTGATGTCGCATGTCAATTGGCAAGGGCGCGTGGAAGGGCGGTAGAAGGTGCTGCGGCACTGCAGAGAGGGAGGGAGAGACAGAACTTCAGCAACTTGCCCCCACGCTGGTAAAGCAATTTTCAAAGGCATCTGAAAGCTCCATGAATCTCAGAGTACAGCAGCAGGACCGGGGGCGGGGGCGGGTTCCACAGAGCTCAGGCTATCCCACACCCACAAAGCAGGATGAATAAATAATCAAAGTCAGTGGAGAATCCTACATCTCTCACATAAAAGATCTCCAACCGTGCTCTCGACAAAGACAAGCAGCTAAGCGCTCTTTGAACTTGGGGAGATTACGGGGCGGGGGGGGGGGGGGGGGGGGGGCTCGGCCCTGAAAATCAGGGTTGACAGAGCCTTGGGGGGCTGCATGCGGGTGGCTTCAGCCGCCAGGGGTGAAGGCACCGCCACACCGCAGGCACAGGGGCTGGAAATATTGACCCAGATTCATTTGCGAAGACAGGGTCCCCGGGACCCCCTGTTCGCCCCATCCTGCAAGGGTGGCTGCAGCGTCTGCATTATGGGCACCATCCTCTCTCCGGCCCTGACCCCCAGAGCGCATGGCCGGGCCGCCCTCCAAGGGGCCCCAAACCAGCACACCATCATCATTTCCAGAGGTGAGTCAGCTCCTGGTGGCACTCGCCCTGCCCCTCCACAAATCATCCTGATAATTGTAGGATGCTCTTTTCTTATTAAAAAAAAAATTCCTGGGTACCCTGGAGGCAAACATAATTATAGGCCTAAGGAAAACAAGGCTCTTTAAAAAGCAGTTAAACTGGGAAAAGAGCTCAAAAGTGGAGATTTCTCTGTCAACTCTCACTCAGGCTGAAGGCCAAGGGCCAGCAGCAATCGTGCTGAGTCCGACTTTGCTGCTGATTCTGAGGAAGGCGGAGAGGCCGGCTGCCCGCCAGCCGATCATAGTGCCCGAGGACACAGGACACGACAGAAAACGAGGCTGTTTCTGTGCATTTGTCACAACAGTGGCCGGCAGTAGTGCGAACACCCTGAGCGCCTTTTTGTGAATGGTGGAACGGAACGATATCCATTGTAACCTCGTACAAGTTAACAGCTCAGGGGGACTGGCAATCACCCTGGGGCTCACCCCAATCCATCTCCAGAACTCTCCCCCATCTCCTCCTACACTGCCTCTGTCCAGGGAACACTAGCCCTCGCCCTCCCCAGCCCCTGCCACCACCATTCTGCTCTTGGAGTCTCTTGAAGTCTCCATTCAGAGGCTACCTTGGCCTCCTGTGACTGGTTTATTTTTCAAGCATGAGGCCCTCAAGGTTCAGCCACTGTGGCGTGAGTCAACATTTTCTATCTGAAGGCCCAATCACATCCCATTGATGGCTATAACCTGTTGTGTGGGCTGGTCAGCTACTTTGTCAATGGGTTGAATGCAATGACTTTCTTTGGCGGGGTGGGGTGCAGTGTTGGGCTGCACCTGGTGGCCCTCAGGGCTGACTCCTGGCTCTGCTCACCACGGTCACTCCTGGCAGAGCTTGGGAACCCTTATGCGGTGCCAGGGATCAACCAGGGTTGGCCGTCTGCAAGGCAAGCACCGGCACCTTTGTACTGTGTGTTTTGTCCATGAACGCAGCGACTTCTCAATAAAAGGTCATGGTTTTTTCTTCTCAAATTCATGTTTTATTTATGTATTCAATTTCATCTTCATCATTCCCCAATATGGACATCTTCCTTGGAGACTGGGAATACACAAAACTCATCTTCTCACCTCCATTCAATCCCTTACTTAAACTCAGATACATTGTACCTTGGTCCAGCACAGGCCTCACGCCTCTCCCCTGTGGCCCATGACTGGGGCCCCAGAGCAAAGCTGCTCTCCAAAACCACAGGATGACTGAGGCAGCTCCTCAGCTGGGAATCAGTTTGTGTCACTACAAAGGTACCGTGAGCCACCGGGGCTGTGAACGCAAGATGTTCCTGCAGGCGAGAGCTCAGCCCAGTGCCTGTACACAGAAGCACTCAGGGTGTCCAGAAGATGATGGTGACCACTAATATGTGGAGCCCCATCAAACTAGGGACAGGAGGTTTGTCTTCTGTGGGATCTGGGGCAAACTGCATCCTGCTCATCACAGATGCTGGGCACGCCACAAAGTGGCTCTCTAGCCCTGCAGGGAAAAACAGGATTCAGGGATCCAAATGGGCAGGGCAGGACCTTTAGGAAAAAAGAACGCAGGGCTGAAGAGATAGTACAGTGGGTAAAGCAACTGCGCTGCATGCAGCTGACCCGGGTTCAACCCCCGGTATCCCATAGGGTATTCCATTCTCCAGAATGGAGGATGTGCCATCAAAGGAGCAAGGGGGACCGAGGGTCCTGAGCCCCTTTCCAGTCTGAGGGGTCACCCAACTCTGTTGCCTCACGGAGATGGAGTCTGGGTACAGGGTTCTGGGATAGGAATTCATTCACTCACTCAATGATTCACTCAATTACTTATTCATTTACTCACTCATTCACTCACTCATTCTCATTCATTCACTTTCTCATTCTCATTCATTCTCTCTCACACTCATTCATACACTCTCACTCATTCACTTGCTCATTCATTCACTCTCACACACTCCCTCTCACTCATTTACTCACTGAGTCACTTATGCATTCACCCAGTCACTCATTTACTCACTGATTCACTCACTCACACACTCACTCTCACTCATTCACTCACTCAGTCAATTCACTCACTCGTTCTCGCACTTATTCACTTGCTCATTCACGCACTCACTCCCATCATTCACACGTTCACTCTCACTTGGTCACTCACTCATCCATTCACTCACTCTCACACTCATTTACTCAATTGCTTGCACATTCATTCCCTCATTTATTTACTGAATCGGTCACTCTTTCACACACTCACTCTCATTCACTCCCTCACTCATTCACTTCTTCACCTGTCTCAAGGACTTGCCCTGAGAGCAGTGTGGGGATAAAGAGCAGCAACCACACTGCCTTCACACAGAGCCCTGCCCCTGCCACTTAAGTGGAGATATACGGTAAACAAACCAGCAAGAACATTTCCAACAGTGAAACCCGAGACAACAGTACAGGGGTTAAGACACCTGTCATGTACATAGCTGACCCAGGTTCAATCTCCTGGACCCCATATGGTCCTCCGAGCCCCAACAGGAGTGATTCCTGAGCACAGAGCCAGGAGTATGCCCTGAGCACTGTCAGGTACAACCTTCCCACACTCCTAAAATATCTGCCCCAAACCCCAAAACATTCAAACAACGTCAGAAGGAAGGAAGCTAAGAAGGAAAGTGAGCTGGGCCAGGGCATACGGATGACTTGCAGGAATGAGTCACATCTCTTTGGAGAAGAAGGTGCCCCAGGCCAGGGGTAGAGTGGGTGCAGGGAAGAAGTTGGAGATCTCAGCGTTGAGGCTAAAGCTCTAAAGCTGCCCCAGCGGGCTGGGGAGAGTTGGAGAAATGGGTCCCCTAAGACCAGGTGGCGTGGGAGGGATCTCAGATGTGTGAGTGTGTGAGGGGGTGATTTGGGAAGCCCCTCGTGGGTACCACAACCGGCATCCAGCATGTACTCCGGGGAGACCTTTAGACTATTCAGAAGGTAACATGATGCTAGCAGAGACTCCAGATGGGCCACGCGGAGTGAGGTCCCCTCCCCGAGTCTCTCCCATTATCTGTGGGTACAAGGGGGATTTTAGTGAGCTCTAACTTCCACGCCCCACCACAACCTGCTGTTGGTAATGACTGCCTGCTCCCTGGGGCACAAATCACGCACATCCCAGTCAGCCGCACCCTGTGACCAGCACATCCCTGCCCTCTGCCCACTGAGCCCTGTGGCTGCCCAGAGCACAGCCCAGAGTGCATATAAGCCCCCCACCCCAACCTCCACACCCACCCCCTACAGGTCACAGCAGGATGATGGCCTGGTCAGTATAATTCACTGACCTATTGAGTCCTACTCCTCCCCCTATTCCTCCCTCCTCCACTCAGCCCACTACTCCTTGCCATGTCCCATCCCAGGCCCCTGAACACACCTGTAGAACTCCCTCCACAAATTTTGCTCCTGGGATCAACCTTTCACCACAGTAAACTGAGACATGCAGACTGTCCCCTGGCGCATATGCATGTGGAGTCTCAGGACCCTTTCTGAGCAGCCGGGACTGTGCTCGCCATACACCTCTGCCGGAGACTTTGGGGGGGGGTGGATGTTTCTGCTCAGAGCCCCCAAGAGTGGGCCCCTAGGAGGAGGCCTTCTCTCTAACTCCCCTCCTCCCCCCTGCAGAGACAGGGAAAGAAACATCAAGAATGAGAGCCTCCTTCCAGGGGCAGAATGCTCGAGATCCTTCCACACATTGTTTTCATTGTGGGTTCTTTTCTTCAAGTTTTTTTTTTTTTAAGAAAAAAAACCACCAAAATCCACTCTAAATCATGTGCTTCCGGAGTGTGGGGGGAATGACATCCACAATCTCCATATGCCATTTTCAAAGAAATGACTCTCTTTTTAAGTTCCCGAGGAAGAAACTTGAAGACGGGGATTTTTTAGGGATCACTACCCTCCCCCAACCCCCAAAATAAACGCACATTTGTTTTTGATCCTGCACGGAGAAGTCAGAAGAGCTGGACCGGGAAGGAAGCATGAGGCTGTTCAAACTAAAACCCTGGAATCTGATTCCACTGAGGCAGTTTATTGATTAAATTTTGAGAGACAGAGAGGGTGGTGGATGGTGGTGTTGGTGGTGTTGGTGGGGAGAACAGAGGAGGAGCACTCACATTCTGAGCTGGGATGTGGGTGACTGCAGAAGGGAGCACTCCCCACTAAGGTGCAAATGCCAGGCAGGGCTGCTTGGAAGGTCGTCCCAAGGGGAGGTAACAGAATATGACCACAGTGCCTGTAATAGAATACAGTTGTGGGAGGGGTGGCGGAGGACCATCTTGAGAGCCTGACTCGAGTTAAGGCCCCATTAATCAGAGCCAGAGGGGACGGTATAGAGGCCAGGTGTATGCCCTGCCTTGCATGTATATGACTGACCTGGGTTCAGTTCCAGGCATCACACAATCTGCAGTATGTGGCTGGATATCCCAGCACCAGGCAGCACTAGATTTAAACCAAGGGAGTTTTGTTTATTGTCAGTGTTCTGGGGACTATATATTCGATATCAGGATCTGAACCACCTCCCTTTGCAGCCTTAAGCTAAGGTTCCATGACAAACTTGGGGCTCTGTATGTCAGGGTCCTCATTGGTCATCACGCCTGCGGACACTTAGTAAACAGCTGAGTCCCTTTGGCTGAGACTCCCCAAAAGATGATAACAGTATCAGACTCTCCCCGAGAGAAAGGAGCAAGAAATGCATCGTGGCAGGCTCAGAGGGGCGACCCACCTGGTCAGAGTGATGACTGGCAGGGCCCAGGGGTCACGAGCTTTCAGCTTTGCAGGAAAGGTCGTCTACAGGCAGAGTCCCACCTAGGCCCACTACTCTGACACCAGTATTTCCCACTGTCTCACCCCTTGGGTTTGTGGCCGGTGCTGGCCAGAGCAAAACAAACAGGTGAGAGGACCTGTAGGAGGTGGCCTGGCAGTTCTGGTGAAAATTTGGTTGAAAAGGAGTCTTTTAGAAAGTAAAATCTCCTGTCCTCTTCCCGGCCTTCAGCCTCATCCCGGTGTAGACACAACTCAGCTGGAGGGAAGGCAGTGGCCTAAGGAGTCCAAGAAGACCAAGGGTATGGGATGTCCCTGGGCAGTGACCACATCCTGCAGAATCTGGGACCTTCTGAGAATCCAATTTCCTGAAACCAAACTCGGCTCTCCCCTCCCGGAAACCAGGGCCTGGAAGGAACGCAAAGGACAGCAGAGTGAGGCCACAGACTCTGTTCAGGCTGTAGACATCTGCTCCAGGGCAGAGGTGCCATCTACATGGGCACAGGGTGGGGAGGGGAGAGGGATGTCCACCTCCATATTTGCCATCCCACAGCGCAGGTCAGACCTGTGGCAGGCAAAATCAGGGTCAACTCTAGGCCAGTGCCACCGGCTTCTGGGATGCCGGTCACTTGCCTATCCTGAGAGAGAGAGATGGGGACAGAGACAAGAGTCAGATAGAAAAATGGAGCGAAGGACAGACGGACACAGACGGGAAGAGAGACAGAGACAAGAGAGAAATGGAGAAGACAGGGGCTGGAGTAATAGCACAGAGGGTAGGGCATTTGCCTTGCACACAGCCGACCCGGGTTCGATCCCCGACTTCCTATATGGTGCCCCCAAGGACTGCCAGGAGTAAGTCCTGAGTGCAGAGCCAGGAGTAACCCCTGAGCATTGCCAGGTGTGACCCAAAAAGCAAAACAAACAAAGAAAGAAAGAAATGGAGAAGACAGAAAGAGACAGACAAGGAGAGAGATGCGGGACAGAAGTCCAGAGAGACAGAGGCAGGGGCAAAGAAAGAGAACGGAGCCAGAGAAGGACAGAGATGGACAGAGGGACAGAGGGGAGACAGACAGGAAGACAGACAGACAAGCAGACAGACAGAACACACACACACACACACACACACACACACACACACACAGAGCGGCTGCTGCTCCTGATTCTGTCCTGGAAGCCCGATGGGGCTAGGGAGGCCCTGTGTCCATTGGAGGCTGGGATGGGAGTACATGGTGCATGCTGGACAGTGCTGGGGCAGGGGTTGGGCCAGCGCCCTTGGTTGTGGCTCTGTGGGTGCCTGGCTATGGCTTGTATGCAGCCTTCTTGGCCAGCTTGCACTCCTACCTGCCTCCTACACTCTGGTGCCTATCCATCCTAGGCAAACTCCAGGCCTGGCTTCAGCTCGGGGAAGCTGCGGCTCAGGGCCCCACAGGAGACCCTGTTCCAAAGAAGAGCCTGGAGCTCCCTCCCCCGACTTCATGGTCAGGGACGGGATCCAGGTCCCACACAACCATGGCCTGCACGGGAGACGGCCCACCGGCTCTGGCTCCTGGGAGCCCTACATGTTCACAGACCCCTCCTCCAGGCTGCGTAGGGGGACCCGGCTGGGACAACAACAAACAATGCAATTCCTGCCTGGGGAGCCAACTGGGAAGCTCTGTCGGGGTCCCTACAAAGATGAGGAGAGGGGAGCTGATGGCACTCAGTAGGCCCCGGGGGCACAGGGGGCTGGAGGCCTCAGAGTAAGGACGAAGTGCTTTCTGGGGGTCTGAGGGCAGCTATCCAGGAAGGTTCCCATAAAGAGAGATTTGGGGCAGGGCCTTGGAGGTGCAGGAGTTGGGAGGGCCAGAGGCAAGGAAGATTTTTCGGGGCTCCGAGGCAGTGTGGACTGAGCCCAGCAACTGAACTGGGCTGAGTGTGGGTCTAGCCTAAACCTCCCTTCCTACGTACACGGAGAGCCCCTGTCGGGTCCTCCCAGGGAGCTAGCAATGATGCTGGGCAAGAGCCCGCCGGGACATGGACATCTGAGCTTCATACACCCGAGAAGCAGCTCGGGGCCAGGAGAGTCTTTGGGGTGGACCCCTCACCCATAGTACTCAGCAAGCGGGGCGGGGCGGGGAGGCCTGGAAATTGTATTTTTTAAATTGAGTAACAACGGTGGGATAGATAGATGCAAAGCTGTTCATGATCAGGTTTCAGTCGGACCATGATTCAGCACCCACATCTCCATCAGTGTTCATTTCCCACCACCAATGACTCCAGTTTCCCTTCCGCCACACACCCCCTCCCCCAGCCTGCCTCTATGGCTCTATGGCAGGTACTTTCCCTCTCTCTCTCTCTCTCTCTCTCTCTCTCTCTCTCTCTCTCTCTCTCCTTCCTCTCTTTCTCTTTGTGTCTCAGTCTGTGTTTCTGTTTCTGTTTCTCTTTGTCTCTGTTTCTGTGTGTCTCTGTCTCTTTCTGTCTGTCTCTCTGTTTCTCTCCCTGTCTCTCTCTCTGTTTCTCTCTGTCTCTCTGTTTCCCTGTCTGTTTCTCTCTCTGTCTGTTTCTCTGTCTGTCTCTCTGAAACTGTGGGGAGTCCTGACTCACCTGCCTGAGTACCCATGAATGCTCCCACTGCCTCAGGAGTAAGCAAGGAGGGCTCTGGACAGTGGCTGCTGAGGCAGCCCTGTGAGTGACACTCGAGCCGCAGTGACCACTGTCTGCCCTACTCACTCCATCACCAGGGCTCCTGTGAGCCAGCTGCAAACACCACAGGGGAGCACTGTGAAGAGCCTGTGGGGACTCGAGCATGCCCCTCCCATGAGCAGGAAGGTGGACACCAGGGCTGGGAGAAGCCTGGCTGTCACAGGTGCAGGCTGCCCCTGGCCTGGGAAACGTGCATTTTCAGAGACACATGAACTCAGACGGCCACATCCTCATCCACTGGAAGCAAGGAAGCAAGAGGAAATGAAGGGTCAAAGGTCAGAAAAAGCCCCGCCCTTCCCCCCCCCACACACACAAAGGCTGGTGCATGAATTTTGCATATAGGGGTTGTGGGTTTAAGCTCTGGCACCGTATGGTCCCCTCAACACTGCTAGGAGCAGCTACCAAGCACTGCTGGGTGTGGTTCCATCACTGTATCACTATCATCCTGTTGTTCATTGATTTGCTCAAGTGGGCGCCAGTTATGTCTCCGTCCCAGCCCTGAGATTTTATCAGCCTCTCCTTACTCGTCCTTCCCAACGGTGCCGAACTGGAGGTTCTTTCAGGGTCAGGGGAATGAGACCCATTATTGTTACCGTTTTTGGCATATCGAATACGCCACGGGGAGCTTGCCAGGGTCTGCCGTGATGGCTCCATACAAGCAAGAAATTTAAAACGTGCTTTAAGGATCCTCTCAGTGAAAACAGGTTCAGTTCCTATGGAAAATAGTACAGAGGGGCTGGCGAGAGAGTACACTGGATATGGTACTTGCCTTGCATATAGCCCACCCTGGTTCAATCCACACAGTCTTCCAAGCCCTGCCAGGAGGAATCCCTGAGTCCAGAGCCAGGAGTAAGCCCTGAGCCAGGAGTAAGCCCAAACAAAAAAGACACAGCCACGTCTGGAGGCTGGTCCAAAAGTTAACTCGCCTCTTTAACAAATTGTGGTGGCATCACTGGACGACTACATTCAAAAAAATGGGCTCAGAACTCTGCCTAACACCATGTACAAAAATAAGATCAAAATGGATTAAAGACCTCAACATCAGACCAGACACCATAAGGTACATTGAAGATAAAGTTGGCAAAACCCTCCATGACATTGAAGCTAATGGTATCTTCAAAGATGCCACGCCACTGGCCGAGCAAGTGAAAACAGAGATAGATAAATGGGACTATCTTAAACTAAGAAGCTTCTGCACCTCCAAAGAAACAGTGACCAAAATACAAAGAGAGTCTACAGAATGGGAAAGGATATTCACCGAATACACATCTGACAAGGGGTTGATATCCAGGATATACAAAATACTGGTTAAACTCCACAAGAAGAAAACATCCAACCCCATCCAAAAATGGGGCAATGAAATGAACAGAATCTTTCTCAAAGAGAGAGACTGGCCCACATCCACAAGAACAAAAGCAACCAGTGCTGGCGCGATTGTGGCGAGAAAGGGACACTCCTTCACTGTTGCTGGGAATGTCGACTGGTTCAGCCCTTCTGGAAAACAGTATGGACGATTCTCAAAAAATTAGAAATTGAGCTCCCATTTGACCCAGCGATACCACTCCTGGGAATATACCCCAGAGAGGCAAAAATGTGTAGTCGAAGTGACATCTGCACTTGTTTGTTCATTGCAGCCCTCTTTACAATAGCCAGAAACTGGAAGAAACCTGAATGCCCAAGAACAGATGACTGGTTAAAGAAACTTTGGTACACCTACACAATGGAGTACTATGTAGCTCTTAGAAAAGATGAAGTCATGAAATTTACATACAAGTGGTACAATATGGAAAGTATCATGCTAATCGAAATGAGTCAGAAAGAGAGGGATAGACATAGAAAAATTGCATTCATCTGGGGGATATAAAGCAACAAAATATGAGATCAATACCTAAGAATAGCTGAGATCAACACCAGGAGGATTACTCCATAGCTTGGAGGCCAGCCGGATATTCTGGGGGAGGGGGCAGTTCAGATAGAGAGGGGAACACCAAATAAAGGGTGTTTGGAGGATCCTCCCAGGGGGGGAAATGCATGTTGAAAGTAGACTATGGACTGAACATGATTGCCACTCAATGCCTCTTTTGCAGACCACAACACCCAAAAGGAGAGAGAGAACAAAGGGGAATGCCCTGCCACAGAGGCAGGGTGGGAGGGGGGGTGGGGGGAAATGGGCACTGGTGGAGGGATGGGTGTTTGATCATTGTATGACCGAAACTCAAGCACAAAGATTTGTAAATCTATAACTGTACCTCATGGTGCTTCACTAATAAAAAAAAAACAACAAAAGTTAACTCGGCTTTTGGGGGCTGGAGCGATAGCACAGAGGGCAGGGAGTTTGTCTGGCATGCAGCCGACCTGGGTTAGATTCCCAACATCCCATATGGTCCCAGAGCACCGCCAAGAGTAATTCCTGAGTGCAGAGTCAGGAGTAACCCCTGAGCATTGCCGGGTATGACCCAAAAAGAAAAAAAAAGTTAACTTAGCTTCCACAGGGCCTAGCAATCCCACTTCTTGGTATCCAGAAACAATGTTTCAAAAAAGGTATTTGTGCTCCTGTGTTCATGGCAGCAGATTCACAGCAGTCAAGATCTGGGAAAAGCCTGAGTGTCCAAAAAGTAATGACTGGACAAGCAACTCGGGAGAAGAGACATCACGGAAAACTGCTGGCTAGAAGAAAAGGTGGAATCCTGCTTCTGTGTGGAGGGAACTCAAGGGCACTGTGGGGAGCGAGAAGAATCAGAAGGAGAGGGACAGAAGGGTCTCACTTCCGTGGGGGAGAAAGAAGCAGGCAGGGACTGAAAATGGCCCCAAATCCCAGACCCTGAGAGTCCTCCTGCAGAGCTGCTGAGGGGATTGAGCTTGCCTGTGGCAGAGGGAGGGGCGCTGACACCCTCGCTGGTGGGTGGTGGGGGGTGAAACACTGTTTCAGTGTTTGAAACAGTGACTATTAGTAGCGCTGGAATTACCGTGCCCCAAATAAACAAACAAGCAAACAGGCCTGGCGCTTGGCACTATTACTCCCGACAAAAAGCCGCCCCTCCTGATGCCCAGGCACCACCCCGCAGGAAGTACTTAATAAGAATAATAATATCCTGAATGGCGCTCACTCCACAGCGTGCAATTTAGAAAGCATTTCTGTCTCACTGGGGCAGAGGGGAGGGGGGAATGGGAATCAGACAGGAAATTCCACCAGCACAAGCTGGCTGCGGTCCTCGGACTGAGGCCCAGGCTGCTCCACCGAGACCTGCTCCCACACAGAGCTTGGCACGACCAGGGGCCTCTGCAGGGACCGCCAGGGCACGCTGCCCACCCCAGTGATGGGGCGCGCCTTCCAAGATGGCCTTGTTAGACAAAATATGACAAAATAGGGAGGCAGAGAGAGGGGAAGGGAAGAGCAAGAGAGGAAGGGAGATGGGAAGAGAGAGGAGGGGAGGGGAGGGGAGGGGAGGGGGGAGAGGGAGAGGGGAGGGAGAGCAGAGGAGAGGAGGGGAGAGGAGAGGAGAGGAGAGGAGAGGAGAGGAGAGGAGAGGAGAGGAGAGGAGAGGGGAGGGGAGGGGAGGGGAGGGGAGGGGAGGGACTGGAAGGTAAGGGGAGGGGAGAAAAGAGGGGCAAGGGAGAGGAGAGAAGAGAGGAAGGGAGAGGATGGAAGAGGAGAGAGAAGGGGAGAGGAGGGGAGGGGAAGAGAAAGTCTGGGAGAAAATAAGAGAGGAGAGGAAGGGGAAGGAGAAGCAAGGCGGGGAGAGAGGGGAGAGGAGAAGGTAGAGGAGAGAGGTAGAGAGTAGGCAGGGGTTGGGAGGGGAGTGGAGAGGGGAGGGTGGACAATCCCCAAGGGTGCTGAGGGTGGACAATCCCCAGGGGTGCTGAGGGCCGCAGGGCCGCTTCCCAGGGCTCCTCAGGCCTGGGGTTAGTGCGGGGGCAGAACAGCACCTGGAAGTGCTCACAGACTACCAAGCTTACAAGCAGTGATGCTCTGGACAGGCGTATGTAGCACCAGGGCTGAGACTCCCGACTGGGCACACGCTGGGCACATTCCACCACTCGCAGTGTCTTCTGGTTCCCTGGTGGGCTCTTGCAGGCCCACCTTCTGGCTGGCACCAGCAACCTGCTCTGTGATCTGCCCCTGTCTGCAGAACCCACCAGCCCCAAGGTGCATGCACCCTTGCCAGGAGGGAGCAGGGCTGTGCCCTTCCTCTGCCCAGTCCCAGAGGCCCCCAAGGAGTCACTCGACACGGGACAGATGCCACCGGCACCTCTAATCAAACGTTTCCCCAGACCGTGCTTAGCTTCTCCCTCCCTGTGTGCCTCTTGGGGGGTCCTTTGGGCAGGGTCTGAAACAGCCACCAAGTCCCGGGTCTGGTGACCAGAGAACAAAGAGTCATCAAGCACCTCCAGGATCCATGGCTGATTCTCAAGAGTTTCTCACTCACTCTGGGAAGAGGGTCTCTGAAGGACACTTCTCAGAGCCCCATGTCAGGCTTTCCCCAGGAGTGTAGGATTACCCATGGGGACTTTCGTCTTCAAGGCACCCTCCACCTACAAACTGTTGTCCAGGTGCCCATTCCTCAAATACCCCTCTGAACAAGACACGTCCACGGCGGTCCTTACGTGTCCTTCCAAACTTAACTCTCAAGAAGCCACGTGAAACAAACAGGAAAGTGGCAGGTAATGACGTTAATAATACCACTTCACTGACCCAGTATATCAAAAATAGTATCACGCTAACATCCAACCAATATAAAAATGATTAACATGATATTTTATAGTCTCTTATTTGTGCTAAGTCTTCCAAGTCAGTTGTGAAGTGTTCACTGAAATGAACGTCAGCGGGGACAAGCTACATTTCAAGGGCTTGACAGCCACACGCAGCCGGCAGCTGCCTTATTATCATGATAGAACTTTGACTGTTTAGGGAATTCTCATCTAGGTTAATAAAAGTCCCATCAACACTTGTAGTGATGAGTGTTCTCCCCCGAACCTAGTCTTTTCTCGCTTCTGAATCTGGGGCTAGTAGACACTCGGGTCACTTAAATGGGCTTGAATCATGCTGCTTCTTCCCCTCCTTTTTGGTGCTCCTTTGGGGCAGTTATTTATGGATATGACTTTCCCAGGGGAGCACTTCCGGGTTAAACATCGACTCCACCTCCTTCACACCCTTGATCCTCTCCATCAGGGTAGTGACCCCTTTCTTCTGCTTCTGACTGTGGCCCATCACCTTACCCAGGAGGCTTGGGGTGGTAGGGCAGGGCAGCAGGTGCTTGGACTCCCAGGACCTGCTGAATCAAAGTGAACCAAAGGGTCCCAAGGGGACATGAGACTGCCGAGACTCCCATGCCCAGCCCCATAGTATTTCTAGAACCTAGCTCCCCTGAAGCACCTCATGTAGTTCTGTACCCCGCTGACAGAATGATGGCCCCAGCAAACACCAGGGGAGCAACATTTCCCTTTACTTGGAACCCTACAGGTCTACTAGTATCTCCAGCAAAGTCTATTTTATTTGTGGAGAAACTGAGGCACATATTCACCACTTCTGAGCTGCCCCCCTCACCATTCCCCCCCCAACCCCAGGCAGTGCCCAGAATTATGTTTCCTAGAATAACACTGTACAAGGAGGGGTAAAAGCAAGGGGAGGCTTCCTGGACATCAAAAAAACCTCTTGCAAAACAATATTTTGATGAGCTAAGTGTATGAATTAAAAGCAGACGGAGTCTATTTCCTTGAAAATAAACAGGGTTTAAAACCTAGGAGAAAACCCACCCCACCCCGCCCCCACAGTGTGCTGGGGGCTGGGAAAACTGAGCTGCCCTCCCAGCTAAGGTGTCCAGGGGCCTGTCCCTGCTCTCTGGGCCAGGCCACCCCAATGTGGGGGACCCAGGGGAGGGATCTGGCTGTATGACAGGTGACACCAGGAACTGCCATGGTCTGAGGAATCACATGCAAAGCCCAGGCCAGCCCAGCTCTCTCCTGACTCAGGACCAGCCCCCAGGAGGCCTGCTGCTCCCCTCTCCAGCCTTCCCCACCACATCCAACTCTGCCACCCCCTCGGGCTCCCCCTGCCCACACAGCCTGCTACACACATGGGCCCTCCCCAGCATGCTTTCTTCTTCTGCCCGATCGTTTCCCAAACACCCCAGCGGCTGGTAGGGTGAGAGCCTCAAACATGTGCTGACTCTTGTCACTGTCAGAGCAGAGGGCGAGGATGAGGAGGCTGGCTCACAGTCGGAAGTGTGCAGAAGTTACTGGAGAACCCAGGGGAGAGTCATCCTGCAAAAAGTAGCGGTGAAGGAGGGCAGGAGGAGGAGCAGAGAAGAGGGAAACACGAGAGCAGTAGTAACACAGTATTAGAGCAGAGCCATACTAAGCAGAGGAGTACTGGAGCAGAAGCAGTAAAGAGGGGAACATTAAAGCAGGGGCAGTGGTAGCAAGGAGTGAGAGTGAGAGCAGGGGCCGTGGTGAAGGGTATAAAAGCAGGAACAGGTAGAGTGAGGGTATTAGAATGGGGCAGTAAACTGAGAGTACTATTAGAGCAGGAGCATGGTGGTGAGAAATGTCATAACAGCAGCAGGCATCGTGAGAAGTATTAGAGCAGGAGTAGGTGAGGAGTACTAAAGCAGGAACAGGCACAGTGAGGAGTATTAGAGCAGAAGCAGTGGTAGAGAGAGGAGGATGACAGCAGAGAGTAGTGGAGTAGTACTGTAGTAGGAACAGTAGTAGTGAAACGGATCAGAGCAGAGGCAGGTGTAGTGGGGAGTATCTGAGTAGGAACAGGGGTAGTGGGGAGTAAAGTAGTTATGGAGTATTATTGTAGGAGCAGTAGTGATGAGGTGTACTAGAGCTGGGACAGGTATAATAAAGGAGCATCAGAGCAAGAGCAGCAGCAGTGAGGGGTATCACAGCAGGAGCAGAGGTGCATTGCACTGTCCTCCTGTTGTTCATCGATTTGCTCGAGTGGGCCCAGCATCATCTCCATCGTCAGACTTGCTGTTACTGTGTTTGACATATCGAATACATCACGGGTCGCTTGCCAGGCTTTGCTGTGTGGGCGAGATACTCTCGGTAGCTTGCCGGGCTCTCGGAGAGGGGCGGAGGAATCGAACCCAGCTCGGCCGGCTTAGCGCAAGGCAAACGCCCTACCACTGTGCTATCACTCCAGGAGCTGAGGTAGAGAAGAGTATCTGAGCAGGAGCAGTGGCAGTGAGGGGTATTGGAGCTGGAGCAGAGGTAGAGAGGAATACGTGAGCAGGAGCATCAATAGTGAGGGGTATTTGAAAAGGAGCAGTGGTAGTAGGGATATTTGAGAAGGGGCAGCAGCAGTGAGGAAGATATTTGAGCAGGAGCGGTGGTATAGAAAGTAGAGCAGGAGTAGTGGTAGTGAAGGTATTTGAGCAGGAGCAGAAGGAAAGAGAGGAGAATCAGAGTTGGAGCAATCGTGAGAGGAGTATCTGACAGACATAGCACACAAAGAGTTTGGACCTAACAGCAGCACACGGAGGGGTACAGAAAGCATCCATCCCATTGCCTGGGCCTCCTCATAGGAACAGAAAACAGAGGCGTCAAGCTTCCACGTACTGGAGCCTTCCCGAGCAGGTGGCATCTGCTGATTCACCCTGACTGCTGTCAAATGAGAAACATCTTAGAAATGCTATCGACCCATTTGACAGATGAGCAAACAAAGACCTGAAGAAATCCAGTCAGTCACACCACTCCCTGGTGACATAGCCAGGCCCCTCAATCAAGCCTGGACATTCTAAGACACATTCTTATAGGCAGTAAGGCAGTAAGGTGAGGGCTCTTCTAGGACCAAGAAGATAAAACAGGAGGCCTGAGTCTCCTCCTGGGTATGGAATCCTCCTGACAGTGGCTGGGGTAAGGGAAGAGGGTGATGGAGACGCCCTCAGAACTGAATGGAGGCAGTGACCCAGGGAGACCCAAGGCTGCACTGGCCTTTGCAAACGTGACTCCCCGACAGAAGGGGTCCTACACTCCCCCAACCTGCCACCGTCAGAGGCAGGCAGGGGAGGCCTCCTGGGAGGGGTTATCAGTTTCTTCCAGCTGTGCCCCAGGGGCCTGCTAATAACCCCTATGGATCATCCTGCCAGACTGGAAACTGTGCTGCTTGGGTTAAACACAGGCCCTTTCCTCCCCATGGCTGGGCGGCCCTTGGCACGTGTGGGGGGCTGGTTGTTAGCATGCTGCCCGTGTGCTGAGGGCGAGAGGAATGGCCAAGGGCCCGCTCCAGGTCCCCGAGAGCAATCGCACTCAGTAAGCAGCACCCACCTGGTCTGGCGCTGATTAATGGCGGGCCGCACTAATAGGCCAGCTCAAAGCCCGAGTTTGTCAAGATTCAGTAATTGCCTTAAACAAAAAATGTGGATTATCTTTGAGGCCCTGCCGACAAATGCCTGGTGCTGAGAAATAAGGTGATGGATGCCTGTGACTGGCTGCCACCGTCCTGTCCTCTTCTGCATACCTGGAAACACAGCTGTGAAGATGACGAGCTGCCCAGTGGCTTGCGATCACCCCCACTCTTGACTGTGGGCTGTGGAGACACCCTCAAATTGCTTGTGAGAGCTGCAAGTTTTTTTTTTTCCTCCCTTTTGGGTCACACCCAGTGATGCACAGGGGTTACTCCTGGCTCTGCACTCAGGAATTACTCCTGCCGGTGCTCAGGGGACCATATGGGATGTTGGGAATCAAACCCGGGTCGGCCGCATGCAAGGCAAATGCCCTAACTGTTATGCTACTGCTCCAGCCCCAGAACTGCAAGTTTTGAGGATGGGCAGAGATGCCACGGTTCAAAGGGTTCAAAAGGATCAGGCAGAAGGAGGTGACTATGGGTGCAGTCACTGGTCCCCATGGGGACCCAGAAGGACACAGGGTGGACAGCCCCGCCCCCCCAACAATAGGACGATGACTCCTGGCACACACTGCAGCCAGGCTGACCTGGAGATGCAGGGGCTCTCCTCATCCATCCCTGTGCTCTACTATTTCACCAGGCTCAGCTACCTGCAGGGACCCACTGGTGGCCTGGGATGAGTGGGGGTCCCTGGGAAGAATGAACTTAAAAGCGCACTGTCTCAGAGTGAAGGTTCAGTTCTCAGGCCTGGGGTCATCCCAACCCCAGGTGCATTTCACACCCCTTCCCTCCCGTGACTCTTCACAAGGATGAAGAAGAAACAGGGTCATGCATGCAGGATGGGGTCATGGGGACCAGACTGGCTGCTCAGACAGGGGCCACAGGAAGGGTAGCTGGGGGGTAGAGCTCAGACGGCTGATGGTGGTGGAAGGGACCCGCAGAGCTGGGAGGCACCTCTCGGTGGTTTCCCTGTGGGGTGGTCATCAACAATGCAGCCCGAAAGCAGATAAAGGACCAAACATGATAACCTCTCGTATCTGTATTGCAAACCATCATGCCCCAAAGTAGAGAGAGTCTAAGGGAAATTGTCTGCCATGGAGGCAGAGGAGGGTGGGGAAGGCGGGGGGTATACCGGGGACATTGGTGATGGAGAATATGCACTGATGGAGAGGTGGAGGTTCGATCATTGTATGACTGAAACTCAAATATGAAAGCTTTGTAACTGTATCTCATGATGATTCGATAAATAAACAAAAAACCCAGCCAAACAAAAACAATGTAGCCAAACAGTGAGGGTCCATGACTGCAAAGCAGAAAGGATGGTGACAGGCATCTTGAGTATGTGGCCTCTGGGGAGTGAGCTGAGGGATCCCAGCATCACACAGCTCCAGAGCACAAGCCACGGAGGTTACCAAGGCCTGTTTCCCCCGTAGGGGCAGACCCACCGTCAGGCTGAGGTGGGGAGGCCCTGGCACTGCCCTGAAGCCTTCCCCGACATGTCTCTGCTTGGAAGATGTGCCGATTGCTGCCCATGATCCTGGGGGGTTCGGGGCGGGGCCTCTTCCCATCTTCTTCCCTGGGCCAGGAGTGATGCTCCCACCCCGACGGCCACCTTGAGGCTGAGCACAGACGAGAACAGAGCAGCAGAGGGCTGTACTGTGACTACCTGCGAGGGGTACATTCTGGGCCACACCGTGGGGGATGAGTCCCTGACCCACAGCACCTGAGATGCCTGGGGAGACCCCGGGCCGGGGGGGGAAGGGGTCCCATCTACGGAACAGCTGTGGGAAAACAAAGGTCAGCGCTGGGGGCTCTAGGGGAAACCGTGATCCGGGAGACTTGGGGTGGCGGCTGGAACCCTGAGTGAGAATCTGCTGGACAAGGCAGATGTGTGAAGGTCAGGGTGGTCAGAAGCCAGGGAACGGGCTCGTGTGGTGCTGGGGCTTTACGCAAAGGTCGCTTCATACTTGCTGCTGGCCTGGCTAGCATGGTCAGGCTAAGCGAGCGCTCTGCTCTGGCTTCAGGCATCCTGGACCATAGCAAGGTCAACCTGCCTCTGCACCCAACCACAGCTCCCCTCTATCTGCCCACGGGGCTATGTGGTCTGCTGTACGGGCAGGAGACCGCACGGAGAGGAGATGTGAAGGCCTTGTACCTCCCAAGCCCCCGGGGTCAGAGTCCAGGAGCCCCATGCATGCCTGAGTCCTCAACTTCCTATGGGACACCATGCCCAGCACTTGCCCATTCCAGCATCCTACAGAGCCAGGATCCCAGCCTGGACACCCAGTGGGCGCCCCAGCTAGAGGCCGAGTAGGCAGATGGCCCTCAAGGACTGACTGAGTGAGTGAGAGAAGTGCTGGGTCTCCCTGGCCACAGGCCTCCCTCTAGACCAGTGAGCAGGACCTGTCCGCCCCACCCCCCATAGCCCCGCAACAGGCCAGGGGACTGGCAGTGTCAGGTGGACGGAGCCGCTGGCTGGGAACTGGAACCAACAGCAGGCAGGAGCTGATTCAGTCTACCCCACAGAGTCAGGCCAGGCTCAGGGACACAGCACGTAACTGCACCTGGCTTGGTGTTGTTGGGTCTCCAGGGAAATAAAGGGAGCAGGGGGGCCTGGGCCCACCTAGCTAACCCAGGTTCTGGCTGGAGGTGCAGACTGAGAGCCGGGCCAGCCTCCAGTAGCACCCCAGATCCCAGAGAGAGGGAGAGAGCTCTGACAGCTCTGGAATCCTGAGAGAAAGGAAGCCCTGGCTGCATAATCCTGCTTCTGACGCTTGGTAGCTGTGAGAACTTGGGCATGTCACTGAACCTTTCAAACCCCGGACTCCTCCGATGTGACGTCCTTCCCTGGCAGGGGCAGGGAGTAACACAGAGAGGCCCTCAGTGGGTGCCCTCTGTTCCCCACAAGGCAGGCCACGAGGGGGGGACAGACAGGGGGCAGACCAAGCTGCTTAAACTGGGAAAGGGCGCCATGGGGTGGGGCCCTGCTGTCCCCCACCAGCAGGTCGGGTCTTACCTTTTCTGCCCTGTCCCCTCTCGCCCTCCCCCCACTTCCTCTGCAGGGACCAAGACCACTCCCTCCCCCTTTTTACAGTCCCTCATGCAGGCCCACGGGAGCTGGAGGCCGGCGGCAATGACTGCTAATACTCCCCGGCACATTTACTGGAACCTTTTGACACGGAGGATATTTTTATGAGATAAGTGCCCTGTGTCGGTATCAACTGGCGAGTTTCATTGCTCACATTTCAGTGCTGCAAAGAGCCTTTTTCAATCACTGTCCGTGGCAACGATAAACTTTAATGGCCGAGGAAAAGCCTGCAGCTCCGGCTCGCCTCTGTCCTTCTGCCTCCCTGCTCCCGACACCCTGCTTCTCTCACAGGGCAGCGAGGCCCCCGCAGAGGGTGGGGGAGGGGGTCAGCGTGGGGGTCATTCACCTGCCAGCGTGCCCATCGCCCCCCCCCCCGCCCCATTCTCAACCTCTGGGGAGTGTGGGCCCTGGCAGTATATTTGAAAGAGCAGAGATTGAAAACATCATCCCCATGTCCCCATTCTGTTGGCAGAGACCACCTCAGGGTGGTGGGCTCCCGAGGGGCCCCCAGGCCCTGTGCCACTGAGAAAACCTGGACTTCTCGCCCCCCGAAGCATCCTGGGTCATCCTCCTCTTGCCATTGGCCATGCCATTGCTCATGATTTTCACCGCATCTCATACAAAATGTTCTGCATCGGAGGGGGAAGCATACCCAAACTCGGAGGTCACGCGGTCACGCCAAGAACCAGGAACCCGTATGCATGCAGTGCCTGTACCACGTGGAAGAGCCATGATGGACACAGTAATGGATGTTTGGATGAGTGAGTGGAGAGATGAGTGAGTCAAAGAATGAATGAATGAATGAGTGACTTCTCCAGACAGGTACCTCATTCAACCATCTCAGTGTCTCATAGATATGGATTATGCTTAAGTCTTTCTCCAAAGGCTCTTTTTCCAGAAGGTTCTAGTAGTACGATACAGAACTCAAGAGAGGCAGGGATCCATGATCCTTCTGGTCAGTCCTGGCAGCCCTAGAATTATGTCCCCTGCCCATGACTTCCAGGCTCCTGGGGACGGAGGAGAGCTGAGGAGGATGGCATTCTCCCCACCTGGGCCTGGGTCGCACTGTACCTCACCCGGATTCTCCAGGAACCCTCCTGTCCCTCCCTAACCTCACCTCCATGGCCCCTACTCACACACAGTGTCCCAGCCTTCTAGGGCCCTCGTGACCTCCCCCATCACACAGCTGTCTCCATGAGCCCCTGTGAGACCCTCAGCCATGGCCCGGGGCACCGTGGGCACATGAAGACACAGGACCAGAAACATGAAATGAAGGGCTGGCAAGACCTGGTGAGAGCCAAGACTGAATTTTCTCCTACATTCTCTCTCAGCAGCTTCTCGGGTACGGTCAGAATACAGGGTAGGGTTTCTGGGGGCCGTCTACCAGCTCTCACAGAGGCTGTGAGGAAAGGTGGTCAGGACCAGCAAGCCCCCCCTTCACGCCCCCCCCCCCAAGGTTGATAGGCAGTTTAATTTAAAAAAAACCTCTGTATGGGTATGGCCTGATTAAACCAACCCCAAAACCACAAGACAAAACCCCTGATTCCCCTCCTCGCTTGTCTGACCCCAGATTCTGCCTCTGGCCTCCCACAAACCCTTCCTGCGCCATTCCTCTGCTCAAATCTGACTTCCCTGCCCGGGGCCTGTACCATTCCCGACACACAGAGCCTCAAAACAGCACAACTTCTGCAACTTCTTCTGCAACTTTCAAACACACTCCCAAGCCCCACCTGTCCTCCCCCAATCCATCAAGGCCACAGAACCCATTCTCCGCCTCCTCAAAGGAAACAAAAAAAGCAAAGCAGCAGCCCAGCATGGGGACCAATTAAGCGTTTCCTTTGAAATGCATGTGCTCTGGAGCTGGTGAGGGCCAGCGGCAGCTCCCTGGTGATCAGAACCAGATGTGGGGGGATGGAGGGGTAGGCAGCCCCCCCCACCGCAGCCCAACCCCACGAGGAAGGGGGGAGCAGACCCCGAAGGGCTCTGGTTAATGTCCTCCCCGGGGCTGACACGCGCGGGGAGGTTTTCATTTCCCCTGTCACCTATGACAAGAAGTGAACACAGGGCTCCTCCCAGCCTCCACTCCTCCTCTGTCCCCCCTGCATGCTGCCAGGGCACTCAGCCAGCTGCCCTCAGTGCTCCTGCTTCCTCAAAACCTTCCTCCAGCCTGAAGGCGCCACACAGAGCTGGCTCCCACACAGAGATGCCCCAGCACAGGGTGTGGGTCACAGCGGCACAGGACTACTTGTCCAATGAGAAGGTGGAAGGCTCTTCTTATTCCTGTGCGTTTTCCCAGCAAGCCCGCTATAACCAGGGCTTGCTGTGGGGAGCTGGGTAAATGTTAACTGACTGCCAACTCTTGGGGGCGGGGTGGGGCAGGCACGCTGACAAGCAGCAGTTGCCAGTTTCCACAGTGTAAGTGATGAGGGAGAGACAGACCAGTGAGAGGTCACGGAGCACGAGTGGGCTCTATGGAGACATCTACCAAATGGGACGTCATACTCCCCAATGCTCCCACAAACAAGATTTTGTTTCTTTAAAAAGACAATCTGAGGGGCTAGAGGGACAGCACAGCGGGTAGGGCATTTGCCTTGCACGCAGGCGACCCGGTTCGATTCCCAGCATCCCATATGGTCCCCTGAGCACCAGCAGGAGTAACTGCTGAGTACAGAGGAGCTAGGAGTAACCCCCATGCAACACCGGGTGCGACCCAGAAAGAATAAAAAAGACAAGATGAGGGTCTGGGGAGATAGTACAGGAGGTAAGGCGCTTGTTGGGCTCATGGTCATCCCCTTTAAGCACCACGAATGGTTCCCAAGCACTGCCAGGAGTGATCCCTGAGTATAAAGTAAGTCCTGAGCATCACTAGGTGTGCCCAAACTCCTACACTGCCCCTCTTCCCCCTTCCCCTGCCCCCAACCAGTCAAGGGATAAGATGAAAAACACTTGAATTTCTTGCAAATTAAATGCCATTTTCGATCTAAAAAATTAATTAATAAGGTCTGTTATTTAATGAGAGTACCCAATGCTGCTCAATTACCGTTACCAATACCTGAGCACTAGCGCTCTCACAGACCTACTGGGCTCAAGAATCACATTTTAAACATTATTGTGGGGGCCACACCCAGGGGTGCTTGGAGGTCAATGGGGCTATATGTGGCAGTATACAGGGGCCATGGGGTGCAAGGGATCAAACCCAGGGCTTCACAATTACAAGGCTTGGTGCTCTACCACTTCAATCACGAGCCAGCCCAGCCCAGTAGTCACCTTGCAAGGTAGAAACCTAAGCAGTACAAAGCACTGGCACAGAGGTCTAGATCACAGCGGAATTTAAAGCAACCCACGACAGGAGGCAATCCACAAGATCCACCAGAGGGAAGGAATTATAGGAAGTCTAAATTCAGCCTTCAAGAAGATTCTGCAAGGACTTGGTCATAAATAATCAGGGAAGGAAGGTGGGGTCTCTGTGTGTGACGGTGCTCGCAGGGGTCACTGCAGACCCTCGGCTCTCCATCTGCTTCCCAGAGGTCTAGCTGGGGGCTGGGCTTCAGGGCTCTGGGATGCTGGTCTCCACCAGAGGCCTGAAGTAATGGGTCGGCCCAACAGATGGGATAAATCAATGCCAAGGACGCTGTCACCCCGGGCAAGCCTGTGCTGCTCCATTTTCACGTGAATTTAGCAGCTCTGCATGGTTTTTAAGAAGCCAATTGTATCTTGACACTTTTTAAATGATGCCTCTTTACATCCGGTCATAATTTATCTTTTTTCCATGGAGCAGTTCTACTTCCATAAGCATTTGGGGACCGGGGAGGGGGGGCACTACCCACAGTGACGTCCCTTCATTTGCTAGAGCCCACACTCAGGAAAGCACAGATGACGAAGGCTCTCCAAATGTGATTTTCATGTCAGCGGTTCATTTGCGGGAGGCGTAAGAGGCTGTATTTGGAAAGAAAATACACACGATGAAAATGTTTACAGATGCGGGAGGGGGTGAAGGTGAGTGGGTGTGTGGGTGTGTGGGAAAGAATGTCTGTCGGGACAAACCCCCAAGCTAAGATTTATAGCCATCAGACAACAGGGCTCTGTCTTCTTCTTTGCTGGGAGAAAAAGAAAAGCACAAGTGATCCCAAATTCTCAAAAAGGTCAAAGGCGCACAAGTGATTTGAGAGATGCTCGGGATGGGTAATCCCAAGCATGAGGCAGAAGCTGTATCTGGGCCTCGGCAGATGTGGGGGTCACCCTCGGGCCTCCTCCATCAGACTGAGCACCAACTTCCACTTCCGTGCTCCAAAAGCTATCACCATGCATTCCCTGTGTGTTGATTCCAGGGGCTATGAGTTGTCAAAGACAATTAGAGGCAGGACAACAAATATATGCCCAGACCCTCCAAGAAACTAGACACTGCCCCTTCTTTTGTTTAATATGCCCAGCCCTCATGGAGCCAGGTTCATGAAGGGAAACTGAGGTCGCTAATGCTGCCCCAGGTTTGATTCCTCCCTCCCTCTTGGAGAGCCCGGCAAGCTACCAAGAGTATCCCACCTGCACGGCAAAGCCTAGCAAGCTCCCCATGGCATATTCAATATGCCAAAAATAGTAACAACAAGTCTCACAATGGAGATGTTACTGGTGCCCGCTCGAGCAAATCAATGAACAACAGGAGGACAGTGCTACAGTGCTACGGTTTTGCTTTTGGGGTCACACTTGGAAATGCTCAAAGGTTATTCCTGGGTCTGCACTCAGAAATTACTCCTGGCAGTGCAAGGGAGACCATATGGGATGCTGGGAATGGAACCCAAGTCAGCCATGTGCAAAGCAAATACCCTCCCTGCTGTACTATTGCTCCAGCCCCTAGAAGTGACGTTTATGCCTAGCAGGCGCCCATCTCGGACCTTGCTCCTCCGAGAATAGCGCCAACCTTAGTATCACAAGGCTCATTTCAGGCCCTGCAATCTGTGTTGGTAAAGCCACCTCCATGAGTGAACCACTGGTGGGACGCACTGACATCCACATGCTAAACACGGGACATGGGTCCCACCTTGGACGGCTTCTGAGCTCTGGCAAGGAACTGGGGTGACGATCTTGCACACGAAGTCTGTGAAGTGCTGGGGTCATGAATGTAAGGTTGTCAGAGATGTGGAAAGAGGCAGAAATGGCAGAGCAGCAGCTGCTGGGAACCCACGTGAACCCACATGGAGCAGGGATAAGCCCAGAAGTGGGGAGCCCTTATTGTTGCCCTGAAGAACCTGCCTTGCCAGACTCACTCGAAACCAACTTTTTTTTTCTGCTTTGTGGGTCACATCCGGCGATACACAGGGGTTACTCCCTGGTTCTGCACTCAGGAATTACTCCTGGCTGTGCTCAGGGGACCATATGGGATGCTGGGAATCGAACCCGGGTTGGTTGCATGCAAAGCAAATGCCCTACCTGCTGTGCTATCCTCCAGCCCCCAAAACCAACTTCTAACTGACATATTTTTATGTGGCCCCTGGGCTCACAGCTTGGGCACTCTCCCCTTGCCCCCCCCCCCCCCAACACCTCCCCATAGAGATCTGGGCATCAGGAGCAGGGGAGAGTCCAGCCATCTGTTCACCAAGGCTCCTGAGAAGGAGGTGTACTCTCCCACAAAGGGCCACTGTCCCCTCACAGAAACCATTTACATTTTACTGTGAGCCCACACCTGAGTTGGACAAGAAGAAGAAAAACAGCCTGCATTTGTACGCACTGTGCAAACCCCATTTCTAAAGCGTATTTTCATCTGGACCTCAGTTGAACTCTCACAGTAGAGAGAGGAGAGAAAGAGAGAGAGAGAGAGGTGGGGGAAGGAGAGAGGGAGGGAGGGAGAAAGAGAGTGAGGGAGTGAGGGAGAGAGAGGGAGGGGGGAGAGAGAGAGAGAGAGAGAGAGAGAGAGAGAGAGAGAGAGAGAGAGAGAGAGAGAGAGAGAGAGAGAGAGAGACTGGCCCCAGCATTCTGATTCAGCAGCTGGGAAACCAAGGCCAAGCCAGACCTGAGCAGAAAGCGAGCCCTGGGTAGCAAATGCCCAGCCAAGGCTCACACAATTGCCTTCAGTTTCAGGCCCACTGCACCCACAACGGCCAGCAGAGCCATCCAGACTCCTGGCAGGGTGAGGGTCCTAGGCTGGTCCAGCCCAGAGCAGGCTCCACAACAAGACCAAGCCTCTGGGACTCAGCATCTATCACTGGAGTCTGAGGAATAGGGAGATGCATGCCAGTTTGTGTGTGTGTGTGTGTGTGAGAGAGAGAGAGAGAGAGAGAGAGAGAGAAAGAGAGAGGGAGGGAGAGAGAGAGAGAAAGAGAGAGGGGGAGAACACACTTCCAAAAAAGGAAACTTGTGCAAAGCTCTCAAGTGAAAATGCATTCTCCCGCCTATCCTGGGGAATTTGCTTCCAAAAAGGCTCTGGAAACCCATCACCCACAGAGATGCACGCCTGTGGAGCTCAAGTGCACCAATTAGGCTCAGTGGGGGATTGGCACACCAGGAGTCCCAGCAACAGGCTGTCTGGAAGGCGGTGCTCAGCTAGAGCCCCCAGGTTTGGTGGAGAAGTGGAAAGTCTTTCGCTGGGCATCCCAGCCCGAGGAAGTGAAGAGAGGAGGTCTTATATCACAGTTGCTTCTATTCTGCCCATGTCCAGAGGATCCAGGTGCTGACCACTGCACTGTGCCCCCAGTTTTTCCAGACGCGGATTCTGACTTAGAAAAGCACAGCACTGGCTTTGCGTGCTTGCATGGGGGTCCTGGATTCGGGCTGGGGAAACGACTTGCTGCAGAGTGCTCATCTAAAACCCGGCAGCAAAGGCTCTTACCACCCAGAGTTGGGGGGAGGTAATAAAATGAGGCTCTCGGTGGAAAGCGGGCAGCCCACAGTGGAAGCCTCATAAATGTTCATCTTCCCTCCCTGAAGCCAGGCTCTGCATTCCACGCTGGGGAACAGAGAGAAACACAGCCCTGTTAAGAGCAAAGAGGGGGGACGCACCATCCCCACACCCATCACCCCAATTACGAAAGTCCTTCCTTAAACGTCCATCTGCATTTGCTTCTTCTTCGGGTACTGCCACTTTAGAGGCTTGATATTTATTTTTCACTGTAAACAGATGTTTACAGAGATATTTATTGTCCTCTGTAAACACAGCAAATGTCTCAGGAAAATAGACTCCCAAACTCACAGGACTGGAGTGATTTTCTTTATGACAAGCATTTGGTTTGCTTTTTTAAAAAAAAAAAATCTACTCCAGCCGTTGCCGCCTGCTCCTGCTTTCTCATTTTCATTGAGAAGCAGGGGAGTGGATGGGAACCGCATCACGTATCAGTCATAAGGAAAGACACCATCTTTCACTGGGAAAATCAAATGGCATTTATGACTCTGCAGGGTTGGAAGCTGGCAAGTGGCACTCCCCAGGGTCAGTACCAGAGCCACCGAATCAGACACAACAATGACATCAGGTGAATCATAAAACATCCATCTCGAGAGGCAATTCTGGTATGATTTCAAGAAACCGGGGGGAGAAGAAGCTCGTGGAGTTTTTTTTTGGGGGGGTCCCAAAGAGAGACTCTGATTACCGATGCGCAGGATCAAAGATACCCTTGTCAACCGAGGACATCAGCTTGTCAGACCCACGCCTGGTTCTGAGGCGGGGGAACAGAAGCGTCCACCTCCCTGACAGCACCAGGTGAATGGCAAAAAGATCACAGTAGCCAATTCCCTTTGTTTTGTCTGTCTGTTTCCAAAGCAGAGTTGTGAGATGTGTGAAGGTCCCAAGCTGTGGAATAGGAAGGGCTTTGTTAGGAGCCACAGGGAAGTCCCAGCTGCCTGGGAATGTGTCTGCAGACAGGGGAGGCAACAGCGGGCTCGGGGAGGGTCACAGAAATCCAGACTGGACACCAGGCCCACGGTTGGAGGCCCTCCTCATAGAAGTTGCTGATTTGTTGTCTTCATTTCCTTCCCCCTTTCTTTCTTTTTGGTTCTGGGGACACACATGGTGGTGCTCAGGGCTCTTCCTGGCTCTGTGCTCAGGGATCACTCTTGGTGGTGCTCAGGAGACCACATTGGGTGCCGGGAATCAAATCTAGGCCAGCGGCGTGCAAGGCAAGCGTCCTACCCACTGTACTGTCCCTCCCGCCCCACCACCATTTTCACTGAGGTACCATGATTGACAATATTAATGATGAGGGTTCATGCACACAATGTTTCAACAGCATGCTCTCCATCATGGTGACTACTGCCTGCCACCACTCTTAGGGTCCCCACCCATCCCCTGATCCCACCACAAAACTTCCCCACCTACCCCACACCATCTCCCTGCCATAGTAAGCTCAGTTGTGTAGATTGGTTCTCAGATTCTGTTGCCCTTGGACCACTGTTGCTCCCTATTGTGTGTCTTTACACCCCACCTGTGAGAGATCATTCGGTATCTGTCCCTCTCCTTCCCACTGACCTCACTCAGCATGAGACCTCTGATTCCATCCAAAGAGTGGCGAAGTGTATGATTTCACCTTTATTAGGAAATGCGGGCCTCCAGGGCCTCGGGGTGGAAGATGACGTTGGAGAGGGCAGGAGTCACTCAACATGAGAGGAGCAGGTCAACATGTGAGGACCAAGGCCGATGGGGCAGCAGAGGGACCCTCACACAGCTTCAGGTTGGGAAGGAAATCTGTCACGGGCACCCGGGAGCGTTATTTCTGGTGAGAGTCAGCCTTCTCTGACGTCAGCCAGGGCAGTAAGTCTGGGTTTGCGACTGAGATATGTGACAATATCAGTGAGATGAGTGTTTGGGGAGAGCGAACTGGCATTTGGGGGTAACCTAATAAGAAAGAGTCATGCAACCAGTGCTTTCAGGGCCCAACTCACTTCACCTCTCTGACCTCCTTCTAGCTCACAGAGCCACCAGGGAAGAAAGAGGGGGATATTTTCTCCTGATCCTAAAAGGCACCAGCTCTCACTCTGACTTGGTTTTCAGGTGATGACTTGCTCCCTCACTCCACTTTCTTTTCACGCCACTCTCCTCTCATGACTGACCCTAAAGAAAGCATGCATTTGATCATTGTATAATTGAAACCCAAGCACAAAAATTTGTAAGTCTACAACTGTACCTCATGGTGTCTCACTAATAAAAATTAAAAAATTAAAAAAATAAATAAAATAAAATTGAGATGTTTTAATAGCACAAAAAAAAAAAAAGAAAAAAAGAAAGAAAGCATGCGTGCGGAGGCTGCCGAGGGCAACTAAAGGTAAGCCAACAGCACTGGGAGTCACTGCTCGCTCAATTCTGACAGGCCGACAGATTCCCATATAGGCATCCTTAAGAGAGAGACTTGGAGAGATGGCTCAAAGGGTCAAGTGCATTCTCTGCAATGTGGGAGCCCCAGGTTTGATTCCCCATACTGCGTGGTATCTTGAACACTGCCAGGAAGGGCCCCCAACACTGCAACCTGTGGTCCCCAAACCAAACCAAATAAAAACAGGAAAGGAAAGCATGCCTGATGGTATTTGGGGGACAAATACTAGGCATCAAAAAAAGAAGGTCTCCCAGACCGGACTAGGTTCCCCAAGACCCAATCTCTCTCAGATGCTTGCTGAGAAACAAGTACTTATTTATTTATTTTTTAAATTTAATTTAAATTTTATTTTTGCTTTTTTGGTCACATCCGGCAATGCTCAGGGGTTACTCCTGGCTCTGCACTCAGGAATTACTCCTGGCGGTGCTCGGGGGACTATATGGGATGCTGGGAATCGAACCTGGGTTGGCCGCATGCAAGGCAAACGCCCTACCCGCTGTGCTATCGCTCCAGCCCCAAAACAAGTATTTATTATGGCCCAAACTTTCACCCCAATTCTAAAAAGACAGTGCCTAACTCTCCCCTCCCCCCCGTTTTCTGAACACAGGATGGATCCTCTTATGAATTCATTGTGCCAAACCCAAGACTACACATTTGCTCCAAGTCCACACTTTCATTTTCTGTTCTTCCTGGAAAGGTTTCCCAGGAGGAGAGACTTGTTGGCTTGGCTGCAGAGGGAGTCGCAGGGCCCTCCCCAAACTGACAACCATGTTCCGGGGTCCATCAAGGCACTGGAAAGCAGGAAAATGAGATTTATTCTCTGGGATGGGGGCTAGATGGGGGTGTGCGGAATATCCGTGTGTTGTTCTGAAACCTCTGTCCTTCCTATCCCATCAACTTCTTCATAATTCTCTTGGAAACGCTGAAATTTCTTCTCCTTCCGATCCTCCCCAGAACATACATTAGAAATTAAATCAACGTGGAAATAAAATATGAGTTCCCCTGCTCTAGCAATTAAGGCTTCCCTCCTCTCTAAAAAAAAAAATCTGGTGCTCTTGTTATAGCAAGGAACAGAATGCAAAAGAGGGAACAGAGCATGCACTTCTGAGAACTATAGGAAAAAGGGGAAAAGGTTCGCTGGGACACAGGGACAGCCTAGTTTGGGTGTCACGGGCCTGCCCAGAGATCTTGGGAAGTTCCCTTGTCCAAGCTGATGGGCATCTGCCATCAAAACTGCATTCACACATCAGTAAACGAACTGTACTGCATTCAGAAAGTGTGCAGGCCCCTGGCAGCCGGGTGGCCGCCATCCTCCAGAGGCCACTGGACAGTCAGGTTTGGCCCACAGTGACGAGACACTCGGGGCCTCACGGGATGGGGGTGGAGCTGGCCCTTTCCTCTCCGCCTCAACAAGACCCTGAGTCTCTGCCCACAAACAATAAATAAATTTATATAAAAAAAAGTAAGGTGGAGTTCATGCCCAATTCTATCAGCCTAATCAATGGCTGCATAAATAGCAATACTCCTACATTTGAAAAAAGTAAAAAGAGAAAGTGTGCGGGCAAGCCCTGGGCAAAAGCAGCAAAGCAATCTGAGCTCAAGAACAAGATCGCAACTTTTCCAGCAGGCTGGGGTTTGAGACACGCCTTCAGGAGAAAGGTTTAGGGAGGGTGGGGTCCCCACACTTAGCTCTAGCTGCTCCAAAGCCCCAGGAGGACGCCTGCCGCCCATCTTCAAATGTCTGTCCCTGCCACCGGGCTCCCCAGGACAGTGCCCAGGTGAGTCACATGCAGGGGGTGAGGGAGAAACGTCCCCTGATTCTGCTGGGCAGCCGGGGGCACAGGGTGAGGTGGTCCGTCATTAAACCACACCCCTGTCAGCCCCAAACAATCCCTCCCCTGCCCCAGTAGGTTATTACAAGGGTCTGTGTAAAACAAACAGCCTCGCCAACTATTCCCCAGCTCTGCCTCCGTCCAAGGTCTGGGCTAGGGGAAAGGGGGGACAGAGGGCACCCGGAGACCCAGGCCCTGCCCCCTTGTCTGACTGCTTGGCCAGGAGCTTGAGGGTCTCCTGTCCATCTTCCCTTTGGCTGCTGCAAGTTTTTCTTGTTTCTCTTAGGCTGGTTTTGTGCTTTGCTTTTCTTCTTTGGGTTTTTTTTTTAAAATTCCTCCCCCTAAGACAGTGCCATGAATACTGTTAACTTATTCTCGTCTGGCTCCAACTCACCCCCTTCCACTTTCTTTCTTGAGCTACTGAGCTACGTAAGACTTACAATTCCCACTTTTCTATAGGGGAACTGAGCCATGAGAAATCTCTTACAAACGCCCCAGAAAGGACCCAGTTCTCAGAAGATCCTTCAAGACGGGCTCAGCAGCGGTGGGGGCAGTAAGTGCCCAGCAAGAATCCTAATTGTCCGGGTACCACACACATCCTGCCACAAGGGAGGGCCCCCAGATTGTGAAAAGACTTTCTCTTTTCTTGGGGAACTGGGTTGGGTTTATTCACCTAGAGTCCCTCCTTCTCCCCAGACTTTGTCTAACAGCAGGAACAAAACCTCAGAGACAGGAAATGGAAACCTGAGCTCTACAGGGCAACCCCGGCCTTCCTCCCCAACTAGTGGGGGACAACCTGGGCCCCTGAGATAGTCAAGAAGGTCTCCCCAGAAGACATCTGAGTCACAAAACCAGCAATGCTGAGGGTGTCCGGAACTCTGCTAGGCAGGGGCCATCACCTCTATTTTATTCACGAGGAGACCAGGACAGGGGACACAGATGCCCGCCACCTTCTGTGGGTGCTTCTCTGCTCCCTCCACCCCCAAACCAAATCCAGAGTGTCGTCCAGAAAAGTGGCATCAACCCAATCTGGTGTGGGAGGCCAGAAGCAGACCTGGAGACAAGGATGTGAGCAGAGTGATTTATGCTGCAGGTGACACCTGGAAGGCAGCAGGGGCAGAGAAGGGACAGGGGCTAAGCAGGGAGCTGCATTTCACCCTGACCATTACCGGCATGCTCCAGGAGCAAAGGGGAGGCAACTCAGGGGTGAGGGATTTGGGGTGTGGAGTCAACACTCTGCTTTTTTGCCCATCAAGTGTGTGGATCAGGGGCGCTAACTTCTTGGCACCTCAGCTGCCATCAGGACAGCTGGAGAAAGCCTCAGGCCCACACATGCAGGTACCAGGACCTCCCCAAAGGATGGAGGGATGGGGCAGCAAGAATGGGGCATACTAAGTACCACCCTCGAGAACATCATGCGACGACTGGAATGGGAAGGAAAGGGAGTGAAGATAGATGGTCGGCAACTACACCACCTCCGCTTTGCTGATGACATTGTTTTAATAACACCAAACATCAGCCAAGCGGCACAAATGCTGGCCGACTTTGACCGTGAGTGTGGAAAGGTAGGACTACAGCTGAATCTTACGAAGACAATGTTTATGAGAAACAGCCTCATTCCTGACGCCCCATTCGCTCTCAATGGAACGACCATCTCCGAATGCAACAGCTATGTGTACCTAGGTTGAGAGGTCAACATGACAAATGACCTGGCACCCGAGATGCACAGGAGGAAGAAAGCGGCTTGGAACGCCTTCAAGAACGTCGAAGAAATAGCTAAGAGGACGAAGAACCTCCGGCTCCGGGCACATCTCTTTGATTCCACTGTTCTTCCTGCATTAACATATGCCTCAGAGACCTGGGCCCTACGCAAATAGGATGAGAACGCTATTCAGGTCTCCCAAAGAAGAATTGAAAGAGCTATGCTTGGAATATCACGTTTCACTCAAATGAGAGAACGAATCCGGAGTTCTGACATCCGTCGACAATCAAGAATCAGGGACGCTGTCTCATTTGCCAAGGTGTCGAAAATCAGATGGGCTGGTCACATAATGAGATTTAAAGACGACCGCTGGACTAGAGCTGTTACCGACTGGATTCCACGGGGTGTCAAAAGACCGCGTGGCCGCCCACCTACCAGATGGTCAGACTTCTTCGTCAAGATCATGAACAATCGGTTTGAGGCTCTTCATGTTCCCAGAGCGAACAGATGCCATTGGGCTACACTAGCACGCGACAGGGACAAATGGAGACGTTACTGGCGCCCGCTCGAGCAAATCGACGACTAACGGGAAGTTAAGTGATTAAGTGAAGTACCAAGCAGCCCAGCAATCCCGGAACTCTCCCTGCAGCCCCTGACTAGCTGTGAGGTGGCGAGCAGGTTTTATACACCTTTTTTTTCTGAGCTGTACGCAGAAGCCTGTGTCCACTCAGAATCTCGCCAGGCCTCCCGGAGTCCTTGTCCAGCAAAATGCAAACAGAAAGGAGCATGAGGCTGCCCATCCTGCCTCTCATTCCTCGCCACCCCCAGTACAGACTGTGTAAGGGGGTGTTGTCCTAGCTCACCACCTGCAGAAACCCCTCTGTGACATAGCCCCCCCCAGGGGTCCCTGAAACCCTCCCTGGGGGTTAAGCTAGAGAGAGGCCAGTCTGTAACAAGCAGAGAGAGTGAGCCTCCCCTGGCCTTCTCTGCTGTCCCGAGAAACAGGGAGATGGGGACGATCATCTTGCCTCGTTCCCCATCTCAGTCTCACCCCTGCACCCCATTCTGGGCTTCATGCACCCTGATTTTATCATTCCATCTGTGCTTTCCCGCGGGTTCCCCCAGAGCCGTCACCTCCATCAAGCCTCGCTTTTTATCCCTTGGGATTCCATGCCTAGTGCTTGGAGTGGAGGAACCTTCCAGCATCTCTGTTAACAAATGAATTAAATCACACATGAACAGACGGTCATAGCACTGTAGCACTGTCCTCCCATTGTTCATCGATTTTCTCAAGCAGGCACCAGTAACATCTTCATTGTAAGACTTGTTGTTACTGTTTTTGGCATACTGAATATGCCACAGGGAGCTTGCCAGGCTCTGCTGTGTAGGCGGGATACTCTCAGGAGCCTGCCAGGCTCTCCAAGAGGGATGGAGGAATTGAACCTGGGTCGGTCGCATGCAAGGCAAATGCCCTACCCACTGTGCTATCACAGTAACCCCTGTGCATCACTGGGTGCGACCCAAAAGCAAAAAAAAAATGGTCATTCTTCCAAAAAGCCATCCCTGAGACTCAGGTACCAGAAAGCACCTCTCTGCTCCTCCCTCTACCTGGTGACCGCTTCAGGAATCCCAATCCCTGGGAACTCCATCTGACTCTGGAGCAAACCTTACTCCTTTGAACACTCATGTTTGAAAGGAAGTCTTATCCCTTGTGAAAAAGCATGACTTGCTCATTTAGGAAGGAACTCGTTTTTCACACACCCTCAGGTGCCAGGGCTCGAATCCAGAACCCAGGATTCGGGAATTCAGTCCTCTGAGCCATCTCCCTGGCCCTCTCTATATGCCCCCTTTGGTGAAATATCTCATCATGTCTTTGGCCTATTTTCTCATTGGGCTGTCTGTTTCCTTACTGTTGAGTTCTGAGAGCTATTTATATTTATATTTTTGTACTCTTGTTAGGTGCATGGTTTGCAAATATTTTTTACCCCCGTCTGCAGTTTGTCTTTCATTCTTTTAAAGTGTGCAGTCTCACGGTTGGGGGAGGTTCCATCAATCTTAATTCCTTTTATGGCTCATCCTTTTGGTGTCTGAGAATCTGAGAATCCAGTGGCTGGCCCTGGACCCTGATGACTTCTTTCTAAAACTTTCGTCATGTAATGTTGTGTACATTCAGATTGCATTTTGCTTTCTCATTCCTTTCTCGAATGAGGGAACTTTCACTCTCTGAGGAAGAATTTATTCTCCACCTTCACCAGCTAAACTGAGTACTCTTCTCCACCTCTGATTCCTGTTCAAGGGGCCTTCCACATCGGGAGGACAGGCAAGATGCAAAGAGAGAGCCACTTAAACTTCCAGAACATCTCGGGTTAAAACAGATCCCATGCCCATTGAACCTTTCACAGCTGCTTTTGGGGGGGGTGATGGGAATAAGAACTTTCAGGAAAGAGCTGAAATAGAAGAGGCTTAGAGGAGTCTTTATTTCTACACATCCCATCTTCATCCCGATTTTCCTTCTCATGAGCACCATGTATAAAATCCATTTTCATGATAAGCCCCTGAGTGCCCTGGCACCCAACTTTCTCAGCCCGTAGAAAAAAGTGTCCCTTTTCTGGATCAAATCCACACAATTTTCTAGTGGGGACCTCGGCCCTGTCCTGGGTAGCAGGGAGATGGTCTCCTCCAGGGATGGGTGGGGGCACCTCCACAGCCCCCATCTACTTGCTGGTTTTGTTTTGAGGTCACACCAGAGGTGCTTAGGGGTTATTCCTGGCTCTGCACCCAGGGATCATTCCCAGTGATGCTCAGGGGACCAAACCGGGTGCCGGAAATCAAACCACTTGCAAAGCAAGGACCCTATCTGCTGTATCACTGTCCCGTGTAAAGCAGCAAAGAGCAGGAACATGAGGTATTGGCCCAGGTCAGGGGCTCAATGATGATCCTGCACACTGTGGGGTGCTTGTGGATAAAAGACTTGCTACTGAGGTCTCTCGGGCTGGAGTGATAGCACAGCGTGTAGAGCGTTTGCCTTGCACGCGACTGACCCAGTTTTGATTCCTCAGTCCCTCTCGGAGAGCCCAGCAAGCTACAAGAGTATCCCGCCCACACGGGTGAGCCTGGCAAGCTCCTCATGATGTATTTGATATGCCAAAAACAGTAACAAGTCTCACAATGGAGACACTACCGGTGCCTGCTCGAGAAAATCGATGAACAATGGGCGACAGTGCTACAGTGCTACTGAGGTCTCGGCCAACACAGCCTGTGTGGACCAGTCTAAGTGTTTCTCAGGGGACCCAGGCTCTACAACAATTCTTGTCTCCAGACGGGCCCCAACATGGAACAACTCTGCAAAGGGGGCTCACCTGAGAAAAACTGGCCTCACTGGCAACTGTCTTTACCCAGAGGCTTCTGAGAGAACAGAATCCAACATGTATGGACCATCTCCTCTGCTTCCACTGCAGGTGTGTACTTCTGGGGGCCATGATCCTGTGCTTTGTATGTCTCTACCTGCCTCTCTCCCTTTCAGAGTCTCACGGCGCAGAGTCAGTCCAGTCCATTCTATCCCAAGAGGGAAAAGATACCCAGGAGAAATAAGATAAAGAAGACAGGGCCGCCTCTAACGGGGGGGGGGGGGGGGAGCGGGGGGGAGACACATCTGAGAATCTGTTTTAGATGCTCAGGCACCACCGTATCCCATCACAAGTCACTAGGTGGTCTCAGAAAAACATCCAAACAAACCCCCAACCAATTCTACCTAACCCCAAAGCTGAACCACGCTGCATTCTGGGGCCTGGTGACAACTAAAAGCGTTTTCCCAAATAATTGGGGGGTGTTTTCCCTTCTCCCCACTTCCTGCGGGACAAACTCCTGACCCCCCCCCCCTTGCCCCCTCCACGCCGTTCTCCTTCTGGATGCTTCTTTTCAGCCACAGCGAGACAGAAGAAAGGTTGGGGGAGGGGCAGGTCAGGGTCTGTGGGGGGCCCTGCAGGAATGTGCAGAAAGAAGTTCACCCATGCCCAATCATCCTAGCAAGGCTGACCCACGCCTCAGGCCCCTGTCCTGGGCCAATACCTGAAGGTCAGGTCCTGCTGTTGCACCTGAGCCCCTCAGCACCGCCTCTGCCTGCCTAGGCCTGCCTGGGGCCGTGTCTGCCTGGGCCGTGCCTCTGGCCGCCTGTCACGGTGATCTACACCGCACTCGCACTCAGCGGCCGGCTCAAGGACCTATGCAAACACCCATATTGGCAGCGCCCCTTCCACTGAAGGGTTTGCTCAGCAGTCACTTCACTGTTTCCCCAGGAGAAGACCCCCGACCCCGGCTATCCATCAAGTGAATGCACACAGGGGCCCAGACACAGCCAGGCAAACAGTTTGCCTGGCTTGGGAATAATGGACTCAGGGACGGGGACAGAAAGGCCGGGGCCACAACAGCTGCTGTGTCTACAGCCCGCTGAATACCCAATCTTCTGGTCAGCCTCAGCGATGGGTGTGTGCACCGCCTCCTTTGAAAGGGTCCCAAGGCTATCCTCAAACAGTGGCCTTCCCGGGCCAGCTCTGGGCAGGACTGCATGGGGTATGCACAAAGTTGATTCCAGTCCCTGGAAAACCCACCCCAGCCCAGAAAGAGCCCTGCGGGGGGGGGGGGGGGAATCACGAGTAAGATGCTCTGGCTGAAGTGCGTGGGCATCGACTCAGGTCCAGTCACCTACTGATGCGAGAGAGGAACCTTGGTCAGCATGCTGCAGGGCTTGGGGGCCTTCGGGCTTTGAGCTGTCTACACCCCCTGTGATGTGGAAGCTTCCAGACAGAACCCCTGGCTGGCCAACTCTCACAGGCAGGAGGCTTCAGGAGAAACGCCTGTGGCTTTTACTACTGCTGCCTCATAAAATTCTTGGAAGGGAATCTTTCAGCTGGGTGGGGGGCAGGGGGCAGGAGTGGAAGGAACCAGAGAAGACTCCCTGAAGGTGCTGACATTTTAAGCTGGACCTTGAAGGATAGATAGCCACATGTGGGTGGGCAGAGAAGTCAAAGGGGGCACCAGGGGAATGCTCTGGCCTCCAGGAGAGTGTGGCCTGGGCAGAGGACAGGGAGGGAGGGGGACTCTCCTCTGGTGTCTGGAGTGGTGTGAGGTGGCTCTGGATTCCTCACCAATAGCCGCAACAAGCAAGTTGGGTGGGAAGATGGGGGAGTGAGGGGCAAATGCCACACTGGCACCCCTCCTCCTGTCCTGACATGGTGAGTGGACAATGGGCAATGCCCCAAGAGGGAGGTGGGGGAGCAGGTTTGGGCCTGTGGCAGCCCAATCCAGGTGAGCCCAGATGATGGTTCTCATGTCACAGGGTGGAGGGCAGGTGGGTGGGCGGGTGGGGGAGTGAGCGGCTGGGGGACAGACCTGCTTAAATCCCCCATCCCCACCTGGGGCCTGCAGCTGTATATCTCCAGCATGTGAGGGTAGTGACGCCTCACGGCCTGCACACAGCTTCATTTCCAAAAAGAATGTGAGCGAGGGGGAAGGTCAGGAGACAGGCGCGGCCATAAATTTGATGGAAGGTTTAGCTGGAAACCCCATTAAATCCACACACGACTCAATGCTGGGCAATGTCCTTCCTCCGAGTCGGCTGAGTAGGGCCAGGGAGGTGAGGGACTCACTAAGTAATGTCCTCATTTTTTGGTGTCTCCTATTACCCAGGGGATGAAAAACCCATTACCCATAAGGTTGAGTGGTGCTTGATGCCAGGACTGCACGGGTGCCCTTCCCCTGAGCCCTCCCCTTACCCGGCCTCCGGTGGCCTTTCTGTCAGTCCCGCCACCCTGGCATGGAAGGGAAAGAGGGTTGGGCAGGGTAACGGGGTGCAGTGACCTCCCAGACAGGAAAGTCTGCACCGCCAGGCTAGGTGTCCAGGCCCAGGCTGCCCTCAATTCTCGGGGCTTTGCAACTGGAGGGCACCACACACAGAGGCGGTTTGCAAAAAAGGGTGCAAAATCCCTGTTTCTGGAAACGGTGCTTCTTCACCCCACACACATCCTCGGGAGGGCCCGTCCATTGCACTAATAATTTGACTTGGGATTAAAGTAAAGTAAAAGCTCGCTCCATGGCTTGGAAGCCGGCCTCACGCGCTGGGGGAAAAGGCAGATGAGATAGAGAAGGGACCACCAAGTAAAGGATGCTCGCTTAGGATGGGAGATGCGTGCTGAAAGTAGACTATAGACACGAACGGCCACTTAATATTCATATTGTGAACCATAACAACCAAAAGGAGAGAGAGATCAAAAGGGAATGTGCCTGCCACAGAGGCCAGGTGGTGGCGGCGGGGGAGTGGGAATGCAGGGTAGCAGGAAGGACACTGGGAACATTGGTGGTGAAGAATGGGCATTAGTAGATGGATGGGAACTTGATCATTGTATGACTGAAACGTAATCACAAAAGTTTGTAAATCTGAAACTGTATGTCACGGTGATTCATTTAAAACACACACACACACACACACACACACACACACACACACACACACAAAGTAGGAGATCAGGAATGGGCACCCCAGAGACAAGTATCAGAGACATGGTTCCAGGTCTCAGGGTTTCCTTTTTCAAAGGTTCCCGACCCCCGTCTCTAACTCATCTGTGCCTGGCCACTCCCTAGAGCCAGACCCTTAGGGGTTTCTAGTTAAGAATGGCTGTCGAAGGCTCAGTTCAGTGGCGCACACAGAACCAACGCCAGCACAGAAACAGCTCAGCCAGGAGACCAGGGAATGCCACAGAGCCCCAAGCCCGGCTCCATGAGGGTCCGTGAGACTTACCGACCCTCCCGACACTGTGGGCATGTTCCAGCACAGGGAGCAAAGCCCGAGTAAGCATTTAAACCTCACAGCAGCGGGGTGGGGGTGGAGGTTGCCTTCCAGGCCTTTCGCAGCAATGCAGGTAGCACTATAGCACTGTAGCCCTGTCCTCCCACTGTTCATCGATTTGCTCAAGCGGGCATCAGTAATGTCTCCACTGTGAGACTTTGTTGTTACTGTTTTTTGCATATTGAATACACCATGGGGAGCTTGCCAGGCTCTGCTGTGCGGGTAGAATACTCTCGATAGCTTGCCAGGCTCTCGGATAAGGACAGAGGAATCAAACCTGGGTCGGCCACATGCAAGGCAAACGCTCTACCTGGTACCAACAGGGAAAGGAAGGGGACTGCTTCTGCCCCCTCGAGTGCTCACAGAATCCACTTTGGAACATCAATTTTAGGAGACTCTGGAAAAGGTGCGACTGCAGGTGCAAGAGAACGTGATGGGCTGGCAGGAGGCAAGGGTGCAGGCAGGGGGCCCACACAGAGACAGGACACGTGTTTGGGGGCGTGTGTCCACTGCATGGCGATCACACAGGTGTGTAGACGCCAGTTAACAGGTAAGAAGCGTCAGGGACAGTTTCCTGGGTGTAAAGGATGCCTTAGGAAGCTGACACACAGCAAGGGGAAAGATCTGAAGTGAGACACGGCCTGAGAGCAGAGCAGGAGGAAGCAGATGTCTGTTAAAGGGCAGATCAGGTCCGACCCAGGAGAGAACCTCTTGGAGGAGTCCTGGGATCCTCCAAGAGTCCGACTCTCCCCTCTTAGCCCTTGGGAGCTGCCTCAAGCTTTGTTCCAGCTGGCACCAATCAACCTCTGCTTGAACATGGCTCAGCTCATCCTTCATCATCTATCCCATGACACCGCGTAGCTGTCCTGGCCCAACTTTCCTCTCTCTTGCTCTCCCTTCCCTCTTCCCTTTCCCCCTCCCTCCCCACCCCTCCCCTTTCCCTCCCTCCCTCCCCTTCTCCCCCCTTTCCTGTCCCTCTCCCCCTCCCCCTCCCCTTTCCCTGCCTCCTCCCCCTCTCCCCTTCTCTCTCCTTCCCTTCCCCTTCTCTCTCCTTCCCTTCCCCTTCTCTCTCCCCTTCCCACCCTTCCCCCTTCCTTTTCCCTTTTCTCTTCCTCCCTTTTCCCATCTCCCTCCCTTCTTCACCCCTCCTCTCCTCTCTCCCTCTCCCTCAACCCCTCCTCACTTTTTTCCTTTCCTCTCCCTCCCTCCCTCCCCTTCTTCCCCCTCCCTTCCTCTCCCCCTGCCCCCTTCTCCCACCCCCTCTCCCCTTCCCCAGCCACTCTCTTCCCCTGTCTGGATATTCCAGAACGTGGACCAAAACCCCAAACCCATCAACTCTGCCTCTTTATGAGGTAAAAGGGTTTGTGTTTGCTAGTGACCACAGAACTGACCTGATTTTCCCTCCTGAGGGCAAGAGCCACACCCCCTGGCAGTAGAGAGGGAGGCCAGGGGGCCCCTGGGTGGGGGAGGCTGGGAAGAAGATTCGAGAGCAAGAGGCTAACACCACAGAGACAGTGGTCCCCGCCAAGGCTGGAAGAGATGAACCAAAACAAGTGGGTCGCCCTCCCTGCTTTGACCCTGAGTGGAAAACAGTTCTGTCTGCCTGAGTCTCTCAAGTTCCCCAGACGCAAAACCCCAAGGACTAGGAGCTAGAAATTCACGTCAAACATGGAAACCGTGGGTGTGGGTGGACTCAGGCACCGCCTGTGTGCAGAGAGAAACAGGCGTGCTTTTCCATCCTGGCACTGAAGGAAAAGACTTTGCTCTTCGCCACAGACCCAGCTCCTCCCCGGCCCCAGCCCCACAAAGGTGGTGAAACTGGGAAGCCAGGCTTGTCATCCAGCTCCTGGTCCCCACTGAGACCCGCAGACGCAGGCAAACGCATGCATACCACTCTGTGTGGCCGGGTCGGTTGGCATGGCCAGTCCCAGGAGCTGCAGGTGGGAGCCAATGATGGGGCTATCCCTTAGGCTCCGTCACGTGGCAGGGCGTGGGAAGCCCCACGGCATGGCAGGAGCTGCACCCACGGTTCAGCACCCGGAATTGGGTTTTGCTCCTAAGTAGTAATTGTGGGTGGCTGCAGGGGGCGAGCTCCCGCCAGATGGCAAGTGACTGCAGCCTGGGAATTTCCCAGGCAGCCAGCCTGCGGCAGTGGACATGGACATCCAGAAAGGGTGGCCTGGTTGGTGGGCTTCCCACACCCCTGCACTCCGCTGCGCCCCCCTCCCCCCTGCATGTGCATGCAAGCCGCACACACACATACACACACACACACACACACACACACACACACACACACACATTGCTGAGAGCCAGGACTCAAGCTGAACTTTTGCCCAGTACCCTGTCCTCTCCAGCCCAGCGAGGATTCTAGTATACAACACACACACATACACACACACCCCACATTCACATATATGTACCACACACACATATACCACATACACACATTACATATGTCACAGACACATTCGCATATATACACTACACAAACCACACACATTCACATATATACACCATACACCATGCATACCACTCATACACACCACACACATTCATATTGCATCTACCACATCCACATACAAGTGCCACACACATCACACATGCACTGCACATATACACCACACACCACACACACACACACACACACACACACACACAACCATTTGCAGAACAAAGTCCAAGCTTGGAAGCCGGGTCCATGGCCCCTGCATACCCCACTGTATCAGGTCTCTAGGTCGTCCTGTCACTTGGTCCTTTCTGCTAAGAAACCCCTTTCCAACCCTTCTACTTCCCAAGAAATATTTCAGGCCGGGCAGGCCAAGTTAATGCCCTCTCCCCCAACCAATACCACCTGGCGTGAGGCAGTCACAGGGGAACATCAGCACCCCAGGACAGGAAGTCTCTGTCCAGGTTGGGAATTGACTCAGGCAGTCAGGTTCCTACAATGTACAGCTGGACAGACAGACAGACAGACACACAGACACACACACACACACAGCACCCTGCCTGGGCTGCCCCAGATTTCTGTGGACGCTGAGAGGGCTGGAAGTGGATCTCATAAGGCTTCCAGCAGATTAAACCCAGAAAAATTAAATCAAGATGGCTTTTTCACTTTTTGCTATAGGATATGAGTTTTAAAAGTTTCCTCCAGTGTATGTAAACTCTTTATTCAGTTAAGTCTTTATGTAGTTATTTATTCTGGTTATTTGAGCCACATCCTGCTGTGCTCGGGCTATTCCCAGTCTCACAGCAGAGATCACTCTCGGTGGTGCTCAAGAGACTATGTGGTGTAAGGGATCAAAGCTGGGGCTCCTGCAAGCAAAGCTGGGGCTCCAACCCTTTGAGCGATCCCTCCAGCTCCTCTTCCAAGTCTAAACACAGTACAGTGACTTTAGTGTAGACCCAGGGATCTGCTGAGGCAGCTTCTTCTTGGACCTAATTGTTTGTGTAGAGACAGGCTTCGTCAGTGCCATTACTGGCCACAAGGAGTAACCAGGACACATGACAGTATTTAAGGGTATGGGTTCTGCCTCCTTTCCTTCTTGCCTGGCCGCAGGGAGGGAGAAAACCACCACGAATATTTGTGGTTAAAGAAAGAGCAAGCAGGTGAGTGGGGGAGTTGGTATGTAAGTGAATATCCTCCCTGGTCTGCTTTTCAGAAGTTATGAGCCTTTAACTTCCCATCAGGGAGCCAGACTCAGCCAACGCTTTAACATAAGCATCTCCACCATTACAACGTTTCCTGGACGAGAAAACAGAAGGTTCTCTAAAAAACAACATTTAGCCTCTAAATGGCAAACTCCAGCTTCAAAGCTTGAAGCCATCAGTCCAGTGACTTTAGTCCAATGACTAAATAGTCCAATGACGTGGACAATTTTTTGTGGGTTGAGGCCTAAGTTTCATCCTGCCCTGTTCCTGTCCCAGCAGAAACGCACACCTGTGTTCCCCGAGGTGGTACAAGAACATGCAAGCGACAGACAAAGATCCCCACTGGAAGCTTCCCACTGTCCACTGGCACTAAAATAAATCATCACAGTTGCAAAAAGGAAGAACTTTTATTCCGTGTGGAGATGGGCACCCAGCTCCATGCAGTCAAATGAAGGAATCCAACACTCCCCACCCCCAAGCCCCCAAATCCAAATGGAGAGGTGTACAGGCTACATCACCCCCCTTTACACAGAACACAGAAGCCAGTGGGACCAGGGGATGCCAACAGACGCCAGCAGGGAACATGCCATGGAGGTGGAGGCAGGGGGTGATTTGGGGGGACTCAGGGGTTCAGGCCACAGTCTTTTTCCTGGCTAGGTGAGTGCAAATGCGCAAACTCCACCGAGCTGCCACGGACCACGTGTGCACAGCACTGCACGTTAGTCTGAAGCTTTCTGGGAAGGGCATGTGTCATCTTGAAACCTCACGGAAAGGGCTTATTTGAAGCCATTCTCGAGTGTCAGTGTGCCAAGATGGGAAGAAACCAACAAGTGCCATGGAGCTGTCAACCCGCCTGCAGGTTGAGAATGACGAGGGGTGAGGGCCAATGGAGGAGCTGGCCTCCAGCTCAAGGAACAGCAAAGACTGAGCAAGTGGGACCTGAGGTTGGCCGGGGGCTGGGCCCAGTTGTGGGAAAAGGCTTCGCCTGCACACCCAGGTACCCCTTCCCCAGCCTTCCAGACCTCACCCTCCAACACACAACCACCCACTACATGAGTGACAAGTCCACGTTCCTCAGGGTGTGAAGCATGAGCAGTGGGGGGAGGGGAGTCTCTTTAAGAGAAAGATCAACAATGAATGATTCTACTACGGAGGCTTAGACCACATTGGAGCAGGGGGCGGGGGCAGGCAAACAGGCCCTGAAGCTGGCACCACAACTGAGTGAGTGTCCACTTGGCTGGACCCTTTGTGCCTGTCCCTAATGCTTACCTGCCCCACAGTCCTCGGGTGTCTGGCAGAGTTGAGACCTAAGACCCTGGAGCTTCACCCTGCCCTATGGCTAGCCCAGCAGAAACGCACACCTGTGTTCCCCAAGGTGGTATAAGAATGTGCAAGCCAGCATGATTCACAGTAGCCAGAATCTGAAAACAACCCGAGTGCCTGAGAACAGATGACTGGTTCAAGAAACTTCGGCACATCTACACAATGGAATACTATGCAACTGTTAGGAGAGATGAAGTCATGAAATTTGTTTAGAAGTGGATGGGCATGGAGAGTATCATGCTAAGCAAAATGAATCAGAAAGAGGACAGACATAGAAGGACTGCACTCATTTGTGGAATATAAAATAACATAATATGAGACTGACACCCGAGGACAGTAGACGCAAGAGCCAGGAATAATGTGCCCTAGTTGGAAACCTGTCTCATGAGCTGGGGAAGAAGGCAGCTGGAATAGAGAAAGGATCACCAAGAATATGATGGCTGGAGAAATCGGTTGGGACGGGAGATGTGTGCTGAAAGTAGATAAAGGACCAAACAAGATAACCTCTTAGTATCTATTGCAAACCATAATGCCCCAAAGCAGAAAGAGGGTATGCGGAATACTGTCTGCCATGGAGGCAGGGAGAGGGTTAGAAAGCAGGGGGGAAACTGGGGACACTGTGGTGCAGAATGTGCACTGGTGGAGGGATGGGTGTCTGGTCATTTTATGACTGAAACTCAAACATGGAAGCTTGTAAATGTATCTCACAGTGATTCAATTTTAAAAAAAAAAGAATGTGCAAGCAACACAGTACGATTCCCACCAGAAGTGAGGTCACCAGAACTTGGCTCTACCCTGCTGGCCTGCCATATGGCACCTGAGCCCCATGCACATGCCCGTGGCATCCCTCCTCCTTCCTTCACTCCACTGCCCACCTGTTGCTATCAATCTGCAGAGACAAGGCCCCTCCAGCCTGTCACCACCCCCACACTTAGCTTCTTTCTCCATCCCAAGTGATTTCTCAGTGTCCTCACCAATCAGGTCTGGTCAGCTCTCTGGAGTGGGGGTGTCCTGGGGAGCTCAAGGTAGAGAGGAACTTGGATGTATACTTGGTGCAGTCTGGTGCCCATTAGGCCCTGAGAAGGCCCAACAGGGCAGTGGGAAGAGGGTTTCTGAGACCACTTCTGCAGGTGAATGGCTCCTCGTGCAGAGAGAGAGAGAGAGAGAGAGAGAGAGAGAGAGAGAGACAGACAGACAGACAGACAGACAGACAGACAGACAGACAGACAAAGACAGAGTCCAGGGTCCTGGGATCCTGGTCAACCCCAAATCAGGTGCACCTCTGCACAATGTCTTCTGAGGCATGACATTCCTCTGCACCACCACCCCCAACCCCCACCCGTGGCTTGCCCAACCCATACCTGTATGATCTTCCATAGGGTTTGAATGAAACGCAGTGTCCAAAGCAGGGGATGGCGTGGGAGTTATAATGCCCCCCCCCCACAATCCCTATGTGAACTGCTGATAGAAACTATTTCTCATGTCTGGGCAAAGAGATGGTGAAGCAGAAAGAGTCAACTTTGGGGTCAGGTCGTGTTCCAAAGGGATACTGGTAAGCCCGACTGCACTTTCTGTGCTTGAGAAATGGAAGGAGTTGTCATCACACAGACTTGTTCTGAGGACTAGAACTAATCAGCACAAAGAGAATGGAAGAACAAGGGCCTAATAAATGCGGACTATTTTCCAGAGGTTTCTCTGCTCTCCCTGGCAAACATTTTCCCCGTGTGGTACTAAATGTCTTATTCTTTTCTCACTGTTGTTGAGGGAGCCATACTCAGTGGTACTAGGGAGCCAGGCCGTGTTGGAGATTAAACTCCGGGACCTACACAGGGAAGGCATGAGTTCTACCACTCAGCCACATCGGAGCACTGACAGTATTTCTTGACGAACATCCCGTGTCAGAATGAACAGGTAGACTAGACTCTGCTGCAAAGCACCCCTAATGGTGCATCACAGATGTGCATCACAATGCCTCTTCCACAGATTTTCTACTTCTACATCTCTCCTCTCAGCCTGTCACTCTCTCAACTCCAATGGCATCTTTTGAAAACCCCAAAGTTCACCACGTCGCTGACAGCTGCAATCTACTGTCAGCACCGAACCGAGAGGCACCAAACTGGATACAGGAGAGGAACCCATGAGGCACAGGTAGGTGGATGGAAATGAGTGAGGCAGAGTCCTGGTGAGGATTTGGATGCAAAAGGTCTTCCAGCTCTGCTGACTATGGGAGAAAACCTCTGAATAAAGGGGTCAGAAAGCAGTGTGCAGTTGTGCTAGTGTCAAAAGTAGCGCACCCTTTATGATTTGCATTTCACACCTTGTGTGGGCCCCCCACAGCAGCCTGATGCTGGGTGAGTGAAGGAGTCCATGTCCCAAGTTGCCTTTAGAAAATTTGTTTCTTGGGGCCTAGCAATAGGACAGCGGGTAGGGTGTTTGCCTTGCACACAGTCGAACTGGGTTCAATCTCCGGCATCTCACATGGTCCCCCCTGAGCACCACCAGGAGTAATTCCTGAGTACAGAGCCAGCAGTAACCCCTAAGCATCACGGGGTGTGACCCAAAAAGCAAAAAAAAAATTTCTTGAATGTAAATTCAACTTATTTTTATTTAATTTTGTTCTGGGGCCACACCTGGCTATGCTCAGGGTTTACCCCTAGCTCTGTGCTCAAGGATCATGCCTAGAGGTCTGGGGGACCATATGGGATGCTGAAGATCAAAGCCAGGTTGGCTACGTGCAAGACAAATATTCTACATGCTACACAACCACTCCAATCCCTCGATTTATTTTCGTAAGGAGTCTGAAGCAAGGATTCAATTTTCCTTCTCTTTAACTGACTGTCTGAATACTACCTCTTGGACTGTAACGATTTGAACAGTGGAACTTGCCCCTTAAATCCCTGAATTTCCATTGCACTCCAGTGTATTTCTAGATCCTCCATTCTGATCCTATGTTCTACCATACTCACAACTTTCACTTTGTTGGGGGAGAGGTTTGTGCCACACCGGTAGTGCTTAGGGCTTACTCTTGGCTCTATACTTAGGTATCACTCTTGGCAGTGCTTGGGGTGGTAGGGGGGACATATGAGGTGGTGGGGATCAAACGAAGATCAGTTCCACATAAGAATAGTGCCTTAACTTCTGTACTCTCTCTCCAGCTCACAGCAACTTGATCAGATGGTTTCATATCTGGCAGGCCAGATACAAAATCTGGTATTTCATATCTGGTCCAGCCCCATCACATCTTCCTCTGCAAGTTCTTTGGGATGTTTTTCTTCTTCCACGTGCATTTGTCTGCTTGGAAGAGTCCATTAGAACCCTCATGGGACTAGAGGATGCTGACTGCAGAACATTTATGGGTGAAAACATACAGGATGGTGTATGTGGTGAGTGGTCAGTGAAGACCAGTCCGGATTATCATTGTGTCCCTCACTGCATGCGGAGAGGGATTTGCCCACAGTAGTCGCACTGAGTCTGCTTCTTCTAGACCTAGGAAATATTCTCCCTTGAAAACTATTTTCGAGTTCTTTCCAAAAGAACTCCCTTCCCTGCCTGGGCCATTTCCCTATAAGAAGAATTGTGTCCCTCTAGGTTCTATGCCTGTACCTCATGCCCTCCCTCCAACTGGGTGGCATGCCGGACCCTCTGACACTCTGAACACTTGTCCTGGGACAGAGCTGCCCGATCTAAGGTCATTTTTGGCCCTTCCCTCTTCCTGGTCTATTCCTCCAGACTTCTGAGTTAACCATGTGCGCACAGCCCACTGAGACCCTTCCTCCCCCCCTACTTGAACCCCAGATGCCAGCTGGTGCTATACCCCTGCTCTGGGTCCCTGCAAAGCAGGCAGACTGCATGCATTGAGTCAGGCCCTGTGCATGGCTACCGTTACCCTCCTCCTTGACACAGGGGTCCTGACACAGCCCCACTGACACCGTAGGGTACCAGAGTACCTACCACCACAGGGTTCATCCCCTCCACACCCCCCCTTGATGGATGAGGAAACTCATTCTAGAGCTTTAGTAGAAAATGAGAAAACTGGGTGGCAAGCACAGACCCACCTGGTACCCAGGAGTCATGGCCCCCTTAGGGCTGAGAACCCTAAATCTGCAGTCCCAGAAGTAAATGCCCCCAGTGACAAAGTCACGTGCAGCTCCCAGCACCCCAGCCTCTCACCCTCTGCTCCCCGAGCAGCCTCTGCCAGGCTGTCCCGCTATTATTTTTTTATTTTTTTTTATCTTTGCTGGGACAGCAGCTGCCACCATGCACGGCTATTGACAAACTAGTCGGCTTGTTACCGGGGCATCTTGCCACGCCGCCTGCGTCCTCCTGAGTGAAGAGATTCCTCATTAGCGAGCTATATTTCAGCCCTGAGAAAACAATGCCGGCCCCGAGACCATAAACAACAAGTACAAACGCTACAGGTCATGGATGATAGATTCCACCTGCAGACGCTCCGCACGGGCCTTGCTGACACAGCCAGGGGTGAGGCCTGAGCTCGGGCGCACCCGTCTCGCCCAAACGCTGACACAGAGGGAAGGCACGGGGAGGGGGGCCCGGGCGCTCCCCGCCCACGCTCCTCACCACCCCCCAGCATGCATCCTTCTCCCGACAAGCAAGGGGCTCTCTTCTCCCAGGCCCTGGGGAGCTCCAAGCCTCCCTGCTCCACTCCGTCCTTTTCCTGACCACACCTTGTTTTCCCTTGGCTGTGTGTCCAGTCATTCTTCTCTGGGAAAAAAAAGTTTCAAAACCAGTTTTGGAAAGGGTTGGATGGTCCAAAGGGAGATGAAGCCAAAGCCCATGCCGATACGGGGTCCCACCCAGACTCAGGTTACCACTAACAAATTGGGATCTTCTGGTCCGAGAGTTGGTTCTGAGAGGGAAGTTGGGGTGCTTCAATGCTGTCACTCCCAGCCGGGGACGGGACCTGCAGCAGGGAGCACTGTGCGGTGAGCAAGGACAGGCAGGAGCAAAGAGCTTCCCTGGGGTCAGGCCCTGCAGGTAGTAGACTACAGGATGGGCAACATCCCTAGGGCTCTGGTCGGGAGCGGAGCCTTCCATAGAGAGAGGCCTGCATGATGTGAGCCAGGCTGGCTGACTGTGGAACCGGATGGAGCACCCCAAAGGCTGAAGTGCACACAGGACGATGGTCCTCATGTTATTCTGCACACAGCCCGGACCTGATGTGGTCCCAGCTCACTGTGACAGGCAGCCATGCGCTCTATTGGTGGTGGGGAATGTGAACTGGTGGAGGGATGGGTATTTGATCATTGTGTGATTGTAACCCAAACATGAAAGCTTGTAACTATCTCACAGTGATTCAATAAAATTAATAAAAAAAAAAAGAGTCATTTAAGGTTCGGGCTCAGGAGGGAAGGTTTTAAAGAGGGGGGCCCAAATGTAGTCTTCACCCCTTCAAGGACCCCCAAACTGCGTTCAGGAGGCCCACAAAGTCTGCACTTATCTTCCTACTAAGGTGCTACTTGCATGCCCCCCTCTTGCTCATCTGTGAACAGACAGCTGTGGTTTCCAGAGGCTGCCACGAAAACAGATCAAAGTTAGAACACAGACAAGCTTGCTGCCTTGGGTTTGGCCAGACAACAAGAAGTGGGTAAAACGGAAGAATGGGAGCCAGGGAGGGAGCTCAAAAGGCCGCCGGCTGAAGTCTGGGTTTGATCTCCATCACTGCAGTCTCTCGAGCACTGAGCTGGGAGCAGCCCCCAAGTGCCACTGAGTGTAACCTCCAGCTCCCAAACCAAAAAGCAAAACCAAAGATGGGACCTGAAAAACAGTATAGCGGGCTCTTGTGTTGCTCAATCCCAGACACCACCCCAAGAACCAACCCGAGTAGCCTCCAGACACTGATGGGTGTGGCCCAAGCAAGACTCTCCCGAAAATAGAGCAACAACCAAACAATCAAACAAAAATAGAAAACAATACCCACATGCCACTCCTCTCCTCACTGCTGCTTTGGACAGTGTTTTCCATAAAAGTGGATAATCTTCAGTAGCAGGAAGTGGATTTGTTACTGGTTTGCTAAATGAGTTTAAACTATATTTTAAGTTTCTCACTTATTTCCAAAATGGTTAACATCAATAGTCATTGATACACACACACACACACACACACACACACACACACATGCACACGCACATACACACAGATTGCAAAAGTGTTCTTTCATGATTTTTTTTTGGCTCTTTGGGTCAATTATGATATTTTTTGGCTTTTTGGGCCAATTATGATTTTTTTTTTACTTTTTGGATTACTCTGCACAGTACTCAGGGTTCATTACTGGCTCTGCACTCAGCTCTGTCCCCTGGCAGTACTCAGGGGACCATATAGGATGCTGGGGATCGAACCCAGGCCAGATGTGTACAAGGTAAACACCCTACCTGTTGTATTATCATTCCAGCCCCTCAATTATTTTTAAGAGTGTTAAAAAAGAGATGGATAAATAAGGCTGGGGAGAGAGCACAGCAGGTAGGGTGCCAACAGGTGGCTCACCAGGCTTTGATCCCTGGCACCACGTTGGATGCCAGAACCCACCAGGAATAACGCCTGAGTGCAGAGACAGGAGTAAGACACAGCACTGCTGAACAGGACCCCCAAACCCATAAATGAATAATGAAGAGAGTGAGAGAAAGAACAGAGAGCAAGTAAAAGGAGCCCAAGACCCAAAAGTTTGCAAACTGTGACCACAGAAGAATGGGCGTGACAAGTAAGCATTTAAGCAGGTGGGGAACGCGGGCGGGCAGCACAGGCAATAAATCCGATTTTGTTAAAAAATAATAATATTGAAGTCTCCACAAACAGACAGGGTTTGTGTCCTGTCTGACCCAGGAGACCACAAGCACAGAGTCCACACAGCCCCGGGACCCCCAGTCCCTTCTGGCGGAAGCATGTGGGCTGATGCCTTTGAGTCAGTCCCTTACCTTAGTGAGTTCTGCAACCTAACGCAGCTCAGCTTCTGCTGCTTGGAAACACCTTCTGAGCAACAAACCAATGAGTCAGCCCTTCTGAGTCCCGACACTGGGCAGGGCCTGCGTGGCGGGGCTCGAACTTAATCCCAGCTCTTTCAGGAGGACCAGACTCCTGGTGCAGAAGAGAAAGTGGCATTGAAACAGGACTGAGCAGCTTCTTTTTTATTCTATTTTTTTTTGCTCTTTTTTGGTCATACCCAGCAATGCTTAGAGGTTATTCCTGGCTCTACACTCAGGGGTTACTCCTGGAAGTGCTCAGGGGAGCATATGGGATGTCGGGGATTGAACCCAGGTTGGCCACATGCAAGGCAAATGCTCTACCCACTGTTCTATCACTCCAGCCCCCCTGAGCAGCTTCTGATAGTCACAGACACAGTGGTGATGCCACAAGACTCCAAGAGAGGCTGTCGCCAGGAGCCTGGGACCATGGAGTTCAGTCTCCTTCCCTGTGGGCCCAGCTCCTGGCTCAGGGATGGCCTCGGCAGGCCTTGGTCAGATGAGGCCATGGGAACCTGGTTAGCTTCTTCCACCATTTCTTCCTTGAGGGAGTCATCGCAGCTTCCCTTGAGGGTATCACCCCAGCTTCCGCAGTCGGTCAGGACTGCCTGGCATGAGGTCTGAGGAGCTGCTCTGAATGCAGAGGTCCATCTGCCCATCTCCACACCTTGACCACGGTCCTGGGGCTGGGAGCACCTCGCAGGCATCACCCCTGTCTCGCGTCACCATCTCTCCAGCGGGCCAGGCCGCCGGCCCCACTGCATTCTCCCTGTCTCCCTCAGCTGTGACCCTGTGTGGGGACATAGCCAGACCCCAGGCGTTTCCCCCCCACCCCAGCCCCACCACCCATGCACACCCTGGGATGGGCCGGGACTCTTGGCTGATTTCTGAACGGTGTTGCTTGCCGTGGGAGTTGAGAAACATAATAAATGGACCCGGCTCCGTGTGCAGCACCTAATTTGCAATAATATTGAAGTCTCCAACAATAACTCATTTACTCTTATAATAAATATATAAAAAAAGACAAATTGCTACATTGAACATGCATTTTCTTCACTGCAAGTAGCTGCTACCCCAGGGAGAAAGCCCGGTGCTGCTAACTAATAGTAAATCCTTTGGAAAATCATGTGTCATAATGATGGACAACCAGGGAAGGGGTATTAAATAGATTTAGAGGTTAGCTACTCTAACAAGAACAAAAGACGTCCTTTGCAAACCCGCACCTCGGAGAGCACAGATCGGCCCCTGATTAGCAGCTGCCCCCTGACAGCCCAGGTGTGCCGAAGGAGAGAGAAGTTTCTGTCGGGGCAGATGTGGCTGGCCAGGTGTGAGGACAGGGTGGTAATCAGGAGGGGAGACTCGGGGGTAAGCCTTGGCAGGCAGGGGGCTCCCACACCAGACCATCTCTCCAGACTAGCAAGGCCAGAGCGGAAGTCTCTGTCCAAGCAGCCTGCAGGCACCCAGGGGGGCTCTGTCTTCGGGAAGAAAGGTCTTACCGTGGGAGAGGTAAGAGGGCACAGGGCACCTGGGCTGAGGTACCTGGGCACAGCTTCCAGGGCTGCCGCTGCCACCCAGACGAAGCCCACATGGGGCTTGTTCTGCTTGTGGCCACGAGTCCTTCTTTCCTGTTTGTTTTTCCCTGTCCTGGGATTGGGGAGTCCTGGCTGCGTAGAAGGGAGCTGAGATCTTCAGTGGTCCCTGCCTTGGCAAATATCTCCTGCCAGCAGAGGGTAGAGCCCAGAGTTGGTGTCCGACAGCTGCACATGGATCTGGGGTTACCTCACTGCAAGCCTGCTGTCATGGGAAATAGTACGTGGATGAGGGCCTCGATGGAAGAGCCTCTGAGGACTTGGGGACTTGGCCTGGGAGCCAGGGGCCTCTGGCAGGAGCGGGGCTGCAAGGGAGACAGGTGCTTCGAGGAATCAAGCATAAGCAAGCTTCCTCAGCAGCATCAAGGGGCAGAGCACCCATAAACCTCACTGTGGATATTAAGGATTGCAGACCCTGTAACTGCCCCCAGTTCCGGGCTGGCACTGAGCTGGCATGGTGGTGAGTCCATGCGGGCTGTTCAAGGTCTGTGACAGATGCCAGGGCTCCTTGCACCATGCCAACTGTTCTTCCCCATGGCCTGATGGGAACTGGGCCCCATGGGGACCCCTCCCTTACCTAGCAAATGGCAGAGCTGCCTAACTAAGCTCTCACTCACTTTTCCCATTTCCTTTATGCTGGAGGAATTTTTACAATGGCCATTGGTACCTAAAATAGGTATAGAACTCAAACAAAATGCTAAGGTCTGTCATGACCCCCATGTTCAGTTACTCTTAGCAACCCACAGCTGAAGCAGCTAGAGACTAGATGCTACACATGACTATTCTGTTTTTGTCTTTTTTTCTTTGGGGGAGGACAGAGGTTGAGCCAAACCAGGTGGTGCCCAGGGTCACTTGTGGCAGTGCTCGGGGCCTTGGATGCAGTGCTAGGGCTCAGCTTTGTGCAAGGCAAGCATCTTCCCCTCTGTACTATCTCTCTGTCTCACTGATCATTGTAGTTTTCCACCTTTCATTCCTTTGGTGAAGGAAAGAGTGTCCTCTTGCAGATACAAAAGTAATAGCCATTGTGAAGTAAAGCAACAAGATAGAGGCTCCCCTATAAAAACAGTGCAGCCAGCCTACATTCCTCCCTCAGGACCTTCATCCCTGCAGCACCAGCCAATCCCCAGTGGCTCTGGACTCCAAATCCAGCTGAAACACAGACACCACTAGACTTTAGAACAACTTTATTATAAAAATTAAGGGGCCAGAGCAATAGTACAGTAGGTAGGGTGCTTGCCTTGCATGCATCTGACCAGGGTTCAATCCTGGGCACCCCCATATAGTCCCCAGAGCCCTCCAGCAGTATTCCCTGAGCACAGGGCAAGGAGTAAGCCCTGAGTACCTCCAGGTGTGGCCCCAAATACAAAAACAAATTAAAACTTAATACTTAAGACATTAGCTGACATAAGCATATGTATTTTTTTTTTAAAAAAGGACAATTTCCTGAAACTGTCTGAAAAGGAAAACGAAATACTCAACCCAGCAGAGTCTGGCTCTCCCCCATACCCTGGAAAGTCTCCAGGGCTGTGCTTTGACCTTTGAGGCTTCTGGCCTTTCCGTCCCTTCCTTGACCACTCCAGGCCTCTGACTTCAAAGTCCAGACACAGATTAGATTGCACTGGCACTTTATGCCTTTGGGACTGCCAAAACCGTTCCTTCATGGGCTCCCACCTCTCCCTTTTGGAAACCTCTCTGTAGTCAAAGCAGCACTGGTGATGGATGACACTTCTGTACCTGCTATCAGTTTACTATTTTAACCAATATATCATAAATCAGGAAGAGGAATGCTGGCTCCAACTGGAGAATGTAGCTTTCGCTCATTACCTGGGAGGATTATAGCCATTTCATAAAATCCATTATCACGGGAAGGGATCCTATTGGCGGGGGCCAGCAAAATTCATTTCATGCTTCAAAAGTTTGTGATGGGGCTGGCTAGGGGGGAAAAAACCCACCTAAATTGTTTGGAAGGTAAGGAGCATGATTTGTTTAAAAACCACAGATGGCCCAGACGGATGGAGCTGTGTCCATTTCACCAAATGGCACTTTGTACTCAAACGTTCAGGCAGGATGATCCCAGGGGGGTCAGTGGAGTGGCTGACACAGCTGCCCGACCCTGAATCTCAGGAGGGAGGTACACCCTTCCCCTGCCTAAGACCCCCCCTCCACTAGCCCCCTCGCATGGCTTTGGTGCCCTGTCCCAGCCCTCCCCCATGACCTTCCAATCCCGTCTCATCCCACTCACTCACATCCTCCTGCTACCCTGAGGACTGGGGTCCCCAACACTCCTGCTCTGTGACATGATGCTCCCCCCAGTCCTCCCCTGCACCTTCCTCTGTTCCGCAAGCAGCTCCCTCTATGAACATGGGTGTCCCCTGTCTGTGGGAGACAGATCTTTCTATCTGGCCACTTTGCTGTTCCCCAGCGCCAACCCTCTGAGTGCCAAACCCTTCCCCTCTGAGCACACCCACATGCAGACTTGGCCAGTGCCCACTGTCACCATTTCTCCACACAAGCAATCACTAGGGAGGTACCACCTCTTTACTGACATGGGTTCTGCTGGTCCCAGGGAAACACCCATGTCAGCCCAGTTCCCAGCAAGATCAGAGGCTGAGGGCAGCCCTCCCTCCCTGCCTAGCCCTTCCCTGAAGATGGTACTTACTCTGCACCAGCAAGCAGTTCACCAGACATTAGGGAAGGCCAGACATAGTGCAAAGATTAAGGCGCTTACCTGTTACATGGCTGCAGATGAAAGCCTGGTTCGAATGTTGGCCTACTGGGGCTGGAGTGATAGCACAGTGGGTAGGGTGTTTGACATGCATCAGTTCAATCCCCAGCACCCTCTATGATCCCAAGTCTTGACAGCAGTGATCCCTGAGCACAGAGCCAGGAGTAAGCCCTGAACACTGCCAGGTGGCTCCCAAACAAAGAAGGTGTTGAGGGCAGCATCCAGCCCCCTCAGAACCCCCCCCCCCCCACACACACCTCACTTTTGGAACCCCAGGGTCTTTCAAAGCCCCTTTCCTGCAGCCCTGAAGGCTGGGCCAGGTAAGGATTTTATTTATTTATTTTAAGGAAGCCCAAAGAAGGAACAAACTCCCAAGGATGTGAAAAAGAAAACCATAGAGGATGAAAGAAAGCACCTTCCAGATTCTGCAAGAACAATCTTCTGAGTCTGATTTCGTTGCCTTCTCTCCTCAACCCAACTTTCGCCCCCAACTTCATTCCTCATGTGAAAACAGCCTCTTCCCTAGGGAAGCTCCACTTTAATACACGCACGGTTTTGGAGGCAACTCGGAGGAGGCGAAGCTCTGCAGACAATAAAGATTCTTGTCTGCGAGGCCTCCTTGCTGCCGGGACCACCGGGGAATTGAAGTAGTGAAGACAGAGCTCTCAGAAGCTCAGCTCTGCCGGCTCTCCGACGAAACTCTAGGTTCAAAGTTCTCGCTGGCACCCTGAGAGTTTGAGGGGTGAGGAATGCATCTATCAGGAGTGGGGAGTCGGAGAAGAAATCCTCCCGCTGACAAAGTACATTTTCCACAACCTGTCCTGACAAGCTGTCCTGACATCGCAGGCCAGGGGTCCTCCCCACGTGGTTTGTGTTCTGTCCTTTCTCCAAAGCCCCTGCTGCCCTCCTCTTTCTTCTCCCTCCTCTCCTCCCTACATGAGTCCCCTACTTTTCTGTCTTATTCCTCCCGCTTCAAACCTTCCTGAAGATGGGACCTTCCTGGTGGAGAAGCTGCAGATAAGAGCAGTGCAAACCAGAGCCACTGCCTGGCGTCCACCGGAGGCGGTGCTGGAAAGGCTGACTGTCTCTTCTGACCTCAACCGTACTCATCTGGTCTGAAGGACTCAGGATCCGCCTGCAGGGGCGATGGTGCAGGGGGGCTCAGCCTGGCCTAGCGTGCTGGAAGGAGCAGAGGAGGAGGAGAGCAACTGACCAGCGGGAGGGAGGCTGGGCCCCATGAATCATCCCTAGCCCTTGGGAGGGTTGAGGACACAGCTAAGGGAAAGGCTGACCTGACCAGGGGGTGCTGGCTGGGCCAGGGGGCCATGTGCTCCTGCCAGAGCTGGCCCCTGTTGAAGGCGCCTGGACCCTTCCTAGTCTTGCAGGACCAAGTGTTGTTCCTGGGCCAGGGTGTGAAGCTGGGGGCAGGGAGCATGAACTCACAGCTCTACAACCCCAAATAGGGAGAGGGTGCAGAGGTTAGGGGAAATCTTAGGGGCTGTTTCAAACATAGCTTGTTGAACAAGATGAAAGAACGAAGAAGCCCCAGAGACAGTTCAGGGGTCAAGGTGTTTATTGTGTGCACAAGCAGACCAGGGTTCAATCCCGGCATGGAAGATGGTCTCCCGAGCCCATCTAGAAATGACTTCTCAGAACAGTGATCCAAAAATGGAGGAGAAGGAGAAGGAGGAGGAGGAGGAGGAGGAGAAGGAGGAAGAAGAAGAGGAGAAGGAGGAAGAGAAGGAGAAGAAAGAGAAGGAAAAGGAGAAGGAGGAGGAAGAGGAAGGAGGAGAAGGAGGAGAAGGAGGAGAAGGAGGAGGAGGATAAGGAGGAGAAAAGGGAGAAGGAAAAGGAGGAAGAGGAAGAGGAGAAGGAGAAGGAGGAAAAGGAGGAAGAAGAGGAGGAGGATAAGGAGGAGAATGAGGAAGAGGAAGAGGAGGAGGAGGAAGAGGAGGAGGAGGAGGAGGAAGGGAAGGAGGAGGAGGAAGAGGAGGAGGAGGAGGAGGACGGGAAGGAGGAGAAGGAGAAAGAGAAGGGAAAGGAGAAGAAGAAGGAAGAAGAGGAGGAGGAGGAGGAGGAGAAAGAGGAAAAGGAAGAGGAGGAGGAAAACTGAGTCTGGGCAAGTGCTCAAGTGGTCGCAGGCCCCGAGTTTGATCCCAGGCATCACACGTGCTTCTCCCTCCCCACCCCCAGCACCTCTAGGTGAGGCCAGTGTTTTAAAAGGGGGGAAATGAAGTCCAGGAAGAGGGAAAAGATGCCACTGGCCTGGGAAGGGGGATGAACTGGAGCAACCTCCTTGACATGATTCTCTGGCACCCTAAACTCACCGGCATGGAGGGCGGAGAGCAGGGGAGCGGGGGCCCCCCACAGGCAGGGAGGCCCAAGGGAGACCCACAGGAGGAACAAGCTACTAGAACAGCACTAGTGGAATTTCTGTCCTTGTCCTTTGCAGGATTTTGTTCCTCCATTGCCCTTCACTTTGCTCTGAAAGGACAAACGCAGCCTGGACTTTGGGACAGGAGCTCCAAATAGCAGAAGGTTGCAGCCTTCCCATTTCTACAGGTGAGGTCGGCCAGAACTATCACGTCCATCCTGCCTCTGTCCCCTCAGCTGGGTGCTGAGGCAGGTGAAAGGTCGGTGTATTTTCTGCTGGGGGTGAGTGGCGAGCGAGGCAAGGAGGAAAAAGGCATATAATATTCTCTCCCCCCCCCCCTCATCAAATCCAAGGCCTCACACGTGCAAGGCGAGTGCTCTGCCTCTGAGCCACATCCGGCCCCTCCTCCTTCCCACGCTGATAACATCATACAGCCTCTTTCTCATCCCACCTCAAGGCACTGAGGCGAGGAGCCACAGACCTTCTGTCCCCAAAGGGAGATCCTGCCTTAAGTAAGGGGACTCCCAGCAGGACAAGTTGTGCGTGTCTGTCCCCACCTCCAGGAATGGGAGAGGGAGGGAAGGAAGGAGAGAGGGAGGGTAGGAAGGGGAGGATTGGAACGGGCACCCATCTTTCACCCTCTAAGATCCTCTGAGCAGAACCAGAGTCCAGCCCTGTCCTGAGCCCCCCATCCCTCCTCACACTCAGGACCTCTCCTTGAGGCCCCCAGAGTCCCACAGGGTAGGCAGAGCCCACGAGAAACTTCAACATACACACTAGCACTGCACTGCCCTCTCTGTTGTTCATGGATTTGCTTAAGGGGGCACCAGTAATGTCTCCATCGTGAGACTTGTTACTGCTTTTGGCATATCAAATACGTCACGGGGAACTTGCCAGGCTCTGCCGTGCGGGCGGGATACTCTCGGTAGCTTGCCGGGCTCTCCGAGAGGGGTGGAGGAATCGAACCCGGGTCAGCCACATGCAAGGCAGATGCCCTACCTGCTGCTGTGCTATCGCTCTCTCTCTCTCTCTCTCTCTCTCTCTCTCTCTCTCTCTCACACACACACACACACCCCACACACAAACACACACCACACACAAACACCAAGGCTTCTGGGGGGCCCTCAGATCCTGGAAGTTGTGTACGTTCAGTCTGAGAAGCAAACAGGCTCCAACAGCACGAGCCTACTCTGCTTCCGGCACTTGGCCCACCTGCCCATCACTCTGTCCCTCCTTCAGAGGATGGCTAACAAGTCCGGAGAGATGCTGGGACCTGCTGCTAGCCAGTGGACAGCAGGCAGCAGGCAGCGGGAGCCAGGCTGGCACTGTTCTGGCCTCTCCCACTTCTCCCGCTTCCAACTGGAAGGCCCTGAGGACGCCCAGGCAGCCCTTGGCTCCTCAGGGGAGTGGGGGCGGGGAGGAAATGGCCAAACCAGACGCTCAGAGGGGTCAGAGGTTGGTCTCGCTGGATTCCGCACAGGCTCCTCCCTCGACCTCCTGGGTCAGTGGGAGGGAACAGCAGGCCCCTTCGTGGGTGGCACTGCCACAGAGGGCACGGGGCCGAGCATGCAGGGAGCAGGCAGGGAAGTGAACCTCCACTCCTGGTCTCCGGGGAGCCCCGGGGCCTGGGAGGGGGTGGGAGTGGGAGGAGGGAGTGTCCCCATGAAATCCTGCCCCAGAACAGATATCTCTCCCAGTGCCCCTGAGCACTCAGGACCCCTTCAGGCCTGAATCCCCGTCCTCCCACCAGCTGCATGGCTGGAAAGGGGGGGTCACAGGAGCTGGGGCTCTGTCACTCGTGAGGGTATCTCTGAGCCTCTCTGCACAGAGGGCAGCTGCCCATTGCCAGGGAAGCAGACACCTCTCTAGAGTTCTAGAAGGCCAGGCTGCCTCCACTAGGCCCAGCCTATTCCCAACTCCGCCCTCCGGCCCTAGCCTGCCTCCCCCCACCCCCCACCCCCCGTCCCAGGCTGCTTCCCCCAGCCCCAGCCTGTTTCCCCCAGCCCCAAGCTGCTCCCACCCACTTTTCCCAGCCCCACCTAGCCCTAGCACCACTCCAGGACTGATGCCCAGCACATATTCACCTCCTGGGCGCCTGTTTCCCAGGAGGATGGGCAGGAGTGAGTACAGCAGGCCCACGGGTCACAGCCTCTCCCTCAACATCCTCGAGAAGAACAGAAATGATGTGATTTCCAGACTGGGTCTCCATGGTGGTTTCCGTGAACCCACAGAGGAGGTTAAGGGTGGCCTCGGGAAAGAGCCTGCACATGCCCGACCCCATCGTAACGCCTGGCCGAAAGAGATTTTCTCTGCACCCACACACCTTCCCAGGGCCACCCCTTTCCCAGAAGTCTGCTCCTACTCACTCACACCCTTTTTTTGTTGTTGTTTGTTTGGGTTTTTTTCTTTCTTTTTTTTTTTTTTTTTGGTCATACCTGGCAACGCACAGGGGTTACTCCTGGCTCATGCACTCAGGAATTACTCCTGGTGATGTTCGGGGGACCATATGGGATGCTGAGAATCAAACCCGGGTCAGCTGTGTGCAAGGCAAACGCCCCACCTGCTGTGCTATCGCTCCATTCCCTCACTCGTACCCTCGACTCTGAGCTCATTCTTCCTGGCCGGGCTTAGGGGGAACCGCAGGAAGAGCATCAAGCCACACTGTGCCCTGCCTGTCTTGGGTGGGAAAGGGCAAGGGCGCCTCTAGGAAGCCCCTGCTAACCTCTCAGACATGCAGACACCCCAGTCTGACAGGACAGGACACGAGACCAGAAGCCTGTTTTGAGAGGTTCTGGCTCTGGGGAGACCCACCCCAGTGGTGACAGGTGGGGCAAACGCAGGCGCACAAGACCCCAGAGACCCTGCTCACTTGGCAAAGCCAGGGCCTCCTGAATGCAAAGCAGCCCCCCCAGCCCTGTGGCAGACAGTCCGCAGGGCTCCCTAGTAGGGTCCCCATCCCCAGGCGCCCCCCTCCAAGCCTCCACCGACAAGCTCAAATGTGTCTACTTTGTCTACACCCTCAGATCTAGTGGCTACTTGTCTATACTCTGCACTTGTCTACACAGTAGAATCTGTTAAATGACACCCTTATCTGTCTCCCCTCTGGTTGCCCCCACATAAAGATGTCTGGTCACCATATGGCCCTTTCCTGGACATCAACAAGTCAACAGAGCCTCACAGACCCCTCTGAGGTCCTTCCAACCTCCTGCCTCAGTGCGTGAGACTGCCCAAGGGGGTGCCCTGGGGGTGTCTTAGCCGGGCCCTTCAAGGGGCTCCATGAACTTGAGCATCTGAGTATGAAGACCCAGCGGACTCTCTTATTTCCTTCCTAATACAGTCCCGTTTCCATGGACAACGGAGTCACGTTCTCCAAGTTCGGCACCGTGGGGGGAATCAAGGATTTGAAACTCTGGTGCATTTTCCCCTTCGAGAGGAGATGACGTGGTTGGGTTTTCCAGGTTAGCCCACGGCAGTTTGTGGGTCACCCGCCTCCATCTAAAGTTGAAAACCTCTATTTTTAAAACACAGTCCTAGTAATTAAACAGACTGGAAGCCATTAAGCATTTGATGAACACAGAAGAAAGGCCCGGGGTGCTATTCCTAGGGCACTGCAGCGCCAGAAGCAAAGCAGACACTCACTCGAAAAGGAGCTGGAGGCGGGGCTGGATTCTGCAGCTGGGGATGTGCCATCCCAGGGGGTGGAGAGGAGAGTAGCACGGAGGGTCAGACGGTATGCATGGGCTGTGGCAACGTGGGTGCCTGCTCCAGCCAAGGTGGAATGGGCTGAGGGTGGAGAGGGGCAAGGGAACAGTAGGCTAGAGCATTTGTGACCTTTCCTGACCTTTCCAGGGATGGATTCAGAGCAGCCCATGGGCTCCCAGCAATCCCGCAGGCCCACCGTCCTGGTACCCAAAGACCCTGCTCTTTAATAAGGCCAAGCTGTGAGCAGTCTAAGTCTGATTTATAGGTCTCTCATCAACCTGTAACTCGAGGAAACAGATATTTTTAACCCGAGTGAAAACCCAGGGTTTAAGAGCTCATGGCTAGCAAGTGGCAGAGCCAAGCACCTTGCCTTCTGGCGGCCTCGGGACATCCTTTCTCACTCCTTCCCTGCAGGCCACGGTGGGCACGGGAGAGCCTCTGCTCTTGAGGGGCAGGGCAGGGGGCAGCTGGATCATGGGGGAAGTGAGGCAACGCCTTCCTTCCTGCTTCTGGAAAACGCAATCACCATACACAAGGCGTTAGCCTCACGTTTTCAGCTGGGTTGTTAAAAGCATCCTCCTTCGCCCAGAATCCTGGGCTGCCTTGGTCCCGGTGAAGCAATGATGAATAAAATATTGTGCTGCTCGGCAGAGATATGAGAAGGCAAGAGCTCGGGCCCTGCTGGCCCCACCTGCGCCCACGGAGTCTCTCACGGTGGACTCAGCCAGCAGCGGCTGCCAGGGGCTCTTGGCACCAAAGCACTTGCCAATGCCCCGGGGTGGAGAGTCCCGACGGCAAGAGCCACCCCCGCAAAAGAAGTAGAGATAAATAAACAGGGGTGGCGGAGACAGGGACAGCCCGGAGCTCCTGGGAGCACCCAGAGAGAAGAGGCTGCCCATAGGGCCGCCCCTGGCACAGAGTGGAGCCGTGGCAGAGTGGCTGGTAAATTACAGGGCTTGGGAGGAGGCAAGTGAGGTGGAGATCTGCTCCTTCTACAAACACTGAGGAAATGCCTTTGGGGCCCCCAGCTCACCTGAAGTTCATTCCTAGTCTCCTCTGGGATTCCTGCACACTTCTGATCTCTCGCCCCGATTCCTCTGCACCTACTGTCTGCACCGGGAGGCTCCCCACGCTTCCTCCACGCTCTCCCCAAGATGCAGGTAAGCAGGGAAGCTTTGAACACAGCCAAAGAAGAAGAAAGGGGTGGGGACGCGTGGGGGAGGCCAGGGAGAAGCGGCCAGTTTCCCCGCAGGCCAGGCCGCACTGTCCCTGGGCTAAGGGAACCACCTCCTCTTTTGCACGAGGCTGCAGGCCTGCACCCCGCCAGCCTGCCAACACCCGTTCTCAGGCATTCACATTTCCTCTGGGAAGAAAGAGAAAGAAAACGCCCCTGCACACGGGGCCACGTCAGCCCTTCTGTGGCGGCTGCACCCTCTCTGTGTCCCTCCTCCCCATCTGGGGTGGCTCACCCCTCAGATGTATAATGAATCAGGCACTCGCTCATCAATAAAAAATGACAAGCGATCATCTGATTGAAATCCAGTGTGCTGACTGCCAGAGCCCGCAGACACAGTCCCTGGCTGCCACCCGGGCTCTGCAATTCCTCCGCAGGCCCGCGGGAAGGAGCGTGGTGGGGGCTCAGTGTGGACAGGCTGGTGCAAGGGCGTCTCGGGACTTGCCCCTGGCCGGCGGGAAGTCACCTCTCCAGGGCGGGCAGCCCTCAGACGGACGGAGGCTTCATGCCCTTTTCATCTGGATCAACAAAGGGGCTCAGCCATGGAGGCCCCATTTTCCCTCTTGCCAGGACAAAGAGGCAGGAGGATATCAACGGGCTGCAGGGAACTAATCCTGCCTCGGCATTAGGAATCCACCAGCCTGGGGTCCCAGGAGCCCCGAGACCCAGCCAGGCGTGAGACTGAACCATGGGGCTGCCTTTCTAATCCTGCAAAGCAAGCAAGGCAGTGAAAGGACTTGGCAGGAGCCCAGAAGGCTACAAGGAGGTGGGTCCCTTGCCAGGGACCTGCCACCCGAAGCCCCGCCCCAGCGTCTTCCAGTGAGAGCTGAATCCCAGGGCAGCCAGCCCCGGGAAAGAGGGAAGGTCTCTGGGCAACCCCAAGAGTCTGCCCTGAATCCTCCTGGTCTGCTGGCGTTGACCGCTTTCAACTCCGTCCACACAAACCACACAGTGCATGGCACGCACAGAACACCCACAGCTCACACGGCACAGGGGAGTACAGCACTCAGCACACACACGGCACATGGCACAGCACTGCACACATAGCATAGAACACACCGCATGGCACACACAGCACACAACACAGCATGGCACACACACGAAAAACACAACACACAGCATGGCACATGCAACACACAAACCACACAATAAACAACACACAGCATGGCACATACACAAACCACACAACACAGAAAGCAAAGCACACATGAAACATACAACACACAAACCACACACAAACCCCACAACACTTGTAGCACACAGCACACTTAATACACAGCACAAACAATACTAGAACACAGTATACAGCACACAATACACAGCACACAGCATACAGCACAAACCATACAGCATACTTAATACACAGCACACACAACACACAAAGCACACAATACATGGCATACATGGCACATAGCACAAAGCACACACAATACACAACACATACAATATACAGCACACACAACACACATAGCACACAATACATGGCATACATGGCATACAGCACACAGCACACACAATACACAACAAATACAATATACAGCACACACAGCACACAGAAACCACACAGCACATAGCGCATATAGCACACACAGCACACAGCACACACAATACACAGCAGACACACACACAGCACACATAGCGCATACAAACCACATACAAACCACACAGCACGCAGCTCGAGTGAGTGCTCTGCCAGATAGGAGCTGCCCTGGACAAACCACGCAGGATGGGAGACAACACACACACCATCACTCCCAGGCATGTAGCCTCAGAGACCCCAGGAAGCCTCGCTCCTCAGTTATACAGTGGGTGCCGAAGCATCTGACCAGAGAAGACTGCCTTAATTCAGCACCCTGTCCCTGCCCAACCAACAGTCAGTGTTATGGGGACCCAGGTATTAAGGCATGGAGACATGAAGGGCCTCATGGCCCAGCTCCAGCCTCCCTGTCACCATCATTCACGTTGGTCACTATCACTGCTCATGCCCCCCTGCAGGACTGAGGGTGAGGGTTCGTCTAGGACCTCGGGGACCCTGTGACGGAGCCTGTCTGTCTCCACCAGTATCCAGCACCTGTGCACGTCTTCCTCTGCCCCCAGGAGACGCCCACTGTTCTACTGGACATACCACTTGTCCCGAGACCCACGGGTCACACCCAAGCCAGCGCTACCTCACTCATCTTTGACTCCCCCACAACAGTAGCCCGGCCAAAAGGTCCATCTCGGTGATGGAGACATCACAGAGAATGGCCAGGACAGGGACATCCCTCCAGTAAGCGGTGGCCTGGTGGCCTCTTCAGGCTGGGTCAGCGGCTGCTCCCAGCCCGTCCTCGGAGTTTCCGTGAAAGACACTAAGGGACCCGTGTGAGCTGAGCCAGCTACAGGGGCCTGGCTCGGCGGAGCTCGAGCGCATCTCAGAGCTGGGCTGAAGGTCAGACGCACTGTCTCACGCCCACAAAGGAACCGGGGCTGAGCAAGCTGGGGTGCCCCATGCTGGTGTCACTGGGAGCCTGCAGTGCTGGGACCCAAGACTCACCTGGAGTCACCCTGTCGTACTGACAGGGACAGGTTCCTGGTGAGCCTCATTTCCAGGTCAATCAGGAGACTTGCCTGGCACCTCCCGAACTTGGAACCACTGCCTCCGGGGTTCAGGGCAGAGGGGAGAATAACTTCCCCCTACCAGTCAAACAGAGGGGGAGAGAGAGAGAGAGAGAGAGAGAGAGAGAGAGAGAGAGAGAGAGAGACAGAGACAGAGACAGAGAGACAGACAGAGACAGAGAGAGACAAAGAGAGAGACAGATAGAGAGAGACAGAGAGAGAGAAAGAGAGAGAGAGAGAGAGAGAGAGAGAACAAGAGAGAACACAAAGCAGTTGAAGTTTGCACGTGTGGGGTTCCCTCCCGACACTGCACGGATCACTCGAGTACCCCAGGGCCCAAGTAACTGAAACATCCATCCCAGCCAGCTGAGAGCCAATCCCTAGGGACGGCGCCTGAGGTTCCTGTACAGCTTGAGGACTTCTCAAATAGGAAATGATAACAATGATCCACCCCAGGTGCTTTATTTACCTAAATAAATAGGTAATAAATTAAGTAATAATAAATAGGGCTGGAGCGATAGTACCACAGGTAAGGTATTTGCCTTGCTTGTGCCTGACCTGGGTTTATTATCCCCAGCATCCCATTTGGTCCCCCGAGCACCACCAGGAGTGATTCCTGAGTGCAGAGCTAAGATGAACCCCTGAGTATCACCAGGTGTGACCCAAAAAGAAAAAAATAATAATAATCCCACCCCTCTCTGGACCCTTCCTTCCGTCCACTCTCCACTTGCTTCTGCGGGGCCGTGGGCTGTGCTCACCTTGCCATCACGGTGACCCTTGGGAGCGTGCGGGGGGGTGGGGGTGGGGGATGACGGGTCTTGCATTGCTGCGTGCTCTTCAGAACTGTTTGCACATGTTCTAGGAAGTACGTGTAACTTTTTAATAACAAAAAAAGGGGGATAATCTATTGGATTGTAGTGAGCTTAACTGCCTTCATTCATCACGCTCTTATTCATCCCACCCAGCTTCTCTACTCTTGTTTCAGGAAGCAGCCCCTTCCTAGGAAAATAGAAGGGGCCACGCTTTGGTGCCAATGGCATTCCAGGGGAGGAAGGAGGGGAGAGGCGGAGAGCACGCTGGACTGGTGGGCGGGCAGGAGGCCTGGCTTCTGCTCTGGGCATGAAATCTGGAGCTGAAGGTAACCCCTGCCCCCTCTGGGCCTGAGTGGCCTCACCTGCCAAAAGTTGGGGAAGAGGGGGAAGGAGAAAAGTCCATCCCCCAGTCACACTGTCAGATGTTTGGGGGATCAGGGGCAGGGTCCCAGAAAAACAAAAACAAAAAGAAAAGAAAAAAAAGCCCGTAACTTGGGAGGCCCAGCCGCAGGCAACCTTCTTTAGAAGACTGATGAAGAACACCCTCGTAATGAAGCTATTAGCCAGGACATCTTGGGGCGTGGGGAGGTGACGCCCCGCTCTGCTGTGCCCTGGCAAGGCCTGGCTCCAGCCCGAGCCTCGAGCGGAGGCCCAGACAGGGCAAGAACGCTCCGTCCTGCCCGAGTCTGGAAGGCGACGACGATACATTGCAAAACCACCCCCAGGGTGGAGTCTGCCTGCGTTAAGAAACACTTTCCAAATGAGATAATTATTTAATAGGTAATAAATGCAGCCGGGGAGGGGGGCAGAGGGAATTCCATGGATTAAATGTTTGTAGCCCCCAGCACTGAAAACCCCTACCCCCTCGAAGAAGCTCCTGTCCCCCCACCTCCTAAGGTTCTCATGCCCAGCTCATTTTTGCCACTTCCCAAGGACTGGGGCCAGCCTGTTGGCATGGAAGACCTCCATCCAGGCAGCAGGCCGGGTGCGAGCCATCCTGCCCACTGGCAACCCAGCGGCCAGGCTCCTCTCATCACACCCAGGAATGCGGGTACCCACAGGAAGGCAGCAGAGTATGACGAGACCGGGTTGAGAGGTAGCCCGGGGCAGTGGGCAGGTGTGACAGGCCGCCCGTGACTGCCCTTTGTTTGGTGGCCCATGATGACTGCACTCTCGGGAGGCAAGGGCATGCCTCATCCGCCACACACCGGGTATCTTGAGTTCCGACACACACTTGCAATCACACAGATTTAATATCATGGTTCTTGACAAATAAGGACATTGGGTCTCAGGGACATCTAGTGGCTCGTCCAAGGCCATCAGCCCTAGAAACCAATGCCCCCCGGCCCACTCCCAATGAATGGCCCCTTTCTACAGCACCCTGATCTGCACTCTGCCATCCTCACCCCACCCCCAGCACCACAGGGGGCCCCAAACAAGGCGCTCCCTTCTCACCCCACCCCTCTAGACACTCCAGGGAAGTTGGCCTCAAACCTTCTTCCCATGTCTACAGAATCTTTCCATCAAACCACCCAGGAGGTGAGGAGGAAGATGGAGAAGGGAGGAGGGAAGAGGAGATGATAGGAAGAGGAGGAGGAGGAGGGGGGAGGGGAAAAGGAAGGAGGAGGAGGAGGAGGAGGAGGGGGAGGAGGAAAGCAGCAGCTCTGTTCCTGATTGAGTCAGGGACCTGCAGACTGAACAGGGCGCAGAGAAGCAGGCAGGATTATATGGGCATGGTTAGGAGGGCAGGCATGACCTCAAGGTCATGATCAGGTTGGGAGCCAATGAGAGATGGGGAAGCTGTCCACTGGGGCTTCATTGAGAAGGAGGGACCTGGGCAAAAATGGTTGGAATCAATAAGGGATATGTTAGATAAGAAGTGTGGATGGACTGAGGGATAGACGAGTGGATGCAGGGTGGATGGATAAGTGGACAGGTGGAGAGACACATAGGTAAAACAGATGGATATGTGGATAAAATGATGGATGGATAGATGCAGGTGGATGGAGGAGTAGGTAGATGGACAGAAGCAGGAAGGATGGATGGATAGATGGATGGTTGGATGGACAGATGCAGTGTACACGGATGGATGGAGAGATAGATACAAGCTGGATGAATGAACAGATGCAGGGTGGATATAGGACAGATGCAGGGTATACAGATGAATGGATGGATGCAGGGACAGATGCAATGTAGATGGATGAATGGGTGGATGGAGGGATAGATGCAGGGTGAATGGATGGACAGATGCAGGAGTGGACGGAGGAGCTGGAGATAGGTCGATGGGTGAATGAATGGATAAATGAATGGGGTGATGATATACAAATGGACACAGGGTAAATGATGAGTGGGCAGGTAGGTGGACAAAGGGATGAGTGGATGTGCAGACAGACAGACGTACAAAGCAGGGTGGGTGGCTGGGCTGTAAGTTCCAGTCAGGGCCTTTTCTCTCCATCCCTACCTCCCAGCCTGAGCTCACACCTCTCTCTCCGCCCTCTCCAGCCACGTTAGCCCACATCTGCCTGATCTTCTGAAAGTAACCACAGAGGATGGGTACGACTTCAAAGACGGAGGTTCACAGTCCCCCACATTTTAAGAGTCTATTACCCCATCTTCCCTGGTCAGAGGAGGGCAGTCAAAAGATAGGAAGACACGGGCTCTCAGCCTCCGCCCCCCCCCCCAACCCCGTCTCGTGCAGGGCCCCGCCCCACACCTTATTACCTCTGCCTGCCCCGGCAGCTCCCACCTCAATATAAATCAAAGGGCCCCTGGGCCCAGTTCAACTCAAAGAGAGCCTACTCCCTCTGGGCCTGAAAATGCGCCAGCTAGCAACGGTCCAAGTTCCCCAGAAGGGCCTATCTGTCTGGGTTCTCATCCCGTTCCAGCCACGGAGCTTCTTCAGGCGCCCCTGAGGAATGTGCCGAGGAAGCCAACAGGCAGCCAGAAAAACCCTGGCCTGGAGTGAGAGAGGAGAGGGGCAGTGGAGAGAGAGGGGTTAGGTAGGGAGAGAGGGGTCAGCAGGGAGAGTGAAGGGTGGCAGGGAGAGTGAGGGTCAGCAGAGAGAGAGAGGTCAGTGGGTTGAGTGGGCTCAGGTGGGTGCATGGGACAGAGTCAGCTGCAGGACTTGGTACCTGGACAGTCTGAGGGGTTCTTGGGGCCATGGGGGTGTCATGTGAGGGCTGGGAATGATCCTTCACACTACAGTCACCTCAAGCCAGAGCCCCCAGTGAAAGAGAGCAGAACCCTGGTTAGGGGCAGGTAGGACGATTTTGGAATGAAGCCCTGAATGTGTGAATTCCTCCCTGCCTGCCATACTCCCCATAGGAAAGGAAGTTTTGGAGAGGAAACAGCCTTCTGAGACGGCCACGTGGCAACAGCTGTCCCCAGAAGAGGTGCTGGAAGATGCCGGCCTCGGGGGTGAACTGGGAGGCTGTCGGGACTCTGACTTCCAAAGGGGTTGAAGTTCCTTCCATATCACAATCCCATCTCTGGGCCACAGACAGCGAAAACTTCCTGCCAGTCTGTGTCTGAGCTGCCCACACGTGGCATCGTTACTGCCTGGGTCCTGTGGCCACACTGATCTGACCCCGAATCACCACTATGGCCATCATGAATAAGAGACTTTTTATTTCTGCCTTAACAGTCTGCAAAATCATTCTCCTATTTCAGTGGCTCCACAGGGGTGAAAAAGAGTAGAAAGGTGCTGCCTTGGACACATTCTGACACATCTGGACAGCACCCTAGGTGGGAGCCCAAGAAAGCAAAGGGAGCAAAAGAGCCCATGGGATGTTCATGGTGCTCCTCTGCGGGCAGGATGGATCACACACCTGCACACAGAGCCCAGTTTGAGTTTAAGGGATTCTGTGCGCTGCAAAGACCCAACTCCCCAGTCCTCAACACCTCCCACCCACCACCCCCACCTCCGGGAACAGGGACCAAGCCATAGTACTGGCTGATAACATATGAGTGGGCTTAGGAAGCAGGATAAGGCAAGGCAGAGCGGGGTGATGGGTGGGCCGCTGGGATGGCTTCCCACCACGTGTGGCTGTGCTGAACAAAACAGACACAGCAGGTGAGGGTGGCTGAGGGAGAAGCAAAGGCTGGTCCCACATATCCAGTCCTGTGTGCTCCCCCTCTCCCTAGCTGTGGGACCCCACACCATCCCCCTGCCCCATGGCAGCCCCTCCCCTGCCCCTATCTGCTTTTTCAACCAGTCATCAGAAGGATCAGAAGACTGTTTTCCAGGGGTGCTAGGAGGAGGAGGAGGAGGTTCGTGAAAACAGAACCATGCTCAAACCCAAAAGAATGTTAGCTCTCAGGGTTTGGGAGGGATGGGAGAGAGGGAAGTCCTCTCAGGTGGTGTCCAGGAGTTCTGCGGGCCCCATCAGTCAGTCTCAGTCAACCAGGACATCAGTTCAGCTCCAGGGCCTGAGGATGCACTGCGGGCCCTGCAGGCTAGGGGACATCCAGAGTCACCCACTGGGAGGACCATGTGGTACCCGGCACTGCTAGCGTGTGCCTGGGCCCCTGTGCGTTCTCAGGCCCTGCTCATATTAATTTTATATCTCAGTCTGCTCGGGATGCTCCATGATCCAGGGAGAACATCACACATCGGGGCTGGTTTCCAACTTGAGACTATCCTCAGTGATGGGGAAAGAGTGGCACTTTCAGGGGGCTCCCCAATTCAGCTTCAGAGAGACCAGCACTGGAGATGCGGGCCTGGTACTGCAGGACGACCCAGCAGAACAGACCACTTACATCCAGTGCGGCCCGTGGCTGTGAGCAAGGACTGAGTGGCCTCCTCACTGACTTTTTTTTCCTTCTGCCCCCATTGTTGTGGTTTTATTTATTATTTTTTTTATTTTAATGAATCACCTTAAGATACAGTTCATGCTGGTGGGAAAGTCGCACAGTCCATCCTTTTTGGAAAACAATATGGGTGTTTCTCAAAAAACTAGAAATTGAGCTCCCAATTGACCCAGCAATACCACTTCCGGGAATTTATCTCGGATATGCAGAAAAGCACAGTAGAAATGACATCTGCACTTGTATGTTTACTGCAGCTCTATTTGCAATAGCCAGAATCTGGGAAAAAAAATCCGAGTGCCCGAGAACAGATGACTGGTTAAAGAAACTTTGGTATATCTACACAATGGAATACTATGCAGCTGTTAGAAAAGACGAAACCATGAAATTTGCATATAAGTGGATCAACATGGAGAGTATCATGATAAGTGAAATGAGTCAGAAAAAGCAGGACAGACACAGAATGACTGCATCCTCACTGACTTTGACAATGAGTCTGAGGAGAAGAGCAGGCCCAGGCGGGCAGGCTGAGGGAGATGCACCGCCAGACATCCTGGTTCTGCAAGCACCATGTCTTCATACCCTGGCCCTTTCTCATTCCCCCACACCCTAAAACCACCTGGGATTGACCCATGTCCCTCTCCAGAGGGTGACAGTACAGCCAATGTCAGCTGCTACCCAGCCCTGTCAGCCAGCTCAGGGCAGTCCTCAAGCACCTGGCACAGAAGGAGGTGCCCGTTACCTGCCTTTGGAATGACCCCACATCACGAGAAGTACAGAGGAGCTCCAAGTTGCCAGGGAGGGGAGCAGAGACCCTCAGTCCGCCAACAGCTACAACCCCAGCTCGATCTCCCAGGGACCTGCTTTCTTGCAAGAACATGTCCACACAACTGCTGGGACTGGAGAGAGAGTCCAGCAGGGGAGACACTGGCCTGGCATATGGTCAACTCTGGTTACATCCTCCATACTGCATATGGTCCCCGAGCACCACCAGGAGTGATTTCTGGGCACAGAGTCAAAAGCGAGCCCTGAGCACCACCATCCGGTATGGTCCCAATATTCTTCCCTGTTCCAATTGCCTTGAAAAAAAAATCCAACCCAACTTCTTCCTGTAGGGTCCCCCACCCAGCTGTGAGCCACAAGACCCAGTGAGTTTGTGAACATGGTGGGCTCTGGGTTCGAACGAAATCATCTATGCTGGGCTCAGAGAAAGCCATGGGGCACACAGGCAGCTGGGCAGTCATGAAAGGGCTGTCCCATTTGGCAGGGCCACACCATACCCCCACCATGCAAATTCAGCCCTCAGATTCACCTGCACCAGTCACACCTGGTACTAGGGTCTCCCACATCCCGCAAAGGTGCCAGGAGGGGAGAGTCACAGAGACAGAAGGGATTAGGGTTGCCCTGTCGCCTGTAGCTGTGCAGAGAAGGTCCTACAACATGTGGGCAGGAAATCTATTCCTCACCCTCCTTCCAGCTCCTATGTCAGCCACAGACATGGGAGAAGCAAACTTTTAGTGGAAAATGTAGGAAAAACCGTGACTGCTCCACACTCTGCTCCTACTAACAAAGACTGAGAGACTCCGTGTACCAGGAGGAGGCCAGAGGCCAGAGGTCAGAGGCCAGGAGCTCAGCACAGCGGGTGGCCCACAGCTCCCGCAGGAAACGGGCCGCCCAGCCCTTCTGAGCCAGCTTCTCGGGAATGTTCTGCCTAGTCCTGGGGGAAACTGAGTCACAAAGCATCTCCTGCATGAACCCCATCACTCTGTCCATGGCCCCTCACCTCTCTTGGGCCTCCTCACCTCACTGCCCAGGCTCCCACTCCAGAGATTTCTGAACCCGACCTCAGATTTCTCTCCTGTTTCAAGAATCCCGATTCTGGAAGCACCCCGTCTCCATACCCTGACCCTTCTTCACTCCTCCACCCCCTTAAGACCACCTGAGATTGACCCAAATCCCTCTCCAGAGGGTGACAGTACAGCCAATGTCAGATGCTACCCAGCCAGCTCAGGGCGAGTTTTCAAGCACCTGGCATGGAAGGTGCCCGCTACCTGCCTTCAGAACGACCCCACATCATGGGAAGTGCAGAGGAGCTCCAAGCAGCCTGAGTTGTCAGGGAGGGGAACAGAGACCCTCAGCCTCGCACGCTCTGTCTCACCATGCTCCTAACCCCTCTGCCCTTCATCCATCACCCTCTCACATCCCCCAGCCCAGCCCCCAGAGCTCAGAGGACAGTATGGTCTGCTCTGCACTGCATGAGCACAGACCAAGGCAGGCAGGTCCCGAGAGAGCTGCCAGCTGCCCACCGCACACACCACCAGAGCCCCACAACCTGCCGGGGTCACCACAGCACAGCACAGGTGCCGGCTCAGAGTCCCCTTCCTGCTAGAATCTCATGAATCCAAGCCAAAGGACCACGCCTGTGATGCTGCCGTTCCAGGCTTCAGGGTCCCGTGGACGGGTTCCTGGAAAGGAAGGGAGGTGCAGGCAGAGAAGTCTTGCTCAGAAACACCACAAGGGAGCTGCTGCCTCTGTCTCTTCTACCTCTCACTGAGCTCTAAGTCTCCTGGGTGCGGACTGCAGAGGATGGATCCACCCTGCCACCCACCCCACCAGTCAGAGCAGGGGTCCTTGGGAGCAGGGCTGCCCACTGCCAAGGCCACCCCAGTCTCCAGCTGACTCCCCCAGGGGCTTCACGCACACTTCCCGGGAATCTCTCGCACTCAGGGTGAGCACATCGAGATCAGCATAAGCCAAGCACCCAGGGAAGCGGCTGACCTGGACGAGAGATCTCCTAGTCTGTCCACACAGTCTCAAAATAAGGATCCTGGGGCTGGAGTGATAGCACAGCTGGAGTGATAGCACAGCAGCCTTGCACACGGCTGGCCCGGGTTCGATTCTCAGCATCTCATATGGTCCCCTGAGCACTGCCAGGAGTAATTCCTGAGTGCAAAGCCAGGAGTAACCCCTGTGCATTTCCAGGTTTGACAACCCCCGCAAAAAAAAATAATCAAAATAAGGCTCCCAAGACCAGATCAGGGCAGAGGGAACTGGGCCTCGACTGAGAGGCAGTACCGGCAAGTCCACCCCCAAGCACTTGGTGCTGGACTCACTCGGACCCTTGCCTCGTTTCTTGTTTGTCTCCCCCACCCCCGCCCCCGCCAAAGTTACCCCAGGGAAAGAAGAGGAACAGAAATGAAAATTCCTCTCTTATGGTCCTGCCAGCAGGATCCCAGCCCAGATTTCAAGGACTTGCTCAAAAAGTCCAAAGCCCACGGTTCCCCTCCCAGGCACCTCAAGGGGCCAAGAGGCCCCTCTTCTAGGTTAGGGACCTGGGGTATAGGCTCAGGATACAGCTCTGGGCTCCCCAACTCTGCCTCAACACGCTCCCATGGCAAACCGGTTCTGGTTTCATTTGATTGTTCAGGATTCTTTCTGTGGTTGGGTCCCCCCCCCCTTTTAATTCTAAGCAATTTCTGCACATGATTAAAAAAAATCAAATAGCACAAAAGGGCGTATAATGAAAAGCAACGGTGCCCCCCTCCCCTGTGCTCTGGGGCAGCCACTTTTAACTTTTAAGATCTTTTCTACTCTTAATTCTGCTGGCAGCGAGCTATCTGATCTATAGACGGAATATATTAAAACACCATGTTTTCGCTGCTTTCGTCCTGGCTGTGTGATGTTTCTGATTTATCAGAGATTGAGAAGGAGGATAATGCAATTCGTGGGCTCCTCTTGCCCTGCCACCTTCAGGATTGTGGATCAGGCCGCCCCTTCCTCGGGGCAGTGACAATGTGACTTGCAGCCCCTCCTGGGACCTCTGGGTGTCAGGGCTCCGCGGATGTCTCTCCCTGCTCCTGGGGTCCCCACGGTCACATACTCCTGGCCCCCAGTGTGCCTGCACTGGTATAAGGTGCCTGCACTGTTTGGATCTTGCTATTTATCTTCACCAGGAGTTTTCCCACTGGGATCCCACATCCTCCTTCCCTTTATTTGCCCCATCTTTGCATCACACAACCCTTACGAAGCTAAGCGACACATTAGGAGATAGGTTCTGAGTCCTTCCTGAGCAAACGTCCCTCAATCGGGGGCACAGTTCCTCAATTTGGCACATGGAAGCCCTGGGTTCCAGTCTCTGGCACCATGCGGCCCTCCAAGTCCTACAGGGATCAACCTCCCCCCAAAGAACTGGGCCAGAAGAACCCCTAAACCATGCCAGATGTGGTAGGACACCCCCAAACCCGAAGATAATAAGATACAAATGAAAACAGTCCTTGCCCCTGAGGAACAGGGTACTTCCGTTTGTTCTTGTACTTCTGGGCCAAGTCCCTGGGTCTGCACCCAGCTTGCAGGTGGGGCCGTCGAATCCCAGTTCCTCAGGGGCCCACCAGGCTCTTGTGTTCGCTCTCTCACTCTCTGGAGAATTTCAAAAACATCGAATTTCCCAAATACACCTCACTGGGGCATACTTTCTTTTAAAGGTCCTAGGCAAATCGGAGATTATGTGAGTGTCAGGAATTTTTGTTCAAATTTGGACATTTCTCATGAGTGAGTTCTTTTGTCATTTTCACTCACCTGTTTTCTGTTTCACTTTTTGGAACTTCTCGGCTGTATACATGTTCGGTCGCCTGCCTTGCTATTTGGGCTTTCTCAACTTCTTCTCCTCTTACTCTTTGCCTCCGCCTCTTTGTTCTCCTTCCCAGATCTCTCCATGAGTCACCTTCTTAGCCCTTTGGATAGTTCGTTTTCAGCTCCACCAGCATCTTTTGGTTCGAACGTGCTGTGGGTGGGTGGTGGCGAGGAATTTCCAAGTGGTCCTCATTCAGAGCAGACTGTTCCAGCTCTACGGATGTTATATCCTCGCCACCTCCCTGAGAATACTCAGGAGAGGGCTTGATTCTGGCCCCACAGGCCCTCTCTTCTTAAGATGTTTCTTTGTTTTTTGGGTTTTTGTTTTGTTTTGTTTTGCTTTGCTTTTTGGGTTACAGCCAGCGATGCTCAGGGGTTACTCCTAGCTTGGCACTCAGGAATTATTCCTGGCGGTGCTTGGGGGACCATATGGGATGCCTGGGATTAGAACTCAGGTCAGCCGGCTGCAAGGCAAACGCCCTCCCCGCTGTACTGTTGCTCTGTCTTAACATCTGGCTTATCGCTTCTTCTGGGACTGCCTCTGTCCCACGGTCTCCCGGCAGTGCACCTATTAGCAGGCTTTCTTGGCCTGCCAGATCAACCATGGACACCATTCACAACGGAGTCAGGAGACCTGGGAGTTGTAAACAACAGCATGAATCCTCACATGGGTCGGACTGCATGGCAAGGTTCAGTCTGAGGCCCCCACCCCTTCACAGCCAGCAAACTTCGCTTAGCATAATGTCTTCAAGCAGCACCCGCACCGTAGCACATATCAGAATTCCTGCCCTTCTCAAGCTGATCACACTCTGTGGCACGTGGGGACCATGTGTTCCCTACGAGCAGAGAGTGCCCTCCTTTCCTGGCCCTGGCCCTGTGTAACATGGAGCTGCAGAGATGGCCCCTGGCCTCTCGGCCCTAGCTTCCTGCCCTCTCACTCACTGGACACGTGTCCATCTGGGAACGGCCGGAGCGCTCAACCCACATCTCTCCTTCCCCAGCCCCCCGTCCTCGGTGTGGGTGGCCCTGACACAGACCTTGCTATTTTTAGTGGAGCTGCCATTTTTAGCAAAGGAGGCGAAGGAGCCAAGGAGACAGCTTTCTCCTGCGACTTTTCCTGCCCTGATGTGCCGCTCCCATCAGGGCCAAGAATAGGAGGAACAATGAGAAACAGACCTCACTTCTCCATACTGCCCCAAGAACGCTGCTTTCCCAGAGTCAGAGGGAAAAGAGGGGGGCGGGGGGAGACCAGAGTCAGGGGCTAGCTCTGCCCAGCGTGGCTGTCCGGGTGCTGGACACCTAGTGAGACACCACAAGGCAAGGCTGGACTCTCAATGCAGAGTCCCACATCCCGGCTGGTAGAAATCACAGTCCGGGCTCTGCCCTCTCCTTCCCCCCTTCCCCACCCCCTTTTCTAAGACAGTTCCACCTGGTGGCTTGGTGGATGGGTGAGCTGTTCCCAGATTCTCCTGGCTTCCCTCCCCCCGCCCTGGTCTAGAAGCTTGCTCAGGTGTGCACTGCCCTGCCCGACAAGCTCCTTCAAGATGCAGCCTGCATTATTCATGCCTTTGCCTTCTTACCCGGCTTCTAAGGCAGGCCGCCACCACAGCCCCTCGCCAAGGCTGCTCGGAGCACGGCCCCCGCCTAAGCGCCTGCCATTAATAAAGAATAAGCAAGAATGAGCTGTACCCCCGTGGGGCTCGCCCCTTCCTGGGCTCTGGAGCCACATGTGGCAGCAGGAGGGCGGCTGGCGGGACCCCAGCTCCATCCCGGGGCTGCGTGCTGGATCCTGGCCTCAGCTGGATTAAATCAACTGCCTGGCTCCAAGCAGGAACCCCCCAGCCGGCCCCCCCACACAGCGCGGGCAGGAGCGGGGCCAAGGACCTGGAGTCTTCCGGCTCACCACGGGAGGCCAGGCATCGGTCTCCAGTCATGCCGCCCTGACATTTAACCCCCCAGGCCAAGTTGTGGGGCAGATTCAGCCCCAAGGCACCCCGTCCTTCCCACCAGGGAATGTGACTGTTGGGGAGGGGGGATAGTGGCTATTCAACCTCTTCCCCTTCTCCTAGGACAGGTCCTCTCCCAGGCGTTCCGCTTCTTCTGGACCATCTTCTCTTCCTCTTGATCCTCAAAAAGACCAGAAAGCCACAGGTTCCCCATGGTGGGTGGGCTGTATGCGTCGATCTCAGGAGATCCTTATTCCAAAAAGCACTCTAAAGTTCTACTTCAGAGGACAGGAAGTGGCTCAATGGCCAGAGACTCTTGCCAATGTGAGGGTGTAAGTTTCAAGATCTGGTGCCATAGCATATGCCCAGCACAATCCCAGTGGCTCTGCCCTCTGTGACTTGTGGCACCGCAAAACACTTCTGGCCACGCGTCAGTCAGAGACATGTGATCAGTGCCGCTAAAGGTAGGTGCCCCCAGTGAGCCCCACCACTGAGTACGTGTGTGACCTCCCCAGACACAAACACCATATCCACAGAGGAACAGACTGGGGGAAATTTAAAAAATGAATATAAGTAAGCCAGGCTTGCACAGCGGGTAGAGCGTCTGCCTTGCACGCAGCCAACATGGCCGACCCAAGTTCGATTCCTCCGCCCCTCTCGGAGAGCCCGGCCAGCTACCGAGAGTATTCGATATGCCAGACACAGTAACAACAAAGTCTCCAATGGAGACATTACTGGGCCCACTTGAGCAAATCGATGATCAACGGGAGGGCCTTACTTACTTATTAACAAAACATAAGGGGGGACTGGAGCAATAGCACAGCGGATAGGGCGTTTGCCTTACACACGGCTAACCTGGGTTCGATTCCCAACGTCCCATATGGGCCCCCAAGCACCACCAGGAGTAATTCCTGAGTGCAAAGCCAGGAGTAACCCCTGTGCATTACCAGGTATGACGCGAAACAAAAATAAATAAATAGATAGATAGATAGACAGATAGATAGATAAGAAAGAAACATAAGAAACAAACACCTTTTCCCAAAGTTCCCTAAAGCACGGTGAGCGCTTGCCTGGTCTCCACGTGCCTCAGAAGAGTCAACCCTGACCTTGCCCACCTGAGTGCCCAGGGCTTTAATATCTGGGGTTGTGCAGGGCTGCATGGCACAGTTCTTTCCACACTTCTCTCCCCTGAGCTCCAGCCTCCAGGGGCCTGGTGGATCTTTGCTCTTGTCAACACTGCTGCCAGACTGCTATCCCCCACCCCACCATGCTGTGAAGTGGGCAGAGCACCAATGCTGTTTGCCATGGAGTATTTGGTTCTGGGAAAGCTAGAGACCAGACTGGAGGCCAGGCCCTCCTGGGCTTGGGTCTAATGAATGGAGGCAGGCTAAGTCTCCTCTCAGAGTGGCACTTTTATTTATTTATTTATTTGTGTCACAACCAGTGGTGCTCAGGGGTTACTCCTGGCTCTGCACTCAGGAATTACTCCTGGCAGTGCTCGGGGGATCATATGGGATGCTGGGAATCGAACCCGGGTCGGCTGGGTGCAAGGTAAACTCCCTACCTGCTGTGCTATCGCTCCAGCCCCAAGAGCTGCACATTTTTCACCTAGAAAAGAAATTCATCTCCCAGTTTCTGTGTGTGCCGAGACCAGCGGACCTGGTGTATAGCCATGCCCAGAGCTGGTACTCCTGAGCCCTGGCCTTGGGCCTGGCAGGTTCTGCTGAGCTCTCCAGCTCCTCGTGGCACATATACGCCTGGTAGGAAGAGCTCGGACCTGGTCTGCCTGGGGCTGAGGTGGTCCTGAGACAGTCTGGGCACTGTATTTCCGTGCCCACCCTGGAATTACCCACCCAGGCAAGGCAAGGCAGGGCTGGGCTACAGGCCACCCAGAGAGGACCCCAGCTGACCAAGGAATAGAGATGCAGAGGCAGCCAATGTCGTGCACTGGGATCAGCCAGGCCCAGCCGGGCTCTGGCTCTGACCAGTCAGAGTTGAGGAAAGGTCCCTGAGCCCTGGTATTCCCCTCTGTAAAGTGGGATTACTGTGAGCAACTCATGAGTCCATCAGCGTTCACAGCCTGGTGCTCTGCCTAAAGGTTCTCTAAAGAGAACCAATTGCAACGCTATCCATCATGGCGCTCGAGAAATCCCAGCACAGGGCATGGCACCACAAAGCTGAAGAGCGTTTACCACATAAGTGGAGGATTAACCCTGGCATATCCCCCAGGGCATCACCCCGCCACTAGTAGGACTCAGACCCTAAAGCTCCCAGGGAAGACCATGCCTGAGGTCACGGTGGAAGAATGAGCCACATCAGCACAAAGAAACAAGGGGAGCTCCAAGCGCTGTGCCATTTCCTCCCCAGCTGTCCTAAGGAGCACAGCTCCAGTCCCCAGGCCACCCAAGGCTGGGTGGGGTGTCTGAGAAGCAGACAGCAGGCAGCGGCCCTGGCCAACTGGCAGCCCCAGCCCTGAGCAGAGGTGGAGGCTGGGTCTGTGTGGAGGAGGCTTCCCCTGCACCTGGCAGGTCTGCCTGAGATGGCAGAAGTCAGAGAGATAACAGTGTTTAAAAAAAAAGCCACCTAGTATCTGGGCTGGAGCAATAGCACAGCACGTGTTTGCCTTGCATGCTGCTGAGCTGCTGACCCAGGTTCGATTCCTCCATCCCTCTCTGAGAGCCCAGCAAGCTACCGAGAGTATCCCGACCACATGGCAGAGCCTGGCAAGCTCCCCATGGTGTATTCAATATGCCAAAAACAGTAACAAAGTAACAACAAGTCTCACAATAGAGCCGTTCCTGGTGCCCGCTCAAGCAAATCGATGAACAAGGGGAGGACCGTGCTACAGTGCTACCTAGTATCTACACTTCCCAAGCATCTGCTTCCCACATTTTTTTCTTAGGGGTCTCCTTCTTTGCCAGCTCTGCCGCTCTACTGGGAGCAATTCCAACACCAGAATCTCACAGGAATTTCACTAGCCGTCAAGGAGGCATCAAAAGCTTTTCCCTTTCCAATGGACTTCTGAAGGTTTAGGGGGGGCTGCTAACATGGGTAAGTGCTTCTTGGGGGACTAGATCACAACATAAAATTGCCTCCTCTACCTTGCCCTGATGCCCAAAGACACAAACGAGCTTCGGGGAAGAGAACATTCATTTTCTTTCCCACCCCAATCAGAACATCTGGGAGGCCGGAGAAATCTTGGAGAAGCCTGATTCCCATTTCCTAGCTGGGGAAAGAGAGGCTCGGGGCCACAAAGGATGTGCCAGGTCAGTGAGTGGGGGATGTTCTAACTTCTCGTTCAGTACTTCCCACTGCACCAGGAAGTGAAGCAGGTAGCTTTATGCTTTTTATTTATATTTTACTTATCTTTTTGCTTGTGGATGTAAAGCATCTTGGGAGGCAGGTAGAAACCCTTCAACATGCTCCCACATCCACCACCAAAACACAGAAACACAAAAACACAAGGGCTTGGACTGACCACCAGGGGCTGAATTCCCAGCTGTGTGCAGAACCAAGGTCACTGGTAAGTCACCATTGAGCTGAGCAAACTACAGCCTGAGGAGCAAAGACCAGTAACAGCACCAGCTGCTCGTACTCCTCTGCAGCGGTTAGTCAAGACAGCAGAGGACGTCCGCATTTCATTCAAGCATTCTCGGGGGGGGGATTCAGGCCAATCCTGAGCCACCAGTGTTTTTATGACATCTTGCTCTGCTTACACTTTCTCTCCCATATCTCTGATCAATGAGGTGAGAACTTACTCTAGTTGTAAGATGGTTTTTTTCCCCCCCAAAGACTCAAATATGAACCAGGTGGTTCTTTTGGATGTTTTGTATTTGGAGCGTACCTGGTGGTACTCAGAATGGTTCTGTGCTCCTGGATCACTGCTGGCAGGGCTTAGAAGACCCTACTTTGTCGTCAGGGATTGAATTGGTTTTGGCTGTTTGTGTGGGTGCAAGGCAAAAGCCTTCACCTCTGCGCTCCCTCTCTGGCCATTATCAAGTGGTTCTTAACACGTGTGCTGAGCGCTGGTTCAGAGCTGGGGGAATATCAAGTACACTCGACGAGGGGATATTGGGGCTTCAATGTGATACGGGCAAGGTCCCCAGCCCTAGGGAACAGATGGAGAGGCAGGCTCAGCCAAGACAAACCTCTGACTCCAGCGGAGCCCTGAAGATGCTCTGAAGCACCTCTAACATCCCAAAACCACAAACTAAAAGACCACAGAGCCAGAACTCTCATCCTGTATCACTGCGCAGATCCCAAATGGAATGAGAATATTCATTTGCCTCCTCAAAACATTTGGCCAGAAGAAACAGGGGACCGAATCCCTGCTCTGCTGGAATGATTTGCACCGACAACTACATGGAGTGTGGGCCTGGTGGTAAATACATACAGACCCACCAAAACCTGTGACCTGACATCTCAGGTGGGTCTTGCTGCCCAGGACTCCCCAGGGCTAGAGCTTGGCACTCTGCAGCACCGCCTGGTTCGCTGGAAGCCTGTGTGCAAGTCCCAGATGTGGGGATTTTGTGGCAGGTTACCCTCCCTTGAGCCACAGGCATTTATGAAGTGGGACTGACAATGGGGTTGTCGGTGAACTGAACGACAGCATCTCAGTAAAGGTGAAAAGGAAAACAGCTGGCCCAATGCACAAGTTCTAGAGGTGCCACCAGGGGGCTGATGGATAGGAGAGTGGTTAGGCATGTGTCCAGCATGCACCCCTGCCCTGGCTTTGGTTCCCAGCACCACATGGTCCCCTGAGTGTGGCAAGTGCAGCCCTGGAGGCTCCGAACAGCACTGGAGGGCCTGAGCAGCATTGCATTCTCAGCCTCTTTTCATTGACCTGTCAGTCTTGCTGTCTAAGAATCACGGGTGGAACCCTCAGTGGACCTCTGAGCACTACTTGGGACGTCCTTCACCCCCAAAACTGCAATTAGGCCATGTTGCTGACTCCTGCAATATAAGAAGGTAAGTGAGGCTTTTGGAAAGGAATGGTTCAGCACACACTACCATTTAGGATGGAAAAAGTCTAGTATGGGGCATTAGAGAGATATTACAGTGGTAGGGAATTTGCCTTGCACACGGCCAATCAGGATTTGATCCCCAGCATCCCATATAGGGTCTCCCAAGTATGATGGAAGTGATCTCTGAGAGAAGAGCTAGTAGGAGTAAGCCCTGAAAACTGTCAGGTGCAGCTCCAAAGCAAAAAAAGAAAAAAGAAAAAAGACAAGTCTGGCAGTAGGTCCAAAACTGAAGTTTCAAGCCCAGAAAAAAGTGCAGGTGGTAGAATATAAGACTACCATGTGGAAAGGCCTCAAGTTAGATACCCAACACCATAGGAACCTTTCAAAGTACCGGAGGGTTTGGCCCTTACTGAGGGAAAAAAAGAAGTTTCTAGCAAATGTGAAACATCATTTTAATGCCACTTTATGTATGTCTTTTTAAATTTGGTGAGCTGGCTTTCACAACACAATGAATGATTTGTCAACCTGCTATTTACTGGGGTCACCAGAAGTCTCACATAAAAATTGTCAAGCATACTTCCTACATCTTCTGCTAATGATCATTTCATGAAGGATAAATTATTGGCATGAGAGAGAGAGAGAAAGAGGGAGAGAGAGAGAGAGAGAGAGAGAGAGAGAGAGAGAGAGAGAGAGAGAGGAGAGAGAGCTTGAAGGGCTGGAGCCCACACTCTGCATGCCGGAGCCCAGGGTTTAATTCCAGCATCACATGATCTTCCAAGCACTGCTAGGAGCAGCCAGTGTACCCCACCCCAAAATGACAACAAAGAAAAGAATCATTCATTCATCTGGAACTATGCATTGCACATTGGTAGATGAAAGTCTTAGAAAAACTCCTATAATTCCTGCAGCCTCAGCACTTAGGAGGTCAGGAAACCTCGGGCTCACCTACTCCCACGCTGGGTGGACTGACCTGGAACTTTGGTTATTAGTTTGGTTATTACAGAATATCAGAAACTCCCCATATGCTGCATTCCTGCCAACACGCTCTTCAATGTGTGAAATAGCTCGGACACAAGGCGACTCCTAGCAGCATTGCTGGGGAAAAAGCAGAAGATTAGAAATCTAAATATCCATCAGAGGGAGCTTGTTAAATAAATTACAACCCACCCCTATAACGGAATACCAAACAGACATAAAAACAAATGAAGACACGCTGCAGGCCTAATATGGACCAATTTTCAAGATACATTGTCAAGCTAAAATAGCAAGATGGCGACAGTTGCATTAAAACCCTATAGATGGATGCATGTGTGTGCAAATTTATAGATGCATACCTATATAAATATCCACACCGATAGGTATCATTTACCTGTGCACACTGAGACTACCTAGCAAAGGATCTGTGAGAACCTGGCATAGTGGGTGACCTCTGGGGAGCAGAAGCTGTGGGCTGGCTGGAATATAGGCAGAAAGATAGCGAGTTGTGTGACCAGACGCTCTTTTTCTTAACAGATCTTGAACTGTAAAACTCAAGACCATATAAAATAATGAAGTAAATCAAAAAGTCAAGACCCTCCAACCGTCTCTGATCAGAGGGGAACAAGAACTGGTCAGAGGCTGGATGACCCTCAGGGACAAGAAGACACACGCAGCCTCAAATACTGCCTTTCCATTTAACAACAGGACGCAGCATTCATCTTTCCAGGCCCTGCCAAAGGTAGCCCATTGGCTGTCCTCCGCTCTCTCCCACCCACTCTCTCCCAACACAGCCTGGGCAGGCCGGGAGGTAAGTCCATAGCTTCTTGGGGCCGCCAGTCACAGGCAAATCAAAGGCAATGAAGAGAGGTTTGAAAAGAGCAGGCACCAGCCCCAGGCACACAGCAGAAACCTCATAAATAGTTTTGAATGAGGAAAGTCAGAAATTTAGGAGTACTGAGAAGTCAGCTTCCTCAAAGGATGCCCCAAATTCAGTATCAGGGAACCCGCCCTCGGAGCACCCAAGGAGAAAGCGCTAAGCACGAGGTGGAGAAGAGATGGCATGGGTATTTCTGAACACGCGGGGCCTCATCATTTGGTGTGATGTGGAAGAGATCTGGTCCCTTTCCAAGAGGGCTTAGGCAGTGAGGATTTCGCCAGGGGACCTGGGAGGAAGGCAGACGCCAAGGATTTCCTCCTCTGTACCCAGCCACTTCACGGGTCTCTGGCCTTGAGTGGATAATAATTACAGTTCTTTTGCAAAATATGGGTTTCTTGCTCCTTCGACCTCATGTTCTCACTTTCATTTTCCATACCAAAAAAACCACTGCATCGTGACTTGACAAGGTAAGCAAAAAGGCGCTGCAGCTCAAGGAATGTCATGAGCATCTACATAGACATAGATCTGAGCTGGCAAAAAAAGATAAGCATCCAACCGCACCCATTCTGCAGAAGCCGAAGGGGCATCTAAAGCAGGGAGGCCAGGAGAAAGAAGACATCTCTGTCACCCAGGGGTCCTACCTGAAGGTGTGTGAAAGGAAAGGTTGGTGACCTGGATGCCCCGAGAGATGAGAAGTGAGTTGTGAGAGAGAGCAGGGAGCAGCTGTGGGTCAGAGGCTGGATGCCCCTCAGGGACAAGAAGACAGACACAGCCTCAAATACTGCCGTTCCATTTAACAACAGGAGGAATGGACTCTGTTTCTGAAAAGAGACTAATCTAATGAAAGCTGAATCAAAAAGAACCCATAAACCAGAATTACGCCTGATGAGGAAGTCGGATTGGAAAGTAAAAAAAAGAACTCAGACAAAACCTAGCTGAGACGGCCTGGGTTTTTCCAAACTCTGAGGGAAGGACAATCTTTAATGCACACAAATTTGCAGATGATCTTTAACGTAGACTGACATACACAAGTTGGTTAACATATGAAATAGTTGAAACTAGCTCTTAACTGCCAATGCTGAAGAAATAAGAAAGACTTAGGCATTTTTTTTTGTTTTTGGTTTATTTTTCGGTCACATTTGTAGGTGCTACCTGGTTTACTGCTGGCTCTGCCTTCAGAAATCACCGATGGACTTCCAGGGACCATATGCAGTGCTGAGGACCAAACTTGGGTCAGCTACATGCAAGACAAATAAATGCCTTACCAGCAACACTCTCTCTCCAGACCCAAAAAAGAATTTCTAATTCACATGTTTTGAGGCTAATTTAGTGGGTCATTCTACTCAGAAGGAAAATCACTTTACTGGCTCTTCTCACTGTTGACTGTGAATTCAAATATCTTAGTAAAAAATATTAGCAATTAAATCCAACCCTGTAAATTCAGGCAGAACAATATCCAGAACCAGTGATGCTGCAAAAATAAGAATATATAACTCCAAGTCAACCCAATAAGAAGATAAAAAGAAATTTTATGACTCATTATTTTCAGGAACACTTTGATAAAATTAAACATCCATTCAGAATTAAGGAGCCTTAACAAAAGAGGAATAAAAAAAAGAAAATCTTAATCCTAATATAAGACCTTTACCAACAGTCACTGCACAATATTCTTAGAACAACACATCAGAATTATTCTCTTACAAGTCAGGAACAGTAGAAGGAGGTCCTTCCCCAAACTTCACTTCACACATGGGAGGCTCTAAATCTGCATTCACGATCCAAAACAGGACCACCACTCAGCATCTGGATTGTTCGTTCAGACCAAGAGAGGCTCCAAGTATAACCACTGTCACTGTCACTGTCACTGTCCTCCTGTTGTTCACTGATTTGCTCAAGCAGGCCCAGTAACATTGTGAGACTTGTTACTTTGTTTGGCATATCAAATACGTCATGGGTAGCTTGCCAGGAGGCAAGATACTCTTTGCTATGCAGGCAAGATACTCTCAGGAGCTTGTCAGGCTCTCCGAGAGGGGCAGAGGAATCGAACTTGGGTCGGCCATGTAGGCTCGTGCAAGGCAAATGCCCTACCCCCTGTGCTATGGCTCCAGCCCAAGTATAACCAACACACTAGATTTCGAAGCCTAATGTAGATGAACAATGAGCATCAAATACTCATTTTTTAAAATCTTGAGTCCATGTTGAAAGAGTATTTCAATATACTCGGTTAGACAGCATGCTTATTAACTCTACATATGTGTACAGATATATGCGACATAAATGCCCATGTACCATGTCTTCTTCAAAGAGTGGACAAGCCCAGATAAGCTCTTCAGAGCCCCATCCTGGGTGAGACCAGGACAGGCAGGCTGGCATCCATGTAGTCTTGGCTGACCCTGGAGGAGAGGCCAGCAGGAGAAGCCCAAGCAGCTTGAGAAGCATTTCAAGTCGACGCAACTGGTGAGGACTCCCACCAGTGCCCCGTGTTGGTGGGTACCAGTTCTGAAGCAGCTCTGGAAGACTCTGCCACCCACTCCCCTTCCAGTCAAATGGGTACAAGGACACAATCCCCATCTCAGAGCCTGGACTGAATGGATACCATCCATGACTGAGTCAGTGAGACTGCCACTGGCCATGGAGCTGTGCCTTCCTGCCCCTCGGGAAAGCCACTAACAGTGGACCCAGCTAGACAGACCCTCTGCAACCAGGCTCATTCCCAAGCTCCTCTAGCCCTTACAGCCCTGCTATCCTAAAGGCTGGGTGAGTCTCATAATTACACGTAAGGAAATTAAGGCCATGAGTCATTTCCCCAGGGCCCCCCAGCAAACACATCACAGCTCACAGTTGCCGTAGACCCAGATTTCTGATCCTACATCCCGGCAGGACACCTGTGCTCTTCATAGCTCCCTGCAGCAAAAAGACCAACATCCCTGCAACTCGTACCATGGCCCCCACACCCATCTCCAATCCTGGCCACTCCCCTCTAATGATCACCTTCTCCTCTGCAGAGTGTTGCTTCTTGTTGCTGTGGCATGTTTTTCAAAAACCACAGTCCCTAAATCCAAAGGATGATGTTTACTCCAAAAAAGCACGCTTGTTCCCTAAGAGTCCGCTTGGCCACAACTACACCCGAGGGCCCCTGCCACCCATGGGAAACCAGCTGAAAACCCCCCTGTGGATTTGCCAAAGTAAACTGGGCAAGCAGGGAAGGCCTGCACAGCCAAGACCTCCCTTCCCCAGAGCCCAGGACAGAGCCAGCAGAGTGCCTGATGCACAAACCTACAGGAAACTGGTGAGCACTTGCAAAGCTGGCAGTCATGACCCCAGGGTGACGGACAGTCACCAGAAATAGCAAAGGAAAAAAGCCAGGGACAGGTCTGCAGGGACCTAGACATTATCTCACCACTCCTGATCCTCGAATTCAATCATTCTGCTTTCTTCTTGTTTGGGCTTCTTGTTTCTGGGCCACACCCAGCAGTGTTTGGGGGCTATTCTAGTGCTGGTAGGTCACTTCTAGCAGTGCTCAGGGACTGTGCATCTCCGGGGATCAAACCCGGGCCTACTTATGAAAAGTGTGCACTCAGCCCACTGAATGATCTCTCTAGACTCTTGATGCTCTGACACGGGGGCACTTGCTGTCTGGGGAGAGACAGCCCCCTCCAGGGATAACAGACTCTTGGAGCAAAGGACCAGAAGAGGAGTGGGTCCCTTCCATGCAAACCAGCCGATACAGAGCCTATACCCAAACCACCTGCTCTGCCTGGCCCTTACCACAGGACCCTCTGCCCTAAGGCTGCAGGACTGAAATCAGACTATCGGAGACCTCCACTATTCTCTACCAACTCAACCAGACAGTGTACACTGCCTCCCTTGCCTTGCCCACACTTCCTGCAGAAACTATGAGCCAGGCTAGACCCCTGCATCACCTTCCTTTCTGTTTCTGGTCCATCCTGGGGCGTTTTCCAATGTGGTCCCTTTGGGGGGATTATGGGTTAACTTCTCCTGGAAACTAAGTCTCTTTTGAGTGACAATCTTCTGGTCTAAATAAATCTAAATGCCCTGCGGGATTTAACCTCCATCATACAGCATCCATGTCCGTCCATCCTGCAGAGGATTCAGGGAATGGCGGGTGAGAGATGAGCATCCCAGAGCTGGGCAGTGGCGTTCACAGGTTGCCCAGGCCCCTTCTGACTTCAGCCAAGCCAGCCAAGTCATCTGAGAACACAGCATGGCGATGGTGCATTGTGACGCCTGAGGCCCAAATAAATCCAGACCTCGGTCCGTGGCGTCTGCTCAAAGAGAACATCAAGCAAAAATCCCAGTGTCCCAAATGGTCCGTGTGGTTCTGGGTGGAGGGGTGGGGTGGAGGACAGTGAGGCAGCTGGGTGGCAGACGATACATCCAGCTTAGCCCTTGGCCGCCGGCAGATACCAGTATATAGGCATTGGGGTAGGGAATTGGTGCCATTGTGGAAACTACCACTGGGGGAGGGACTCATGACACCCAAGCTCCAGCATCCACAGAGTGCAAGACTGGAAGGGCACACAAGGGGTTCAGTCCCTGCAAGGAGGGAACACGTGGGGGACAAACTGTGACCCTACAGGGTGACCTGACTCTCACGGTCCTAAGGTAGGAATCAGGTAGCCCCAAGACCCAGACACCTTCCTGAGGTCTCCAAGCTAAGGAACAGATGTGAGGGTGTCAACTCAGGCACCCAGCCTAAAAGGGCGACCACAGTCCACCAGTACATCAGCAACATGTCCTTGGAGAGAGCAATTGCATCCAGCAAGTGGATGACAAGGAGAGCTATTCACGGGACCCTGCATGAGGGGCACACAGTATACCAAGGAAGGTTCCCTAGGGAACAGAGGGACAAGCAGACCACAGCCCCAGCCCGCCTGCTGCCAGCTCCTCCTCTGGTCCTACCATGGTCCCAGGGTCTCCTGAGGCTCAGGAAAGCACTGCCCAGGTCCAACAGATGGCAGCCACATTGCTGCATTCAGACGGACTCCCATGGAAGCAGCACGTCCAACTGCCCACACACTCTCAGTGAGACCCAGCCAGGAGCAGCAGGGCTGGGCGGTGGCAGAGGGCAACCTTCTCAAATCGAGGTGGACAGGTGGACAAATCACCACCACCACAGCCTGTCCCAGAAGGTTGCACAGCCTGTCCCAGAAGGTTGCAGTTCTCTGTGGTCCCTGCCTTCCTGCAAGCCTGGTCACACACAGGAGGAAACCCATGGAGCCCTGGGCCCTTTGTGGGACTAGTTGGCCCATTCTGGGGGGGGGGCATGTACCAGGGCCCCCACTCCATACAGACTCCTTTGGAAAAAAGGAAACTCCTCATTACCATCCAGGTTGCTTCCCATGGATTGACAGAACTGACCAAGAACTCACTGTGGGTTCTCAGCCATCCAGATGCTGCAGCAAACTCGGACCAGCCCGGGCTGGGTCCCACCAGCCCCTCGATAATCTCACTTCATCCCCCTACAACCCACATATACGAAGGATGGTGCAGAAACCCGCCAAGGGCATGGGATTCCACCACAGTCCCTGCCCCACCCTCCCTCTGGCTGCCAGTCTCAAATGGGCCGTGAGCCGTCAGGGGCAAAGGAAGCAAAGCTCTTTTCCTGGGCACCAAAGACCGCATTTACTCTCAGAAGGGAAACTACTATTTCTGGCTCTCCCGGAGAACAAGAAATCAAATTCCCTCCACCAAGCCTTCACTTCCGGTGTGAGTGAGTGTGACCACATCCGGCTGGCGACTTATCACCCTGAGTCTTCCAGGAAAGTCACTGCTTCCCTGGCCCAGCAGGCACCACTGTCACCCTTGTCATGCCCAGCAAGCATCTGTCCCCATCCCACAGGAGGTGGTTACACCTGTAGGGAACTTCCCCTGGAGGACCAGCTGGGTGCCCCATGAGGACAATTACCAAGGGCTGGAACTGAAAGTTCTGGAGAGAATTTAAAGAGGGCAGGGCAGGCACCAGTGTGTAGACAGGGGGAGGGACAGGCGAGTGACTGGGAAAGCAGGAGACAGAGAATTCCAGAGAAACATGGACTAAGTAAGGGCATGGGAAACTGAGGCAGCAGTGGCTAAGCCCCACACTGCTGGTTATGTTCCTGAGTTAGAACTCAGGTGGACCCTGCTGTCCTGTCCCGAGGGCTGATGTTACTCCCAAGCTGAGTCACCGAACTCACTTTGAGGGAAAGGGCCTCAGAAACACTAAGGTCAGAAATGCAAGCACACTCCCACCAGGCACCGCTCTGAAAGAAGGTGGAAGGCAACTCAGCCGACGTGTGTACAGCCTGCGTGGAGCTGCACGAAGAAACTGTCAGCCGAGGACAGAAATGTACAATAGCAATGAACATAGTGCGGGGACACAGATATTCTCTTCCTCATGACAGCTATATTTTTTCTCTAGCTTCTCTTAAGAAGACAGCATATTGGGCTGAAACGATAGCACAGTGGGAAGGGCGTTTGCCTTGCACGGGGCTGACCTGGGTTCGATTTCCAGCATCCCATTTGGTCCCCCGAGCACCGCCAGGAGTAATTCCCGAGTGTATGAGCCACAAGTAACCCCTGTGCAATGCCAGGTGTGACCCAAAAAGAAAAAAAAAGACAGTATATGATACCCATAATGTACAAAATGTGTGTGGGGCCAAGAGGATAGTGCCAACGGCTGAGTGCAGGCTTTGCTTTGCTTGTGAGAGCCCCAGGCTTGTACCCCAGCACCCCATAGCTCACCCAAGCACCGTTAGAAAAGTCTCACGAATTCCTACCCAGGAGTCACTCCCCAGCACTATTGGGTTTGACCCCCCGAACTAACAAACAAACAAGCAAAATATGTGTCTGTGTGTGAATCAATTGCCTATGTCATCATTAAGGCCACTTGTCAGCGGCGGCTAGGATTGGGCAGGGGTGAAGAACTCTGCATAAATTCTCAAAGGCAGAGGGGGGCTGTTTAGCAGCCTGAACTCGAGCACAGCTCAAGCAATAAACAGAGCTTCTTGACCTTCCAGTTGCCCCAAAGCAGTGCTCTTTCCACCACTACTTTGCACCCCGAACTCCAGCACAGTTCAAAGAATCAACATAGCTTCTTGAACTTCTAGCTGCCCCCAAAGCAGTGCTCTTTCTACCATGGACATACATGCCAGTGTCTGTGAGCCCATGTGCCTGGGAAGCTCTGTGAGGAATGTCTGTGCACATGTCTGTGAGGAGCGGGTGCTGTGCACCCTGGGTTCAGGTGGTGGAGTGAGGCCAAGCTCCCCGGGAGGCTGGAAGTAGCAGGGACTGCGGACAATAAGGTTTTCTAGAGTCTGGAAGTCACGGCCTCAGCAGAGAATCCATTTTAGTAACAACAGAAGTAGAATGACGTGTCAAATTATAGTGTCTGACCAAATAAATTATTCCTTTCATTTTGCCGTTTTGTTTGGAGGAGAGCTTTAGACCTCATCTCTGAGAGCATTCAGCAAGTGCTTACGGAGCGGATTTGGCTGTAATTAATATGAATGGAACGTTCTTTTCTTTCCCAAGGCAGCAAGCTGGAGGAGACAGGGGCAGGGCTGAGTCCTTCTGAGCTGGAGGCTGCCGAAGGCTTAATAGTTTCCCAGACCTGTGCAGGCTGCAAGGGCAAAAGGGAGAGGAAAAGTATAAAACCTTTAATTGCTACTTCCCAAAATATCCCCCACCGGCCTGTAATAAGCTCAGGCGGAATTTTCATTCTTTTCACAGAGAAGGGGGAGGGGGGATACTCAACAGATTTACATGTCTCAGGCCAACAGATTTCCACGGGGTCTGCTTTCACCGGGGCTAGGGGGTGACCATGTCAGAAAAGGGCCAGGCAAGGGGCACAGACTGGACACGAGCCTCAGGGATGTCAGGGACGAGATTACACCCTCAGAGAAACTGGACCAGGGTCAGCAGGCACCCCTCAGAGGTGAAAGCAAGCAGGTCAGACTCTGACCCCAAAGTCACCTGCAGCTTAAAAAAAAGGCTGTTAGAAAAGATGAAGTCATGAAATTCACATACAAGTGGTTCTACATGGAAAGTACCATGCTAGAGAAATGAGCCAGAAAGAGGGGGACAGACATAGAAAGATTGCACTCATCTGGGGAATATAAAGGAACAGGATGGGAGTCGAACACCCAAAAATAGTTAAGTACCAGGAGGTCTGCTCCACGGCATGGAAGCCAACAGCACATGCTGGGGGAGAAGGCAGCTCAGATAGAGAACACCAAGTAAAGGATGTTTGGAGGACTCGCTTGGGATGCGAGATGTGTGCTGAAAGTAGACTATAGACTGAACACAATGCTACTCAATACTCTACTGCAAACTACAACACCCTAAAGGAAATAGAGAGCAAATGGGAATGCCCTGCCACAGAGGAAGGGTGGGGTGGGGGGGATGGGGTGGGGGGTGGGAGGGCTACTGGGATCATTGGTGGTGGAGAATGGGTACTGGTGGAAGGATGGGCACTCGATCATTGTATAACTGAAACCCAAGCACGAAAGTTTGTAAGTCTACAACTGTACCTCATGGTGTTTCACTAATTAAAAAAATATTAATAATAAAGACATTTGAAATCTTAAAAAAAAAAAAAGAAAGAAAGAACTCACAGGTCTCAGGATCTGCTCCCAAAGACTGTGTTCTGGATAGAATATTTAACGCCTGAAATTGTGGTGAGAACTCCATGACAATGAGTTTCCCTTTGTCAAGTGGGCAAGTGTGGAGGGTGAACGCCACAGCCACACCACCCTCCATGCTGTGGATGGCGTTCCGGGTTCAGCAGCCACCACACTACTCCTGTCTCAGGAATCTGACAGCTCTGGGCACCTCACATTCGTGGAACTATACAGTATTTATCCTCCTGGCATGAGCTTATTTCCCTCAGCCAAATTACTTAAAGGACCTCCAGGCTGCAGCTGGTATCAGAATTTTCTTTCTCTTTGTTTTGTGTTTTTTTTAAATTTTTGTTACTTTTGGTTTTGGGAGCAATACCTGGCAATGCTCAGGGAATATTCCTTACTTTGCACTCAGGAAGTACACTGGCAGTGCTCATGGACCATAAAGGATGACAGGGATTGGATCATGGTCAGTTTGAGTGCAAGGCAAAGACCCAACCCACAGTCCTATCTCTCAGGTCCCTTTTCTCTTTCTTTCTTTCTTTCTTTCTTTATTTATTTATTTATTTATTTATTATTGTGGGAGGGGATTTGTTCAGTAAATAAATGATTCCCATCATTTATTAGTTTACTTTTGTCTCATATTTTCTTTCTCTATTCGAGGAACCGTGATCTACACCACCGTTCAAGATGGGTTTCATGCAGACAACATTCCCACACCACACCCTACACCAGAGTATCCGCCTCTCTCCACCACGGTCCCAGTGCTCTGACCTTGGTAAACTCAATCCTGTGGACCAGATCTCAGGCCCTGTCCTGTCATCAACTGCTGTTATTTCCTTATTCTATTTCTTTTTAATCTTATTTTGTTTGGGGGCCACACCTGGTGCTGTTCAGGGCTCACTCCTGGTTCTGTACTCAGGAATCATTTCTGGGAGGGTCTAGAGACCATCTGGGGTGCCGAGGATCAAATGAGGGTTGGCTGGGTGCAAGGCGAGTGCTCTTGCATGGTACTATCTCTGTGGCCCCTACTGCATTTCTTTATATCCCACATGTGAGAGAGATCATCCTGTTTCTGTCCCTCTCCTGGCTGACACCCCTCAGCCGTGAGAGCCTGATACTCTCATCCTAATGTCCCGCGGTATGACTCCACTGCACTGTCATTATTGGCTCGCTGCATGCTGGACTCTTCTGCTCCTCTGGGAACAGTGCTCCTAAGAGCTCTGCTGCTATCTGCTCAAGTTCCTGCTCTCCATTTCATACAACGCGCACCCAAAGGAGAACTTGTGGCAGGGCATGGCAATTCCATGGTGAATTTTTCCAAGAATCACCATATTATTTTCCAAAGCATCTTTGTCCTCTAACAGTCCGAATCGTCAAGCTTTCCAGCGCCTCCAGATCCTTCACAGCGCTTGTGATGGTTGGTGTTTGTTTACCTGAGAGTGGCTGCTCCAGTGAGTATCAACCCTCATGCCAACTCATCCCCGGCTCAGAATCCAGAGGCCCCGCCTGGCCCAGTGAGCTGGGTTTGCTACTTAGCAAGAAGAATCTGTAGACTTGAGGAAGAAGAGGAAGAAGGAGGAGGAGGAGGAAGACGAGGAGGAAGAGGAAGAGGGGGAAGAAAAGGAGGGGGAAGAAGAGGAGGAGGAGGAAAAAGAGGAAGAGGAGGAAGAAGGGAAGAAGGAAGAGGAGGAGGAGGAAGAAGGAAGAGGAGGAAAAAGAAGGGAAGAAGGAGAAGGAGAAGGAGGAGGAGGAGGAGGAGGAGGAGGAGGAGGAGGAGGAGGAGGAAGAAAAAGAAGATACAAATCTCCAATAGCCTAGAACATCCTTGCGTGTGAGGCCGGATGCTCAGCCCCACCCATATCCCTGGGATCAAAGGCGCTGGCTGGGCTCAGAGGCCAGTGGGAAGCTCCACATAGACAATAGCGGGGGCTGGCGTGCGCGTGTTGGGCGCAACAGCTCTCGATGCCAGAGGCGGGAGGGACTCACCCTGGCGGAAACCAGTGGGTGTCTGTTCTGCATGCCAGCAGGAAGGGAACAGGCTACAGGCAGTTTGCGCAGCCCGCAAGCCCAGCTCCCTCTGTCCATCCATCCCAGTCCCGCCCGCTCGCTGCCTCCCTGGCTGCATGCAGGTGCAGGCCGGCCACGACTCTCTCCCGCCCCGCCCCACTGGGTTGGCTGTGAGGCCGAGCAGCTGTCTGTGGACGGAGCCTGGCCCCGGCCCAAAGCGGCTCCACTGTCAGAACAAAGGAGGCCGTCACCACGCCGCCGCCGTGCTCCGTGCCCAGCATCAAGGGCCTCTGGGGGGCTTGGCCCAGCATCCTGTCCCTTGCTGGGCCACAGCTGGAGCCCAGAGCTCCGTGGCACCGAGACGAGACGCGTGCCGGGGGGACATCTGTGAACCAGCAGACACGGGAAGGAGGTGTCTTCGGGATCCTCCATGAAGTCCATCAACAGCTCCCAGCCAGCTTCTGGCTAGGCCCTGCACACACACGTAGGCCAGGTTCTATCCAGCTGGGCGCAGGCTGATGCGGGGAAACAGTGTCAGAAAGAAGACACACAGGGAGAATGCAGGGCAGAGTACTGGGAGAGAGGGTGGTCATCAGGGAAGCTTGCTGGGGTGTGGAGGGAGAGATACAGAGCAGGAGACGGAGGGGTGAGTGACGGAGGGGCAACGACGGAGGGCTGAGCAGTGGAGGGGCAGGGATGGAGAGGTGGGGATGGAGGCAAGAGTGTGGAGGAGCAGGAGACGGAAGGGCCGGGATGGAGGGATGAGTGATGGAGGGGTGAGGTGTGAAGGGTTGGGAATGGAGGAGTGGAAAATGAATGGGAGAGTGGTGGAGGGGTGATGGGTAGAAAGGGGAAAGGTGAGGATAGAAGAGTAAGGGTGGAGGGGTGGGGCAAGAAAGGGAAGGGGAGAGTGATGGAGGGGCAGAAATGGAGAGGAGAGTAGTGGAGGGACAGAGGATGGGGAGGTGGGGAAGGAGGCAAGACATGGAGGAGCAGGAGACGGAAGGGCTGGGGATGAGAGGTGGAGGGGTGAGGTGTGGAGGGTTGGGGATGAAGAGGTGGAAAACGGAAGGGAGAGTGGTGGAGGGGTGATGGGTGGAAGGGGGAAAGGTGGGGATGAAAGAGTGAGGGTGGAGGGGTGGGGCATGGAGGGATGAGGAGTGGAGGGGAGAGCAATGGAGGGGCAGAGATGGAGGGGAGAGTAGTGGAGGGGGCAGGGGATGAAGAGGTGGGGATGGAAGCAAGAATGTGGAGGAGGAGGAGATGGATAGGCCAGGGATGGAGGGACAAGTGATAGAGGGATGAGGTGTAGAGGGTTGGGAATTAAAGAGTGGAAAATGAATGGGAGAGTGGTGGAGGGATGATAGGTGGAAGGGGGAAAGGTAGGGATGAAAGAGTGAGGGGTGGATGGGTGGGGCACTGAGGGATGAGGAGTGGAGGGGAGAGCAATGAAGGGGCAGAGATGGAGGGGAGAGTAGTGGAGGGGCAGAGGATGGAGAGGTGGGGGTGGAGGCAAGACATGGAGGAGCAGAAGACGGAAGGGCTGGGGATGAGGGGTGGAGGGGCGAGATGTGGAGGGTTGGGGATGAAGAGGTGGAAAATGGAAGGGAGAGTGGTGGAGGGGTGATGGGTGGAAGGGGGAAAGGTGAGGACGGAAGGATGAGGGGTAGAGGGGTGGGGTATGGAGGGATGAGGAGGGGAGGGGAGAGCGATGGGGGTGAGAGAACGGAGGAATGAGAGATGCGGGGTGAGGGGTGGAGGCGTGTGGGGAGCAGCTGCAGTGGGGCAGGGCTGGGCCTGGGGCTTGATGGACCGGCTCTGTTTCCACACCTGAGTGAGGAGCAGCTTCCTGCAAAAGCGACTCAGGAGCTGGGGCTTCAATTCCCCCAGCCCGACAACCCATTGTGAGCTGCGTGTGGGGGCAGCAAGAGGCCACAGTGCATCGGGGCCCTAGGGTGCTGCTGTGGTCAGGGGCACAGGCTGCCGCAGCGTCCCTGGGGTGGCCTGAGATCTCCAAGACCCCCCTGGCACCATTCTGCTGAGAGAGCCGGAGGCACCTGACCGAGCCCGTGGGACTCAGGAAAGGGTGAGTGGACAGAGCCCGCTTCCCCACAGGGAACCCCGCGTCTGTACACACTCAGAGGGCAGGCCCGGAAGGGGGCTTCCTGAGGCCACACAGGACTAGGCTGCTGCTGGGAGGAACCCCCACCCAGAGCCATCCTGCAAGAACTGATAGGCACCCACCCCCCACTCGCTCACAGGTGCCTCCCCACCGGACCTCAGGGAGCCTCATGCCCTGGCCCTCATTCCCGTCTTCCTTCTTCGCAATCCACATCCCCAAGTACCCGCAGCCATTCTTTGCCAGGACGTTAAGGAGACGAATTATTGAATCCCACCCGAGTCCATTCCCAGAAGCCAGCTCAAGGCCAGGGCTGCAGGCAGTTAAGGCCAGTTTCAACCTCCAGGGCCCAGAACCCGCTGGTCAACATCCAGGCTCCACTGCAGCAAAGTCCGTCAATTCATACCTCGTTAGGGAAGGGTTCTTCTCTCCCTCCGGCCCTAACCACCCCACCACTCCCCACCCCCCCGCACAGCTCCAGTCCCTTCCTCCACCCACCCAGACAGCTAAATTCATAGATTTGGGATGGCTGTAAATTATAACGCAATTATACTACACCAGGGGCCGCTTCCCACGACAGAAATTAAGAAGCAATTCAGGTAAATGATCTTTGGCGGCAGCCGTGCGTCCCTGCAGAACTCATTACATGCGGGCACCAAGGGGCACACCAAAGATGGCAGTGGCCCGGGCGCCACCAATGCTGCCTCCCTGGGAACCATCGTGGGGCCTCTCAGGAGGTGACCCTGCCCTTCCCATGCCTCTCGCCTCGGACACGGGTCCAGCTGCCAAGCGGACACGCCCTTCGGGCTGCTCCCTGAGACCTCTCAATGGGCATGCCATGAGAGGGGCATAAGAACCTGCGGAAGATGCTGCATCGAAGACAGCTGCCGGGTTTTAGTATACTTAAAATGAAGTCAAGCAATACTAGTTGGAAATGATCACTCGAGACAGAAACTCAGTAGACACGATAACCTTTCAGTATCTGTGCTGCAAACCACGATGTGCAAAAGGAGAGGGGAGGAGAGAGAGGGAGACGGAGAGAGAGAGAGTTAGAGAGAGGGAAACAGAGAGAGGGAGGAGAGGAAGAGAGGGAGAGAGGGAGGGAGAGAATGAGAGAGGAAGAGCAGCAAGGAGGGGAGAAGAAGAGGGAGAGGGAGAGTCAGAAAGAGGAAGAGAGGGAGAGGAAGCGATAGAGAGGGAAAGAGGGAGCAAGAGGGAAAGGAAGAGAGAGTGCGAGAGAGAGGGAAAGGGAGAGAGAGGGAGGAGAGAGGGAAAGGAAAAAGAGAGAGGGAGAGGGAGCGAGAGGAAGAGAAAGAAAGAGGGCGGAGAGAGGAAGAGAGTCAGAGAGAAAGAGGAAGAGAAAGGGAGTGGGAGAGAGAGGGAGAGAGGGAGAGGAAGAGAGAGGGAGAGGGAGAGAGATAGCGAGATGGAGAGGAAGGGAGAGAGAGGGAGAGGAAGAAAGAGCAGGAAAGGGAGGGAAAGAAGGAGAGAAGGAGAGGGAAAGGAAGGGAGCGGAAGCGAGGGAGAGCGGAAAGGGATGGAGAGAATGAGAGCAAGGGAGGGGGAAGGGTGTGAGAGAGGGAGAGAGGGGAGAGAAGGAGAGAGGGGGAGGGAGGGAGAGAGAGAGGGAGCGAGACAGAGACAGAGAGGGAAAGAGACATTGTAAGGGAGCAGCAAATGCCCAAAGACATCTGAACAGGAGAGCAGGCGCACAGATCTGAACTCCAGAGGCGGGAACTGCAGCGGGTGGGCGCAGGGACATGGGGAAGGAAGCGGACACTCTGGTGGGGGCGGCGTTGGAGCGATGTGCCCGTGAAATTCTCATGAACAGTGCAACACGGCACCTCCATTAAAATGGGAAGGAAATAAGATCAAATGAAATGAAGTCAGGGTGCTGGGAACGGCTCCGTGACCAAAGCAGCTGCCTTGCAAAACGCCAAACCAAGCCAAGAGCTGGATCCCTGGTGCCGTCCGCATGTGCCAGGCAAGGTCCCCATCGCTCTGCCATTTGGCTCCTGTGGCGCTTGCCAGAGAGTCGGCCACTGTCAGCACCAGATGGGTGCCAGAACCGCAACCAGAGTACGACCTACCTTGCGGATGACCAGCGTGAACACGGCAACTCAAATATGTATGGACCCCCGCCCCCTCCCAAGCATGGGGCCAAATGTGTGGCACTGTCACCCAGTGTGTGTGCCACCTCCCCACCCCCGGCCCGCCACTGCTAAAACAACAAAGGGAAGGAAAGGGGGAGAATAAAACAAAATCAGATGGGGACTTGGCCATTTTGTTTGCATTAGGACCCTTCCCTCTGAAGCTTTAAATCCTGAAAAGCCCAAGGAGCTTGGGAATTTATTTTAATTTCCTTAATTGAGCCCAACATTGAAAAAAAATGACTGCGCAGAGAGAGAAGAGCTGGAGAGAGAAACACACCAACATGTGAATGATGGGAAGAGCCTGTGCGTGGGGCTTCTCTGCGCGAAATCGAATTTTCAGATTGCTTGAGTAATTAGGAAATGGCTCGATGTGTGATTTGCAGAGGTCTCCGTGTTTGCTGTCCAGAACCTTCAGCCTGTACCAAGGGTGGGAGTGAAGGAGCATGAGTGTCCATTACTACAAGAGGGAATGAAGAGTCCCTTTTTTTTTCTTTTTTGCGGGGAGAGGAAGGCTGGGGGCCACATTGAGCTGTGCTCAGGGCTTACTCCTGGCTCTGTGCTCAGGCATCGCTCCTGGCTGGGCTCAGGGGACCATCTCTGGTAGCAGGGACTGAGCCAAGTTGGCCATATGTAAGGCAACGAGCCTGACTTCTATACCATTTCTACCAGGAGTTCCTTCGTGGCGGTGACTCAAAGGTTCTGAAGCTGGCCCTGAAGACTCCCACCCGGTTGCTTGCTGGCATGCTCCCACTGGGCCCTCTGTCCACGCACCCTGCCTGTAGCCCACCCTGAGCACCTACGATATGCTGGCATCCTGGGCATGGAGCACAGTCCACCCACCACGCTTCTAAGTGCTCTGCCCGAAGCTCTCTGAGCCCCTGCAATAAACCGTGTACCCAGAATGACAGATGTGACTTTGCAGCTGGGACTCAGGTCCCTAAGAGGCTTCAGAGCTCACTGGCCCCAGCCGGGTCCTGCGCAGCTGAGCAGGCAGAGCAGCAGAAACAGGGGCTGGAGTGATAGCACAGTGGGCAGGGTGTTTGCCTTGCACGTGGCTGACCCAGGTTCGATTCCCAGCATCCCATATGGTCCCCTGAGCACCGCCAGGAGTAATTCCTGAGTGCATGAGCCCTGTGCATCACTGAGTGTGACCCAAAATGAGAGAGAAAAAAAAGAGCAGCAGGAACAGGCACGAAGCAGGCCCTTAGCTCCCAAGTTGGCAGCCTAGGACATGGCAAGGATGGCTGCAGCACGCTTCCACGGGGCCGCTCTCTCCCCAGCCCTGTGCAGAGAGAAGCCCGACACTCCCACCATAACCAGGGGAATACAGGCTGGGATCGGAGGGGGCGGGGGGAGGGTCCTGGGCCTGACGCAGCCTCACTGTTGTGCAGCCAGACCACTCTGGGAGGCTCACCTGCACCACATCCTCAGCTTTACCAACTGTCAGAGGGGTCACACCCATCTCTCGGGGGGGTGCCCATGGATGCCCACTTGTTGGTTCCAGCAGGGCCGAACAAAGAGATTTTGCAGGAGACATTCGTTTCTGTGTGTGACCTCCGTTGCTAGATGGAGGAGTACCCAGGGGGTGGGGAAGAGCCAGGTGCCAGCCCATATATCCCATCCCTTTGGGGACCCCCAGCAACCCCGGCACCAGATGCTTGGTGGGGTTCCACGGTATGAGCCATCTGACACTGAGTTTCCAAGCCCATCAGGCGCCATGTGCAAGTCCCAAGAGCAGGCTGAGATCCTCCCGGGTCGGCCTGCCGTTCCTCACCCCAACCAGGCTGACCCCCATAGCCAGCACCCCTAATTTGGACATTTGTTCTCCCGACATCCCGTCAAAACAGCAAAATACCTCACCTACGAGGCCTCTGCTCGTCCCAGCAGATTCCATCCACGAGATCTTGGAGCCAGTGAGAGGCTACGACACCCCAGCCAGGCTTTCCCCCATGGACACCGCCCCCCCGCCCCCCCCAAGTAGCAGCAGCATTCACTGCCCAACTTGGCTATGGTGGCAGCTCGGCTGGTCAGGCTGGGAGGAGGACAGCGGCCGGGCCTGGCGTCGTGGGCCCCTGCGCACACACTCTTCCCCATTCCCCGGGAGGAAGGGAGGGAAGGAGGGAGGGAGGCCCCGGGGTCTTGGCCGGGCGTCTGAAACCACATGGGGAGGCCACACACTAGTCCTGAGTCGGCACATGGCAGCCCCTCTGCAAGGCCTCCCAGTCCCACACAGATTGAGAAAACAAGCACTGCAAGCCACCTCAGCGAATCGCTGTTGGGACCACGTGGAACTAACTGGAGGCCGGGGAGCCCCCTGACACGCCAGGACAGCCCACCCTCCCAGTCTGCTCTCCTACTACCACCACCACCACCACCACCACCAACAACAACAACAACAATAACAAAACAGCCCCCTCGCCAAGAGAAAGTCCCCTCTACTTTCCCACTGAAGTTCTGCCTCTCCGGTGGGGGGAAAGGCAAACTCACACAGGAGCACAGAAACACATCTTCCCCCTCCCACAGGCACACACACACACACACACACACACACACACACACACACACAGGCAGACCCCCTCACCGCCTCTCTCTGTGACACAGCAGCCTACCTGGGGAGGGGGGTGGCGGAGCAGGGACCCCGTACAGGAGCCCGCCCCGGGGAGCGCCTCCAGGCAGACCTCCGCCTTCTCCCGCCAGCCAGCCACCGGCTTCCCTTCCTCCTGCCTCTGCTGCTGACGTTATCGCTGGAGAGGGACTAATGCTCACCAGCTGGCCTGGTGCTTTAACCCTCTCAGGCTTTCTGGGCGTCCAACCGGGATGCGAGCCCATAGTCCCCCTCATGGGGGGCCCCCAGAGCTGAGTCTCTGCAAGGAGGGTAACAGCTGAGAGTTTGGAGGAGGAAGAGAGAGAGAGAGAGAGAGACAGAGACAGAGAGAGAGACAGAGAGAGAGAGAGAGAGAGAGAGGGAGAGAGAGAGGGAGAGAGAGAGAGAGGGAGAGAGAGACAGAGAGACAGAGAGAGAGAGAGGGAGAGAGGGAGAGAGAGAGGGAGAGAGAGAGAGGGAGAGAGAGAGAGGGAGAGAGAGAGAGAGAGAGGGAGAGAGAGAGAGGGAGAGAGAGAGAGGGAGAGAGAGGGAGAGAGAGAGAGGGAGAAAGAGAGAGAGGGAGAGAGAGAGAGGGAGAGAGAGAGAGGGAGAGAGAGAGGGGGGAGCGAGAGAGAGGGGGAGAGAGAGAGAGGCCCCCAGAATGTAGTGGGGAAGAGACATACTTCCCAAAACCCAGCCTCATTCCACTGTCCTGATTCTACATGAGCGAAGGGGAAAAAAAAAACAGACTCAGTTCAAAAAACCAGACAAAAGGGCCGGCTTTAGCCTTTCACCTGCCCCATCTTTCTAGGAGATGCTTCAAGGGTCTCTTCCAGCACAGTGGTCAACAGCACCCAGATTTACGCTGCCCCTCTTCCTCTGCCTGGGCTCATGTTCCACTCTCTAGGTCCCACTCTTTACCCAAGCAACCTCCTATTCATCCCTCAAGACCCAGCATAAGCACACCTCCTCCAGGAAGCCTTTCCTGCTGCTCCACCTCCAGGGCTAGGCAGAAACCTTTGGAAACTGCCTTCTAGCGAAGTTCACCCCACACCAAATCACTCATTCTGTGTTTGTCAGGCCCTTCTCCTCCTCAGGAGTGAGCTCCCTGGGGGCCTGGAGGGTTGGGTCTCATACAGTAGTGGGCACAAAGACAGGAAACTATAGGTGAAGAGAATGTCTGAGGCAAAGTTCTCTCCAAGTCATGAGACAAGGCTGGGAGAGCTCAGCAGGGTTTGACTGCTGGTAGAAAGATGAGGTAACAAACAAGGGTAAGGAGAAAGACTGGGAGCAGGCTCTAGGAAAAAACATTCTCTCTCTCCACCCCCACCCCAGTTCTCAGACTCTGGGCTCAACAGGACCCGGGAGCAGAGATCCTCTGCCTGCTTCCCCCAGTATCCAGTGACCCAGGGTCACACCCATAAGCCACTCCTTGCCGGCACCAGATAATCTCCTCATCAGTCACCCTCCAGAACTCATCGGTGTTTTGCCCAGAAGGGAGCATAAAATGAGATCCCCATAACCATGTCACCGGACTCCGCGCCAGACTGTTTTCACTCAATGCGCCCCAGAGGGGGGCAGGTGAGAGCCCTCCCCGCCCCAAGGGACCCAGCCCCGGCAGCCAACCTCCACTACCCAACTGCCACCACACTCCAGGCTGCTTTCTGGACCACGCGACACATTATAAGACACTTCCTACCCATTTTCCATAATTACCACACCATATTTGATGGGGTTCAGACAGTAGGCAACAAATTATATATATATATATATAATTATATACTATATATATATATATGCCTCTCGGAAAGCCCAGCAAGCTAACGAGAGTATCCTGCCCACACGGGCAGAGCCTGGCAAGCTCCCCGTCGCGTATTCAATATGCCAAAAACAGTAACAATAACGGGTCTCATTCCCCTGACCCTGAAAGAGCCTCCAATCGTTGGGAAAGACAAGTAAGGAGAGGCTGCTAAAATCTCAGGGCTAGGAGGAATAGAGATGTTACTGGTGTCCGCTCGAGTAAATCGACGAACAACGGGATGACAGTGATACAGTGTGATACAGTGATATATATATATATATATATATATATATATATATATATTTGTTTGTTTGGGGGGCCACGCCTAGTGATGCTCAGGGCTTACTCCTGGCTCTGCACTCATGGGGTACCGAGGATCGAACTCCAGTTAGCTGCGTTCAAGGCCAAGAGCCCTACCCACTGCACTACTGTTTCGGCCCTTCCAGAGAGCTTTCAAAGGGTCACACCTTTCTCATGCATTTGGAGGTCATGCAGGGCTCGGGGACACTCTCCCCCAAAGGTGCCAGAAGCCCAGGAAGAGACAAGAAGTCCCTGAGCCCTTCAACCTCCACCACAGGCATCTGAGACAGATAAGTCACCCTCAGGAAAGCCCCGAAGTTCATGCAAGAACCCGGGGAGTTTTGACTGAGAAATAGTTCTCTCCCATGGGAGATACTCTCCCAGCACACAGACTGGGCATGGGGATGGGAGACCCCGGGCAGGGCCTTGGGGCTGCTCCTGATCCACAGGCGATCAACAGGAGCAGGGAGCAGACAGCAGCACAGGAAGGAAGAGCCTGATCGGGGAACTCAGACAGATGCAAGTTCAAGTCCTGGAGAAGCCACTCCATAGCCGGGTGGCCTTGGCAACGCGCTAACCAGTAGGCCTGCATAAACATCCAAATGCTTTTTGAATTAAACAGAATTGACTAATTGAATCTGGCTCCAAGGGAGCCTTGGGATTGGAGAGGGAGACAAGGGGCGGTAGGAGATGGGCCCTGGCAGAGGCGTGCTGGGAGCAGAGACAAAATCAGGAGGCTCCGAGGAGCTGGCCCTGAGTCTGCCAGACGGGGAAAGGGCAGGGGGTGGAGGGAGACAGCACCCCTGTTGGCCTTTGATTTTGGTGAGCACAGCTTGGCTGTAGCTAGGGGTTTACTCCTGCTCAGTGCTCCCAGGTTGCTCAGGGTGGTGCTGGGGGACCTGGGGTGTCAGCATGGAGTCCGGGTCCCCTGCACACGAAGCCTGTGCTTTGTTGAGCTGAGCTCTCTGCCTCCCCGTCAGTTTGACAGAAGGAGACTCCTCAGGTGCAGGGAGAGACTCCCCTTGGTACTGTCCCATGAGGGCTGAGGCTAGGAGCCACCTGACTCTGGGCTTCATCCACACTAACTGCCAAAGATTCCACGTCCATTGAGGATCCTGACCAGGTACTGGCCCTGGCAAAGGCTGGATTCCTCCCTGACTCCCAGGGACTCCTGCCAGCGGGCTGGATAGGGAGGCATAGTTCTCGTCCTCCTTGGGATTTCTTCCCATTGAATGACAAACCGCCCTCTCCCCTCCCAAAAAAGCAGCAGTCAGCAGTCCTGATCTCAGACTTAAGTCTGGGTTCTCAGACGCCACCCCAGAAATGGAGGCGCTGCCCTCCCTGCCCCCTCTAGGAGGATGGAGGTGGAGCTCTCTGCAGTGTTCTAGCACTGTGGCCAAACTCTGCCATCGACCTCTGACCTCTAACTTCCACTATGTGCAGGCCTGGGGCCAAGAGCAGAGCAGGGAGCCTGGAGGGGACAGAGAGGGGGTGTTGAGTTTGGTCCCCCGGGGGCAAGTCATGGGCTTCAGGTTTTAGGGAGGTGCATCCATGGTAGGGTCATGGCACCTGAATGGCACCATTGGGAGTCCTGGTCCCCAAAGTTTTGGTGCCGCTTGAGAGGGTGGGAGATGTCCCTTCTGAAGAGGCCCCAGGGCACCCAGGGTGAGAGGGTGAGGGGGTCGAGAGAACAGGCATCCATCCCAGGCTGCAGGGGCTCTGGGTCCATGGGGGTGAAGGGGTCTGGGATAGTGAGAGGCAGGCAGAGTGTGGACAGAGGGGTGCTGGGGAGGCTGTCCCAAGGACTGGGGACAAGCGGGGACCTCAGGTCAAGGAGATGGGGGGGGCAGAAGAACATGGGGAAGGAAGGTCTGGGATGTGGGGGAGCTCAGGGGGAGTGGAAAGAGTGAAGACACACAGGGCGAGCTGCAACCCCCAGGGAAGGCAGAGCCATGACTGGTCACAGCCCAGGAGCCTCTACACCCAGCAATGAAGACGCCATGGCAGAGACCGTGCAGCAGGGAGAGCAGGTGAGCCTCGGGGGAGACCCGGAAGGGGCTGGAGGATGTTTTGGACAGGTGTGGCACCTGCATTTCCCAGAGCTCCTGGGCTGTGGCTGAACCAGCGGCAAGTGGGGTGACTCGGGGGCAGCCTGGGGTGGGGAGGTGCTCAGTGCTCCATGGGGCGGCATCTGCAGAGTGACGGAGCCGTGGTCTGTCCACACTCACCCTCTCCTCATGTCCACCACCGCACACTCTCACATCTGGGTGAACTCCCCACCCGTCCCCAACTTTCAGTCACAGTGATTTGTGGGTGCTGTCACCAGAGGGACTGTGGCACTATAAAGGCAGAGGGGGGCGCACAGCCGGACGCCGCTCCCCTGGATTTCATGGGCGATTTTTATGAGTAAACACTTCTTGATAAAGACTTAGTGTCGGCGCAGACCCCTTTCTACCCCAAAGGTAAGGGTTTAAGTGGCCGGATAATGGCCGTTACTTATCTTTACAGCGTCCATCATGAGGCTGCGCCCTTCATTTCGCTGTGTATATTTTTAGTGACCAGTGATCAATCAGACTCATCCCTGGGGCACGGGATTGGGGTGGGGTGGGGGGTGGGTTGTCTCCTCCATTCCAGCTGAGAGAAATGCGCATGTCCCCATCTTTGAGTCTCAGAGAGATCTCTGGGGCTCTCAGGCCGTTCTCGGTGTCCACCACATCCAGCCCTGCTATGCCCACAGACTCCGGCCAGCTCATTCTCACTAAGCCTCCGACATCTGACCACAGCCATGGGGTGGGCCTTTCTGGGGAGAGCCCCCCAACACACACTGCACCACGCCCTCATATTCCTGAGCATCAGAACTGATCCTTCAGGGTGAAATCACTGAGGGGATTCAGAAAAGTTTTTTTTTTTAATTTTTATTAGTGAAACACCATGAGGTACAGTTGTAGACTTACAAATTTTTGTGCTTGGGTTTCAATTATACAATGATCAAATACCCATCCCTCCACCAGTGCCCATTTCTTACCATCACGAATCCCAGTATCCCTCCCAACCCCCATCCTCCCCCCCCCCCCCCTGCCTCTGTGGCAGGGCACTCCCTTTTGTTCTCTCTCTCCTTTTGGGTCCTGTGGTTTGCAAAAGAGGCACTGAGTGGCAATCATGTTCGGTCTATAGTCTACTCTCAGCACGCATCTCCCATCCTAGGAGGATCCTCCCAACACCCTTTATTTGGTGCTCCCTTCTCTATCTGAGCTGCCTTTTCCCCTAGCATGTGTGGCTGGTCTCCAAGCCATGGAGCGAACCTCCTGGTACTAATCTCAGCTATCCTTGGGTGTTAGTCTCCTATTTTGTTACTTTATGTTCCCCAGATAAATGCAATCTTTCTATGTCCGTCCCTCTCTTTCTCTTTCTGACTCATTTCACTTAGCATGATACTTTTCATGTAGTACCACTTGTATGTAAATTTCATGAGTTCATCTCAGAAAAGGTTTTCTAAGTCCCCTTTTGTCCCCTCCTCCCTGCCCAGCCCAGACCATCCCCTTTCACTCACGCCCATGCCCTGACCGCTTTAGCACCCGCAACCCCCATCCATGCCATGATCATTAGCCACTGGGGTTCACTGTTCCAGACTTCCTGGGCCTCCAAAGCTCCCTGGCCTGTGTAAGAAAGAGGCCAAAAGGGCCAGCTCGGTCAGAAGACTCACACAAGCAGGAGCTGGGAGCTCGGCTAGGAAGAGCAAGGGGTCCGAGTGTCTCCCCAAAAGATGAAATGTCAACAGCTCTCAGGGGTTGTTGACTGGCTGCCCTGAATCCCAGGCTCCCACCTTACCCAAGCCCTCCTCACTTTTCCAAACAAGCAACATGCTGCCGGTCCTCACCTTCCTGGTGCCTTGGGAGCACGTCACCGCTAGGCAGACTCAGGCTGCAGCTCCCGCGACCAACCCAGGATGGTGAGGCGTGAGATCTATTTGCAGGCTCCCAGGGTTGACGGGGCTTGGGGATCTAGTGGAGGTCAGTCAGCACTTGGCAGGGGTGAGAGGCAGTGGGCGACTGAGGGTGGAGGGCAGTCTGAGGGCAGAGGTCACTGTGTATACAAGAGCTGGCCAGAGGCAGGGTAGTGTCCACTTGTCTAACACACAGCTGGTAGGTTTCTTTGGGATAAAGATGTGGCACATATCCAGTGGTGCTCAGGGCTGACTCCTGGCAGTGCTCAGAGGGCCCTGTGGTGAGGTCGCACTGGGTGGGCTATGTGCAAGCTGCTTCTTCACTCCTATACTGTCTGTCTGCTCCCCAGCTGGGACGTTCTTGCACAGGGACTCCAGGATCTCCGTCTGACCCTCTGCTCAGTTCTCCCCTTCCCACACACACACCCCAGGGGTGGAGGGACTCAGGCTACTCCCTCTATACCACTGGGCTTTTCTGGGTGACAAGGAGCAAGGCAGTGGGAACTGAGAACCATTTCACGTCCCTCTCTTTTAGGACAAATGACCAAAGGTCATCCTCCTCCCTCCAGCCCCCAGGATGCAAAGGTCCTGGAATCACACTTAGGACACGATGGTGGTTTTTTTTATTTTCTTGATTTTTGTTTTTGTTTATTTTTTAAGTTCCCAGAACCTTGCCACTCCTCCTTGGGGACACGGGCACAGAAAACCTGCCCGACCACCCACGGCCTGGTTGGCAGGTTCTGTTCCTGCCTGTGTTGTGCCAGGTACTTCAGGGAGTGCCCAACACCCAAGGTGGCCCCAATGAGTCCTCAGAACCTGCCCAATGGAGCGGAGAGATAGCACAGGGCGCTTGCCTGGAATGCAGCTGACCCGGGGTTCAATCACTGGCACCTTGGATGGTCCCCCAAGCCCCAGAAGGAGTGATCTCTGAGCACAGAGCCAGGAGAAAGCCCTGAGTACTTCCGGAAGTGTCCCTCCCCCCTCCATGAAAAGAGAACTTGCCTGTGACATCTCAAAATACAGCAAAGACCTCCTGGGACCTCATGGTGCTCCTGAGGCAGCGTCACCACCATGGAACAAGGACTCCTGTCCCCGCTCTGAATGTAGCCACCTCCACCCACCTCCACTCAATGAGGCCCACAGAGGCAGCTGGGGGGCCCCCCAGCGTGGCCCCAGACCTCTGTCGGGCCTGGGTCTCAGCCTGCTTCTGCATCTCAGCATCATGCTGGCGTAGAGGGCAGACACATGGAGGCAGAGAGCAGAATGGTCAGCCCAGGAGGGTAGGTTCCAGAAGAGGAGTGAGCCCCGGGGTCTGCAGGTAAGAGGACAGAGAGCACAGTCTGGGAGGGGCCCAGACTTTGGTCAAGCATCTGCCCAGGCTGGCAGGGAGAAATGTCCCAGAGACCCCCCTAAGGAGGTGCTGACCCCAGACACCGGGCCTGGGCACTGCACACGGCCCACCACGAGCCCTCGTGAGGAGCCCCTGCAGCATGGCCTCCCTCAGGCATGACCACAGGCCTCTCTCTGGCGGGGTCTTGCCCCAGAAACTGCCCCACAACCCAGGGCGACTGCCCCTTGGGGCCTCCTGAGGAGCCTGTGCTGAGCCCAGCAGCTGTGACGGGTTCAGCTCGGGCCCTCCCTGTCCTCCACCCAAGACGGCTGAGTGTCTAACACCAGAGGACCCTGCCCACCAAGCCAGAGACCTGCAGGACAGGGAGACAGCCCACCGCATCCACAGGAGCCATGCGGGGCTGATCAGCCACGGGCCTGATCCCAGGGACTGACTTGGGGGTGCAGAACTACGAAGCACAGCCAAAGAGAAGAAGGCGAGATGGCTCCCCCATACCGACGGAAGCCACCTGGAAGGACCCGCTTCTCCATCACAGCTCTACTCACCACCATGGGTGGGGGGCAGAAAAGCCCCCCCGTCCAAGGTCCCCAGGAGGCAGGGAGAGCAGGAGATGGCAGCAGGGACAGCCCTGACCCCCACAGCCAGCGACTTCCAGCACCTGACACAGGAAGGGCCACTCAGAAGCCACGGGCTTCCGCCACTGCAGCCAGACTTGGATCCTAGTGGTGGTTCCCTTCCAGGAAAGGGGTTACCCCCTTCCTGGTCCTCCCTGGCACCTCCCACTCTTCCAGGAAACAGCATTAGGCCTGGGGGACCTCCCTGGCCAGATGCTCCCAGGTGCAGACTGAGAACCATCCTGGGACAGGTGAGGGCCAGGCAGAGGCGGGGGAAGAGAGAGAGAGAGAGAGAGAGAGAGAGAGAGAGAGAGAGAGAGAGAGGAGAGAAGAGAGAGGAGAGAGAGAGAGAGAGAGTGTGTGTGTGTGTGTGTGTGTGTGTGTGTGAGATGGGGGAGGGTAGGGCTCCTGCAGCCATGGCTGGGGCACAGGACACAGCGAGGGAGGGCAGTGAAGGGACAGGGCATGCGGGGAGGGGGAAGGACCGGACCAGGCTACATGGCAGGATGGTGTGTGCCAGACAGACACATCAACTGCAGCCTCACCGTGCCAGCCGAGGTGCCCAACTGCTTCCCAGGGGGGCACCTCCCTGGCACTTCGCTGCATGCACAATGCTTCCATGAGGGCCTGGGTATATTTTGCAGAGAGCCTTGACTCCCCCAGCGTGGGAGGCCACCTCGAGGCAGAGACACGATCCCCTCTGGGGAGCCCCACATCTGCTCCTGACCCGGCTCCATTGTAGGTACCGGGATGGCTGTGGTCGGTCATCTCCCGTCTGAGGCTTCAGCGGTCCCTGACACCCGTCCCACTCAAGATGCTCCAATCAGGACCTGGCTTTTGCTAGGCATGTGTGCTAGAGGGACCCCCAGCCTTCTGCCTCATGCACCATAGGGTGAGACAGAGCAGAGGGTGGAGATGCTGGTGGAGTCTCAGAATCCAACCTCAGGGGGCTGGAGCAATAGCACAGCAGGTAGGGCATTTGCCTTGTACGCGGCCGACCCGGGTTCGACTCTCAGCATCCCATATGGTCCCCTGATTACCCCCAGGAGTAATTCCTGAGTACATAAACCAGGAGTAACCCCTGTGCAACGTTGGGTATGACACAAAAAGCAAAAAAAAAAAAAAAGTGACGCTCCAACCAAGGGGATCCTGGTCCCTTGCAGCAGTGCAGCTGATTTCTGGGCCAACAGTAGAGCCTCCTGACCCTGACTCACCCTCCTGGGGCAGCGAGCAGGTGGGGGCTGGGGGCGAGCCTGGCAGGCTGGCGGGCCCGCTCTCAGCCGTGCCCGCAGCCCCGGCCGGCCACCATCCATTATTTGGAGTTTCGAGGAGGACGTAATCTGGTGATCAAGGCCTAGAAGTTAGCTGGAGGCTGATAAAGTGATTTACTCAGCTCCCCTCCTAACTCGCACCCTTAATGTAATTATTTACTCTGTCATTAAACACCCTCCTTCCACTCCAGTTATTTTTAGAGCTTCTGCAGCCTATAGAATTGGCCGCGGAGGCTGCTCATTGGCTAGGGTCACCCGGAGAGGCAGCGATGCTCGGGGAAAGGGGGGCCTCGTGCTGGGGTTTCAGGGAGTGAGGGGGCCAAGCCCAGATGTTCCAGGCCAGATGTGTGCTGGGGGCCCAGGCTCTCCCTAACTTCCTCCCACCTCCCTCCTTCCCTTAGGACTCTTTTTTCCCCCTCCATTAAAAAACAAAGAAAACTGCTGAGAGTTACCGTATTTTACCACATCATCATCATTCATTTTATGTCAAATATTTTTTTTTTGGTCACACCCGGCCAAAAAAAAATGCTCAGGGGTTACTCCCCGCTTAGCACTCAGGAATCACTCCTGGCATTGCTCAGGAGACCATATGAGATGCTGGGAATCGAACCCAGGCTGGCCGTGTGCAAGGCAAACACCCTACCCGCCGTGCTATCGTTCCGGTCCCTTATGTCAACTATTTTTGCCAAAATAGTAGGACAGTGCCATGACACAGAATTTTTTTTAATTGTGCCTGCATCCTTGGGAAAATGGGGTGTGACAATCATGCAGTGAAATACGGTAATACACATGCCACCAACTCCATACTTTTAAAGTACACAGTTGAGTGGGTTTCCATGCAGTGACAGGGTTGTGCAACCACCTCATTACAGAAACACTTCATCACCCCAAAAAGAAACTCCAGGCTCATTAGCAGTCACTCCCCATTCCTTCCCCCGACCCGCAATGCCCAGGCCCTGGCAAGCAAGAATCTGTTTTCTGTCTATGGATTTGCCTCTTCAGAACAGCTCATGCAAAAGGAAGCACTTCTGGGTCTGGTTCCGTCCACTGAGCATGCGCTCCAGGTTCACAGGCTCTCCGTGTCTCCGCCCTGCTGATGGCCACGTGACAAACCACGATGTGGCTAGACCATGGTCTGTGGTCCCGTGCATTCATTACTAACCATCTGGGTTATTTCCTTTGTTAGGGGGCGCGTATGAATAATGCTGCTATAAACATTTGTACACACATATTTGTAAGAGCAGATTTTCCATTCCCTGGGAACTAGAAGCAGAAGAGCTGGCAGCCAGCAGCCGCGGGCTGGAGAGTTCCATACTGCTCTGCTCCCTGGGACACAGAGAGCTCCTTGGAGCCTTTCGGGTAGAAAGGCCACTCTCCGAAGAGGAAAAAAAGAAGAAAAAGCCCCGGGCCCATGGAGCAGCCCCTCAGTCCCTCACAGAGGCTAGGTGAGTCTGGGACCTCATTTCACGTACCTGAGTGCACACACCCCAGCTCATATCTAAGCACATGCTTGCTGCCTTTCACACAGGCATCCATAACGTTTCCGTGGCAAGATGACACCAGGGTCCAGAGCTGAGTGTCTGGGAAAAGAAGCACCTCAGCGACGCACAGCCTCACAGGGGGACCCGGGACAGTACAGAAGGCTGGAGCACATGCCGAGCACATGCCGTGCATCCGAGTTACATCCCCGCACTGCAAAAACCCACCCAGCCGGTGCCAGGTGGCCCTGAGGCCTCCAGGAGCACCAAGTCCAACCAACACCATCTCACCAGACTAAGCACTGTTATAGGGCCCACACTACCAGGTGAGTACCTCCAAGAGTGGCATCCAAGTCCCTGCGTACACTGCTGGGGAGATGTCCCACAGCTAAGGAAACACACACACACACACACACACACACACACACACACACACACACACAGAAAAATCCATCTTTGGAATGAGTCTGACCCTTCCAAGTCAGTGCTTCCCCAGCCCCAGGCATCACAGTGCCGTAGGCTAGCTTTGGCAGTGGCCACCAGATCACAGGGAGGGGTGAAAGATAACAGGAGCAATAGCACAGCGGGGAGGGTGTTTGCCTTGCACGTGGCCCACCCGGGTTCGATTCCCAGCATCCCATATGGTCCCCTGAGCACTGCCAGGAGTAATTCCTGAGTGCAGAGCCAGGAGGAACCCCTGTGTATCACCAGGTGTGACAAAGAAAGAAAGGAAGGAAGGAAAGGAGGGAGGGAGGGAGGGAGGGAAAGAAAGATAGAAAGAAAGAAAGAAAGAAAGAAAGAAAGAAAGAAAGAAAGAAAGATAACAGGAGCTTCTGCACAGACCCAGGCGACAGCCAGAGGGTCAAACTCGGGCACTCGGAGGTGGAGAAAGCTTCCCTGCTCCAACCCCCACAGTGCCATGCAGTCCCCACGCTCTTCTGCTTCCCAAGAAGCATCCAAGGAAATTCCTTCATTCTGGAGAAGGCAGAAACCGAGGCAGGTTTCCTGAAGCCCATGTGGGGTGAGTGTGACCCCACAACCATGGCACACCCCTAAAGGCTTGCAAAGCAGGATGAAAAAGCCGAGAGGCCTGGCCTCCTCCCAGAGACCTGCTTGGGGTCGTGGCTTACAGCAGACACAGACACATGCAGAAGAGCCCAGGGCAGCTGGTTTCCCTGGTCTGAGTCCCCCAACCCCTCCCTCCTGGCCCGCCTACCCAGCAGCAGAGCAGGAGAGGAGGACGGAACCTGAGTGATTTTCCAAAGAAGTCCTGCATACCCTGGGGTTGGGCCTAGCTGTAGCATCCACATGAGAGCCAACAGGGACCTCTGGACACAGCGTCACAGGGATTCCCAGCCCTGCCCCAAGGAGCTGAGCCATTCCCAGACCGCAGGCCCTTTGCCCATGCGACTCCTCGAGCCAGAACCTCTTCCACGGGCAAACAGCTATCTCCTGTGCACACGAAGTTCAGGTTACTCAGCATACAGGCACTCACTGGTTCTCTGGGAGAAGAAACCTTCTCTGGGAGAAGCCCTCGGCAACAATCCCAGAACTCACCCTCATGACAGCAATAACAGTGCCAGGAGCAGCAGAGCATCTGGAGAGAGACCGCACTGCACACCAGGTACTTTCTAAGCCCCCGGAAGTGAGTGTCCATGAGCCTGGCCTTCAGAGATGAGTGCGAGAGCCGTTTTTAAGACAAGGCCACCAGAGCTCCTTTCAGCAGAGGATACCAACCTGGGAAGCAGGCTCTAAGCCTGAGACCCTCCAAGATCCAGGGGTTGTCTCATTCCCACATCTAAAAGGCCCCACTAGGGGGACGGAGTGACAGTCCAGTGGGCAGGGCGTTTGCCTTGCACATGGCTGACCCGGATTCCATCTCCAGCATCCCAATTCCCTGAGCCCTCAAGGAGTGATCCATGAGTGCAGAGTCAGGAGTAACCCCTGAGTACCACCAGGTAGGGCCCCAAACCACCATCACCCCAATTATTTTTATATAAAAAATAGATTCAAAAATCTCCACCACAGAATAATAAATATCACTGATATCACTGTCCTCCCGTTGTGCATCAATTTGCTCAAGTGGGCCCAGTAACGTCCCCATCATGAGACTTGTTGTTACTGTGTTTGGCATATTGAATACGTCACGGGGAGCTTGCCAGGCTTTGCCGTGCGGGCGAGATACTCTTGGTAGCTTGCCGGGCTCTCCGAGAGGGGCAGAGGAATCAAACCAGGCTCGGCTAGGTCGGCTGCGCGCAAGGCAAACGCCCTACCGCTGTGCTATCGCTCTAACCCAATAACAAACAATAGAATAATTATAATGATGAATGAAAGCACTGCCTGGTAGCCTCCTGGCATGGTGCATCTGAAGAGGCCACTCTTCCCTGCAAGGACCCCACGGTCAGAGATGCAGAGCTGTGGACAGTGGCCTCCCAGGGTCCTCCTGGGCCTCCAGAGCCTGTTTCAGACCCTGCTCCTTCCCTGCAGTCTCCCTGACCCTCTTAGGCATCGGGTCCCATCAGCACCTCTAGTGTGCCTGGCTTGCGGCCACAACTGCTCCCACTTGCCGACCGCCTCCCCACACCCCACCCTACTAGCCCTGGGCAGCCGCTTCCTTCCCGGGCACAGCTTTGCCCTCCTGCCCCAGCGTGTGCCAAAACAGCAGTGGCCCAGAGGGGTCACTGCCTGTCACCAGCTTGGTGACATGCTAGAACACCATGAGGCCATCGGGTCTCTGTTGCCTGGCCTCCACCCCCCTGGAGGCCAATGTCCATCCTGGCTGTGCCCCGGCGCTGTGTCGGGGCCTCCCCATGAATTCCCTGCCTCCAGCCTTTCGGCCCCAGCCGCCACCACACCCCCTCCCCGTCCACTGCTGATGAAGCCTCAGATTTGATACGGTGTCTACCTGAGACCCTGGCTGGTTTCTTTGTGCCTCGGGAAACAGGAGTGGGTAGGGTCTCCTACCACAGAGGCCAAAGTGCCCCCTGGTTCAGGGTCCTCCAGCACACCCCATTTTGGAGCCCCAGAGGCCAGCTCAGAAGCCCCTGCATCTGTAAGTAGCTGCCGGCCTACTCCTCATCTCCCTAATGCCTCCTCCCTGAACCTCATCCCATCTGGGGAGCGCCTGCCTTAAGACCATGGCTCTGACCCCATCTCTCCATGAATGGGATGTATCCCAGTCCCCATAGCACTCTCTCCTCCCCTCCTCATGCCTCCGCCTGGGGATCTGAGAGGGCGGAGGCAGGATCCATGGGTGTTCCAGAACCATCTCTGGGAAGCACATCCCGTGGTAAAGCCAGAGACTCCCAGGTCACTGCCACAAAGCAGGGCCACCCCTCCTCCAGGAGTCCCACGCTCCTTCCCAAACACCCGGCCTGACTTCACGATCCTCCGAACGTTCCCCAGATCAGAGGCGATACGACCTGGCCACAAACATAAAATAAATGATCCCCCCCCCCACCCCGGTGATAAATGGTTCTATTAGCGAACCAGATTGTTAAACTCCGATAGAACAGAACGCAGGGAACTGGGGCCCATCCATTCTCCCTCCGGCACATGCTGAGTTGTAAATAGGTTATTTTGTGTGTAAATAACACATTAAAACACAGCATTAGCTGTGTCTTTTGATAGAGAGGAAATTGTTACAAATAAATAATTCCGGACAGGAATGTAAAATAAGCCAGATTTAATACAGCGTGTTTGGTGCAGCCGTGTTAAACATGACTAAAATGATAAACCCCAGGATATACTAATAGTAAACTATGCGCTGACATCAAAGTAATGAGGCTGTATTTTTACCAAGCTTTAGAAATGCTAAAATTAGTTTTGACAGCACCAAACATGAGGAAAGAAAAAAAAGCTTCCAAAGTAAGCACTGGGGGTCCCGAAAGGGGCAATTCTGAGAGGGGGCAGCTCCATGAGGAGAGGGGGGGCTCAGTCTCTGGTTCCGAAGGTGACTCACTCAATCCCTCTGGACCTCAGTTTCCACATCTGTAAAACGAGCAGATTTGAAGCAGAGGATCGTGCAAGCACTTTCCAGCTCTATCAGTGGAAGCGACTTGGAGACCTTAAGACCCCAAGCAAGGCTGAGATGCGATCCTGGGATGCTCTCAGCCCCCAGGGCCTCCAGCCAGAAGGCACAACAACAGGATTCCAAGTGGCAGAAGGTTCTAGAACACAGACCCTCAGCTGGGTCTTGAATGCGACAGGGGCGGGGAGTGGCACTGCCTGGGGTAAATGGGTGTCCTGCCTGATTTAGGGGGGGCCCTGAGCAGTGTTCGCTTCACCAGAAGAGTGCACGGTGGGAAGGAGGCTGCCAACACTTACATGGCCTCCACCAGATGCTCTGCCTCCCAGACCACAAGCCATGTTCCTGCTGTGGCCAGAGCAGTGGCTGGCGCAGAGAAGCTGCCCCCTACGGCTGACAAGGGGGCACTCAACTTCCTGGTCCCTCCGGTCCTCTCCATCCGTCCTGGCCCTTGAGGGCTGGCACAAGATCATGCCAAGGTATTAACAAAAGTCCTTTAGGACACCTGCCTTCCCCCACAAACAGACACCCAGGGATGGGGTGTTGGAGGGGGGAGGGGTGTGGGGACTGCCCCCCCATGGGCCAGTCTGATACGGTCCACTCTAAGGGAAATGGGGGAGAAGTTTGACGGGAGCAGCTGTTCCACTTGACGGGGCCATTAGAACAGGCCTTAGAGCAAGTGGCATCTACAGCCATCCAGCAAATCACTTAAACAAGAATAATCACCCACTTAGTCACACCTGGGTGCACGCATAGGCCCCAGGCAGCTGTCTGTGGCCAGGGCCGGGGCTGAGCAGCTCAGGTAAGCTTCTGGTGCTTGTAGGCCAGGAGCAGGCCAAGGGCTGGCCAAGCCAGCCCACCGGGATGCCCAGATTCCCGACACTGACTGCAGGGGGCGCTGTGGCCAACCAACAAGGCCCAGTCCCACTTGCAGGGGGTCACAGAGGACAGAGACGCCAGGGAGTCAGATCAGAGACTAACCAGGGGAGATGTCCACAGGGTCTGAGGACCTTCCTGTCCAGGGCCCCTCACCAGACCTCTGCCATATGCTGGTACTTGCACGCTGTTCTGAACTCATGTGAAGGTCTCACCGCTGAGCAAAACTATGTCTAGAAACAGCTTTCAAAGATTCCAAGTGGGCTGTTCATAATTTGGGGCCTTGGGGGCAGGGGGTCGGAGTATTGTGCTGAGAGCCCAGCAGACCCCAATCCTGCCATGTGGCGAGATCACCAACCACCCTCTAAACCACCACCACCACCACCAACACAAACACACACACACGCACACACACCCCACACCCCAGGGATCTAGCTCAGCATTTCCCACCTTCTCTACACCTGCACACCCAGTGGAAAAAGGAGAAATGTTTCATGGACCACAAAGGCCAACCTGAAAAAAGATTATTCGTAACAAAAACTTTCAAGCGCTTGCTGGCTTTGCATGTGCTAAGCCCTGGGTTCAGTACCCAGTCCTGCCTAGAAAGGAACTTATGTATCCTTATTTATATGTCAATATTTATAACAGAGCCCCCACCTGCTCCAGGCCATGTATGGCAAGGTGGCAGGCATTTTCCACCACAGATCAGCAGAAGATGTCTGTGGGCCGGCATGAGTCCTGTGTATGAAAACCACAAATCTAATTGGGAGGAGCCGTAAACCAGGGCAGAAGCAGGTGTGCATTTATTACATCCTCAGGTACCCTCCTGAGGTTGGATTCTAAGATCAATTTTATTTTTATTTATTTATTTTTTCTTCTTGGATGACACCCGGCGATGCACAGGGGTTATCCTGGCTCATGCACTCAGGAATTACTCCTGGCAGTGCTCGGGGGACCATATGGGATGCTGGGAATCGAACCCGGGTCGGCCGCGTGCAAGGCAAATGCCCTACCTGCTGTGCTATTGCTCCAGCCCCATGAGGTTGGATTCTGAGACTCCGCCAGCATCTCCACCCTCTGCTCTGTCTCACCCTACGGTGCATGAGGCAGAAGGCTGGGGGTCCCTCCAGCACACATGCCTAGCAAAAGCCAGGCCCTGAGTTCAATCTACAGAGCATCATGATCCCGGAGGATGGCTTGGGCGACTGGTGGGGGGGGCGGGGATGAGTAGCCCCCAAACACCACACTGCCAGCCCCCCCACTGTTTTTCTGGAACACACCTGAGGGCCTCCATCCTGCCCCAGCACATCGAGGTGTGAGTCCATTAATAGAAAAAACAAGGACATTATACAGCCCACCCACTCCCCTGCTTGCTTGCCAGAACTTCCTCCCCAAAGGTCTGCTTCTGGGGTACAGCCCCAAAATTCACATATTTTGGTTTTGGGGTCATATTTGGTAGGTACTAAAGGTACACCTCCTGGTTTGCAGGTTGGGGGTTGCTCTTAGCAATGCTCAGAGGGACCCAGCAGCAGTCCCAGGGACTGAACCGGTACTCAAAGCATGCACTCCAATCTGCTGAGCTATCCACTGACTGAAGAATTCCCATTTTCAGCATTCCCAGGGAGACATACAGATGTGGCCATGGGGAAGGAGGACCACACGGGGAGAGCCTGGCTAGCAGAGAGCAGGCATGAGTTCAGAGATGGGTGTTGGCCGTCGCTGGCACATCACAGATGACGAAGGGCTGTCTGGCTGCCCAGCTTCTGGGATTCGCCAACTCCAAATTTCACAGCTCCGGCCTTTCCAAGCATCCCAGCCCAGAGGCTTGGAGCGGTAGGATCCTGGCACTCGGCTGAGGAGCACAGAGATGTTCAGAAATATTTTTGGAAAGAAACCCCGCTGCTAATGGAGAAAAATACCACAGTCAGGGGCAGTTTCCGTGTAAAGCAATGAGAAACATCTAAATCAAACGGCCTTTGAAATCATGCCGTGTTAATAATTAAGTGGGGGGTGGGGTGTGAAGAATGACCCAATCCTGGGCCAGCGCATGTCCTGAAAGATTTACGGACTCCCAAGCATTAGCACAACAGCTAAAGAGGCTGTGAAAGAGGACCGGAGACATAGGAAAGGAGTAAGGAGTTTGTCTCGCACACAGACGATCTGCTTCAACCCCAACACCCCAAACCCTGACAGGAGTGATCCCTGAGCACCAAGCCAGAAGTAAGACCTGAGCACCACCAAGCATGGCCCCAAATCCCCATCCCCACCCCCCAATTATTGTTTTAAAATAAATCTCCAGGGGCTCGAGTGATAACACAGCAGGTAAAGCCTTGCAACCTGAGTTCGATTCCCAGCATCCCATATGGTCCCCCGAGCACTGCCAGGAGTGATTCCTGCATGCATGAGCCAGGAGTAACCCCTGTGCATCACTGGGTGTGACCAAAAAGCAAAAAAAAAACCTCTATAATAATAATGTATTATCCGTAAATGTTTGATATGTATTCCTAATTTATATACTGATAGATCCGAGGTCACCTAAACATTTCTCTGGGGTAATGAGGTGGAAACATCTAATGTGGTCAGCATAATGGACAGGCTCCCGCAATCCAGGAAAGAGCCAATGGATGCCATGTGCCCCTCCAGCCTCAATCCTGGGGGCTCCTCCTGCCTTTGCATCCTACCTCCTCAGCCAGGACAATGCCTCCCTCCTTCTGTCATTCCCTTGAGGAAGGGAGCAGGGGGAGCGGGTCAGTCAAACAAACCACTGGCACCATACGCTCCTGCTGGCGGGTGGAGACCGGCTGAACTGTGGTGCTGGTCAATTCCAGGGTGAAAAGACCCCCTCCATGGCTGGCATGCCACAAGCCCACAGGGCGAGGTAGCTGAGAGATACACCCGGCAGACACGGCCTGGCACAAGCTGGCTCCAGCACTCCCTGGCATCTCAGGAGCGTTTGTACTTTAACAGGATCCGAGAAGACCCAAGCAGTCAAGATAGGAGTTTCCCTGCACAGTATACATCACCCAGTGCCCCAGCATCCTGCTCACCGCCCATCGAACGCTGTCACTCTCTCTTTCTGAACACTTTCACTCTCTCTGTGCACTAGGGACCCCCAGAGATCTCTGCATCCTGCCTCTCACTCACACAATAGCGAAACATAAGCACTCCTTCCCCCAAGAACAAAGCTTTAGCAGGCATTTCCAGTGACTATGCAACATCTACTCACGGGATGGGCCCCAGTTTCATGAGTCCAGGCCTGCCCCCAAAGGCTCTGCTGTTTCCAGCTGTTCACGGTTTATGGAAATAAAAGCTTCCCTCAGATCACACAATTTGAATCAGGAAGTACATGAAATTGGCAGCAATGTTGGGGGGGTAGGAGGGTGGGATGAGGAGAGACAAACTGACCTGGAAAACCAGGATGCCCCATAGTCTGGATACAGACAGGTGGTCCCAGCCCTGGCAGTTGTGGGACTGAGTCCTTTGGTCACCCTCAGACATGACTCACCTCCTGAGAGTGCTAGGGATGGCGCGGTGGACACAGGACAAGCTTGCGGGTTGCAAAGGGCTCACGGGGAATGGGGATGTCAGGGGTCTGAGCAGTCACCTGTACGGGGACATCCCACTCCCCCAACACCAGCCCCAGCATGGAGACCCTAGGCATGTCCTTCCACACATAATGGTTATGGTCTTTTCCAGAAACAACTCAGGGGTGGGGATTCCCCCCCACCACCACCAAAAAAAACTTCCTCCAGCCTCCTAGAGCGGGCAGCCATCCATAGCCATCCTGCAAATCACTTAAATAAGAATGATTGCCCACTTAGTCACACCTGGGTGCATGCACAGGCCCCCGAGCAGCTGTCTGTGGCCAGGGCCAGGGCTGGGCAATTCCGGTAAGAGGCTGGTGCACTTCAGCCCAGGAGCAGGGCAAGAGCCCCGTCACACCAGCCCTCTTATACATCTGGAGGCCCAGATTCCCGACAGTGACTGCAGGGGGCGCTATTGCAAACCAACAAGGCCCTCTGCATGCCCCTCTCCTGGGGGCTGCCCCCAGACCCTCTCCCCAGCCCAGCTCCTCCTGAAGTTGAGGGCCAACATCACTCTGGGCCACGGGACACCCTCTGGCAGGCCCAGTTTGCACCCCCAAGAATCCAGAACTGAGCTCAAGAGCACCCCCATCCCTTTGGGGTCAGTGAGTCGCAAGATCCACCTCCTGCCTCCAGGCACCTCCTTCTGGGCCTTCCTCTAACCTGGGGGGAGGGCAGGCACACCTCCTCCCAGGTTCTTCAGAAAGTTCTGAAACTCCAGAATGTGGAGTAAGGGAGGCATCTTGCTCACTGGCTCGCTGGGCCTTTGCTGCCCTCAGCGGGATGGAGGGAACTTCCCTGAGGAGCTGAAGCATCTGCAGGATGGTCTAGGACACAGAGCAGAAGCCCAGGCCAGGTCTTTGCACTGGGAGGGGCCCCAGCAGGGTCCCTGCTCTCCCCAGCAGAACACACATTCCAAGGGAGTCCTGGTAGGAAGCTGCTGGGCATCGGGGACAACAGGACAGGGCAGAGGCTGACAGCAGCCCCGGGCCTGGCGGAACCTGCCCTCGCATAACTGCGGCGACAGGGTGAATCCACTGCGGCCTCTTCCTGGAGGCTGGGCAACATGAGGATGGGGTAGGGGGGCTGCAGAAGGGGTGTGAACAGCCTCCTGGGGTACAGGTGGGCGTGGACCAGTGGGCCCCTCCCACTGCCATGCTCCATGCTGCAGTGGGCCCAGCACTGCCCAAATGACCAATGTCCTAACTACTGCCCCATTATAGCCACTCGATCATGCAGAGGACCGGTGTGGGGACCCTTTCCTGGCTCCAGGGTCCAGGACCGGAGCTAAAGACAGGTTTTCTCCAGAAGGACCAGTCCTGACCCCAAGAAAGGCCCAGGCAAGCCTAGGGCCACTGAGCCCAGCCCAGGCTGCCTGGACCCAGCTGGACGCTCACGTGATCCTCACCTCCAGGCTCCCTACCTGGGGGCTTCCATGAAGCCTTGGTGACCCCACCCCCCACCCCCCGCCCCCTCCAAACCAGGTGCGAGCTCTTCCTCCACTGCCTTATGGCCCGTCCACACATCCAAGAGGGATCACCCAACTCCAGGGAGCTGAAACCACCACCCAAGCACCAAGCACCGAGTTTGGCCTGGATACCCCGTCCTCAGTGACCTTCAGCTGAGAATCAAGGCAGTGGGTTGGGGGGCGGCGGAGGTGGGGGGGACACAGAGAAAACGACAGGAACAATCACACCCGCAGTGGCTCTCAGCTGCCGGGCCACAGGGCACATGGCTCTGGTCAACCCTTGAAAAAGCTCTGGTGGCTCAAGGCTGTGGTTTCCAAGCCCAGACCGGCACCCCGATCTCCTGGCCCGCAGGTGGGGGACAGAGTTAGAGTCTATCTGGACCCTCCTGCTTCGACATGGCTCGTTGACTCCCCAGTCCCGAGTGTGCCCCCACTGGCCCCACTTGCTGCCCCTAGCCTGGCCAGTGCATGGACACACACACACACACACACACACACACAGCTCAGCCTGAGCGCTGCTGAGCCACCGCAGGGAGGGTGTGTATGCTGACAAGCCACCTGTGACGTGGCTCCTCCGTGAGGACAGACGCCCCCCCACCCCCCACCCCACGGTTCCCCTGAGCGGAGCTTCCACAGTGAGCAGCAGGGCATGACTAAATGCTCTTGAATGAGAAGGGAAAGAAAAGAAATCTCTGCCTCTCCTTTCCTCGGAGACAGAAATAGTTTTGTGGCCTCCAGATGGGCTGCAGAGACGCACGGGGAGGTCTCGCCTTCCCGCCAAACTTTCCCAACGGGGCGCTGGCACGGGCCCGTGGAAACCCTAGACGCTTGCTCTTCGGGGCTGTGAAATGAGAGGCTGTGGCTCCTGGAGTCCGTCTGCTGTAATTAGGTTGGCCAGAAATTCACCTAAGGATACTCCATTCCCTACCTGACCCTCTAATTACAGGCAGGAGGGATCGGGAGACAATTACTTTCTAAAATAGTCTTTGGCAGGCAGGCGAGAGGCCAGAGCCCCGTCTGTGGCACCCAGCGAACGGGCCAACAGAACGCACCCTGGGGGCTCTTGCCCCTGCCCGCTCCCTGGCCTGACACAGTCCCAGCCTGCTGAGCTGAGCTGGGGGTGGGGGTGGGGGGCGCGCAGACCTCCTAGAAAACCAGCAGGCGTCCGGTCCGCTGGTCGGTCGGGATCCCTGGGGGCGGGGGCGCCCTCCTTTCGCTCCCATAAACGCCGCATGCCTGCCCGATGACATGGGCCAGCAGTCTCATTAAATCCTAATGGGCTAATGAAAAACACCCCCCTGCTGCCCGCCAAGTGTGCAAAACACAAAGTACCTCCTTGGGCCGCCACGGCTGCTGCTGCCGCTGCTGCCGTGGCTACCGCGAGGGCCGAGGCCTTCCTGCCCGGGTCGGGGAAGGCGGCAGCCTCCAGGATCCCGCCCTTGGCTTCTTTCTTCTCCGTGGCGGGGGCTGGGGCGGACATCTCCATTCTAGCCTCGCATAGTCCTGAGGGACGACCCTGGGGAGGAAAGACAAAGACCATGAGGCACGTGGCTCCCAGACCCAGACCCAAGAGAGTATGCGCCCCCCCACATACACCCACAAGCCAGATTTGAACCCTCCTTCCTTCCCCTCCCCCCACCAGCCCCCTCTTGCGTCTTGATGGCAGTGTGCTCCATTCTCTTCCAGTTGGGAAAGAGGCTTGAACTCCCGGTGAGAATTTAGAATTATCTGGTCTGGGGGCTGGAGCGGAAGCACAGCGTTTGCCTTGCATACAGCTGACCTGGGTTCGATTCCCAGCATCCCACATTGTCCCCCGAACACGGTCAGGAGTAATTACTGAGTGAATGAGCCAGGAGTAACCGCTGTGCATCGCAAGGTGTGACTCAGAAAGCAAAAAAAAAAAAAGAAAATCTGGTCTGGGGAAGGACCTCCTGGACAAGTGTCAGGACTTTCTCATCATCTGTCAACCCTGATTTTAAAAAATCTGCAGGTTCCCACCATCCTGAGACACAACCCCAGAAAGACAGGAGGGTAGAAACCGAGAGAGTGATGGCCACTGTTCGGCCCTCTCCAAGGCAAACCCACCTTTTCTCATCTCCTCCATGCTCACCAGAATCACTGTTTCATGGGTGAGTTCATTCATTCATTCATTCATTCATTCCATGCATGTTCATCATTCACTCCAACACACACTCAGGGAACTAATTTTAGTGGGGAAGGTGGGGGTCCCCAGCAGGGTTCTCAGCCTGGGAGCTGAACAGAGGAAGGGGCAGCCCCAGGGGGATCTGGAAGACCCAGGCTGGGTCTGGGAACGAGCAGGAAGAGAGGGGAGGGGGGGGGGGAGAGAGAGAGAGAGAGAGAGAGAGAGAGAGAGAGAGAGAGAGAGAGAGAGGATGGAGCTGGGGACATTCAGTTACCAAGTCTTGCTATCAAAGCAGCGGAAATTGGAGTAACAACTGCAGAGTCAAGGACCCAAATGGCATGAGAAGGAACATTTCGGTCTGGTGGTGTGGTGGAAACCAAAGTCAGTGATCAGCTCCATTTCCCCTGGGGCTCTGAGGCTCAAACAGATGCTGGCAGGCCCCGCAGTTCCATCATTTTGAACCCGCACCACTTCCCTTGGCTCTCAGCAGAAAGGAGAGGAGACCAGAGCACAGAGAGAGATGGCACGGCTTGCTAAGTCCTGCAGCTCTTGGCGGTGCCAGCACATACCAGCCTGTCTGGTGTCTACTCTCTTCCAAACTCCCCATTCCCAACATCCAAGGCAACTGGGGAAAGCAGGCGTCCTGCGGATTTGGGTGCGTTATGAGTTTGTTGGGTTTTTTCCCCCAGTCTGGAGATTCAGGATCACTGCCTGAGCTGATAAGCCTGTTTGTATAATCTGCTCTGCGGGATTCTCCTACACTGCCCCCCACACATCCCTTCTGCTGGAAAACTACGCAATCAGCACCCCTGTGACCCTCCTCCTCGCCCTTGCTCACTGACATCTGAGCGGCTGTGCTGACCATCTCTTCACCCCCAAAGCGCCTTTTCCACGGGCCAGGCAGCCTGTATTGCTCTTACCTGACATACAGGCGCCTTCTCCACACCCCTGTCTCCCCCTCTTCCCTCCTATGAGCAAGCCTGGCTGCACCCTCTGGCCTCTAGGTCGAATCTTCCTGTATCTCCCTGAACCTGCCCTCCCCACTGCCCCTCTATACCCAGCCTGGGGCCCCCACACCTATGCTCCCCCCCCACACACACATATACACATCACCACCAGGCCTCTGCCTGACTCAAGCTTCCGGCCAGCCCTGACAGCAGAAACTCAGCCCTTCCATCCTTCTGCGACGGACAATTCCTGCACTTCCTTCAAGAGGACACTCAGACATCGCCTCTTCCAGGAAGCCCCTTTCCTGAGGGGTCACAGCCATGCCCCCTTCTGGGTCCCTCAGCCATCAAGTCCCCTATTGAAGTCCACATTCCTTCCGAGGCAGGAGCACCCCTGAAAAAGCTGGCTCAAGGCAACCAACCACTCAGGCCATGGAAAACGGGGACCTTGGAGGCTGGAAGTCAGCTCTGTGATGTAGAAGGGTGCTCTCCTCCCGGGCATAGCCCCTGAGTGGTGGCAGAAGGTGGGCACAGGGAACCAGGCTGGCATCTGGGGGCTTGGCAGGCCAGAAACCAGGAGAGAAATTAAGGTGCCCAAAGGAGTAGGCACAAGTACGTGATGTCAGCTGCTGCCTGGGCAAGGAGCAGGTGGGGTCTTGGGAAGTGTCTGGGAATACAATGGGGAAACTGAGGCAGGTCCTGCAGGCCCTCAGACTTCAGGATCGGGGTGCCAAGAAACAAAGAGCATCAAAGAGGACCTGAGATGATCATGAGACTGGCAGGGAGAGAGAAGGTGTGGGTCCGCCTGGGACACCGCAGCTGCCGCCCTCCTTATACCTGCATCCCGCTCTGCTGTGGCATCAGATGGCATCAGAGAATCACCTTCCCCGTCTGGGGAGCCCCCCTCAGAACCCACAGGGCCACACCTGGCAGTGCTCAGGGAGCTGGGCTGGGCTGGGGATTAAACATGGGGCTCAGGTCCTCTCCCCACCTCAGCCTCCCGATTCTCAGAGAAGGGTGTGAGCTGCAGAAGTCTGCCAACCTCAGGGGGAGATCGGGCAGGACCGGGGCTGGGTCATCTGGCCTGAATACCCACTCTCAGCCTGGGCTACAGCCTCCCCAGGACTAGGCGAGGAGGGCATGGGAATGGGGCACTTCTGTTCCTGCCCACCACCTCAGCCTGGGGAGAAAGGAGCCCACGGCAGGCCCTGGAGACCCAGAACACCTGTGGAAAGCTGCCCAGGGCTGGGGGCAGTAAGCGGGGAGGGTGCCCTGGCCATGCCATCCCCCACCCCCCGCAGATGGGCACAGACAACAGAGAGGTGTTGCAAAGCATAAGAATTAGCAGGATTAGCACCATTTCTGGGTAAACACCAGACCCCGGGGTCCCAGGCAGTTACTTTCACTCCCCACAGCTTCTCAGCCTCTAAAGACCCCCAGAATGCCGCTCCACCCCCCGGGTTGGGACACTCCCCAGAGGCTCCGTGAACTAACCAGAAACAGAACAGTCAGGGCACAGCACTCACCCAGGAGTGGGGGGCACTCGCATCCCCCATTTGACCTAGGCAACCAGAGCAAGCTGGCACAAGAAGAGAAGTACCCCTGCTCGAGGGCGGGGGCGTGCTCTGAGCCCCAAAAAGGGAAAGCCCACTTCTCAGTGGAAGATCACACACAGGATCCCGCACCTCAGAGACCCTTCCCGCTGGAGGCAGCCACCAGCAGCACCAAACCCCTGTGGCACCTGCAGCTGACCAGGAGAGGCCTGAATGAGCTGCATTTACTGCAAAGTCTCATGGGTGTTCTGCGCGCATGGGGTTTGGGGGAGGGAAGGGGGAGCCCAGGGCTTCCTGAATGCACATCCAGCTTCATGTGGAAGTCCCAGCTACAGCAGGAAGGCTACATTGCCGGAATGGGGAAATTCCTTCATTTGGAGAAGCCACACCTGCTGGTGCTTAGGGGTCACTCCTGGCAGGGTTCAGGAGACCATATGCAGTGCGGGAGATGGAACCCAGGTCCGTTGCATGCAAGAACAGCACCTTAACCCCTGTGCTACCTCTCCAGCCCCACAGACCCTTTCTTTATATTATTTTCAATCTTCTTTCATTCAGAAGTGGAAGTTGGCATCGACCTGAGGCAGGAACGTTGTAGGCCACAAGCCACAGTTCCCCCGTGAGTCTGTGCCCAAGCCGGCCACCTGATCTCATCACGGCATGGATACCCCACTGGCCTCGCCCCTTGGGTCAGCAACACACGAGCCAGGCCGCGACTGCAGCACCAACAAGGGGCCTGGGGCTCATGAGGTTTTTGGCAGCAGCCGGCATGCTCGGTTTATATTTCCAGCCTCAGTCTGATGAAGACTCAGTGGCACGCAGAAGGTTAAGAGCTCGGAGTGAAAAGATTGGCTCGAAGAATAAATTAATAATCAGAGTGGAATGAGCCAATCACTCTGAAAGCTGCACCCCAAGACATCCCCCCCTCCGCCCCAACCCTCCCCACCACCTAGCTGCTTTGAACTCCTCTAACGAGTGAGTCACAGGAATTAGAGCGGCTTCCCCGGGCAAAATCAATCTCCAGCACAGAGCTGAAGCCTCGCCTCCCAGCAACCGCAGCCACCGTGGGTCCGCAGCTTCCCACCTCTCTGATCTCAGCCACATGGCATGTGTGCCCGGGCGCCACACGCACGGGCACGCACGGGCTTCACCCCCCCCCCCATCACACACAACACACAGCGACGCCACACACGGAGCTGCACACACGCCTGCACCCACTGGACCCATGTGCTGCCGCAGCCACACATGTGCTCGCGACCGTGTGCTATCACGCATATATCCACGTCTAGGATCACGGCCTGAGCAGACAATGTGCTGACACGCCACTTATGTGTTCCTGGTACAAGGAGCATGCACATCCCAGGACGCACACACACACACACACACACACACACACACACACACACTCTCACCAGGGCACACACATGTGAACAGACAGAGTCGCAGGGCTGGGGGGGGGTGTGTGGGGGGACAAACAAACAGGCTGGAGATAACAGGCGCCTGCCCCACCTTGATCCCAGACTTATTTTTAAGATCAAATGAGATAAAACACGAGAAAGTTCCTGGAGTGAAAAACACATTGCCAATGCAGCCCAGATTAAAGGTTACGATAATTACAAGCTCATTATAACCGAAGAGAGAGCCGCAGACCCACGGCCAAGGTCCCGAGGGCTCGAGCAGATCCAAACAGCGTGGCTGATCGCCCCTCCCAGCTGCCCTTCAGTGTTGATATGTGGGAACTGGGGTGCAGCAGGGGTCTTGATCTGAAGGACATGGAGGACATGGGCACACCACCAAGAAGGGCAGCAAAGGGGCTTCTATGTCGGAGGCACTCAGACAGAAGTCCAGTGGGCACGTGGGCAAGGTCCCCACAGCCCCGCCTGGATCTAAAGAGTGGACAGTCCCCTCTTCTGCACCTTGAAGAAGAAAGGGAAGTGGGGAGGTGTGGGTCAAACCCCTGACCCCCACCCCAGGGCTGCTCAGAGCAAGGGGTCACATGACTGGTCATTCTCAGTCAGGAGATGAAAGATCCGACTTTCAAGAATGCCCATTTGCTTCTCGGGAAATGAATGCCAGGGACACGTGCATGCCAGCTGGACCTCTGACCTTGTCCCCAAGCCTCCCCAGGCAGGGGTGGAGAAGACAATCAGCCTTCTCAGTGACGCCCAATCACCGCAGCCCTTCCACAAACATGGGCCTCACTGGCCTGACTGGGGACCACGGGGGCAACAGAGAGCACTTTCCTCGCGCTGTGAGTCCGTTCCTGGCAGCTGTATCCCTCCCCATTCCTGCCTTCAGGCTCTGGTCCTGCACACAGCAGCCACACCACCATCAAGGACAAGAAGCACAGTTGCTCCTTGTGAGGAAAGGCATGCTGGGAACGGACGGCAGCTCCAGGTGTGAGGTCAGGCGGGGCTTGGGGAGGTCCTGGTGAAGCTCTCACTCTCAGAGAAAGGGGACACCGTGTCTTCGCACTGACCCCCGGGGCTCCCTCTTTCATGACCAGACACTGAGCAGGAAGCTCACAGTCCGGACCTCCAGTGGACCTGCCACACCATCCTGGCCAGTGGCCCTGGGTAGAGACCCTTGGGGAGGGGATCACAGAACAGGCATAGGGCACCCTAGACTGACCAGTTATGGGGGAGAGGACAGTCCTCAAGGTCCCAGCTATCCCCCAGCTGCACAGACCATGAAGGGGGCACACAGCTTTTTTTTAAATTAATTTTATTGAATCACCGTGAGATAGTTACAAGCTTTCCTGTTTGGGTTACAGTCACACAATGATCAAACACCCATCCCTCCGCCAGTGCACATTCCCCACCACCAATATCTCCAGTATACCCCCCCCTTTCTCACCCTCCCCCTGCCTCCATGGCAGACAATATTCCCCATAGTCTCTCTCTACTTTCGGGCATTATGGTTTGTAATACAGACACTGAGATGTCATCATGTTTGGTCCATTGTCTACTTTCAGCACACATCTCCCATCCCGACCGATTCCTCCGGCCATCATTTTCTTAGTGATCCCTTCTCCATTCCAGCTGCCTTCTCCCCTTCGCTCACCAGGCAGGCTTCCAGCTATGGAGCAACCTCTCTGTCCCGGCACACCTTCTTGGGGTGTCTGGGAACCTCAGTTGCTGTGAACCAGTCTCATCCCAGGGGCAGCGAGGACGGCGATGGGAGACGTGGCCCCTAAACCCTCACGCCCCACGAGGACACCCCTGTTCTGCGTGGCTCCAACGCCAACACGCCCTCAAACTGCCCCATGTGCTTTGGACTCCCCTCTCCTCTACCCCGGGGAGCCCCCAGCACTGAAAAGTCCCTTTATCAAAGAGGGAGAAAAGAGCAGAAGCGACAGGTGTCCACTCCACACCAGGCCAGCGCTCCCAGATGCCTCGCTGTGGTGACCCCTGTGAGATCCAGACCTTGATCTCCGAATTACAGGGAAAGAGAAGGTCCAGAGCGGACAAGCACCCTGCCCAAAGCCACACAGCACCAGGGGTGTGGGAGTGCGGAGGGCAAGATCAATGCCCACTGGATTCCGAAATTTATATTTAAAAAATACGCATCTTCTTCTTTCTCCATCACCCCATCCTTGGAATCCGTGGACACCCGCCATGGGCACGGATACAACAAACGTGTCAAAAGGTAGAACAAAAGTAGCACTGTAGCAAAATTCCTGGTACTAATCTGAGCCATTCCTGGGTGTTAGTCTCCCGTTTTGTTGCTTTATGTTCCCCAGATGAATGCAATCTTTCTGTGTCTATCCCGCTCTTTCTGACTCATTTCGCTTAACATGACACTTTCCATGTAGTAACACTTGCATGTAAATTTCATGACTTCATCTTTTCTAACAGCTACATAGTACTCCGTTGTGTAAATGTACCAAAGTTTCTTTAATCAGTCACCTGTTCTCGGGCACTCAGGTTTTTTCCAGATCCTGGCTATTGTAAAGAGTGCTGCAATGAAACCCAAGCACAAAACTTGTAAGTCTACAACTGGACCTCATGGTGTCTAATAAAAATTTTTTTAAAAAAGTTAAAAAAAAAGAATTTGCTCGATTTGCTCGAGCAGGCCCAGTAACGTCTCCATTGGAGACTTTGTTGTTACTGTGTCTGGCATATCGAATACTCTCGGTAGCTTGCCGGGCTCTCCGAGAGGGGCGGAGGAATCGAACTCGGGTGGGCCATGTTGGCTGCATGCAAGGCAAACGCCCTACCCGCTGTGCTATCGCTCCAGCCCTTTACCTTTACCTTTTTTTATCCGGTAAAAAAAAAAAAAGAATAAAGCTAAAAAAAATTAGCACTGTAGCACTGTCCTCCCATTGTTCATCGATTTGCTTGAGCGGGCACCAGTAACGTCTCCATTGTGAGACTTGTTATTACTGTGTTTGGCATATCGAATATACCACAGGGAGCTTGCAGGGCTCTGCCATGTGGGTGGGATACTCTCGGGGTAGCTTCCGGGCTCTCCAAGAGGAACAGAGAAATCGAACCCGGGTTGGCCGCGTGCAGGGCAAATGCCCTACCCGCTGTGCTATGGCTGCAGCCCAAAGAACAAGAGTAGAAAGAGAAAAGCTAAGGCAGCATATGAAAACTGCCAGGCCAGTAGCAAGGACTTTAGGGCCGGGAGTGGGGGGAGATGACACAAGTGGGGAGGTTCAGGTGGGGGGGGGGGTTCCAGGTAACCATGGCGCCTGCACGATGGTGGCTCTAAGGCAAGAAGAAAGTATAGTCGAAGTGACATCTGCACTTGTTTGTTCACTGCAGCACTGTTTACAATAGCCAGAATCTGAAAAAAACCTGAGTGCTCGAGAACGGATGACTGGTTAAAGAAACTTTGGTATATCTACACAGTGGAGTACTATGTAGCTGTTAGAAAAGATGAAGTCATGTAGTACCATGTAGTACCACTTACATACAAGTGGTACTACATGGAAAGTATCATGTTAAGCGAAATGACTCAGAAAGAAAGGGATAGATTGCATTCATCTGGGGAACATAAAGTAACAAAATAGGAGACTAACACCCAAGAGTGGCCGAGATTAGTACCAGGAGTTTTGCTCCATGACTTGGAGGCCAGCCACACATGCTAGGGGAAAAGGGAGCTCAGATAGAGAAGGGAGCACCAAATAAAGGTGTTGGGAGGATCCTCCCAGGATGGGAGAAGCATGCTGAAAGTAGACTACAGACCAAACATGATTGTCACCCATTGCCTCTTTTGCAAACCACAACACCCAATAGGAGAGAGAGAACAAAAGGGAATGCCCTGCCACAGAGGCAGGGTGGGATGCGGGGGGGGGGGGGATGGGAGGTGGGAGGGATACTGGGATCCGTGGTGGTGGGAAATGGGCACTGGTGGAGGGATGGGTATTTGATCACTGTATAACTGAAACCCAAGCACAGTAATTTGTAAGTCTACAACTGTACCTCATGGTGTCTCACTAATAAAACTTTAAGGGAAAACAAAAAGAAGAAGAAGAAAGAGCCTGGGGCAGGGCCTGCTGAGAGAGAGGGAAGGAAGTAGGCCCGGCTCCTGGCTCCTTCCGGAGAGAAAATGAGCGGAGAGTGTTCCCACAGGGCAGCCAAGGCGGAGATGAGCCGGGATAAAGGGAAGGCCTGGGAGCCGGCAGGGCCTGGGGAGGGCAGCAGCCTGGAGACAGGAGGAGGAGAGCAGGCCCTCCTCCCCCCCAGCATGGGACGGGCTTCTGCAAGGACAACCTGGCCGGCCTGGCTCCCCTGAGGCCAGCTGCCCCTGGGGAAATGGAGGATGAGGCTGAGCCTCCATCCTCTGTGGCTGTCCACTCACCGCCACAGTCCACTCTGCTAGCAGGTGCACCTGTTTCTTTACTGCTCCCTGACTGAATTTTTTCAGAGTACTGAAGCCCCCCCACCCCTCATTGGCCCTGGCCCTGGCCCTGGGCTGGCTGTTGTGCAGGAAAACAGATAATTAACCCTAATTCACGGACTTGCCCGGCCGGAACGGCAGCCAAGGAGGCCCCCAGTGGGAAGCGCTGCGGGTCCCTCCTGCAGCAGCGGCCTGATAAGGGGAGATGGGTATCACCGGGGCTGGAACTGGGTATTTTTGTTTCCCGAGAGGGCATGGGTAGGATCTACTTCGTGATTAACATTTCAGATGCTATCGCTATTTTGTTTGTTTTCACACGGGTTTATTCCCCAGACATCCCCGCCGAGCTCCATGCCCCCTTTCTTGGTATCCCTGTGCTAAAGAAGATTCCAGAATAGTCTTTCCTCTTTGCTCCAACCAAGCAAGCCATGCTTTAAACCCTCAGAAGCCGAGAGCATGAACAGTGATAGACCCTTAACTCTGGAACACAGAACCCCATCACCATGCCAGGTGGACAGAGATCAGACAAGAAAAACAGGAAGGGCAGTGGAGGAGGGTCATTTTGGTGGTCAGGAGTAGGGGCTTGTAATAAGTTTGTATACCAATGCCAGACACGTTAATAACATTATGACTTCCAAAATGAAAATTAACTTTTTAATTTTTTATATGCTTTTTTATACTTATGTATTTTCATAAAATATATAAGTATATTTATATTTCATAAAAATATATAAGTACATTTTATATACTTATATATTTTCATCACGATCACAATCATCCTGTTGTTCATCGACTGCCTCGAGCAGGCACCAGTAACGTCTCCTTCTTCCTAGCCCTGAGATTTTAAAAGAGCCATATTCAATGCTCTCTCAGGGTTAGGAGAATGAGACCCATCATTGTTACTGGTATTTGGCATATTGAGCACGACACGGGAAGTTTGCCAGACTCTGCCGTGCGGGCAGGATACTTTCCGTAGCCAAAGGAAAAACAAGATAAGATGTCTCTTATTTTCATAAAAATATATTTTTTTCTTCCTTACATATTTTATTTTCAGATGGGTCGGAGCAATAGCACAGCGGGTAGGGTATTTGCCTTGCAAGTGGTCGACCCAGGTTCGATTCCTCCGTCCCTCTCGGAGAGCCTGGCAAGCTACTGAGAGTATCCCGCCCACACAGCAAAGCCTGGCAAGCTCCCCGTGGCGTATTCGATAGGCCAAAATCACAGTAACAACAAGTCTCACAATGGAGATGTTACTGGTGTCCGCTCGAGCAAATCGATGAACAACGGGAGGACAGTGCTAGAGTGCTATTTTCATAAAAGTAGTTCACATTAGTTCATTACAGAAAATATTCAAACACCAATCCCAGCACCGAGCACTTTCCCACCACAGTAAGAGGGAAGTGTGTGAAGGTTGTTGTTTTTCATTCTGAAGCCATTTAAGCCCAAATATAAGAGAATTACAAGCAAATATGTTAAAAGCAAACAAATATGTGCGACTTTCGATAAGTCAAGTGAGACAGCATGTAAGCGGTCATCTGCAGCCACACGCTCCAGGAAACTCTGTCTCGTTCTCTTCTGGGAGCTTTAGAAAATAAACTTTTTAAATAAATAATAATTTTGCTCGATTTGCTCGAGCGGGCCCAGTAACGTCTCCATTGGAGACTTTGTTGTTACTGTGTCTGGCATATCGAATACTCTCGGTCGCTTGCCGGGCTCTCCGAGAGGGGCGGAGGAATCGAACTCGGGTCGGCCATGTTGGCCGCTTGTAAGGCGAACGCCCTACCCGCTGTGCTATCGCTCCTGACCCGAGTTCGATTCCTCCGCCCCTCTCGGAGAGCCCGGCAAGCTACCGAGAGTATTCGATATGCCAGACACAGTAACAACAAAGTCTCCAATGGAGACGTTACTGGGCCCGCTCGAGCAAATAAATAATAATAATTTAAAAAATCCTGGCTGCTCACTCTGCTCATGCCCTTCCCGCCTACCTCCCTGTGCTGTGCCCCAGATACTAGTCGTGTCTAGTGCGACCAGAGACAGTTGGTACCAAAGGAGAACCTCCATGTAGGTGGTACTCAGGAGAAAGGAAGCCCAGCTTGGAATCTGAGCTCCATCTACAGCTTGGCAAGAACCAGCTTCACCTCACTTTCCTCATCTGCAAACTGGGCATGAAGGCAGCACCTAACTCGGCATGAGGAGCAGAAGCACAGAGCCTGGCGCGCAGGAGGGTCTCCCTCCAACAACGTGCGGCCTCCCTGCCCCTGCAGCACAGTAAAGAGACTGCCCACTGCCCTGTGTGGGACGAGGCAGCTGGACCACTCCACTTCCCATGTGCCATCCTACTCCTTTCCAAAAGTCTGCCATGCTCCTCCTCCGTGGAGAGCCCCAGAATCAACAGACCCCCCCATCACCACCACCTAATGCTGGGGTGTCTCCCGAGCAGAAGACAGCGGGCTACGCCACGGTTCCCAGTGCCAAGTGCAGGCCAGGAGGTGAGGTCAGGGTATCCGCATCACACTGCGATGTGATGCCGGTGTTAACCCAAAGTCCCAGGCGGCCCCCGATATTTTAACAGCTGCACCGTTGTCTCTGCAGCGGGAACACGAGCTTCATCTCTGTGCCAGGAAGCCAACACAGACTCCCTGGGCAGGCCATACCGAGGCTGGCCTCTGAACGGCCGGACAGCAGGGCCGGTGCACTGGCACAGTCACCCCTCAAGGGCGCCCCCTTCGTCAAGACTCGGGGCGGGGGGGCTGGAGCAAAAGCACAGCGAGTAGAGCGTTTGCCTTGCACGCGGCCAACCCGGGTTCGATTCCCAGCATCCCATATGGTTCCCCGAGCACCGCCAGGAGTAATTCCTGAGTGCAGAGCCAGGGGTAACTCCTGAGCATCGCTGGGTGAGACCCAAAAAGAAAAAAAAAACAACTGAGGAGGGCACGTGAAGGGATTCCCTGAAGGCAACTCCAAGGGGATAAAGAAAGGGCTGCAAGACAGGAGGGTCTGGAGGGACAAACAGGATAATGCCCCCAATTCCCAGGGGGCCACCGGGGCCCCACGTGCCACTTGAGCATTCTAACATACTGTTCCTGCCTAGCACAGTCCTGGCTCTGCACACTGCTCCCTCCACCTGAGATGAGGCTGCTTCCCCAGCGACCCCACAAGCCCAGTCTTCATCCACCTGCTCTGGCCAGCTCCCGCAATGTCTGTCTGGCGGGGGAGGGGGAGTATTTGTCCCGCTGTGCCTGCCCCAGTCCCAGGCTCAGCCCCGCTTTAATGAGCAACTCGGAGCCTAAACGCCCCCAAGAACCCTCTCCTCGAATATTAGACTGAGTGAAGTTAGTCAGAGGGAGAGGGACAGACACAAAATGACCTCTCATATGTGAGACATAAAGAGCCATCATAGAGGAATAACAAATACCCAAAGACAGCAGAAGCTGACAACTGGACATCAGCAGAAGCTTACCACGGGGGAAAAAAGAGGGGAGAGAATGGGGAAGGGGACACTGGGACATTGGTGGAGGGAAGTGGACACCCATAGGGTGGGTGTGGTGCTGGAATGTGTTATGCAGGAAACCCTGATCAGTAACAACAGTATTATAAACCACTGTGGCACTGCCCTCCCGTTGTTTATCAATTTGCTCGAGCGGGCACCAGTAACAACTCCATTGTGAGACTTGTTGTTACTGTTTTTGGCATACTGAATACACTGCGGGGAGCTTGCCAGGCTCTGCCGTGTGGGCGGGATACTCTTGGTAGCTTGCGGGGCTCTCTGAGAGGGGTGGAGGAATCAAACCCAGGTTGGCCACATGCAAGGGAAATGCCCTACCCGCCGTGCAATTGCTCCAGCCCTGTTATAAACCACAGTGCCTATATTCATTTTAAAACTTGTCTTAAAGAATTTCCAGCATCAAAACACAACAACCTTCACACTCTTCCCTCTTATTGTGGTGGGAAGGTGCTCGGTGGTGGGATTGGTGTTTGAATAACATCTGTAATGAACTACTGTGAACTACTTTTATGAAAACAAAATATATATAAAAGAAAGAAAGAATTTCTAGCAAAAAAAAATAGAACCTCTCCTCTTCTCCGTGGGGCTCCGAATTCTCCAGGTTGTAGTGAGGGGGTTGGTGGAGGGGGAGGCACTCTAGGACTAGGGCCAGTGAGGTGGGTGGAGAGGCTGGGATCAGCTCAGCATTTAGATCAAAGACGGCCTCAGGGGAAAGTGCTCTGGCACTGCTGGTGGTGGAAGAGGCGATGGTGGGGTACGCAGGAGGTGGGAGAAGCAGACACCAGAGCCTCACCCCTGTAGGGCATGGCTGGACCACGCGGGACCACTTCCTGCACACACGCCTTCCCTCCCACACCCAGACCCTAGCTCAAAGACAAGCTGTGTGTGGTGCAGCCTTTCCAGCTTTCTCAGTACTGCACCCAGACGGAAGACGGCCACACCACTGGCAAGATAACTGAGAAACCGAGGACTTGATGCTCACACGGTGCTGGTTGGGCTGGAGAGAGAGCACGGTGTTCTCCACTGTGAAGGCACAGTTCTTTTGCCGAACACGCGGCTGGCACCAGCTGGACTCGCAGCACTGCATGAAGCCCAGGAGAACTGCTATGGGTGCGGCTCCGGATCCCCCTTCCCACCCCGCCCCACCCCACGAGCACCAAAGTGGTGGTCTGGGTAATTCCCAGCACCGAGTCTGCAGGCCCTCGCATTGATGGGCAGGCTGTGAATCTGCTTGGGAGACCCCCTGCTGCCACCCAAAAGAGGGCTCCTGTGAGCCATGGGGCTGCTCTCTCCCAGGGCAGTCGCACCTGGGGACAGAGGTATGGTGCCTGGGGCCTTTCCTGTAAAGTTTCCAAAGGTCACCCAGACTCCGCCTGCTAACGCCGTGCGTCTTCCACGTCCACATCTTCCCCTCATTGCCCACTGCCACCCGGGAAATGCAGTCCAGGCAAGCACAACAAAAGAAACTCCGAAAGTCTCATTTCCTGAACTTTTAAGAAATCTATTGCCCAGCATGTGGGTGGCAGTCCCTGGCTCAAGAAGCAAGGAGTGGGGCTGGAGTAACAGCACAGCGCGTAGGGCGTTTGCCTTGCATGCGGCCAACCCAAGTTCGATTCCCAGCATCCCATATGGTTCCCTGAGCACGGCCAGGAGTCATTCCTGAGTGCAGAGCCAGGAGGAACCCCTGTGCATCGCCAGGTGTGACCCAAAAAGGAAAAAGAAAGATCAAAAAAAAAAAAGCAAGGAGCAATAGTACAGCAGGAAAGGTATTTGTTTGCCTTGCATGCGGTCGACCCCATATAGTTCCCACAGCTCATTAGGAGTGAGCCCTGAGCAGAGGCAGAAGCAAACCCTGAGCACCACCAGATGTGCCCCCTAAACAAAAACCAAACAAACAAGGGGGAAAAAAAACAAAGTTCCAAAGGAGCAGGGGACGGAGAGCTTGTCTCACCGAGTAAACATCTGGCACAAGGGACACCCAGACCAGTGGTCTAGAGAAGGGGGCCTGGGCAGCCCTGGTGTCCGCCAGGTTGTGGAGAGGCACTGGGCTGGCTGTTCTGGCTCGTTCAAAGGCAGCTGCTCTCGGGAATCGGGGCAGCTGTGGGCCATTCGGAGGTGGCCAGGACTGGGGAGGGCTGAGTTTGATTTTCCTGTGTCAGCCCTGGTGCAACTCCGAGGCTAAGGGGATACACCTCACAGGGGGATGTAAGGAGTCACCCCAGACCTCTTGGTCTTCTCGTCTTCTGATGCCAACTGCTGCAACTAAGGGCATCTCATTCAGCCGCTTCCCAGGCTGCCCAGACACAGAGTGGCCCCTTCCTGTCCCCAAGGCCACACCCTGCACAGGCAGAAAGTCTCAACTTCCACCTCACTCCCCCAGTCCCATCTGCACCCAACTCACTGCAAAGCTGGGTCAGAGCCCCCTCTCCATCCCTCGGCTCCCCACCTGTGAATGGGTAGGCTGGACCCAGGGAGAACTGGATCATGCCACAAGAGGGTGGGGATAGGAATTCCAGCATGGGTGGGGGGGGGGGCACAGACAGGATCCCAGGGGACACACCCAGGCCACCCATGTCCAGGAACCAATTTCCAAGCACCGATCTCCAAGATGTGGGGGAGCTCTCTTCTTCCGGGGGGGGGGTGATTCTGGGTCTGGAGGAGCCGGTGGGTCAGGGCAGGGAGGGCCATCAGCTCTGCCCTTCTAAACTCTGCAGAGAAACAGGCCGGTGGGTGGCCTGGCACCTCCTGGTTCGGTTTGTGCAGTAAGAACCCTGCTCCAACTTGCCAACCTCCCAGGCGGTGCCCGCACCCAGTTCTTCTGTCTGTGCCTCTGCCAGGCCCAGCCACCGGCTCTCCCCAGCATCCAACGGCCGACTCGCCCGCCTCCGCAAACAAAGCCAATGGGCGCGCCCTCCTCTCCACTGGCATCTTTGTGCACGTGGTGCAAGGAGGCACCCGAGACCCACCTGCTCAGCTAGCTCCGTCTGGGTGAGCCTCAGCCCTGCCTGCTGCCAGCCTCCCTCTGCATGCTCGGGAGCCCAGGTGCCTACATACCCCAGCCTAGAGTTCTCAGGCCCCCCGGACTCAGACAAGTTAGGGACTCATCACTAGGGTGGTACCTGCTCCCTGCAGGCCTCACGGGCGTCAAGCCAGGGGCTGTGGCCACAGAGGGGAGTGGACAGTCCTGTGTGCCCACAGCTCCCAGCCCAAGATGCAAAGCAGTCGTTAAGGAAAACAGGCAGAGATAGTCAGGGCTATGCTTCTTAACAGAGGGAAAAGTGGGGAGGGCTGCAGGGACCTTGGCACGGGAGGTCAGGGAGGGCTTTCTGGAGGTAGAGGTACACAGATGAGCACTTTCAATGGAGGAGTGAGGTCAAAGTCCAGAGTGGTCTGCTAAAGCAGAGGGAAGCACAGTCGACGGAGGATGGTGCCCACAGTAAGCAAGCAGGAGGCAAGGAGAGTGAAAGGACAGCCTGAACCCTGGTGGTCCCCACCCCACAGGTACCACTGCAGATCCCAAAGCTTGGGTCCTTCCCTGCCCACTCAGCCTTACTCACACCAACTCTGACGCATCTGGCCTGTTTCCACCTCCCGCTGGCCATCAGGACTTTTTGCCTCCATATACCCTTTCTTTCTTTTTTTATTTTATTTTATTTTGGGCCGGAGCAATAGCACAGCAGTAGGGCATTTGCTTTGCACGCAGCCAACATGGCCGACCCGAGTTCGATTCCTCCGCCCCTCTCGGAGAGCCCGGCAAGCTACCGAGAGTATCTCGCCCACACGGCAGAGCCTGGCAAGCTCCCCGTGACGTACTCGATATGCCAAACACAGTAACAACAAAGTCTCCAATGGAGACGCTACTGGGCCCGCTCGAGCAAATCGATGAACAATGGGAGGCCAGTGACAGTGACAGTGATTATTTTATTTATTTTTCTAAGCTACCAAGAGTATCTCACAGTAAAGCCTGGCAAGCTCCCCGTGACGTATTCAATATGCCAAAAACAGTAACAAGTCTCACAATTTATTGTGAGATGTTACTGGTGCCCGCTTGAGCAAATCGATGAACAATGGGAGGACAGTGCTACAGTGCTATTTTTTATATTTTTTATCAAGCCACCATGAGATACAGTTACAAAACTTTTATGTTTGAGATTCAGCCACACAATGATCGCTTACCCATCCCTCAACCAGTGCAAACTTTCCACCAACAACGTTCCCATTATCTCCCCCAACACACACACTTCCATCCCAGACCTTACCCTGCCTCTATGGCAGACAATTTCCCCTTTACTCTCTCTCTACTTTGGGGCATTATATTTTGCTTGAATTTTCCAACCACCACTCAAACCTGTCTTCCAGGGGCAGGCGCTAGATCATTTATTTTCCATTGCTCACTTTGCATAGGGCTGGAGCACAGCGGGTCGGGCATTTGCATTGCATGCAGTCGATCTGCGTTCGATTCCTCCACCCCTCTCGGAGAGCCTGGCAAGCTACCAAGAGTATCTCATCCGCAGGGCAAAGTCTGGCAAGCTCCGCATGGTGTGTATTTGACATGCCAAAAACAGTAACAACAAGTCTCACAATGGAGACATTACTGGTGCCCACTCGAGCAAATCGATGAACAACGGGAGGACAGTGCTACAGTGCTACACTTTGCATATCATAAAAGGTTGCCCTTTCAAACACTAATTCCCGCCAACTCTGCCTAATGGACACCTGAGCCAGCTCCCAAACCAGGCTGGCAGGGCCCCTCATCCCCCCACCTGTGTCTCTGCACTAGCCTGGGCCTTGCTGGCCCAGCACTCTTTCCCCCTTTCACCCTACCCTCAAACACTGCATCCCTGGGTGGGTAGGCCTTGGGGTCTTCCCCACCCACCAAGGACACACCACAGGCAGACAGTCAGGGTCCCAGAAACACATGGTGAGCACGAGCATCAGCACGAACCTGGTTCTGGAGGATCAGTCTCCTGACCCGTTCCCCCAGCTCACAGCCCCTAAACACTGCCACAATGCAGGCGACACATCTGCAGAGGACCTCAAAGGGTATGGGGATAGGAAGACTTATGTTCCTATCTGAGGAGGAGACAGACAAAACTCACAAACTTAAAAAAGAAAAACCTGATAAATCGGTCTATATCACCACTTGAAAAGTTTACCATCAAAGCCTCACTTCTTCGACTCTTTCTAGCTTTTAAGAACAGCCAGTTGGAAAAACTTCAACTTCCTGGGGCTTAGGGCATAGCTCAGGGCTAGCACACTTGCCGTGCATGATGTATAAAGCCCTGGGTACCCTCCCTGGCATTGGAAAAAGCGACCCCTGGGTGAAGTGCGACCTGGGTGAGGGTCTGGCTAACAGGTTCCTTTCTCTGCGCGGAGGCAGAGGGAGTAGGGAGAGGAGGGTGGGGAAGAGGGGTGCGGGGGGGGGGCTGTGGGCATAGGATGCAGAAAGCCCTGCACCGTCTGCCGCCACCACCGTTTTGCTGACGGCTGTCTCTGCTCTGACTGGCAGCCACACCCTCCTGATAAAAAGGAGCATGTCTCTCTCGGCCTGTTGCTGTGTTTCCTGGCACAGCCCCATATGCAAAATGAAGTGGCTTTGTAGTGTGTGCGGCTTGTTCTTTCCCCCTCGCCTTTCGATGAAGCTCTCCAAGGCCCACTCAATCAAGCCCTTTTGTTCCCTGGGCCTTTGGAAGGCTTCCGGAGAGGAAATGAGAGCATTCACGGACAGCCCGGTCCCCCTGCCAGCTCCCACGCGGGCGGGCAGGCGGGCCCTGAAGAAGTCTGAGTTTAGGGAGGGCTCACACAGGTGGGCTCGGCTTCTGGGCCTCCTTGCCAGGGCTGGCCCTGGGAAGACATCACAGGGACGTCCCCAGCCCGTGTATGAGGCAGGGTGACACACAGCAGTTCACTGACCTCGACGAGTTCCCCCTTGCTGGTGTAAACCGGGAATCCGCTCTAGGGACCGGAAGCCAAGTCCATATACCAAGGTCCTGGGCACACCTGAGGGTGTGGGTCTTTGTGGCTCCACCTCGGGTCTGCACCCAGGAGACACACTCCACCCAGGCCTGTCTCTCCAAACCTTCCCCTGCACGCATCCCCCTGGCATCAAGCCTCCACCTCCAATGGGACACTCAGAGCCAGCTGGGCACAGTCCAGCTCAGGGGTCCCACCAGGGGAGTACCTCGTGGGAATCCCCCAGACACAAGAGCTCCAGATCCCTCCTTTCCTACCCAGAAATCCTTTTCTAAAGCAACTGGAGACAAATTTGCCCCCCAGGGGACATTTGGCAACTTCTAATGTCTTTTGTTTGTTTGTTTGTTTCCAAACTCTGCCCCTGGCAGCAAGTATCCAGAAGCCAAGACACTGCTGGACACTGCTGGAAAACCTACAGTGACCAGCACAACCCCCACAACCCAGCATGCTTCAGCCCAAATACCCAGTGCCCAGGCTGAGTCACCCTGATCTAGACACTTCATTCGCCAACCTCGGCTTGGGTACTCCCAGAACAGAGCTGTGGAAAGAGGCAGCCGGAAGTCTGGACACCCTCTTGCTGGGAAGTGGGGACACATGGCCCCACACGCCCTCCCCTCAGAGTCTCCTATTATAAGATGGATTGGGGGCACTGCCAGGAATGCTCAGGGGGTCTTGCAGTGCTGGAGGGTAGATCCCAACTCCTGCACACCAAGCCTGTGATCCAGCCCTCTGAGCCACAGCCCCAGGCCTGGAGCGGGAACTCAATGTGACAGATGACTCCCCCATCAGTGAACCTCTCTCGTCCAGCAGCATCTTGGCTACTGTACACTCGCTGCCAGGAGTCCTGATACCCAAAAAATTCTGTTCAGTGGCATCCAATTTTAGAAGGTGCCAGAGATCAGAACTGCAGTGATCCTGGTGACGGCTGGAAGCTCACTGCCTACAGGAAAACATCTGAGAGCCGGGCCTGTCTCGCAAGAAAGGACAGGAGAGACATCCCCCAAATCCCACAGCAGCCCCCGCTTTATGGAGGAGGGGAGTCATTTCTAACTGGAAGAGGAGAGCAACACAGTGGAATCCCATTGCAACTCTAGCTGTTAGGCTGTTGATACAAAGATGCAGAAATAGGAGGCTGGAGCAGTAACACAGCAAGTAGGAGTTTGCCTTGCATGCAGTCAACCTGGGTTCGATTCTCAGCATCCCTGAGCACTGCAAGGTGTAATTCCTGAGTGCATGAGCCAGGAGTAACCCATGTGCAATGCTGGCTATGACTCAAAAGGAAAAAAAAAAGACACAGAAATACAAGAATGTTGAAGACCCGATGGTAGGTGGCTATCTGGCTGAATGGCATGCACAGTGAAACTGCATCTCAGAGAAAAGCCCATGGCTAGGGGAAGACTATCTATCTACCATAGGAGACACTCGTGTAGGAAGATGGGATTCGAGTTCATGCTGGGCTTGGCAAGGTTGTTTTTTTTCTTTTTGGGTCACACCCGGAGATGCACAGGGGTTACTCCTGGCTCTGAACTCAGGAATCACCCCTGGAGGTGCTCAGGGGACCAGATGGGATGCTGGGAATCGAACCTGGGTTGGCCGCGTGCAAGGTAAACGCCCAACCCCCTGTGCTATTGCTCCAGCCCCCAGCAAGTTTCTTTCATGTAAAGCGGAAGCTGCTTTTCCCACTGAAGTGCTGTTCTTTGACACAGTGCAACACTACTTCAGCTAGACGTGTCTGGGAAGGAAGAAATCTGCCCGTTTGCACCGTACAACAGCTGGACTTAGATGAACGGACACAGTCACGGTCCTCCCGTTGTTCATCGATTTGCTCGAGCAGGCCCAGTAACGTCTCCATTGTGAGACTTCTTGTTACTGTGTTTGGCATACTGAATACGTCACGGGTAGCTTGCCAGGCTTTGCAGTGCGGGCGAGATAACTCTCGGTAGCTTGCCAGACTCTCTGAGAGGGGCAGAGGAATCGAACCTGACTCAGTCGGGCCGGATGCGCGCAAGGCAAACGCCCTACGGCTGTGCTATCACTGAATGGTGCTCAGTGAAATAAGCCAGCAGGAGAATGACAAACCCGGTAGTTCACTCCTGTAGTAGAGAAAGAAGCTAAAGAAATGAAGGAATGAAACAACATGCAAACAAACTCTTTGACGGCAAGTCACGGTCACTGGATGGGAGTGGAGAGCACACCGGCTGAGGTGGGGGGGTCTCTTGAACGGCGATGGGCAAAGACCATGGAGTTGAGTGAAATGTCCAATGTCCTGGTGGGATGGGCAAATGAGTGCCTGTGATGGGACACAAGTGTAACTTTTAACGAGCAGAGACTACAGATCCAGCCTGGCTTTTGACCCCCAGAAGAAGAGAAGATAGGAGAACTTCCAGAAAGGGGAGCTGTGTCCTTGGCCAGTCCTTCAGGATCCTCTGGGATAGGGGTTGCTGCTTCCAACCCAGCAAAGCAATGGGCAACTCTCCCAGCCATTGCAACCCACAAGAGCAGGCTTCTGACAAGTCACCAGCTCTGTCATCATCACAGAGGAGACGCCAGGACAGAGGCGTGAGGTTGAGGAGATACAGCCCAGAGGTCTGACCACTTTCCGTGTCCCACTGGAACCCCGTGCCCATCAGGATCCCTGCCTCCCCACCCACCCATCCACCCCTGTCCTGAGTGATGATTTCCTGTTGGAAGCTAAGAAACTTCAGGAACGCTTTCTGAGTAGGCTGCAACCCCAAGAACTACCCCAGACTGGCTCCAAGTCTTGGGGAGAACCAAATTAAACAAAAACATAGTGTTTGGCTTCTTGCTGCTGCTGTCTTTTGGACCATCCCCAGCAGAGCGCAGGGCCCACTTCTGGCTCTGTGCTCACAGATCCCACCTGGTGGGGCTGAGGGGGGCCATATGCAGTGCCTGGGATCAAACCCTGGTCAGCTGCAGACAAGGCGAGTGCCTTAACCCCTGTGCTATCTCTGTGACTTCGTAACAAAAAAAACACTTTGATGGTGACGAAGGGAACAGCTCCGGGACTCAGAGTATCCGTCCTGTAAGCTGGCTTCACTCCCAGTGGCACTAAGTGTGGTCCCCACAGCCTGGCTGATGAGACACCCCAATGCCACAAATGACTCCCAGCTCACCACAGGCAGGTGTGAGAGTATGACTCAGGGAGGCACAGATGGGAAACAAGAGCCCCCACCACAAGCACGTGTGCGTGCAGCTATGGTGGCGATCCCAGGCATCACTGACCAAATGTGTGCAAACAGCACACATAATGAGCATCCACGGGAGCACCACAGCCAGTGAGTGAACACCACCGCCTGCTGGGCACCCCCCTGTGAGTGCCACAGTGAATGCACAGCACCACGACCAGGCACATATATGACAATATATGTCACTCCTGGGCACTTTGCAAACAAAAGACACACTCCAGAGAGCCCCTCATGACCCCAATCGCCGAATCCTTTCAACAGGACTCCTGCTGAGAGAGGAAAGGGCGCCCTAGACTGAAGTGCTGGAGGCTCCCCCTACAGAACTACAGAAGAGGCCCATCCAAGAGGGGTCCTCAGAGAGGGCTATGGGGACTTGGAGCAAGGGGACAGGGTCCCCCTAAATGGAGGAGACAGCCTGGCTTCCAGGCTGGGTGTTGCCACATACCAGCAGGGAACTTCACCATGCCCATGTCACGGCTTCCTGTCTACAACTGACAAACCCCGACCTAGAGGGGAGTGAAGGGGAACCAGGAACCAGAGACTCCCACCAAGGCTGCTGGCTGCTGCGCCCCCTCCTCCCCTCCACCCTACTCTCTCGCTCTTTCAAACCTTCCCTCCCTTCCTTCTGGCACATCCAGCCCTGAGCCAGCCAGCCAGCCAGCCACAGCTGTGCCAGTCCTGAGAGATGGCTCTAAGGACTAATGTGGTACTGTCCGGGGCTTCCCAACTCCTAGCAGGAGCTCGGCAATTAGATTACGTCTCAAACATCTGCCTCATAAGAACTCAAGGGCAGTCAAGTCCTGGCTGCTAAAGGGTGAATATGTGGGCATGAGTGTGTGAGTGTGTACCCGTGTACATTTTGTGTGCCTCTATGTAGGTGCATCCACATGGGCTTCCCTTTCCAGAGATAACCATTGAGACCTGCGTAACAGTTGCTTCTCTGAGACCTGAGAAATCTGAGGTATTTACAGACCACGAGGACACAAACTTTTGTGGAATGCACATTCCTTCACCATGCAGTGATGTCTACGGAGCCCCTAAAGGATGCCTGTGTTGTTTTCCTGCCCCATCTGCCTACACACACACACACACACACACACACACAACATAGACTCTGTCTCTGTCTCTCTGTCTGTCTCTCTCTCTTTATCTCTCTCTCTCACACACACACACACACAACATAGACTCTGTCTCTGTCTCTCTGTCTGTCTCTCTCTTTATCTCACACACACACACACACACACACACACACACACACACACACAACATAGACTCTGTCTCTGTCTCTCTGTCTGTCTCTCTCTCTTTATCTCACACACACACCCTGAGGCAACCCAGAACTACACCCTGGAAGGGCAGGGCAGGAGCAGCCAGTCCCTACTGGGGGGAGGGGATGGGGGCAGCTCGGCACAGTAGTGGGGAGCCAGCCTGAGGCCTCCCTGTGGACTCCTGCAAAATGAACTCAGCTCCCCCATAATGGGGAAGAGGCACAGAAGGCACCTTGCATGTACAAGTCCTGGGTTCAATCCCCAGCATCACCCACCCACACTCCCGGCACTGTCAGGTGTGACCCCAACAATCAAATAAACCACAAAACGCACAGGAGGAGCTGGCACAACTGTCGTTCTCAACCTGGGGTCAGGTCCACACTCCCATCAACACAGGGCACCTTTGGAGGCAATAACCTTTCCTGGACAGGCAGGAAACAGCTCAGACTGTGTTGGTCCACAGGTCGGACAGCACCAGGTCCAGAATACCTGGCCCGAGAGTATCTCCATGACCGTCAGCCACGGCTGCTCTTGATCCAGGGGAACCTGCTGCCTCTTGCTGGCCAGGAGATAAGGGAAGATACAACAGCCCCAAGCCCTGCAGACTATGGTCCAGGCTGGCCCAGCCCGGTCCCTCCTCCAGGGCGGGGCCTGGGCTCACGAGCACCCATTGCCCAGGTGGCACCTGCACTGCCTCGTGATGCTTCGCCCTCTACTGCCCTGTAGCTCCCCCCAGCCCATTTCCTGGGCAGAGTTGGAGGCCCCTCAGCCCCAATCCAGTGCCAGTGAGAGGCAGGGCGGAGCCCCTCTGCTGGTTCACTCCTGCACGTGCAGAGAGAGTCAGCACACACGTCACTGCTTTCCCATGCTGCCCATGCTGGGGATAGGAGCCCCCAGCTTACAGTGAGGACCCCCTGGCTTGCCACTGAGACTGCAGACACTCCAACAACCCCAGGTCAAATCAGTCTCCCACCAACCAGTCTCTGAGACACTCGCAAGCCAGGCAGAGCACCTAGGCCCACATGGGCTCCCCCTGCCCAGAAGCCAGCCACAGTCCACCTGCCCTGGAATGCTGGTCCGTGGCACCCCTGATCATGGCTGTGTGGGCAATAGGTGCTGATTGGATGGCATGGGGGAGCTCTTCGGGTCCTCAGAGAGGTGGATTGGTGGCAATGAGGATGTGCCCTGAATCTGAGAGACTGGGATGCTGAAGACGGAGTAATCCCAAAGCACTGCCAGGCCGAGGGCCACGGGAAGGGTGAGTCTCTCAACTGGGGTGGGCTCCGTCTGCCACAGGAAATTCAATACCTTTCCCCTCTGAAACCTCAAAGCCTCCCCACCCACTGTGCACTCACGATGGTCCAGAACCCCTGATCACAGCTCGCCAAGCCTGGGCCCTGCAAGGTGGGAGCTGCATACACCCTGCCCTGTACCTCCCCCCTCCACACAGACACACAGACACACACAGAGACACAGACACACAGACACACACACAGACACACACATAGACATACACAGATACACACACAGACACACACAGACTCACAGGCAGACACACACAGACACACAGACATAGACACACAGATACAGACCCAAACACACAGACACAGACCCAAACACACAGACACACAGACACACACTGACACACAAGACAAAGAGACACAGAGACACAGACACACACTGACACACAAGACAGGGACACAGAGACACATACACAGACACACACAAACACAGATACACACAGACACACAGATATGCACACACAGCCACACACACAGACACACAGAGACAGACACACACACATACACGATACACTCAGATGCCCCATTGATTCCTCCGCCCCTCTTGGAGAGCCCAGAAAGTTACCTAGAGTATCTTTCCCGTACCACAAAGCCTGGCAAGCTACCCATGACGTATTCGATATGCTAAACACAGTAACAACAAGTCTCAAAACGGAGACGTTACTGGGCCCACTCAAGCAAATCGATGAACAACGGGAGGACAGTGACAGTGACAGTGACTCAGATGCCCCAATCTACAGCCCAGATACATCTGCTCTGCTCACAAACAGGACTGCACTTGGGGGGATTCCTGCTGAGACCCCCAGGAGCTATGACCAACAGCAAATGGCTCTCCCGTGTTTTCCTCCCAGACTGGACAGGACACAGGTCAGCAGGTACATGACATCAGGGCCCTGAGGGCCACATGGCTCTGACCCTGCTCAAACTCAGCTCAAACCTAGCTCAAACCCAACTCAAACTCAGTTCAAACCCGGGCTCCACCCAGCAGTCCCGCACCCATGCCAGGGGCTAGGGCTGGGGCAGAGCACATGGGGACCTAGGGCTTGCATAAAGGCCTTGGCTCTTCCCTCACACGTCTCACCCCACACAGACACACACGCACACCTGCCTGCTGACACTGCCCCAGGCTCTTGCTCGCTCACACAGACTCAGATCCTGCTCACGGCTTCACATTTGGAGCACTCCCACTCACACACATGCACACTCACAGGTCACGGATGGCACAGCAACCCCCTCTCACCATCAAGATACCCCAGCCCCTCCCTGCCAAGCGGCTTCTGCTCAGGGCCTGGAAAGCAGGCAGAGGTCTCTCTGGAGCAAGAATCTTACGGATTATGAGGGGAGTTTTTAGGCCTGGGGCACTGAGGAGAGGCTCTTGCTTGGACTCTTCATGCATTCCCGAAGGCCCTGGCCCACTCACACACGGCGGCCCAGCTGGTGCATTCCTGGCACCCCTTTAAGGGAAAAGGCTGGCAAGGGACTTCTCCCCAGCTACTTCCTCAGGCAACAGCCCCACAGAGGCTGCCGTACGGGTATCAGAGTCCAGGGGAAGTCTGGGGTTTGGATCTTCTGCATCATCCCACCCTCCCCAGTTCCAGGACTCAGAGACCACTTTGCACCTAACACTGATGTGGTGCTCCTACCTATTTTATTAATGTTTTTGGCTTTTTTGGGTCGCACACAAAGATGCTCAGTGGTTACTCCTGGCTCTGCACTCAGGAATTACTGCTGGAGGGACCATACGGGATGCCAGGGAATAGAACCTGGGTCAGCCACTTGCAAGACAAATAAATGCTCTCCCCGCTCTCCTATCGCTCTAGCCCCAGATAACATGGTGTTCCTGATCCCAGCCAGCTTCCCACCCTAAACAGCAGTGCAGGGCACGGGGTGGGGACCCAGCCAGGTCTGAGGTGGTTCAGGGGAAATAACCATCCCCATTCCAACCATCATGAAAGCCAGGGTGAGCGGGCAGGCAGGGCTCTCCCCATCTCGACAACATGCCCACGGGAACCGCCAGCAGGCCTCCAGGGATCACACACCAGAACACACACCACGGTCACCTCTAAGCCCCCGCCCAGCACACCCCCCTCCCCGTCCCCGTCCCCATCCCCGTCTGTTTACACATGCCAGAGGCTGCTCCAGAATTTCTCCGGGCTGAGCACCCATGGGTCCCACCTCTGGAACACACCTCTACTCATGACGCCCCCTTCCTCTGGCCCCGCATCTCCTCGATTCTTCAGCCTCACACATGCAGCCCAATGCCTGGTGTCTGCCAACCAAGGGGCTCTGTGGAGTCTCCGCCCCAGCCCTCGTCTGACACGTGAGGTCCAGAGAGGGAAGATGAGAGCAGAAGCCGCCTTCGTTCCCAGCGCCCAGTCCCCTGCACAGCACTCCCAGGGCTCAGGACACAGGAGGATGCTGGGAAAGGAGGAAGGTGCACCCTGGGACCTGCGTGCCGCACCTGCCCTGCATCCCCACCTCCACCATCCCGTCTGCGACACGGGAGCCACAGGACACAGCCCAGGCGCTCTGGGCCCGCTCCCGCTCCAGAAAGAAGCAAGGAGCATGGCAGGCACTCTCGCAGAGCAGCAGTCTAAGGAGACCTGGGCTGGCAGCCAGCTGCACAGCGCTGCACACACTCCTGCACACGACCCTGCACACACTCCTGAACATAGCCCTGCATACAGTCCTGCACACGGGCCTACACACAGGTTTGCACAGGGTCCTGCACATGGCCCTGCACACACTGTCCTGCACACAGCCCTGCACACACTCCTGCACATGGCCCTGCACACAGCCCTGCACACACTCCTGGACACACATCTGAACACGGTCCTGCACACACTCCTGAACACAGCCCTGCCCAGGCTATGTCCCAGTGGTGGCACCCAGCCTCACAAGCCTCTCCATGACCCACTGCCACACTGGCTAGAGCTCTGAGTTCCAGAACCCCCACAGACTTTCGCATCCACAAGGGGTCCTTGCTTCATACCCCTCATGTCCTCCCTCAGAAGGAGGGGTCTGCAGGCCTCCCTGATGTCCACCAGGCCTCCCCTTACAAACTGGAGGAGTGGAAGGACTCGGGCTTGGAATCAAACGAGATTTTACAGTTAAAGGAACCTCTTGCCAACTTCTGTAACCCAACCTGTCTGAGCCTCCATCTCCCCATCTGGAAAATGGGTCTGAGATAAAAAACTGACACAGGAACAAGAAGCGTGTGACTAAGTATCAGGGTTAATGCTCTGTAGGCATCCATGCCACTACCACCTCTGCACCGAGGCCACCTCCTGCCACTCAGTGCTGCTCTGGTGTTTTTTGGGGGGTGGGGTATTAGAACTACAGTCCCTGCACCCCAGCACCCAGATCCACCTTTCTCTCACAGGCCGAGGGTCTCCGCCTCACTGACAGGAGCCTAGGCACTGCCTACGCCCTGCTGAACGGGTCCGGGGGTGCCTTGATTCCCAGAGGCGGCCAGCGGCATGCCCCAGCAAGCACAGCCCTGTACGATCCACACAGGGGATGGTGGTGAGCGTGGACCAGCCATCTCGGGCAGAATCCTCCAGAATCCTCCAGGATCCTCCAGGATCCTCTGAGCGGCACCGCGAGAGTCAGGTATATAAATAACACGGGCGTCACGGTGCGTATTATTAAATGTTGTCATTTCGGAAGAAAATTAATTAGCCAGCGCTGTAGCTGTCTTGTGTCTGCTTAAGCAGCGTGCATCTCAATTAGAATTTAATTGCCACAGCTTCATCACAGCAGGCTAAGCAGCGCGAGAGGCAGCACGGGCGGCTGTCTCTACAAAGCCTGAATTAGTGTGGCGTGGAACGGCTGCTCCGAGAGGGGGCGCGGGGAGCAGGCAGGACAGCAGCGGGGTCCCGGAACACCCACCTGCTGGCGTCCCCACCCACCCCACCCCACGCCCAGCGTCTAGTGAGTGGCTCCCAGTTTCCAGGCCTACAGCTGGAGATACACGTGGGTCCCAGCCACCCCACACAGACTCAACCCCCCTTGGGAAAAGCGATGGGAAGCCTGAGATAAGTGGGGTGAGCTCTCACGGCGTCAGGCTCTGGGCAGGGAGTGGCACCCACCAGAACAGGGTGGGGCGAGGGGAAGGGGGGGCATAAGGGAAGGAATCAGTTGTCAAAAGCATCATGCCCAGGAACAGGGGTGGACACTGTCCAGTCCAGGGGCCACATAGGCCCTGCAGAATGGGGTCTGGTCCTGGTGCTTCTAGGCCTCTCAGCCCGTGGCCTGCCTGCCTGCCTGCCTGCCTGTATAAAAAGACCAGCAAATTTTGAGTTTTTTGCTTGTTTGTTTGTTTGTTTGTTTGGAGGCCACACACCCGACAATGCTCGGGGGTTACTCATGGCTCTGTATCGGGGATTGAAGCCGGTCAGCTGCATGCAAGGCAAGCAACCCGACCCATTATACTATCGCTCTAGCCCCTGCAAATGATGTTATAAACATTCAAATCGTCCTTGGTAGAAACAGAAGCCACCGGGGATGTAGAGCTGCCCAAGGCCAGGCCTGCAGGGACTCCCGGGAGCAGGCCAGCCTCGAGGCAACAGAGAAGGGAAAACAGAGGGAAAACCGAGGCACACAGAGGGCACCGAGGGAAACAGGTGGCGCTGCTCAGCTCTGGCCAGCTCTGCCCCTGCAGGAGCAGGCCAGCTCGCCTGCCTCTCAGGAGACTGACCTGCAGCTTTACTGCATGTTTCCTGTGTTTCAAAGCAAAGTTGAGCCGGGTACGCCCGAGGCGCTGGGTTCAAGGCCCAGAAACGCAAGAAATAAATGAAAGACAGGGCAGACCTAATCTGATTCATTTCAGACATTTTACCGAGACCTTTCTGCAGACAAATCCCACCAACACGTGTGCTCCTGGAAAGACGATCAGAAGCTGCTTTGGGGGGCAAAGGCTTCACTGTTGGCTGGGGAAGGAGCTCTGGAACCTCTTTTCTTTTTTATTTTTCCCCCTTAAAGTTTTATTAGTGAAACACCATGAGGTACAGTTGTAGACTTACAAATTTTTGTGCTTGGGTTTCAGTTATACAATGATCAAGTACCCATCCCTCCACCTCCCTCAAAAAAGCTGGGGTGGCAATACTAGTATCCGATAACATCAATTTCTGGAGCCTCTTTTTTTTTCTTTTTTGGAACACACCCTGCGATGCACAGGTATTATTCTTGGCTCATGCACTCAGGAATTTCTCCTGGCAGTGCTCGGGAGACCATATGGGATGCTGGGAATCAAACCCGGGTCGGCTTCATGCAAGGCAAACACCCTATCCGCTGTGCTATCGCTCCAGCCCCTGGAGCCTCTTTTCTGAGTATGCATGTGCTCCAGAATGAGATGGCACTGACCATTCTACGGCTATGTGGCTATCCTAAAACCATCAAATTACTCCTTTTATTTAAGCCAACATCGTCTTTGAATTTTGTATGTTAAAAATAATTCAAATAAACCTTATTAGAGTAAAAATAAAGGAAACAGATAAGTATTTACATTAGTGGCATTTAAGACTTATTAAATAGTGTTGGGCTGGAGCAATAGCATAGCAGGTCGGGTGTTTGCCTTGCACGAGGCCGACCCGGGTTTGATTCCTTCGTCCCTCTCGGAGAGCCCGGAAAGTTACCGAGAGTATCCCACCCAGATGGCAGAGCCTGGCAAGCTCCCCATGGCGTATTCCATATGCCAAAAAGAGTAACAACAGGTCTCACAATGGAGACATAACTGGTGCCCGCCCCAGCAAATGGATGAACAATAGGAGGACAGTGCTACCGTGTTAAATAGTGTTATTGGAGCCAGAGAGATACAACAGAAAGCAAGATGCTTGCTTTGCATGCAGTCAACTCCAATTCAATCCCCAAATAAATAAATAAGTGGCACTGATGTACTTTTAAAAGCAACTTCCATAGAGCAATCGTATAATGGGTAAGGTGCTGGCCTGTTATGCAGCTAACCCAGGTCTGATCCCCGGCACCCCAACTTGTCCCCCAAACACTTGCAGGAAAAATTCTGAGTGCAGAGCCAGGACTTACCCCTGAGCATCGTTCAGGTGTGGCGCAAAAAAACCCAAAATAATAATAATAATTTTCTTACTAGAGATCAGGTCCCCTCTTTTTTACAATCATGCTAGTTCTCATGAGCTGGAGTGCTTTGTTTAAATGGGTGGGTGTTTAGAGTATGTGGAGTATCTCTCCATAAAGCAGGTTACAGCAGATAGGAAAGGGAGTTAGTTCATTACCAAGCACACCCAACAGCACCCAGGAATTCCCCATCCCAGCACCTTCCAGGCCTCTCAGCACTGTCCTGAGAAAGGGTGGTCCAGGAACAGGAGCTTTTGGGGTGCCTCTAACCACACCTGTCCTCACTGCACCAACTCAAAGAACAGATGGCAGCCCAGAGGCGGCACCCCACCTCAGAACTGGGGTGTTCCTACGTTCAGGGTGCCCAGCGGGAGATGGCAAGCTGCCCAGTCTTGGCAAGCCCATGAGTCCTCCAATTCCCAGTCCTGCCCCCTCCTCCAAAAAGGCAGAACCCCCTCTCCAAGAGGCCTGTCTGCCCCCGATGTGTGGCCAACCCGTCCACCCCTTGCCAACAATTCAGAAGCTACAGAGTACTGAGTAGTGCCCGCCATTTCTTTTTTTTCTTTTCTTTTTTGCTTTTTGGGTCACACTCGGCGATGCTCAGGGGTTACCCCTTGCTCTGCACTCATGAATTACTCCTGCCAATGCTTGGAGGACCATAGGGGATGCTGGGAATCGAACCCGGGTCTGCTGCATACAAGGCAAACGTCCTACCCACTGTGCTATCGCTCCAGCCCTGGTGCCTGCCATTTCGATGCAGCATAACCCACACCCTGCCTGGCACAGGGGCACCCTCGCTGGGGTGAGTGCAGTGCACACAGCAGTGGGGACCGGCCTGGCTGAGCACTCGGTGTTGGTGACGGGCTAGGTGGCCGTGATAAGATTTAGCGATGCTGCTCCATCAGACACACAGCACTCCTGGTCGCCGAAGCTGTCCCCACAGAGCGTGAGATGCCGGCCACACCGAAGGCACTGCCCTGCCTTTCCAGAAAAGCAGCTTCTCAGATGCTCACTCACCACTCGGCGCCTGCAGATGGATGCTGGCTTCGCAAGCAACTTCGCCCTGTCTACACCTCCTACCTCTCCTTGCCCTCCACACACTGGCTTCAGCCCCGAACAGCCTTTCCACTCTGACACACTTGTTCCACTTCAAGTAATCTACTGGGCAGAGACAATCCCTCAACAGCTGTCACCTACCGAGTTGTTTGTCCCGGGGAAACACAGGACACCTGACTAGAAAAACAACTCTCAGGGGCCAGAAAGAAGGGGTTGCTTGAGAAATCGCAGCAGGTTCACAGGATGGAATATTACTCGCTGAAAATAATATTGACAGACATACTGAGTAAGAGCGTTAGAATGCCAAGGGGGAAAAAAAGATCCAGAAGGCCAAGCAGGGAAATTCCCACGCCATCCACCATCCGGAGGGGCAGTAGGGAGCTGGGGTTGCGGAAGTCGGTCTCTTCTCCACCACGATGCTGGAGAACATGGCCGCTCTCTGTGGGTTTTTTTTCCCTTTTTTTTTCTTTTTTGTCCTTCTTCAATTTTGCTTTGCTGAACCTTCTTCCGCATGAATACTTGGAGCATGGCTTATCTCTTTATTTGGCCATGCCCGGCAGTGCTCCGAATTGACTCCTGACTCTGTGCTCGGGGAGAATGTGGGCCAGTCAAGTGCCTTCCCTGCTGTACTAGTTCTCCAGGCCCTCAAACGTATCTTCTAATGATCCCAGGTGGTGGAGAATGGGCACTGGTGGAGGGATGGGTACTCGATCATTGTATAACTGAAACCCAAGCACGAAAGTTTGTAAGTCTACAACTGTATCTCATGGTGGTTCACTAATTAAAAAAAAGAAAAAGTAACTTCTATCCCAGTGCTATCAGGCTGTAGGTCCATGGACCAGTACAAGTGGGCAAGCATTAAAAGGCTGCCAACTACAGGTCTACCACATGGGTTTTTAACTGTTGGGTAAGGTGTAAGCAGGTTGCAAACTACTGCCACAATGTATCGACAGTCAAAGCTACTCGTGTCTCCACACCTGTCCCACCACAGATCAGGCACCTAATGCTGGGGGCTCTGGAGTCTCTAGCCTGGATTTGGGGCACTTGGCATTAGCTTAGACTTGGCCAACCCCTTGTTCAAGGGGAACCCAGGATTTTACTCTTCCAAGGAAAACACTCCCCGTCTCTTACTGAGTGCACCCCAGGTGCTAGGCGCCACACGAGCTCCCTTGGAAACCACAATGTACATCATGAAGGACAAACAGGAGCCCAGAATTCACTGCAAAGCAGGACGTGTCTGGGCGCTGGCCAAGGAAGGGCTGGGGGTGAGAGGGAAGATTTCCCATGGAAGGGAGCCCTGGCATTCCTAAGAATTTGAACTTGAGGGGCTGAAGAGATAATACAACGGGTCGGGCGTTTGCCTTGCACACAGCTGACCTCGGTTCGATTCCCGGCATACACATTCCATACACATTCCATACACCACCAGGAGTGATTCTGAGTGCAGAGCCAGGAATAACCCCCGAGCTTTGCCGGGTGTGACCCAAAAAAAAGCCCAAGAATTTGAACTTGATGCTTCCTCTTCAATGAGTAATACCACAAGAATTATGCGATATGCTGTTTTATTGTATCACCATTGTTTGTCAATAATATAGAATTCCAGGGATACAGCTTCATTCCTTTATAGAAGGGCGACACTCACCATACCCGCCAAAGTTTCAGTGCGTGCCACCAGCAAAGGATCCCTTCTACACATTCCACCATTTTCCCTGCCCATCAGTAAGCAAGACAGTTTTCACTGAGTCTAGCAGTTCATTTTGTGGAGTTTTTTTTCTTTCCAACGTATTGCTTAGGCTATTCATAGTCTACATATAAGTGTAACTATCTAATAATTGTACTTTATTTTCTTATTTATTTCATCTTGCACAAAGCACCTCAGGTTCTAATTATTTAGGGTCCAGAGACACAATTTCACCTTTTTAATGCCAGAGTTGCTGCATGAAAGACACACACCTTATCAGCTTTACCATCCCTCTACAGTCTCCAAATTGACTAATAATAAGACCCTTTATTTTAAGAGTTTGAATTTTATACTGTCGAAAGGTTTGCCTGGTCCACGGCAGACACTACTCAGCATTCAAACACTGCTTCCCAGCTACCCTGGCGGTCCCCTCACGCAGAACCCGGGACAGCATCTGTCAATCCCACTGTGCTGCACTGGACCTAATCCCACCCTCCATCAGCATGAGGGGAGGCGGTGTGGACCCTAACCAAGAGCGGCCGGCCAGACGGCAGGAGACCAGACAGGAGGCAGGTGCCAAACCAGAGCTCCAAGCTGTGGGGATGGCTCCGGGAGTGCCTGCCTTGTGTGTGGGAGGCTGGGTAAGATCCCAAGCACCACATGGTCCCCGCCATGCTCTGCCAGGAGGGACCGCCAAGCCCCAAGCAGGGAGAGGAAGCCCTGGGCACCTCCGGGGGGGGGGGGGTAATGGGCTCCCCACACAAAACAAACAAACCAGAAAGATCCAAGTGCCGCCGCCATGAAAGATAAGATAAGCCGGCAGGTGAAGACGCTCCCTGGGACGAAGATGCGGACGGACAGCATCCGCTCCCCAAGCCAGGGCCGTCCGGCACTCTGGATCTTCACACTCGGAGGAGATCCAGGGTCGTAAGCCCAGCAGCCCATCTGGAAGCCACCAGAGTGCCTGGGGGTCTGCCCTAGGCAGCCTGCCACCATGGAGATGAGCACAAGGTTACCCCCCCGCCCCAGAAAGCCACATCCCCTGCCTGGTGACTCAAGGCCTGCCCACCTGAGCTGAGCCCCGCTGGCTCCAACGGCTCAGCCAGAGCACATGGCTCCTGCCGGCTCAGGTCGGGTCTTCCCTGGGAGGCTGCACACTCACAGCGCTGAGCTGGGGAGAGGCCCCCGGATGCGCCCCCTCCACTCCATTGGACTCAATTAGAAAGCTGGGAGCTGGGAAGTTGGCACCACACAGGGCGCTGTGCTGCCCTCCACAGCGCGGCCGGCCAGGCGCCATCTCCAGAGTACCACAGAGCCCACAGAGGAGGTGCCGGCAGCCTGTGGTGGATGGGCCAGTGGGTTGCAGGGCATCGAGGCAAGCAGGCTAGCTCCCTGCAGGGGGTGGACGGGCTGCCAGCCTTCCTCCCTGCACGGAGAGAGAGCTCTTGGGAAGCTCGGGCAGGGCCACACCGAGCCAGGATGGGGTGCCCCGGTCCGCCATGCCTTCCCAAACCCTCATTCTGTGATCTCTTACCGGAAGGTCAACGGCACCCGGCAGATAGAAGGATCCTGGTGGGCGGCGGGCCTGCGTAAGGAGGGCAGAGATGGTGGTCATCCCCAGCGTGTGACCCCCAGACTTCTGTCCGGCACCCGAGTGTTGGGGGGAAGTGGGGGCGGTCAGGGGAGTGGCCAGACACGGTGCCGGCAGAGGAGGCCTCTTCCCAGCCAGTCCCAGGCCTGGGCAGGAGATATCAGCATAAGGGGTGGGGCTCAGGGAGGACGATGCTGGGAGAGAATACCCACCGGGCACCCGGCCCTCTGCGGGGGCGTCCAGGTGTCACCCTGGGTCATGCTCCTCCGACCACCAGTCCAGGAGGTAGTGGGCAGCATGTGGTCACTCTGTCACTCATGTCCCACCCCCCGGCAGGGCTTCAGAGGTCTCCACCAACAGCCCCGAGGATGCAGAGCTGGTCCCAGGACCCCACGTTCCAACACTCCCACCCATCCCCCACCCCCGGGAAGAAGGACAGGTAACCGTTAGTAGTTAGTCCTGGTAGTTAGTCCTGGACTGGTGCCCGGGGGTAGGGGCGGGGCGGGGGTAAGGAGCGGGGGCAGAAGCACATTCCAGCATCAAGAGGGGGTCAGGCCCAGGTGTGGAGGGACTGCAAACCACAGGCAGCTCATGGGGCTCAGTGAGCACCAAGGGCTGGGTGTGGGGGTGCAGACTGAGGTGGGGGAGGTGAGGGGCAGGGCACCAGCAGAGAAGCGCTCAAATTTCCTAACTGAATACGGAAAGCATGGAAAGACTGGAGAGAGCTGCTCCGCTACCCAGGTTCAGTCCCCATGCGGCTCGGGTTCCCGGCCCACCTTCCCAGGCAGCCCCCTGCCGGTGTCAGAGCTGACACACAGTGGCAGAGCAGGATGGGTGGACCTCCCGGAGGTGGGGGCTTTGGCATCCTTCCGAGGTGACTGGGCTCCCTGGAGGAGACCCAGACCCTGAGGCCCTAACAGCCCTGGAGGAGTCCTGGGTCCCTGTGGGATGAGCTCATGCAGCCACAGGCAGAGGGGCAGAGGGAGAGAGGAGCCCGTCTCTGCAGGACCCCTGTGCTTTCTTTCCTCCCTGCTGTGGGGACCACCCTGCCCCGGCTCAAATGCTCTCTGGACCTCAGCATCCTCTCGCGGAACTTACAACCACCAACAACTAAGTCAGACTTACCCCAGGGACAAAGCCAAAGCGTGTCGGGCAGTGCTGTTGGTCGTGCTGTATCTGTCAGGTGACAAGGGGCGGGGGTGCGAGGAAAGGGTTTAAGAAGCTGGAGTGAAAGTACGGAGGGAAGGACACTTGCCTTGCACAGGAGGCCGACCTGGGTTCAATCTCTGGCATCCTGTAAGTTCCCCTGAGCCACGCCGGACGTGATCCCCGAGCACAGAGCCAGGAGTATGCCCCGGGTACAGCTGGGTGTGACCCCCAAAACAAAACAAAGCGGCAAAGAAGTCCCCCACACTAGCTTATGTACAGCTGTTCAGTGCTCAGGACAACAACCAGGACATGGAAATAACCAATGTCCGACACTGAGAGATGACTGGATCAAGAAGCTGCCGTCTGCAATATTCATGCTGGAATACCACTTGATGAGGAGGAAAGAGGGGATCGGGCAGCTGACCACTCCATGGACAGACTGCAGAGTATCACACTGAGTGAAGTCACCCAGGAGGAGGGAGAGATACAGGACGACCTCTCGTAGGATGGAGATAAAGAAACAGCAAAAGAGCAGCAAATGCTCCAAGGCAACAGATGCTGAAAACTGGTCCTTAGTAGGAAGCATATCACTATAGAGGGGAGTAGAGGGGACAGGAGGGGGAACCCTGGGTCTTGGGGAAGGGAGCAGTGCTGGAATGTTTCATACACGAAGCCCTGCCCGTATCAATATTGTATATCACAATACCTAAAATAAAACTTGAAAGTGGGGTCACACCCCTGCCAGGTTGTCTTTACCGGGCACCTTGGAGGGGAGGGCAAGCTGAGTCTTTCTCCCCACCCCAAGCAGAACCCAGGCAGCCGAAAACATCCAGAACCCAACTGAGGCCATGCTCAAGGCCACTCTCCGCATACTTGGATGACCTCACCCAAGAGGGGACAGGCCTCACCCGAGACAGGACGAACCTCACTGGAGGGCAGACAGCCAGAAAGCCCAGGTATGCGGAAACCATGACCGAGACCTCCAAGCCCACTCGGATCAGACTGAGCCTCCTCCCCCCAGCTCCCCAGTTCTCCAGTAGCTTGGCAGTCGCACCCACAAACTGCCCCTGGCGCCATGTAACCTCATCAATGGCCAAGATCCAGAAACTATAAACTAAAGCTCCGGAAGAGAGCGCAGAACCTCCGAAGCGGCTGTGAGACCTCTTATACTATACCTCACTTACTGATCAAAAGTATCACACATGGTTTTGGTTTCTAACATATTTGCTTGTATTCTCTTATACTCAGGCTTAAACCGCTCCAGAATGAAATACAACAACCCTCACACACTTCCCTCTTACTGTGGTGGGAAGTTGCTCGGTGGTAGGATTGGTGTTTGAATATTATCTGTAATGAACTACTGTGAACTACCTTTATGAAAAGAAAATAACTTTAAAAAACACAAATAAATAAAGTGGGATCACAGCGATAGTACCAGCAGCTAGGGCATTCAATCCTCAGCATCCCGAGAGTAGACTATAGATGGAACATGATTGCCACTCAATGCCTCTCTTGCAAAACACAGTACCCAAAAGGAGAGAGAGAACAAAGGGGAATGCCCTGACACAGAGGCAGGGTGGGATGGGGAGGATGGGGGGTGGGAGGGATACTGGGATCCGTGGTGGTGGAGAATGGGCACTGGTGGAGGGATGGGTATTCGATCATTGTATGACTGAAGCCCAAGCACAAAAGTTTGTAAGTCTACAACTGTACCTCATGGTGTTTCACTAATAAAAATTTTTTTAAAAATGACCAAAAAAAACAAAAAAAAAAGAAAAGAAAAGAAAATCCTCAGCATCCCATATGCTCTCCTGAGCACCACAAGGAGTAAATTGCTCAGTGCAGAGCCAGGAGTAACCCCTGAGCACCAGAAGGTATGGCCCAAAAACAAAACAAAACAAAAATTTATTTATTTCTTTTATTTAGAGAAAAACCTGGTGGGTCTGGATGCCCACCCTATGCCCCCAGGGGGAAGAGGGCATCTATGCTAGAAGGGATCGAACAGTTGTCACAGAGCCCTGTGAAGTGCCTGCCATAGACCCAGCACAATCTAGACATGCCCATCCTCAGCCCACCTCCCCTCCTATCCACTGAGAAAAGCCCCTGATGGCTCCTCCCCACAGAGAAGGAGAGGCCAGAGACTGCACAGGCCTTAAGGTGCTCGCCTTGCACAAAGCCGACCCCCATCCCATCCCTGGTCCTGCAGAGTATCCCCTAAGCATTGCCGGGAGTGGCCCCTGAGCACTGAGTGAGGAAAAAGTTCTGAGCATCGTTGGTTGGGATCCTGAAGAAAAAAATAAAAAACCAAACAAACGAGCAGCACAAATGGAGAAGCACCTGAGGGGCAAGCAGCCCGCGGGACGGAGGCCGGAGGTGGAGGAGACGCCGGCACGGAGGGGTGGGCAGGCAGTGGGGAGGTCGGGAGAAGCCCCCATGGTGTCTGTGCCCCCATGCCAATTTGGCAAGGGTATTAAAAAGTTTCTTTCCAATTACTTCTTGGTGAAAATGACTAATCAGGCCTCGGATGGAGATGTGACTTAATTTCCCAGTAGGCTTGGAAACGAAGAGGCCTGTAATTGTTTCTGCTTCTCCCCAGAAGCAGACAGAAAGGCGGGAGGGCTCCACGGGGGTGGCGGGGGGGGGGGCAGGGGGATGGAGACGAATATCCCCACTGAACGTGCTCACCCCCAGGCACCCCGTGTCAGGGCATGCGAAGCTGAGGCCTTCCCCCCTGTTCTAGCTGGGAGAGTTCTGAGTGGGCCTCCCCACGGCAGCCGAGGCTGAGAGTGGGGGTGTCAAGATCGGCTCCCTAGAGACAGGAGACCAGCAGTTCCCAGGAGGCCAAGAACGCCCTACAGACAGGAGAGGACAGGGGAGAGTCCAGTTTACTCAAGCCCCAGAGGACGGCAGGAGAGGTGTCTGAAAACCTGGGGCCCCGCGGCCCCAGCGAGCCCCTATCTGCCACCATGTTCTTTGCACAGGGCCTTCCGTCTCCATTGCCAGCTCTTAGAAAGGCTCCCTGCCCCCGTGGGACACGGAGGACCCAGGACAGCCCCCAGCTGGGCCTTCTTCTTTTTTTGTTTGTTTGTTTTTTGCTTTTGGGGTCACACCAGCGATGCTCAGGGGTTACTCCTGGCTTTGCATGCAGGAATCACTCCTGGTGGTGCTCCAGAGACCATATGGGATGCTGGGAAACCCCGGTGGGCCGCGTGCAAGGCAAACGCCCTACCCGCTGTGCTATTACTCCAGCCCCTGGCGCCTTCTTGTGAGAAAGTATCTTGTCACTTGGCTTTAGGCTCTGTCCAAGGGAACGCCCAGAGGTTTTATAAGGGGCAGAGTCTGCCCCATTCACTCCCTAAGGACCTCCTACAAGTCAACCCGCAGGTGGTACTGCCATGACCTGGCTTGACCGTGGAGAGACAGAGGCACGAAGGCCGGAGAGAGCGGGGCCTGGACCCTCCTCCCCCAGCTCACCACCCCTGGGTCCCCTCACTCACAACCTTCTCCTTCCCCAGCACCAGGTCCCTTCTGATCCCATCTTTTCGTTTCCACTTGGGGCAGCTCTATGGCCACCCACCCCAGGGCGACTGCCAGAACCTTCTCTCGGAAGCACTGTCCTCCCCAGGTGGCGTGTGGGCTCAGAGGCTAAGAGCCCTGTGATACGACTGTGCGTCCCTGTGAGGGGGGACGTGTTTGCCAAGGCCTGCTGCTGCCCTTCACACCGTGTGCGAGTGTGTGTGAGTGCATAAGTGTGTGTGTGTGTGTGTGTGTGCGTGTGTGTGCCTGAGAGAGAAAGAGAGACCACCAGCTGCCTTTCACACAGCATGCGAGAGTGTGGGAGTGTGTATATGTGTAAGTTCATGAGGATATGAGTGTATGTTTGAGTCTCCTGGCTGCCCTTCATATTGTGCATGAGTGTACGTGTGAATGTGTGTGACTGCACATGTGTGTCCACCTTTCACACTGTGCATATGTGTACGAATCTGTGTATGTATGTGTGAATGTCTTATGAGTGCATGTGAGTCTGTGAGTGTATGAGTGAATGTGTATGTGTGTACATGAATGTGTGAGTGGATGTACGTGAGTTAATGTGTGAGTGTGTGTATGAATGAATGTGTATGTGAGTGAACATGTGTGAGCAAGTGTTTGTGTGAATATGTGTATATGTGAATGAGTAAATGTGTGAGTGTGTGAATGTGTATAAATGAGTGAGTAAATGTGTGTGTGAGCATGTATGAGAGTATGTGTGAGCTGTGTGTGAGTGAAAGGGAGTGTGTGAATGTGTGTGCGTATGAACGTGTGTGAATGTGTGAGTGTGTGAATGTGTTAGCATGTATGAGCGTGTGTGTATGTGCAAGTGGGTGTGTGCATGAGTTTGTGCATATGAGTGTGAGCATGAGTGTGTGTGAGCGTGAGTGTGTGTGCAAGTGTATGTGAACACGTGAGTGTGTGTGAGCATGTATGAGCATGAGCAAATGTGTGAATGGGTGTCAGCAAGTATAAGTATGTGTGTGTATGTGCGGGTGTGTGGGCGCTTGTGTTTGTGTGTACGTATGAGCCTGTCTGTGTATATGTGCAAGTGTGTGTGAATGAGCATGTGAATGTGAGTGAGCGTGTTGAGTATGTGTGAGTGTGTGTGTATGTGCAAGTGTGTGTGAGCATGTGAGTGTGAGTGTATGTGAGCATGTATGAGCGTGTGAGTGAACGTGTGAGTGTGTGAATGGGAGTGTGTATGAGCAGATGTGTGAGTGTGTGTATGTGCAAGTGTGTGCGCATGAGTGAGAGGGAGTGTGTGTGTGAGCATGTGTGCGTGCCTCTTGCGGGGCGGGGCATGGCGGGACGTGACGTGCCTCCTGCGCTTCCTGGAGAGACGCTGTGTCCAGACTGAGACACCCCAGCTGGACCAAAGGCCCCGGGGTCAGGCGGGGTCAGCTGGCTCCGTCCTGCCGAGGAGCAGCAGGAATAACTCATCTCGGTCGGCCTCGCCAGAGTGAACCTCTGAACCCTCAGCGTCCTGAGGCCAGGAAACACGATCCAGCCTCCAGGCGGAGCGGCCGGAGCCAGACGCCCGATCCCCTGTCCACACAGGGGCTTTTGTTTGGAGAACAGGCGTTATCACTGTAACAAATGCTGTCTGGATTCCGGGGGTGCTGGCGGGTCCCGCTGCTGCTCGGAGCCCCGTGCGCCCTGGGCAGCAGCCGCAGCTTCTCCTCGCTCCTCTCCTGGCTCCGCCCGCCGCCCCGTGCTGGCGCTCGCCGAAAGGAATCAGGCAGCGCAGAGCAAACACAAAGGAGACAGCGGGCTCAGACACCTAATGAACCCGCCTCACCCCCACGCGGCTTTGATGGAGCCCGGGCTCTGCCAGCCCGCGGGACGCTCTTGTCCTGCGGAAACGCCCGTCTCCCTGCCGCCGGCCCCAGGCAAGCCCTGATGGGGCCCTCACGGAGGGAGCACACCCGGGCCAAGCTCCCACTGACGGCACAAGCGAGAGCCAAGGTTCGGGCGCATCTCTCCCCTGCGCGCACGGAAAAAGGCCCGCCAGCACCTCCCTGCTCCCCGACTCACGCCATCGCGGCTGCCACCTCTGTCTGCCCCAGGACTGCCCTAGCCGCCTGCACTGCTTTCAGCCATCCCTGCCCTCCTTCCCTCTCCAGCTCCTCGTCAGGGACTGGGCACACACACACCCTGTCCCCAGGCCCTTGAAGCGTTCATGGAAAGGCAGAAAGACAAGACAGCATGTGGGGGGAGAGGAGCAGAGAGAAGCATGGCGCATGCTGGAACCTCACTGCAGGGGGCACCTAACTGAGCTGGGGGGCAGGGTGCAAGAGGAGGTGAAGTCCCAGAAGGACCAGGACCAGGTGAGTCAGGAGGTCCTGCTCTCTCTCTCTCTCTCTCTCTCTCTCTCTCTCTCTCTCTCTCTCCTGTCTCTCTCCGCCTCCTCTCCAACTGTCTCTGTCTCTCTCCTGTCTCCCCTTTGTCTCTGTCTCTCTGTCTCTTCCCCATCTCCTCTCTCTCTCTCCTGTCTCCCCTCTCTATCTCTGTCTCTCTCTGTCTCTCTCCCCTTCTCCCTATCTCTCTGTCTCCCTCCTCTGTCTCCCCTCTGTCTCTGTCTCTCTCTCACATCTCCTCTCTCTCTCCTCTCTCTCTCTCTCCTGTCTCCCCTCTCCGTCTCTCTGTCTCTCTCCCCTTTGTCTCCCCTCTCTGCCTCTGTCTGTCTGTATGTCTCTCTCCCGTCTTCCCTCTGTCCTCTGTCTCTCTCTCCCCATTTCTTTCTCTCTCCTGTCTCCCCTCTTTATCTCTCTCTCTCTGTCTCTCTCTCTCTCCCCCCCCACCCTTGTTTCCTGCTGCTCCAGTGGTCACTGCCCAGCCCCCTGTGCGCAACAGATCAATAGATCCCACAGCTGAGATGCCCCAGCCTCTATTTCAAGAAGCCTCCATCTGTTGGGAAGACAAGACCCCCCCACATCCTCCAAGCACAAGACCCACTGGGAGGCACAGCCTGGACAAAAACGGCACTTTACGAACCACCAGGGCGGGGGGGGGGGGGGGGGGAGGCAGGCAGGGAAGCAGGCGGTCAGGGCCATGAGGATTGAGGGCAGCTCCCCCACCCCACGCTGCCCTCCCCTTGGCCTTCACACAGTCCCTTGCAGACCACAGACAGCAGTGGGCAGGCAAGAGGCCAGCACCAAGGAAGCCCCCTGGGGCGGCAGCCCGGCAGCTGCAAGGGGCTTGGTGCTGGCCTCTCTCCCGAGGACCATGCTGTATATGCCTCTGCAGATTCAGAGGGGGACCAAGCAGCTCTGCCCTCGGCTGCCTGCAAACCCCACGGCTCTCCCGTGCTGCAGACCCCCAGACGCGGAGCAGCTCAGAGGCCGCTGATGGCCGGAAAGCACCTGAACACACTTGGGCGTCCACTCCCAGGTGAATGGGTGCTCTAGAAACTCCATAAGCATGTCGCACACTGTTCAGAGCAAGGCTCCTCCTCCAAGCCTCGATACAGCACCCCACACTCTGATGGCCCAGCGAGCCTCCAAGCCAGGGACTTGCTTCTCCCCCCCCCCCCCCCCCGCCCTGACCCACAGGGGCTCACTTGAAGGGCTCTCACTGGGCAAGGGCAGAAAACTAGCAAGGCGGGGGGGGGGGGGGGATGAGAAGGGGCACTGGGTCCTGGAGTTGTAAATCCCGCTCGGCAGCCTGATGGGACGCAGCTGCTCACTCCCACCGGCAGTGGGGGTGCCTCAGGTGAGGAGGCCACCTGGAGACCCCAGCCTGAGAGAAGCAACAGCCAAGGCCAGCACCGCCCTGTGGCTGGAGTGATGGCGTCACACCCGCACACCTCACGGGGGTGGGACGTGAGACGGGAGCTCCGGGGGTGCAGCCGAGGGGGGGGTCTCCTCTGCCTCTGTGCCCGCACACCCCCAAATGGTCCCGAGGAGGAGGCTGGCACAGGGAAGAAGAGAGTCCCCGGCAGCCCAGGCCGTGGCTCCACCCAGCCACACTGCCACAGGACCTCACCTCCACGCCCCTTCCCGAACCTGCCCGCCTCTCTCAGATCCCTGAACCCCAGGGGGTGGGAACCAGCTCCCAGTAGAGAGCGTTCTGCAGAGCCTGGAGAAACCCGTGGGGGCCCCATCGCCCGCCCGCCTGCAGCTTCCCATACATACAACACCGGGCAAGTTCTCAGGGCTTCCTGATCGTCTTCCCACACAGAGGAGCCGGGCTTTGCGACGCCCTGGCCGGGAACATGAAAGGGCCGCTTGTTGACAAAGCCGAACCGACAACACAACCTGCTTCCCCCCCCCACCACACACACACACACACACACACACACACACACACAAGTCCTTGAAAGCCATTTGGGATGGCGGTGGCCCCGACTTGCCTTTCCCGGCCCCACCCCACTGACAGCCGATGCCACGGTCAGCTCAGCAGGGAAGGAGGACCCGAAGGTCGTCCCTGGCTTCCTCTGGGGACAAGATGGCACACGCCAGGCCCCGGGAAAGAGTGTCGCGGCAGCGGCGCAGGCGGTAATTAGGAGGCGGTCCCCTTCCCAGCACAGGACTTGTCCCTGCTCTTCCCCAGAGATCTCCTCCAGGGGGTCTGGAAACTGCAGGACCCCTGGGCGCCCACTCATGGCCACGGTGATCACCCCCAGCGCCTCTCAACACCAGCCGTCTGCACCTTTGCAACAAAGATGCCCCCGCCCCCCCCCAGTGCTCAGCCACAGGGACACTCCTGGGCCTTCGGTCCCAACCCAGCAAACGTGTCCCTTCCACACTCCCTCCCCTCCTTCCTTCCTTCCTCCCTCCCTCCCTCCCTTCCTTCTTTCTTTCCACACTTCATTGATCCAGCCAACAGGTGCTGGTACTAGGCCTGGTGAAAGGGACACAGAAGGCTAAGGTGCCATCGATTCAAAGATCAGAGAGTGGAGCCAGAGTGATAGTACAGCAGGTACGGCGTTTGCCTTGCACATGCCCGATCTGGGTTTGATCCCCAGCATCCCATGTGGTGCCCCAAGCACCGTGAGGGGTTAATTCCTGAGTGCAGAGACAGGAGTAACCCCTGAGCATCACTGGGTGTGACCCAAAAAGCAAAAAAAAAAAAACTAAAATAAAATAAATTAAAGGTCAAGGAGGTGTGTGCCCCACAGGGGGAGGCACACAGAATCAGGGCGAACTGGGCCTATGGAGACTCCTGGAACCCAAGACCAGCCCAGTTCATGCTACAGGCTGGCACCAGCGTGCAGTGCGCCCAAAGGTGAGGGAAGGAGCAGGGCTGGGCTCCAGAACCTTCCCAGTCTTGGCTTCTGCCATACCTCCTCTCTCTGTCAGCTCCAACCCCACCTTGTCCTCCCAGCTGTGGGGCCCGGGGAGGCTTTCCGAACGCCCGTGTTTCTCCATCCTGGGTGGTATGAGGGGGAGGCAAGGCGTGGGGAGAGAGGCTCTGGCAGGCAACCAGAAGCCCAGCGCTGGGGCAGGAGCCACAGTCCAGAGGGCAGGGTGTCTGACCCGGGTTCTAGCCCCTGGCATCTATAGGGCCCCCCGCCCAGCACCACCAGGAGTTAATTCCTGAGTGCAGAGCGCCCGAGCGAGCAGAGCGAGCATCGAGCATCGCTGGGGGTTGGGAGCATTGGGAGCATTGCGCCCAAACAAAACAGAACAGAACAGAAAAAACAGAGGCATGAAGAGTGAGGAAGGGCCCAGGTGGGTGAGGGAGGCAGGGTACACTCCTCTGGGGACTCCCGCCCCAGACCTCAGCTCACCACCCTTGGATGCCTGCTGCAACCACCAGAAGCTACGGAGAGGGAGAGCGAGAGAAGGAGAGAGAGAGAGAAAGAGAGTGAGAGGGGAGGCGGGGGAGAGAGCAGGGGGAGAGAGAAATGGAGAGAAATAGAGAGAGGGAGGAGAGAGAGAAATAGAGAAGGAGGGGAGGGAGAGGAAGAGAGACAGAGAGAGAGAGAGAGAGAGAGAGAGAGAGAGAGAATCAGCCTTACAGCTTCTACCGTGAGGACATTCTACTTTCCCTCCCTCCCACCAGACTCACCACCAGCCCAAGATCCCGACACACTGCCTGGGCCAATCTCCTACTCCGCCCCTACCCCTCCCTTCATCCTGAGGAGGCTGCTACAATAGTGAGCTCTCCCTCAACCACCTCCCTGCTCCGACTGTCCCCTTCCCCTCCTTTCTGAAAATCAAGGAAACAGCAGCAAGATGTTGGCCGGCTGCAGCAGGTAAAGCCATGACTAGAAACGGCCCATCCAGGCACCACCCCCTCCCCACCCCAATCTCCAAATCCCCACCCCCCCACCCCATGCTCTTCGGGCAAGGCCCGACTGCCCAGCCCTCCTGGCCACGGACGGGTTGCACAACAGGGCACTTGGGGTCAGGCTTCTGGGACTCGGCCAAGGGAGGCACAGTCAGCCAAGCACAGAGAAGCATGGGGACAGGACTCCAGAAGGCCCTACAAAGGGGAGGCCAATTCTGTGCCGCTTATTTTACGCATTTATGGCTGCAACACAAAAACACAGAACAGTCGGGGAGGAGAACAGAGCAAAGAGAAGAAATTTCAGAGACGAAGAGCCTGAGATCTGGGATCTAAAAACTGACCCTGACCCAGTGGCCAGAGCAGGGCAGGGGCTGACCCCAGCCCAGCCACAGAAGATAGACAGCTGTCATCAGCATCCTGCAGGAACAAGTCACTCTGGGCCTCAGGGGTGATCAAGCCCTGGTTCAAATTCCCAGCCCTGCATATGGTCCTTTACAGGAGGGACTCCTGAGCACGGAGCCAGGAATAAGCCCTGAGCACTGCTGGGTATAGCCCCCACACCAAACCAAACATCCACAACTATACCCCAGAATAGCCCAACATCTGGCCTCCCCATACAAAGCAAAAAAAATAAAAGGACAAAAGTCTTCCAAATTCCTCACACAACCTCCCAGAGGCCCCCAGGCCCCAGGAATTGTCCAGGAAGGATTTCTGCAGAGGCACCATACAAAACACCCTCTGGAAGCTCCCCAACCCGACTCCAGCCCCACTCCCCTCATTCGGCACCCCAAGATGGATCCAAATCCCAGGGTGAGCTCCAGGAGGGCCTGGCCTATACTCTCTACAGACAGATGAGAGAGCAAGGCCCAGAGAGGCAGAGACGCTAGAAAAGTCACACAGTGCTAGAGGGTGACTCTGCTATCCAGAGAGGAAGCCACAGCCTGAGGGACACAGCCCTGAAGACAAAGAGCCCTAGCCTGTCCAGGGGCACCCCCCACCCCCGCCACAGAGTGCCCGTCCCCACAAAGTGTGCTGCCTGGACAGCGTAGTCCTTCTGGGGTCTCCAGATGATCTCACACGCCCACCAGCACCTCCAGCAGCAGAGACAGAAACAACCCATGTTGGGGACTGGAGCGATAGTACAGCAGGTAGGGCATTTGCCCTGCATGCGGCCGACCTGGGTTCGATTCCCAGTATCCCACATGGTCCCCCGAGCACCTCCAGGAGTAATTCCTGAGTGCATGAGCCAGGAGTAACCCTTGTGCATCACTGGGTGTGACCCAAAAAGAAAAAAAAATACAACCCATGTGGGCTACAGGAAGAGTCCCATGCATGCCACGAGAGGAGGTACAGAGGGGGCCCACCCCCATGCTGTCAGCCTCTTTCTGTTCCCTTTTTCCAGATCAGTGAAGGCAACAGCGCTCAGGCACTCAGGCCTGGACCTGACATCTGCTCCAGCCAGACTTGACTTCCTTTCTCTCGGAGAGGAGCAGAATGGCAGGACTTAAGAACCCCCCGAGTCTCACACTGCCCCGAGTCTCACACTGCCCCGAGTCTCACACTGCCTCCCCCGTGGGCTTTCTGCTCCCCAGAAGAGCAGTGGCTGGCCTGGCCTTTGCACTAGGTGCAGGGGGATGGGGGGAAGGGAAATCCCAAGGGCCAGTCAATAGGCCTCTCCCCAGATCACGAAGGACAGTGGCTGTCGCCTGATTTTCTTGCTTGTTTGTTTTTTTTTCATTTGGGGGCCACACCCTACAGTGCTCAGGCACTTGGGAATTATTCCTGACCGGGCATAGGGGACCATATGGGATGTCTAAGACTGAACCCAGATCAACCCCATGCAGAGCAAGCGCCCTACACAGTGGACTCTCACTCCAGGCCCTGTTGGCTGATGTTCAACTTCTCCCAGGCCCCCCCCCCTCCACTTCTCAAAGGTTCAGGCCCCTCAGAGAGTGGCCCCAGGACAGCTGAGATCAGCATCAGAGGCAGCCCTGGAGACAGGCTCCAGGCCTCTCTCCCTAGCTCTCCACTTCCATCCGGTTTGTCCAGAGTACGCAGCAGAGCGGAGACCAAGCCAAACATCTGTGCCTGGGAAGCAGCTCTCCATCACGGGGGCGGAGGCCCAGGCCCCAGAGGCCAGCCGGGGGTGGGGGCCCCAGGGCTCACTGCTGCAGCAGCGTGATTCACACCAGGCCCCTCCCACTTCCGCTTCCCCTACTCCCCATGACAACATGTTGAACGGGGCCTTTGCTGGCAAGCCCAACCACTCAGGGGCTTTCTGCCCTGCCACGGCTCCCATGCTCAGTCGTGCACACCGCCCCTGAACACGCCGAGGGGAAGGCGAAAACCCAGTCCAAACCTGCAGCCCACACACACACACACACACATACACACATAGACACACATACACACACACACACATACACACATAGACACACACACACACACATACACACATAGACACACACACACACACACACACACACACACGCTTGCCCCACAGCCCTTCTGGGCCAGCCTGATTCTCTGGATCAGGAATATACTCAGAGACAGAACTGTCTGCTGTAAGGACAGAATTCTCCACGTTCAGGAGGGGGAGAGGTGCTTTCGAAGGGGGGAGGGGGGAAGAAAGCAGATTAAGCTTTCTGTTTCCAGCCAAGATCGAATAATAACAGAATGAAATCAAGCTTCCCACTGGAAACCACCGACCCAGACAAATACCTTTGAAACAGTGGTTTTCAAGACATGGTCAACAGAAGGAGCAAGATTCTCCAGGCTGGGAACTACTGAAGTACTCCGCCCTGCAATGCCCCAGGCCTCCGGACTCCTGCCCTGCTGAGGTGGAGTCAAAACCAGGGAAACTGAGGCAGCCTGGAAGGGGGCCTGGCAACATCCAGACAACGAATGCAGAAGAGAGAGCACCCTTGAAGAGCAGGAGGGAGTGGGGGGTGGCTCCCCCTGAACACGGCAATCAGTCCCCAGCACGGCCTGGAACTCCCCAGAATCAGGGCAAGCAGCAGCTAGTGGTGGTTGAGGGGTAAGGGAGCAGTGCCCAACGCACACGGCACCAGTGCCAGCGCCAGCCCACCGGCCAGCCCCCCTAGAGCCTCAGCAGTCCCCGGGCAGCAGCAGGAGAGAATGCACAAGGTTTGTGCTCAATAGCAGGAATAATGAGCCCCTGCTCAGAGCCCATCTAATTACTCTACAGAGCAAGATTAAACTTTCCAAGTGAATCAGCTATGTCCCAGAAAGAGTTCAAGAATATTTAAAGGAAAACAAAACACTCAACACTCGACTAGATAAAAGCTATCATGTCTAGCATTCATCAAAGATTACTTGGAGTGCAGAAAAGTAAAGAAATGAAAAGGAGTAGAAGGCATGGAGCCAGAGAGATAATGCAGCGGGTTAGGCACTTGTCTCACACGTGGCCAACCTGGGTTCGATTCCTGTGGCCACATACAGTCTCCCAAGCACCACCAGGAGTGATTTCCTGAGCACAGTGTCAGGAGTAAGCATCCCTGGGTATGGCCCAAACACACACACACACACACACACACACACACACACACAAAGAATGAAAGGAAGGAAGGAAGGAAGGAAAGAAAGAAAGAAAGAAAGAAAGAGAGAGAGAGAGAGAGAAGGGAAGGGAGAAAGAAAGGGAGAGAGGAAGGAAGGAAGGAAGGAAGGAAGGAAGGAAGGGAGGGAGGGAGGGAGGGAGGGAGGGAGGGAGGGAGGGAGGGAGGGGAAGAAAAAAAGAAAGAAAGAATGAAAGGAAAGAAAGAAAGAAAGAAAGAAAGAAAGAAAGAGAGAGAGAAGGGAAGGGAGAAAGAAAGGGAGGGAGGAAGAAAGGAAGGAAGGAAGGAAGGAAGGAGAAAAGAAAGAAAGAAAGAGAGAGAGAGAGAGAGAGAGAGAGAAAGGAAGAAAGACAGCAAAGCCTATAATGAGAAAACAAACCAACAGTCAAAATTGAGTCAGAGGAGCCAGGGAATAACACAGCAGGTTGGGGCTGTTTGACGTGTACACAGCCATCCCGGATTCGATTCTCTAGCACCCCAATATAGTTCTCTGAGTTCTACCATGAGTAAGCCCTGAGCACAGCCAGGTATAGCCCCCAAACCAAAAGCAAACAAACAAAAAATGAATTAAGAGCTTTAGGATCAAGAGATAAGAATTTAAGATGATTACAGTTATATTCCATATATCCAAAAGTTGGACTGGAGCGATAGCACAGCATGTAGGGCGTTTGCCGGGTTCGATTTCCTCCAACCCTCTCGGAGAGGCCAGCAAGCTACCGAGAGTATCCCGCCCGCACAGCAGGGCCTGGCAGGCTCCCTGTGACATTGTGATGTATTCAATGGGCCAAAAACAGTAGCAGTAGGTCTCACAATGGAGACCCTACTGGTGCCCGCTCGAGCAAATCGATGAACAACAGGAGGACAGTGCTGACAGTATATTCAAAAGTTAAGACTTGGAACACTTAAAAAAAAACCACACCTCACAACCTCAGAGCGTCAGAAGGATAGATAGCTTAAATGTATGGAGCACTTTCCCTGTGGAGGCCCCAGGCCTGATCCCTGGTACCAACATAGCCCCACAGCACTATGGGACCTGGGCATCCGCTGCATCGGGTGGTTTAAGCATCAACCCATCAGGCCCACGCTGCTAGGCTAAGCAATGCTGGGAGTGGAATCCACTCTCTGACCCAGCACCCGGGCACCACTGGGAGACATCTATATAATAACCAACGTCTGCAGTAAGATTAAAGGCAACAGACAAAACATATTTTTGAATTCAAAAAAATAGCCAAAGGAAATTGTATGGGGGATCTAAAAGATAACGGGACCCACGAGAGTCAAAAGTGTAATTGAGAGCCCAAAAGCAAAATGAAGGTACTAGGATGGGAATAAGTATTTGAAGGAAAAGCTAAAATGTTGCAAATTGGATAAAACTACAAAGGCACAGAAAGTCTTCAAGGCAGCCAGAAGAAAGAATATTACCTGGAACCAGAAAGTGACCTCATAAACATGAGTTCATTGGGAGACTGAAACAATTCTAAATGCTCAAGCACCTAATGACACAGTTTCAAAACACAGGACCAAAAAGCTGAAAGAAAACATTTAGAAACTAATACAAAGTTTACCACATTATCCCATCCAGGATTAAGAAGACAAGACTACCAGCCTCATCACATTCAGCCCCCACCATACGGAGATTCCACAGTCGGAAAAATGAAGCAAAATACATCAACAAAAGGGATTCAATTGGTCCAGAAAGAAGTGAGACTTGATTTATTCTCAGGAGATGTAATGATTTTGGTACAAAATCTAACAGCATTCTAGAAAACAAGCTCTAAGAATATATACAAAAATCAGGGTTTTTTCCCCCTACACATTAGCAGACTGAATTTTTAAATGTCACCTATCATAGTGAACCCTAATACTGGAAATAATATAAATTCTTATCAATAGGCATCTAGAAAAACAAATGATGGTATATCCTTAAGGTGGAATACTATGCAGCAACAGAAAGGAATGGGTCTTAGGATGAATCAAAACATTGTTGCCCCAACATACAATTGGTATAGTTTCATTTAGCTGCAGAAAATGCAAGCTGATCTATCGTTACAGAAAGTGAGTGAGTGGTAGCTTGAGGTATAGGGAGGGGGGAGGGGCAAATTTGGAAGGGGCAGGAAGAAAAAGGAGACTTCTGGGGGAAATGGTCTTGCTCCCTATCTTGATCATAGTGGTGATTTTCAGACAGAAGTCAAACTCCATCAGACTTTAGATGAAAGAAAATACCCTGTGACAAAGAGTTTTTCTTCCAACTCTCAGATTGGCAAAGATCAAATGCTCTGATAACACTCTATTGGCCTGGATATGGAAAATCAGCACTCCCAGAAGTTGCTGGTGGAAGAATTAAAAAATAAGTACTGTTGAAGTATATGGCAGATATGCAAAGAATGCCATTTCTATCAAAAATAATCTGGCAGGAAAGCATGTGGGAGGAGGGTCATTCGGACACTTGTAGAAGGAAGTGAACAGCCTGGTGGAGAGTGAGGTGTTGGAATATTGTGTACGTGAAGTTCTATCATGAACAGTATTATAAATCATGGCGCCTGTGATTTTAAAATGTTATTTTTAAAAAGTGATCAGGAAATATTAATTCAAAAAAAATTTCAATGTCTACATTTGTGCCCACACAGAAATTTTATCTCTAAAAATGTATCTACAAGGATATGATCATATCCATAAAATAAAAAATAAATACTGTCATTCAACACAATACTGTTTATAGAGTAGCAAGTATCTAAAAAAAAACTCAAGTGTAATCTCACAATGGGGTGTCTTCCAGATGTAGAGAATGAAAAGCTCTTTAGGTAATCAAATGGAATTGTGAACAAAAAGGCAAGTTATGAAGCCAGAAATATAGCAGAGTTGGCTTTGCAAGCAACCAACCCTGATTCAATCCCTGGAACCACCAGGAATGATCCCTGAGCACAGAATCAGGAGTAAGTCTTGAGCACTGCTAGTTTGGCCCAAAGAATTTCCCCAACCTCCTTACAAAAAAAATAAAAGCCAAGTCATAATATAAGTCATCTATGATGCTGTCATTAGCATAAACAGTAAAGGAAAAGTTTATACATTCATTCTTTTTGCTACCTGCATAAAACACTTTTGGAAAGATACACAAACACACTAACATTATGCTCTGGGAAAACCACGCAGGTTTCGGTCTACAGAACTAATAGGGGTGCGAGGAAGACTATATTTCTGTATGTGTCACCTTTTGTGTCTTTTGGGATGATGAGTCTTTTAGATATACTACTATTGTGAAAATAAATATGGCAATAAAAGTTAGCACTGCAGCACTGTCCTCCCGTTGTTCATCGATATGCTCAAGTGGGTACCAGCAATGTCACCATTGCGAGACTTGTTACTGTTTTAGGCATATCGAATACACCGCGGGGAGCATGCCAGGCTCTGCCATGCGGGCGGGCTACTCTCGGTAGCTTGCTGGGCTCTCCGAGAGGGATGGAGGAATAGAACCCAGATAGGCCACATGCAAGGCAAACGCTCTACCTGCTGTGGCGGAAAAAAAATTAAAAAGAGAGAGAGAGTATGGTGGAGATATATGGCAGATATAAAAAGAATGCCAAGACTGGGGCCAGGCAACACGAAGTGGCTTACAGACGTGCTTGACCATTTCCAGTCGCAACCCCTTTTCACCCAAGAAACACAACACATAGAAGAGGTGCCAAAAACACCTCACATTCTTACATGATTCATCTTAACTTTTTGGTTCTGCACTTCCAGAAACCCTTTACTGCTGCCAAATGTCTCCTGACCTCCACATGTGGTTATGAAATCTCATATGGAGTCACAGGACGCAGTTTAAGAAGCTTGGGTTGAGCGGACCACAAGTTCAACACTCAGGTGCTCCTTAGTCCCAAGAGATCACCCAGGACATTAGGTGCTTGCCTCACACACAGCTGAACCCAGACCCAATCCTGAGCCCCCACAGGGTGCCTAGCATGGCCAGAAGTGATCCTCAAGCACAGAGACTGAGCACTGTCAGGTATGGTCCCCCCAAACAAACAAAAAAGTATATCCATAAAACCCATGTTCTGCTATTCGTGCAGAACTGGTTCCCAGTACCCTAAGTGATTTTCTGGCTGCACCAGAGCCAGGTGAGGATGTAACCCAGAAACCACCACAGTCATTAATACATGCGAGCACCACAGAGGGGCACATGTGTGATCCCAACCATGGCCAACAATGACGATGACAAGGAAGGAAAGGGGAGAACAACAATCCAAGATATAAAGCTAAACGAATACTGAGAAAGGAACTTACAAAACACTAGTAGCGGTCTGATCCCATTCTCAGAAAAATTACAAGGAAGATCCTGGTTGGTGTTAATGCCCAGCTGATATTGGACCCAAGTCAATGGCACAGAAAGCAAGAGCAAAGCCACGAGGCACTAGTGATGCGTAACTCCATGGAGAAAGACTTAGGGTAAAACTCCTCACCCCTCATTACACATTACTGAAGGTTTAACCTTCTTGATATGATTTATGTTTGTATGAAAATAATAAAAACAACAACAAACTGACCTCATGGGTACCTGCCTCAGGGATAGTTAGTCATCTCTGGTGGGAGGAGGGTACGGGTGTGTGAACTGGACCCTGAAATGTACCCGGTGGTACAAACATAATGTTAACTCCCTTGTTTTTTCTTTTTGGTGTTTGGGCCACACCCGATGGTGCTCAGGGCTAACTCCTGGCTCTCTCCTGGTAGACTGCCTGAGAGAACCATATTGGGGTGCAAGGGATCGAACCCAGGTCAGTCCTGTGCAAGGCAAGTACCTTACCCACTGTACTATCACTCCAGCCCTAACTCCATTTTTTTTTTAACAGTGGAGATGCAGGAAAGAGAAACCCAACAGTGCTGTGATGTGATTCCACGAGTGTGGAAAACAGGAGGGAACAGTAACAAGAAAAGGTCCCAGGGATATCGCCAAGGTACCGAGAGGAGCCCATACAGGACAGGGCTGTAGGTGGCTTTTACCGTTTAATTTTATTTTGGGAGGAAGGGAGTTGGGCCAAGCCAAGTAGTGCTCAAGGGTTCTTCCTGGTTCTGTGCTCAGGGATCACCCCCAGCAGGGTTCAGGGGAACATATGGGGGTCCTGAAGAGCAAAACTGGACAGTGACCAAAGCAGCCACGTGCTAGGCCAGTACCTTGCCTCCTGTACTATCTCTCTAGTTCCACTGTCTTCTTTGTACAGCGTGTTTTCATAATTATTTTACAAATGATCTCTTTCTGCTTTTTAAAAAGAGATAGTTGCTACACTAATCATCTTGGAGCATTTATGTACAAAGCTGTTTTTAGAAAATGGCTTATTATGATGGGGAAAAAAACTACTTTTCTTTCCAAAATAGAGAAATCAACAAACACATTTTGACAGAACCTGCTGCAAATGCTTCTCCAAAATTATTAAGGGAGAATTACGGGATACAAAATTATAAACCACGCAGCCTTGAATCTGTAAAAGATGGGGGGACTGGGCTGAATATTAACAGAAAAATGAGGAAGAACAAAGTAACCCCCAAACAAAACACATGTATGTTTGGGGGCCACACCTGGAGATGCTCAAGGGTTACTCCTAGCTCTGCACCCAGGAATCACTCTGGGTGGTGCTCAAGGGACCAAGGGGTAACTGGGGATTTAACCCATGTCGGCTGCATGCAAGGCAAGTGTCCTACCCACTGTACTATCACTCTGGCCTCAAAGCGTATTTTTTTCTTAAATCCAGGACAAATTTGTTGATACATGGGCCATCCTGACCCCTAAGTTGGGGTGAGGTTGGGATGAGGTCACATTTGATTCTGGAGGCCTCGCTCCCCACTCAGGGGGCAAGAGGATGCTCCAGGGCAGCCCTGTAGGGCTGGCTGATGGGAGTCACATAGCACAGGCTCATGAAGACAAGTGTCTCGTCTGCGATGGGCAATCAGCTCAGCTTGAAGCAGCTTCACTAGCTGGACAGCATGGTCACCATCCTGGCTTCTAGATGCGTCGAGCCAGGGACCTGCTTTGGAGAGGCCCTGCGTGAGCAGCGCCGAGCAGTGACGCGATACCCTTCCAGCTCTGTGGTGTGGCTGCCAAACAGGTTGTACCCACTCAAACTGCCTCATTCAGTCATAACCAAAATATACTGATTGCTGGAACCGTGGTGGTGGTTCCGGGGCTAAAAGCACCTGCCTTGCAAATGTGAGGTCATGAGTTTGACTCCAAGGGTCACCTACATGCTCCGAGCACAGTGCAGGCAGCTCTGCTGTCCAGGGCCCCCGTCCCCACCATAAGCTCTCCATCACAGAGCCTGGCACTTATTTGTGCAAGCACGGTAGCTCAGACCCACAACTGCTGAGCACCTCAGGGGTGGGTGCAATCCCTAGGAGCACCACAGCAAGCCCAAACGCGCACGAGCCCCCGGAACAACACACAAGCAAGTACCACAGCTCCGTGAGCACCGAGGTCAAAGCACTGCAATCTAAGGCACGGCCCCTGGCGAGCATCACAGACAGTCACAGTGACCCCCCGGTCATCACCACAACAGCCAAAAGGGAGGAGTGAGGAAAGACATATTGTTCATTATGTACCGGGAGCGCGACAAATGGGGACTTTCACCCTCCCTGTACCCCAGCAAATGGAGCCACTTTATGATATGCTCTCGGTCTCCCATGCTGAGTCAAACCCTGGCTCCATGGAGCCTTCCGAATTTAAAGGCTGCCCGCTGGCCCCTTCCCCACTGCTATGCCTCAGCAGGAGCAGCACTTCTGGAAGTCAGCCAGAGCGCCATGAAATTCCCCTAAATCTGGTGTACCACGGAGGGCCCGAACTTGGCCTCCAAAGGGGAGAGTGAGAGTAAGCATGGAATATTGACCCCTGGAAGATGCGGACAGCCCCCTCCTGGAGAGCTGGCACTGCACAAGGAACAGAAGGGTGGCCTTCGTCTTGGGGCAGAGGTGGAGACTGAGCGGCAGGTGGAGAGAGATGACAGTCCCCACCGTCAGGGCAGCAAGGCTGGGGCTGCCCAGCAGGCAGCCTCTCTGCTGCCCACCCCCAGAGGCTATGGCAAAGGGAAACCAGCCCTAGAGACAGGAGGGCAGCTGTGACCCCAACTGTTCAAGTCTGGAGATGGTGGGAGTTTACTCAGGCAGAAAGTCTCCATGGTAACTGTGAACTGGCACACGGAGCTGCTGTCCTGCATGCGGAAGCCCACAGTGTTATGTCCCTGCAAGGCTACCAAGGCCCTTCCGTCCAGAGGCTTGAGTCTAGAGACTTCCTACATGAAGGCCAACCGAGGTCAAGGACAGCTTCCTTACTCAAATCGGCGATGTTGACCACTCATGTGTCTGACATCCCTCAAACGCAACCCTCACATGACTAAGGTACAGAAACCAGCTTCCCAGGCACCAATGACAAGGCTTCATGTACTGGGATGAGTTCAATCCAACATTCTCATCTGAAAGACAAGGAAGAGCTGGGAAAGGAACACGCTGAGAGGAACTGAGGCCTGTCCAGGGTTCTTACCAATGTCCATGCAGAGCCAGGCAAGAACCACAGCTACCTCAGAACTTTTCCAATGACACATCCACCAAACCACCATTTCCCTCCTAGGAAAAAAATAACTCACAGTGGATATAAAAGTATTGTACCAGAGATTATTGTTCATGGTACCAAGTGAACAATAACACAAGCTTCTATGAAGTAAAACTATGAGGTTGCTGAGTCATTTCATAAACAATTGCTCTTGCTTGCTCAGATCAAGTAGGTCAGTTCAGAGACTGCTAATTTAACTCATTTTTAAAGAGAATTGTCAGAGGAGTATGATTAAATCCCATTTCTCCCTATTGAAAACCTTGCAGAACTAACCAACAAATATTTACTAAGCAGAAATTAATCGTCAATGGCAAGATAATACTGATAAGGGTGGTGAGCAAGGAAAACAGCAGAGACAAGTGAGAGCCTCAGTCTGAGATTTTAAAAAAATCTCCACGGAAGAGGTGACACTTGCTATACTGGCTTCATAAACAGAAGGATGTACCAGGGACCGACTGCAAAGGGTTTTGAAATTTCTTCAATGGATGGAGGGATGGGTGGGTGGATGGATGGATGGGCAGAAAAATAGATAAATGACAGACAAATGGATGGACAAAGGATAGATGAAAGATTGATGATTAATGAATAGAATTGTGTGTGGATGAATGAATGGATGATGGATAGGTGGGTGGATGGATGGATGGATGGATGGATGGATGGATGGATGGAAAGAGATGAATGGGTGGATGGATGGACTTATGAATTGATGAATGATGGACAAATGATGGTTGAAGGATGGATGATTGGTAGAGGTAGGGTGGATGAATGGAAGGGTGATGGGTGGATGGATAGATGAGTGGATAATGGATAAATGGATGCATGATGGGTAGATGGACAGTGTTTGGTTGGACAGATGGAACCAGGTTTATCCTCTCTTCCCCATTTGACCAAAAATCCTTCCAACAGGCCCATGGAGTGACCAGAGGGGAATACTCTTCAGAGAGCAGGTCAGGAACAGACCAGAAGCAGGTACCATGTTCTCTATTACAGATGGACAAAGGGTCTGTCACAGAGTTCACTGTGACACAGGACCTTGAACAGGCCAGGTTCAGAAATACCGTCACATCCCGGTCCTCTCCAGTGACCACTGGAAGTGACTCTTGCTCCTCCCAGCCAACTTTCCATTGTTTGTTATCTTTGAGGTCACACTGGCTATTCTGTGACTTTATCCTAAAGTCATCTCTCTGCTGGGAGAGGAAGGTGAATGAAAACTGGAGAAGACGCTGGGCATCAGAGACCATTGGCTCTCACGGAGCAAGTAAGGAGGGTCCTAGAGCAGCAAGTGGGGTAAGTGGCAGGCACCACACAGATGCCCCAGGCCTACATGACTAACTGATGACTGCACAAGGACTTGCTCTCGGTGGCAACTGCCACACTGTGTCACTGTCAAGACACAGAGAAGGAGGCTGAAGATTTCCACCCTGGTGTGAGAGATCAAGGTGGGAAGAGGCTGTGTGGACTGAGTCACAAAAGTCACCCCCCCCCCCAGTTGATGGCTCGTAGTGCCCACCTGGAGTGGATCCAAGGCAGCCCCGGCAGCCTTGCTGGTGGTCCATCCATAGCTGTGGTCTCAGGGCTGCATTGGCAGGTCTCGGGGCTCCACTCTGCAGGAATTCCCACTCAAGAAAGCTCTGGGCTGGAGCGATGGCAGAGCAGGTAGGGCATTTGCCTTACACAAGGCCAACCTAGGTTCGATTCCCAGCATCCCATATGGTCCCCCAGGAGTAATTCCTCAGTGATTCAGGAGGAACCCCTCAGAATCACTGGGTGTGATGAAAAAAAAGAAAAAGAAAGAAGGAAGGAAGGAAGGAAGGAAGGAAGGAAGGAAGGAAGGAAGGCAGGCAAGCTCTCCGAGCCTGAGACTCTACATAGTTTAAAAAAGCGCCATATCTGAACAGGAATGATAATACAGTGGGGAGGGTGTTTGCCTTTCATGCAGCGAATCCGGGTTCAATCTCCAGCATCCCATATGGTTCTCAGAGTACCACCAGGAGTGACCCCTGAGTACAGAGCCAGGAGTAACCCTTAAGCAGTACCTCCCTGAAAAAAAAATGCTTTGCATCTGAATTTGGAAATTCAGGAGCCTCAGGACCCCCATTTAGAGCTACTTGAGAACTTACTCTCAGATTGACCACTGCTAACCCATTCCAGTTCAAGTTGTGTGAGTTCTTTTTGTTGTTGTTGTTGTTAGAAAATATTATTTTCTGATTTACAGAGAGCTGGAACAGCAGGCCAAGAGGGTGCATACCCTCACAACTATTAATCCATGTTTAACTTCCACCTCGCCCCAAACCTGGCTAATTACTGACCTGAAGCCTTATTATTACAACAATTAACACACATTTTCTACAAGGTATGTGTTATATATGTTTTCTCGCACTAAAGTAAGCTGGAGGAGAAAATGTTATCAAGAAACTTGTTAAAGGGGCTGGAGCAATAGTACAGCAGATAATACAGCACTTGCTCTGCACAGAGCCCATCGAGTTGGATCCCCAGTACCTCATTTGGTCCCAAGCTATGCCAGGAGTGATCCCTGAGTGCAGAGCCAGGAATAAGCCCTGAGCACCCCCAGGAGTGGCCCAAAAACAAAAAGAAAAAAGAAAAATAAACTCATTCAGGAAGAGAAAATTTTTGGTTTTATGGGGAGGAGGAAAACGCCTTCAGAAATGGACCAACAGTCCAGACTGCTGTGCTGCCGCAGTCTACTGTATACTGTCCCAGGACAAATACACGTATCACACATCCCACATTCACACTTTGCATGAAGAAGAATGCACCACGCTACCATTAAGGAACATATTATTTATTATAATAATGTGCCACATCTTCTATGGAAGAAAATGCTGTCTCACATGTGAACCTTGCCCTCTTGCTCCGACTCCTGGCTCATGGACCAGAACCTTCCTGGCTGAGCAACTGCTGACTCTGATTGCTTCCTTCCCCACATAGTAATGCAGGCACGCTCTCATCTAGTCCACAGACACCAGAAACAACCCCTCACCTTGATCCTGGCCTACTGCAAGGGCCAGCCGGAAACAGCTGTCACTGTCTGGCCACCACCAATCTGCAGAACGTCTGAGTGATGGGCCTTCAGCCTGCCAGCAGGTCGCAATGACCTCAATTTTTGGAGATGTCAAGTCAAAACTCCTTTCTTATCCTTCAGATCCAAGACATATTTCTGTGTCAGCCCCCTCCCTCACCATCGCCCAGACACACACACACACACACACACACACACATGCACACACACACACACACACACACACATATCCACTGTCCATTGTACTTCAGGAAAATCTCAAACAGTGGTTACAGGCTGAGTACTTCCCCCTTCCTCCAAAATCCTTCCATGTACCTTCCACCACAACCGTTACTAGCAAGATGACACATTCCTCCAGATGCGCCTTGTGCAAATTTCTGCAGAAGTCAAATCAATGGCAATGACCCCCCTCCCCACACCCCCCTCAGACTCAGTACCCCTACTGCCTTCCCATCTGAGCTTTTGGAAAACTCCAGAAACAGGACAGGCTGAAGTAAAAAGAGAAGGACAGGAGGGAGCAGGGAGCAGGTACCTTAGAACCTCAGCAGTGTAGCTAGCTGGTAAATATATGTGTGTGTGTGTGTGTGTGTGTGTATGTGTGTGTGTGTATATATATATACACACACACATGCGCACGCACGCGCACACACACACACACAGATACATTTATGAGCTGGAGCGACAGCACAGCGGTAGGGCATTTGCCTTGCACACGGGCGACCCGGTCAGCCCAGGTTCAATTCCTCTGCCCCTCTTGGAGAGCCAGCAAGCTACTGAGAGTATCTCGCCCCCATGGCAAAGCCTGTCAAGCTATCCGTGATGTATTAGATACGCCAAACACAGTAACAACAAGTCTCACAATGGAGACATTACTGGTACCCGCTCAAGCAAATCGACGAACAACGGGAGGACAGTGCTACAGTGCATTGCTACATATACATATATATATATATATATATATATATATATATGTTGCACAGGGCCAACTGCACTGTGAATATGAGATGCAAACTACAATAACCAAACTACCTTAAAATGTGCTTGCTTCTTTTTTGTTTTGGGGGCACACCCAGCAGTACTCAGGGCTCACTCCTGGTGGTTCTCAGGACAATATGGGGTGCCAGGGGTCTACCCTGAGATGGCCACACAGAAAGAAAGCACCGTACCCACTGGATGGTCTCTCGTGTCCATCCCCTGCTTCTTAAGCCACGACGTGATGAACTGCAGAGTCTCAGAGAAAGAATCAACAAATGAAGAGCTATTTTCTGGCCATCCAGGTCTCCGCCACCACAAAGACTTGCATAACTATCTTACAGGTTTAAAAATATAGACTTCTTTTTTTTTTGCTCCCAACATAATGAATGAGCTTAAATATTAGAAGTTGAAATTATTAAGTAAATCATTTCACCTGCAAAGCTTCCATTTGCATAACATTAATTCATGATGGCAGCTAAAACAAATTCATCACATTCTGTATATTAGAAGCTGATTTATGTACGAATTGAAAAAAAATCATGAGCTCAAAATTATGTTGACAGGATGTACATGCTCAATGGAGAAAGATTTTTCTCTTTCCCTCTTTCCTTTTTTTTTAAATCATCCAAACAACTGAATTATGGTGGGAAGGAAAAGGATTTGAAGAGAGGAAGGCGGCAAAGGACCGGCATCTCTGAAAATGAGTAATGCCGCCGCCTCGCACGCGTGGCGGCTCTGGGTGCGTGTACACACACACTCTGGTTATTAATGTCAAGAATGCCAAAGATACGCTGCAAAATCATTACCATTCATCGCCACTAACCACCATTAAATTTCAATCAATTCTACTTAGCACAAGTGTACTTGAGCGGCCCTTACAGTTCCTTATAAACGTGGCTCAAAAGTCCGGCTGACTTATTGCATTGTCCGCCACACAAAGCAGCATTGCCGGGACCCGGGGACGGATGCTCTTAACATCCTAAGCAGTCAAAGATCCTTCTTTTTTTTTTTTTTCTGAGCGCTAAGAGGGCTTCAATCCCTACAGGTCAAGACAAATGGGAGGGAGGGGGCTACTATTCTGAGCGACCACCCTTCCTTTCCTGCCTTTGTGCGGGCCACACAGCTGGGCCTTCAGTGGCTGCAGTCTGTCCCACAGATGCCTTATGGAAAAAAGTTTCTGCAGCCTCTCAAAGTTTTGCAATGTGGCACCTCTCCCTCCTAGGCCTGGTGAAATGCTCTTCGCTCCGGCTGCTAAGTGCAGAGCATACTCAAACCCCTGCTCCTGGAAGGAGGAGGGCCATCAGCAGTGGAAGGAAGCCCGAAACTGCCAGCATAGGCTCAGGCCGGGGCACCCTGGGGCACAGCTGCTGTCTCTCCCAGGTGGGTGCCCTCTGGGTGCCGACAGTATCCTGCCAGCCCCCCGGGGGGGGGGGGGCCCTACACCCAGGCCACAAAGGAGGAGACATAAATCCAATCGGAATCTGCCTGCTGGCTTCCTTCCCAGCTCACCACGAGCTGGGTCCCAATGGTCCCCACCCATCAGAGGCAGGGGGTGGCACAGTCAAGACAATTATTCGGGGGCCGCAAACCAGGCCACTGGGCAGGTGGTGGTGCGGCTGGCCTGGCCACTTGCAGCACAGAATGTTCCAAGACACAGAGTTCCCTCAGCCTGGATGCACCGCTTCCTGGACGTCTCCAAGGCCAGTTCTCCCAAAGGACAGAAAATAAAGGAGAGGTGGGTAAGAGAGGAAGGAGAGAGGGGAGCAGGAGAAGAACTTGGACAGGAGGACTGGAGAGAGGAGAGAACGGGGAGAAGGCAGCTACAGGAGAGAACAGAGAACGGGAAAGAGAAGAGGATGCGGGGCAGAAAGGGGGTGAGGGAGAAAGGAAGGCAAGAAAGGGAGACAAAGAGAGAGGTGAAAGGAGGAGGGGGAAAAAAGAGTGGAGGAGGCGGACTGCTAGATAGACCTACGTACGATAGATACAAACCCAAGACTGCCAGGAAGCTTCTGGAAAGATCAAGAGTTCACCCTATTTCATAGAACGGAGCATCGGGGCAAACCCCGCCGAGTCAGCAATGCGTAATCACACCAGGGGCTCTGCTTTAATTACAGGTTTGAGAGCTGGGAGATACTTACTGTGTCCCTGGGAAGGCCCGGGCACTTAGAATGGTTTGTAAAAGTTGGGGAACATGAATATTCCCCCACCTACACACACAGGCACACACAGAGCGTACCCCATAACCACAACTGAGCCATTTTCCTCCAAGATGGGGTGGGAACAGGGTCCTGCAGTGAGGGAGACACACGTCTGCCACAGCCACGACAGATGTGCTTCTAGTATCCAGTGGGGACAAGAGTCCCAGAGGAGTCCTTGGTGGTCAGCAGTGAGGCCAGAGCGCGGGAGGCCAATCTCAGGCAGGGCTGAGCCACCCTCCCTCCTCCCCCAGAGTTCCCGCCTCCACCTACCTCCACCCCCTTCTTGCAAGAGGCCAGGGGCCCTGGGCAAGAAAGGGGGGAATCAATCCCTAACTAATGAATAATAATAATAATTTTAAAAAGTTCCCTGTATTGCACTGCTGCTTTGGGTTCATTAAACTTTCCACAGATTTGAAAAGGAAAATATAATCTACAACCCTGACAAAGTGAACGGGTGAAAAAGAAAAGCCCAAGAATGAACAGGGAGACAGAAATGATATCTGATCAGTGGATGACCACGCGGTCACTGAAGAATCTCAATGGACCGTCGCCCTGGTGGGGCCTCCCTTCCTTTGCTGAAACTCTCCATTCAAAACAATAGTAAATGCCCCGTAAAACTTTTTTTCTTATGCTAATGCATGAAACCAGGCACTTGCAGTTAAAAAACACACTTTGCAGCAACCTGGGATCTTCCTAAGCACACACATGCAGAGCGCACACAAAAAGCACATCCGCTCACTCAATTGAAACCCCAATCTCAAAAAATTGTTTAATAGGTGCTCTCTGGTCACACATCTGAAGTGAGCTACTTGCCCCCATGCGTATGCTTTTTCAGAAAAAAAAACACACAGGAGTCCTGACTATGATAAAGAAGATACGAAACCCACAGAAAGAATGAAGCACTTTTTAGAGTACTTCCCGAGGCGGGGAGAAAGGGGGGGAGTTGGGGGGTGGGGGGAGCTTGAAACTGAGTTTCATGTTGGTGAAGGGTGTCTTTGTCACCTTTCAAAAAAAATCTCAAAATCGAAAAACAACGACCCATGATTTTGTTTGCTTTCAAAACCTCTATATTCCGCAGCAAACTCTCATTATTAATTTTGGAGAAAATGAGGAGCATTGCGCTGGTGCTCCGTGTTGACTTGCAAACCACACGGCTGTTGTTCTCGACCAAGAGACTCGCCCCACATATCCAAGCCCCACGCCTGCCTGGGGGAAAAAACAACAACGATTCCAGGGCAGCAGCCTTGCCGTCCCGCCAGCTTTAGAAAACGGGAACCCTGCTCACGGAAAATGCAGCCTGTTCGGGTTGCCGCCTGTGCAATCCCCTCCTCCTCCTCCTCTTTGGGCCCCTCTGAATTTTCTGGAATCCGAGAATACAGTTTCTCTCTTTGGCATTCTTCACGTGTTTCATTTATCCATGCCTCTGACACTTAGTGAAAAGAAGGGGGGAGGCGAGGGGGGCTGGCTTCCCCCGGGGCTCCTTTTCAAAGGGCCCAGGCCCAGCGGGAACAGCTGCAGCTGTCCCCAAGGAGGTCTACCAGGCTGGGCCTGGCTGTCCCTCCACGCACCAAGAAACAGACCCTGGCACAGATAGGAACACACACACACACACACACACACACCCTAAAGCAGCAAGGCTGGTGGCTCCACCTCCCGCAAGCTGGCACCCTAAGCAGGCAGGCACTGGGATGAAAGGCGCTGCTGAGCATTCACTCTCTGCCCCTGGAGCACACAAGGACGGACTGACGACCGGGTTCTGGCCGCGTGGGCCTTTAACAAGTCAAGAGGGAGGAGAGGGGTCGAACATGCTTACAAAGTGCATACACCAACCTACTGGTTTCATGTAAAGAATCACTGGCATGGGGTGGGGTGGCTACGTCCCTTCCCTCCACCCGCCACGGAAGAGGGTGTTTATTAGACAAATACTCAATTTTGTCTGCCGGCCTGTTGAATCCCCGGGTTTGCTAATCCAGCCCGCGGGGCTGCACTGTGTACAGGGCACTTGTGGAAGTACAAAAAGCGTGAAGTATTTGTGTAGTTTTCCATCTGCAGTGCAAACAAGCTGGCCACAGTACACAGCCCCCAAGACCCCCGCAGCCAGGCAATGAGCTGCTGACCAAGCTACCCTGGAAACCCACCCCCCTCACTCTTTCTGAGAAGGCCACTCAAAGGATTTCCTCTCTGCGTGGGGCTCTCCACATAAGAGGGCTGAAGCGCCCCTGAGGAAGTAGAGTGGTCCTTCATTCCAAGGACGCCTGACCAGAAGGACCTCGTCAAACTACAGCACCGTTAGGTGGGCCAAGCGGAGAGTTGCAAGGCCACGGTCAGGGTCGGGAAGCCGTGGAGCAGGAGTGTGACCCTGTGTGAGCTCCCCCCAAATGACAAAAACAGTACAGCTCCACCTGATTCCCTGCCTGACTGCCTGCCTCAGTATCCCTCAAGAAGCATCTTTGAAACAGATGCGGAGTTGCGGGATCCCCTAAACAAGCAGAGCCCTCCCCTAGATGGGGGAATCCCAGTGAAACACCGCACACCCCCCTCCACCCAGCATCATTCAATAACCCCAAAAAACTAGCGCCATCAGAGATGCAGAGATAGTACAGCAGGTAGGGAGACCAACCAGGTTCAATATCCTGGGACCCCATATGGTCCCCCAAGCACCACCAGGAGTGATTCCTGAGTGCAGAGCCAGGAGTAACCTCTGAGCATCTCACTCTCACCCCACCGCCCCAAAAAGACTAGCATCTTCCAAAGCTGCCTGGAACACTAGAAAACCCGAACTAGGCGTCTCTGCTAAGCGACCACCTTCCATCTGTCGATCCAGGAATGTGAACCTGGCAGAGAACACCTTGTCAACTTCCTGTGACTCTGTGTCTGGAGGGTGGGAGACTGGGAGTGCCTGGGAAAACGGAAGCAGGGAAGATGAAGGAGGGCGGAGTCGGCAGGAGGCAAAGACATCGGGCTCTAAAGTCATGCCCAGGGCTCCCCAGAGGCTGGGAAAAGCTTATGGGAGCATCAAAGCTCAATCCGGGTTCCTTGGAGTCCCAGGGAGACCTGCCCAGGGGGAGGCCACACAGTGAATTTCCCACCAAGCCACTGCAAAAGTGCTCCCAGGCTGGGTAGGGGGCAAGGGGGGAAGGCCCATCCCCACTTCCAAGGAAGCCCCCACGGCCTGGGAAAAAGCAACACCCAGCCCAGGTAAGGAAACGGACAGGAGGGGGCTTGTATTGAGGTGACTAGAATAAACAGATCCCATAGGGGAGATGTGTGACCAGCCCGCCTATTCCCGCCGCTTTTCACCGCTGTATATTTTGGATTTCACAGTTTATTTACTTTACTTTTTGGCACTGGGTCCCCTGAGCATGCCAATACAATATTTGTTTAAACACTATTTTATGCCGCTTGCGAGGGAAAGGTTTACTTTCAAATTCTCCAACATCCCCCAGAGCCTCGTCTGCAAACAGCATAGGAGCGGTTTACAACTGCTCCCTTTATCTGAAGCTGTCGGGATTAAACCTTCACACGCCCGGCGAGGGTGGAGGGGGCGGAGGGGGGGGGGGCGAGGGGCTCGGCCCCGTGGCCCGCGCGCTACAAAGCCCCCGCGTACCGAGCACCCTGTCCCGGCCCGAGAGCATCGGAGCGCATCAAAGACCACCCCCACCCCCCACCTCAAGGGCCCAGCACCAGACTCGAAAGAAGTTGCTTCCAGTCGCATCCAACTCTGAGATCCGCAGGGAGGAACAAATTAATACAAAAGCAGGAGCAGGAGGAGGAGGAGGAGGAGAAGGAGGAGGAGGAGGAGGAGGAGGAGGAGGAGGAGGAGGAGGAGGAGGAGGAGGAGGAGGAGGAGGAGGAGGAGGAGGAGGAGGAGAGGAGGCACGGAGCGGCTGGGGTAGCGTGGGGGGCGAGCGCGCGCGCGCCAGGCCCGCGAGCGCCTCCAGTGCCGGTCAACCCGGGTGAGGCGCGCGGGCTCCAGTTCCCCGCGCTGTAACAAAAAAAAAAAAAGAAAGAAAGAAAGAAAGAAAAAAAAAAAGTCGGGTTTCCTAGGAAATGACAGCAATTACCACGGGGCTGAAAAGGCGCCGAGCTGGGTGGACTTGCAGCTCCCCGGCGCGGCGGGAGCGCTCACCCTAGCACACACAAGCACGCGTTCCCTGCCTCCGCCTCCTCCTCCTCCTCCCTCTCCCTGCACCCCCCACCCCTGCACACCAACACTCCCCCACTCCGCCCCAGCGCAGGGAAAAAACGCTCCCCGCTCCTCTCTCTCTGCACCCCCCACCCCTGCACACCACCACCCCCACCCCACCCCAGCGCAGGGGAAACGCTCCCCACTCTAAACCCTTAATAGGATTGGCGCCCAACTCTCCCCGCGCCTCTCCCCATCCATCACACACAGATCAAGTTGCAGTAGTGGATTTTTCAAATTCCTCAGCAAATATACTTGTTGAGAGATTGCCCCTGGGGGTGGGTAGGTAAGTAGTGGTGGAGTGGGGGGGATGAGTAGGGGGCGGGGAGGAAAAGTGAAGGGTGTGGGGTGGGGGGCCCTGCAAGGCCGGGGCGAGGGATTACGCGAGGATCCCTTCGGGAAGTCAAGCGGATCTCGGGGCAGAGGGCTGACGAGGAGGTGGGGGCGGAGGAGGGGAGGGGTGGGGTGGGGGAGCACGCGGGGAGGCTAGAGAGCCTGACCGAGGGGGAGGGGGCGACGGGCCGGACGCGAGGAAGCCGGAGCGGGGAAGAAAGAAAGGCTGCGGCTCGGCTCGGGACGCGCAGCAGTTGCCGAAGTCCACAAGTGGCCGGCGGCAGCCAGCCTCTCCTTGCGCAGTGCCCGTCCCTCCTCGGGCTCGCTCCCGCCGGCCTCCTTCCTCCCGGAGCCTCGCAGCATCCCAGGCTCCCGTGCCACCCCCCGAAAATTAAAGAAGAATTTAAAAATTTCAAAGAACATTGAGAAGAAAACAGCGCAGGCTGGGGCAAGTGGGAGATGGGAGGGGGCCGACCCGGAGGCTTCCCCCAGGTAGGAAAGGGAAGAAGGGGTGCAGAATCGCCACACACACACACACACCGGCCACGGGTTTCCAGTCCCTACCCTTCTTTATGTCCCCACCTTGCCGAGCCAGAGTCCGACGCGGGATGCCCTCCCCCCGCCCCCGCCCCAATCCTAGCCCCTCGAGGGCCCCGAAGCCCGGCGCTCCGAATCCCCGCGCCCTGGAGCGGACGCCCGGCCGAGGGACCCTCGGGAGACGGCGCAGCATCCCCGCCTGCCCCGGGGAGAGGGGATACTGCGCGGCGCGAAGCGAGCCGGAGAAAGGCCAACGCGACTTTACCGAGGAAGACAAAAGTTTGCTCCTAGCACGCAGGTGGGCTCTCGGGCTCCGGGCGCTGTCTGCGGGCCCCCATCCCAACCCGACCGGCGCAGCGAGCGGCCGCGGGCTGCCGTGTGTCCGAGGGGCCGGCCGGCCGGGGCGGGGCCGGCCACGGAGCGAGGGAGCTGGAGGGGCCGGGGGTGCTGGCGGCGGTGGCCGGCCGGGCAGCCGCTCCTACCGCCCGCTGGAAGGCAGCTCCCCGAGGTCCGGGCGCGCCGCGCGGCCCGCGCTGCCGCCGCCGCTTCCTCCGGCTTCCCCGGCTCCTCCTCGCCTGCCTCCGCGTCCGCCGCCGCCGCCGCCGCCCGCTCCTCCTCGGAGTCGCATCGATGGGACTTGGAAAAAAAGTCCTGCTCGGAGCCGCGCTGCCTCGGCTGGCCAGCCCCGGCGCTCCTGCAACCCGTCAGCGCCGCCGGGACGGCGCAGCGCCCCCGCGCGCACGGCCAGGGCACGCCCGCCCGCGCCGCCCGCCGCGCGCCCCCGCCTCGGGGGGCGCCCGGGCGGCCCGGGCTGCGAGGGGGTGGGGGCGGCCTCGGACTCCCTCGGCCGGCCCGGAGGGAGGCGGAGCACTGCGCTGCCAGAGAGTTGCAGCGGACCTCTGAGCGCCGTGCTCGTCCCCAACACTTTATTATTATAGTTTTTTAAGGGCTGGGTGAGGGGTCGCTAACTCAAGCCAGATGAGCTGCAGAACGGAGGCGCGGGGACGGCTCTGTTTCCAATCTCTGAAATCCCCCGCCCTCCCCAGCCACCTCCTTCCTCCCCTCCGCGGGGAGATGCCCGGGTCGCTGATCTCGCTGGGCGCCCGCTTCTTGGGGCGCCCGGGCGGAAGCCGGGGAGGAGGGAGGGCGGCCTGAGCCCGGCGGGGCTGGGCCCCTCTTCCCTCCCACCCCCCGTGGAGAGCGCGCGCAGGTGCCGGGGAAGAGGGGATGTCCTGGGCAGACCCCCCCCCCACACACACACACCCACCGCGGCCCGCACAAGGCCCCATCGGAGCGCATGCTTCTTCTAGGTTGGGTGCGTGTGTGTTTGGTAGGGAGGGTTTTTGTTTTGTTTTGCTTTTTTTAGAGACTCCACTCGAGCTGCCGCAGCCAGATGGAAGTAATCAGAACCCAACAACAACAGAGGAAGGAGGAAGAAAAACCCTCACTGAATGTGGATGGGGGGGGGGGGGGGGGATTGAACGCGCTCGCTTAAACAAACCTCAGGGATGGGCCCTAGGCCTTTGCAGCCACACCACCGTCCCAAACGGAGCAGCCTGGTTTGGAGAAGCACGGGGACCTAAAACTGGCTCAAGGACCTGCGACCCTGAGAACTGCCACTCTTTCCAGGCCATAGGGGCCTTACCCAAACACTGCCCCATTCAAGGAAAAGAAAATTGTTCCTATGTTTGCGTAGCACTTATGATGGGACAGGTGGCACATTAGCTCTACTTGATATAATTTAACCTTCAAATCTCCATAAATTTGGGGCCAGAGAGATAGTTAAAAGGACTGGAACAGGGGAGCCCCAGTTTGATCCCTAGATCCTGGCGGTTGTCTGGGCACCACCAGAAGTAGCAAAAAGAGAAGGGCTGTGAACAGAGAGATGGTACAGAGTTGCCTTGCAGGCAGTCAACCTGGTTAGATCACTACTTCTGATTCCCTGACACTGCCAGGGGTCACTTCTGAGCACTGATTCAGGAATAATCCCTGAGCACTGCTGGGTATGAGCCAAACTCCTCTTCCATACATGCCTCACCTCCAGAAAACACACACACACACACACACACACACACACACACACAATCTCCTTAAGTTTCTTCTGCGCCCACTATGTAGCTGAGAAGCCTGAGACTTAAATGAATTTATCCTGGGTGGGAACCCTGTACCTCTGACCCTCCTCAGCACTCTGGATGAACCGTTCATTCCACTAAATAGCCCTTGGGACTGCTTGGGGAAGCTTCTCAAGCTGCAGACCCTCTTCCTTTGCCTCCTATAGCGCATCTTTTCCCTCAAGGGCTCAGAGACCCAGTACTACCTAGAGTTGGTTATCCTTCCTGATCTGTTTACTGGACTTTTTTTTTTTTCAGTAACACTCTCTAGAGGGCTCTAAACCCAACTCCCTTTATTCTTCACTTTTTATTCCCAGAGGGAACATTCACCCCATTCTTATCACCTCCCTTCCTCAGTTCTCCTTACATTCATTCATACAAGAACCAACAATTCCTCCCTGGCCTCAAGGGGAAAAAATATACACAACAATATTAGAACGACTTGATGCTAATTTTATTTTTCTCAAATTGGCTCACCAGAGAGAGAGAGAGAGAGAGAGAGAGAGAGAGAGAGAGAGAGAGAGGAATGGAAACCTGCAGAGTTGTAAAGAGCAAAGCCAATGTATTTATTAAAGGGCAAGAGAGGTTTGAAAGGGGCTTTTTCTTTAAATATGATCAGATTCACCATCCCTCCCTGCTATTTGTTTAAATTCCTGCTGAGCTTCCAGAACACAGACTTGAAGGAGACAGAAAAAGTAAACTCTCCCTCCCCTCCTTGGCCATATTTTAATGACCCTATTCATATCTACTCCTTGAAATGCGGGGAATCATTTCATGTTACTGGATATTCGCAGCGTCAACTGATTACTTCATTACAAGCTCGTCTCTGTTGGTTTCCTTGTGTTGTTAAGTTTGTGAAGAAGTTTAAACAAATCAACATTTGGGGATATTTCCCTTTTCTCTGTTTTTCTGCTCAGACCAGCTCAGTTGCTGCTGGAATTCAGGCACTCCCATGACTTTCCCCGGCTTGTTTTGGCAAGAAGATGGCTGTTGAGATGAAGATGGAATGTTTCTGAGTTTGAGGGGAGTCTGGAGACATAGTGCCTTAATCTCTAGATGGCCAGAAGTTTGGGCGTGGAAAATCAACAGGGTTTAGAGCAGAGGCAAACTGAAACAGCAGAGAAAGACTTCATCTTGGTTCTGGGACACCAGGGTTTGATCCCAGATGTGGTGGTAAATGTTGAACCCTGGGTTTGTCCTAGTTCATTCAGTCAGCAGCTTGCTGCCTATCAGGAGCTCCGCTTAGTGGCATGACTTAAGTGATTTCACAGTAAGCAAAACAAAACTTCACACCCTCATAGTGTTTATTTGGGGGAGGGCAGGTTTGGAGTCACACCCATTGGTGTTGGGAGGGTGTTGGGGGTCACTCCTGTCAGTGCTCAGGGACCATGTAGTACTAGGAATCGAGCCAGGGCTGACCACATGCAAGGCAGTCTTCTTAATCCCTGTACTATCTCTTTAACCCCTCCAAAGAGTTTAATGCTACAATAATGACCACAAGTAAATATATAATCACAAATTAAGCAAAGAAAAATTACAAAGTGCTCTAAGAGCTTATGGTCTGTGGGGGCACAGGGACAGCATAGGGAAAACTTTCCTGAGGACATGATGTTTTCAGTGGTAAAAAGAAGAAATGAAGGACAACAAAAAGCAAAAGGGAAATCGCTGGAACTACATTGAATAAAACAGCTTCTGCAAAGCAATCTAAACTATCAACAGATTGGGAAAAGTATCCCATGAAACAGGAGAAAATATTTCAAACCATGTATCTAACAAGGGGTTAACTTCTAAGATATGAAAGGACCTCCTAAAACACAATCATTTGCGCGCGCGCACACACACACACACACACACACACACACGACCCAGTATAAAATGAGCAAAGGACTTGACTAAATATTTCTCCCAAGAAGATATGGAAATGTCCAACAGTGATACGAAAAAAAAAGTTCTCCCTACCTAAATTGTTGAGGAAACACAAATAAATAGCAGAATGAGCTACAACGCCTCAGATATGTCCAGGCAACTACTCTCAAAGAAAGATGACAAGTGTTGGCAAAGTGGTGGAGAAATTGACAGCTTTGTGTACTGTTGGTGGGAATGTAAGACGTTGTGGAAAACAGTCTGGAGATTCCTCAAAATACAGGGTATGATCTCACTTCTGGGTTTATATCCTAAACAATTGAAATCACGATCTGGAGCATCACAATCTGCATTCCCATGCTCCTTGCAGCCTTTTTCACTCTTCCCGAATGTGTCATCGCCCAAAAGTTTGTTGGCAGATGAAGAGACAAGGAAAATAAGATACATACCTATAACCTAACATTATTCAGCCTTAAAAGGAAGGCAGGCAGAGAGATAGTACAGAGACTAATGTGCTTGTCATAGAATGTGACTGACCCTCGTTTGACCCCCAACTCTGCATAGGTTCCTCAAGGAGCTCCAGGAGTGACCTCTGAGTACAGAGCCAGGAGTAAACCCTGCGAACCACCAGGTAGGGCCTCCAAAACAAATAAAAAAGAAGGAAATCCTACCATTTACAGTGATACAGGTCCACTTGGAAGAAATCAGGTTAAGTGAAGTCTGTCATTGGAGGCTAAACACTCACGCATCAGAAATAGAGGTCTACAAGTGGACAGGACACTGTGGATAACAGGGATTGAGGAGAGGGATGCCAGGAGTTGTTCAATAGCCATAACATTATGCTTTTATATATATATATATATACTCCTTGTATGAGAGGAGTAAGTTTCAGAGAACTGCTCTAGAACAGATTGTTCAGATTTAACAATAAAATATTGTGTACTATTTAAATAAAAAAATTCTAAATCATCACTAGCAATTAGCTCATGAAAACATATTACAATTCTGTTCACTAGATTTTATCCAATGTGTATTGTCAAGATATGCACAGCCTTGATGTATATGTATATTCCCTACTTGACTCCTTCTCAGGTAGGCACCACATTAAATTCTAGTTCTATAAAATGGAATTAATGAAAAATATATAGGATATTGTCTACTTAAAATTTCAAGAGGGTAGGGCCAAGGTAGATAACTCGAGGGCTCGGGGTGTATGCCTTGCATGTATAGGGACCCTAGTTCAATCCCCAACACTGCCAGGTGTAGTCCTGGAGGCCTCCAAACAACTTTAACAGCCCTGAACCCAAACAGCAAGGCTGGATGCTAGAAGGAGCGTGATGATTTGGAAGCGCCCACATCAGGACTGAGGGAGGAGATCCGTGGAGGAGAAGCTGGCAGTTGGCCAGGAAGACTAAGGCTGGTCGGCAGCTGAGGCTAAGGTCTCTAGGTCACTAGGCTAGATTAGCGCCCTGGTGTGTTCTGCTCCCTACAAGTCTTCCCTCCCCACAAAAACTAACATTGCAAATCCAGAGTTTGCATTTAAATAAGCAAAACCCAAAACCCCACCCCTGGAAAGATCAATGGAAAAATAGCAGAGGTTCAAGAAAAGAGGAAGTCGAAACTAATTAGGCTTAAATGTAAAAAAGAAATAGCCAAAATCTGCAAGAACACACACACACACACACACACAGAGACAAACCACACACACACACACACACACGCATACACAGTAAAACATGAAAATACATTCGAACAAATGGAAAATGTATTAGTTAAGAAGCTCTCCAATATCATAAAATGGGGTGAGTACACCTTACATAAACGTGTATGTTTTTGCAATCCACATAAAAATATTCTCTTTTATTTGGGGTGTGAGGGAAGCAAGATTAGATAAGCTAGCAATTATAAAACTCATTAGAAGAAATGAAACAAGAACAGTTTTGGAAAGCTAAAGAAGGGGCCAGAGCAACTGTATAGAGAGTGGTGGGGTGTTTGCCTTGCACATGGCAGACCCAGTTCAATTCCAGACATCCCATATGGTCTCCCAAGCACCCCCAAGGGGTAGTTCCTAGTGCAGAGCCAGGAGTAACCCTTGAATATCTCCAGGTGGTGTGAGCCCTCCACCTCAAAAAAAAAAAAACCCTAAAGAAAATCAATTGTGTGGTGGAGCTGGAAAACGGACTGTCCTATCAGACCTTAAAACATATATAAAGTCTCTGTAACTAAAGCAATTTGGTATTGAGGAATAAATGAAAACGATAGAATGGAAAATAATATTCAGAAAAAGAATTAACTGTGTATGGAAGTTTTGGAGTTGTCTGTTTTTGTTTTGGGGTCACGCCTGGGGGTGCTCAGAGGCTGCTTCTGGCTCTCTGTCCCCAGACTGTTTCAGAGCTTATGCAGTGCTGAGAATCAATCCTGGGGTCCCCTCATGCAATTTCAGTTCTGATTAAGATGGCATCATGAGTGTGTGAGTGAGATACGTGCTTTTAACTTTATTATATTTATGTGTGGTTGGGGCATGTTAGGCATGGAACCTAAGGTCTCACAGTAGCCAGGCACACATCCTACCACTAAGCTACAGAACCAGTCCCTCAATGTGCCTTTGTAGTGACATAATTAGAAATTAAAACTAGGCCAAGATGCCATTTTTCACCTCACGAACTATCAAAAACCCAGAGCATGACAATACTTTTCTTGTTGTGGAGAAACAGTCACTCTCCTTCTCTTCTGGTGGAAATGTACAGCACAGTGATGAAAGGAAATTAAAATATCTACAAAATCATACATGCGTTTACCTACCACCACATTTCCAGGCAATCCCAGAAGACTGGAAGCATCTTTATGCAATGACAGGGTGGATAGATCGCACGTGAAGTATCATGCAGCTACAAAAAGAATTGAGGATGGTTTTTTTTTTTCTTATTTATTTATTTATTATCATTTTTTTTATTAGTGAAACACCATGAAGTTCATTTATAGACTTATAAATTTTTGTGCTTGGGTTTCAGTTATACAATGATCAAGTACCCATCCCTCCACCAGTGCCCATCCTCCCCCACCACGGGTCCTCGCATCCCTCCCACCCCCACCCCAACCCCTGGTCCCACCCTGCCGCTGTGGCAGGGCATTCCCCCTTGTTCTCTCTCTCTTCTTTTGGGTACTGTGTTTTGCCAGAGAGGCATTGAGTGGCAATCATGTTTGGTCTATAGACTACTTTTAGCATGTCTCTCCCACCCTGGGAGGGTCTTCACAACACCCTTTATTTGGTGCTCTCTTCTCTATCTGAGCTTCCTTTTCACCTAGCACATGTGGCTGGCCTTCAAGTCATGGAGCAAAATTCCTGGTACTAATCTGAGCCATTCCTGGGTGTTAGTCTCCCGTTTTGTTGCTTTATGTTCCCCAGATGAAAGCAATCTTTCTGTGTCTATCCCGCTCTTTCTGACTCATTTCGCTTAACATGATACTTTCCATGTAGTACCACTTGTATGTAAATTTCATAACTTCATCTTTTCTAACAGCTACATAGTACTCCATTGTGTAAATGTACCAAAGTTTCTTTAACCAGTCATCTGTTCTCGGGCACTCAGGTTTTTTCCAGATTCTGGCTATTGTAAAGAGTGCTGCAATGAACAAACAATTGCAGATGTCACTTCAACTATACATTTTTGCCTCTCTGGGATATATTCCCAGGACTGCTATAGCTGGGTCAAATGGGAGATCGAATTCTAATTTTTTGAGAATCGTCCATACTGTTTTCCAAAAGGGTTGGACCAGCCGGCATTCCCACCAGCAGTGAAGGAGGGTCCCTTTCTCGCCACATCCGCGCCAGCACCTGTTGCTTTTGTTCTTGTGGATGTGGGCCAGTCTCTGTGGTGTGAAATGATATCTCATTGTTGTTTTGATCTGCATCTCTCTGATGATTAGTGATGTAGAGCATTTTCTCATGTGCCTTTTTGCCATTCGGATTTCTTCTTTGCGAAAGTTTCTGTTCATCTCCTCGCCCCATTTTTTGATGGGGTTGGGTGATTCCTTCTTGTGTAGTTTAACCAGTACCTTGTATACCCTTGATATCAACCCCTTGTCAGATGTGTATTTGGTGAATATTCTTTCCCATTCTGTAGGCTGTCTTTGTATTTTGGTCACTGTTTCTTTTGAGGTGCAGAAGCTTCTTAGTTTAAGATAGTCCCATTTGTCTATCTCTGTTTTCACTTGCTCGGCCAGTGGCGTGGCATCTTTGAAGATACCACTAACTTCAATATCGTGGAGAGTTTTGCCAACTTTGTCTTCAATAAACATTATGGATTCCGGTCTGATGTTCAGGTCATAAATCCATTTCGATCTTACTTTTGTGCATGGCGTTAGGCAGAGATCTGAGCCCACTTTTTTGCATGTAGCTGTCCAGTTTTGCCAGCACAATTTATTAAAGAAGCTTTCCCTGCTCCATTTCACTTTTCTTACCCCCTTATCGAAGATTAGATGATTATATGTTTGGGAGGAGATGTCAGTATATTCAACTCTGTTCCATTGGTCTGCAGCTCTGCTTTTGTTCAAGTACCATGCTGTTTTAATTATTACTGCCTTGTAGTAGAGTTTGAAGTTAGGGAGGTTGATTCCTCCCATTTTCTTTTTCCCAAGAATTGCTTTAGCTATTCTTGGGGGCTTATTGTTCCATATAAATTTCAGGAGTGTTTGCTCCATTTCCTTGAAGAATGTTGTGGGTATCCTTATAGGGATTGCATTGAATTTGTACAGTGCCTTGGGAAGTATTGCCCTTTTGACAATGTTGATTCTCCCCATCCATGAACAGGGGATATTTTTCCATTTCCTCGTGTCCTCTTTTATTTCCCGAAGTAGCGTTTTGTAGTTTTCTTTGTACAGATCCTTTACTTCCTTAGTTAAGGTGATTCCTATGTACTTGATTGTCTGGGGCACAATTGTGAATGGAATTGTTTTCTTCATGTCACTTTCTTCTCTTTCACTATTTGCATATAGGAAAGCCATGGATTTTTGGGTATTGATTTTATAGCCTGCCACTTTACTATACAAGCCTATTGTTTCTAGGAGTTTCTTGGTAGAGGTTTTAGGGTTCTCTAAGTATAGTATCATGTCATCTGCGAATAGTGAGAGCTTAATTTCTTCTTTCCCTATCTGGATGCCCTTAATGTCTTTTTCTTGCCTAATCGCTATTGCAAGTACTTCCAGTACTATATTGAACAGCAGTGGAGAGAGTGGGCATCCTTGTCTCGTCCCTGACCTTAGGGGGAAGGCTCTCAGTTTTTCCCCATTGAGGATGATGTTTGCTGTAGGTTTGTGGTAGATGGCTTTAACTATATTGAGGAAAGTTCCCTCTATCCCCATTTTGGCAAGGGTTTTCATCATGAATGGGTGCTGGATCTTGTCACATGCTTTCTCTGCATCTATTGATATGATCATATGATTTTTATCTTTTCTTTTGTTGATATGATGGATTATGTTGATTGATTTCCGAATGTTGAACCATTGAGGATGGTTTCTTAAGCTGTTATTTTTATTATTAGATAGAAGAAGTGGTGGGGCCGAATGAAGTGGTATATCATTGTCTACCTTAAAATGAATGTGTTGCAACTGTGTGCCCACAGCATGTATATAAGATTTGTTTCTGTTTTTAAGTAAACAGAATGTTTTAAAGTTATCTACCCCGGGGAAATAAGAGAGAGGGGAGGGGCAAGGAACTAAGATTTCTTTGGTTATATTATGGGTTTTACTATTATTATTATTATTTTATTATTATTATTATTGGAGATGTTGGAGCTACACCCAGTGATATTCAAGGACCACTCCTGGCTCTGCACTCAGGGTTCAATTCTGTAAGTGCTTGGGCGACCATATGCAGTGCCAGGAATTAAACTGATATTGGGCACATGTAAGACAAACCCATTAGTTGATATACTATCTCTCTAGCAATTTGGTTATTGGAGCAATAGCACGGCAGTAGGGCGTTTACTTTGTGCATAATTGGCTCGGCTGAGCCGGGTTCGATTCCTCTGCTCCTCTCGGAGAGCCCAGCAAGCTACCGAGAGTATCTCACCTGCATGGCAAAGCCTGGCAAGCTCCCTGTAACGTATTTGATATGCCAAACACAGCAACAACAAGTCTCACAATGGAGACATTACTGGGACCGCTCGAGCAACTTGCTGAACAACAGGAGGACAGTGCTACAGTGCTACATGATCATTATCTTTGTACTGAGTTTTTAAACAAGTTTTAATGTATGGAAATACTTTACATTATAATAAAACAAAAACCATGTTTTAAAAAGCAACCTTGAGACCTGGAGAAATAGTGCACAGACTTAAAGAACCTACCTTGCAAGCATGTGATTATGAGTTCAAATCCCTGATGTCCCACGTGTGCCCAGGACAATTTGGCAGCTCTGCTGTCGTGACCCTGCCACCGCAAGTGATTTCCCACTACACTACAGGAGATTATCAGGAACCTGAACTTTTTTCTTTGAACCCCAATTTTTGGTATTTTCCAACTTTCTTCAATGCTTGCACCCCTTCCTCCCAGCTGCCAGGACCCAGTTTGATGGATACTGGACCCTAGGTGAGCAGGCCAGTGGGGGCTGGGGGAGAAGAGGGCTGGTTAAAGACTGTAAGAGCTGAGCGCCCCCATCTCTGCAGCTGTGCAAAGCTGCTTTGGGAGGTTGCCCTTTGACCCCATCACTGGTGCTCCTGAAAGTGAGCAGAGGCCAGCCCAGATGGAAGAGTGGTCCCTCAAAGATGCCCCCGCCTAATCCCCTGCACTTCCCACCATGAGAACGACATGGAAAAAGACAGACACTTTGCAGGTAAGAGTAAGCTAAGAAGCGTGAGATGGGGGGATGACGCTGAATAATGGGGTGGGGGTAGGTTCGACCTAATCACCGGAATGCTTAAATGTAGTAACAGAGGGCTGGGGTGCGTGGGGTAAGCGTGTCTCAGTGGCAAAAACACCTTCTCCGAGTGTTAAACTGAAAGTTTGGTCCACTGTGCAGAGAGAGAGAGAGAGAGAGAGAGAGAGAGAGAGAGAGAGAGAGAGAGAGAGAATCTGTGCTCTTCAGAGCACTATGGCCAGGGATGTGCAAGTGCCTCTACTGAAGGTGCAAGCGACCCCCTCCCCCAACCCCCTCTCCCCCCTGCCGGCCAGGAGAGAGTGCACGTGTGCGTACACAACAGCGCCGCCCGGTGGGCACCATCACCAGTACACAAGCGGCTCTGGTCCTCGCACCAATAGCATCACAAGGAATAGGCCTTTTTATAAGAAGCAGAGGAGGCCAGGAGGGGCACCCACAAGACACCGCTGTGGGGGATGGCTTTGAAGATACAGAAAAGGCACAGGAGAAACTGCTTTCCGTTTACAGCCAGCAAGAAGCAGGAGTCGCGCTCCAGCAACCACAAAGAACTGGTGAGGGAGAGAGTCTTTACAAGGGTTAGGGTGAATGTTGATCATCCACATCACAAGGACCCACAAGCACCTGAGCTGTGATCCAGGAGGGCCCCCGAGGACCCCTGGACCGGCCCAGGTAATCTCCAGCACCACAGGGCCCAAGCAACAATATCCCCTTAAGCTCTTGTTCTGAACTGGGAGCCCAATTGACCAAGAATAAATAAGTAGAGAAACAAATAAATAAAAACTGAAGGAAGCTGGAGAGACAGTACAGCAGATGAGGTGTGGCCAACTCCATCCCTGTCACCACATCTAGTTCCCTGAGTACCGCCAGGAGTGACGCTCAAGCTCCGCCGAGTATGGCCCAAAATTCATTTTTTAAAAATTAGATAAATCTTTAAAAATTAGGTAAATCAGTAATAATTGGGCTGAAACGATTGCACTGTGGGTAGGGCATTTGCTTTGCACGCGGTCGACCGGGTTCGATTCCTCCGTCCCTCTTGGAGAGCCCGGCAAGCTACCGAGAGTATCCCGCCTGCACGGCAGAGCCTGGCAAGCTCCCCGTGACGTATTCGATATGCCAAACACAGTAACAACAAGTCTCACAGTGGAGATGTTACTGGGGCCCGCCAAGCAAATCGATGAACAACGGGAGGACAGTGCTACAGGACGGTGCTACAGTGCTACAGTAATAATAAAGAACATAGAACCCTGCCTTCATAGGTGAGGAGGCCCTCCGTGAGGTGGCGCTCGGGGTCCTGAGCACCTGGAGCTGCTGATGCGTGGCCGACAGTCTCCTGCCTGAGCAGACAGGCCCCCATGTGCTCCCTGTCTCTTCCTGCCACTGGGCCTGAGCCAAGGAGGAATGTGGGAGGCCTGCATGTTTTGGGGCTCCCCACCCTGCCAGAGCTGTACATCCTGGGATGACCCATTGGGGAGCTTGAGCCCGTCCTCAGAGGAAAAAAATGCCCCAGGATTTCCGAGAACTTGGACAAGCACATCTCTGAGCCTCAGTTTCCCCCTTTGTCCTGGCAGAGGTTTGTACCTAGGGCATCCCTCTGAGGGAAGGTGATGCTCATAAAATCAGAAAGTTTCTAACAGAATTTAATGTGCCGATGTCTGGTGTCTTACCAGTGCTGGTTCAATAAATCTTAACTGTGGTTGTAAATAGCCCAGCCTGAATACAAACTGCCGCAAAGTCATCGTGAGGATGGGTGGGAGCTTTTCTCTCTTTGTCCCGGACTCTAGTGTCTGTGTTTAGAAGGAATGGGTGGGGCCGGCTGACCCCTCAGAGTGCTGCCTCAGTTCCCTCACCCTCCTCCTAGTGTGGAGCCCAGGATCCATGCCGGAGACCCTGTCTGGAAGACGGGACATAGGAGCCCCTACCATGCACAATGCCTCTTTATCTGAAGAAGCCTGTAGGCTCAGTCAAGAGCATGGCTGGTGTGTGGGGATCTGGGGAAGCATCACAGTCGGGCTGACCTGCAAGGAGAGGCCCGACAGCGTGAGCCGCCTTCACCCTTGATTCTGTCCGCTCATCCTCTCTCTAGTAAAGTCTCAACGCCCCAGAAAGTGGGCTGCACCAATGTAAGGCGACCAAACTTTCAGTCTTACATTTGAAGCAGATGCTTTTGCCACTGAGCCATGCACCCCCCACGCTCCCCAGCCCTCTGCTACTACATTTAAGCACTCCTGTGGTTAGGTTGAACCGACCCTTACCCCACAATACAGCATCATCTCCCCACCTCACACTTCTTAGCTTACTCTTACCTGTTAATATTTGCCCATGTCATTCTTGTAGTGGCTGGTGGAGGGGATTAGGCGGGGGCATCTTTGAGGGATCACTCTTCCATCTGGGCTGTCCTCTGCTCACTGCTCTGTGGATGCAGATGGCCCCCAAAACAGCGGTAGGTTCCATAGCAAGTGACAAGGTTTGGACAAGGTTGGTGAAGACAGGCAGACCCATTGTCCCTCATCCCACGGTGATGAGTCAGCATGCGGAGGGGTTGGGGACTCTGTCCATCAGGGAATTTGGGGAGTTGGGCCAGGCCCAGGGGTGTCATGATGGTACCCTGCTTGTCCTCTGGCCTCACCTTTAACTGCAAGAACATCAGATGGAACCCCCTAGGGAATAAGCTCCTGGGAGAAGCCTCCACCATGGCCAATGGGAGCTGGTGCTAAAGATCCGATGCCCTCAGCCTTCAGACTTCACCCTCTTCCCAGAATGCCCTGTGGAAGTCCTACTGTCCACTGTGGTACACTTTGTCTCTTCCCGATCACACTCTTTGCCCCTGTCAGAAGGTCAGGTATATTTCATTACGGTATATAGAAGTCCTAACTCCCATCTCTCAGAATGTGGCCTTACTTGAAAAATGTTGCTGCAAACGGGGCAAGTTATGATGAGGTTCTTGGAGTGGGTGCTGGTGCAGCAGCCGGAGTCTTTAAGGATTGGGACAGATGTGCTCATAGGGAGAGCCCAGGGCAAGCTTGTCCAAGCCCTGGGGTGTCATAGGCAACCAGCTGAGCTCTGAAGCTCCCTTGCAAAGGTAGTCGCTCCTGCCAGCACCTTGACCTACATTGGGCATCCCGAGTCATCTCTGAGGTTTAAGCACTCCAGACAGTGGCGTGATTAAGGCATCTTGGAAAAATAAATACTTTCCCCCACCAGAGTATTTTTCCCCTCAACTAGAGTGTTTGCCTTTGGAACTTCATTGGTCTCAGGGCCAGGAAATCAGGCTCAGGGCCTCTGGAAAAGGAGGGTGGGCTGGTGGATATTTTGTGGGAGCATATTCAAGCAAGCCAGAGACTTGAGGGTCAAAGCAGATCCATAGGTCCCTGCGCAACCTCTAATTTGAACTTGTGAGTGCTTAGGGTGGTACTGGGTGTCAATAGGTAGAGGTTATGGGGTGGAGTTCCCACATCGTGAACCATTTTCTACCCGCCTCAACAGCCCTGTCTCCCAGTTAATGGAGAGAACTTGGTACCTCAGGATCCTCACAGGGGCCGAACTAGGGATTGGTAGTGTTCCACTATGAGAACCAGTGCTTCCACAAGTTTCCTGCAAAAAAAACCAACCTTGGGCTGTGAAAATTAAACATGAGCACCTAACATGAGGCCTAAAAGACCCAGAGAGTTATGTTTAATAACACAAAGCACTGGCAAAAATGGAGGAGGAAAATGTTACCTTCATGGGAAAAAGAACGATCTGATCTTGGTTAAAATGCCATGTTATTTGCAGATGACATGATATACAAAGTAGACCTGAGAGCGTATCACAAAAAAAGCTCCTAGAACAATAAACCAATACAACATTGTGGCCAATTACAAAGACAATACACAAATATTGATCTCATTCTTATATACCAATAATGAATCATCAATGACTGAATAAATAGCAGTACTCCTACATTTAAAAAATGAATCAGAGGAAAAAATAGTCAAGAAGTCTATCTCATTTAAAATAGTACTCCAAAACATCAGGTTATCTAGTAATCAGTGTAACAAAAGATTTGGGAGATCTATACCATGATAACTTTAAATCATTTAAGAGATAGAAAACTTTAGGAAATGGAAAATATTCCATGTTCATGATTGGAAGAATCAATATTATTAAAATTACTGTCCTACTTAAGTTATTAAATAAATTCAACGCAACTCCCATCCAAATTTTGACACTGTTCTTCCAGAAAAGCAAATAATAAAGGTTATATAGAATCAGTAAGTAAAGGCCCTCCCGTTGATCATCGATTTGCTCGAGCGGGCCCAGTAACGTCTCCATTGGAGACTTTGTTGTTACTGTGTCTGGCATATCGAATACTCTCGGTAGCTTGCTGGGCTCTCCGAGAGGGGCGGAGGAATCGAACTTGGATCGGCCATGTTGGCTGCGTGCAAGGCAAACGCCCTACCGCTGTGCTATCGCTCCAGCCCAGAAAAGACCACAAATAACCAAAATCATACTGAAAAATGAGAAATTGGGAGGTATTTCAATATTTAATTTGAACTGTATTATAAAACTATAGTGGTAAAAACTGCATGATACTGGAGTAGTGATAGACCTTTGATCGAGGGGTCAAAATTGAATGCCCTACAGCAAAATCCCAAATATGTGGACAGTTAATTTTTCAATAAAAGGAACTGAGAAAATGAAATGGAGTAAAGATAGCCTCTTCAACAAATGGTGTGGGGAAAACTGGATAATTATGTGTAAGAAGCTTGATCTTACACGCCACACAAAAGTCAATTCAAAGTGGATCAAAGATCTTGAGATCTGACCAGAACCTAAAGTACACTGAGGAAAATACAGGCAGAGCACTTCAAGATTTGGATCTCAAAGTTGTCTTCAGTGATCTGATATGACTGGCAAAGGCAACATAATAAAAAAATAAATAAATGGGACTACATAAAATTAAAGAGCTACTGTATGACCAAAAAAAAAAAAAAACCCACGAACTAAAATTAAAGGACAGTTAACTGAATGGAAAAATTTATTTGCATTCAACACACCAGATGAAGGTTTGCTATCCAGGATATATAAAGTACATGCAAAGATCAACTAAAAAAATTCAAAACCTCTTTTGTAAAAATGGGGCGAGGAAATGAATTGACACTTCTCAGAAGAAGACAGGCGAAGAAGACAGTAGGCACAAAAAAAATTCTCAACGTCACTTATCATAAGAAAAATCCAAATCAAGATGACAATGAGATCAAGATCAAATCAAGATGACATCTCATGAGAATGGCACATATCAAAAATAGTAGGAACAATCTGTGTTGGCAGAGATGTGTCATAAAAGGAGCTCTCATCCACTCTGGTGGCAGTGTTGTCTGGTGAATCCCCTAGGGAAAACAGTATGGAGAGTTTTCAGTAAACTTAGAATTGAACTGCTGTGTGACCTAACAGTTACTTCCACTTTGGGGCATCTATCCGCAGGGCATAAAAACACTCTCAAAAGGACATATGCACTCCATTATTCACTGCTGCTTTCAGTACAATAGCTAAGAAATTAAATCAACCTGGGTATCCAATGACAGATTAACGGATTGTGAAGATGTGTTTTATATATATATATATATATATATATATACACATATATATATATGGAATACTATGCAGCTGCAAGGAGGGATGAAATCACACAATTTGCTGCAACATGATTGGAACTGGAAGATACATGATGTTGCGTGAAGTAAGCTTGTAGAAGAAAGACAAGCACAGGATGAAGGATGATCTCACTTATCTGTGGTATATAGAATACCGGATGAGGAAACGTAGTGCGGCTTTTAAAAGGGGATGCCTAGATCACCCTTTACCCCAGTGTTAAGAAAGGAAGATGGACCAAAAGGAAAGAAATCAAGGGGGAAAAGAGAACGGGAAGTAATTGTGAACAGGCGTTAAGTCTTGGGCTATACTTCTGATAAGGGTGAATGGTATGGCCATATATCCCAAACGCAGACTCAACAAAACTGAAAATATGATATCTAAGCTACAACCACTGAAACTCTGTAATATGCCTGTCAAGTTGACAGGTGGGGATGGGAGTGTGGGGTGATTGCAGGGAGGGAACATGGAACACAGGTGGAGGGAAGTTGACATGAGTGGTGGGATTAGTGTTGAAATATTATATGCCTAAAACTCAACTATCAATAACTTTATAAATCAGAGTTCTTTAATTTAAAAAGTTTTTTTAATGCCCTGCTAATCTGGGAGAGCTAGAGGATCATTAATGGAGTAGTCCATAATAGTTCATCTTTGCTTTCATTTTTTTAAATAAGGGACACACCAGCGGTGCGTAGGGGTCAGGAATCACCTCCCTCAGTGCTGGCGGGACCATATGGTGGTGGTGGTGATTGAACTCATGGACTGCAACTTGCTGGGCCTCCCTCATCCTGCATCCTGGTCCCTGAGTCCTCATCAGCTGGCCTGTGTTTGTCTGTCCAGGTTGGGGAGGGAAGGCCTGAGAAATAGCAAGAACTAGGAGCAAGGCATGAAGTTCCCAGAACGCGAGCTACTTCCCTCTCTTTACAGAGACTGTATGTCACCAGGCAGGATGCGAGAAGCTTCCTCATTGCCACTGGGAACTGCGGGCTGGGACGAGCCTCTCAGGCTTTTCTCTGAGCTCCTGCTGCTTCAAGTCGGAGGGTGGGGCAGGGGAGATCCCTGCAGGGAATACTTGAAGGAGGCTGGTGGAGAGACAATGTGGGGGGTAAAGGCTGGCTGGGGGCAAATAGGCAGAAGCTGATCTCGAATAGCCTGTGGGTGCTAGAGACTGGGAAGGATTCCTGGTGGTTTGGGTGTAACTTGAAAGTCTGCCACTTTCCCGTTTTATCTCATCATTGGAAGGAAATCAGACAAGACTGTGAGCTCATGTTTCGCCCTCTGCTTCGTATCAATTAAATCCTCCCTCTTCTGTGGATCATTTTCAGAGACGCTCCGAAAGGCCTTTTTGGACTGGATGGTGCAGAGCTAATTAGGCCAGCAAGCCCTTGGTGGAGTGTTGGCCCCTCAGGGGCCATGAAATAGCAGCTCAATCTTCGGCACCCCTTGGCTTGGGTTTGTAGCTTAAGTTTGCTGTTGCCCAGCTGCAGCGTCATATCCATAGGCTACTAAACCAGTCCACGCCTTGATGCTGGCTGTCCTATCCAAGTGGACACCGCTCAATGGATCTGTGCCAGAACCTCAGATTTGTCCCAGACTGAACTTGACCTTTCTATCCCCAGAACCTACCCATTTTAGAGCATTCTCCATCTCAGTGTGGTCCAGTGCCCACCAGGTCACACCCCTTGATGGCCTAGGCAGAAAGCTGCATAACTAACCAGTCTTACTTCCTCTAGGAAGCCTCCTTTCATGGCTCTCCATCAAGTGACGGAGAATGGACCAGGCAACCAACCAGCACGTTTCCATGTTATTATATGTGTTAGGTGTGAATGTATCAGATGTACCTGGTACATAACATTTTGATCATCTGCGTGTACCTTTCTCTTTCAAATTGTGTGGCCTTTAGAATCCCCTGGGGATATTGTGGGACCTAGTTGAGATAATATTGAGAGTTGACACTGCTATTAGCTTCCCCACCAACACTCCGTCCAACCCCTCAGAAGCAGGGAATTTCAGTATAACAGTGTGTTTTCTTCACACTGTTCTGGTCCTGGCCACATATTGAGCCCTTTAGAGTTCTGGATGTTTCCAACACTAGAAATCAGTGTGGCATTCAGAGTCTAGAATGCCAGAGTTCAGTAAGTGGACACATGGAATGGGTGGTGAATTCAGGAGTTATCCTACTGTCCTTCCTCCTTTCCTCCTCCCTCCCTTTTTTCTCCCCCCCCTCCCTCCCTCCCTCCCTCCCTCCCTCCCTTCCTTCCTTCCTTCCCTCCTTCCTTCCCTCCTCCCTTCCTTTTTCCTTCCTTCCTTCCTTCCTTCCTTCCTTCCTTCCTTCCTTCCCTCCCTCCCTCCCTCCCTCCCTCCCTCCTTCCTTCCTTCCTTCCTTCCTTCCTTCCTTCCTTCCTTCCTTCCCTCCTTCCCTCCCTCCCTCCCTCCCTCCCTCCCTACTTCCTTCTTTCTTTCCTTCAGTCTTTCCATCCTTCCTTCTTCCTTCCTTCCTGTAACATATCCAGTTAATTCCCTTCCTTCACCCTCTTCCTCCAACATGGCCCAGGGCCATCCCCCATTCTGATGCCTTCCCCTACCCCACACTGGACTGGTCCAGGCCCAGTTTATTGACACAAAAACACTCTCCTGTAGCCTGGGCAAATGCTCTGGCCCTCTCTGTTGACCCAGGCTCCCAGCAGGGTGCCCACCCTATTCAGAAGCCCCTGTCCTACCCTCTTTGTCCATCCAGGTTCAGCTCAAGGCTTCTTTTTATTGTCTTGTTTTTGCTTGGGAGCCATACCCAGATGTGCTCAGGGCTTACTCTTGGCTCTGCATTTAGAAATCACTCCTGGAGGAACTCAGAGAACCAAACCCAGGTCTGCCGTGTGCAAAACAAACACCCTACTTGCTGTTCTAGCTCTCCATCCCAGTCAAGACTTTTCTTGTCCTGAGAGTCCTGCCTCCATGTTGGAGCCCCTCCCTGTGGATATCTGCTCCATCACCTGCTCCCCACAGTCAGGCAGTAACTGTGGTTCTGCATCTTTCCAAGCACTGACAGGGTCATAGTTGGTAGTTCTCCAACATACGTGCATTCTCTTTCATTCATCACCATGTTGGTCTTCTGGGCCTGCCCGACCCAGGCCAGCCATATTATTTCCACAAGGCCTGGAGGCACTTTCTTGACCCCACTGCTGCCCATACCCAGTGTGGGAAGTCCGGGGCTCCTCCAGAGTGATCAGAGGAACCACCGAGCTTTGGGACATCTCATGGGAACTTAGATAAGGGCCTTGAGTCACTAGCACTTTTTGTCCCCCTGGGTATTGTTTTGATGATCAGGGGCCACACAGACCCATAGTTGCAGGTTTCACACACTTGGTTGTGGGGCTGACACATGTGCTCCTGTCACACAACTCTTATTAGGGGTGATGCTCAGGACACTGAGTACTGTCAATAGTTCTTACATTTAAGCTCAGTCACACTGCTGGAGTCACAGAGGCCGTGAGTCTGGGGTGGGGCGTGAAAGCATTCATGTCCACCAAGCCACTGAGAGATGAGGACGGTACGAAGACTATCTCCCTGAGCGACTTATTTTCCCCCAATTTTGTTTATTTGTTGCTCTACCCTGCAGTGCTCAGGACTTATTTCTGGAGCTTCTTGGGGGACAGATTGTATGTGATGCCAGATACCAAATCAAGGCAAGTTCCTTATGCTAGTATTCTCTCTTTGACCCAGACTTTTCAGAATAAATACTGAACTGGCTGTCCATGGTGATGCCCACACGAGTTCTAGATGCTCAGCATCAGAACATAACTATACTGGCTGATATCTTCCTCTTAGGGGATTGAAAAAGAAAACAAAATTTTAAAAAAGTAAGTTTAAGGCTGGAGCGATAGCACAGCAGGTAGGGTGTTTGCATGCAGCCAACCTGGGTTTGATTCCCAGCATCCCATATGGTTCCCCGAGCACCACCAGGAGTAATTCTTGAGTGCAGAGCCAGGAGTAACCCCTGTGCATCGCCGGGTGTGACCAAAAAAGAAAAAAAAATAATTGAGTTTAGCCTTCTCTTGGCAATATCTTGTTGTGTTTTAGTTTCTTCACCGGTAGGATCATAGCACCCCTTGCCAAAAGATTAAGAGTACAAGAGATATTGTCTGAAAAAGCATAGGACCTACCGCAAAAAAAGAGGGGCTTTTTGTTGTTGATTTTGTGTTTGGGGGCCACACCTAGCTGTGTCCAAGGCTTACTCCTGGCTCTGGACTCAAGGATCATTTCTGGTGTTTTCAGGACCATATATGATGCTGGAGATCGAAGCCCTGTTTGCATGCAAAGTGAGTGCCCCACCCGCTGTACTATTTGGCCTCAAAAAGAGGGTTTTATTGTCAATGTAACTTCTTCAGCTAGGAAGGATGTTCACCAACAGAAGCTGGAGAACGGTGTCTAAGGGAGGGAGATGGCCTCTGGTTTCATGCCCAGTGGAGACGGGCGATGTAACAGCTCATACATATTCTCATAGTTTACAGGGAAGCTTGTATGTATTCATGAGGGAAGATGGCAAACATGCACACGTGAGGAACACACAGCGCAAATGTCATGTGCATAGGGAAGGGCAGAGAAATGTCACTGGCGGACAACGTGGAGGAAAGGAAGTGGAGGCTGGGAAGGATGTCCACTGTGTCCCCTGGTGGGTGCCGTGGGACTCAGAGCAAACGTGTGCTAAAGCTCTTTACAATAGCCAGAATCTGGAAAAAACCTGAGTGTCCGAGAACAGACGACTGGTTAAAGAAACTTTGGCACATCTACACAATGGAGTACTATGTAACGGTTAGAAAAGATGAAGCTATGAAATTTACATACAAGTGGTACTACATGGAAAGTGTCATGCTAAGCGAAATGAGTCAGAAAGAGAGGGACAGACATAGAAAGATTGCATTCATCTGGGGAACATAAAGTAACAAAATGGGAGACTAACACCCAAGAATGGCCGAGATTAGTACCAGGAATTTTACTCCATGGCTTGGAGGCCAACCACACATGCTAGGGGAAAAGGGAGTTCAGATAAAGAGGGGAACACCAAATAAAGGTGTTGGGAGGATCCTCCCAGAATGGGAGAAGCATGCGGAAAGTAGACTATAGACCAAACATGATTGTCACCCATTGCCTCTTTTGCAAACCACAACACCCAAAAAGAGAGAGAGAACAAAAGGGAATGCCCTGCCACAGAGGCAGGGTGGGATGGGGGGATGGGGGTGGGAGGGATACTGGGATCCGTGGTGGTAGGAAATGGGCACTGATGGAGGGATGGGTATTTGATCATTGTATAACTGAAATCCAAGCACAAAAATTTGTAAGTCTACAACTGTACCTCATGATGTCTCACTAATAAAAATAAAACAAACAAACAAACAAACAAAAACATGTGTAAAGGTTCTGCCTTAATCTGAAGCAAAGAAAATATAATGAGTGACTTCTCCTCCCCTTCTAAATATGGGGTTCAAGTCCTGTTTCGGTGTTTCCAAACCCTGCAGAGTTTTCAGGGAGATAAAAGAAAAGGGTGACGGTGCAGAAAACTTTGACAGGGAGCCCTCCAAAAGTGCCTAGCTTGGAGACTGGCCCCATGGCCTGTCCCCTCGAAACAGGAGCCGTTTGCTGAGGCTCACGTATCTGGGGTGTTCTCAGAAGCCACTGCAGAAGCACTGCTGCTTCCTGCAAGTCCCAAGTCATGTGAAGCATCTGGATGGGAAATGAAGGTGAGCTGAGCTCTGCTCACAGCTGTCAGGGAGGAGAAAACTTTTCTCAGTCCTAGGGGGAGGCCATGGACATACCTTTAGCTAGACTGGTCTGGGCCAGAGCTTGGGGAGGCAGTGCAGGACACAGTGAGAAAAGGTGGTGCTGAAACTATTGCGGGGACCAAATTTGTCCTGTCTTCCTTCCTTCCTTCCTTCCTTCCTTCCTTCCTTCCTTCCTTCCTTCCTTCCTTCCTTCCTTCCTCCCTCCCTCCCTCCCTCCCTCCCTCCCTCCCTCCCTCCCTTCTTTCTTCTTTCTTTCTTTCTTTCTTTCTTTCTTTCTTTCTTTCTTTCTTTCTTTCCTTCCTTCCTTCCTTCCTTCCTTCCTTCCTTCCATCCTTCCGCCCTCCTTCCCTCCTTCCTTCCTTCCTTCCTTCCTTCCTTCCTTCCATCCTTCCGCCCTCCTTCCCTCCCTTCCACCTCCCTCCCTTCTTCCTTCCATTCTTCCTTCCTTCCTTCCTTCCTTCCTTCCTTCCTTCCTTCCTTCCTTCCTTCCTTCCTGCTTCCCTCCCTCCCTCCCTCCCTTCTTCCCTTTCTCCCTTCCTTTCTCCTCCTTCTCCTTTCTCTCTTTTTTTTAATCTCTCTTTTATGATTTTTTAGGCTACACCAGATAGTGCTCAGAGCTTACTTCTGACTCTATGCTCAGGAATCACTCCTGGTAGGGCTCAGGGCACGATATGGGATGCCGGGATTGAACCCAGGTCAGTTGCATGCAAGGTGCCCTATCCTTTGTACTGAACTCTCCAGCTCCATCTTTTTCTTTTTTTCTCTCTCTTTCTTTCTCTCCTTCTTTCTTTCTCTCACCCTACCTTCCTCCCTTCATCCCTCCCTTTCCCCTTCCTTCCTTCCTTCCTTCCTTCCTTCCTTCCTTCCTTCCTTCCTTCCTTCTTTCTTTGTTTCTTTGTTTCTTTCTTTCTTTCCCCAAACTTGGCAATTCTTAGGGCTTACTCCTGCCTTTGTGCTCACTCCTGGCAAGGTTCGGGGGACCATTTAGGGTGCTGGGGATCTGACCCAGAGTTGTCAGTGTGCAAGACAAGTGGCCTACCTGCTGTACTATCCTACTGGCCTTCCCGAGGCCTTCTTGCTACTGGGACTTTCCATCCTCCAGGATCCAGGAAGCCTTGCGGAGGGGGTGACATCTGGGGAGCAGAAGAGCAGCCCTGGCCTTTAGCACTGGGTAAAAGAATGCTTTGTCTTGCTGATGGGCCCACAGGGCTTCCAATTTGCTCTTTGGTTCTGTTTTGTCATTCCCACGGCTTTGGAAGTAGCAGGTGCCTCAGGAATGTGCATGTTAATCCCCAACTGGATGAAAGGAGGTGGCAGGGGAGGTACCCAGAGGGGAGGCTGCCACAAAGTCCTCCACCCAAGGGAGTAACTTTGGGGTCTCATTTTTCTTCAGCATCCCAAATCTGTCCATTGGTCATCCATCCTAAAATCATTACTGACATCATCCTAAAATCATCATCCTAAAATCATTACTGACAGTGCATGATAGGACAGGGGATTAGCCACTTGCTTTGCACATAGCTGTCCCTGGTTTGATGCCCTGAGCCCCAAGAGTGATCCCTGAGTGCAGAGCCAGCACTACTGGGTGCGGCCTCACAGACGAAAGCGAAACCCAAAGAGAATAATGGCTGCGTGCTGTCCACTGACCTAGGCTGGCCTTCAGGCTGCAGATCCATTAGACAAGTACAGATTGATGGGAAACTGTCCCCAGCAAAGTCGAAGTGAGGCTCACAGTGTGGGACTGGATCCCCCCATTTGGAAGTAACCTCATGGGTAGAGGAAAACTACCTAAGTTTCCTGCCAGAGCAAAGTAGCAGGGCTTGCTGTGGGAGATGAGAAGATCTTCGCTGTGTCCCCCGCCCGAGGACCACCGGCAGGGGGCGGGAGAGGACCAAGGCGGGTGGCAACCCTGGGTCTGGCAGACTTGGGCAGTGAACTACCAGCTTTCCAGTCTGGAGAATTCTAACTGGTTCCTGGGGCAGGGTTTTGACAGTGGGGTGTGCTGGGGGAAGGAGGGCAGGTGAGGGCCAGCCCCCAGCAGTCTGAGGGCCCTGGTGTAGGTGAGAAGAGACAGAGGTGATGAGTCAGGAGCAGGGTCTGAAGCAGTGGGGTCCCTTTGCACCATGCATGCTCCACTGCTGACCCCAAGCTGATTCAGCTGATGTCACCCAGAGAGCTATTTCCTGCACATGCTTCACTATTCAGGCTGGGAGCTGTCTGCAGGATGGTGTTTGGCCTCTGTTAGCTAAGGAAACTGCCTTCTGGAGGTTCTGAATTCCACGTCCACATCTGGGGGAGGGGCAGGGTGGAAGCGCTCTCATCGGACCCTCTCACCTTTCTCTCATCACTCAGCGCCTTGGCATTCAAACCTCTTGGGATGTCTGAACTCCAAATGCCTGGGGATCCTTGAGCCCCCTCCCTTCGGCTAGGCCATACCATCCTGGGGGTCAGCACTCTGGGCCCCAGAATGCAGGAGAAATTGGGGTCTTTGTCATCCTGCAGCATGGCAGGTGGTGGATCCCACGGGTGAAATAACTCCTTCTAAGAAGGTGGGTTTCTGTCCCACTCCCCTACTTCCCACCCCCCTTCCCTGCCCACCTGGAACCTGACCTGGCACATAGCAGAACCAGAAGTGGGGACACAATATGTGTTTGTGGGGTTCACCCTTCGGCAAGAGACTCTGGTGATGAAGAGGTTTTCTGAGTGGCCCAGTGAGAAGGAAGCCCCACGTTCCTGTTGTCTGAACCATGGCCTGGCTGTCCTGGGAAATTGGACTGCATTGAGAGAGACCTGACCACGCTCTCCCAGGGAACAGGCCGCAGAGAGGGGTCCACATCCCAGCCGCGGCCTACCTGGGAGCTTGTACGCGTCCTCAGTTTCTCTTTTCCTTCGATTCCCCAGTCATGACTGGAGATACAGTCCTTGCCTCCGGGGGGGGGGGGGGGGGGGGGGGGGGCAGGGGGCGGAGAGGCGGACATGAGTGAGGTATCCACAGGCTGGGAAAGGAATCTGGCAAACAGCCAGGGGGCCTTTCTGGTCCTGTCTCCGGTGCTGGGCAGAGAGACTGGCCTACAGGAACAGCACTGATAGGAACAAAAGGGGTACAGGCAGGACAAGGGGAGGAGTATGGCCTAAGAGTAGGGAATTCCTGGCTGGACCGTCACAAGGTGGGCCTGGTGGGCCTGATAACCTGTCTGACCTCATCCCCACCCAGTAATCTGGACATCCGGACCCCAGGAAAGAACCATTTCAGCATCCTCTCTCCTGTTTTCATGCTCACATTCTTTTTTGCTTAAATTTAATTTCATTTTTATAAAGTTGTTCATGATAATTTATTACATTTAATATTCCAACACCAATCCCACCACGATTACACCTTCCCATCACCATATTTTGAATATTTCTACCCTGACTTCTAAACTCTTTCCTCCAAAGCAAGTCCTAAATAATTTATTTTGTGTTGCTTATTATAAATAATCTCCTAAAAATGATCCATGAGAGTTTCCTTAGAGGAAGGTGGGTGAAAATTGTTGTATTTCACCCTGGATCCATTAAGCCCTTGTCTTGGTACAAGACTGGCGTAGAGTACAAGGTGTCGTGTGTGCTCCAGAAATTCTAAAATTTTAAATACGGTAGTACAACTGGGGTTAATTTAATTTTTTTTAACTGGTTGTTGACTTTGAGGTACTGGAGGTGTCTCTGTGGCATTGTCATGTTGCTCTCTTCTGAGAGATTTATTTGTGACTCTCTGGATTAGGGCCATTAATAAGCTTGTATGGGCCAGAGGCAGTTCGTGGGCATGACTGCCAGGCTATCTGAAGCACAGGGAGAAGGGGGAAGGTCACTCATTCCCAACTCCGTACGAGCCTGAAGATTTCAGTTACAAGTTTCGCATACCTGGGTTTTTCAGCAGATTCACTCATGGATGAGGTTTGTCCATCATGCTCACATTCTTGGGACACAACAAAGAGATGCTCACCATCCCTTGTGAAAAAGGCGAGGCCTTTCTCGAATTCTACTTTAGGAGTCCCTACTCATAATCTTGGAGCTTCTTTCTTTCTTTCTTTCTTTCTTTCTTTCTTTCTTTCTTTCTTTCTTTCTTCTGCCTCCCTCCGTCCCTCCCTCCCTTCCTCCCTCCCTCTCTCCTTCCTTCCTTCCTTTCTTTCTTTCTTTCTTTCTTTCTTTCTTTCTTTCTTTCTTTCTTTCTTTCTTTCTTGATTTTTGGATCACAGTCAGTGATGCTCAGGGGTTACTCCTGGTTCTGCACTCAGGAACTACTCCTGACACTACTTGGGGGACCCTATGGGATGCTGGGAATTGAACCTAGGTCAGCCACGTGCAAGGTAAAAGCCCTCTCCATTGTACTATCACTCCAGCCCTGTGTCTGGCTTTCTTTCTCCTTCCTTTCCCTTCTCTTTAATCGAGTCTTTTCTGAATTTGGCCTCTTGCTCTCCAGTCCCTTGTTTTTCCATCTTGACTGCTTGAATACAAGAGCCTGCGCCCTGCCCGGTCTGCAATAACAGCACTTTTCTTCCAAGGAGGGACCTGGGCTCCCCTTGGAAGCATGTCTGCCCTCGCCCGCCCCGCCCCCCCATCTTTACAGCCCTAGAGGCTCCCACAGTAAGGTCCTCATTTTAACCCCCGGCAGCTGCTGAGTCATAATGGGGAAAAGACTGTTCTTTGTTTGGGGCCAAAGCACATAAAAGTGGGCCAGGATGTGGCTCAGTAGCAGGGCACGTGTGAGGCCCTGGGCTTCCAACCCTGGCACCACAACAAAACAAAACTGAAAACCCCAAAGCCAGCCAAACCCAAGACACATCCAAGTCCCAGAGAGGACGTGTGCTTCTGACTGGAAACGTTCTCCCGCGAGAGCTCAGCCTCCCTGCGTGTCTCCCACCGGAAGCGCTTGTCAGTCCTGGAAGACTTTGCTTCTGAGGAGACGCTACAGACCAGGTTGAGAAGCAGAACTGAGGCCTAGGAGGGGCGAGAGCAGCTGGTGGGGAGAGAAAAGGCCAGGGCCGGGTGGGGGCTCCCAAATGGTGTGGGGGGGCTGAGCCCGGGGCACAGGGCAGCGGACCAGGTCCCCAAGCAACCTGGGGTGCTGCAGAGACTGCCCACCACCCCCTCCAGCCCCCGAGCAGAGGAAGCCCTGCCCAAAGGAAGCTGCTCCAGTCTGCATCGCCCTTTCTTTCTGCCACACGCAAACCCTTCTGGGAAAGTTGATTTCTGGCCCCAGTCATCTTTGGAGGCACCCCAGAGGCCTGTGACTGTGAAATAATAATAATAATAATAGCACCGCACTGTAGCACTGTCCTCCCGTTAATCGTCGATTTGCTCGAGCGGGGCCCAGTAACGTCTCCATTGGAGACTTTGTTGTTACTGTGCCTGGCATATCGAATACGTCACGGGGAGCTTGCCAGGCCCTGCCGTGCGGGCGAGATCCTCTCGGTAGCTTGCCGGGCTCTCCGAGAGAGGCTGAGGAACCAAATTCGAGCCAGCCGTGTGCAAGGCAATTGCCCCTACCCGCTGGGCTATTGCTCCAGCCCAATAATAATAATAATAATAATAATAATAATAATAATAATAATAACGAACAACAACAGAGAGAGAGAGAGAGAAGAAAAGTGCCTGCCACAGAGACAAGTGGGGGTGGAGGTGGGGTGTGGAAGAGAAACTGAGAACATTGCTGGTGGGAAATGTGCACTGATGAAGGGACAGAGTGACCCCTTGATGGGCTCGGCCCCCTTCATTCCCCCAGATCTGTTCTGCCTGGGCTCTTGCTGTCTTAAGTCCCAGCAGGCGACTGGGGATACATTCTGACTAACCCAATCATGAACAACCTTGTAATGGTGTATCTCACTGTGATTCAAAGAAAAGAAATTAAAATTAAATAAAAAAAATTGTTTGAAGGATGTCTCCGGGACCGTGTGGCAGGGTGGTAGTGGTGTTGGTGCCTGGGCTGGACACGTAAAGACTGACAGCATCCTCAGAAATACTCAGGCAGAGAGGTCCTGCCAGGCCTCGGCCAGGGCGGTTTGCTCATTGTCAGGAAGGCATCTTTCCCCTTCCTGAAGCCAAAGGAGAATTGGGACAGACCCTTGTGAACAGGGAAGGCCAGGCTCAGGGAGGCTGGGAGGAGCAGGTGCAGGTTTTGAGGGATGAAGAGGAGTTTGTTTGTTGCCAGTGACGTTGGAGCTTCCTCTGCTGCCCGCCCCAGTTCCCACGCACATCACAGGGGTCTGCTGTTTCAGAGACCCCCACCTTCAGTCAGGGCTTAGACCCATGAAAGGGACCCTTCTGCCGTTCTGAGGTAGCTGTGGGGAGGTTTCTGTTCCTTTGTGTTCCTCCGGACTCTCGAAGGTGGCTGTGAATCCCATTCCTCCTCCGGACCCCCTCGGACTCAGCCTGGCGCTTAGACGTGGCTTGTGTCAAGGCGTTTGCGCTCTCCCAGGACACAGAGATTTATTCTGTCCTCGCCGCTGCCGAGTTGGCTCTCAGTTGCCGTTACCAGCAAAAATATATTTCTTAGGACCTGTTCCCAGAGGAACAATGTTAGGTCATTACTCTGTGAATTGTTAGGCGAGGAAGGAGCCGTCCCTCACGCACCTGAAGTGGAGCAGGCCTGGGTGGGGGGTCTGGTCACACTCTCCGCAGTGACCCTCTGACGGTTACAGCCCCACCTGCAGAAAGTGGGCGCCTGGGAATTTGGGGTGGGTGCTCGTGAGCCATTTCTCCCTGGGGCAGAGACAGAGAGGACGGGGGGGGGGGGGGCAGATCTGTGATGGGCGGGTTGGAGTAGAAACTCAGGGGACTCTGTCTGGTGCCCCCGGGGTTGGTGCCTTTTCCCCTGGAAGGTCACACCAGCAGGGGCAGGCCACCTGGCCCCAAGTAAGTCAGGTCTGGACCCAGCCCTCGAAGTGGGTCCATAACAGCTGCTGTCCTCATCCCCCAGCCCCAGGCAGCGTCTGCCCTTGTGATAGGCCCTTCACATCCTGCCCACTGCCCATTAAACACCTTGGGGGTGCCCAGAGAATGGCCCAATGACTGGGGCATGTGCTTTCCTGACTCATAGTGACTCCTGAGCACTGCTGGATGGGTACAGTCCCCTTTCACTCCCCCAGATGTGTCCTGCCCAGGGTCTTGACAGGGGACAGGGGACGAGGACGCGTTTTGACTAAGCAGTTAATTCGAGGGGGCAGGGTGCTATCTCACTGACTGCAGAGGATTGAGTGGGGAGTAACCCCTGAGCGTTGCTGGGTGTGGCCCCCCTAAAACAAAACAAAACAAAACAAAACAAACAAAACGAACTAAAAGAATCACGTCATCCAAATGCCAAACAGTGTTCAGGTCTGGAAATGCTGAATTCCCTGAATAACTGAGAGCTCTCCCCTCTGCCGGCCTCTTCTGTCCCTCGGAAGCCGGCGCTGTCTTCCCGCTCAGGCTGGCCGTCACACCGAGACCGTTGCTCGGTCCAAGCGCCTGTGTCCCATCCCGACCCGAGAAAATGGGCAGTATCTGGAGACTTTTCCTTCCTTCCTTTCCTTCTTTTCCTTTCTGTTTTTTAAATAGGGGCCACTCCCCACCCCTCTCCCTGGGCACCATGCCCAGAGATTCTTTTTTTAAATTTATTTTTTGAATCACTGTGAGATAGATCATTAAAAACCCTATTCATGATTGAGTTTCAATCATACAGCGTTCCAACGTCCATCCGTCCACCAGTGTACAGTTCTTAGTCCAACGTCCACAGTTTCCCTACCACCAACCCCTAGCTTGACCCCCCTCCGGCCCCTCCAGCTTAGCCTCCATGGCAGGTCTTCTTCTCTTTCTCCCTCCTCCTCCTCCTCCTCCTCCTCCTCCTCCTCCTCCTCCTCCTTCTCCTCCTCCTCCTCCTCCTCCTCTTCTTCTTCTTCTTCTTCTTCTTCTTCTTCTTCTTCTTCTTCTTCTTCTTCTTCTTCTTCTTCTTCTCTCCTCTTGTTCTCTTCCTCTTTGTCGTCCTCCTCCTCCTCGTCCTCCTCCCACCTTGTCCTCCTCCTCCTCCTCCTCTTCTTCTTCTTCTTCTTCTTCTTCTTCTTCTTCTTCTTCTTCTTCTTCTTCTTCTTCTTCTTCTTCTTCTCTCCTCCTTGTTCTCCTCCTCTTTGTCATCCTCATCCTCCTCGTCCTCCTCCCCACCTTGTCCTCATCCTCCTCCCACCTTGTCCTCATCCTCCTCCCACCTTGTCCTCCTCCTCCTCCTCCTTCTCTTCTTTTTCTTCTTCTTCTTTCTCTTCTTCTTCTTCTTCTTCTTCTTCTTCTTCTTCTTCTTCTTCTTCTTCTTCTTCTTCTTCTTCTTCTTCTTCTTCTTCTTCTTCCCTCTCCATATCCCTTCCTCTCTCTCTCCCAGAGATTCTTGACCCAGTGGGGCAGACCTGATATTTGGGTGCTTGGGCCTGAGGGTCCAGGAAGTTTGTGCAAAATTGGGGTGAGTGCATGGCAGACATGTATTCTGCCTCTTTGGGCAATCTTCTCAGCCCTGGGGGATGTTTTCGGCTAGCTCACTCAGAGGAAGGAAGTTAGTGGCATCTCATGAATAGGGGACAAGGATGCTGTCTTCCCACATCCAATGAGGGACCTCCCTCATAGTCCCTGGGTGGTGGTTCAGCTTAGTGGGCATGTACATGCAGGAGGAAGTCCTGAGTTCCATCTCTAGTATCACTCAGTGTCTTGAGCTTAATAAGCTGGGAGTCACCTCAGAGTACTGAGTAGGGAGTGGTCCCTAAGTATTGCTGGGTGTACCCCCCTAAAACAAAACAAAACAAAACAAAAAGACAAACTAAATCACATTATCCAAATGCCAGCAGTGAATCCTGAATTCTAAAGAGCCAGATTCTTTTCTTTTTTTGGGGGGTGGGGGGTGGAGAGACCACACCCATGGTTACTCAGGGATAACTCCTGGCTCTGCACTCAGGAATCACTCCCCTGGCGGTGCTCGGGGGGCCCATGTGGGATGCCAAGGATTAAACGCAAGTTGGCCACATGCAAGACAAGTGCCTTAACCACGTTACTATCACTCCAACCTCCTAAAAGGAGCCAGATTCTTTTTTCCCAACACCAGTGTCCTCAGTTTACCTCTCATCACCTCCCATCCTACCCCCTCCTGCCTCTATGGCAGGCACTTTTATTCTCTCTCTCTCTCTCTCTCTCTCTCCCCCCCCCCTTTTGGACATTGTGATTTGCAGTACAAATACTGGAAGGCCATCAGGAACATTCCTCTACCTAATTTTAACACTCAGATCTTGTCCAGTGTGATCATTCCCTGCTATTATTGTCCTACTGGTCTCTTTTCTATCTTACCTACCCTCCTCCCCTCACACACTTGTGGTTGGTTCCAACCATCAACTAGTCCTCCTAGACCCTATTTTCCCTGGTTTTGGATATTAGTCTTCTATTACATACTAGTGCTGGGAAATGTACACTGGTGGGGGAATGGATGTTGGCTGGAACACTGTATGACCGAAACCTAATCATGAATAACTAGGTAAAGGTATATCTCATAGTGATTCTATTTAAAAAAATTTTTTAAACCAGGTTCTAATCCAACGCCAAAGCCATCTTCTGTTCCTCTAATAAGTGGTAGGGGGCTGGAGTGATAGTACAGCGAGTAAGGTGTTTGCCTTGCACGCGGCCGACCTGAGTTCGATTCCCAGCATCCCATATGGTCCCCGAATTACCGCCAGGAGTAATTCCTGAGTGCAGAGCCAGGAGTAACTGCTGTGCAATGCTGAGTGTGACCAAAAAAAGTGGTGGGGATGAGAGAAGGTGCAGGCGCTTAGGAGACTTTGCCTCACTCATGCCATCCTCCATCGCATGCCAACCAGTGACCCCTGCGGAAGAAGCAAGAAGGCCCGGAGGCTCTGTGGCGCTGGGCAGGTTTCCATAGAGACCATCCAGAGGCACTCAGAGCATGCCAAGGGGGCAAATATAGGGACCCCGAAGTTCACTGTCTGCCCCCAGGCTCAGTGGCACCAAGTCCATTTCGCACTGTCAGTGGAACTCTTCATCTTTCTAAGCTGACACCAGTACTCACTCAACCCTCTCCTGCCTGCCGCCTTCTGCCAGCCTGTCTCCCCGTCACAAGTCCCCCTCGCGGGCCCCCTCTGAGGAGGGATGCTTCAGCCTCTGGGTAAACCCCACCCGAAACTCCTCGGTTCCTAGTTCCGCAGCGCCACCTCGTGGCGCAGTTCTGACCTGCATGGTCGGGGCTGAGGGCCAATGTCAAGAGCATCTGAAAAGGCCTCTTGAATCGGAGTCAGTGCGAAAGCAGACTTGGTCCAGCCCTTCTCTCCCGGGTCCCTCTCAGAGGCAACTGGCCCAGGGTCTCGATGAAGGGTGAGACCTTCACTATTCGTTCAGCAGAGGCAGATCAGTCTGGACTCCGCGGTGGCCGGCCCTACCCTAACAAGGGCCCTCATGGCAAGTCCTGGCTCTCGCTCTAGCAGCAAGGGTTTCGTCTCCTGGTCCCAAACGCTTAATTCTTTAAAACGGTCTTAGAAAGTATCTCTCGGAGGACACAGGGAGCAGGGGCGCTGGCCTCCTGCTGTCTTGTGTGTCTGCTAACCAGGCTCTGCAAAATTGAGGACATCAAGACCTTTCAGCTCACAGCCCCTTGAAAGATGGCATCCAGGGAGACCGCGCAAAGGGGCGTGCAGTGCAGAGCAAGTCTTGCACTTGTGATGGCCCAGTTGGGTCCCCAGGACTGTTTCCCTCCCCGTCCACAGCACCACACACACCGCACCCGGCAGCACTGGATCACTGACTGTGCATCAATAGCCAGAGTGGCACTGGATTGGCCCTTGGTCCTCTGCTGGGGAGAACACACACACACACACACACACACACACACACACACTTAGACACACACAACATGCACATGCACATGCACACATTCAGAGACATATAATAGATACACCTACACACATTCACACAATTACCTACACAGGCACATACATACACATCCAGATACACAATACATACACATATGCACATATGCACGTGCCCACACATATGCATGCACATGCACACACGTGTTGCACACACATTCACGCTCAGTACACATACACCCACATGTATACACACATACACACAAACAACCCAAATGTGCACACAACACATATATATTCACACTTGCACACATATACCTACACACACGTGTGCATGTGAGCCTGTCAAATCTATCAAGATCAAGAAAATCACATATATTGTGGCCTGTGTGTAGCAGAATATTCATTCTCTTGATTCTCATTTATCTTATTTTAACTATTTATTTTGGTTTGGAGGGTCACATCCAGTGATGCTCAGAGCTTACTCCTTGCTCTGTGCTTAGGGATCACTCCTGACAGTGTTCAGGGAACCCTGAGGGGTGCCGGGGATGGAATCTGAGTGAGCTGCCTATAAGGTAATGTGACATTAAGTCAGATGCAGCCACCCTTTCGGCCGGAACCGCCAGCGTTCAGTAAAGTAAATCGCAAAAATGACCAACACAAAGGGAAAGCGGAGGGGCACCCGCTATATGTTCTCCAGACCTTTCAGAAAACATGGCGTTGTTCCTTTGGCCACGTACATGCGTATATACAAGAAAGGTGATATCGTAGACATAAAGGGAATGGGCACTGTCCAAAAAGGAATGCCCCACAAATGTTATCATGGCAAAACTGGAAGAGTCTACAATGTTACCCAGCATGACGTTGGCATTGTTGTGAACAAACAAGTCCAGGGCAAGATTCTTGCCAAGAGAATCAATGTCCGCATTGAGCATATTAAGCACTCTAAAAGTCGAGGCAGCTTCCTGAAACGGGTGAAGGAAAATGATCAGAAAAAGAAGGAAGCCAAAGAGAAAGGAACTTGGGTTCAACTGAAGCGCCAGCCTGCTCCACCCAGAGAAGCACACTTTGGAAGAACCAATGGAAAGGAACCTGAGCTGCTGGAGCCCATTCCTTATGAATTCATGGCACGAGAAGTGTTGTTTAAAAATAAAGAAACTTCTGGACTATAAAAAAAAAGTCAGATGCAGCTGATTGGTCAATACAGACAAAAAGCAAAGAATTGGATGCCAGCCCACCCCAGCTTTGGAGTAAAGAAACCAAAACAAACCGGGTGTGTGGATCTGAACTATGTGAAAAATTTCAGAGTGAAAAATAATTGGCCTGAATGCTTGGTGGGTAGCTCCCACCAAGACCTCCACAATCTGCTTCCTAATAGACATCACATCCACCACAGTCGCCCTCCCTGCTGGGGAACAGAGGAGGGAGGGACACGGAGGACGTGGGGAGGGGTCTGTGAAAGGGAAACCCCATCCCCCACTGTCCTCCAATGAACTGTGATTGAAGTCCATGGGATCCTATGTAAATGGTGAGACAGACATTTTTATGTTTGACAATGCCAGCAAAGCAACACTTTCAGTTTTGTTTGTTTTGGGGGTCATACACAGGCTATGCTGAAGGCCACTCCCATGGTGGGCAGGGGTCCCCCAGGGCGTGCTTGGGAAAACCCTGCAGTGCCAGGGGGAGGACCTGGGACACCCTCCTATAAGCTCGTGCTCCCGCCCCTTGAGCCATCCATCCGATGGGCACTTCTTTCTCTTCTCTTTCAGCCTCCCCAGCAGTGCTCAGCGGGGCAGGGGGCCAGGGGACCATTCCTGGTGCTATCCAGCCCCAAGGTGTAGTCCTGCTTAGCCTGGTGCTGCTGGGGACACCAGGACTGCTCTGTGCCACACTCGGCGGCCACTCAGCCATGCTGGGGACCAAGCTCCAGGCCACCCCTAGCAAGGCTATGTCTCTGGCCTCTGGAGAGGTGTATTATTGATTTTATTTTTGGGCTTGGGGGGGTCATACCTGGTGGTGGCTCAGTCGATGCCTGTCTGCCTGTTTGGTGCTTGGGAGTCCCTCCTGGCAGTGCTCCCGTGGTGCTGGGTACCCAAGCCAGGGCCATCTGCAGCCAAAGCAAGCAATAGACTTCCAGCCCTCTGAGCGGGTGCCCTGGCCTCTAGATAAAGCCATCAAAGAGCCTTTTGATTTGGGGGCTGCAGAGATAATACAGCGGGTGGGGCACGTGCCTTGCAAGCAGCCGGCCTGAGTTTGATCCCCGGCATCCCATAGAGTCTTGCAAGCCCATCACAGTGATCCCTGAGCGTATAGCCAGAGTTAGCCCTGAGCACTGCCAGATATGACTCAAAACCAAACCAAGGCGTGCATATGCTGCCCAAGCCCTTGTGCTGCTTGTGCCCAGGTGGCTGAACACATGTGGCCCCCGAACACATGTGTCACTTGCATCTCCCTTCTTGGGGTGTGTACTTTCCTCTCTAATGGTGGGATGTGTGTAGGGGTTCTTGCCACCCTTTGAGAAGCCCGGTTCTCTCTTGAGTGCTCCCCTCTCTTCCCCTCTCCTCCCCTCCCTCCCCTCCCTGCTCCTTCCCTCCCCTCCCGTCCCCTCTCCTCTCCTTCCCTCTCCTCCCCTATCCTCTCTTCTCCTCCTCTATCCTCCCCTCCCCTCCCTTCCCCTCCCCTCCCCTCCCCTCCCCTCTCCTCTCCTCTCCTCTCCTCTCTTCCCCTCTCCTCTCCTCTCCTCCCCTCTCCTCTCCTTCCCTCTCCTCCCCTCCCCTCTCCTCTTCTCTCCTCCCCGCTCTCTTTCTCTGCCTCTGTCTCTATCTCTCTGTCTCTCTGTTTCTGTCGCTGTCTCTGTTTCTCTCTTTCTCTCCCCTTCCCTTCCTAAAATTCTCCAAATAAAATCTGTTGTGCTTGAAAAAAAAAAGTGTCCTACTGGGCTGGGTGGGCAAGCAGAGGCCTGGGCTCTGGGAAGGCGGCCTTGGCAACCGGGACTCAGGATGGGCTGTGGACCCATGTTTCGACCCAGGCCGCATCACTTCCTTCCCGTCCCTGGTGGTGAGGGGCTGAGGGCAGAGAATGGGTCCAGAGGAGGGTCTGCAGCAAGGAGGTCATGAGAGCCTCCCACCTGGGCCTGGCCCAGAGGGGCGCTCCAAATGTGCTCTTCCTTGCTCCTCCCCTATGTGGGCCCAATCAAGGTGAGGCGAGGACAGGCGACGAGAGAGCCAGGAGGGAGCCTGGGTCATGCTGCACGGCCAGGATGGAACCTGGGTCATGCTGCAGGGGAGACTCAGGGAACAGGCGCCAGGCCCCAGAGCAAGGGCTCTCCCCTTCAGCGCTCACGAGACCCCCAGGCTTCCCTGGCCCTTCGCCCTTGGCTGTGATCAAACAGACAGAACAGAAACCTGTGTCTGGTGCCAACCACCATCGCCACCCTGACCCCCTCCCTCCCGCTCTTCCTGCGGTAAAGGAAAATTTCAGTCAGCGAGCCCCGCCTCCCACCGCCCCTGGGACCCCCAGGGCTTCCTGTCTTGGGGTGGGTACAGAGTCTTGCGCTTCTCTGTCACCTGCTGGTTTCACTCAACTCATTCTCAAGCCTCATCTGTATCATGGCCTGTGTGTACCAGAATATTCTTTCTCTTGATTTCTCACTGACCTTATTTTATCTATTTATCTATTTTGGTTTGGGGGGCTCAGGGCTTACTCTGGCTTTGTGCTCAGGGATTGTTTCTGGGGCTGGGGGGGACCCTATGGGGTGCCGGGGATGGAACCTGGGTCAGCTGTGTGCAAAGCAAGTGACCTACCCGCGGCACTATTGCTCCAGTCCCTCATTATAGTTTTGGTTTGCCTTTCTGTATGACGGGTGAAATTAAACTTGCTCTCCTGGGTTTTGGATGATGTATCTTTGGAGAGAGTCTATCTCAATGTTGGAGCACAATTTTGGGCTGGGTCATTTTGTTGGTGGTAGTGATAAGCTTTAGGAATCTTCTATATAGATATTAATCTAGGGTACTAATGTCTATCCACCCCTCTCAGAGAGCCTGTCAAGCTACCGAGAGTATTTTGCCTGCACGGCAAAGCCTGGCAAGCCACCCGTGACGTATTCAATATGACAACAACAGTAACAGCAAGTCTCACAATGGAGATGTTACTGGTGCCCGCTCGAGCAAATCGGTGAACAATGGGAGGGCAGTGCAGTGCTACTAATGTCTATCTAATCTAATATATATTAATTCCTTATCAAATACAAGGTTTACAAATATCTTCTCCCATCCTTGAGGTAATTTTTTTCTCTGCGTTTATGTTATCTTTCAATGAACAAAATTAAAATAATTTTCTGTAAGCCCAATTTCTTTCTTTGTTTTTAGTCCAATTAGCCCCTTTTAATTTTGTTGCCTATACTTTTTAGTGTCAGATTCAAGAAGTTAGTGCCAAGTCCTATATTACGGAGCTTTTCTACATGTCCTACTCGAAGAATTTTGCTTCTTATGTTCTGATCTTTATCTGTTTGGGTTATTTAGTTGTTGCTTTTGCTTTTGTGATGCCAGGGCTAGAACTCAGGACCACACGCAAATAAGGCCAGTGCCCTACTGCTGAGCTGTGACCCTGTTCTGTTCATTTGCAGTGGTCCCCAAATATACTTGACCTACTGTCACTTTTCAGAGAAAAAGATCATTCAGCACCCCTGAAAATCTACCTTCTAGAAGCGAACAAACAGAAAGGGTCCCCAGGGGCTGGAGTGATAGTAGAGCAGGCAGTGCATTTGTCTTGCAGGCGGCCGACTCAGGTTCTACCCCCAGCACCCCATATGGTCCCCTGAGCACTGCCAGGAGTAATTCCTGAGTGCAGAGCCAGGAGTAAGTCCTGAGCAACATTGGTTACGGCTCCCCAAACGAAATCAAAAGGGTCCTCAATTGCATACGAGGCCACTACTACCGCCCCTCGCCAGCACACACACACACCAAGTTTTCCAGCGCCCTCCTCCCCTGCCACCAGGAGACTGCATCATCCATGCTAGGAAAGACCCCCAAGAGGTCTGGAGAGTGAGGGAAGGGACAGGCTCTTTCTCTGTGAGCCATGTTCTGATTTCTGCCCCCTTCCTTGGAAAGATTTTGCCTTTCCGGAGTGATTTCACCGCTTCTGTCAAAAAAAAAAAAATCATTTAACAGAGCGGTAGTTACAGCAGATAGGGCATTTGCCTTGCACGTAGCCGACCCGGGTTCAATCCCCGGCATCTCATATGGTCCCCCAAGCACCACCAGGAGTAATTCCTGAGCTCAGAGTCAGGAGTAACCCCTGAGTATCACTGGGTGTGACCTCCCCCAAAACACCATTTGCCCCTGTATGTGAAGCTTACATATCCAAGATCTCTGTTCCACCCCAGATGTCCACCTTCAGCCCAAGATGCAGTTACTTTATTGCCATGAATGTGAGGGGGACCCTACCTGGTATGCTCGGGCCAGCAATGCTCAGGGGACCCAGGGACACAGACCGACAAATGACCTGAACCCAGAGAGTGTGGAAAGAAGAGGCTGTGTGCAGGGGAGCCAATAGGGGTGGCTGCAGCTGGGGTCAGGCTCTGCATTGACCCTTGTGTACCCCCAAGTGTTTGCCAACCTTGAGCTCATCCTATGTTCCAGGCTCCATTTGATTTAGAAATTGATTTAGTAGATTTTTTTTAAAACTTACTGTTCTTGAATTTGGATTATTTGGGGGTGGGAGGCTTCCAAGCTGTGCTCAGGGGCACTGGGGCCACCCCTAGCTCTACCTGGTCTGTCTTTGCAGACCTGTGGGTTCTGTGCCTGGGCCCGAGGACACAGAGGTGCTGGGACCTGGGATTCCGGGCCAGCATCGGGACCTTATGCGCTTCAGACACAGGCCCTAACTCTGAGCTGTCTCCCCACCCCTTTGTCCCTGCTCCAACCCTCGCCTGTTGTTGCAGCAACATAGAACTGCACACACTGGCCCCACCATCACCTGTTGTTGCAGTGACCTGGAACTGCACACACCGGCCCATGGTGCCTGTCGAAGGGAACATTCCAGGTTGGGAGCAACCTCAATCACTCCTGCATTCAGGATTCACTCCTTGCAGGGCTCCAGGGACCAGATGGGGTGCTGGGAATTGATGCTGGTGGGCCAGCCATATGCAAGACAAGTGACTCAAGGACCAAATGAATGACACACCTCCATTTGTGGCATGGTCACTTAAAAAAGCAGCCAGGGGACTGGAGCGATAGCAGAGCCTGTAGGGCGTTTGCCTTGCATGTGGCCGACCCCGGTTTGATTCCCAGCATCCCATGTGGTCCCCTGAGCACCGCCAGGAGTAATTCCTGAGTTCAGAGCCAGGAGCAACCCCTGTGCATCACCGAGTGTGACCCAAAAAGAAAAAAAAAATATAAAAAAGAAACTTGAAAATTCAAAGGGAAAAAATTAACAACGACAACAACAAAAAAGCAGCCAATGGGGCAGGGGTGATAGCACAGTGGGCGGGGGTGCTTGCCTCGCATGCAGCCAGCCTGAGTTTTATCCCCGGCATCCCATTTGGTCCCCCGAGTCTTCGTCCTGGAGCGATTCCTGAGCGCAGAGTCAGGCAGGAGTAAGCCCTGAGCACTGCCAGGTATGGCCCCCAATCCAGGGTGGGACCAGAGATTTAGTATAGGGGCTAAAGCCTTTGTCATTTTGTTGTTGTTGTTCCCTTCCCCCGCCCCAACACTCCACTGATCTCTAAGGCTCTTGCACACGGTCACCCCAGGTTTGATCCCTGACACCATATTTTGTTCCTCGAGTACCGCTAGGAGTGATTCCTGAGCATAGAGCTGGAGTAAGGCCCAAGCACAGCTAGTGTGGCCCCAAGCCCAAATGCAAAAGCAAAACAAGCAAACAAATCTACCCAAAAGAAACTCCAACAACAAAATGCTTGAGGACTTCCTTAGATTTCAGTTCTGAGGATGAGAAACTGGGGTTGGGGTCCGAGCAGGGCTCGGGGTAGAGCTGGCCAGCCTGGCCGGCACGAGGCCTTGAGTTTGATCCCTGGCGCCTCCCCACATGCAGAGCATGATTCTGGAGCGTGCGGCCACATAGCACAGACACCAGTGGCCTCAATACCACAGCCACATATGTGATTCGTCAAAGGGACGAATACAAATAAAGACAAATGCATCCGCCTCAGGTGAGGAAATGAGGCTGCATACAGATAAGACCCCAAGTCTGACTCTTCCTAAAGCAGCGGGGACTGTTTCCTGTTCTTATTCCTGGTGTATTGGCAGGGGCCAGAGAGATAGGATAGTGGTTAGTGTGTTTGCCTTGCATGTGACCGATCTGGGTTGGATCCCTGGCATCCCATATGGTCCCTCGAACACTTCGAGGAGTAACTCCTGAGTACAGAGCCAGGAATAACCTCTGAGCATATTGGGTGTGACTTTACCAAGTTCTGTCGCCCCCTCCCTCCGAAAAAAGAACAAAGGAAACACCAGACCCAGCTCAGGAGGCACATGGGTGTGGGCTGACCCCTGAGCAGACACTCACGGGGCCCTGAGCCCTCGGGAATTCCTCTTGGCAGCACCAGCACTGCTGCTGGCTTGTGGAAGGGTGCTTCTGGCATGTGCGATGTTTTTCTGCTCACCAAGCATCACAGAACCAAGGGTCCCAGCCTCCTGGACTCCACAGGTACCTGTTATTCAGCTGTCCTACACGGGGTGGGAGAATATTCCTCCCACTTTCCTGATGAAGTGACAAGCTCGTTGCATTGAAGCGACTTGCTAAAGATCATTGACGATGTAAATAGTAGAATTGGGGTTTGATGTTTGGGGCCATCCCTGGTAGTACTCGAGTACCATGCTATTGGTTCAGTGCTTGGGGGTGGATCCCAACGGTGCTTGGGGACCATTTGGTGCCAGGGATGAAACACCAGCTTGCATGAGCTCCAGCTTGCAAAGCATGTGCTCCAGCCCTTCCGATAGCCTCCGCATCCAGCGCTTGGATTTGACAGTAAAATCTGCTCCTGGCCCGGGCGATAGTAACAGGGTAGGGGGTTTGACCTGCACGTGGCCAACCCAGGTTCAATCCCTGGAATCTCCGTATGGTCCCCTGAGTAACTGTCAGGAGCAATTCCTGAGTGCAGAGCCAGGAGTAACCCCTGAACAATGATGGATGAGGTCCAACCCCCACCTGGTTGAGGTCCAACCTACACTACCGAAAAAATAAATATAAAAAGAAAGAAAAATCTGCTCTTTCCCAAACTACTCTGAATTATCCTCCCCTTGTGTTGTGGGCTCTCTCTCTCTGTCTCTCTGTCTCTCTCTGTCTCTCTGTCTCTCTCTGTCTCTCTCTCTCTCTCTCTCTCTCTCTCTCTCTCTCTCTCTCTCACACACACACACACACACACACACACACACACTGGCAGATGGTGTATGTGGAATGGTAATCTGTAATATGCACGTTGACCACCAGGTGGCGCCCCGATGCCGCATTTGAGACACCTGAGCCTCTGAAGCGCTTTCCTGAAGAAACCAAGTGTGTGGTCTGGACCTCAGGGAGGAAGGTCCAGGGATGAGAGAGTCAGCCCTTCTCCTTGGACTCAGCTGTGTTTGCGCTCACCTAGGAAGAGCCCGGCACAGCACAAGATGAGCTCTTGGGAGCCACCTGCAATGGTCAAGCTGCAGACTGGGGAAAGAAGACATGCTTTGTGAGAGTTCATTTCTAAGGCTGGGTATATCCATTACGGATTCTTCTCTTCACCATCCAACGTTTCTTATCCAGCCCCACTATCCCACTCGAACACCACATTGGGTGACAAGAAAAAAGAAATGATGCATGAGAAGGGTGAAAAACAAGCCAGTCACACCGGCCCTGGGGATCCACCTGATGGAGTGAGCAGACGTTGGGTCCCCGAGTGACCTGAATCTCCCGGCTCCTGCTTGTCCCTGTTCTAACTCTGAGCTGGTCCCATAGGGAGTCCCTCTTTCTGTGCCTTGCAGACACCTGCTACCTTTCATCGTTTCTCAGTGCAAATGCAGGGAAGCAGGGAAGGACCATGGCTTCCTATTTGGCATCACTCAGATTAATTTTGATCCCTTATCATCCCTTATCTGGTCCCCCAAAGGCAGGACCTCACTGCAGTTGATTCTGCATTTATCACTGGCCTCAGAGTGTTTGTGTGTGTGTGTGTGTGTGTGTGTGTGTGTGTGTGGTGAGGGGTGTGGGGGAGAGAAGGGAGAGACTGAGAAAGAGAAGGAGAGGGAGAGAAAGGAGGAAGAGGAAGGAAGGGCGGTGAGGGAAGGGTGGAGGGAGAGCGTGGTCTTGTTCATTGTCTGTGCCCCTCACTCTGACGTCCTGCTTCTGTCCTCCTTGGTAGCCACAAGCTCTCCCTGCAGCTTTATGTGGGTGGAGGGTGGGGGCACCAGGGGTTCAGCCCTGAGGAAGAGGTGTCAGAGGGGCAGAGGAAGTAATTCAGAGGCCTCCACTTTCTCTCTTTTGAGCTTTCCCATGTTAGAACAATTCCAGATACAGAAAAGCTGCAAATGCTTATATTTCCAACCTTTCTTCATCCTGAGTCTCCAGACTAATCACTAAAGTGGGGAGCTCAGCACGCTTACAGCGCCATGGAGTGACCCCCACTTCTTATTTTCATCCTGTCAATTTGCTTGTTCCCTTTGGACTGGATCCATTCCTGACTCTTACCTTTATCCATGGGCTGGAGTGATAGCACAGCGGGTGGGCGTTTGCCTTTCACACGGCTGACCCGGCCAACCCGAGTTTGATTCCTCCACCCTCTCGAAGAGCCCGGCAAGCTACCGAGAGTATCTCACCTGCACAGCAAAGCCTGGCAAGCTCCCCGTGACGTATTCGATACGCCAAACACAGTAACAACAAGTCTCACGATGGAGACGTTACTGGGCCCACTTGAGCAAATCAATGAACAACGGGAGGACAGTGATACAGTGCAGTGCTGCTTTATCCATGTATCACTGCATCACTGTCATCCCATTGTTCATTGATTTACTCGAGTGGGCGCCAGTTAAATCTCCATTCGTCCCAGCCCTGTGATTTTTAGCAGCCTCTCCTTACTTGTCTTTCCCAGTGCTGTCATATTGGAGGCTCTATCGGTGTCAGGGGAATGAGACCTCTTGTTGTTACTGTTTATGGCATATTGAGGACACCTAGGGTAGCTTGCCAGGCTCTGCCATGTGGGCGGGATACTCTCAGTAGCTTGCCAGGCTCATATATGTGTATATATATATGTGTGTGTATATATATATATATATATATATATATTTACCTCTATGATTTGTTGCCTACTGTCTGAACCCCGTCAAATATGGTGTGGTAATTATGGAAAATGAGTAGGGAGTGTCTTATGATGTGTCTAGGAATATGTTCACTCATATGTGAGGCTCAGTCCGAGCATGTAGAAAGCGGTCTGGAGCATGGCAGCGGTTGGGTAGTGGAGGTTGGCTGCTGGGGCAGGGTCCCTTGGGGCGCCCTGAGTGAAAACAGCTTGGGGCAGAGTTCAGTGGCATGGTTATGGGGGCCTCATTTTATGCTCCTTTCTGGGAGAAGCAGCCATGAGTTCTGGAGGGTAGCCAATGAGGAGATTTTCTGGCGCTGGCAGGAGGTGGCTTATGAGTGTGACCCCTGGGTTGCCGGAGACTGGAGGAAGCAGGTAGAGGATCTCTGCTCCCGGGTCCCGTTGAATCCAGAGTCCAAGGTCACAAAGTTCTGCAATACCTCGGTTCTGTGGAACTTGACTCATGCGTGAGGCTCAGCCCGAGCATGTGGAAAGTGGCCTGGAGCGTGGCAGTGGTTGGGCAGTGGAGTTTGGCGGCCAGGGCTGGGTCCCTTGAGGTGGGGAGGGCTCTCACCCACCCCCCTCTGGGGTGCCCCAAACAAAAACAGCCTGGAGCAGAGTCCGGTGGCATGGTTATGGAGGCCTCATGTTATATTCCCTTCCAGGAGACGCAGCCGTGAGTTCCATATATATGGATCTGAACCCCGGCTCCACAAGGCTTCCTAAGCCTCGCCAAGGTTGCTTGAGTAGCCCCTGGCACTCAGGGCTGAACAGCAGTTCATCCTCAGACTCTTGCGTTGAACATCTGGCCAACGTGGCCAAGTGCCACTAGGACGTGTGCCCTAGATGCATGTGTTCGAGAACCCCCCACCTCCTCCCCACCATTCTCCCCTACAGGTTAATGCCTGCACACTACTGGGAGTAGCACTTCTTACCTCCATGTCTAGGTCTTTATTACTGACCCATTTCTGTCATGTGAACTCCTAGACTCTCATTCGAGTTTCTCCATGACAGTGGTGATGTGTTTGGCTGTTCTGGTCACCCCGGCTTGGCCAGGGGGCACTTCACTGCCTCCGAAGACCTTGACAAGTTCTTGTCTTTGGGGGAGCTCACCCTGGCTACATTACAGGATGTTCTAGCCTCCCTTTTCTTTTTTTTTTTTTTTTTTTTTGCTTTTTGGGTCACACCTGGAGATGCTCAGGGGTTATTCCTGGCTCTGTACTCAGGAATCATTCCTGGTAGTGCTTGGGGGACCATATGGGATACTGGGAATCGAACCTAGGTGAGCCACGTGTCCTACCCACTGTGCTATTGCTCCAGCCCTTAGCCTCCCTCTTTAAAAAATTATTGAATCACTGCGAGACAGACCCTCTCAAAGCTTTTATGATTAGGTTTTAGTTCTACACTGTTCCAACACCCACCCCTCCATCAGTGTGCATTTCCCAGCACCAGGGTCCCTGTTTCCCTCCCATCAACCCCTACTCCTACCCTCAGTCCCCCACACACTTGTGTTTCATTCCAACCATTGACCAGTCTTCCCAGCCCTTGTTTTCCCTGGCCTTGGATATTAGTCTTCTATTCTATATTTTTATATACCACAAATGAATGCGGCCATTCTGTGTCTCCTCTCCTTCTGACTCCTTTTATTCAGCATGCTACTCTCCGTGTTCATCCATTTATAGGCAAATTTCACGACTGCATTTTTCCTAACTGCTGCATAGTATTCTGTCCTGTAGATGGGCCATAGTTTCTTTATCCATCCATCTGTTCTCAGACTCTCAGGTTAATTCCAGGTGTTCTAGCCTCCCAGCCTTGAGCCATTTCTCAAAAGTAGGCCTGGGTACTTTATGCATGAAGGCTAACTCAGTGAAACCAAGAGGTGGGTGCTGGTGGCTCAGTGCTCCCAGGCCTGCTCAGCCAACAGAGCGGGACATGCTGGGTTGTGTGGGTGGCCTGGTCTGGCTGTTGTGGGTTCAGGGGTGCCTCCAGCCCAACCCCACACCACAGGTCCTGTCTAGCTTCTCCCATCCTTCATTCGAAAATCTGCTCTCCAGTTTGGGCTAACTTGGTCACATCATCATTTGCCTTGATCAAGGAGTTCCTCACAGTAGTTTCAGAATTGCTCTCCCAGGGCCTGCGGGAAAGACCCGCAGTTTGCAAAGGTTGGTGAACTGACCAGCCTGTGTGCGGGGCCTTAGAGGCTGAATCTCGTCACCGGCCACCATCCAGATCGTATGTTCTTCTTTCACAGAAGGGAGCAACACGGCGCTTGCCATAGCCATGCCACTGGACCCCACGCCAGGCTGTTTCACTCGGGGCGCCCAGGAGCGGGGTGGACGAGAGGTCCCTCTCTGCCCCAAGGGACCCAGTCCTGGCAGCCGAAAACCTCCAGAACTCAACCGCCGCCATGCTCACGGCCGCTCTCTCTCGAGCCGAGCCTGACCCATGAGTGAACATTTTCTTGCAAATGCTTCCACGCAAGGCTTCATAGGACACGCCCTAGCCATATTCCAAGAGTTCCTCACCACATTTGATGGATTCAAAGTAGGAGGCAACTGAATCTTAGAGGGAAGTGTGTTATTTCAGTTCTGCGTTGGGGCAGGGATTGGGGTTCAGGATGAAAACACCCGAAATATGGTGGTGGGAAGGTGTAATGATGGTGGGATTGGTGCTTGAATATTAAATGGAATCAAATATTGTGAACTACTTTATAAAATTAAAAAATTAAAACTGTTTCCCAGAGTGTCTTAGTGTAGCTGTTCCCTCCCTCTAGTTCCACGAAAGGCTGGGATTCAGTTGTGAATATTCATTTCCTCATTTCTTTCTCGTTTTCTTCCTTGTTGACTTTCCTCCCATCCTGCCGGTTTGACACTGTTTTCAGGAAAGGTGACATGAACGTGAATCTGAAGGTCAGGGGCTCTGTGGTCACCCCTGCCCGCAGAGAGCCGACCTCACTCATTTTAGGCTCGTCTGTCTCCTGCGCACTAGAACTGAGACATGTCTCTCTCTTTCCTTTCCTGACCCCTCCTACATCAAAGGCAGGACTATAGGGGCTCTTGTATTTGCTTTTCTATTACTATTATTATCATATATTTGGTTTAGAGAGTCACGCCCTATGGCTACCCCCAGCTCAGTGCTCCAGGCTCATTCCTGGGGGACCCTCTGGTGCCATGGATCTAATCTGGGCTTTCCTTATGCGAACAATTTGCTCTAGGCCTTTGAGCTAGCTCTCTTGGTCACATTTACTTTATTTATTTTTTAGGGGCCTCCCAAGTGATGCTCAGGGAATCTTGTGGCCCCAATAGTGATTCTCTTGGCTAATCAGCTACATTATTCCTTAAAGAAATGGGTCGGACACTGGTGTTAGGATCGGTGCTGCAATACTGTATGTCTAAAACTCAACTATGAATAACTTTGTAAATCACAGTGCTTTAATTTAAAAAAAAGATAGGAAAATAAAGAAGGTGGGTCCAAGGACTAGAGAGATAGTACAGTGGGCAGGGTATGTGCCTCGCATGCGGCTGATCTAGATTCAATCCCCAGTGTATCACATATGGTTCACTGAGTGATCCCTGAGTGCAGTTAGGAGTAAGCCCTGAGAGCCGCAGGGTATGACCCCAAAAATAGGAGAAGGAGATGGTGGTGGAAGAAGGAGGAGGAAGAAGGAGGAGGAGGAGGAGGAGGAGGAGGAGGAAGATGATGATGATGGCTCTAAGCCTGACACCCCCGGACGAAGGAGGAGCAAGGGTTGCGAGGAGGAGGAGGAGGAGGAGGGGGGGAGGAGGGGGAGGGGGAGGAAGATGATGATGATGGCTCTAAGCCTGACACCCCCGGACTAAGGAGGAGCAAGGGTTGCGAGGAGGAGGAGGAGGAGGAAGGGGGAGGAGGGGGAGGAGGAGGAGGGGGAGGAGGAAGACGATGATGGCTCTGGGCCTGACACCCCCGGACGAAGGAGGAGCAAGGGTTGCGAGGAGGAGGAGGAGGAGGAGGAGGAGGGGGGAGGAGGGGGAGGAGGAGGAGGGGGAGGAGGAAGATGACGATGATGGCTCTGGGCCTGACGCCCCCCGGACTAAGGAGGAGCAAGGTTGCGAGGAGGAGGAGGAGGAGGGGGGAGGAGGGGGAGGGGGAGGAAGATGATGATGATGGCTCTAAGCCTGACACCCCCGGACTAAGGAGGAGCAAGGGTTGCGAGGAGGAGGAGGAGGAGGAGGAGGAGGGGGAGGAGGGGGAGGAGGAGGAGGGGGAGGAGGAAGACGATGATGGCTCTGGGCCTGACACCCCCGACGAAGGAGGAGCAAGGGTTGCGAGGAGGAGGAGGGGGGAGGAGGGGGAGGAGGAGGAGGGGGAGGAGGAAGACGATGATGGCTCTGGGCCTGACACCCCCGGACGAAGGAGGAGCAAGGGTTGCGAGGAGGAGGAGGAGGAGGAGGAGGAGGAGGGTGAGGGGGAAGGAGGGGGAGGGGGAGGAGGGGAGGAGGAAGACGATGATGGCTCTGGGCCTGACACCCCCGACTAAGGAGGAGCAAGGGTTGCGAGGAGGAGGAGGAGGAGGAGGGTGAGGGGGGAGGAGGGGGAGGGGGAGGAGGGGGAGGAGGAAGACGATGATGGCTCTGGGCCTGACACCCCCGACGAAGGAGGAGCAGGGCTGCAATTCCCGACTGCACTCTCTGGGGTGGCCGGTAGAGGGGGCTGCTTCCTCAAGGACGCTCCCTGCCGAGCCGGCCCTTCCGCGCGGCCGCGGGCTCAGGTCTTCCAGTCGCCGGACCCCGGCCCCTCCCCGGCCCGGCCCTTCTGTGTAAGCGGGGCCCGACCGTGGGCCGTGACCTCCCTGGGACGGGCCGTGGCACCGCCCAGGGCTGGCCGGTAGGGCGGAGGCCGGGCCAGGCGGCCCCCGGGCCAGTCCCCGCGCCCCCTCTCCGCCCCGCTGCAGCGGCTCCCACGGCTGACGCAGACGAGGCCGGAATGTGAAGGAGCGATTGTGGGTCAGGAATAGAAACGTGTCACATTGCACGAGCACGAGCCGGGTGAATCATCTTACGTTAAACAAACAAGCAGAATCGATTTTCGCTTGCAGGCCCCTCTGGGAGGACACACGGGCTTCTCGAAGGACAGACCCTCTGGTCCTCGGAGCTGCGTCCCCACCAGCGGCGCGTTCCGGGTCCCAGGACCGCCCTCCTTGACTTCTCCCGCTTTTGGAGCAGAAGCTGGGTGGATGTGGGGGTGGGGGGCAATATGAGACCCCCCTTCCCCTGCAGTCCTCTCTCCTTCCTTCCTTCCTTCCTTCCTTCCTTCCTTCCTTCCTTCCCTCCCTCCCTCCCTCCCTCCCTCCCTTCCTTCCTTCCTTCCTTCCCCACAGCCAAGTGATGCTCAGGGGTTCCTCCTGGCTCTGCACTCAGGAATTACTCCTGGAGGTGCTTGGGGACCATATGGGATGCTGGGCATCGAACCCGGGTCTGCCGTGCGCAAGGCAAATGCCCTACCCGCTGTACTATCTCTTCTGCCCCCACCCCTGCAGTCCTCTTGAGCGTCCCAAACAAGGGGGCGGACGTGCCCATGGGCCACCTTGTCGGCTGCCTGCATCTGCCAGCAGCTCTCTCCTGGCTGGAAATGAGGGTGAAAAGGGGGGTCTCCACACTGCAGGGGCCCTGGGGCTGAGTTAGGCACCCCAGCCCTTGACCTTGAAGACTGTCCCCCAACCTCCCAGGGAGAGATTTGCAGTTAGACGCCCCCTCCCTTCCCCCAGCCGCAGGAGTGGGGTAGCCTCCAGACTCATCCTTCCTGGGTGTCACCGAGGGTGCAGAGAGGCGCCCTGGGGTCTCCTGTGGCCGTGGGCATCTGTGAGGTCTGAGTGGGATGCTGGGAGCTGCCCCAAGCCGTGGTCTGGCCCACTCTCCACGCTCCGCCTTGGCTCTGCCGGGCCACTGCTGCCCCGTTATGGACCAGGTCTTGGGCGGTCCAGCTCTCGGAGCGCTTCAGTGCCCAGCTGCGAGCCGGTGGGAGGTGCAGACAGGAAGAGCCGCGATCAGGCTTCCTCAAACGTCATCCTTCCAAATCGATTCAAGTTTAAGGAAATAAAGCCAGCGGGTGGTTCCATGCATCGGGCAGCAAGGGCAAGAGCCCTCAGGAGCCCCGCAGCAGGGAGGAGCCCGCCTGCTCAGGCCTGGCCAGACCGCTTCCCTTCTGCGTCACGCGCGGCCTGCGCTCTGCTCTGGGGTCTGGCTGGGTGCTGGGCGTGTGCCTCTGAGTCCAGCCAAGACAAATGCAAAGAGCGCAAAACAGGGGCGGCCTGGCTGGTGACGCCCCCACAGAGGCACCTTCCTGCTGCACTGGGGCACCCACGGAGGCAGAGCAGCGGCAGCGGCAGCAGCTGGCTTTGGGGAACGGAGGCTTGTGCAGGGCGAGCAACCCTGGCACTGACCCCACCCCCAGGCTACTCCCATCTCCCGTCCCACTCATCCCTGTGAGGCTCCTGGCCCCTCTGCTCTCAGGCCTCAGCACTGCCCCAGCGTAGTGGCCACAGCTGTTACATGTGCTGGGCACTGGCCAGTGGCTGGGCCACCTCTGGGCCATGCCGGGTGGGATGGGACTCCAGAGGGACTTCCTGGGTGTTAGAGGAGGGTGAGGACTCCAGCCCCTGGGGTCCTCTCCTCGTTCCTTCCGACTGGGGGGCAGTGCAGGGCTGGTGAGAGGCTGGGCCCCACCTGTGGGGTGCTGCGGGCTCCCTGGACTGCTCCCAGAAACCTACTGCTGATGCCTGCATCTCCTCGTGTCTCTCTGGAGACAGGGCACCCACAGGGGCTTCCCAGGAGAGGGTAACGGTGGCCAAGGGAAGCCGTGGGAGGGGACTCGGGGGGAGGGGCAGGCTCCCTGGGCTGTGAAGGACCATGGTTGGGCATGTGCCAAGGTCGGGGGGTGACCCAGTGGATGGGGACATGTGTGAGGGGCAGGGCTGGGCAGGCTGGGGTCTCTGGGGTTCAGCCAGGAGCGTGACACCACACTCAGCCAGCTGGGGCTCGAGGCACAGGAGGACACGATGCGGGATGGATGCACAGATGAGCGCCGGGTCCCCGAGCCTCTGGTCCCTCGGAGCACTGGATCCAAAGAGTCTCTCTGCAGGGCGAACCGTGTGCTTATGATTCTGCTTATGAGCAGTGGTATGGATGAGACAGGGCAGGGACGAGCCGAGGTGGAGCGTGGATGTGTTAAGGGGGCTCTGGAGACAGATGGTGATGAGGATTGTGTGGATACACCCGTTGCGAGTGAAGTGGACGCTTGGATGGGAGCACCTGGGTTCCACGTGGTTCACACTTGTCTCTACATTTATCTCTAAGTAAACGTCGGGGCCCGGGAGATAGTGCCCAGGGCTGGAGCGCCTTGCATGAGAGATGCTTGAGGCATGTCCACCTCCGCCCCCCCAACCCCCTGGACCCTCTTTCTCTCCCCAACGCCCCCCCCCCCCCCCACCCCATCTCTGTCAATAAGGCACCACAGGATCTGAGCAGGAAGCTGCTGGGTTTCATTGCCAGGCCGAGCAGTGCTAGGAGTTGGTTCCCTTCCTGAAGCACTGCTGGAGAGAAGCTGATAAAAAAAAAAGATGGTCAGCGGCTCAGAGAGATGGGACAGGGGACAGGCACTTGCCTTGCATGTGGCAGGCCTGGGTTCAATCTCTCTATGCCCAGCATCACATATGCATCCTCGGCACTGCCAGGAGTGAATCCTGAGCACAGAGAAGGAAGGAAGGAAGGAAGGAAGGAAGGAAGGAAGGAAGGAAGGAAGGGAGGGAGGGAGGGAGGGAGGAAGGGAGGAAGGGAAGGAAGGAGGGAGA